>NW_027555958.1:183693710-185041210 GCF_003287225.1 Phascolarctos cinereus
TTTAAAAATGCACAAGGAAACTCAGAACCAGAGAAGAGAAGCTGCCTAAGGTTCTTATAAGAATTGTGTTGCAGTACAAAGAGCACTGGATTTGGAGTTAAGGGATCTGGGTTCAAATCCGGACTCTGTCACTTACTACCTATGTGACCTTGGGTAAGTCTCTTATTCTCACTGGGCCTTAATTTCCTCAAATGCAAAATGATGGGGTTGGACTAGATGTCCTCAAGGGTTCTTTTCATGTCTAAATCATTTGTAATTCTATGAAATTCTATCTATAATTCCATGAAAAAGTCAGAGGACTCTAAATTCAGCAAGTTTGTGGTATATTCTCATCCGTTCAATTCCTCATTCTTGCCCAATGTGAGTATGGGGAAATTAAATATGCATAAATATTCATAAAGGGTGTGAGGCACTGGGTTCTCCACATGGTGAGGAAACAGGAGCCTGCTTTAGAATCTCAAGAGATGGATTATACAACATTTTTTTTTGTCTGTGACAGTCAAAGATAAAACTTTTAGGCTAGAATTCTACAAGTTTTAGTAAAAAGCCTTTGGCTGAAAAATCCAGGTTCCTTTAAATTTTACAGGTAGATTTTATTTATCAATGTCTTAATGATTTGGAGTTTCATTCTTGTGCTTTGCCCATCAAAGCAATACAATATATTACAAGTATATTATCTGCAATTAACACCATTTAAAATAGACTCTTTATAGCTCAACTTGGCATTGCAGAAATGCTTAGGAACCAGAAAAAGTCATCATATCCATTCCCTTTTCTTCTGGCAAAAACCACACTTAAACTATTCCAGAAAGATTGGAATCTATGCTATTTTTATAAGTCCTCCAGAGAAAGCTTCTTCTCTCTCAGTATCCCATCCTAATTTTCATTTGTCGAGAAATACTTTCTCATCTAACCTAAATCTGTCATGTTATAGTCTTGTATAGATTGAGAGCAATTGGTCACCATCCTATGTGTTAGGTTCCTTCACATACTTGAAAAATGCTACAAATTGTTCCACAACCTTCTCTTCCCCCCCTGGCTGAAAAATCCAGGTTCCTTTAGTTTTTATAGGTAGGTTTTATTTTATCAATGCTTTAATCATGATCCTGTATTTAGGCCCCAAATTTCCATACTGTCTTTCTGATGTGAAGCCCAGACCTGACCAGAGTTCTGATATAGGACCTTAACCAGTGCCAAGTATAATGGGAAGATGACTTTAGGGTTCCCCACAGGCCATTCTCCTATTTTTGTACTCCAATATCTTGCTTGATTTTCAGACCACAGCAGTAGATTGCTGAGTCACACTCAGCTTGCTATTCTCTACAAGCCCTAGATCTTCTTTTCCGTTATATTTGTTGTTAACATAATCAGAGAGATAAGATAGTTGAATTGTAGAGACAGGAAGGTATCAGATGCCATCCATAGCCCTAACGAAGTAGGCTCTCATCTACTCTGACGCAGAATATAGAATCCAAAACCTGTAGAATGGTATTGGTTAGGCTGGCCTACCATACCAAGCTGATTTCTCTGTCTGCCCACTCTGTCCCATGGATACTGACATACATTTGTCTGAGTGCCTGTCATATTATTTCTTTTGCCTTATTGCTAAGTAAATAGTTATCCTCAATATCTGAAACTCTCACTGTTGTGAGTGGGAGGTTTGTGTAAATGGAATCATATTGGTAGAGGCTCAAGAGACATGAGTAGGGGGAGTGTATTTCTCTATAATAAGGTTACCCCTAGGACACTGAAAGAATTTGTAGGTAAACACATTGTGATTTTCTTTTTCTGAGAACCTAGACCTGCTTCTAGGCAAGTTGGAGTGAGCAAGTCAGACCGGAGAATAGGTAGGTATCTGTACTCCCACGTGAGAGGTGTAAGATACTGTTTGCTAAGTATAGACATCCCGAAGCTCATTAGACAGGTATAGACATTAAACTTCCATGTCTCTAATTTTTCATCCTGTTTTTCTGGCCAAGTGTACAAGCAACATATATCTCTGTTGAAACCAGAAGACCATTTCCCAGTCCTACAAAAATTCCCTCTAAGTAACATCTAGTAACAATTCCAGATCTACTTTTAAAAATTGTTCTCATCTTTCAAAGGCCAACTCAAATACTAGCTCTTTCATGAAACATTTCCTGATCCCCTTCTTTAGAGATGTTTTCTCCTCCCACAGAACTCCATTTTGTTCTCATCTGTTTCTCATTCTGCCTTGTGTTATATCCATTTGTGTGATTGTCTTATCCCCCTTTCCCTCCAAGATTTTAAGTTCTCTAAATGCAGGGACAACGTCTTGTTTATTTTTTTATCCTTCCCTGCCTGTTCCCTCTACAGATGGCATTGTACTTTTCATATGATAGGCACTCAATAAACATTTTATAGACAGAGGAATAAAGGTGAGAGTAGTGATTATTTTTCTATGGTACTAATAACCAATTATTAAACTAGGTTTAAAGTTTTTTCTTTCTATTTCCTCATTCAGGGATCAGCCCCTTGTAGGTCATTCAACCAATCTCTGAAGGTCAAGGCTGATAGATGAGATTGGCCTAATCCTCTGTGTACACATTCCATGATCTTGGGGCAGACCCCATCCAACTAGGAGACCTTACTTCTGTTTAGACTGATCTACAGAATCTAATCTAGGTGCATTCCAGCCCGAAAGCACTGAGCCCATGACCTTGCACCTCTGCATTGCAGTCTAGGGAAACTCAGCTCATTAAGGAGAAAATCAACTAGAGTGGTTTGTGTAGAGGTGGATTCCTTTGTCTAGATTGCTAGAGGTGGCTGAGTCTCAGGATCAAGTCATGTTCTCAGAAGGAGGAGCTGAAGACTTTTAGGCCATCTCCTCATTAATATGTCTACCATTAATTGTTCAGCAATCAGAGTTAATTTTCACTTGTCAGGGGCACCTCCTTTTCCCAATGTATTTAAGCATTCAGGGATCCCCATGGTTTTGTCTTTGCTTACCAAGAAAAATCACTGATCATCAATTTATTGATTATCAGTTAGCTTAATTAATAAATTGATTATTAATTACCCAGAACCTCTGTCTCTTGGGCTTTTCATCCCTCTCAAAAGGAATGACCATAGATTACAGAAAAGAATGAATTTTGCATATTTAAAAGCCTTTCTGTAAGTTGTTTCTTTCCCCAAAGTGTTTGCTTATCTCAATTCCTGGAAAGTTTCTCCACACTATAGATTTGATTAAGCTGGTATTGTGGAAAGAGTGCTGGACTTCTAATCTCTTAATTACTATTTTGTGTTCAGTCATTTCTCAGTTCCGTCTGACTCTTTGTGACCCCATCTAGGGTTTTATTGGCAAAGATACTGGAGTGGTTTGCCAGCTCATTTTATGGATGAGGAACTGAGGCAAATAGGGTTAAGTGACTCACTTAGGGTGACACAGCTAGAAAATGTCTGAGGGCAAACCTGAACTCGTTAAGATGAGTCTTCCTGACTGCAGGCCTCTCACTCTATCCATTGTGCTAACTAGCTGCCCATTTAATCATAAATGTGTACTCCTTCAGTCTATAGCGTGGGTATTATCCTTGTTTCTCAATGTCAGTATTATAAAAGGATTATTTCTACTAAGACTGCCTTTTGGGTACTATTTATGATTAGCTTTCCTTCACCAAGTAATAAATAAGCAAAATTTCTCTTTGGAAGCATAGTAGGAGATGACGTGCCTGAACCATTACTCTTGGTTTGTGAGGAGAGCCATTTTTTTGCTATACAAGTCAGGACTTATTATTTTGTTGATTACTTTAGACCTAAGAAAGTGTTAATAATGTGGATTACATTTAAAAGTATGTATCTATGCATTTTTCCCCTCAGAGAGCTTCGTTGATAAATATTTACCAGCATAGCATTGTATTGCTCTATAAACATTGCTTGAGCCCAGCAAGAATACATGAGAAGGCTCAGGGAATGAAGTCATCACCAGACTGGAGATCTTGTAACTGGTGGCGAATAAATAAAGAAGCAAATAAACAGATGAATAGCTAAGTAAATAGATGAATGAATAAAAAAAAATAAAGCTGGCCTTTGTATATTACTTTGAGATTTGCAAAGTACTTTCACCCATTATCTTATATGAGCCACACAACAGCTTTGATGAGAGGTTTCATTGTGAAGTGTGGATGGAGCACTAGAATGAGGAAGAACTTATTCTAAATCCTGCCTCAGATACTTAATAGCAACATAACCCTGGGGTCTATGGGATGCTCAGGAAGGACTAGCACTTCTGGTTTGAGGTCTTGCTGAGCCCTTTTTAGGGCTGCTCATCCATTTTTGGTATTCACCTTCACCCACCTTTCACATATAGCTCCAAGAAGCTATAGTGTACCATATCCCGGTAAACTGTCTTGACAGACAGGCTAAACCAGGTTGAAAGTAACCAACAGGCCTCAAACCTGTCTGTGAGTTGGGGGGGATGTCTACTTGAAGCATGTGGTGGATGAGAACAATTTGTTCCAACAGTCATGACAGCAGCTAAATCAAGGACTGGGGAATAGTTAGAGCTTGGTCAGACCTTGAAGATGCCAAGGTCATCCACTGCATAATGGATGATCACCAGGTATCCTGACTTTTGTCTTGCCGCTGGATTTCTCTGACTCTAGAAGAGATAATGAGGTTGGCTGCTTTGTGCAACTCTGCCTCACTTAAATCCAATTCCCATGTAGGTCAAGATATTACCCCATGATGTCACTGGTCCTTTTGGAAAATGAAGGATGAGCAACACCGACAGCAACACGATCCTGTGCAGTTCACCTAGCCTATCGTTGCCTCAGTTTCTTCATCTGTAAAATAAAGGAGTTGGATTTAAAGACTCTACAATCCCTCCCAGTCTTAAATCTATGCTCCTTTATTTATTCTTGTTTCTGATAAAATAGTCCCCCTCTGCCTTCCACAATTAGTTCCCTTTAGTTTACCTGGAAAGATGTAAGATGGTATTACCTCACCTAGGAATTGCATGTGAGGAATTAGTTGTTGAATGTGTCTATTATTCTCTATAGTTGCTGGGAGGCAATGAAGTCTCTACGTTCATATAAACCGTCTAACATCTTCTTACCATTATGGTCACAAGTAATGTCACCAACTTAAACAATTTTCAGTAAAAATGGTAAAAATTCAACAAACATCTATTAGATGACTAATATGTTCAGAGCATAATGTGGGACATGGTGGGTGGGGGGATGTTACAAAGATATAGGAAATATGATTCCTACTGTCAAGGAGCCTGCAGTTTGATACTATATTTATAATACAAAATAGAATACAACTACATGAGGTACTCTGGGCATCTAGGTGGTGCAGTGGATAGAGTGCTGGACCTGGAGTTAGGAAGACTCATCTTCCTGAGTACAAATCTGGCCTCAGATACTTACTAGCTATGTGACCCTGGTCAAGCCACTTAACCCTGTTTGTCTCAGTTTCCTCATTTGTAAAATGAGCTGGAGAAGGAAATAGCAAACCACTCCAGGATCTTTGCCAAGAAAACCCCAAAGAGGGTCATAAAGGGGTGGACAGAACTAGAAAACAACAACAGCATGAGACACAGTGTGTATATAGGAAAAATCACTGAACTAGGACTTAGTTGATCTGAAACTCTTTGGATCCACATAAAAGAAGGAGGCCTATGCTAAAGCCTATGACCAAGAACAGGTCATCTCAGATTAAACTTATTTACTCCTTTGATAGGGTTGCTAGGCTTGCATGTATGTAATTCAGATAATATTGTAAATATAGTTTATAAAGATTTTAATGATGCTTTTGATAAAGACTGTCATACTGTTCTTATTGAAAAGATGGGGTACAGGCTAGACAGTGTAAGTAGATGGTTTCAAAGCTGGTTTAAGGGATGAAATCTAAGAATCAGACCTAGTGGTATGATGTCAGGTTGGAAGGAAGTGCCTAGTGGAGTGCCCTAGGGATCTGTGCTGTTATGTGTTCTTATTAATGACTTGCCAAAGGTATATATAACTAGAAGGGAGGGACTAGGGAGCAATTGAGGCAGACAGAAGTTAAGTGATTTGCCCAGGGTCACATATCCAGTAAGTCCAGATTTGAACTCAGGTCTTCTTGACTTCAAGTCTAGTGCTCTATCCAATCTGCCACCTAGCTGCCTCGTTAAATTTCAATGTCTCTCTATTACCTCCAGGATCAAATATTATACCCTTCATTTGGCATTTAAAGCTCTTGACAAACTGGCCCTTCATACTTTTTGATTTTTCTTAATCTTACTCTCCTTATATGCTATATGATTCAGGTATACCTACTTGGTATTTCTTGAACATGACACTCCGTTTCCAGTCTCTGTGTCTTTGCCCTTGATGTTACCTATGCCAGGAATATTCTCCTTCCAAGCTTCTGTCTCATAATGTTTGGATTCTTCTAAGACTCAGATCTTTCTGGGTCCTTCCACCTATTAGTACCATTCCCACTAAGGTTGCCTTCCACCAAGTCTGTATTTATATTGTATGTTTTGATTTATATACCTTGTTTCTACATAATAATGAAAGCTCTTTGAAGGCAAGGACTATTTTTGCCCTTTCTTTTTTTTAAATTTTATTAATTTATTTTGATTTATCAACAATCACTTCCATATGCTTTTGAGTTTAAAATTTTTCTCCCCCTTCCTCCCCCACCCTCCCCAAGATGGCACAATCTGATATAGGCTTTACATTTACATTCCTATTATATTTTCACATTAGTGAAGTTGTAAGTAAAAATTAAAACCAATAGGAGGAACCATCAGAAAGAGAAACAAAACTCAACAGAAGGTAAAAAAATGATAGCGATTCAACTTCCATAGTTTTTTCTTTGGATGGGAATAGCTTTTTCTATCATGAGGCCCCTGGAGATGTCTTAGATCCTTGTAATGCTGAGAAGGGTTAAGTTTAACAATATTAGTCATCGCACAACGTGGCTGTTATTGTGTACAAAATCCTCTTGGTTCTGCTCACTTCACTCAGCATCAGACCATATAAGTCTTTCCAGGTTTTTCTGAAGTCAGCCTGTTCATCATTTCTTATAGCACAATAGTATTCCATTACATTCATATGCCACAACTTGCTCAGCCATTCCCCAATTGATGGGCATCCTCTCAATTTCCAATTCTTTGCCACCACAAAAAGAGCTGCTATGAATATTTTTGTACATGTGGGTCCTTTTCCCGTTTGTATGACCTTTTTGGGATATAGCGCTAGAAGTGCTATTGCTGTATCAAAAGGTATGCATATTTTGGGCATAGTTCCAAATTGTTCTCCAAAATGGTTGGATCATTTCATAACTCTACCAACAATGTATTAGTGTTCCAATTTTCCCACATCTTCTCCAGCATTTATCATTTTCCTGTTTTGTCATGTTGGCCAATCTGATAGGTGTGATATGGTACCTCAGAGTTTTGATTTGCATTTCTCTAATCAATAATGATTTAGAGCATTTTTTCATATGACTATAGATGGCTTTAATTTCTTCATCTGAGAACTGTCTGTTCATATCCTTTGACCATTTATCAATTGGGGAATGGCTTATATTCTTATAAATTTGTCTTAATTCTCTATATATTTTAGAAATGAGGCCTTTATCAGAGAGACTGGTTGTAAAAATTCTTTCCCAATTTTCTACCTTCCTTCTAATCTTAGTTACATTGGCTTTGTTTGTGCAAAAACTTTTCAATTTAATGTAATCAAAATTATCCATTTTGCATTTCATAATGTTCTCTGTCTCTTGTTTGGTCATGAATTCTTCTGTTCTCCATAGATCTGATAAGTAAACTATTCCTTGTTCTCCTAGTTTACTTATGGTATCAGCTTTTATATCTAAGTTATGAACCCATTTTGACTTTATTTTGGTATATGGTGTGAGATTTGGGTCTATGCCTAGTTTCTGCCATACTCTTTTCCAGTTTTCCCAGCAGTTTTTTTCAAAGAGTGGGTTCTTATCCCAGAAGCTGGGGTCTTTGGGTTTATCAAATAATAGATTACTATAGTCATTGACTACTGTGTCTTGCATATTTAACCTATTCCACTGATCCACCTCCCTATTTCTTAGCCAGTACCAAGCAGTTTTGATGATTGCTGCTTCATAATACAATTTAAGATCTGGAATTGCTAGGCCACCTTCCCCTGCATTTCTTTTCATTAGTTCCTTTGGTATTCTGGACTTTTAGTTTTTCCAAATGAATCTTATTATTTTTTCTAACTCTATAAAATAATTTTTGGTAGTTTGATTGGTATGGCACTGAATAAGTAAATTAGCTTAGGTAGGATTGTCATTTTTATTATATTAGCTCGGCCTACCCATGAGCAACTGATGTTTTTCCAATTATTTAGATCTGATTTTATTTGTGTGAAAAGTGTTTTGTAATTGTGTTCATAGAGTTCCTGGGTTTGTTTCGGGAGGTAGACTCCTAAATATTTTATAATGTCTACAGTAAGTTTAAATGGGATTTCTCTTTCTATCTCTTGCTGTTGGGCTTTGTTGGTAATATAGAAATGGTAATGATTTATGTGGGTTTATTTTATAGCCTGCAACTTTGCTAAAGTTGTTTATTATTTCAAGTAGTTTTTTACTTGATTCTCTAGGATTCTCTAAGTATATCATCATGTCATCTGCAAAGAGTGATAGCTTTGTTTCTTCTTTGCCTATTCTAATGCCTTCAATTTCTTTTTCTTCTCTTATTGCTAAAGCTAATTTCCAGTACAATATTGAATAACAGTGGTGATAATGGACATCCTTGTTTCACCCCCGATCTTATTGGAAATGCTTCTAGCCTGTCCCCATTACATATAATGCTTGCTGAAGGTTTTAGATATGCTATTTATTATTTTAAGGAAGACTCCATTTATACCTATGCTTTCTAGTGTTTTTAATAGGAATGGGTGTTGTATTTTATCAAAAGCTTTTTCTGCATCTATTGAGATGATCATGTGGTTTCTGTTGGTTTTGTTGTTGATATGCTCAATGATGCTGATAGTTTTCCTAATATTGAACCAACCCTGCATTCCTGGTATAAATCCTACCTGGTCATAGTGTATTATTCTTGTGATAAGTTGCTGCAATCTATTTGCTAGTATTTTGTTTAAAATTTTTGCATCTATATTCATTAGAGAAATTGGTCTATAATTTTCTTTCTCTATTTTGACTCTTCCTGGTTTAGGTATCAACACCATATTTGTATCATAAAAAGAATTTGGTAAGACTCCTTCTTCACCTATTTTCCCAAATAGTCTATATAGTATTGGAATTAATTGTTCTTTAAATGTTTGATAGAATTCGCATGTAAATCCATCTGGCCCTGGAGATTTTTTCCTACGGAGTTCATCAATGCCTTGTTCAATTTCTTTTTCTGAGATGGGGTTATTTAAGTATTTTACTTCCTCTTCGTTAATCTGGGCAATTTATATTTTTGTAAATATGTATCCATTTCACTAAGATTGTCAAATTTGTTGGCATATAGTTGGGCAAAATAATTCCTAATTATTGTTTTAATTTCCTCTTCCTTGGTGGTAGCTTCACCCTTTTCATTCTTGATACTAGTAATTTGGTTTTCTTCTTTCTTTTTTTAAATTAAATTAACCAAAGGTTTATCTATTTTATTGTTTTTTCATAAAACCAGCTCTTACTTTTATTTCAATAGTTTTCTTAATTTTAATTTTATTAATTTTTCCTTTGGTTTTCAATATTTCTAATTTGTGTTTAGTTGAGGATTTTTAATTTGTTCTTTTTCTAGTTTTTTTAGTTGTATGCCCAATTCATTAATCTCCTCTTTTTCTATTTTATTTATGTAAGCATTTAGAGATATAAAACTTCCCCTAAGAACTGCTTTCTCTGCATCCCATAGTTTTGGTATGTTGTCTCATTATTGTCATTCTCTTGAATGAAATTATTGATTGTTTCTATGATTTGTTGTTTGACCCAATCATTTTTTAGTATTAGATTATTTGGTTTCCAATTATTTTTTAGTCTATCTTTCCATGGCCCTTTATTACATATAATTTTTATTGCATCATGATCTGAAAAGGATGCATTTAATATTTCTGCCTTTCTGCATTGGATTGTGAGGTTTTTATGCCCTAGTACATGGTCAATTTTTGTGTATGTGCCATGTTCTGCTGAGAAAAAAGTATATTCCTTTCTATCCCCATTCAATTTTCTCCAGAGGTCTACCATACCCAACTTTTCTAATGTTCTATTCACCTCCTTAACTTCTTTCTTGTTTATTTTGTGGTTAGATTATCTAGTGCAGAGGGGGAGGTTCAGGTCCCCCACTAGTATAGTTTTGCTGTCTATTTCTTCCTGTAACTCCCTGAACTTCTCCTCTAAGAATTTGGATGCTATACCATTTGGTGCATATATGTTTAGTAATGATATTACTTCATTGTCTATGGTGCCTTTTAGCAGGATGTAGTTTCCTTCCTCATCTCTTTTTTTTTTGCTTTTGCTTTGTCTGAGATCAGGATTGCTACCCCTGCTTTTTTTACTTCAGCTGAAGCATAATATATTCTGCTCCAGCCTTTTACCTTTACCCTGTATGTGTCACTCTTTTTCAAATGTGTTTCCTGTAAACAACATATTGTAGGATTATGGTTTTTAATCCATTCTGCAATCCATTTCTGTTTTATGGGAGTTCATCCCATTCACATTCACAGTTATGATTACTATCTGTGTCTTTTTCTCCATCCTTTCCCCCATTTATGCTTTTCTTTCTCCTTTTTCCTTTCTCCCCTTCACTAGTGTTTTGCTTTTGACCACCGCCTCCTTCAGTCCCTCCTCCCTTTTATTATCCCTTTCCCTTTTCTTCCCCTTTACTCTTACTGCTTTTCCCTCCCTTCTTCCCCCTCCCTTTTTTTCCCCCTCCTTTTTTCCCTTTTCCTCCTACTGCCTATAGGGCAAGTTAGATTTCTATACCTAACTGATTATGTTATGCCCTTCTTGAGCCAAATCTGATGAGAGTAAGGTTCAAACAATGCTCCCCCCTCCTTCTTTCCCTCTGCTGTAATAGGATTTTGTGTCTTTTCCTGTAATGTAATTTACCCTTGTCTGCCTCCTCCTTTCTCAGTACATTTTCTAAGATCAGATTGATCCACTTATTTGGATCCATTTAACCCACTTGATTAGATTTTTTTTATCATTACATCAAAGTCAACTAATATCCACCCTCTTTATGTATACTCCTTTAACATGGTGTAATAACAATACAGTTCTCAAGGGTTGCAAGTGTCATATTCCCTTGTAGGGGTTTAAACAGCCCCCCCCTTATTAACAACATATATCTTTCTGTCCCATTTACCTTTTTAAGTCCTTCTTGAGTCCTGTACTTGAAGATCAAATTTTTTGTTGAGCTCTGGTCTTTTTATCAGGAAAGTTTGGAAGTCTCCTATTTCATTGAATATCCACCTCCTCCCTTGAAAAATGATGCTCATTTTTGCTGGGTAATTGATCCTTGGCTGCATTCCAAGCTCCTTTGCCTTAGGAATATCATGTTCCATGCCCTGCGTCTTTTAATGTAGAAGCTGCAAGGTCCTGTGTAATCCTGACTGTGGTTCCATGATATTTAAATTGTTTCTTTCTGGCTGCTTGCAGCACCTTCTCTTTCATCTGGTAATTTTGGAATTTTGTTATTATATTCCTTGGTGTTGTCCATTTGGGATCTCTTTCAGGTGGTGATGGTGGATTCTTTCTATGGTTATTTTCCTTCTGGTTCTAGGACTTCAGGCAGTTTTCCTTTATGATTTCCTGAAAGATACTGTCCAGGCTCTTTTTTTCATCATGATTTTCAGGTAGTCCAATAATTTTTAAATTGTCTCTCTTGAATTGATTTTCCAGGTTGTTTTACTGATGAGGTATTTTATTTTCATCTATTTTTTCATTTTTTTGTTTCTGTTTGACTGATTCTTGCTCTCTCATAGAGACATTAGTTTCCATTTGTCCAATTCTAGTTTTTAACAGATTGTTTTCTTCTGTTAGTTTTTGTACTTCCTTCTTCAATTGGCCAATTGTGTTTTTTAGGGACTTGTTTTTTTCAGTGTATTTTTTTTTCCAATTGGCCAATTGTATTTTTGAAGGACTCTTCTACCTCTCTCATTTGACTATTAAAATCCTTCTTGAGCTCTTCTAAGAAGGCTTTTTGGGCTTCAGACCAGTTCATATTCCCTTTTGTTGTTGCAGATGTGGGTTTGTTGACAATGTTGTCCTCTTCAGAATTTCTGTCTTGATCTTCACTCTTCTCATAATATGAATCTATGGTACGTTTCTTTTTACTCATGGTGTTTCTTTATTCCCTGGCCTTTAAAGAGATTGAGCTCTCCTGCTGGGGAACAGAGGGCTGACCCAAGCTTCTTGTGTTGGGAGCCTAGGTCTTGGTCACTGGCTTTGTGTGCTGGGGCCTCTTATGTTGGCAATTGGAGGCTGTAGGTTTCTGGCAGCTTACCTCGTGTTGGGCTGGAATCAGCAAGGCTGGAACTTTCAGGCAATTCTAGGTTGCCTGCTTTTCCTTTCCTTTAGCTTTCTTCAGCCCCTTTTAGATGGGTGCTGCAGGGTGTTTATCTGCCTGGGGCCCCTGCAGTGTTGTCTCTCTTTTTGCTAATGCACTGGAGATTCCTTTTGGTAGAGTGCCGAGGCACCTGGTGGTTTTCTGAGCTGGTTTCCACCTTCCCCCCTCCCTCACTGAGGCACTGGAGGTCCAGGTGTTGGTGTTTGCCTGTCTACCACCTGGGCTTCAGGATTTCTTCACAATTGGAGGCTGCAGGGCTCCACAGCTCACCTGGTGTTGGGTGGAACAGCAAGGCTGGGCTTTAGGAAGACTTTAGGTTGTTTTCTTCCCCTCCTTTCAGATGAATGCCACAGGGTACTTATCCTCCTGGGGCCCCTTGTAGTTCTGCCTCCCTTATTTTTGCTGAGGCACTGAGAGACCAGTTTGCTGGGCTGCCGAACTGCTGCTCCCTGTCTTTCTTCTAGTTCAGCTGTTCCAGGGTTTTTTTTCTGGGGTGATATTTTCTGGGTTTTCAGAGGTTGATAGGGGAGAGTGAGAATGACTACCTTTTCACTCCACCATCTTGGCTCCCGGAAGCGGAAATCCTGCCTTTTTTTTTTTATCCTCAGCACACAGCACAATTCCTGGCACACAATAAGTGCTTAATGTACTTAATTGATTAATTAGCTAAGTGGCAAACACAGTTTTTGTACCCACGTTCCCTGACTCCAAATCCCAGGGTCTTTCTACAACACCATGCTGTCTCATCTTATATTTGGGTTAGAAAGTCAACTTCATAAATACAAGATTGGGGGTGGGAGAATAGTTAACAATTCATTAAAAAGAAAAGAATGGACTCAGGCTTAATATGTCAGTGTTGCAATATGGTAGCCAAGAAAGCAAATACAAACATAGGTTACATTAGCTAACATCGTGTCCAAGAATAAAGAAAGGATAACCTCAGAGTACTCTGTCCTGCTCAGGCTATTTTTGGAGTATTGTGCGCCTTTATGAGCTCCACATTTTAGGAAGGATATTGACAAGAAATAGTATGTAGAGAAGGGGGACTAGGGACTAGGATGAAATCATGCCATGAGAAGATTGGTCTAAGGAACTTGAAGTGTTTAGCCTGGAGAAGAAAAGAGTTAGTGAGGAAATGAGAGTCATCTTCAAGTATTTAGAAGATGGTCATGTGGCAGAGAAATTAAATTTATTCTGTTTGGCCCCAAACAACAAGTAGAAGTCATAGGGAGTCAGATTAATGTTTTATGTAAAGAAAAACTTCCTAAAATTTGGCCAGCTTGTAGCGGATTGTTTGAGCCTGGATGACCACTAATGGCTATGCTATAGATGGGATTCTTACTTAAGGAATGTTCTGGATTAGGTGACATCTGAGCTCAATTTTAAGTCTGAAATTCTTAACTTCCCTCATACTAAGCTGAGCTGAAAGGCATTTAAAAATATTAATGTGTTGATTAATTAATTGATATTAAATATTAAAACTAGTGTGCCACCCCTCCTCTTACACATACATGTAATTGTGACATTTAAAAAGTTTGAGTTGACAATTTCTGGGTAATCAGTCATTTTATTAATAATGTTAACATTTTAATAAAAGAGGTCAATGGCATTCTTGAATGCCAAAGACCCTCATGGCAGTGGGCTCAAGGCTTATAAGTCTTGGAAAAGTGGTTATTCTTTTTTCTTTTGTTCCAAGAGGGTGAGAATCAACTCTAATTGGTTAACAAGTAATGAGAGTGAATATTACAATAAGGGGCTGAACCTATTCTAATGAACTTTGATTATCTAATCAAAGAATTTATTTCCAGCCAAATCTGAGTAGAACACAATAGAATTAAATTCCTTGTAAGGTTGCTTGTGGTCTGACCAAGACTTAGGAGAGTTAGTTCAATCTCATTTCAGTAATGTTCTTCAAGTGAGTGATCTTTGAAATGAGGCCTACAGAAAAAGGGGAAACTCTGGGTCTTCCCAAATCATTGCTTATTAATAATCATTTCTCTCATGATATGATACAACGTATACCTGAGGTCAGATCATATAATACTCGGGATGAGGTTTAAATGTAAGTACCCCTAACAGCTAGGTAGCATTGCAGCCTAAAGAGCCATAGTATAGAGTGGGACCATGGGGAGATGCGAAAATTCTTGAAAAGTTAAAACAAATTCCATTGTATTTACTGTTGATTTGAAATTCTTGGCATGTTAATTAATCTAAAATGAGCAGGAACAATGTTATAAAAGGCCACTTACAGAAGAGCTAAGGCTCTCAGCCTGAAGTACAGTGAAGGATAGACCTCACACAAAATCTTCACAGCGTACCTCTGCAAGTGACAAAAGGTGATTAATTACATGCATTGAAACTAATTTGCAGTAGATGGTATTAACATTATGCAGTGAGCTATTTCCTTCAATTTGCTGCTCTTCTAGTTATGAACTTATCTACTGGCTTTGTTCATTTTTAAAGGAACCAGACCTCATTTTTTTCTTTAAAAAATTGTATTTTTTTTTTTTACCAAAAGACTATATAGATATCTAAGGTTTCATTCACTTATTTGGTTGAGACACTTCATGATAGAGGTTATTAAGGAATTCAAGAAGAAAATATGAATTAAATCC
This sequence comes from Phascolarctos cinereus, assembly GCF_003287225.1. NCBI lineage: Eukaryota > Metazoa > Chordata > Mammalia > Diprotodontia > Phascolarctidae > Phascolarctos > Phascolarctos cinereus. The sequence goes on from NW_027555958.1 coordinate 183,708,828, forward strand.
TTTAATTAAAGGCTCAATCAATTTAAGAAAAATGTAAGCTTTAGGAAGATTTCTATCTCATCACTTATTATGAAATGGAAAGTAGTCAAACTCTTTTGAATTATGCTAATTCACAACTGTTGTATAGTTGTTTCAGTTGTGTTTGACTCTTCATGACCCCATTTGGGGTTTTCTTGGCAAAGATACTGAAATGGTTTGCTATTTCCTTCTCCATAGATGAGGAAACTGAGGCAAACAGTGTTAAGTGACTTGCCCAGGGTCACATAGCTAGTAAGTATCTGAGGCTGGATTTGAACTCAGATCTTCTTTACTCCAGGCCTGGCCTCCTATCCACTGTGCTCCCTAGCTGTCCTAGTTGAGTTCAATTTTTTTTCATGTGTTTTTTTTCTCACTTAAAGTATGAGCTCCCTGAAAACAGGGGCTGTTTTGCTTTCTCTTTTTACATGTTCAACTACTTAGCAGAATGCTTGGCACATAGTAAATACTTAATAAATGTTTTTTCATTCATCCATTCAATACCAGAAATATTTATTTACTTGTATACCATTATTACAGCACAACACAGTACAACGATTAATTGAAATTCCACATCGATGCAAAACCGCTTTATTGTTTTCTTTCTAGCAGCAGTTTGAAAGCAAAAGAACGTTTGCTTATAATGGATGATAGCCACACTGGTTACCAGAAAATGTTCTTTTCCCACAGAAATTCCCTATTGCAGTGTTTACAAATGATAGATGCTTCAAAAGTTGAAATTTTAATGCCTTTTTGAGAGTTCCTGTTCTGTGCCGCAGTTCTCTATAATTTATTCATAAAGACAGTAAGCTTAAAAGTGAAAGGGGTGTGGATGGAAGGCTAACCTTGAAGTCAAGAGGACTTGAGTTTAATAATTTCTGTTTCACGTATGCATTAACTGTGTGGTCATGGGCAAGTCACAAACTCTCAATATATCCCTGACAACTTATAAATTATAGGTAACAAGAGAATTTCCATATTGATATTCCCTATCTCAAGGATTTCATAGAATCAAAAAAAGGGAGGAGGTGCTAAAATAGCCTTTTCAAATGTCACACTTTACTTTTTTTTCATTGTAGGCTCGTTGGTTCAGGCCATGCCTCCAGCCTCTTTCCATTCATTGTCTTATGGGAAATTAACTTCAGGTATAGAGCAGGTTGTTTCCATTCTGACTATTGAATTGCCCTTTTTCATTATCTCTCTCTCATTTTTTGTCCCTGGAATTCCTTCCACCCTTGCTCCAATATTCTTTTCCTTTTCTGAAGTAGTGGTATAAATTGTCACTTTCCCTTTTAGGTTTTTTCACCTCCTCCATCTTGAAAGAATGCATAGGGTCACATATATTCAGAGTCAGGAAGAATTAGATTCAAGATCTCCCTCTGACACATACTGGCTGTGTGACCCTGTGCAAGTCAGTTAACCACTGAGTGTCCTCAGACAGCTCTCTAAGACTGTAAGTTGCAGAGAAAGTATTGTCCTGTACTGGTAGAAGAAGTTTCATTATTCAAGAGTTCCCTATGCTGATGAAATCTGTATTAGATCTAACTTGACTTATGATTGAAGTAAAGGTTATGGAAATTAGAATCTTTTGGCATTAAAAATGTATATTTATAAAAGGTAATATGGAAAAATATCCCTTGTTGTGCTTCCCCTCGTCTTCCATGTATATACTTTTCTGCCTCCCATATCTGCTCTTATCGAGCAGAGGCTTGATACATTATTAATGCATCCTAAAATTGGATTAGCTAAAAATCCCACTTTGGCTTCATATTGAGCTTGCTACAGTCTACTAAACTCCCAGGTCTGTGGTGCACATTATTTTGTTGAGAATACTTCCATCTTCTGGGATTTTTCAAACTACAGTACTGAACCATTATCTCTCCCAGATTGACTCAGTGACTTTATGCTATTATCAAGACAATATTTAAAGCTCTTTTCTTTTGAACATTGATTCTGCTAGCTAGTAACTTGGGGTTTAGGTTTTGATTAGAATTAGGTCCCTAAATTGCATGGCCAGGTTAAGGATGATGATATTAGAATCATAGCAATGACCTGTAGTTCTTAAGCCATCACCCTAACCAATCCTGAATGGAATAAGAGTACTTAGGGAGTCCTAACACACTGTTATAATTTCATTGCTTTAATTAAAGGAGGCTGTTTAAGGATGTGGGTGGTCCAACATAATTTGACCATATGGTACAAAATTAAATATCTCAATATATTTTAAATTCATTGATGTAAATCAGTTTATATTAACAAATCAAACATCTGTGCACCTAACTCTTGGGGAGAATATATGCTAATATGATAGTATCAGGGTTGGAGGACCTAAGTAAGGAAAACCTAAACATGTAAATGTGGTTTTACCCTATAAAGCAGGTATGCAAATTTTGTTCTTATATAAAATAAACTTCCTTTGGGAAATTTTAATTCTAATTATTGCTTGGTTTCTTAAAAGGTTTATTTTAAAATTATGCTATTTTGCTTGACAATAATATATGACATTTATAAAGCATTTTAAGCTTATAAAGCACTTTATAAGTATTGCCTCATTTTAGGCTCACAACAGTCCTGCAAAGTAGGTGCCATGGATACTACCATCCCCATTTTGCAAATGAGAGCTTATGTGACTTTTCCAAGATCACATAGTTAGCAAGTGATAGATGCAGGATTAGAACCCAGGTCTTCCTAACTCTAAATTCAGAATGTTATTTACTACCTCAAGCTCCCTTCCTATTTCTCATTGTTATATAGATGAGATTTTGTTCTTTGAGAGGAATGAAGCTTAGGGTGAGTGATATTTTGGGAAACAAATTTTAAAGAGAACAGAAGTTTGATGTATACTGATAGTAACACGTTAAGAGTTATTTTAATGCAGATCAACCTTAATGTCTGGCCAGAGTCAAATTAATCTATGAATTCTCTGAAAAATGCTAATGTGAACACATTATAAACAAGAATCTTAAGTCATCAGTGCTGAAGCAACTAAAGTAATGATTATGCTTATTGGAAAGCCCTGGTGGTTCCTGGGTGGCTGATTCTTTTCTTTTCTTTTTGGTGGGTGAAGGAAGAGGAAACATTGACAATGTTCTCTAGCCTGAGCCCTGTTTACTGGTTCAGAGTATTCTGGCAGGAGAATTGGGAAGCTGTTCTAACTGTAAGAGAAAATGAAGATCATTAGCAAATTGTACCATATGGAGACTTTAATAAAATCAAAGTTCTGAAGTGCATGTGGAAATCAGAGGAATGATTTCTATAATCCGTATTAAGTCTAAAATCCAGTGATCTGCTGACATAATGTTTGAAGGTGTAATGACACTCAGAGTTGGAAGTGACCTCAAAGGCCATGGCCTCCAATGGGTACCATAAATATCTCCCCTCCAATACACTTGAAAAGTAAGCATCCAGTCTTTGCTTGAAGACCTTTGTTCAATTCCTCTCTCTCAATGGGAATCCACTGACTCCGAAGGCAAACTATTCCGCTTTTGGCCAGCTCTAATAAAAAGTTTTTTTTTTAATTGTGTCAAGCCAAAATTTGCCTCTCTGCAACTTCTACCCAGTTGATCCTAATTCTGACCTCTAGGATCAAGCAGAATGAGTCTAACCCCTTAATAATAATTAACAATCATTTAATAATCATTTAACTATGATAGACTTTCAAATACTGGAAGACAGCTATCATGGTTCCTTCTTATCCTTCCCCTTCCCCAAGTCTCTTTTCTAGGCTAAATATTTCCAGTTCCTTCAATTCATCCTTATATGGAATAATATTATAGCCCTTCTCCAGTCTGGTCTCCTTTGTTTTTCCCACTGATAACTGATCACTGCTTCATTTTGGCATGAATAAGACAGAGAACAGAGGGTTTATCACATCTCTAGTTAGATATACTATGCCTTTCTTAATGTAGTATAAACAAGCCTTACTACTTTAAGTCACAGTTCATGCATTATCTTGGACTTGAAACATACAACCATTCCATTGCAACCAATTCTATTATTTCCATGTAGATTACTTACACTGCAACATTATCCATGGCACTGATTTTCAATTTGTTTACGAACAGCTGCTGTAACACCCCTTAATTCCTTGCTTTGTAGACATTTGATTCTGTTGGCAGTATCTTTTTTGATTAATAACTTGAATATTTTATTGCCATCACACACTACAGTTATTTAATAACCTGTGACTCAGACTCACATCTCTAAATTACAAAAGTAAGAGGAGTATTATTACCCCTCTTCCTCAAAGTTAGAGCTTAGTGTTTGGGAGTACTTCAATAAGAGCTCAAAAAATTAGTCAGCCTCTATCTAGATCTCAGGAACTGAGGATATTTGAATTTGCTTTATTAAGCATATTCAATTCCCTTGCAAGCACAAGCTAATAAGGCACAGAATATAGAACAGTTTGATTAAGATCCATGTCAAGTATAGAGAAAGGACTAATATCTTAGCTTCTTTAATAAAGCAGTAGTTAGATCGTACATTCACGTGAGTGCTGTTTTATTCCTTTCTCATCTCAGAGAGCCAGTCTCAATTCTTGGGAAAAAAATTGACAGTACCAATAGGGAAAGTCATAGTAGAATGAATAAGTTGGTGACTTTACCTCTCATTTTCATCTTCTTCTCTGTGGGAGAGGTTGCCACTTTACTAACTTTGGTGTCTGTATGACCTCCCTCCTAACTCTCTTAGTTATTATCACTCAGGAAACGCTATAGTTGTCAGAGCAGTCAGCTTGGTACCATTCATAGTCTAGGTTTCTATACCTCATAGCTGGACCTGAAGTCTCTTACTCGTATTGTCCACCCATTTCTAGATTCCTGATGGCCACCCTTACTTAGAATGTTTCATATCTGCACTCCTTCATGCCCTCTTCTGGCTGACACAGCTAGGAATGGGAAGATATATTCTTTTAAAAAAATCAATGCATTTTATTTTCCCCATTATACATCAAAACAAATTTTTAAACATTTAAAAATAATAATAAAAATAAAAATTATTAAAAATTAAAAATAATTTAACAATAATAAAAATTAAAAATAATTTAAAATAAAAATAAAATAAGTTAAAAATCATTTTAAAAATAAAAATAAAAATAAAAAATTTAAAATAATTTTAAAAATAAAAATAATTTCCCTCCGTCCTCCTCGAGATAGTAAGAAATCAGAAATAGGTTATACATGTGCAGTCATGCAAAACATTTCCATATTAGTCATTTTGTGCAAGAAGTCTCAAATAAAAGAAAAAGAGTGAAATAAATAAAGTAAAAAATAGCATGCTTCAGTTTGTATTCAAACAATATCAGTTATTTCTGTGGAGGCAGATAGTACACTTCATCATTAGTCCTTTGGAATTGTCTTGGATCACTGCATTGCTGAGAGTAGCTAAGTCATTTACAATTCTTCATCATACAATATTGCTGCTTCTATGTGCAACATTCTCCTGGTTCTGTTTACTTCATCAGTTCATGTAAGTCTTTCCAGGTTTTTCCGAAATCATCCTATTTATCATTTCTTACAGCATAGTAACATTCCGCCACAATCATATACCACAGCTTGTTTAGTCATTTCCTAATTGATGGGCCTCCCTCCAATTTCCAATTTTTAGCTACCACAAAAAAGGCTGATATAAAATTATTTTATAGAGCTAGAAAAATAATAAAACTCATCTGGAAAAACAAAAGATCAAGAATATTAAGGCAATTAATGAAAAAAAATGCAAAGGGAGGTAGCTTAGCTGTACCAGATCTAAAACTACATCATAAAACAGCAATCATCAAAACTATTTGGTACTGGCTAACAAATAGAGTGATGGATCAGTGGAATAGGTTAGATACACAAGACACAGTAGTAAATGACTATAATAATCTACTATTTGACAAACTTAAAGGCTCCTGCTACTGAGATAAGAACTCACTATTTGACAAAAACTTCTGGAAAAACTAGAAAATAGTATGGTAGAAACCAGGCATAGAAATCATCTCACAACATATACCAAGATAAGGTCAAAATGGGCACGTGATTTAGACATAAAGGGTGATACAATGAGCAAATTGGGAGAGCAAGGAATAGTTTACTTGTCAGATCTGTGGAGAAGGGAAGAATTTATGACCAAACAAGAGATAGAGAACATTACAAAATGCAAAATGGATGACTTGATTACATTAAATTGAAAAGTTTTTGCACAAACAAAGCCAGTGCAACCAAGATTAGAAAGAAAGCAGAAAGCTGGGAAATAATCTTTATAGCAAGTTTCTCTGATAAAGGTCTCATTTCTCAAATATATAGAGAACTGAGTCAAATTTATAAGAAGACAAGTCATTTCCCATTTAATGGTCAAAGGGGATGAAAAGGCAGTTTTTAGATGAAGAAATTAAAGCTACCTACAGTCACATGAAAAAATGCTCTGAATCACTATTGATTAGAGAAATGCAAATTAAAACAACTCTGAGGTACCAACTCACACCTATCAGGTTGGTTAATATGACAGAAAAGGAAAATTATAAATGTTGTAGGTGTGTGAAAATTGGAACAGTAATACATTGTTGGTGGAATTGTGAACTAGTCCAACCATTCTGGAGAGCAATTTGGAACTATGCTCAAAGGGCAATCAAACTGTGCATATCCTTTGATCCAGTAATACCACTATTAGGTCTGTATCACAAAGAGATCATAAAAAAGGGAAAAAGACCCACGTGTGCAAAAATATTTATAGCAGCACTTTTTGTGGTGGCAAAGAATTGGAAATTGAGGGAATACCCATTAATTAGGTATTGGCTGAACAAATTGTGGTATATGAGTGTAATGGAATACTATTGTTCTATAAGAAATGATGAGCAGGCAGATTTCAGAAAAACCTGAAAGATTTGTTGAACTGATGCTGAGTGAAGTGAACAGAACCAGGAGAACATTGTACACAATAGCAACAGCAACACTGTGCGATGATCAACTATGATTGACTTAGCTCTTCTCAGTAATACAATGATTCAGGACAATTCCAAAAGATTCACGATGGAAAATGCTGTCCACATTCAGAGAAAGAACTGTGGAGTCTGAATGTAGATTGAAGTATGCTATTTTCACTTTTTTGTGGCTTTTCCCTTTTGTTCTGTTTCTTCTTTCACAACATGACTAATGTGGAAATCTGTTTACATGATTGCACATGTATAACCTATATCAGATTGCTTGCTATCTTGGGGAGGGAGGGAGAAAAAATTTGAAACTCAAAATGTGATTTAAAAAATGAGAGTTGAAAACTATCTTTACATGTAATTGGAAAAAAAATACTATTTACAAAAATAAAAACATGGAAAAAAAAAGAGCTATACAAATAGGTTCTCTTCTCCCCACTCATTTTTTATAGCCCTTTGAGCATAGTTCCAAATTGCTCTCCAGAATGATTGGATTATTTGGATCAGCGCTAACAGTACATTAGTATCCCAAGACATCAAATGCTTAAAGAACCACCTGAATCATCTTGATATAAACCCATTTGAGAACATGACTACAGTTCTTACATTTGAAAGAGCTGGATGCCCTGAAAACTGCGCCTGAGTTCCAGCCAGCTACTCAGTGGCTATGTGACTTGAATAAAATTCTTTAGTTTGAACTTTCTCTCCTATAAAATGAGGAAGTTGATCTTTGAAGGCCTTTCCTGTTCTAGTGGTTTATAAGTCTATGTCCTTAAAAACTCAAATTATTGATTTTTGGGTGGGAGAGAAGTGAATTGAGAAGAAATAGCTCTACTTAGGATAGTTCTTTGGCATCTACTTGAGTATCATCTATTTCGTCTCCAGCATGGCCTGGATTAAGCAGAGGAGCTGAACAAGGGTCATGATGAGAAAAAGGCACTGTTTATTTTGTTAGAAGTGAATTCCCGAAACGTCAAACATGCTCATATGTAATTTTCAGACCATGTGCCAAAGCCAAACATAAATGATTTATGGGTTATACAACCTCTGCTCCCCTCTGTTGGTGTGGATAATCAAGAATTGGCTGAATATGCAAAACAAGCACACTTACGTCCATGTGAGTGCAATGCATAGGCCTAGCAACTGTAGCTTGTTATTAGACTTACAAATACCAATTTGGGAAGTCATTTTGAAGGCTAGATGTACTAATAGGGTCTTCAGCAGATTTTAATCAGGACCTAAATTAATCATTAAAGAGTGTCCCATCTTTGTTCAAAGAGTTAGTTGTTTTTTTTTTAGTTAGTCACATGCCAGGAGCTTATCATTGACAGGCAATTTTTAAAATAGAATTTATTAAGTTATCCTTAGGGGGCAATTAGGTGTCACAGTGAATAGAGTGCGGGTCTTGAAGTCAGAAAGAATCCTTTTTCTGAGTTCAAATCTGACCTCAGACATCAGCTGTGTGACCCTACGCAAGTCACTTAACCCTGTTTGCCTCAGTTTCCTAATCTATCAAGTGAGCTAGAGAAGGAAATAGCAAACCACTCCCATATCTTTGCCAAGAAAATCCCAAATGTGGTCACAAAGAGTTGGACACGACTGAAATGACTCAAAAACAAAAAGGAAAATGTGCTAGAAACTGTATTGGGGCTACAAAAACAGAACAGTCCCTGCCTTCAAGGAGCTGACATTTTTTCTGGGAAGATTCAACAAGTTCATAGATGATTAAATATAAGAGAGACATACACACACATCAAAAGACTGTGTAGTATAATGGATAGAAGGCTAGCCTGGGAGGGTAACTGTGTTCAGATCCTACTTCTCACACATACTGGCTATAAGTCACTTAAACTCTGAATTTTCTAAGCAGCTAAGACAACAAATTTCAGAGAAGGTACAGACCTACACTGCTAGAGGGAGTTCCTTATGTCAATGAAATGACAGGTCCAGTTCCCATCCCTATTACACAATAAATTATTCCATAACAAATACAAATGGTGGGGGTGTATGTAGAGTCACTAACAAGTGGGAGAAATTGGAAAGGCTCCATGAAAGAGGTGGCACTTGGATTGAACTAAGAAGTGGAAGTGAAGAGAGAAAATATCCTAGGCATGGTGTATGTGCCTTTCATGAGTTGTACTTTGGGGCTTTTCTTTAAAGATTTAAATCGTTATTTATTTAGAAATTAAAATCAAAGATATATAATTCTAGAGAATGAAAAAACTCCAAACTCTAAGAATTTAAAAAAAACCCTATAGTCTTGGAGATCAAGGCTCCTTCCTGCTATAACATTTCAAAATGGCTTACCTTTACATAGAATGTCCCACAAAGTCTAAATGTAGTTTAAGCTTTAACATTTCATTAAAGCTACTATATAGTGTAATTTAAAGCGTCAGTAAGTTATCAAAGCTTAAAGCCTATAACTGAACTAAAACTTTTGGGACGACTTTTCTAGTGCTTTAGGGTCTAAGAATTACTTTCCTTATTTGCACTTTGTTACAACTCTGTGGGAAAGGAAGCACAAAATTATGTTTTCTTTTTTACAATAGAAACTAAAGCTCAGAGAGGTCGTGATTTGCCCCAGCTATATAAAGTGGAGAAAAATAGAATTTGAGTCTAGTTTTTTTTCTTTTGGACTGTTATCATACTGCTATTTCTACTCTACCACACTGCTTCTGAGATGATCTGTGATCATCTGTTCTCATCCAATGGTTTTACAGATAAGGAAACTGACTAAAAGAAAGAAGCATAAGCTGCTGATGGCAAATCGGGAACTCGAGCCCAACCCTATAGTTCTTTCTACTATGGCATGATGAAGTCAACTTATTCTTCCCTATATCAAATATTGTGATTTATTTCATTTCTTTGAGGCTTAAAGCCAGTTAAGGACATATTTCTACCCAGATATCTTGTGAGCTGTAGTAGATTGTGGTATAACATTTTTTATAGGTTGTGGAAGTAGAAAAGACCTTAGAGATGATTTAGTTAAGTCAAATCAACAAATTTTTATTAAGTGCTTACTGTGTGCCAGGAACTGTGCTACCTATATCCTGGGTTACAAATGTAAGGAGAAAGACAATTCCTGTCTTGAAGAAGCTTATGTTCTAATGCGGGAGGGACAGGAAGACAACACGTAAAAAGGAAGCTCAAAAGGGAAGGGAATAAAAGTGCCTGGTAGAGGGGAATGGTAGATACCCTAAGGTGTAGCGTGGTGAGAAATGAAAAAACATGGCTAGGTTGGATACCCTCCTCAAATGGAAGAGCCATCATTAATCAGAGGGAGAGGCTGAAGTGGCAAATCCCAGGGCTGGAGTGATCTTCTAGGATGAAGAGGTTTCTGGGCTGCTGTTGTCCTTCATTTTCGAAGAGGACCAGTGACACAATGGGTGATGTGTTGACTTGAACTTGAATTGTGAGGCAGAGTTGCACAAAGTCAGCAGCATGGCAGAGAAGTCCAGAGTACATTTTGGTGAGAAATGAAGTTCAGGGATCATGGAACTCTTTGAGAGTCTCGTGAAATCTATGGATATCATCTCAGAATAATATTTTTAAATACATAAAAAACATAGGAGTATTTTCAAAACTCACATTAAAATATGATTATTAACATATTTAGGAAACCCAAGTTCATGGGCCCCAGGTTGATGACCCTTGATTCTAGTCCAACTCTCCCTCCTTCTCTCCTCTCCTCTCCTCTCCTCTCCTCTCCTCTCCTCTCCTCTCCTCTCCTCTCCTCTCCTCTCCTCTCCTCTCCTCTCCTCTCCTCTCCTCTCCTCTCCTCTCCTCTTCTTTCCCCCTTCATAGATATTGAAAATAAAGCAGAGACAAGATTAATGACTTGCTGTCAGTCACATAGTAGACAGTAGAGTCAGGATTTGAACCCAGGTCTTCTGACTCTAAATTTGGTGTTTATTCAACTATAATACATTGATTGTCAGCCTTGAACCCTAACATGTCTTGGCCTGCATTGAAGATGGTATGGGGCAGCTAGGTGGCACAATGGGTAGAGCTCTGGCCTTGGAGTCAGGGGGACCTGAGTTCAAATCTGGCCTCAGACACTTGACACTTACTAGCTGGGCAAGTCACTTAACCCCAATTCCCTCACACCCCCCAAAAAAGAAAAGATGGTAGAATTAAGAATCTTCTCAGCTCCTGGTGAAGGGGCAAAGAATAGGAAAAAGATCCATGACTACCTACAGAGTTCTGCTGTATCTAAAACTACTTTTTCTAAAAGATAATTTTGGCTTAATAGGACAAGTAGATTTTTCATTTTACTTTTCCTCTAAGTAAGTGTTTAGTACAAATAATTATTTTTCTATGCATCCAAGAATGCACCAGCAATGGAGAGGAGAAAGCCCTTATCACCTTTACTGGATGTCCCCACTGCGGTCATGCTCATGGAAAGAGATAACCTAATTTTCATGTTGCTACTAGCTGTCATTCTCTAAGCTATCCAGCAACTTGGAAGTTATTAAACTGAAGTAATGTTGAGAGCAACTAGGGGCAGCTAGATGGTATAATAAATAGATTTTTGGGCCTCAGGTTGGGAAGACTCATCTTTCTGAGTTCAAGTCTGACCTCAGACACTTGTTAGCTGTTTGATCCTGGGCAGGTCACTTAACCCTATTTGCCCCAGTTTCCTCATCTGTAAAATGAGCTGGAGAAGGAAATGGCAAACCACTTTAGTATCTTTGCCCAGAAAATCCCAAATGGGGTCACGAAGAGTTGGACACAATTGAAAAACAATTAAATGATAACAGTATGGAATACCTTCCTCAACTTGCATATGGGAAGATCTGAGTTCAAATCCTGGCTCTCAGCATAGGTTGAGACTAGGGGTAAATTATTTGACCACTCTGAGTTTCCTCATCACTAAAATGGTCATCATATGAGAAATATCTGTTTCCTAGAGTTACGAGAATCAGATCAAATAACAATTTGTGAAAAATGCTTTACAGACTTAAAGACATTATATAAAATCAGTTATTATTATTGTTATTCTGATTCTGAATGCTTTCCTCAAGGAACTGGTTCAAGAATTTCTCTTCAGTTCTTCCTCTACTATGATCCAATCACCTCCCCTTTCTAAGTTCTCCAGCTGGGCTTGTATTTGAAGACAGTGCCTTCAAATAGTGACTTTGTACTAAAGTGACAAGATATCCAAATTGGTCAGCTAGCCCAAGGACAGGGTCGAAAAAGATTTGCTCTGAAGATTTCCATTCGTGGAGAGTTATAGTAGCCACCCACATGGATGAAAGTGAAAAAGAGCCAAAAAGATGCGTTTCAAATGCACAAAACAGGTGTCCTAATAAAGAAGAAAATTTTCTCACCATATTATTGCTCTTGTTTTATTTTTAATTACAGTGAGTTACAAGGTTAGTTCTGCTCTTAGGCTGCACTCTCATTATCCTCTCAATGTTGACTTTCTGTGTTATGATCTCTTTAACATATGGGAGGAAATAGACATTTAATTAGCCAGATGTCACTCAATAAATCTTAAGTGTTATTTTCAGCATCAGGAAAGTGAATGCTAACCAGTGGAAAAGGACCTGAGCTTTTTAATGATTCATTAGCCATGGTTTGGGGTTTTTGATGATAATAGCATCTCTATTTCTAAAGGAAAAGGCAAGCATGTTCTTTAAACCTTCAGTGAAAGGGAACTTTAGGTGGGTTAGAAGAATGTTCCTTTGACCTGAAATGCTGAATGATGTTGTTGTCCATATATCTATCAATATCTGTTCATTGTAACCTTTTCTGAAAGCATTCCTCTATCATTTTCAGGTCATGGTACCAGAGAACCATCTGGGAATCAAAGGGGCATTTAATTGGTTTAAATATCTTTGATAAAAGGGGATACACCAATACTTCTCTTGGAGCCTGCCTGCTTCCCAATCTGATGCTTCTGAATATGTTTATCTCCTCCATGAAATTATCAGCTCCTTTAGGTCAAGTACCAGGACTGGGGTAAGCAGCTCTTTGGGGCACGACAAACAGTATTGAGAGACATTTTTTAAGCACATGTGAGGTGTCCCAAAAGTCTTAGTGCAGTTTTAGGCTACTAAAGCTTACAGCTGCACCAAGTCTTTAGGGACACCCTGTATTTTTTAATGCCAGAAAATTCTTCTTTCCATAGGCTGGATTTATTTTATTTTGGTTTTTGTTTTGAGTGGTAAGGCAAACTGCTGCATAACAGTGAAGGTTCAAAAACTCTGATGGATAATAACATCTGGGAACAAAGTTTTTCAATGTTTGTATATAAATTTCAGACCTTGGCTAAGGTGCTGCACAAACTACTTGTCCCAGAACTGTTAAGAACCACATCATTCGTCTTTGTATCTCTCCTGCAGCCTAGCAAGTGATGAGTGCTAGGTAAATATTTGTTGAACTGAATGGAAAAATCAACAGGACTTGATAACTGATTAAATATGAAGGGCGAGGGAATCTGACCAGAATTTTCCTTTCTATCATTACCTCTCTTTCCTCTAGAACATTGATATCTAAGCTTTTTTCCTCTGTGCAGCCCAATTGGTTAAAACAATATTCAATATGTACTGCCGATATGTATACATATTCACTATGTGCTGCCGATGTGTATACCAATATGTATATTTGTTGTTGAATTTTTCAGTCATATCTGACTCTTTGTGACCCCATTTGGAGTTTTCTCGGCAAAGATACCAGAGTGACTGGCTATATCCTTTCCTAGCTCACTTGACAGATAAGGAAGCTGAGGCAAACAGGGTTAAGTAACTTGCCCAAAGTCACACAGCTAGTAAGTGTCTGAAGCCAGATTTGAACTTAGTAAGATGAGTCTTCCCAATTCCAGGATAGGCACTCTGTGCACTATGGCGCCGCCTAGCTGCCCTACGTGTATATTCACTTACCTATAAATTACATGCATGTGCTATTATATTAATAATTATTTGCATTACGATACTTGTGCAAAAAATAAGTTTATATTTTTAAGTTAGATGAATATAAAATGATATTTGATCTTAGAGTCAATAGAGAGAAATTGGTATTTATTGAATACAGGGGTGATATGATCAGATCTGAGCTTTAGGAAAATCATTTTGGGAGCTGTTTGGAGGATGGATTACAGAAGGGAGAGACCACTTAGGAAGCTATTGCAATTGTCCATGCAAGAGGTGTTAAGGGTCTGAACTACAAGTAGAGAGAAGGGCTGAGATGCAAGAAGTGTTGTGGGGGTAGAAATGATAAAACTGAGCATTGGCTATGTGGGATGAAGGAGAGTGAGGAGTTGAAGATAATGCCAAGGTTACAAACCTGGGTGATTGGAAGGAGAGTGGTTCCCTTTATGAAAATTAGGAAGTTTAGAAGAGGAAATATTTTTTGGGGAAAGATAATGTCATAACTCATCTATGCCTGCTTATCCAAGTGCTTCTCATTCTTTCCCACTGGAGGAAAAAAAATGTATGTGTGTGTGTGTGTGTGTGTGTGTGTGTGTGTGTGTGTGTGTGTATGTAAGAGAGAGAGAGAGAAACAGAGAGAGAGAGAGAGAGAGAGAGAGAGAGAGAGAGAGAGAGAGAGAGAGAGAGAGTACGAGTATTCATGGCCCCACTGTCAACATGTATTTATTACACTTCTGCTATGTGCCAGGTACTATGCTGAGTGCTGGAGACACAAAGAAAGGCAAAAACAGTCCCTTCCATCAAATATCTTACAATCTAATGGGGAGATGATAACCTGCAAACAAATATGTGCAAAAGATATATCCAGGATAAATCTGAGATAATGTAAGAGGTATTAAGGGGGACTGGGAAAAGCTTGTAACAGACGGGATTTTAGGTTTTTGAATAAAGCCAGGGAGTCCAGGAGATAAACAGAAGGAAAGAATTCATGGCATGGAGGACAGCCAGTGAAATTGCTCCAGAACATGAATGTTCTTCTCCTACCAGGATGGTCTACTCACTGTCCCCCAAATATTCCTGTTTCCACACTTTTGCTATGTTGTATTACTCAACTAAGGCTCCCTTTTCTCCTCTCTACCTGTCCAAATCCTACCAACCATTTCAAGGCTCAGTTCAAGTCCCAACTTCTATTTTATATTTTTTGTTTATGCTTATGGGATTCTCTCAGTCTCTGTCTCTCTCTGTCTCTCTTTCTTGTCTCTCTCTCCCCCTTCATCTCCCTCTTTCCGTTGCTTCTCATGGCTCTCCAGCACAGCGATGGAGTCCCCAGTTTAATAGTCCAGGAAGGACTATTCTTTATAGCATCCTCTAATTTCTTAGTGCCACTCTGTGGTGTGATTTAGGAGAAAAAAATATCTCCTAGGTGTATCTCTTCTGTCCTGCTTATCACTGCTGCTTCAATCAATCAGAAGAGAAAAGTACAATAGTCATCAGTCAGTCAGCAAGTATCCATTAATAACTTACTTTGTGTCAGGCATTGGAGATATAAAGACAAAAATCCTTACCTGCTCTACCCATTATTATGTGTGTCCCTTGGGGGCAGGCAGTTTAATCTCCACTTTCTCAAATGGGAAGAAAAGGTAGAAGGGCAAACTGTGCCAGCCTTCATTTAGCACTATTTTGTGTTGCTATTTTACTTGTTTTCCTGGAGGCTATAACTTATATTTCTTCATATCTCCCTAAGTTCCTTGCATTTTTTTGTTGTTCGATAGTTTCAGTTGTGTCTGACTCTTTGGGTTTTCCTGACAAAAGATACTAGAGTAGTTTGCAATTTCCTTCTCCAGTTCATTACACAGATGAAGAACTGAGGCAAACAGGGTTTAATGACTTGTCCAGAGTCATACACTTAGCATGTGTTTGAGTCTGTATTTGAACTCAGGTCTTCCTGACTCCAGGCCCAGTACTCTATCCACTGCACCACCTAGCTGCCCTTCCTTGTATTTAGTAGACGTTCATTGGATGAATGAATAGAAGAGAAAACCAAATAGAGTAGCAATTCAAATAAAGAGAAATTCATTGTTGTCCAGGCCTGTGAAGGATGGTGTGGGAGCTGGTTTAGAGCCAGGAGCTGCTAAGTTTATATCTTGTCACTGACATTTACTAGTTGTATGGCCACAAGAAAGTCATTTGACTTCTCAGTGTCTTAGACAATTCTCTAAGCCTCTAAGTTACAGATGAGTTGCTCATATAATCAGTGGATGGAGTTTCTACACTGTGAATTCCTTGTGTGGATAAAATTACAGATCTGGACCAAAACAAAACAATGAAAATTCCCACTTATGTGGAACTGAATGCAGTAAACTGAATGATGTTAAGCTCATAGTGTGGAATTTTGGAATGCAAATTGCTAACTGGTTGAGGAATTCCTTGGTTAATTGCCTATACTTTGGAGTAGCCTCATGGATGTAGTCGAGATCTGGTTCAATGATCCTGTCTTATTCAGGGAACTCAGATGGGCCCTGCACCTCTATCAAATAACAACTAGAACACTTAAGAGACCCTAGACTTGAATCTGTCCGCCAGGGTCTTTCTAAGGCCCAAAGTGAATGAATTCTGTACTAGGCTATAGCAATCTGAAGCTCAGGGGTTTGGGTGGAACTGGACAGCTCTTTAAAATGCACTGAAATGACAGACTGATTTGATAAGAACTACTGGGAAAATTAGAAAGAAGTTTGGCAAATAATAAGTTTAGGCTAGCATTTATATGATATACCACAGTCAGTTCTAAATGGATGGATAATTGACCTGAATATTAGAGGCTATGCCAAAATAAAATTGGAAGAAATTGTCAATGGGAGAGATTTTTATGGAAGGGGAGGAGAAGAGAGGATTAGAAAAGATAAAATTGTCAATTTTGATGACATGAAATTGAAAAACTTTTGTGTGAACAAAATCAATTCAGGGAAATCCAAGAATAGAGACTCTAATTAGGAAAAAATATTTAAATCAAATGTCTCCAATAATCTAATTTCTAAGATATGTAAAGGATTAACACAAACATATAAGACCAAGGTGCATTTTTTGGTTGATAAGTGGTCAAAACATATAAACAATAGTTTTCTAAAGAAGAATTAAGGACTATTAACCATATGAAAGCGTATTCTTAATTACAATAAGAGGAATACAAATTAAAACAACTCTGAGGTTTCACCTGAAACCTAGCAAATTAGTCAAGACAACAAAAAGGAGAAGAGTCAATGCTGACGCGGCTGCAGTAAGACAGGAATACTAGTTGTGGAGCTGTGAATTGGTCCAACCATGACAGAAAACAATTTGGAATTATGCAAAAAAAATGACAACTTTGACCCAGGGATTTTACTACTGGGCATGTGCATCCAAATATGTCAAGGACAGAAAGAAAGATTTCTAACAGTAACATATTTCTAACAGTACTCTTTATGGTAGTAGAGGACTAGAAACCAAATGGGTGTCCACTGACATGGGAATGGCCAAGCAAAATGTGGAATATAAATGTAATATAATATTATTGTGCTATTGTAATATTACAAATGATATTGCTCATAACTGTCCATCACCATTCTTTGTTTTTTGCTTCTTTTTAAAATCACATTTTAATTTTAAAAAATTATCAGCACTTATTTTTTCCCTCCCGTTTCATCCTCCCTCACTGGAAAAAAAGAAAGCAAGCCCTTATATCAAATAAGCGTGGCCAAACAAAAGGAATTCCTATATTGGCAATATCCAATAATGTGTGTCTCATTCTGCATATTAGACCATCACCTCTCTGGCGGGAAGTGAGCAGCATTTTTCACCACTGGTGTTTAGGAATCATGGTTGATCATTGCCTTGATTATAATTTTTGAGTCTTTCAGAATTATTTGTTTTTAATAGTGTTGATGTTATAATATGAATCACTTTCCTGGTTACTTCACTGTCCATCAGTTCATATAAGTCATCCCAGCTTTCTCTGAAACCATCTTTTCATTTCTTATAGCATACTAGTATTCTCTTAGCATATATTATGATTTGTTCAACCATTTTCCAATTGGTGTATGTTGCATTTAAAAAAAAGAACTTCAATAGGACCTTTTCAGCTTTCTTTGATCTCTTTGGGAGATCTCTTTGTAAGATTTTATGAACATTATTGCCTCTGGCAGCCAAATCTCCTTCTGTTTGGCAAGTAAATCAGATATTTGCTAACTAAGGTACTTTATGTGCTCTTTTAGTCTGATTGTTGTGACAATTAATTTACATAAGTTAAACTTCTGGACATCAGTGTGAATGTAATTTTCTACTTTTCACATGTCTCAATAATATTCTCCCATTTGTACAAATCTTTATGAGAACCATCCATACAAGAATCTAACGTATCCCTAAGGAGGTTATTGGTAAGCAACAAATAGACTTTCACAAATAACATCCAATAATGTACCCAGTAATTTGCCATTTCACAAGCAACTGAAAAATAAGAGAACATGAGATCTCATTTTGTTTACTATTTGTTGATTATGCAAAAAAGCACCTGATTAGGTAGAATGGAATTCCAGCTTATAAGTTCTACTATAATAATATATCTTCCATCCATATATCAAAATAATTTAAGATTCTTTGGAAGATGTAATAGTAGAAATGACCCCATTCAGTGGCCCTATGATAATAAACATCAGGTGGGGGGTCAATTCAAAGAGTGGGTGGTGAGGTCCTCCATATGTTTTTCTCTATGGATGATGTTATGTTAGTTTGCATCAAGCTAACAGAACACTACAGTACTTCTTTGGAAGAAATCTCAAAGGAATTTGATCCATCTGTTCAAATGAAAAAGACAGAATAGATAAGGAATGTTTATTGTGCAGATTTCAATATGTATTTGGAGAAGACACCATAAACTAATGATGATAATAGTAATAGCTACCATTTAAAGATTTCATAAAGTGCTTTACAAATAATATCTCATTTGATCCCCACAACAACCTCGAGAGGTGTTATTATTATACACATTTTATAGATGAGGGAACTGAGGGAAATAGAGCTTAAGTGATTTGTTCAGAGTCACACAATTATTAAGTGTCTGGGGCCATATTTGAACTCACGTCTTCCTGATGCAAAGTCCAGCAGTCTATCCACCCAGATGTCCACAGAATTTTTCCAGCTGCATGTATATCTGGGGCAGACAATATGGATGGACAACACACTGAACCCAGAGGTGAATGAGAGGAGAGCAAGCTTGATGGTTTCAGGGAAATTGCAAAGCTCTGCTACTAACTCCAAGTTTTCCCATGAAAGCAAAGAACCAGCTGTTCAATACTAACATTTTACCGGTATCGCTGTATGGCAGTGAGATGTTGAATGCTACTGCCTCTGAGGAGCTTAAAGGCAACAACAAGAAAGACAATGCAGCAAGCCGTGCTTTCTTTGTTCTTGTTTAGTTGTTTCAATTGCATCTGGCTCTTTGTGGCCCCATTTGGGGTTTTCCTAGCAAAGATACTAGAGTGGCTTGCCATTTCCAGCTCATTTTACAGATGAGGAAACTGAGGCAAAAAGAATTAAGTGACTTGCTCAGGATCACACAGTCAGTAAGTGTCTGAGGCCAGTCCTCTATCTACTGTGCCACATTGACGTGGAGTTTGGATCAAATGTGATATTTCTAGTACGACTTAAAAAGCAATGATTGGAGGGGCAGCTAGGTGGCCTCAGACACATAACACTCACTAGCTGTGTGACTCTGGGCAAGTCACTTAACCCCAATTGCCTCACATAAAACAAACCAAAAAACCAATGATTGGAGACAGTGATGAGGAAACGAGCAATTTTTTTTTGTCCTTCATCTTTTCTTTTGCCCTCAAAGCTTCTTCTGAAGTTTTAAAATATTGGAGGTGAGTGGCTTGTGAGCCAGAAAAGGAAATGCAAGGGACAACAGTTCTTAGGTCCATACTTTGGAGGCTTTTACTCCTCTCTCACACTTCTGAACGGGGCAAATTGCCTTAGGGTTATCCTTTCCCCCTTTCATTCCTCTACCTTTTCGTCTGTGTTTTTCCCCCACCTGCCCTCTTCTGTCTAAAGCGCAAACATAGTGAGTGGGTGCACATTAAAGGTTAGCCTAATGGTGGTGGTGGTAAGTTCAACAATTTGCATAGTGCCTGGCACATAATAGGTGCTTAATACATGCTTACTGATTGACTGCTGGGTCGTTTAAGAACCAATTTAGGATCTTTCTCAGGTTTCTTTGGGGTTCTTATCCAAAGCCATAAGAAGGGCAATGGAAAGGGTTCTGTATTTACAGACAAAGCACTAGTAGTGCAATCCTGATTTTGCTATTTTGATCTGTGTGACCTTGGCAAAATTGCCTTCCCTCTCTGGACTTCATGTACTTCTTCTGTAAAATGAGGAAGTTTGACTAGATAAGCGCTAAGGTCTCTTTCTAATTCCTTTTGTAACTGGAACTTTGGAGTCCTAGGGAGTTTTCCATGTCCAAAAGCAGAAGGTGATGAGAATGCTCAATAGTCTTATATTTATTAAAAAACATAGATTCTAGGTCAAGTTGACTTATGAGATGAGAAAAATGATTATTAAATAGCCAAGTATTGGGAAGATCCAGGGTTATTTCCTTCTTAAGGAAATCTCTCCTTGACCAAAAGTTTATACCACCTAGGTCATCATATCTAGATGGGACTGTTGTCCCACTCAACCAGAGAACCTTGCAAAGAATTTAATCAAAGGTGAATTCTGGTCCATTTTGTTCTATTGGCCTTGGGTGGGGATACAGTCTTTGTTTAGATTGTCCATGGTTGGATCTGGTCTGGAAGTAAAAGACAGAATCAGAGACCCATTCCCCAGCCCCCATTAGAATAAGCCCGTCTCTCATCCTAATATTCATTCTTCTTATTAGTTGTTAACCAATCATTGCCAACCTCAGGAACACCCACTCTTCCAAGGACATCTGTGCATTGAGTGGGTTCCATGAGGGGTCTTTGGCATTTGAAAGTGCCACTGATCCCTTTTATTAATTACTTGCTAGCATGATTAATAAAATAATTATCCAGAAACTGTCTTTTGAACTTTTTATATGTCACAAAGGCAAATGGAGGGATATTTGAGCAGAGGTTTAGATATGTCCTTCTAAAAGCCTTCATGGGGAAGAAAGATCAATCTCTTTGTTTCAAGCCTAGGGGCAGGTCCAAGAATAACATGTAGAAGTATCAAACTTAAACTTTATGTCAGGAAAAATTCCTCACAATTAGAATACCCTTAGATGGACATATCTGAGAGGTCTGGGGACCTTCTTTCTCAAAACATATAACACTTTGGTCATTTCTGTCTTCTTTTGTTTTTCCATTTTTGTCTCTGTGTGTCTCATTTGGATCCTGCCACCTACTTCTCGTATGACCTTGGACAATCACTAAACCTTTTTGGGCCTCAGTTTTCCTATCTCTAGGCAGCTATATGGCATAATGAATAGAGCTCTGGGCCTGGAATTATGAAGACCTGGGTTCAAATTTGGCCTCAGATACTAACTAGCTGGGTGACCCTAGGCAAGTCACTTAACCCTATTTGCCTCAGTTTCCTCATCTATAAAATGACCTGGAGAAGGAAGAGGCAAATCTCTTTAGTATCTTTGCCAAGAAAATCCCAAATGGGGTCATGAAGAGTCAGACATGATTGAAATGAGTAAATAACAACAACAAAGTTTCTTATCTCAAAAAGTAGGTGACCTCTAAGGTCCCTTCCAGACTTAAAACTGATTCCAATTGAACTTTCCAAATTGCTGAGTTTTGATTCTCATCTGTTACAACTTTAAAATGACAGATTTATTAGTGTCCTTGGAACTTTACATTTAATTAGTTAGAATGTCTTTGGGCTTCCTATGATCAGACTTCAGCTATACCTCCAGTGTTTCTTTGTCACAGGCTCCTTCCGTGGCTGTACTGAACAGGATTCATTGAACTCCTCCAGCTGATATATGGGTAAGTAACATCCATTAAAATTAATGGGAGTTGGGTATGTGCATCGAGGGAAGACTATACCTCAAAAAGCCAATTTACACAATGTTTCTTGTTTCATCTTCATCCCTGGATTTCTTTTTCAATTACTTTTAATGAATTGCAATAGATACAGATTCCTTTCAGGTTAGTGGCATCAGATATGCTGATTATTCTACTTCACATCTTGGGCTGTCCAAAGCAATCTTTTAGCAACAGAATTAACCTCGCTATCTGTCATGTTGGGGCCATTTTAAATACTTCTCAACCCAGTCCAGTGAAAACTCTGAGCTGCCAACTCAGACTACTGTTAGGAGACTGATAAAGGAGAGATAGATTGCTTACAAGATATATGACTTTAAGAAGCAATACATAATGTACTATTCATTCAAAGGACTTCTATTGGGGGTGGCTCATTCCTGACCAGGAACTTTTCATTCTATATTCATCTCTTCTATAAAGTTCATATCTCTCTTATCTCTGCCCTAAAGCTGCCTCCTAGTATGATTTACTTTCTCCCTCTTTTCTTCATTCTTCTCCCTACTCTTCTTCTTCTTCTTCTCCCTCCTCCTTCTCTTCTTTTTCTTCTTCCTCTATTTCTCTTGTTCTTCCTTCTCTTCCTCTTCTTTCTCCTCTTCTTCCTTTTTTTTTAACTCTACCACTCTTCCACTTTTCTCTGCCACCACTCTGCTCTAAGTCTCAGCTATCTCATCAGAATATCTTGATGCAGAAATTATGGTCATCTTAAAATAAATATAAATCATGCAAGTTAACTGGCTGTCATCCTAGGACTCAATGTCAATATTTCCACTAAGTAACATGCATACTCTGTGGGAATACGGTTTCCATTTGGGCACAGTTAAAAGCAAACAGAGCCAGCCTTGGGCAGAATCATGAATTTTGACTTATGTCCCCACTTTCCCCTTTTGATGTCCGTTTCTCTCTTCAATAGCAGCTACTGCTTCATTTGTCAGGCTGCGGCAGTCTCCTACTCTTCCACCTCACTCCTCCCCAACAAAGGAAAGGGTTCCATATCTGTCATTTATATTTGTTGATTAACTGCAGGATTTTACTTTCTTATAAATTTTCCTATAAACATTCTGTCACCTCAACTAGCTATTTGTGTAGAATCATTGACTTATAAGTCAAATAAATGAAGAAATTTGTAAGGAAAGCCAGAGTCTATCATGGCATTTATCGCTAGGTGTAGAATAAGGCTTCCCACTTCCTTCCCCCTCCTCTTCCATACCTCACGATAATTTCAAGAATAAGCAAGCAGGTGAGGAGAAAATATGGCCAGTTCTGGAGCTATGAATTCGCATTAGGCATTCTCATAAGACTAGTCCAGAAGATAAAAGTGATTTAGATCGTTTAGGTCAAATTGTGCTGGTATAATGGTAGGAGTGGAGTGGGGGGTGGGTGTCAAGTCATCAAAAAGTTTTTCATCTACAATTGAAATAAAAAACTGTATGGGTTACACTATAAGTATACTCTTTTCCTTATATCCCTTTCCTTACTCCTTTCCCTCCCTCTTCTCCAAAACCTTGTGTGTTTTTAAATTTTATTATTTTTAAAGTGTTATTTATACCTTTTGTTTTTCTGTAAGAGGACTTTGGAATATGCCAAGATTACCTAGTATAGAGGTATCTTGCATCCTCTGTGGGATAGAAGTGGCCTATTGTATGGGTAGCCTCCTTGGATTGACTGTCTCATCCAATGGGGGTTTTAGTGTTTTATACTTGGGAACCTAGGACTGTACTCTACAGGAAGTGAGCTAAGCTGATTGCATATTTATTATTATACCTTTAAAGAAAATATTTGTTTGTAAAATCTTATCCAGCCGTTAGTTATCAAATGGAGCTAGGGTTAAATGGATAGATGATGGTGATTAAATGGATTCATGGGACCCACCCCCTCCCTGCATGTGAGTGAATGCCATCAGTGGAGGCTGGAGCCAACCGGCAGAGAATCTAAAAATATCCAATCCTCGTAAGGGTACCAGAGAACCCTGGGGGAGTGGTGAAATGTAACATACCTGGTCTTCAGGCAATATGGGAGCAAGGTAGTCAATGTTACATTTCTTTTGGTCTTTTTATTTATCTCTCCTTCTTCCACTGTGTGTGATATTTATTTAAAAGTTGGAATTTAAAAGTTTTTGTTTGTTTTTACAAAGAACCTTGTTTTTAAAGATCCTGGAATGCATCCCTATACCTACTAATGTCTTCTACCTTTGCTGAACAAGCGTCTGAAGGTAAAGTACATTGCTAAAACTTGTTCTCTTTGTTAATGGAGTTTTCATGGTATTAAGAAAGGATGTCAAACCACTTGGAACTGGTGCCTCTGGAATGGCAGTCACAGAAATATTATCAAGAGAGCAAGTTTCCAGAATAGAATTCAGAATAGGATTCTGAAATATCTGAGGGCACATGCTGCTTCTGGGACAGCAGGCAAGGCGACACAGGTTGAAATCTTATATTAAAAAGGAAGTAGCATGGTACAGTGGAAATAACACTAGTGGTAGGGCCAGAGGACTTGTGTCCATATCTCTCCATTGACATCTACTACCTGTGTCACCCTGGGTAAGTCACCTCACCTCTCTGGTGATGAGGGGATTGGATCATACAGCTTTTGAGGTCCCTTTCATTTCTGGGTCTATAAGTCTATGATTTGAATAACAACAGGAAAAAAAAGAATGTGAGTAGATAGTGGAATAGAAGTTGCCTGCAGAATGAATCTTGGAATGCATTTAAGAAGGTAAGATGAAGAGAACCAAGCCTTAAAAATTCACCTCAGTAATCATATTTCCACTTTATTTTGTAAGATGTTATAACGTTATGACCTGGGTTGATTGGAAGGCAAAGTGAAGGAAATGAAATGGAGGATTGGGAGAAAAGAGAAAGATGTTAACAGAATAAGAAAGAGAAGGAAAATATGTAAGCAATTTGTCAGATTTGAATTAATGAAAAAAGAGAGACAATTGAAAAATGGGACTTGAAATTTGGGAGAAATTTTAGAGAATTAAAAGGAGATCAGAGAAGACCAAGGAAGAATGTGGAGTAGAATTTGAAGAAGCAGACTCAAAAAAGGAAAAGGAGATGATAAATGGCAAGACAAGGCAAGTAAGAGGTAAGTAAGAAAGGATAAATGTAACAATTAGAATGTAAAACACATTAGTAGAGTGGATTGTATCCTTAGTTCTTAATGCCTGGCCCATTGTAGGTGCTTAATAAATGTTTTTTTAATCCTTTTTTTCCCTTTGTGAGGCAATCGGGGTTGAGTGACTTGCCTAGGGTCACACAGCTAGTGTCAAGTGTCTGATCTGAAACCAGACTTGAATTCAGATCCTCCTGACTCCAGGGCCAGCACTCCATCCACTGTGCCACCTAGCTGCCCTGCTTAATAAATGTTTATTGACTGACTGACTAACTGATGCATAGAAAAACTGATAAATAAAGGGTTAATACAAGGCTCAAGGAAAACTCAGTATAGCTATGCAATTGTTGTTGAGACTAAGGAAAAATTGTTGAGTGGGGCTATTAAGATATTAAGCTAAGAACTAGCATTTGGCTATAAACCTTTGAACCATTTGCTTAGCGTTAAGGTATAAACACCTAGGTAATAGGAACAGAGTTTTCTGTTTCTCCCAAATAGAGATCAGTTTTCCCTAAAATGTAACAAAGCTGTCCCTAGAACTTGGTTTTCCTCTGCCTCCCTTGACACAGCTTTCTGGTCACCTAGGACATAGAAAGTTCTGTCTTTGTGAAGTTGAGACCCCTCCAATGTGGTGGATGTCTGAAGACCATTCGAGTCACCATGTCTTACCTTGTTGATCAAGTGAGTCCCCATAGAAGCTTTTTTACAAGCCAAGTCCTCCTCCATTCTTGTGGCATAATCCTGCCATGTCACGGCAAAGTAAACCTCTTTTTGTTAACTATTCAGTGACTTATGAGTGCCTCACTTTGTCCCTACATTGAATATGAACTGACAGGTTCCTGGCATTATGCCCACACCTAACATCCTATAAGTAGCTTTTAAAAAGGCTGAAAGTCACAACTATAATGTAGAGTAAGGGAAATTGTACAATGATTCACACAAAATATGTGATGCTTATGTTTCTGTCATAGCTGAGTGACTGTTACCTGTATTCTGATGAAGCGTAGTCTGATCTTCCTCCTGGAGAAGAAGGTGAAGGGATTCAAAGAATACTTCTACATACTCCAAGTTGTTAGGGAGAAAGAGTGTTTTCTAAAGGAAACAAAAAGATTCAATGGGAAAAAAGGGATCTGAGTAGGAGGAGGAAAGAATCCCTTCCCAGAATATTGGAAATTAGGAATGTTATACAGGAAAGGAAGGAACAATTGAAGATTAAAGACAGAATTGAGGTTCTTCCTGAAGAGGAGGAGCTAGATGCTCTGAAGGAGAAAAAGCTGCATTGCCTCCCAAGGAATGATGTATTAAAGACAAAAAATCTATCGGGCAAGAGATCATCTAATAGGTGTGAGAGAAAAAAAATACTGGTAGTTATTAGTTTCCTCTTCCAAGATACTGAATCCACTATTTGTCATCCTGATAACAATAATAGAGAGGTCTAGGGCCTTCTTGGTAATGTATCGAAGGCATAACAGGGAATCTTCTAAGACATCAAAATGGATGACAACTACCTATTACTAGTGATTCATGGAGGCACAAATAAGATTGCCAGAAGGAACCTAAAAAGTATTGCCAATGACTATGAGGTCTTGGGCAAGAAACTGAAGATATAGGGGCACAGTTTGTCTTTTATTCATTGCCTATTTGAAGTGAGGGATACAGAAGAGGAAAACTTATTTGGGAAGTGAACAGCTGGCTAAGAAGGTGGTGTCTGAGAATTGGATTTGGACTTCTGTATCACAGCTTGAAATACACCTATCCAAAGATGGTATACATCTAATCAAGTCTGGTAAGAATATATTTCCATATGTTTTCATGTCCAATAAAAATGCCTTAAGCTAAAAAGGAAAGGGGAAGGAGAAGTTTTCATGTGTACTTCTTCCTTTATTGGGAATTTGTCTTTTAAAACTTTGGTACTGGTAATTTGGTTTTTCCTCTCACTTAAAACATCAAATTAGCTAATGTTTCATCAATTTTATTATTTAAAAACCAAGCTTCTAGTTTTATTCATTTAACATATTTTTGATGTTTGTTTTTAATCTTTTCTTTGTTTTTTTTAGAATTATTATTTTGATATATGTTTGGTTTTTTAACTTTCTGGTTTTCTAGATTTTTGTTTTGTTGTGTTTTCATTCAATGCCCTTTCACTGATCTGATCTTTCTTTTGTTGACCCAAGTGTTTAGAGATAAGCATGTTCTTTCTCTTGAGGATTGCATTGGCTGCATCCTACACATTTTGGTTTATTTTCCTCTTTGTTGTTATTTTTTTTGGAGAAATGATCTATTATTTCTCTCTAACCCACCATTTATTAATATTGATTGATTTAGTTTCTAACAATATTTAATCTTTTTAATGTCCTTTATTGAATATATTTTTATTGCATTGCTGCTGGTAAAGGATATGTTTGATATTTTGGCTTTTCTGCATTTGTTCATAAGGTTTTTATTCCCTAATACATGGCTAATTATTTAAACATAAACATGTAAATGTGCCAGTTAAGCTGAGGATTATGTGTACTTTCTTTTACTATTCAGGATTTACCAGAGATCTACTGAATTTAACTTTTCTAAATATCTGACCAATCCTTAACTTCTTTGTTGTTCACTTTTTATTTGATTTGTTTAGGTCTTGAAGGGGGATACATGAGGTTTCCAACTATTACAGTTTTACTGTCTATTTCTCTATGTAACTAGTTTAATTTTTCCTTTAATTATTGAAATCCTATGATGTTTGTTACATATATAAGTATAGATATGAATTCACTTTCCATTGTGCCTCTAGCCATAGTGTAGTTTGCCTATTTATCTCTTTTAATCAAGTCTACTATTGTTTTCACATTGTCTGAGGTCACGATCATTACATCTTTATCTGTCTCTCTATGCACCTATCATCTATCTATCCACCTATCATTTATCCATTAATTCATTCATCTATATTTTCACCAAAGCATAATAGATTTTTCACTAGTCTCTTGTTTTAACTCTAAACTCGGTTTTGGGCATTGTGGTTTAAGAAGAACACTGATAAACTAAGGAGTGTCCAAAGAAGGGTAATGAGGATGATAAATGGCTTTTAGTCCATCACATAAGAAGATCAGTTAAAGTAACTGGGTCTGTTGAGCTTGAGGAATAAAAGACAAGTGGAAGACATGATAGTTATCTTAAAGCTTTTGGAGGGCTGCTATGTGGAAGAAGGAATAGGCTTATTCTTTCTGTCCCCAGGAAACAGGATCAGGAACAACAGGTGGAATTTGCAAATATACAAGTTTAGTCCTGATGTCAGGAAAGACTTCCTAAGGATTAGAGTTTTCCAAGACTGGAATGGGCTGTCTTGGGAAGTGGAAAGTTTCCTCTCCTTGGATGTCTTGAGGCAGAAGGTGATGACCACTCTTTGGGTGTAGTATCCTGAGGCTTCCTTTCATGTATGGTTTGGACTAGGTGACTGCTTAGACTCCTTCCAACTCTCAACTTTGGTGATTCTATGGCTTTCTGTGTAAAAATAAACAGGAGGCTGTGGTATTGAGTAACATGTCAAAAGAAGCTTTAAAGGAAAAAATATTGAACAAGACTGGCTTAAGATATTTGTCTTTCTCTTTTTTCTTCCCTCTACCAAATGCATTAAATTTATATTTAAGTAAATACAGTAAACCTCCTTAGGGTAACTGTGTATTGAAAAGACAGCACTGAAAGGAAAATCCAGGGCTAACTCAAATGGCAAATGATATGATTTTTTTTTACAACTCAGTAGATGTACTTCAAGGATCGCTACCACGGGGGCTTGTCATTTTCAATAAGGAACTTCCTTTCCACATCTGGAATCACACTAATAAACTTTTTTTTTTGTTGTTGGCATTTATTCAAAATATTGAATCTAACATCCTTCTTACAATGTTCTGGCCAAAGGCAATACAATAGGGCCTTCTGCGATTCTAGATATCTATGTGCTTGCTTCCCTACTTCTGTGGAGATAATCATTCATATTAGAATAATATCTCTTCAATCATTCCAAATATTTATATTTGAGGGCTATTATGATGATGGAGATAAAGAATGCATCAATTAGTTTATAATAGAGATTTTTTTTCATCTATAGTAAAGTAAGGTTTGAAACTCAGCTAATTCTAGGCTCTTATTCCTTTTTAAAAAAATTAATTAATATTTAGTTTTCCACATTCGCTTTTATAAGATTTTGAATTCTAAATTTTTTCCCCCTCCCTCCACTGCCCACTCCCAAAGACAGCATGCAATCTGATATAGGCTATACGTGTATGATCATATTAAACATATTTCCACATAAGTCATGTTGTGAAAGAAGAATCAGAACAAAAGGGGAAAATCATGAGAAAGCAAAAAACAAAAAAAAGAACAAAAAAAGAGAAAATAGTATGCTTCAATTTGCATTCAGACTCCATGGTTCTTTGTCTGGAGGTAGATAGCATGAGTCTTTTGGAATTGTCTTGGATCACTGTATTCCTGAGAAGAGGTAAGTCTATCATAGCTGGTCATTGCACAATGTTGCTGTTACTGTGTACAGCGTTCTCCTGGCTCTGCTCACTTCCCTCTCTGGGCTCTCATTCTTAAATCCTCCTGCAGCTCCAGAGACAGCACGGCATAATTTAGAAAAACTAGACTTGTAGCTTGTAAGAACTCATCATCAGAGGGCTGGGGTCACCAGGTGATTTTTTAAAAAATAGCCTTGTCAACTTATGACGACCAGATATGGAGGCATAAAAGATTTGTGATGTGCACTGGTAAAGGGAGCTCCCCTGTGAAAGAAATCATGGTCTACTTATCTGTTAATGCTTTCTCCTTCTTAAAATTTCTTTGTGTATGTTCAGTTACTTTTCAGTTGTGTTTGACCTTTTACGACCCCATTCGAGGTTTTCTTGTCAAAGATACTGTGGTGGTTTGCCATTTCCTTCTCCAACTCATTTCACAGATGAGGAAACTGATGCAAACAAGGTTAAATGACTTCCCCAGGCTCACAAAGCCAGTAAGCGTCTGAGACCAGATTTGAGCTCATGAAGAGGAGTCTTCTTGACTCCAGTACGGCCGGCACTCTATCCACTGTGCTACTTATCTGCCCTGCCCTGTCTACCTCCTTTAAAAAATGTGATACACAGAAGTTTGCTGTTATAGAATATAGAAAATATAAAATATAGAAAAATCAGGAAGTTGATTTGTTGTGCATAGCTTGAAGATTTGCCCTTTATGGAATTTTAGGTTTTATCTAGTGTTTTTTAATGAACGTGCTGCTTTATTACATCATTTACAGTAGTGTATATTCCAGTAAATGTGTTCCTTTCCTGCCTCCTCCTTGTTCCTTTTTTGGATGTGCTGTATTTATAATCATGATGCAGCTATGTTTGTTTCTCTTTTCCCCTTCAGGAAAAATCAATGTTTGCTTTCAACAAGTCTATGGATTGTTGGAAGGTAGGACCTGACTTCCATGAAGAGCTAGCTGCCATAGCTTTGTCAAGGAGGGGTTGATGAGAAGCTGAGGGACTTGTTAGTTCAGTGTGTTTCTTTCCATTAAGTTGCTGGTGCTGCTTTTGCTCATGGCCATTGGCAAAACAAATTTCAGCGTAAAGAAAATGAGCCTAGCTTCTTTTCATTCATATTTTGTCACAATTTTTGAGCAGTAGTAGTAGGACTTGCATTTTATCAGAAAATGGTGATCATTTGTCTCCCATTCCCAACTTTGAAATGCTAAGATTTTAAAAGTTTTCCTGCATTGTTTTAAATGTAAAATTTTATTGATGCCTTTTTGGTTATTTCCAGACATGCCCCTCATCTCTCATCCTCGAACCTTTACTTTTAACAGTGGAAACAGTTAAACACAATGAACCAACAGGTCTGAAAGTTGAGGCAACATTCAACATCCGTGTTTCCTTACACTGTTAAAATGAGAATGCCAAAATGTTTCAGGACCAAATTTCTTCTCAGAAGGACCTAACTCCAAATTTATAATTAAATCAATGGGAAAGTAGTTTTTGTGCTATAAAATTTACAAAGTAATCTGGATTCTTAGCATAAAGGACTTTGGTTTTGGAGTATGCCTAGACATTCTAAGATGACATCACCCATGTGGAAGACACTAGGAGATTGCTTAAGGAGGTTAGAAAATTGGAGCATACATGAACCTTCTTTATTGACCTACCACATTGCTGGGAGCAGCCTATTAAAATGGTTGGAGCTGTTGATATTTTTAAATGGTTTGACTCAGCAAGACTTTGCTGCATTCTAGTCTGATAGCTAAAGTGATTCCATTCATTCGGTAAGAGGGGAGAACCCTAGGATCCTGTTCTCCCCATCCTCCAGTCCTGCCATGTGACCCTAAAAGCTGGCCTAGGTCTTTGTTTTTTCTCCTTCATTTTTTCCTGTTCTAAGTGCAAGGAGAAGAGTCTGATCCAGGCCAGGAACAGGAACCATAGGTTCTTGGTGTCTAGGAATCTATTCCGGGTGTTCTAGTCAGGCCAGCAGACGTCAGTACTGCTGGCTTTGAATTTGAACTGGGTGGGACTAATGATATGTAGGAGCTAAGCTAATCTATGAGTCTAATTCCCCAGTGCCAGTGGTTGTACCACCAAGAATGTGGGTACATAACCATTGGGTGCTTGAGCCAGGGGCAGAGAAGAGGGATTCTTCAACTCTCCCAGGGCACTGTATAATTCTGAGATGGATAAAATACATCAAGCAGTCTTTGCTGTGGGGGTTGGTGGGATGCAGGGGTGAGGACACAGTCAATCATGTTACAATAGAAATGTATAAATTCTTTAAAGTGGGAGGAAACCTATATTCAAATGTGTGTATTTTCTTCCTTCCCAATTTCAGTACAAGGCAAGGTAAGAGTTTATGTTATTTCTTTGTAAATCCCATTTCATACAAATGTACTGGCATAGCCTACTCTTGTGTCATTAATGAGTTCCTTGAAAGCGTGGTGTTGGCAAAACAACATTCAGGGAACTTCTTACTCTATTAAAACCGTATGCATACACACAGTAAGGAATGGAGCAATGTTAAACACAATGATATTTAAGGGAGTTGGTGTTAAGAGGCTTAATTCCTGCTTTAGGCTGTTTCTGACCATCTGATCTGTACCTAGAGCTAGTGGTGAACAGGAGTTTCCAACTATTTTCAGTGGTGGGGGGGGTTTGGTGATTAGGTACTGATATGGGGCAATGTCTTTAAGGTGTGCCTGAAAATATAAAAGCTTCCCTGAAGGAAACCATTGTGAGTTTGATGTGCCCAATATGAAACTTTGTATACTAAAGGGCAGAAAAAAAAAAACACCACTGACCATGCCATTACTCTACTTAGTAAATCTCCAATGACTACTATTGCCACCAAGATCAAATCTGAATTTCTATGTTTGGATTAAAAAAATCCTTTTTTAAAAATAGACAAATGCTAACAAACATGAACATTTCAATGTAAAAGAAAGAAGAAAGAGGATTAAATATGAAATGACAAATCGGAAAATTCAATACATTTCTTCCAAAGTTACTCTGCTTATCCATCTCCCTCTGAACTTCCTTCTGCTCTGTTTTGTGCATTTAAAAAGTTTCATTGACTTTCTTTTCTCATTTCTTTTAGCATCATTAGCCTTCCTTACCCCTGATCATTCTTCCCCACACTTTCTTTTTTTAAATTAAATAAATTAATTTTTGGTAACACTGTCTCCCTCTTTCCCCATCCCATACTAGACAAGGCTCCTCTTTGACACAGATTTATAAATGTATGTAAAACCATACTCTGTGTACTTCTATTTATCAGTTCTTTCTCTGGAGGTGGATAGCATCTTATTTTGCATGTCCTTTACAGCTGATTTGAGTATTTGTAGTATTCTGAATAACTTGATTGTTCACAATTATTCACTGAACAATATTGCTATTACTATATGCAGTGTTCTTTTGGTTCTGCCTACTATTTCTTGGGGAAAAAAGCCTTTTTTGTGACAAATAAGTGTAATCAAGTAGAATAATCCACAACCCGGCCATATTTTTAGTATATGTCTCATTCTGTACCCCTAATCCATCAGTTCTCTGTGAAGAGAATGCTTCCTCATTGGTTTTACGGAGTTGTGCTTTTCAACCTTTCCTGCCTTTCTACTCACACCTCACTGCCGGCAAATACACTGTGATGCAATGACACTGGCCTCTCTGCTGTTCCTCACACCTGACACTCCATCTTCCTGACAATGGAGTTGCCATGACATTTCCACTGTCCCCCAAGTCTAAAACTCTCTCCCTCCTCATCTCTGTTTCCCAGCTTGCTTGGCTTTCTTCATATCTCAGCCAGCTTCCCACTTTCTGCAAAAAACACTTCTCCAGTCCTCCTTAATCTTGATACCTTCCAGGGGCAGCTGGTTGGTGCAGTGAATAGAGCTCCAGCCTTAGAGTTATGAGGACCTGAGCTCAAATCTGACCTCAGATGCCTGACACTTACTAGCTGTGTGACCCTGGGGCAAGTCGCTTAACCCCGATGGCCTCACCAAAAAGCAAAAAAAAAAAATCTTAGTACCTTCCTTCTGAAATAGTCTCCAGTTTATCCTGTGTAGTTGTTGTTTGCATGTTGTCTCCCCTATTAGAATGCTCCTTGAGAGCAGGGACTTTTATTTTTAAATCTCCAGAACTTAGTCCGGTGTCTGGCACATACTACATGCTTAATAAATACTGACTGATTGATTGACTGAAAACATTAATATATTGGGAAAATTACTATATGATAAATGTATGTTTTTAAATTTTTTGGTTGATTTTATTTTTAATTTATAGAATAAAACAAGCATTTCTGTAACATAATATAATAAAAAAGATGACTGCACATGAAATCTTTTATGTACAACTTGCTGTTCCTTGTAAATATATAATAAAGTTATCATGCACATTTCTTTTTTTCCTTTGTTTTATTCCCTCCCTCTCTCTCCCCCTAGAGATGGCTACCTCTGACACAAATACACACACACACAAAGTCATTCTATACACACTTTTATTTATTGGTTCTTTTTTTGGATGCATATAATGTCTTCTTTCATATGTCCTTTGTAGTTAATTTCGGCTTTTATAATAGTCAAAATGACGACTGAGGCCAATAAACAATTCAGCCATAAACTTAGATCAAGCATCATAGATTTAGAACTGGAAGGGACCTTTGAGGTCATGTAGTTTCACCATCTCATTTTACGGATGAGGAAACTGAGTCACATGGAGGTTAAGAGACTTGTCTGACACTGTAGAAGTAGTAAGCATCAAAGGTAGGATTTGAGGCTAGGTTTTCTGAATCTAGATCTAATATTCTTTCTCCTTTGCCAAACATGTTCAGTGCCTGCTATGTGTGAAACACTTTGTTGGGTGTCAGGTATACAAAGATGAACAATGGAATAATCATAGGATCACAGATTCAGAAATAGAATGGCCCTTTGAGGTCCATTCATCCTCAATTTACAAATTATGTATTTATAATTTATAAATTTATATATATTTATTACAAATCCTCAATACTAGTCCAACATCCTCAATTTATAAATGAAGAAATTGAATCCTAGAGAGTTGAAGTGACATGTCCAAGGTCACAGAGATATAATATAGCTGAACCCAGGGAATGAAACCTAGGCCCTGGGATTCCCACTCCATAGTTCTTTCCACCATGCTGGCAACTGAATCAACTGTCTTTTTTCATTCTTGTTGATCCAGTAGTAAGGGCTATGACCATGTAGTTCAGTGTGGAGAGTGGTTAATCTTTTCTACCCAACATGACTTTTAGGTGAGAAAAGGCTATTAAAAATCTTCTGCCAAAAAAGCACCTTTTGAGAGACAAAGAAAAATGTCCATCCAGTCACGTGTCTTATTGGAAGGAATTCAACAAATTGGCTACTCTGGAATACAATTCAATCAGCTTCATGTGGTAAATTCATTGTGGTAAATATGGTGAATCTTATCTAGCTAGAATCCCAAAATCTAGTAACTGGAATAATTTTTGCACAGTTTACACTCTACTTTCATTAGGGGATAATAATAACATCAACCTCACAGGATCAGATGAGATAATCAATGTAAAATGCTTTACCAATATTAGGTAACACATAAATGTCATTTATTATTATTGTTGTTGTTATTAGTTTCCTGTTAGCAAATGGCTTTGTCTTAATTGAATCAAACCCTCAAACATTACAGAACATCCTAAATGACATCTCTAATTAGTTAAAAGAATTCATTCTGACCATAAATTCAGGAAGAACCAAATGGATGAAGAATGCTTATTAAATTCAACAGAAATTGTTTTCTCTGAAGTTCCCAATGATATTCAATTAGATTACTAAATCTAACGACCTTGTCTTAAGACGTCATCTTTCTTGACCTCTCTGCAGGATTGATTCTGCCAATCACCTTCTTCTACTTGATACTCTCTTTTCTCTAGGTTTTTATGACACCGGTCTCTTATAATTCTCCTATCTCTCTAAACTCTCCTTCCCAGTCTCTTCCAGTTTTCATCCAAATTGTGTCTGCTTACCATGGGTTTCTCCAAGGATCTGAGTCATCTTTTTTTTCTCCCTCTTTACCATTTCACTTAATGATCTCATCAGTTGTCATGGATTTAATTATCATATCTAGGCGTATGATTCTTGGATATATTTATCCAATCCCGACCTCTCTTCTGACCTGCAGTTTTACATTTCCAATTGTCTATATAACATCTTGAAATGGATGTTCCATAGACCTCTTTACCTCAATATTTCCAAAATGGAACACATTATTTCCCCCCAAAACCTTCCCTTTTGCTAACTTCCCAATTACTGTTGAGGGTACCACCATACCTTCTCAGTCACTCAGGCTCACAACCTGGGTGTCAACCTCTACTCCTTACTCTTTCTCACCCTGCCTTACATTCAATCTGTTGCCAAGTCCTATAGATTTTACCTTCGAAACATCTGTCATATACGACCCCTTCTTTCATCTGATCACCACCACCCTTGTATGGGCCCTCATAACCTTATTCCTGGACTATTGTAATAATTTGCTGGTTGTTTTCCCTTTCTCAAGTCTCTCTCTATTTCAGTCCATCTTCCACTCATCTACCAATGTGATTTTCTTAAAGTGGTGGTCTAACCATGTTATTGTCCTGTTCAATAAACTTCAATGACTCCCTGTTATTTCTTCCAGGACCATAAATATAAAATCCTCTGGCTTTTAAAACCCTTAATAATCTAGTCCCTTTCTATATTTGCAGGGTTTTTTTTTTTTTTTTACAATTTACTGCTGTCTGTGTACTCTGTGGTGTAGTAACACTGGTTTCCTGGCTGTTCCTTGAATTTTGCTGTTGTTCAGTTGTGACCAACTCTTTGTGACCTCATTTGAGGCTTTCTTGGCAAAGATACTGGAGTGGTTTGCCATTTCCTTCTCCAGCTCTCTTTATAAATGAGGAAGCTGAAGTAAACAGGATTAAACACTTGCCCAGGGCCAAACAGCTAGTGAGTCTCTGAGGTAAAATTTGAACTCAGGTCTTCCTGACTCCAGGCCCAGCACTCTATTCCGTGTGCCGCCTAACTGCCTACCTACAACATTACAACATTGTAATCCTCATTCTTGAACTCTGAATTGGCTGGCTCACTCCAATTTAATCTCACACTTGTAGAACTAGTCTAGGCTTATTACTTTTGAAGCTATTAAAACAAAATTCTGTGCCGACTTATTTGTTTTGTGAAAATAGCTAAAAAGTATTGGTATTAATAAAACGCTGATAAAGAGTAGTGTATGCCACGAGGATAGGAACTGGTTGTTAGTTGTGTGCAACTCATCATGACCTCATTTGGGGTTTTCTTGGCAAAGATATTGGAGTGATTTGCCATTTCCTTCTCCAGCTCATTTTACAGATGAGGAAACTGAGACAAACAGGGTTAAGTGACTTGCCCAGGGTCACATGGCTGGTAAGTGTCTGAGACTGGATTTGAATTCAGGAAGATGAGTCTAAGCCCAGAGTGCTAGCCTCTACACCACTTCCTTGCTGCTCCTAGCTGTGATTATCTGCTGGCTATTCTTATCTTTTGGTGTTGAAAGGGTTTAATGACTATTTGTTAAATTTCTCCTCAATAATAATGCTTAAAAATTTTAAGCCACAGTTGTAACTCATTTTGAAATTTATCGTAGTACAATTTTATCTTAAAATTTCATTATGTGCATATTAACTCTTTGTCTTAACTTATTTTTTATATTTTCCTTTCTGGCAAGACTATCTTTTTCTGTTTAATGGGGCAGGAAAACAATAATAAAATAAACCAATTAAAAAGAAGATAAGTTATAGACTTTTCACTGAGACAATAATAATCTGCATGTCTGAAGAATATTCCACAAATCCATTTCCCTGAGTACTGTACTGTTTCAGATAATAATGATTTATTTCTTAGCGTATTGCTTTGGGAGGACAATTGTAACTGAGAGAGAAAGAATTACAGAAATGACTATACAAAATGCAGTAATAGCTGTGTCTCCACAGAACAAAGAAAAACAGAGATTTCGACATTAATTAGTTAACTTGGTCAATGTAGGCCATTACATTTTGGTAATGTAGGCCCCAAATGGACAAATGTGCTGTTCCAAGCCAGTCACAGGCAAAGTTCTGAAACAGATGGAGTTTCTCTTTGCCATTTTCCCAACTTTTTGTTGTCTTTTCTATTGCATCAAGTTACTCTGGCATATCTGACAGAACAATCTGTGTGAAAGTGTTAATGGATGCTAATAGGTCATAGAATTCCTCATTGTCCAGATAAGGACACCTAGACCCAACCCAGACTGAATTGTGCAAATTAGGTAACTTGGCCAAGATCACACAGATAAATAAATAGTTAAGCCGGGATACTAACCCTTTTTCTTCATTCTGAATTCTGTGTTATTTAGGTAAAATATTTGCAGCACCAAGATATCAACATTCTCTACAGAAGCAGTTCTGGAAAAGTGATCTGGTGATCCCTGGAGATCCTTGAGACCTTTGCAGGGGGTTCACAAGGTCAAAATTATTTTGATAATATTAAAGTGTTACAGTTTCTAATATAGTAAATATCAACAGATATAACCTACATAAACAAAAACCTACATAAACTCTTTGGGATCTTCAATAATTTAAAAAATGTAAAGGAATCTTGAGACCAAAAAAGTTCAGAACTACTGATCTAGTCCTATGTCTTTATTTTACAGATGAAGAAACAGACCTAGGGAAGTGATGTGACTTGCCCAGGTGATACAAATAGCCTGGTAGGGTCAGGATTCAAACTGAAGTCGTGGGAGGGTCAGGATTCAAACTAAAGCCCTCTGGTTCTTTAGCCAATACCCTTTTCATAGCACAATGTTGCCTCCCAAAAGTTAGATTCAAAATACTCATTGTGTCTTCTAGATGGGAACATTTAAATATAGGTATTTTGCAGTATCAATAGTACCTTCACAAAAACAGAAAAGGGCTAGTTAAATATAACAAGGTAGAAGTAGCAAACACATACTTTACAGACCATAATACAACAAAAATAGTAACTAAAGTAAGGAACACAAGCAAAAGTTTCATTTCTAAGTGGAAATTAAATAATTATCTAGAATCATGAATGGATCAAAGAATAAGTTAGCAGTATGATTAACTGTGAAAAGGAAAATAATATCAATAAGATAGGACACCAATATTTTTGTGATATGGCTGAAGCAATCCTTAGAAGAACAATGTATATCTAAAAGCACATATTAACAAGATTGAAAAACAGAGAGTTAGTGAACTGAATATGAATTAAGGAAAGCTAGAAAACCAACAAGTGAACAACCCTCCCCTCCCCAGAGATAAAAAAAAATTGATAGAGTAAAATGGATAAAATAGAAAGCAGAAAGATTAGAGAAATGATAAAAGTAAACAAAACTGCATGTAGTACAGTGCCTGGCACATTGTAGGTGCTTAATAAATGCTTACTTGACTTGATTTAAGCATTAACAATATCTACAAATCTTTACCTAACACAATTGAAAAGAATCAAATGAAATTACCAAAATAGAAATATGAATTCACAATGAACAGAGAGGAAATAAAAGAATTATCAAAACTGTTATTGTCAAAATACAGAATTGAAAGGAAATGGATGGTTACCTATAGAAATATCTAGCATCCAAATATGTAGCAGTGATACTTGTTTTATGTAGCTGGTACTTTAAGGGCTTGCTTGCTAGCCAAGGTGAGTTAATGTCAGATTTTAAAACCCAGATTTTAAATAGAGCTTTGATTGTACTTGGGGTAAATTTTCCCAACCAAGTATAGCCAATTGCTGTGATGACTTTAGAGGTGGGAAGGAAGAGCATTTTATATGTATTGATATCCTTTTTAAATACAGAAAAAAAAATTAAAATCTATTTCTATGAGCAAAGTAATTTTTATCATTCATTTTGCTATCATAAGGTTACATTTTATCACCCAAGAATGATTCATTAATTTTAATCCTCAAGCCTGAATCACTGATATGCCTTATGCTAGATCTAATACATTAATCAATTATTTTAAAGGTGCCATGGACAGGTGAAAAAATGTATATTCCTTCATTAGGCTTTGGCCCCAAATAGCAAACTAATTAAACAAAAAAGAAAGATCTTTTAAACAACTCAATCTCAGAATGGATATTTGAACAAGATATTACCAAAGAAAAACCATTGCTTCAGATAAATTTATAAGCAAATTTTATCAACAACTTAAATAGCAACTGGTAAAATAGGGGTAATAATAACACATACCTCTCAGGATTGTTATGTGAATCAAATAAGATAATAAATGCAAAAGTGTTTAGCACAGTTCCTGGAACATAGTAAGTGCTATATAAATGTTCACCTTTACTATCATCATCATTATTATTATTATTGTTAATTATGTTATAATTATTATTCCCATGTGCTGTACCAATAATTATTTTCAAACAACCCTACAAAATTCCTTTTGTGAATCACATCTGTTTTAATATCTAAACTAAGGAAGGATAAAGTAAAGATAGAGAACTACAGAATAATCCCAGAAATGAATTTTGATGGAAAATTTTAAATAAAATCCTACCCAAAAGGCTTATAATTTTATATCCAAAAATTATTCATTATGAGCAAGTTGTATTTATACTACGAATGAAAGGACATTTCAACATTAGGAAAGCAGCTAACCTAAATAATCTATATTCAAAACAAAAATTACATGATTATATAAAGAAACAGAAAAACCATAAAAAAAGAATATTAAAATCTATAATTGTCTTCTCTAGGTCTTTAAGTTTTTTTTTTATGAACTAGAAAATACTCAACAAACATTAACTTTTCCATGTACAAAGGCCATAACATGGGGATTATACATGACATTGGGAATTAATTACATATAGCTTATTCCTTTTAATGTAAATTACATTTAACAGAACCAAAATTTCCCTGCCTATGTCACTTTTTGAACCTTCTTTCTTCTCTATGTATTTTAAATAATGCATTGATGTGCTTTTATTTTCTCCCTTCTTCCTCTTCCCTTTTTTTTTACCACTATTACTACTTCTTCACTATCTCTTCCCAGTATTCCCTAGTATAAATCTTTCCCTTAAAACAAAAGTACAGTCAAAGAAAATAAATTTGTGTTGTAACAGTCATGTGATTTTGTACCTCTAGTCCATAACCTTTCCACCAAGAGATGGGAGACATACTTACTGTTCCTGTGGTGTTGTTATTGGTCATTTTTATCAACCATCATTCTTAAGTCTTTCAATTACAAAAAGTTTCTTTATGATGTTATGGTCATTGTATAAATAATTCTCTTTGTTTTGCTCATTTAGCATTCAATAATCTTTGAAGGTTTTTTTGAATCTATTCCTTTTGTCATTTCCTCTGGTGAAATATTTCATTACATTAATATATCATAATTTATTGAACCATTGTACAATTAATGGATACCATTTTGTTTCCAGTTCTTTATCATAGAAGTGCTCCAATAAATATTTATTTGCATTTGAGTCTTTTTTCTTTTTGTGCGTAACACTTTTGGGGCATTTGGCTAGGAGTTATATTTTTGAGTCAAAAAGTATACATAGTTTAGCGACTTTTTAATCTGGTTCCAAACTGCTTTCCAGAATGGGTGGATCAGTTCACAGCTCTACTAACAGCACATTAGAATGCCTGGACTCCTATACTCCCTCCAACAATCTAAATTTTTCTTATTTGTCATCTTTGCCAATTTGCTGGGGAGGAGGTAGTATTATAGATTTGTAGCATTTTTTCATATGTTGTTATTAACTTGAAGTTCTTCCTTTGAAAAGTGCTTGGTCATATCCTTTGACTATTTATCTACTGGGGAATGGCTCTTGTTCTTAAATATTTGTATCAATTCCCCATATATCTTGGATATCAGATGTTTATTACAGAAATTTGGTGGAAAGATTTTTTCCCAGTTAATGTTTCCCTTCTTGTTAAAACTGTACTATTTTTATTTGTGTGAAACTTTTTCCTATGAGCCTCTCTATCCCTAGTTTGACCAAAAACTCTTCCCCTATTCACGGTTGTGAAAGGTATCTCTTTTCATTGTCCTTTAATATGACCTTTGAGAGGTCCTGTGGCATACTGGTAAAGAGTTTGGCTTGGAGACAGAAATAGCGAGGTACAAATCCTGGCTATGTGACCCTTGGTAAGTGGCTTAACCCTCAGTGTTCTAGTCAACTATAAATTGTAGAGAAGATGACAATCTGCATTGGCAGTGGGTTTTCCTTAAATCAATGACATTTGGTGCCTATACCCAGTCTGAAGACCTTTTATAATGAGATTATGTATCTCTTTAGAGCATATTGTTATATGAGATATCATCTAAGCCTAACTTCTCCAAGACTGCTTTCCAATTTTCCTAGCAGTTTTTCTCAGCAAGGCCTTACTCAAATAGTTTTTGGACACCTCAGTGGCACAGTGAATGGAGGTAAAGGCCTGGAGTCAGGAAGACTCATCTTTCTGAGTTCAAATCTGGCCTTAGACACTAGATGTATGATCCTG
This sequence comes from Phascolarctos cinereus, assembly GCF_003287225.1. NCBI lineage: Eukaryota > Metazoa > Chordata > Mammalia > Diprotodontia > Phascolarctidae > Phascolarctos > Phascolarctos cinereus. The sequence continues at coordinate 183,750,784 of NW_027555958.1, forward strand.
GGTAAATCACTTAATCCTGTTTGCCTCAATTTCCTTATCTGTAAAATGAATTGGAGAAGGAAATGGCAAACTACATCTTTGTATCTTTGTATCAGTATCTTTGACAAGAAAACCCCAAATAAGATCATGAAGAGTCAGACATGACTGAAATTATTGAACTACAACAAGAACTTGAGTAGCTTGTATTCTTGGGTTTATAAGATTCTCATCTATTGTGGTCTATTGCTTCTGGAGCTTGCATACCTTTTCTGCCACATTGACTAACTTTTTTATTTTTATGTAACCCTGGTTTTAAGTTTAGAAAATTTGCATAAGATTTTCATTATTGGTGGAGAGAATGATGAATTGACTGATACATCTTGACTGGGTGGTGAAGCTGACAGAAGAATTTGAAGGAGGAGAGATATTCTTTCCCACTTTACTAGAGGATGCACATGGTTTTAGAATCTCCTTGGTACTTACTCTGGGAAAGCTGAGATGGAGAAAGAGAGAGACAGAGATAAAGACAGAGAGAAAGGAAGGAAGGAAAGATGGAAAGAAAAGAGAAAGTAAAGACTCTGAGAAGAGGCAGACATATGGTAGAGCCAACACCTCAACATGGGCCTGATTTCTAGTTTTTTTCCTTACAAATTGTGAGGAATTTCCCTCTTGGGTGAGATCTAAGACTCTCTTGGTTGAGCTGAAATATCTTGCTTCCCGGGGGGAGAGCTTATTCACTCTGTGTATTTCCTGGTATATTGTAATTTATGCAACTTCTCTGTTTTTTTTTAACTTTCCGCTTTGATAAATTAATTTATTTACTATTCAGTATTTATCACAGACCTTTGTTTAACTAGCAGTTGTTGGGAAGGAAACAGCTTTGTGTATAGAAGCTTGGTACCCCTTCACATTTAAGTGATAGTAACCAGAAATCTTAGCAGCTTGACCATAAAATAATGATTCCCTTAGATCAGCAATTTTTAAGGTAGCTGGTAGATATAATTTTAGGATGGTTGCTCTCCCTACCTGCAGGAGAATAGCTTGGCTCCCTTATGGTCCCTGCTTCTGCTTCCTCCCAAGCAAGACTCAAAGTCTCCATCGGAGAGGATTGAGCAAGATTTTAGAGATATTTATTAGAGTCTCTCTGCCAGCCACATTTAGACAAACTCATATGGAAATACACATATGATATACAGGCAACACACTCAACCTGTATTTAAGTCAAGTTATGTCGAATCAACAAGCATTGTTAGCGCTTACTATATGCCAGGCACTGCACTTAGCTCTGAGAGATATGAAGAAAGGCAAAACCAGTCACTTCCCTCAAGTAGCTCATAATCTGATGGGGGAGACAACACGCAAAGAACTATGTACGAACAAGACACACAGGATAAATTGGAAATAGTGTCAGAGGAAAGGCACTCAAATTATTGAATGTGAAAGAATTGTTACGGAAGAATGGGATTTTAACTGAGATCTGAATGAAGCCAGGGAAGTCAGGAGGTAGAAGTGAGGAGGGAGAGAATTACACTGGCTGGAGAATAACCAGTGAAAATACAGAGTCAGGAGATGAAATGTTTTGTGGAAAGAATAGTAGAGATGCAAGCCACTTGATCATATACTATGGAAGTAATGATGAAAGAAGACTGGAGTGCAGGATGGTACAAAAAAACTGGAAATATAGAAGGAAGGGCTTTAAAAGCCAAACAGAGGATTCAATATATGATCCTGGAGGTAATAGGGAGTCTTTGATGATTATTGACCTAGGGTTTAGGAAGACTGCTTTGATACCTGAGCGGAGAATGGACTGGAGTGGGGAGAGATGTGAAGAAGGGAGATCAAACAGCAGACTATTTCAATAGTCCAGGTGAGAAATGATGAGATCCTGCACCAGAATGGTGGCAGTGTCAGAGGAGAGAATCGAGTGTATGATAAATATGTTGCAAAGGTAGAATTAGTAGGCCTTTACTATAGATTGGATGTGGAAGATAGGGAAAGTCAAGAGTTAAGGATGACATTTAGACAGCAAGCCTGAGGGAATAGGGATGTAGGTGGTACAGATGGTAGCCTAGAGTCGGGAAGGTCTGAATTCAGATCTGACACTTATTAGCTGTGTGACCCTGGGTTGGTCGCTTAATCTCTTTGCTTCATTTTCCTCATGTAAGATAGGGATAGCACCTATAAAGTAATAAATAAAATAAATAATAGCACCTACCTCCCAGTTTTGTTATAAGGATCAAATGGGGTAATAATAGTAAAGCACTTAGCATAATGCCTAGTATGTAGTAAGCACTATTAAATGTCAGCTATTACTAATGTTATAATTGTTATTACTGTTAATGAGAATATGATAGTGGCCTTGAAAGCAATATGGAAGTTAGGAAGAGGGGAGGGTTTTGGGTAACCACAATGATTTCAGTTTTATATTTAATTAACAAATTTATTTTAATAATTATTGCTTTGTAGTATAGTTTAGGATGTAGCACTGATAGATCTCCTTCCTTTCTACTTTTTCCATTATTTCTCTTGAGATTCTTGAGGTTTTGCTCCCCTAGATGAATTTTGTTTTATTTTTGTCTAGCTCTGTATGAAACTTTTTTTTCTCTTTTTAAGGCAATTGGGGTTAAGTAACTTGCCCAGGGTCACACAGCTAGTAAGTGTCAAGTGTTTGGTCTGCGGCCAGATTTGAACTCAGGTGCTTCTGACTTCAGGGCCGGTGCTGTATCCATTGCACCACCTTGCTGCCCCTCTAGCTCTGTATGAGACAGATTTATATAGTGGACAGAGCTCATGACTTCCTAAACCAGGTCTCAGCTCTAATCTCTCTTGATGCCAGTTGTGGGGTCCTAGTCAAAGCATTTTAGGCATTTTGAGCTTTAGTTTCCTTACTTATTTGTAAAATTGGAAGGGTGGTACATTGGATTATATGGCCTCTAAGAGCTAAATCTATAAATTAATTTAGGCAGCATTGCCATTTTTTTTTTACATTATCATGATCCAATTATGAGCAATTAATTTCTCTTCAATTATTTGCCTTCCTTTATTTTTGTAAAGTGCATTTTGTAATTGTAGTCCAGAATTGTCAAACATGAGGCCAGAGGGCATGCAGCCCACATTCCCAAGTGTGCTGGAGCCAGGTTAAAATATAATTGGGAAATATTTAACTAAATAAAAATACAATAAAACATAGATACTATTACATTTTAAAACTGAGTCAATATGAAGCCTTCAAAGATTCTTATATATAGATTAGTGGCCCCTGTTTCTATTTGAATTTGATACCACTGTTATTGTCATATAATTCCTGTGTGCTTTGGTAAGTGGGTTCTCAGATATTTTAAACATCCCATAGTAATTTCAAATAGAATTTCTTTTGTTGGTAATGTACAGAAATATTGATGATTTTATGAGTTTAATTTATATCTTGTAATTTTATTGGTTATTAATTATTTTTATTAATTTTAGTTTAATCACTAGGATTCTCTAGACAAACTATCATATATTTGTAAAAGTTATAGCTTTATTTTTTTTTGCCTGTGCTTATTCCTTCAATTCCTGTTTATTGTTTTATTGCTAGAGCTAGTAACAACAGAGATAATGGTCATTCTGGTTTACCTCTGATATTATGGAGAAAGTCTCTAGTATTCTGAGAGACACCATTCCTACTTTTTTTCAGTTCTTTGAACTCTTTAGGGTACAGCCCTAGTGGTGTTATTGCTGAACCAAAAGATATTCACATTTCAGTAACTCTTTGGACGCAGTTTCAAAACCAGTTTTCAGAATGGCTGGATCAATTCACAGTGCCATTCTGTACACTAGTGTAACCGTTTTCTCTTAGCCCCACCAACATTAGTCATTATTTTCTTCTGTCATCTTTGCCAGTCTGAGAGGTATGAGGTCTAATCTCAAAGTTGCTTTAATTTACATTTCTCTATTAATCATATGGAAGATTTTTTATATGATTATTAATAATTCGATGTTTTTCTTTGATAACTACTTGTTCATATCCTTTGATCATTTGTCTACTGAGGAATAATTCTTAGTCTCATAAATCTGAATCAGTTCTTTATGTTTCTTGGAAATGAGGCCTTTATCAGAGAAAGTTTCTAAAAATATTTTTCCAGTCACTTGTTTCCTTTGTATTTTTTACTATATTAGATATGTTCATGCAAAAACTTTAAAATTTTGTATAATCAATTTCTTCCTTGCTCGTATAATTTGTTAATGATGTGAGCTTTCATAAGTCCTGTAATTTACTTTTTCAACACCATACTACTCAAACTACCAAAGAATTGGATCTCAAATTGGGCTACAAAGCAGTAATCATGGAAACAATTTGGTACTTTTTAACAAAAAGAGAAGTCCATCAGTCAAACATCATACAGTAAATAAAAATAATCTTTCCTTAAATGTAGTAAATGATATCTATTTAAAATCTAAATAAAATATTATCTATAATGGACATAATTTTGGTGTGTGATATAAGGTATTAGTGTAAACTCAATTTATGCCAGATTGCTTTCTAGTTTTCCCCATAGTTTTTGTGAAATAGGGTGTCCTTCCCCCAACAACTGGGGGGAGTTTCTCAAGCTTAAAAGTGCTTATTGAACACTATGTTGCTTTGCTTCTATATGATGTGTGCCTAATCTGTTCCACTTATGGACCTCTCTTTTGGTTAAAAAGTACCACATTGTTTTTAATGATTACTGCTTGGTAGCACAGTTTGAGACGTAGTTCTGAGGGACATCGTTTATTCCCACTTTTTTCATTATTAGTCTTAATATTCTTGACCATTTTCTTCCTTCACATGATTTGTATTATTTTTTTTCGACATCTTCAAAGTAATCCTTTGGTAGTTTGATTAATATGGCATTGGATAAGTAAATTAACTGAGATAGTATTATCATTTTTATTTTGTTGGGTTGAACTACATGAGCAATTTTGTTTCTTCAACTATTTAGATCTTTATTTCTGCAAAGCGTTCTTTTCAGTTGGATTAATATATTCTGTGGTACATTTTGGTATATGTATCTTTCTCCTTCCTCTGTACCTACCTACATACCTGATGAGTTAAATGTATATCTACATCAAACTCTTTGTATTTGTGTGAATTCAACCTTCCTTTGCCAATTTCAGATAAGAGTAAAATCATGTCTTGAGACACCTGTTCCTCCCATCATTTTCTCCATATTTCCACACTAGCAGCTAGGTAGTGCAAATGGATAGGATTTTGGACTATAAGTCAAGAAAACCTGAATTTGAATCCTGCCTCAGACATTAGATGTGTGATTCTGAGAAAGTTATGTGATGTTTCTAAGCCTCATTTTTCTCATTCGTAAAATAAGGATAATAATAGCACATCCCTCTCAGGGTTGTGAAGATCAAATGAAATCACATATGTAAAGCATTTTGAAAATCTTAATGTGCCATATAAATGCCAACTCTGATTATACTCTTCTTTTGTACTGCATTTATCTATTAATATATCCATTTATTCATTTGCTTATTGGCCAATAATTATTTTAATATTTTAATAACATGCATTAAATGTAACATCTATTACAAATGATTGCATAACTTTTACACTGCAAAACAATTTAAGAGTTTAAGCAGTAGAATAGTAAATAACTCAAAAATATGCTTATGCCCATAGAAATTTTCTATCAAGGAGTAGATATGGTTTCTACTATTAGACATAAAAAATTTCTACAAACTACACTTTGGTAATTCCTATTAGGCTGCTTTCATATTTAAAGAGTTGAATTCCTTTATAATAATTCCATATAATAATCAAAAGGCTTCTTATGTATATGTATATATATGTATGTGTATATATATGTATGTATACACACACACACACACACATACATACACAATCCTAGATATATAACCCTAAAGATATATAACCCTAGATATGTAAGCTAATTTCACTACCCAACCCCCGTATTTGGTTTATAAATATGTACTATACAATATTTTCAACAAAGCACATTCGAATGTTGCCTTTAAAAAGATTCTTCATAACCAGCAATTCCTTCAAATCATTGTAATTTAACCATGCTACTATCATAATATCTTGAAGATTACAGGATTATACCTGAAACCTAATTTCCTAAGAAAATAAAAGATTCATGGGCATGAAGATTATGTTATCTTATTTTTTTAAAAAATATTATCAAAAAGCTGCAATTTTTCTCAGTAGGAATGATTGTTTATAGTGTAAGCTAATTTTACTCTAGATCCTAAACTAGTACAGTAAAATTCGAAATCCTGGATAGGGCTTCATATCAAAATCATGTAAGATCCTAGATACTCCTTAAAATATGTTACCTACTGATGCTGACAATTAGAAAATAATGCATTTATCCCTCTTGAACACGCTAATTTTGTTGTATACTGTATATACACAAAATAGTAAGTTACTCCTTTTTCTCCCTCATTTCTTCTCTGGTATATTAATTTTTATATTTTATCTTAAAATCAATGAAACAGAAGAAATCCAACCAAGACCCTGAATTTGTTTTATTTAATTTTCTGTGTAATCTTGATGACATTAGGATTCTAAAGGGACATTTGTCACTTTTCCTGTTATTAGAACATAAGCTTTTCATTGTATTTTAAATCCTAATTCTTCAAATGTATTTACTAAGTTTCTCTTGTTTTCTGTGTTTGCATCTCAATTCTTCTTAGCTCTGGTGTCTATTTTCTCCCTTACAGGGTTATACTTAATTTTCAAGGTGAGTTATTCTTGGTTGCAAGCCTTTACAATTTTCCAATATTTTCTTGTTCCAACATTTTTATTTCCTGTTCCAATATTTTCTCTCCTTTAAGTTAGTTGCTGCCAAGTCATATATAATGTTGCCTATGGGTTCCTTGATCCTCAAACTCTTTCTAGTTGCTTGCAGTAGTTCTACTTCTTTGATTTGGAAATTCTAGATTTTGGTTCTGATATTCCCGGCTATTTTCAGTTTAGGGCTTCTTTCAGGAGGTGATTAATAGAATCTTTCTATTTTCACTTTGCTCTCTGGATCTACTAATATATCTAGGGTTTTCTTGTATGATTTTTAAAAATGTAGTGCTCTAGTTTTTTATTTGGTCATAGTTTTCAGGAAGGCTGAGAGGCCAGGAGGTAGAGATTTGGAGGAAAAATATTTCAGGCATGGAAGATTACCAGTGAAAATGCCTGGAATTGGGAGATGAAGCATTTTGTTTATGAAACTGCAAGGAGGCCAATGTCACAGGATCACAGAGTACATGGAAAGGGGTGTGTGTGTGTGTGTGTGTGTGTGCGCGCGTGTGACTAAATCACCTCCCCCCATCCCAAATTTCAAACCTTTGTGGATAGAGAAAAATACAGTGACTTTTTATTCAACTTTGTTCAAATTCCACTGGATTCCATTCTCTAACCCCTGGCTATTCCAACACACTTGCACAATTACTGGAGTTTTGATTAAGGTTTTCTGTCCCTTGGGCTGCAAGAGTGCTCTGAAACCTCAGTAGCCTAAGCCCAAGAGCCATATAAAGGAACATTTTGACTGAAGATGGTTATAGGGATCATAACTGACTAGAGATGCCATCTCAAAGCTACATGTCAAGGAAATGACTTTGATTGCCATTATTTCTGCCCCTTGCTGTGAATTTGCTGGCCAGATGCTCCCTGGCTAAGATTGAATTATCAAGTCTTATTTTGCATCGGAAGACTGAGTTATTTTAGGTAGACTCAAACTTCAAATGAAAGTAACTGACTTGTTTAACATGTCCTTTTCCAAAGCTTTAATAGTACCCCTCAGAGAACATTGTAAAATGAAGGCATGACAACATTTAAAATTTTAGGAGGTAAAGTTATGACTACAACCCAAAAGTCTTACAAACTTCTTATTTAATGGAATTTATGAGGATTTTTTGGATGCACAGATACATATAGTTATATTTCTAGAATATAAAATTAGCTCTAACTCAGGGAATGGGAAGATAAATCTCTGTCTCAAAAGAATTACTGACAATATGCAAGGTCTAGCAAGAGTTTTTTTTTTTGTCTGAGAAAATCACTAGATTGGATGACTGTTAAGAGTTAATGTTACATGAGTGGCAATATGGCATAGTGGAAAGAACATTGAATGTAGAGTCAGAAGACCTGGGTTTGAGTCTTGGCTTTATTGCTGTGACCTGGAGTAAGTCACTTAATTTCTCTAAGGCTCTACTTCCTCATTTATAAAACAATTATAATATTAAGACCACATAATCCTACTTTGATCGTTATCATGGTGTGAAGGTGTCTCTTAATTCTAAAAGGTTATGGTAGGAAGCATAAGCTATGCCGTACTCTGCTATGTTGAAAATGCTTTGAGTATGGCACTGGTAATGTTTTGAGTTTTTTTTCAATTTCAACCTAGATAAGTACAGAGACCAGTAGGGTGGCCACCTAGGGATACATGTGTGTGTATCCATGGCAACTTATGAAACAAAGAAAACTTTTCTTCAATGGCAGGCAGTCCTGAGTGGTCCCCTTCCTCTCCTGCAGTGATGATGGCAGAGTGGTGGTACAGTGCAAGAGGGTACTAAGATTCACACAGCTTTTTTAGCTATCAACAAACTTTTATTGGTTTACTAAATGTGAGATCTTTGCCTAATAACCAGTGAATGGACTTATTTCTATAGAAGCTGGATCATATCAGTGGATGTTTTTACATTAAACAAAAGCAAAAAAAGAAGCAAGTTGTAGCTTGATAGCTCAATGGTTTACCTTGGCTTGATGGTTTACCTTGGAGTAGCAAAGAAAGAAGTTGACTGTATGAACTTTATTGATTGCCCCGAAGTAACAAGAAACATCATTTCATGGCATATTTGGTCAAAATATCTTGCAGCACTAATGATAGGTATTTGCAAAAAGACCACCAAGAAACAATTGTAGCTTATGCATTGACATCAGTTGCTGAAGAGAAATTATAGAGAAATTCTGTGAATCGCTAAGACTATCCAAATTGAATGAACATATACTCTGATACTTCGTGACTTCAATGAACAGATGGGAAAAGGTGAGGACTGGGAGAAATACATGAGAAGACAAGGTTCAGAAAAAAGGAATAAGGTTACATAACAGCCTCAATTCCCAAGCATGAATGCTTTCTTCAAAAAAAAAAAAGGTAGTCATTGGACGTGATCAGCTCCAAATAACATAATAAAAATATATTATATCCTACTAAATAGTAAAAGGTTTACTCTTGATGCTGAATTTATTCCTGAGTTAGCTCTCTGTGCATAGTCAGACCATTGCTTCATCAGAACTAAGATAAGAATTAATAAAAAAAAAAAGAAGGAAGAATAATAATGATAAATATGACACACAGTTTAAACATCTTAACCACAAGCTAAAAAAAAATCCAGAATAAAAAATGGCAAATGGACAATAGTCATGATGGTACAGACTACAACATTTCTATTCAGAAGTTGAACCAATGCTAATTAATTGTCACAGCCAAGAGTCAAGAAAGTACTTTGGTAAGCAAACATGTTTATTACCTGCCAAAGGGAGAGAAATAGCTGCCAAAGGAAACATCAGGCTAGCATATAAACTCATTTGTAAAATCTTACAAAGAAAGATGATGGACAATTATGAACAATATCATTTTATAAAGCATAGAGAAACAGCATAGGATAAAACTAGTTTAAAGAAACTTTAGTGAGATAACCAAGCAAAGTTATCCCAATACTTTTCTACGATAGAAGTGGAAGGAAGACTTCAAAGCAAAGAAAAATGGAAAAGATTTGCAATAAAATACTTTAGTAAACTTTTTTTCTCTCAAAGATAGTGAAACCCCTACATTTGGATTCTTATATCACAGCCCCAGATGTGTCTATAGAAAAGGCAGAACTGACGCTAAAGAGAACAAAAACAGAAAAAAGCAGCTACATTGAACTACGTGGATATAAAAGAGATCTGCGCTGGAGGTGATGCAGTTGTGAGGGCATTGAGGGATAGATAAGATTGATATCTGAAGGAAGTGAATATACTAAAGACATGGAAGAAATTTCAGACTTTATTAATACTGAAAAAAAAGTGACTGAGTGAACATTAATTGCTGTTGTGCTACGTGCCTACTCTTCTGATACTCCTTTTTATGAGTCATAGACCCATGAATTGAGATTATCATCAATAAAGCTATTGGTAGGAATAAATAGGCTTTCCTAAGTGATTTTCAATATTGAGTCAAATCTTTATTAATTCACCATTAACTGAAACATGTGGAGAATATAAGATTTCATTGTACTTTTTTGGTGTTGTTAATTATGAATTAATTAATTATGAATTAATTATGAAATCACTGATTCATTGAAATGAAACACCCCTTACAACAATCTTGTCAACAAGGTATCTCCCATCTACCCATAAACATTTTTCAAGAATCCTTTGAAAATGAGACATGAAGCAAGGAAATGGATGCTCGCCAAAGGTATTTGCCACAGTGATGGAAGAGATCCAGTGTAGTCTGGGTTAAAGAGAGATTTCCTGTGGACAGTGAGGTTCCCTTGATATGCCTGTCTTTGTATGACATTGTTAATTGCACAAACCTAAAAGAGTTGAATAGCCTGCTAGGAGAGATCTGCAATTGCATTTAAAAAAAATTAGCCTGTTCAGACACATAGGAAAGATCAAGTGGATGAAGTGTCTATTGCCCAGATTACAACATAAATTTAGAGGCATACCCTGTAGGGCTTTCTGTCACTATGTAAATCTGGCACAGATAATACAGAGGACAAAGGGTTGAACCTTGATTTGAGCAGAGGAGCAGCATAAATTGTCTTTGGGAAATCAGAAAGCTCCTTTGCTGATCCCAAGCTTGCCAGTAAAGCAAAGATCTGTTTTTTTTTTTTTAATAGCTAGCATTCTACTAGTATTGCTGTATGGCAGACAGACATAGAAAACAACTATAGTTAAAGAATTAAGAATAAGTATCAAAGTGAGGGCAACGGAGAGTTGCATGGTGAGGGTGAATAGGCTGCAACATACAAACAGTGAGATATTCTGGAAAACAAGAATAAAAGATGTCATCAAGGAATTGTGTGACAGGAAGAAAAGATGAGCTCATTGCAAGAATGAAGCAATAGATACAGGTATACAAGGTGTTTCACTGATAGTCTCATAGTATCAGGAGAAATCAAAGTAGGATAGCTAGGTGTCATAGTAGATAGTAGATAGAGCCCAGGGCTCAGAATCATGTAAACTCATCTTCCTGAGTTCAGTCTGGTCTCAGACATCTACTAGCTGTGTGACCTTAGTCACTTAACTAACCCTGTTTGCCTCAGTTACTCATCTGTAAAATGAGCTGGAGAAGGAAATGGCAAGCCATCACAGCATTTTTGTAAAGGAAATCCCAAATGGGGTCACAAAGAGTCAGGTATGACTGAAACGAATCAACAACACAATTTTGGATAGACTCTATGGTGAACTTATGGGAAGACATACAAAAGTTGCACAAAATGGACAGGTATAGATAAGCTGTGATCTGCATTATTGGAAGGAATTCCCAAATCAATGAGATTAACAAATTCTCATTAGAACATTGAGTAATAAGATCAGGCCTACCTATGTTATAGGGTTCTTTGAACATTAAATGAGAATAATTTGTGTAAATCACTAATAAAAGTAAGAAACTATTCTCTGACTTGGAATTTAATATAGTCCTCACATCTGTTTTTCAGTGCACGTAGAATCATTGAATGAAAGAGTTGGAAAGGACCTTAGGAGTCATAACTTTCTTTAATTTAATCCAATCATTTTATATAGAAAGAAACTGAGATCCAGATAAAATAAATGACCTGTCCAGTGTCATGCAGCCAGTTAGTGGTACAGCTTGGACCTGAAGCTAATGATTTAACCAGTTATCCCCACTAAGTTGTACAATATAATTTTGCTTGGGTGTCCAAATATGTATGTGTCCCTATTTAATGCTATCATTTTCGGAGGTCTAATCTGTCAAATCCTATTTTTTTGCCTTTTTGTTATTTTTAGCGTATTTACCTGAGCAAATTATATCTGTAAATACAACCTTATTGTCTAAGTTATCAATAAAAAATATTAAGTAGGATCCAGGGGTCCTTTAGTAAGTATCTTCCTATGTGGTGTTATTTGAAGGATATATATATATATATATATATACACACACACATGTATACATATACACATATATATATACACATGTATACATATACACATATATATATACACATATATATATACACATATATATATATACACATGTATACATATACATATATTATATATATATATGTATAAAACATGAAACATTCTATAGAAAATTTCTACCCCATCAACCTGTCAGGGTATCTGAAATTCTTCCATTACAGTTTTCCTTTTAACATTAACAATGGATACTTCTCCAGTTTGGAATAGTGGATAGCATGCTGTACTTGAGGTCAAGAAGAATGGGATTTGAATCCCTCCTCAGACACTTACCAGCTGTAACCTGAACTAGTTACTTAATTTCTCTGGGCCTCAATTTCTTCATTGGTAAAATGAGGAAATTGTACTCAATTGCATCCACAATCCATTAATCTATTATTCCATGATCGTATCTGGAATGAAAGTCTCAGCATAGTGAACAGAGAGCTGGACTCAGTTAGAAGGACCTGAGTTTGAATCTCCCCTCAGATACAAACTATTTGACCTTGGGTAAGATACAACCTTTCTCAGCCCTTGTTTTCTTACCTATAAAATGGGACAACAACAGCATTTATCCCACTGGTTTTTCTGGAGGATCAAATATGCCACTGTGTGTCAAATGTTCTGCATAAAAATGTTAGCTATTCTTATGTGTCTCAAATTAGGTAGCTATCATCTTGCTTTCCTGATTCTCCTTAATGCTAGTGTCTTTTCTCCATGGATTATCTCCAATTAATCCTGTACAAAGGTTGTATATAGCTGTTCTCATGCTATTAGAGTGTAAGCTACTTGAGAATAAAGACTGTTTTTTGCCTTTCTTTGTATTTCCAGCACTTAACACAATGCCCTGGCACATAGTAGGCTCATAATAAATGCTTGTTGACTGTCTGATTTTGTGATCAGATATGAAGAGAGTTTTGTAAGCCTTGGAGCTCTATGTAAATATAAGTTATCATGGAATTTTTACCGGCTATGTGACGCTGGTAAGCTGCTTACCCTTTAAATGCTCTAGGTCATGGTAACAAACTCAAATAGAAACAGATGGGGCCTTTCAATTGACTTAGAAAACCACAAATTAGCATTATCTATGTTGTATTACATTTTTGGGGCAGCTGGGTGTGTAATGGATAGAGCACTGGCCCTGGAGCTAGGAAGACCTGGCCTCAGATACTTGCTAGCTGTGTGACCCTGGGCAGGTCACTTAACCCTGTTTGCCTCAATTTCTTGATCTGTAAAATGAGCCAGAGAAGGAAATGGCAAACCACTTTGGTATCTTTGTAAAGAAACCCCCAAAAGAGTCTGACATGACTGAAATGACTGAACAACAATAATTATATTTAATTTATTTTGTTAAGTATTTCCTAATTATATTTCAGTCTGGGTTGGGCACTCTGGTGTGTTGCAGGCTACATGTGGCAGTCTGTTTGACACTTCCACTCTAGGTAGCACTCTAAGATTTTAAATTTCAGAGAAGGTACCAACTTGCAATGACTAAGCAAATTTCCGTACCTGACAGCTGAAGCAGTTAGGTGTCATAGTGGATAGAGTGCTGGGCTCAAGAGTCAAGGAGACCAGAATTCACATCATGTCTCAGACACTTGCCAGCTTTGTGACTCTGGACAAATCACTTAAACACTCTGCCTCAGTTTCCTTATCTGTAAAATGGAGATGATAATAGCACATACTTCTTAGGGTTGTAGTGAGGATGAAGTGAGATAATATTTGTAAGGTGATATATAAATGCCAGTTAGGATTATAGTATCATTGAAATCAGAGGTCTAGATGCTGATGAGAATGTAGCAGAAGAATTAGTCCCATTGTTTCCACTAAATTGGGGGGAGGCTTTTGGGTCATCTAGGGGAGAAGCATCCTTTGCTATTAGCCGGAAGCATGATTGTTTTTTAAAAAATTTTGAATGACACAGTGGACCATAGTTTCAAGGAAGCTCTGGCACTCCAATCCAGAGACACTATTCTCTGGTACTTGGATGCTCCAGAGGACAAAGGTGAATATTAGTGATGGGCGATATAACACATTACTTAGGAGTTAAGCAATAGGCAATAGCTTATATGTAATTTGTCATCATGCTAATTAGATACTGAATCCATCAGTCTGCCAAAGAAGGGAAGAATTCCCTGGGCACAGGATATGCGCTTGATCTTAACAAGAAGGGTATATGAGTCATTTCCATCATAAATCGATCTTGACAGGTAATGTCAGAATTCTGGATTCAATAAGTCATTGTCACTTACTAAGCACTAACCTGGCCATTGTATAATTACTCCTGGGTTTTTCCTCTTGAGTGCCCCAGTATCTTCTTATTTGACAAGGTATTAATTATTGGACCTAGGAAGTTCAACTTGTCTGATTTCACTCTATCATTCAAGCTCATGTCCATCTTCATAAATGTTACAATTAGGGATGGGATTAAGAACTGACTAGAAACTTTATCTATTCCTCAAGCCAAATCCAAAGCAAACTTTTTTTGCCCCTGAAATTCAGAGAAGTATTTAATTATCCATGCTTTTCTTTGCTTTAATTTTAATTTTGTGTATTGTAGATGACCTTGAAAGTGCTTTAATATAGTAGAAAATGATATTTTTATTATTCTTAGGGACCCTTAGTCATAGCACCTTTGAATTTAAAAAAATGATATACAAGTAATTTTGAAATTATCTATTTCTGGTGTGTGTTGAGTGAAATTTTATGTATTGAAACCTCTTTACCCATTAATCTAGATTATAAGCTGAAGGTGTGTTTCATATGGAGAAAAGTCCCCCATAGGGATGAGTTGAAAACCTTTGATGAAAGGGGATTTAGATGGTCTGCAAATCCATGATATGCTGAACAGTATCACCTGTGGCAGCATCACAGCTATGAATCCTGGGACTTTTAGCCTCAGTAGCAGTTTTTTTTTTGTTTTTTTTTTTTAGGGATTCTCCATTTGGCTATGCAGCTTCTTTAAAACAAAAGCCTGTCTCATGTGTTGGGGACCTCTGGTGTCATTATTCTTGGTCATTGTGGAGGTTGGTGATGGGAACAAGATGGTGCCACTAGCAAAGCTATGGGATCCAGGAGCTGTTCAGAGGACTTTTTTTTTTTTTATAAGTAGGACTGGTAGAATAAAAGTGGTAGAAAAAAAGTGGTAGCTGCTGCTATAAAGATTAGATTGGAAAAATGGCATAGAAGCGGTGGAAACAAGATGTGGCCATGGAGCATAGATTGAGAAAATTGGATTGGGAAAATTACAATGAATTAAACAAGTTAAAATTCAGTGTAATTTTATTTCTTTGTTTATAGCAACAGTAGATTGTAGCTATAGTAGAATGTAGAATGCCCTCCTTGAGGGCAGGGTTTTTTTGTTTGTTTGTTTTATATTTGTACCCAAAGTGTCTTGCATGTTTTTTTTTTTTTTTGTGGTGTGTTGGGAACTAGATGTGTGATTTCACTGATGATTTCATTCTTTGTTTGTTTGTTTTTTGGCTAGGCAATGGGGTTAATTGCCCAGGGTCACACAGTTAGTAAGTGTAATGTGTCTGAGGTCAGATTTGAACTCAGGTCCTCCTGACTCCAGGGTAGGTGCTCTATTCACTGTGCCACCTAGCTGCCCTTGGTGATTTCATTCTTAATGAGGAAACTGTCTTTACCAATGAAGACTGGTAACTACTCTTCAATTTATAGTTTTAGAGAGTTGTTTGGGACACCAAGGGGTGATATGACTTACCTATGGTCACACAAACAGTATACAATGTCAGAAGCCTTGCATATTGAAGAGGTTTAATAAATGTTGAATCTAATTAGATTATTTTTATTGTATGCATGTTGTGCCATAGTTAAAGACTGAATGTCTATATAAGGATAAAACAATTACTATAGCAGATTTTTACATTACGGTTTTAATGTCCTCCAGATAGAGGTTAATTTTAAACCAAAGGAGGGCAGCCTGAGCGGGTAGATGCAGGTAAGTGACTGCTCCTAGTTAGAGAGGGGGCCTGACAGCTACAAGTAGGGAGAAAGTGAAGGAAAGGAAGAGACATATGTTCTGACCTTCTCTTCTGTCTCCCTCTTTTCAGCAGTATTCTCTAAGTTCAGCAATAACCTTCCTGAATATTAGCTGTTCTTGATTCAGTGGTTCCTAGCAATGATTGCTGGAATTTGCTTCTTTTTTCTAGCTTTAAAGAACTTTTATCTTCTACAATGGAATTTAAAATAGCAGAAGAATTAAGTACTGATTTTTTTCAGATCAGTTTAAATAACTTTGCCCTCTGTTTAAAACCTCTTTACCAAGTCTCTGAGCTGACCATTCCTGGCTCTCTTCCTAATACCTGGACTTTGTCCTTTCTTTCCTCTAGACAAGTTTGGTGAAAGCCTATTCTGTCCAATATTCTACTATCAGCTCTAAGCTTTCCCCCCACTCTCTTCCTGCACTTTGAATGTTTCCATAGTTCTAGCATTGTAAGAATCTTATTACCTTCCATGATTCAAATAGCTCTCGAAGTCTATCTTTATGTATATATGGGAAAGTATTGGAAAAGTGGTGTACTCTACATTTGTCATCCAAGGACCAGCTCATCCTCCATTCAAAAAAGTTCATCTTCAAAAGACTGGCCACAAAGTGGTAATGGGGTGGGGGGGTGGACATAACAACTCATGAAGACCTTTTACTAAGGCTTGGAGGATGCAATCTGCAAAGGTAGCAGTAGTTGGGCACATGACAGAACTTTGGAAGTGATGAAGTATTTAACTGGTATTCAACACTTGTTCATTGATCTTCATGTTTTGAATTAATGCAGTTGTCATCAGTATTGTCTATCTTAGGTCATACATTCTTAGAGTTCAGGAGCCCATCTTTTCCTTTAGCTTTGTATAACACTTAGTGTAGGTCTTCACAAGGTGACTACTTAAGAAAATATAAGCTTTTGAAGGCTTGAAGGTTGTTTGTATTCCCAGGTTCTAATGTGGTACCTGACACATAGTATTTGCTTAATAAATGATTGATGATTTAACTTAAATTCAGTAGGGGGCCATAACTAGTTGTCCTAGCCTATGTCCTGCCACTGGACTCCAATGACCTTGGAGAAGTGAGTGAGGCTGATGACTTTGCACGGCTCTGCCTCATTTAAATCCAATTTACTTGCAAGTTAAGACATCACCCTTCTGGTGTCATTGGTCCTTTTCAAGAATGAAGAATGTAAATATTTTGAATGATAATACAGTATTTGAAAAGAGGAAAGGGGCTTTGAGTTGTTAAAAATTAAGGTACATTTGAACTAAAGCTTTCTTCATTGCTCTTTTGGTGAAGAATGCCAAGAGTGAGCATACAGGAACTAGCTTAGAAGGAACCAGGAAGGTTGACCTTTAAGCAAGAGTGCAACAGAAAGCTAAGGTATGTTTTGATGGAGAGGTAATCAGTCAGTCAGTCCACAAGCATTATTAAGTGCTCATATGGGCCAGTCATTGAGCTAAGCCATAGACTACAAATATAAGTAGAAAGAAAGACAGCCCCTACTCTCAAGGAACTTATATTTTAATAGGGGAATAATTTTAATATATAAAAAGAAGTTGAAAAAGGTTACAGAGGAGAAAAATGTACCTCCTTCTTCTCTTCCTCCTGCCCCCTCCCCCACAGAGTCTTGATAGAAAAAAAGAAATGCAACCTGGAGAGCAATGAGACTTGATTGACCTAGGCACTTTCTTTAACTGGAGTTTCTGGGAGGAGCCATCCAATCACAGGGAGTGGCTGCTCCCTTAACAATGTGTGAATTCTAGGCTGGAAGTGAACCTGAAGGATGAACAGGTTTCTGGAGCATGGTGGAGGAAGCCAGAAAAGAGGCAGGCAACACAGGATAGTAGCCATGTAACCTTTCTATCTCAGTTTTCTCCTCGTAAAATGAGGAACTGGAAGCTCTGTAAGCTGGAAGCTCAGTTTCCTCATGTGTAAAATGAGCTGGAGAAGGAAATGGCAAATCATTCTAGTGTCTTTGCCAAGAAAAATCCCAAAAAGGGTCACAAAGAAATGGACATGACTGAAAATAACTAAACAACAAGTATGCATAGATAAAATATGTGTGTATAAGTCCACCGACTAAGTAGGGGCCTGAGGAATGCATGATTCCACCGTGTTTTGGGGTATAATCTCAGCTCCCCTCAATCTATGCATAATCTTCCTTCTCTGCTCCAAGACACACAGAATGTGTACATGACATGAAAAGGACTGTTTACTACCCAGAGCTTATCTTGGCTGCCACGAGTGTGGCAAAGAGAAGAGTGAGGGAACCGGGTAGTCAAATGAAATGACCCACTGGCCCTTGTGGCTTAGGACAGGAATCATTCCCAGGAGAATCAAGCCCCCAAATAGAGAAGCAGGGGTGGAGATAAAGAATAAGTGCATTTTTTTCAAAGTCATCCTGAGTAAGAATAGAAATTATCTCCAGAAACCAAAGCTTCTCTCAGCAATGCTCCTTCTTTGTGGGCTCTGTGTCCTTGAAATGTAAATGCTTACAAAGAAGACTTCAGCCATGACAGAGAGCTTGAGATACAGCTGGATGGCAAAGGAGGTGACCACTGTTACGGTCTTAGAGTATATTTGCTGTATTTGGTTTCATGAATTGAGAGCCCTCTGAGCTGATGAGGTCAGCGGTCCAGGATTCAAATAAATTCTCCAAAGGAGCCTTGAAATGTCAACCTGTAATAGCTTGGGAGAAACTGTCACAACCTGTCATGTCCACATTTCCTATTTCAATAAGCTCTTTGTAGGTCCAGTCCTCTTGATATTACACGTTTGAAGAACTTCCTTGACATATATTTGCTGGTTCTGACACCTGGTAATAGCTCCAAACAGACTTATTAAACTCAGTTAATAGAGACTTTGGACTGGGGCCTGGAGAAAAGTACTAAAGAAGAGTAGAACTTGTGACTCTGATTTGATTATCTTGAGCTTAATTGTTGGAGTAGGGGCAGGAGACCACAAAGGAAGATAATTGTTTGTTGTTTCTTCACACACTTCAAGGAAATGGAAATTAGATCATTTTGCCTTGGATTTATGGAGGGTACCACCATCTGAGCTCAGGCTCTTATTTCTTCTCACCTCATTTACACTTTTATAATAAGCTCCTGGTAGATTTCCTGGCCTCCAGTGTCTCCCTTCTCTACTCCATTCTTCCTACCATTACTTAATGCACCTTAATTTTCTTAATGGACTGCTCTATGTCACTCCTATACTTGCATACCTTCAGTGATTTCCCACTGCTTACCAAATAAAATAGTAACTCCAGCTTCTGGTATTCAAGGCCCTTCACTATGTGGCTCCAATTTGCCTTAGCAGCATTATTTCCTATTACAAAGAATTGGCATAGCTTTATCAAGAACAGTCAATGACAGACTAAGCTTATTTCCACCCTCTTCCAAGGGAGGGCTTTAGATGTAGTTTACCAATATATTAGCAAAGTAGTACCCTAGTCATCTCCAAGTTTAGTAATTCCCACTATCTAAATCAGTTAAGGCCCTTTCCTTTACATTTTTCACACTCTTCTTTGTGTCAAAAAAAGGCCAAGCTTCCCATTTCATTCAGGGCCATCACCAGTCCTCCTGACCTATATCTTGCCACTGGACTCTGATGACTTCAGAGGAGAGAGTGAGGCTGGTGACTTTGCATAATCCTGCCTCCTTTAAATCCAAATCACTTGCAAGTCAAGACATCACCCTCCTGATGTCATTGATTCTCTTCCAGAAGGAACAATAAAGAAGAGACCTGAGAAGTATCTTGCTGAAATGTGTTGCTGGGGGAAAGTGGGAGAAAGGTAAACAGACCCCACCCAAAAATAGAGCATTGGGATGAGCCTCATGCCCTAATTCAGGAGCTAAAGATGGAGAGAAGAGTAAACCAGACCAAAACCAAACCAAACCAAAGTAAAAATAAAACCCAAAACAAAACCCAAGCATTTTTCTTTTCAAATTTATCTCCATAACAACTATAAGCAGAGATTAAAAAGACAAATGATTTTTCCATAGGGATCATGTGAATAGTTAGAAGAAATAAAGAGCTAAAAATATAAATAAAACTTTTAAGGAAAAAGTTGGGAGGCGAGATTGGCTTAGAAGAGAAAGTGACAAATCTCACCCTAGAAATGGAATCCCTTCATCTGCCTTGTTGAGATCCTGCTGATTAGAAGAAAGGCATCAGTTTGGTCTTGTCCTGGGTCCGCAGGGTGCAGCCCTTCACATCCTGGGTTTCAGCCTCCAACATTTTTTGAGTTTTAGATCCCTGGATATTCAGGGTCCTCTCTGGCGTTTCAGGACAAAGCACTGTAGACCTTTGAACCCTTGGACTTGATGTAGCAGTATGCAGCTGATTGGCACGGTGCTGTTTGCTATATTGATGCCTGCCGTCATTTCCCAGAACTTTCAAAATCTAAACTCTGGGGCTTTCTGACCACCCTTGAGCTTTGTCATTAGGACAGGAATCATTTCCAGAAGAATCAAGCCCCCAAATAGAGAAGCAGAGGTGGAGATAAAGAATAAGTGCATTTTTTTCAAAGTCATCCTGAGTAAGAATAGAAATTATCTCCAGAAACCAAAGCTTCTCTCAGCAATGCTCCTTCTTTGTGGGCTCTGTGTCCTTGAAATGTAAATGCTTACAAAGAAGACTTCAGCCATGACAGAGAACTTGAGATACAGTCTTCTACTCTTGCTATCTTCAGACACAGAATCTTTCATACTGCGTATGTCCTGTCTCTGGTCATATAGGCACTCAATTTGCTTGAGGGGTCCCTTTCCTATTGCCCACAGATTCTGGCTGACTTTCTGTGAAGTTTTGGGTAGAAGATAGCACTTAATATAATTTCTTATTGGATTTCTTGATCGCCTTTCAGTCTGATGCCAACTTCATGGTTTTGCTGGAGTAGGCATGGAGGACCTGAGTGGTCAGTCTCCCACTGAAGCAGTCATCTTGGCAGAAGTTGTTATGATTATCCTTGCTCTTATCTTCCAATGAGTAAACATAATTATTATTGTTTTCTCTTATCTTTTAGCAAAAGTTTTATGTTTAAAAGTTAATGATGTTATAGTGATTGATTTTATATAAAAGGGGTTAGAATTGGTAAGAATTCAGGAGCCACAGTTGTGAGTAATATGACCATATCTCCCACACAATGGGGTTACTTTCTTAGACCCTGAAAGAAAGTAGTGAGCTACAGCTTGTGGTGGTGATGGCACCTCTTCGGGAATTTCAGACCTGAGAGCACAAGCGTAGGTTGGGGTAAGTCAGACAGTGCAAAAAGCAAGAGTTGGGGCTGGTGGTGCCATGCTACACCTGGGCTATAATGAAATGAAGGAAATTAATTACAGAGCAGGAATTCCAAATGGAATGGTGGGAGGGGCAGAAAGACATGGTGTGAGATGTTATATGTAGGGTTGAATCAATCAATCGATCAATCAATTAATCAATCAATAAACACATATTACTCTGGCTTCAAGTCTTAACTAAATCCCACTTTCTACAGGAAGCCTTCCTAATTCTGGTGCCTTCCCTCTGTTAATAATTTCTTTTTTATCCTGTATATAGCTTACTTAGTAGTATATATGTGTTTGCATACTGTCTCCCTCAGAAGACTGTAAGCTCCTTGAGGGCAGGGACTGTCTTTTGCCTTTTTTTTTTTCATCCCTAGCACTTAGCACATTGTTGGCACATAGTAAATGCTTAATAAATATTTATTAACTGATTGATTGGAGTGCATGTGGGTGAGAGAGTGGAAAGTGAAACGGAGGAATTTGCTCTTTAGTAATCATAGAACTTCTAGTAAAAGGAAGACGGAAGTGTTGGTAGCCCTGAAGTTGCAGCACTGAGCACTGTAACTGAGGTATAGCAGGAGGCTGAAAGAATAGGCTGAAATAGCCAGAATTCTTTTTATTTTTCTTCTTCTTCTCCTCCTCTC
This sequence comes from Phascolarctos cinereus, assembly GCF_003287225.1. Classification (NCBI taxonomy): domain Eukaryota; kingdom Metazoa; phylum Chordata; class Mammalia; order Diprotodontia; family Phascolarctidae; genus Phascolarctos; species Phascolarctos cinereus. Next base: position 183,772,876 of record NW_027555958.1, read on the forward strand.
CCTCCTTCTTCTTCTGAGAAAAAACACATTAACCACAATGTTCCCAGTGGATGGAGGACATGGAAAACGAGCTGGTTAATAGAGCTGTAATCTTCCCTTTAGGGGAAAGGCTTGATAACCACATTATTCCTAGTGGATGTTGGATGTGGTATTAGGTGACCCTGAAGATTGCTAGAAATAGCTGAACACCAGCTGGATTAGAGCAGTGATACCTGCCAAGGGCAGCCAAGATGTGATGACAGTGGGGAAAAGCTGGGATTCAATGCCTGGTGGGGATCACATCTAGCAGGGAGCAGCATGGTAACATCAGGGGAAATTTTCCAGTTTGGGGGGCACGAACGGTTTCCCCTCCTTTCATGTGCCTGGGTCACACACATTCTCTGCACATGCACTCCTTTACATGGTCACATAGTCACACGTATTCCCTTTGTGTATGTGGATGATACAAGATTTCTGTGAGTGTATCTGCAGTATGGAGAGCTTGAAGTTTGGGGGAATATTTATTCTTTTGTCACTTTTATAAATGTTTTTATTATGGGCTAAGAATGTCCCTTGGCTGAATAGTAAAAATAGACATTAGTTGGGAGTTATTAGCTATGATTTGGAGAGGATTCTGACTCCTCAAATACCTAGAACTGAGGGTAGCTTACTAGAGAGCTCAAAGATGAAGCAGGCACTGAGCACTACAGTAATTATTTGTCTATATAGCTTTCCTCTCATTAGATTGCACATTCAAGGAGAACAACGTCTGCCATAAATGTGAATTGTAGAATCAGAGGAGATAATAGTATATAAAATGCTCTGAAAGTCAAAAAGTACTATATAAATGTCAGTTATTATCATCATTATTGTTGTTAAATCTATTTGTACTCCCAGTACCTAGCAGAGTGTCTCTTATACAGTTTTTATCGTTCAGTCGTTTTAGTTGTGTCTGACTCTTCATGACCCCATATGGAGTTTTCTTGATTAAGATACTGGAGTGGCTTACCATTTCCTTCTCTAGCTCATCTGATAGATGAGGAAACTGAGGCAAACAGGGTTAAGTGACTTGCCCAGGGTCACACAGCTAATAAGGGTCCCAGGCTGGATTTGAAGTCAAGAAGATGAGTCTTCCTGATTCCCAGCCCAGTTTTCTGTCTAGTGCACCATCTAGCTTCCTCTCTCTCTCATACAGTAGGTACTTATAAAATAAGTTGTGAATGAACCTAGGTAATGAGGTTTATATTATAAAAGATTCTATCTTTCTGATTTTTCTCTCTACAATCAGTCCCTTAAGGAGCTCATTGATTCTTTTAGTTTCAAACTATATAATCAATATCTCTAGTCTTGACCTCTCTTTTGAACTTTCAATTACTTGCACAAGTTTCACTTGGAATTTCCACTGTCCTTTAGACCTCAATATATCTTAAACCAAGGTCATTATCTTTATCTCAAAACCGACTCTTCCCTCGGTCTACCTTTTTTTTAATGGATGGTGCCATTAGGTCATACGATTTAGGAGTCTTGGCATCATCTTTAAGTTTTAGGAGCTAAACCCTGAAAACCTCCTTTTAACCATCTATAACCATAATTAATACCTGTAAATTCTTATATTCAATATTTTTTTTCTTCTGTCATTTTTTTCTTCTTTCTCAAGATTATCTCCCTAGTTCAGGTCATTTTCTGCTCATGAGTGGGCTATTGTAATGGTCTCCTAGCTGAACTCCCTACTTCTATAATCTTTCACCAGTCCAGCTTATTGTACATATCACCAGATGAATCTTCCCAAAGTACCACGTTCTTTACTCACAAACTCCCTTCCACAGCTCCCCATTGACTAAAAGAAAAATAAAAAACTCTTTACTTTGGTATGAAAGGCCATCTACAGTCTGGCCCTTATCTCAATTTCTAGCTTTGTTTCTTACTACTGCCCTGCTTAACTCTTCTTCTCCAGTCAAATGGATACATTTACTGTTCATCTACCATGCCTTGTGCTTTCCTGTGTGTGCATGTGGAATACATTCTCCTCTCCATCTATCTACTCATCCTTTGAGGTTCAGCTCAGGTTCCTCCTCTTTAAAGCCGTTTCTGACCATGCCCACTGGAAGTGATATTCCCCTCCTTTGAACTTAAACCAATTATCTCTCTCATCATGTAAATGTACATATTGCCTCAAATTTTTTTTTTTGATCTGGACCTATGATTTCACTAGTTTAGGGATGGCCACATAAGGAAACCCCATCTGATGGTATAAATCAGTTACTGATAAAGTCTTAGAAAGTTATCTAAGGTATTGAGAGTTAAGTGACTTGCCCAGAGTAACCCAGCTAGTGGTGTCAGAGGTAAGACCTGAACCCATACGTTCTTCAGTGAGGCAGACACTCCATCCACCATGCCATCACTGACTGATTTAGTCTCTGCTTTCTGCAGCTTGCATCCAGTTCAGTTCTTCTCATCAATGTTTTAGTGATTATTAGCTTTATTCCATCCTTTCATCCACCTATTTAACAATGTCCAATCAATCAATTTATTCTCAATAGATATTTATTGAGCATGTATTATATGTCAGTCTCAGGGATAGGACAAAAATAATTTGCCCTGAGGCAGCTTACATTCTATGGGAAGAAACAACATATATACATACAGATATGTACAATGTAGATTCAATGTAAATGCAAGGTAACTGGGGGGTAGAGTGCAGACACTATCAAAGGTGAGGATCAGAATAGGCTTAATATAGGTAGCAACTGAGCTAAGCTTTGATGGAAACTAGGGATTTTGAAGGACAGAGGTTAGCTAGGCATGCATTCTTGTCATGAGGGACTGCTTGTAAAAAGGCACAGAAATAGGAGACATGTAGAATGCCATATGTAGAGGACAGCAGGTAGGCCTTTTGGGCTGGATTATAGGGGGTGTGAAAGGGAACAATGTACCCTAAATCTGGAAAGGCAGGCTGGAGCCAGGTTGTCCATATGGCTGAATGGAAATTGATGGCATTTTCTGTTGGACTTGAAAACAATGACAAGAGGCCAAAGATGGATATAGAAGTAGAAAAGGGAAACAGCATCTTAAGAGAGAGGGTTCCTTCTCATTAGATTGTGAGGTCCTTGAGAGCAAGGACTGTCCTTTGTCTTTTTGTATCTCCAGTACTTAGCACAGTGCCCACATAGTAGGTACTTAATAAATGCTTATTGAATGGCAAAATGACTTTACATCTCACAAGGAATGGAAGGAATGGAGTAAATTGTGAAGCTGAGGGGCGAAGAAAGCAAGAACAGGAAGAACCATGGCAGGTTGTAGTAGTGAACTCTCCTAAGAATGTTTCTGTTTATTCTCCACTGACGTATGAGAGGGAGAGTATAACTAACATGAGTCCATGGGTCATAAACAGACAAAACATTGTTCCAACAGGATGTTCTCAAAATGGAACCATTTCAGATGCACAGTTTATTTTTTCATTCTTGTTTAGAGAGAAGGTGAATCCTGTGTTTTCACTGGGTTACTGAGCTTACGTTAGGAGTCCCTCACAATGTTAATGCCTTAAATAACTAGCACTGAACATTTAATGGATGGTCACATAGACACATTTTGACTCTTGTAGCACAATTTCATGCTAGGGTGCCTACCCTGACTGCCTGGTTGCAAAATCACTTCAATTCTCAGCCACCACTAATGTGCTCCTAATTAACACAAGTGTATTGAAAAATCTCCTCTTTCATCACAGAGAAGAAGAGCATTTCTGTTCTGCTATGTGTGTCTTTTTTGTTTGCTTAATGCTGTTTGCCAAATGGAGACTTTCTTTCCTTCCAACAATGCTTCAGTGTAATTCATCCTCCCTACCCAATAATACTGTAGAATTTCTTAAGTACCATTCCCCCCCACCCCACCGTGGTGTGAGCAGGGCTACTAAGAAGGGTAACTTACTTCTAAAAACCTGAAACCAGGAGTGTGTTCCATTTTTATTAAAAAAAATATTGCAGAGGGAATTGTGAATTGGTCCAACCATTCTGGAAAGCAATTTAGAATTACGTGAAAAGGATGAGTAAAGTGTCCACATCCTTTGAAGCAAAGACTCCACTGCTAGATGTATATGTCATGATAAAAAGTAAGCCTCTCCTCATATACAACAAAATATTTGAAGCAGTTCTTTTTGCAGCAGCAAAGAACTGAAAACAAAATAGGCGTATATTGATTGGAGATTGGCTAAATAATCTGTGGTACCTGACTATTATTTAATTTTACTATGCTGTAAAATAGTAACAGGCTTGCAAACAAAGCTCTTTACATGTGTTTTCTCATTTGGTCCATACCACAAACTTATAAGGGAGGTGCTATTATTTTTCCTCACTTTATAGATAAAGGAACTAAGGATAAGAGAAGATGACTCATTTGCTCAAGTCTTCTGAACTCAAAATCCAGTACTCTATTTACTGTGCCACCTAGCTGCTTAACTATAAGGATTAATATGATGAAGACAGAGAAATGAAGGAAGACTTACATGAACAGGTGCTGAATAAAGTGGGAAAAACAAAGGAAGCAGCACACATAATGACTAGCAGCAGTGTTAAGTGTTGTTGTTCATCCTTTGTTCTTGAAGAGGACCAATGACATCACAAGGGTGACTTGGGAGTGACTTGGGTATAAGTGAGGCAGAGCTGTGCAAAGTCATTAGCCTCACTCTCTCCTCCAGAAACACCGGAGTCCAGCGGCAAGACATAAGTCAAGATGACTGGCGATGGTCATGCAGCAATGCAAATGGAAAGAACAGGAACAACAAAACATTTGAAAATAAATACTTCAAAACTGTAATGACAAGGCTATGTTCCAAAGAAGAGATTTGAGAAGACAGATATAAAGATTACATATTATATATACATGTTATTACACATATACATGTTATATACATTACATATATTATCTATGTCGTATATCTCCCTGCTTCTTTGTAGGACTGTTTTGTTTTTATCTTTATACCTACAGTTCCTCGATCAGGACTTGGCACATAGTAGGTGCTTCATAATATTTGAGGGGTAGAGTTGAGTCTTTTCCAGGTCTAAAAGTCTATGGCCCTACCCTTCAGATGACTCTAGGTTACTTTCCATATCCAGACTTTCATCGGTATGAACCACAGGAGGAAGATATCAAAATAATCCATTACAGTCTCAGGCTCAGGCACTAGAAGCTAAGAACAGCTTCACTTTTTCACTACACTGGTTGGTTTGGCTGAACTTTTTCCTCTTTAAAAAAAAAGTTTCTGTCATGAGAGATGACTTGGGGAGGGAGCAGGGGATACATTTGGAAACATAAGTGACATAAAAACAAAAGATATTAATATAGTTTCATTTTTTTTTAAAGAATGTTATAAAAGCTAGCTTAATTTAAAAAAACCCACCAAAATCAGAGATCTTTGGAGCTGGAAAGGGCCCAGTTCAAGTCCTCAAACAGTTATTAAGCACCTCCTATGTGCCAGGCACTATGTTAGGTGCTGGGGATACAAGGAGAAAAATTAAACAGTTCCTGCCCTCAAGGAACTTAAATTCTACTGAGACTTTAGTGATGATATTATCATGGGATCATAGAGCTAAAGCAACAGGGGGCCTCCAGAGCCAACCCCCACATTTTATAGATGAAGAAACTGAGGCAAGGTAGGTTGCTACTTGCCCACAATTGCAAAGAGAGTTGCTGTTAGAATAGGGACTGGAACCTGGTTTTTCTAACTTCTATTACACAATGCTCTATCCTTTCTGGGCTAGAAACCATCTCTACTGCATTAAACAGTTGTCCCGAGACAGAGAGTGTGGAAGCTGTTCTTAGCTTCTGGTGTCTGAGAGTGAGACTCTAATGGGTTATTTTGATATCTTACTTCTGAGGTTTGTACAAATGAAAGTCTAGATATGGAAAGTGACCTAAAGTCATCTGAAGGGTAGGACCATAGACTTTTAGACCTGGAAGAGACTCAACTCTACCCCTCAAATATTATGAAGAACCTACTATGTGCCAAGTCCTGATCTAGGAACTGTAGATATAAAGATTAAAAAAAAACCAGTCCCTTCCCCAAGGAGTTTGTGGGCTACAAGAACTTTAGATATTACATAATCCAATTCCCTTGTTGTACCGATGAGGAAATTGAGGCTTAGAAAAGTTAAATGACTTGCTCAGGACTATATAACTAGATAATGGAAAAGCCATTCTTGGTGCTTAGATTTTCTGGTCCAGCCTAACCCCTACAGATTTCACTGAGGAGAAAAATCACTGAGGAGAAGGGTTTATGCCCTTTCTCATTGTCCCCAGCAACATCAGCTGACTAACTGCTCCCAACAGGGAGATAGGCACAGGAGCCTCTGGGGCCTATGAGGTGTTCAGGAAGAACTAGCACCTTTGGTGTGAAAGCTTGCCAAGTCCTTTTCAGGGATGCTTATCCAACTTTGGTGCCTACCTGTCCTCTAGCTCTCACCTGTGGCTCCAACAAGCTGTAGCACGCACAGCGGCTACACGCTGGCAAAACCATCTTAAGAGTCAGGCTAAACCAAGGTAAAGGTTACTGACAGGCCTCAAACTTGTCAATGATTTAGAAGGATGTGTGCCCCAGACGTGTGAAGATTTCCCCTGCTGGAATGGGTGGATGAGAACGATTTAGTTCCAATGGCCACGAAGGCAGCTGAAGCAGGTGCTGTGGAGTGCTTAGAGCTTGGTCAGATATCAAAGATGTCAAGGTCATCCACTGTATTCCAGGCCATCGCCCAGTCCCCTTGACTTTTGTCTTGCCACTGGTCTGCATTGACTCTGGAAGAGAAAGTGACACTGACTACCTTGTGCAACTCTGCCTCACTTAAGTCATGTGTAAGTCAAAACACCACCCCCATGATATCATTGGTCTTCAGAAACAAAGGACGAACAACAATAGGCCCAGGAACCCTGGGAGTGGCAGCCCCTTCCAGACCACAGGCCCTATTCCCAGCTCAGACCTTACAGTTATCATTGAGGAAGCAGCTCCTATTGAAAAGGGACCCTCACTGTCAACGAACTGCCACATACAGGGCAGTCAAGCCAGCCCAGTTAAAGAACAAGTAACCCTGAGGGAGAGACAGGAAGTAGCATTTGCTAGGCAAGGCAAACCACCACCACTGTCTTGACTGTCTTCTCCCCTCAGACTCTGATGGATGCAGTTCAGTACCATGAACCTAGGAGTCCTGAGAACAGCAATGCTTCTAGCTTATTATATTGGGAAGCAACCTTTGTGGAGATGCAGCCTGGCAGGTGCTCCTGCAGGTACTATATCCACAGACTTGATATATAGAGACTTGTAGAAGAAAATGTTTTCCACCCATATCCTGTCAAATGGTTCAAAATCAGAAAGTGATGATTCTTTCAGTGGAAATGATATTACAAAAGCGGCATTGACAACTATTTTGCTACTGTACCCTCAGGACCATGTGTGGGACATTATCATCAGACTTGCAGCTGAGAACTTCCATAGGTATGGTATCATTAGAAAGGGAACTTGTTAAAAGCAGGGATTGTCTATCTAACTTTTACATTTGTATTCTTAATGTAAGTACATAGTAAGTGCTTAATACATGTCACTCATTCATTCTGTCATTTCTGAAGTCTCCAGAATACATGTGAGTGAAGTGACTCTTAGCTTATAGTGTATGGTAATTTGATACCTTTGTTGACATTGTAGCCCCTTTAATATCCTGCTTCTCTCATTCCCCGTGCCCTTACCCCTAACTCCTCCTTCCAACCTTGTCCACTGGGCAGGTTTCACTGATTCCTACTAGTGAACAGTCACTTGGTTTATTGATTTCAAACTAAGCATGAGTTAGAAGTTCCCATTTGTTTGCTTCACAGCTTTGTTAGAGGCAGTGTTTTGCGCTGATCACAGAACAGAAGGAAGTGACTTTGAGTCAGCAATGACCTGAATTCTCATTTTTGCCTCTGATATTTATTAGCTTAATGACCTTGGGCAAGTTTCTTCACTTTTCTGAGCCCCACTTTCATCTTCTGAAGAATGGGGTCAATAATATCTTGCCTTAGTAAGATATTACTTATCTTGAAGGGTTCTTGTTAATGTAACCTGTTTTTGGCCACAGCCACAGGGCACAGTGACTTAAGAGACTTGGGGAGGGACTAACCTGGGTAGTTTGTACAGATTCCCAAGTTTTGAGGTCTGCCTGACCTTGATCTTGAAGGGGATTGTGGGAAGAAGACAGCAGCAATAGTAAAGAGGCTATTACTGGTGGTGCAGGAGAGATGGCATCCTGGACTTGAAGGAGGATCAAGGCAGGTCGGTCTTGATAGGGCAGGACTACTTACTAAGAGCCAGGACTAGGGGGATATGGGGATTAGGAGGAGAGGTGGTATGTAAAGCACCTTTAAAGCACTCTGTTAGTGTTAGTTATTATTGCTACTGTTATTATCATATAAGTAATGTTCCTGTGTGTCTCCCACAAGTGCTGGAAGTGACTTTTATGTATATCTGATCCCTAAAGAGAGATTAATCAGACCATGTACAGTGGAAGAATTGGGGTTGAGTGGGCAGACTCAACCCAAAGTTTGTGTTCCAAGGAGAGTTTTGTTTAAGCATCATCTGTAAATACTAGTTATGAATGTCTATTTGATCCTAGCTATATTTCTAATTTTATCCTGCCTGAATTCAGTCAGAGTGTATAATAAGGGCTCCTGTTAGCTATTTATGAATTAATAATCAGAGTACTGGGCTCTAGTATCTGAGACATGTCAGGTTTGCCTATGAGAGCTAGGCTAACTAATTTAAGCTGAAATTCTAATTAATTTTCCCTGTCATAATTGGGCACATAATCACTTGATGAAATAACAAAGGGCACAAGGAATTAATCGATGCTCCCTCTTATCACTTGGCTATCTTTGACCTCACTGATTTTGTAACTGGCAACTCATTTGCTTGATGGCAAGCTGAATTTGTCACACTTGTGGTTGTGTTTGGTAACCAACAAAATGTGGCACCAACACTATCTATTAACTTGAACCCTTTTCTACCCCTTCTCAGATCTCACAATGTTCTAATGAAGGCCATGTTGTCACCTCTACAAGATTTAGCAATCCTACATAACCCAGCTAGTTTAATCATGCAATTCATAGAATCAGAATTAGAGGAATTATTGGAGATCACCTAGCTCACCCCAGTTAAGAAATCCCCTCTACAACGGTCATCTAGCCACTGCTAGAATACATTTAGTGAAGGAAATTTCATCCCTCACAAGGCAATGAAGTTCGTATTTGGACATATCTAACCATTTCAATGTTTGTTATACCCATCCCAAATCTTCTGTTGTGTATCTTCCAACCATTTGGTCCTGTTTTTGCCCTTTGAGAAAGGGTCCTCAATCTGGAGTCCATGGACCTGGGTAGATTTCAGGGAAGCTCTGTGAATTGTGTTTTATACTCACTAACCACCACTTGAAACTTAGCATCTGATTCTTACAACTCTGTGAGATGGGAGCTATTCTTATCCTCATTTTGTAGCTGAGAAAACTGAGGCAGGTAGTGGATACATGCATTGCCCAGGGTCCCACAGCTAGGAAGTGTCTGAGGCTGGATCTGAATGCAGATTTTCCTAACCTGAGGCCCAGGGCTCTGACTATTTTCCTCCATAGGCATCTTAGGAATACCTCTGTTGAACATGAGGATTGACAGAACCTGAAAAAATTCCCTGATGAGTTAATATTAATGCTATAAAATCACTGTACTAATTTATCTCCACAATTTAGAGCAATAAAACAGAACCTTATTCCCAAAATTGGTAGAACTCCTGGTAGACAAATTGGTAAAAAGGAGTGGTGTCACATAGAATATAGAACTTTATGAAAACTCAGAAAGAATTATGTAATACACAATCTCAAAGCAACTCCTCCCAATCTGGTTCAGATAATTATTTCTCTCAGTAATTTCAGTAGGAAGCATAGTATTTGGGACATACTGGCCATCCCACAAATATTCACTGGGACGAAACATGAAAAGAAATTAGAATTTGGTAGGAGTAGATAGCATGTCAGACACTCTCAAAAAATGAGAATTTGTATTGCAAAGTTTTTCATAATGTGCTTATGAAAACAGAGGTTCTTACTGAGAGCTTGGCATCATCTCCCAAGGAGTTGTTTTTATTTCAGGGTCTGCTGCTACATGAAAATGGCATACAGGCTCTTACTCTTGTTACTACTTTAAGGTTTAAGAAAATAGGGCAAAAATACTATTGCAATCTGATTGGTCTTAAAACGTGAAAACCAATTTATGCTGTAAGGATGCAGGAAATAGGTTGCTTAGCTGTGCAGTTGGCTTTGGAAAGCAAGGGTTCTCAAGGAAAAGTTGATAAAAAAAAAACCACACCCATAATCCTTATTTTCAGAACTTTAAAGTATGTCAACATTCTCTCTTGTAATAAAGTAAAAGATTATACCTCGCACTGCTGGAGTGCTTTTCATCCGGGGCCTTTACAATCTCTGTTCCATTGATACAATCAATTGAGTTTTTGTGGAGTAGGAGAACTATTGAATAAAGGAGCTAACCTGAATTTTGGCAAAAGAAAGATCCCAATTTCCTTCATCTTCTGCATTTGTTCTGCCTACCTCCCTATCTTTGCTAATAGAAAAATAATCCAACTCCTGTCTACACAGAAACATGGCTGATAATATCATAAGTTTCCTTTACATATCTCTGTTTTCTTTTTTTCCTCTCTCTCTCTCCAAACCTTCAAAGTGAATGTTTAAAGAGTTTGCATCCATTAAAATATTATCCAAGTTTCTAGAAGAGAATAGTGCCTTAGTAAAGATTTAGAATTCTATGAGGGAGGTGGGAAGGAAAGGGATCCCCTGTATCACTGGTGTCACACTCAAATTGAAATGGATCTCTTCTGGCAGTGTGTTGACTTAGAAAATCATATATTAATATAATCTCTGTTGTATTTTTATTGATATTCTTATACATTTCTCATTATATTTTTATTTCGTTTGGTAGATTTGTGGCCTGTTTGTTACCTGCCAGCCATAAGTTTGACACCTCTGTCCTAAATCATGTCAAAAAATAGCAATAAATACATTCAAGCCAAAGAACGCTCATTTTTTTAAATGCAAAAAACCCCCTAACCTAGTGACAATGGGGATCTATTGAAAATTCTTGGAGGAAGGATGTGACATGTGCATTAGGAAAATGCGTAGAAGTACATTAGACACATGCGTTAGGAAGACACATATACCAAAAGCTGGCATAGTTTCCAGTAGGAAAACAGTAGAAACTTTCCTAATATAGGAATCAAGCAAATGATTATATCTATGAGGTACTGACAATTTTTTGGTCTTTTTAAAAATTTTTATGATTTCAACAGTAAGAACTGTGTATAAAAAAGCAAAGGAGAGAAGTTTTTAACCCAGGTTGCCTATGTAACAAAACTGAGCATAACTTTTCATGAAGAAACATTTTCAAAATAATCACTGGATACTAAAAAGTCGCTATGCTTTAATCCAGAAGTTCAACTACTAGGCATGTACCCCAAGGAGGTCATCAATAAGAAGAAAGTCCCTATATAATAACAATAATTATCATTTACGTAGTGCTTCAAGGTTTGCAAAGCACTTTATATATTTTTTGACATTTAATACCATATACTCCAAAATATTCATAGATACTAGGTGGTACAGTGAATTTAGAGGCAAGAACTGAATTCAGATCTTGCTCCAGACCCTAGCTTGGTGAGCCTATGCAAGTGGCTATACTGCTTTGTGCCTCAGTTTCCTCATCTGTAAAGCGAGGATAATAATAGTATCTATCTCATAGTGTTGTTGTAAAGATCAAATGAGATCGCATTTGTATGTTGTTCTGCAAATGTTAAAGCACTATGTAAATACTAATTATTATTGTTATTATTTTTTATATCAACACTTCCTGTGATAGCAAAGAATTGGAAACAGCGTAAATGACCATTGATTGGGGAATGGCCAAATACATTATAGTACATTAATGTAATGGAATTTTGCTATACTGTTAGAAATGACAAATATTATGAATATATGGAAGCATGGAGAGATTTATATGAACTCTTGGAGAGTGAAGTAAGGAGAGCAGAGAAAACAGTGTACATGATGATTATAATAATATCAGCATAAAGAATACCAACCACAAAACAATCAAAAGTGATTGTTGCACAATTACAAAGAACAAGCATAGTCCCAAAGAAGAAATGTGAGAAAATGCTTCCCTCTAATCCTTTGTAAAGAGGAGGAAGTCCATGGGTATAGAACATTTCATATATTTTCAAAATTTTTTGATATATTGATTGGTTTTACTGATTGTTTTTTCTCTTCTTTCTTATTTTTTTTCTTTAAAATATTCTTGGTTACATTGAAATACTTTCCGGGAGGAAAGAGCAGGAGAGATATAGGGAAATTATGGTGATATTAAAACAAAAGATGTTAATAAAAATTCTTTAAAAAAATTAAAAATACTCCCTAAAATAAAGTTCTTTCTAGTGTGTAAAGTGAAACTGTAGATCTATCAAATAAATTTACTTAATTATAACAGAAAAAGTAAAATATTCAACAGTGTTTTTCCATATATTCAGGAAGAAGACTCTAAAGTTAGCCCAGACCTTTAATATTAAAACTGACCACTAAACATAACCATAACAAGTTAAAAATAACTAAAACAGTAAAATAACATAAAGACAAATAATTTAAATTATTTTGTTATTATTTATATTATGTTACTATGTAAAACTGGAATATGTCTTTTCATGGACCCAGATTCTTTTAGGAAGCAATAATAAGGAATTGATTGGCAAAATCCCATAGAAGATGATAAAAGGGATGTATAACATTGCTCAAAATAGAGGGAAGGAATTAAGAGAAGAACTTTTGTACCATCAAGTGCAGTTGCTCAAATGAAGTTCAAGTTAATAATAAGTGTAAGTAGCGCGAAGGAGTAGGAAATTCTTAGACCAGATGTTCCCTGAAGGCAGGGATTGGTAGTGATGCTTTAAAAAATTTTTATCTCAATGAAACTGGAGACATATATGGGAGGAGATGTGTAGTACAAAGTGTGTACAAAGTATGTGTGTACAAAGACTAGCTTAGGAGGTATGCTAGTGAAATAAATGGAATTGTATTGAATGCTGATAAAAACAATTAATATAGCAGGAAATTAGGAAAAGAAAGCCATACAACAATTATAACCATGCAGTTAAGTGGTCTGAACTTACCTTTTAAAAAGTGCTTCAGAATAGATTAAAAAATGCAACAATATGTCATCTTAAAAAAATTACAAAGCTCACAGAGACACATACAGATTTCTGTGATGTAGCTAAATAGTCCTATGGGGAAATATCATATTTCTGAAAACATGCATTAACAAATAATGGACCTGAGTTCAAATCTGGCCTTAGACACTTACTAGCTGTGTGAGTAAGTAAATAAGCAATTCTCTTAACCCTTATTTCCTCCAAGAAAAAAAAAAGGATTAATGGAGAGTATGGTATTAAAAAAAACAAACAACCCTATTCCATTTCCTAATAAATAAGCCCAAAATCAGCACAACAAAGGAAATCTTAGAAATGAGAGGAAAAATAAAGTAAGATGGGAAACAAAATTACCATAGAAAGATAAAAGAAAAAATAATAATTTGAATAGAATAACGTTATTAACAAACTGTTCTATGATTTTAAAAGGGGGAAAATAAAATTAACAACATGGAATGAAAAATTGAAGTCACAAAAATAAAAAAGACAAAAAGAATTGTCAGTGCCCCATAGACATAATTATTTGCCAGTAAATGAAGAATTTAAAAGAAATAGAAGATTAAAAAAATTAAACTAGACTAACATAAAATAGTGATTTTGAATGAACAACTTACAGATAATAGAATAGAATTACCTAAAAGACAATATTAAAGAAAAAAACAGTTGATCTGGATGGATTTATAAATAAATTCTATCAAATATTTAAAAAGCAAATTAGGTTCCATAAACTAATCTTAGAAATTGAGGGGAAAAAAAGAACAGTTTAATGAATTTTATATGAAAGTAATAGCTCTAATTTCTTAGCCAGAGAAGAATGGCATAGAAACTGAATTGTAGACCTATTATCACTAATGGTTATTGGTTTGAAAATTTTAAATAAAATCCTAGCAAAAAAATAAGTATTTACCCCAAAGATAAGATTAAAGGATGGTTTAGCATAAGTAAAACAACAAAATCATATTAAAGACAAAACTACCCCAAATTACACGGACCTGAATTCAAATCCACTTTTATGCTAATTACTTATATGCTCTTGGGCAAGTTACTTAACCTCACTGAGCCTCAGTTTCTTCAACTGTAAAACTGGGTTGGCCTAGTTCATCTCTGAGATCACTTCCAGTTTTAGATGTATGATACTATGTGAAAAAGAATATGCAAGAAAAGACATTTTCATGTAATAAAAATTATATCTACACACATATAATACCAAAAGAATAGCATAATTTTCCAGTAAGGAAACAATAGAAACTTTACTAATATAGGAATAAAGCAAAGATGATTTGTTTCTTCACTGTTATTTGATATAGTTCTGGAAATGTTAGCCATAGCAATACCAATAAGACAAGATAGAGAAAATAAGGCAAAGACATTAATAAAATGGAGAAAAAAAAATCCCTATTTATAGACTGTGATAACTTACTTACAGAACCCAAGAATCACCAATAAAGTTGATTCAGACAATGAATAGATCTAGTAAAGCAATAAGATACAAAATAAATCTCCACCCCTTCACCCCCAATTTGACAAAAAACCAGTATACTAAATAAGAAGAGAAAGGGAAAGCTTAGTTAAAATAGCTATAAAATGCACAAAGTGCAGTGGAGTACCAGGCCTAGAGTCAGGAAGACTTTTTGAGTTTAAATCTGGCCTGAGACCCTTACAGCTGTGTGACCTTAGGCAAGTCATTTACTCTGTTTGCCTCAGTTTCCTCATCTATAATATGACCTAGAGAAAGAAATGGCAAACCACTTCAGTATCTTTGCCAAGAAAACCCCAAATGAGGTCATGAAGAGTCGTACATGACTGAAAATGACTGAGTCATCAGCATAAGATGTATGGGCCTATCTAACAAGACACACTCAAGACATAGGGACACAACAGAAAATACTCTTTAAAGAAAAAAAATAATTAGAAGGATATGCATTACTCATGATTGATCTGCATCAATAAAATAAAAATCACTACTACTTTAATTTGCAGATTTAGTGCTATGCCAATCAAAATACCAAAGGGGTACTTTGTGGAATTGGACAGAATAATAACAGAATTCATTTAAAGGAACAGAACGTCTAGAATTTCAAGGAAAAAATGAAAAAAAGTGGCAATAAGGAGAAAACATCATTTACAGACTTTAAATTACATTGTAAAGCTATAATCATTAAAACTATTTGTTACTGGTTAGACAACAGAAAAGTAGGTTTATGGAAGAGACTAGGTAAGCAAGAATTAGAAGCAATTGATCTCAGTAACCCAGAGTTTAATGAGCCAAAAAACACAAATTACTTGAGGAAGGACATACTATTCAACAAGAACTGCTGGAAAAACTGGAAAGCAGGTTAGAAAAAAATGGTGTCAGGCAAACATCTTATATAATATACCACAATACACTCAAACTGGCTATGTAATTTCAACATAAAAGATTCCCTCACAATTTCAAAATTAGAAGAGAAGCAAGTCAGGTACACATCCATGTTTGGGAGAAAATTCTTAACCAAAAAAGGTATAAAGGTAATCATAAAAGAGAAAGTAGGTAATTAAAATTACATGAAATTGAAATGCCTTTTTCCTGAACAAAATCAATATTGCTCAGATAAGAAGGGAAAAAATCTTTGCATGAAATATGGCTGATAAAGTTCAAATGGTCAAGATAAACAGAGAGCTAACACAAATAAGTGAGATCAAGAACCACTCCCCAGTGGACAAATGGTCAAAGGCTATGGAAAATACCTCTCATGCAGTAAATAGAGCTCTGGCCTTGGAGTCACAAGGACCTGAGTTCAAACCCAGCCTCAGAAACTTAACATTTACTAGCTGTGTGACCCCGGGCAAGTCACTTAATCCCAATTGCCTCACCAAAAAGCAAAAGCAACAACAACAAAAAAAAAACCCAAAGCCAAAAACACTTCTCAAAAAATAAAAAGAATCATAGACTATTAATAACCATATGAAAGATTGCTCCAAATCACTAATAATAAAAGAAATGCAAATCAAAACAACTCTGAGTTTTACCTCACATCCAACAACTTGGCAAAAATAACAAACAAAAAAAAAGGAAATGGTTTTGAAAAAGCTGTTGTAAGACAGGAATATTGGTCCAGTCATTTTGGAAAATAGCTTGCTATTACAATTGAAAAACAAATTTTAAAAATCCATATCAACTCAGATATACTGTTACTAGATGTATATACCAAGAATATAAAAAATTTTAAAAAGGTTCCACTCAAATATTCATAGTATCACTTTTTATGATAGTATGGAACTGGAAATAAAATAGATATCCATTAATTGGAGGATGATTAAACAAATCATGGTAGATAAGTATAATGGGGATATTACTATGCCACAAAAAATGGGGAAGATTTCAGAAAATCACAGAAAAACTAATATGAACTGATGTAATATGAAATAAACTGAACAAGGAAAATCATAACTATAATAATCTTAATGGAAAGAACAACAAAAAAGAAACTGAACACTGTATAATTATAATGACCAAATTTGGCCCCATAAAAGGATTGAGAAAACATACGTCCTTTCTTTTCTGCAGAAGTGAGGAATCATGAGTATTGCATATACTATTAGATATAGTTGATGTGTTGATTGGTTTTATTGCCTTGCTGGAAGTGATGGTAACGGTTTAAAAAAAAAGGACAAAAAAGATTTTAAGTGGAAGAATGGGCCACAGATTCTCTTTGGAGAACTAAATAAAGAACTATTAGAGGTGATTAAAAAAAATGAGTCCAAAGGAAATAAGAAATATCATTTTATCAGATATTTGATCAACCCATATTTCAGTGCTCATGTTATATATTAGCCAAATGGTAACCATGAAAGCAACTGCTGCTTATGCACCAAAATTTATTGGAGAGGATGAAGAAGTAAAGAAATTTTCTAAAGAACATTTTTAGGAGAATTGAATCAAAATGTATTATGATACTTGGTGTCTTCAGTTCAAGGGTAGCAATAGGCAAGAATGGTAAAGAAAATTGTGAAATATGAATTAGGAATAAAGTAGTGAAAAAAGATGCCAGAATACTATGGTATTCCAAGAATTAAAAATGAGTATCTTTAGAAGGCAATGGTAGGTGTGATCAGGGTACAACACATAAAGAATTTGAGAAAGAATAAGATTAAGTGTTCTCGTATATACATGTATATGTATATACGAGAACATTAAATTAAAATGTATATATGAAAATGATGTGTTTATCAGGTGAGAGATAATTGATCAATAACATATGTGTGCTCCCCTGGTATTCTGATGATGTTAAAAGAAATTGAGGAAAGCCCTCCCCCATATATTAAATAGCCTTCTCTTTAGGTGGTTTACTAAGAAAGTCCAAGAAAAATCTAAAAAAAAAATTGAGCTAATAAATAGCATCAGCAAAGTATCAGGATATGGAACAAATCCACAATAATGATAAACATTTTTATGTATTACAGGCAAAATCAAAGATGAAATGTACAGAAAGAAATTACTGTTTAAAATGACAATATAATATAATAAATATCTAGTATTGTGATGGGACATAACTGGGTTATATGCTGTATTATGAAAGGCAACAGCCACATTTGTGAGATCATAGATCCATTTTTGTATCTGAGTATTTAATTATAAATGAATAAATTATATAATACTATATTATATGAATATTATATATGCACACATATATATTATTTGTTTTGACTAAGTTGGATTTATACCTGGAATGTAATATAAGTTAAATATTAGGAAGATAATACAATTAATGATGTTATCAATAAAAATGATAATAGCTTATCATTGTATTAATAGATTAGAAAAATTCTTTAATGAAATATAATGGAAATGTTAAAAACACTACAAAGTCTAGGAATTCACATATTTTTCTTTCATATGATTAAGAAGATTTATATGAAACAAAGAGCTTGAATTATTTGGAGTGGAGACATTTCAGAAACTTTCCTACTAAGAACAGGAGTAAAGCAAGAATGTCTAATATCAGCACACTTGTTCTAATTCATTAGATCTAGAAATGTGAGTTATAGCAATATTAGAAGAAAAGGAAATTGAAGAAATAAACACTGGCAAAGTAGAGGCTATAATACCTCTGCAGTTGGTTTACTAAGAAAGTATAAGAAATAACTAAAAATAGCATCAACAAAGTATCAGGATATCAAATAAGTCTATGATATTGATAAGTATTTCTATATATTGCAGACAAAAGCAAAGATAAAACAGGTATAAAAGGAATTACTGTTTAAAGTGGCAACACAATATTTAATATTAATAAGATATTGGGTAGAGATATGGTAAGCTGGCAGTAGTAGGTACTCTTGGTGGAACAGGGAAATTCCAGTCATTTTGGATTTCACTTAGGAATTATGCAGAAGAAGTGACTAAACTGTTGATACTTTTTGACCCAATAATTTCACTATCAGGCATATACCCTAGGGAAGTTAAAGACTAAAATAAAGATATAATTTTATCAAATTATTAACAGCAGCAGCCCTTGTGATGGCAAAGAAGTAGAAACAAAGTGGCTGTCCACTGATTGGAGGATGAATAAAAAACCTATGGTATATGAATACAGCAAGAAGAATATGAGGAATTTAGAGAAATGTGAAGATTGACATGAACTTAGGCAGAGTGAAATAAGCAGGAAGAAACATTAGCCTTGATTACAACAATGTAAATTAAATTAGGCCCAGCAAGTAGGGGTCTAAGTAATTGGAAAAAAAAAATTGAAGATCCTGGAGAACAGATAATAAACCATACTTTTTTTCTTGCCATCAGAGAGACAAGGGATTACCATGAAAGACTATTGTATACATTATCATTAAATTGATTTTCTTTTGTTTAATTGAATTTGTTTTTTACAAAAGAGAGTTCAAACTAGAGGGAAGAATAAAAGTGAAATTAAAAGCCAGCAACAAAACCATATCTTTTAAAAGCTAATGATCATGGCTTCAGTTTCTTTTTAGTAAATATTAAATTTACTAAAAATTAGTAAATAATAATAAAACATAATAACATGTTTAATTATTCACACATTACTTTTCTTGACATTTTTTTTTATTCTCTGATGAGCTTTATTTGAGAAAAATAATTTTTTCAAAAGCAAAAAAACCCTTCCTTTAACATTTTTACATTAATTTCCTTATCTGGACACATGATATTTTATATTTCTACTATGCTCTTCTCTCATTCTAATTTGTATTATATTTTTTGAGGTATATGTGCAAACTCTACTACTAGATTTTAGACTCCTTAAAGGGCAGGAACCTTATCTTATTGTAACTTATTGTAAGCAGTTGAGGACTGCTTCCTCAACTCCCACTGGCAACAGCAGGTTTGGGCTCCATGTGGTAGCTAACCATTTATTCCCTCAGGGTTCTAGCAGCAAACCTGAGGAGCTAGAGCTTCTATACTATTGCTCATGAGCACACCCATTGGTGTGCTCCCAATTTGTTATCATCCAGCAAAATTTAATTATAATTTTAGCAAAAGGTAGTAAGGTACTTAAGTACTTTAATAGTAAGTTAGGTACTGACTATTTACAAAGGTAGCATTGCAAAATTAGTTGTTACAGAAATAATCCTTTCAAACCAGAGAAATGATCTTCACTTATACGCAAAAGGTTCCTGGGGAAAGTGATCTCAAACTCAGAGAGTTCATGGGTAAGATCACAGCTTCTAATTAACAGAGTCTTTTTATTCCTTTATGGAGTTCTCACAAAGTTTCTTTTAGATGTGGCTTTCTGCTAGGTTCTAAGAACCAGTGCCATTGTAGAATCTTGAAGCTGCCTTTTGCTTGGTATTTCTTTTGGTTCCTGATGCAATCGCTACCCTCGGTCACTCTTTCTCAGGTTTACTGCTAAAGGTTCAGGGGGAAACTGCTGCAGATGTTCATTTTCTGAGTTTTTGAAATTTGCGAGGTTATCACCTGCTCAATGAGTGGGGAAGAAGAGAAACTCAATCATCTTTCCACTACAGAGAAAATCACCACTAAACTGACTTATTGATGGAATCCTCAATTCTGAACTGAATTGTTGTAATATAAACAGGCCCAGAGGGAAGTCTGATTCAACCAATCTTGATATATTTACTATATATGCTATTAGCTGATTTTATTAAATGATCTAAGTACTTCACTCCTCCTAAACTGCTTGGGAAAGTCATTTCACCTTTCTTAGTCTCAGATTCCTCATCTGCAAAAACAAGGGGACTGGACTTGGTCGGCTCCATGATCTTTTCCAGCCCTAATCTACGATTAAGAATCTGGATGCAACCTATTTTGCATCTTAGATTGGTTGATTCAAACAAGAAGTTTGGGCCTGATGGTTTTTATTGGGGTGGGATAAATCCCTAATCTTACATTATTTATTTTTTACACATCCTAGTACCTATCACAGTGCATTTCTCATAGTAGATGGCTAATAAATGTTTTAATGTAATGATTAACTGAATAAATAACTGGCTTAAAAGAATATTCCTCAGAGTTCTGGCTTATACTGTGTTGTAGATAGTGCACAGAGGTTTTGTATAGTCCTAACAAATACCAGGTGACATGTATATAGCAATTTACATATATTATCTCATTTGAGCTTTACAATAACCCTGTGGGATAGCTACTAAAGATATCATTATTCCTATTTTACAGATAATGAAACTGATAAAGAAACAGCAACTTGCCAGTGACTACACAATTGCTAAGTGTCAGAGGCGTGTTTTCCTGATTGTAGGCCCAGGGATTTTTTTTTTTTTGGTTAGCTATCTTGTTTCTCTACTTCTATCCCATGGAAAAATAATGCTTTAGGACTAATATCTATTAGAATTCCTCCCCACCCAAGAAAATAAGATTCTTCTTTATCAGCATCTTCTATAAACAAGAATTTTCTAAAATAAAATCTTTTTGCCTTAAATTCTGCCTGCCTTTAGTTTAGATTTATGAAATGATATATCTTTGGCTAAAGCTATGTATATAAACAGGTTCATTCTGTATCAACCTTCAAATGGAAATGAAATGAGGTTGCTTTCTTTTTTCCAAACTATAAAAGTTGTTTTCATGACTGACTTCCAGTTGAGATAGACCTGACAGTCTAGAATTGTGATCACCAAAGTGTTGTATTCACATTTCAGCATCATTCCTAAGGAAATGCTGAATCCAGCTTTTTGCTGTGCTTCAGCAAATTCCTGGTGCCCCAGTAGATTTCAGAAGTCATGAGTTAGCCATTAGCCCATGGTAGTGAGAACTTTGCCATTGTCCTTCAATACAACAAATAGGGTGCTTGAGGTTTGAATATTAAAGAGGCAATGAGGCAGCAATTTGCATAACACTCTAAAGGAGGCCTTTTCTATTTCTGTATTATAGGAAACAAAGGTCCCCCACCTTCTGAAATGATTGGGGGAATTGTGGCATACAGAGGCTGGACCATCCATATAGCCTATTGTGCTTTTATATTTCCTTTCCAAATTTGCAATTAATCTACTTTAGAGTGATAGCTAGCTAGTAGTCATGGTTTCTCCTCTCCCCCAACCTCCTTTATACTCTTTAATGGTGTTCATCTCTTTTAACCATAACATTCTAACCTCATTTTAATTTTTTTTTTCCTTTTGCTTAGAATCTCTTACTCATGGGAGACAGCATGGTAAAGAAGGAAAGGTGTTATGTTGGAAATGAGGAAATCTGGGTTATATGGTCTTGGTTCTGTCACCACTTGCTGAGTCATCTTGGAAAAAATCACTTCACATCTCTGGTCCTCAGTTTCTTCAGCTGTAAAATGAGAGAGTTATACTATATGATGTCCCCCTCTCTCAAAAGTTTTCTTACTCCTCTAGACAACTAGGAAGAATGTTATCCTTCTTGTTTGCAATTCTGTTGAGATTTTCAGGGTCTTTTTTTTTGTTCACTAGAATATAGTCTCCTAATGTAGCTGGGCCAATGAGAGCATGCTGGGTGTTGATGAGCTTAGCACACACTCCAGGTATGGATGTCTTCTGTGAAGTGGGATGGAAGGGTAGAGTGGCCATTACCTTATCAAATGAAACATATTTAGTGAAAGGGAAAGCCCCTGGTCCCAGGACATACAGGATTACTGGCAGCTAGTTGATAATTTATGACTGCTTAGCATCTCTATGTTGAAGTAGCAAATTTTTAGTACTTCAACATTTCAATGATCAAGGCAGGTTAAGGAGAGAGGATAGAGCCCTGGACCTAGAGTCAAGAAAATCTGGATTCAAATACCACCTTGTATAAGTCACCTAACCTCTGTTTCAGGCAACTCCTTGGGACTTATCTACTAAGTCATAAATGGTTTATCATATTCAGTGGTGGAATGAGTTCCCAAACTAGATGTTCTCTCTAGTGAAGAAGTCATAGGTTCTTTGGCATTCTCATATTTCAACATGCAGCAAAGTGGCATATAATAGGTGCTTAATAAATGGTTATTGACTGAATGACTGAATACATGATTTCTTTGATGTGCCTATTGCTGTCCCTCCCCCCCTCCCCAGCCCCTGTCATGCAGATCTTATCTGCTCAAAAACCTAATAACTGGCCTTAGTGTTTGGCTGAAAAATTTGTCACTGAGGTGCTCTGTGGGTTAGTACCTACTTAGGATCATGGCTCATGAGTGTTTATTAGTGTGCTTACTTTCATTGGCCCAACAGGGCAAAAATAATTAATAAGAAAGATACTCCTATTTATGTATGGATTTCACTCTCTCACATGCCACCACTAGGGAAAGGTGGAAAGAACATGAATGACCAAAGAACATACAAGTACTGAACATGTGTGGCCAGGGAACATGCCTTAAGGGGCATGAGCCAGACACCCATATGAGCAGGGTCCATATATGGAAGACACATGCTTAGGGAGAACATATGATTAGGGCTTATGTGTGGCTGGTGAAAGTTACATTTCAGGTGCTACAGAGACATAAAAGTTCTCTAGTGATGCTTATCATACACCCTTGTCTGAGGAAATAAGCCACCACAGACACCCAACATTCAACAAAAGTCATGGGAATGCCCCTAAGCTAAGATTACATATCTAAACCCGGTGATGAGACTTTTTGAACTTAGATGAGTCCTCTGGCGTCTGACATACAATTTATCAAGAGACTTAAACACAAAAACTTTTCTGCTTGGTAAGATGGGCCAGAGTTTTTACTCTATTGGTTTAGCCTTTGAGAATCCAAACTCTTGCCCATTCCATAATGAAGTCTCAGAAGAGAATTGTGGTGGATGCAAAACTAATTATTTCTAAAAACAAACAAACACAAAAAGAGATAAATATTAAGCACTTGAGATGATAGACCATCTAGGGAGTGTAGCATTGTTAAGTTTTGATTTTAACTCACTGAATCAGTCATCAGGAAACATCTATAAAACATCTACTATGTATCAGGCATTGTGCTAAGTGCTGGGGATACAAAAAGAGGCAAAAGACAGTCTGTGCCCTCAAGGAGCTCACAATCTAATGGGGGAGACAATAAGCGAACAAATACAGGAAATTACAGGAAAAATAGGAAACAAGGGAAAGAGAAAGCACCAGAATTAAGAGGAAAGGGAAAGGCTTCTTGTAGATGATGGGATTATGGTTAGCATTTAAAGGAAGACAGTAAGTGGAGAGGAGGGAGAACACTCCAAGCATAGGAGATAGCTATAGAAAATGTCCAGAGCTGAGCAAAGGAGTATCTTGTTCATGGAATATCCTTCACTTTACAGATGAAGACACTGAGGTTAGGAGAGTTAAAGGTCTAGCACAGCTAAGTGTCTGAGACAGGATTTGAACTCAGGTTTTCCTGACTCCAGGTCCCAAACTATCCACTGCACCACCTAGTTACCCAATCTATTCCAATCTGCTCTTTATGTTTTATATGAACTTCATTATTTTCATAGTCTCCTATATTAGAGTGTAAATGCAAGAGCATGGACCATTTTCTTTCTTTTTTTTTTTTTTGGTGAGGCAATCAGGGTTAAGTGACTTGCCCAGGGTCACACAGCTAGCTACTAAGTGTCAAGTGTCTGAGGTCAGATTTGAACTCAGGTCCTCCTGACTCCAAGGGCAGAGCTCTATCCACTGTGCCACCTAGCTACCCCCAGGGACTATTTTTTTTTTTACCATTTATTTGTTTAGACAGCACTTAGCTAGTGTTTGGCACAGAGTAAATGGTTTCAGACAATCTCCACACCATGCTACAGCCATCAGCCCCATTTGCCCCACCTGGAATCTTTGATGCTATCTCTGGGACTCAGACTCTGATAGATGAGCTTGTGCATTGCCTTATCTGGAACCAGTTCCCGATACCACTTGCAGGCCAACTGTACATTATGATGCATCAATTCTGTTATCATCCCTTTCTCCTCCTGGTCCCTTTCTCCTCATGCTGGGGAGACTCAGCCACTGGTGTGCTGGCCTCTGATAGGTGAGCTTTCGTCTTACCTTGTCCTTGTCCAGCCTCCACATCACTTCTTGGTTGTATCCATACCTACCACCTTTCCTCCTCTCTCTCCTCCCTTTTCTGACTCCCTTTTAAATATTGTCTTCTCCCATTAGAATGTAAGCATCTACTTCCCAGAGTAGTTGTGAGGATAAAATAAGATAATATTTATAAAGTACCTTGCAAAACTTATAGTACCATGTCAATGTTAGTTATTATTATTATTATTATTGTTATTATTATTGCCAATGCAAATTGGCAATTGATATGCAAACCATAGTTTTAGAGAGTTGCCTGAAGCATGGAGAGGTAAATTGACATGCCCAACACCATATAGCCATTATGTGTCAGAGTCAGGACTTGAACCCAGGTCTTCCTGACTCCAAGGTTGGCTCTCTTTCCCCTATATCATGCTGCTTCTCATGCCATTCTTAATGTCATAGTAATATATTCTATAATTATATGATCATATTAATATACATCACTTGACAATTTACTTCTTTGATATTTTTCTAAATATTTGTTAAATTGAATTGATAGATTTGTAGTCTTATCAGTGTAGACACTACCTCCACTGGTACAGATCATGACCCCTCCATGACACCTCATGCTATTTGCTTCTTGTCCTTGGAAGATCTCCCCATTGTGCTAGAAGCTCTGGTTGTTTTAAAATTTTAAACAGGAGTAACAGCTTATAATGATCATTCATAACCATCGTTCAGAGTCAGAGGGCTGAAGCTCTGCCAGTTATAGCCTATATTGCTAGGGATGTTCCTTCATCTCTCTAGGTCTTGGTGTTCTCATTAGTAAAATGAGAAGACTGTGCTAGATGAATTCTAAGATCCCTCCCATCTCTAAATCTATGATCCTAGGGTCTCTGAGTGTTGCTTAGGGGAACCTCTTGGGTATTAACCTTCCCAGTGACATTTGAATTTTAACAGGGGATTCCTGTAGGTTGCAAAGCCTTCAAGACCCAAAGGAATATTCTCCAAAGATGAAATACAAGGCACTACAACAGGTAGTGGGGGAAATGTTTATGGTCCCAATGTCTGTCAAATTGCTGCAGCCGTGGGATGGTTGCCTCCCAGGCTATTATTGCACAAGACCCTCCCTGTTCCCTCGCTAAATCCCTTTGAAAGGTCAGCTTTCTAACTGATGAATTTGGCAGCCATGACTGCTAGGACAATCCCAGGATACCTTGGTTGTGTGGCCTCTCTGAAGGCTGAATTCTCCTCAGACTAAGTGCACGTGGAGCTGCAATAGAGAGTACAGCTAGAAATTACATAAGATAGCATATTCTGAACATTTCATGTAGGGTAGATTTGTTAGAGTTTGAAGCTGTTGAAAAAATCTATTTTTGGTATTTAGCAAAGAAAGAAACCACATAGACAATACAATCAAAGATCATTGATTTAGAATGATTGAAAAACCTCAGAGGCCATCACCTCCACCCCCACATTTCACAAATAGGGAAGCTGAAACTCATGGAGGTCAAGCGGCAAAGAAGAAAGACAAGCATTTATTAAGCACTTACTGCATGCTGGACACTGTGCTAAGCACTTTACAAATATTATCTCATTTGATCCTCACAACAACCCCAGGAGGTAGATGCTATTGTTATCCCTATTTTACAAATGAGGAAACTGAGGCCAAGCCAAGTGTCCAAGACTAGATTTGAAGTCAGGTCTTCCTGACTTCAGGCCCAGCGTTTTATCCAATGTGCTGTCTAGTTGCCTTTGGACTGGCCCAAGGTGACACATGTAGCAGGCATTAGAGCTGGGATTTGAACTCGTGTCCTCTGATTCCAAATCTAGGACTCTTCATTGTACCATACTGCCTCCATGGAGGTGCTTTAGGTTGATACTATATGTAAGACAATAATTTTTTTCCTCTGAGATGTTCTATGGATGTTTTTATTTTATCTCATGTTTTGTTAATGCTCTTTTCTTTTTTTTATAATCATTATCACTTCCCAATTCCCATTTCCCACCTCATATCATCCCTCTCTTCAGGGATGTGCTGGTAAATGTTTAACAATTGGCCTTCTGAAAAGAAGAAAGTGTACACACAGCACACTTTTAAATTTAATCTGCATTTTAACCTTTCCTCTATCACTTTAAAAAATCTAGACAATCAACAAAACAATAAATTAAGCCCTAATTTGTAGCATTAACCAATTTCTGAGGTGTAAATACTCCACTGAAAGTTCAGCACTTGTCTTTGCCTCCAGCACACTCTGTCTCCCTTGTAACAAAATCAAGCAAAATATGTCAGCATGCTGGTCATTAGACACTATAATTTTTGCATTGCCCCAAATCCAGACTTTGAAGAGAATCATAAGGTAGCCTACTTGCCTTAGGGAATTTGATGAAAGCTATTTGATTTGGTGAACTCGGGGCATGGGCTAACAGGACATGATGTGGGGCTCCAAGTGAATCATCCTGTTCCTCTTTGGGCCTCTCTGGCTCTGAGACTTATTAACTACCTTCCTTTCTTGAGGCTCAATGTGTGTGCACACACAACTGTGTCATCCTGGCCTTCACTGTCCAGCATTGTCACCAAGCAGAGTGTAAAAGGAATTTTCAGCTTGTTGCTTGCAAGAGATTCTGTCATTATCCAACTGAAGCATGAAATGAGTCAGGCTTTGCAGCTGTTATCACTTTCCAGGGAGCAGGTGCATGGCACTTAACAGGGACAATGCCAGGAGCTCCACAAAGCTGTGTGTACAGACTGAAGGGCCTAGCAGTAATCTGGGGAATGCGATCAATGTAGACAACTAAGAGAAATAATTCAGATCTGGGCTAGTGGAGAGAGCTTTTCTCTCTCATTGTTTATTTGCCTGAATCACTGACAGTTTTGTTTAGATTCTTTTCTTCACTTTGTGGTGACAGCCATCTATTTGGAGAAAAGTTAAGTTACTAGACTTTCATCCTGAAAACATGGAGGAGAAATGTTGTCATTGCGAAGAATCTGGGAGGAATTAAACAGAGAAGATGAATGGAAGAAATGTGCATGTGTGAATGGGTGTATGTCTATGTACATCTATGCATGTAGTGGCCTCTTGTTGTATCCTCAGAGCTTAGCACAGTGTATGGTACTTACTGTTGTTGTTGCTTATGTTCCATTCTTGAAGACG
Source organism: Phascolarctos cinereus (assembly GCF_003287225.1). Lineage (NCBI taxonomy): Eukaryota > Metazoa > Chordata > Mammalia > Diprotodontia > Phascolarctidae > Phascolarctos > Phascolarctos cinereus. The sequence goes on from NW_027555958.1 coordinate 183,800,681, forward strand.
ATAAATGACAATGTTAATTTAATGATTGATTGATAGTTTGAGAGGCAACATGGATCTGTGGAGAGACAGCTGGTCCTTAAGAGCTACATTCAAAGGGCAGCTAGCTGGTGCAGTGGATAGAGCTCTGGCCTTGGAGTCAGGAGGACCTGAGTTCAAATCCAGTCTCAGAAGCATGACACTTACTAGCTGTGTGACCCTGGGCAAATCATGTAACCCTGATTGCCTCACCAAGAAAAACAAAAACAAAAAAACTATATTCAAATCCTGACTCTGACATATTCTTTCTGTGTGACCCTGGGCAGATTATGTAAACTCTCAATATGCCAGATGATATTCTTTTTTTTTCTCTTTCTTTTTTGCTAGGCAATGGGGTTAAGTGACTTGCCCAGGGTCACACAGATAGTCAGTGTTATGTGTCTGAGGCCGCATTTGAACTCAGGTCCTCCTGAATCCAGGGCCGGTGCTCTATCTACTGCACCACCTAGCTGCCCCCAGACAATATTTTAAGGGGCTAAGTTGCAGAGGAATTGCCCAATTGCATTAATAGAAAAAGTTTTCCACACCAGGACTTCTCTATGCAAATGAAATACAAATGAAGTCCATCATACTTTAGCTATCTATTTTTGAGGAGTCCAGACTGCCTTGTGTAAACCAGGGTAGCCTGGTACAGATCTGCAACTCATAACTTATCATCTTAGAGAATTGACTGGGATACCTAGATGTTAAGTGACTTGCCCAGGGTCAGACAGTTCGTCTGTATCAGAGACAGGATTTGAACCCAGGGCTTTCTTACCTCTAGGCTTGCCCTCTATCCACTAGGACATGCTGCCTCTTAGAGGAAATCTCTTGCAATTGCTTGAACACCTTATATTATCTGCATGTTAACACTCTGATACTCAAATAGTTCCTTGGACATCATTTTGAGTTGTCTTGTATAACAGCAGAAAATATGGCCTGTTGAGAAGTATTTTCTTTTCAAAAACACCTACTATGTAAAAGGAACTGTGCTAAGCACTGTAGAAGTGTGTAAAGAGGAATCAAACACAATCTCTTATAATGCCTAAGACACAAGCTTGAAGAAGCTTGACATTTAGTAAGGGAGATAATTATCTAAATTACCAAAATACATAATAGACTATGATAAGCATGCAATAGAGCTTAAAGAAGGGAGAGTGAACTTCCAACCAAGGTCAGTCTGGATGAGAAAAGCCTTCATGAATGAATGAATGAAAAACAATTTATCAAGCTTTTAATGTGCATAGTATTTCATCTGGACCTTGAAGTGTATTTCAAGAGGGAAAAGATAAACTAATTTCATTGGTTTGTCTTATTTGTTTTCTTTTCTGTTCTTTTCCCCACTCTAAACTGAGAGCAGCCGGGAGAAGCCTAAAGGTTCAGAAAAACAATTATCATTATTACTATTTTTTTTTTTTACTAAAAACATGATTGGTGACCCCTCAGGCAAAAGCAGGAGGTAAGGAGGCAATATCCACCCACATGAAGATAAAAGCATCCTTCAGGAAGGTCAAAAGCAACCTGAAAAGAGACCTACCATGAGGAAATCCAAAGCTTCCTGTTTAATATATAGAGATGTTCTTATATATCGTTTGCCCAAAAAATACACAACTGGGTTTCAGATCAATCCACCTATGAGCAAAGCTAACTAGCAGCCTACCTTTTTCACAACAACCCTTGGGGCTGAGGGGCAATTAAATCAGGCTGCCAGGAGTCTACATTATCGTATCCTAGTCCATAGCACACAGTAATATATTGCTGATTAGTCCAGGGCAATTATAAGAAATAATTTTATTGGGGCAGCTAGGTGGCGCAGTGGATAGAGCCCTGGAGTCAGGAGAACCTGAGTTCAAATCTGGCCTCAGGCACATAACACTAGCTGTGTGACCCTGGGCAAGTCACTTAACCCCATTGCCTAACCAAAAAGAAAAAATTCTTTCTAATTCAGAACTAGATGAAATAACAGTAGAAATTGAGCAATTACTTAACATCTGAAGATGGAAAAATGGAGGAACTTGAAAGTGCTGAAAAACTACAATGAACACAAGCTACTAATTGCTTCTTAATAAGGAAATGTATGACAAAAGTAATGGTCTTAAATGATTTATGGTTTTGAAAGGGAGATGGATATCTTAAGATTGGAATTTTGAAGAGACAGTATGAAAATTTGATGGTATGAAAATAGTCTAACTATAACAAAATCAAGTAATTTTTAAAAACTTGTGGAGAATGCCTTCATTCATCACCATACATACGTCACAGTATATGCTGTGACTATTGTCATAGTAAAGATCATAGAAAGAAAAGGTTTGATCTAGGAATTCTCCTAAGGACAGATATCAAATGCCAAGATACCAAAGTGTCTTAGGAAAACTACTAAAGATCTACATGAGAAGACAGTGGAAGATTAAGTCAATACCTAGCTGGTTTGTGAAGTTAAAGACTGTAATACTTGCTTAAAAGCAATGAAAAAGAAACATGCAACAAAGAATCCAGAAAACAAAAATATATCAGTTATCCTACCTCTCCCCCTGTATTATAGAATCTTGAAAAGCAGATATTAGAGATTAGAGACAATCCCTGATGAAAGAGGATTTGGAAAATTTCTCATTACCTATGTTGTCAAAGGAATCTAACATAAAAATACAAGCTGTATCAGATGTGAAACAAGAAGTTTGCATACCATTAATATAATTAACGAGAGAGCAGTCATACCAAGAGAGATAATAATCTCTAGCTTCTCTATGAAACTGGTGGTGGGTCTGGGTAAGATCCATCATTATTGATTCAAACGTTTCACAGTAGCTCACAAATCACTAGCAAAGCACTTTGCTGGCTTACTCTCTGATACAAACCTGACTGTTGAGTTTTAGCTCTTCTATAGGCTCCAAAGAATCAAAGGTATAGGTCACCCAGACAGCAATGTAGAGGTGTCTGTTGAGCATGAGGAAGCTGCAACATATTACATAGGAGAAATGGGTGTAAAAGATATTGTCAGAGAGTTTTACATCTAGAAAATGAAGTGGTATGATCATGTGATGAAAGTTGAGGGACACCTCACATCATCTATTAGTATCTACAAAATGTCAAAAAAAAAAAAAAAGGAAAGGCCTTAGAATATTTGAAATCCCTATGGGGGATTTGTAGGAGAACATGGATAGAGTTGAAAAGGATGAGAAGGTATAGATGGGTTGTCACCTGTACACCTTTGGAGGAAGTATTTCCATCAACAAAAACACACAGATCCATTGATGTGTCAAAGTCATTGACTTTGGATGAGTCACTTTACTCCTCTTGGCTCTGGCCTTGACTTTCTGAATCATGCCTTATCTACTGCCAACTCACCTTGGAACAGCCTATACCACCTCTGTGGTCTGCTTATCCTGGAATATTGTTCCACAAGACCTACCCCATGGCTTCTCTTACTTGTAAGTTCTTCATGGAGCCTCTATTTTGTGGAAGGACTCAAGCCAGCATGCCTTTATTCTCTTCCTGGCTCTGTTCTTCACTTTTTGGATTTCAAAACCATGTGCCAGTTTCCAGCCCCAATCTCCCCTTCCCCACAACTTCAGCTCAACTTTGTGTGTTGTCTTCTTTCCTTAGAATACAAGATCCTCAAAGGCAGATGCTGTCTTTGCTTTTGTTTGTATTTGTACTTCTAGTGCTTAGCACAATGCCTGGCACACAGGCACAGAGCAACAAATGCTTGTTTCCTTCATTCCTGAGCTTCAGTTATCTTTTTTCTTAAAACGGATATTTGGATTGACTATGTCACAGTCCTATTGTTAGGGCCAAATAGAATAATGTACCTAAAGTGTCTTGTAAATTGTGAAATCATATGAATGAGTTACGATTATAGCCCTGCTTGTGTTCTTCCTTGTTCTCTAAAGCATTCTATAAGCCAAATCTTCTGAATTAGTAACTTCTCTCTATTACTGCCACCAGTACCATTTTATTTTAATATCTAAATGGAAATATCTGGTATCCAAATCCCTGGCCACTATTCAAGGACCCTAGAACCTTGGACTCTTCATTAATACTCACCAACTCTGTACCCTTAAGACTTCTAGATCTTTCCATCTGGCCTGATGGTGTACTCTCATAAGTATTATTTCCCCAATTAGAATATGAACTTCTTGAGAACAAGATCCATCTTTATTTTTCTACTTGTGTCCCCAGTGCTTAGCACATTGTTTGGACCATAGTAATCACTTAATAAATATTTATTTTGTTCATTTGGAGATTTAAGACAGTAGCTTAGAAGTGAGGTTAGAGGTTAGGGATGGAAGTATAGGATTATAAGATTTAGGGCTAGAAGGGACATTAAAGATTACCTTGTCCAAAGCTGTCATTTTAGAGATGAAGAAACTGAGGCCAAAAAAGGAAGTGACTTATCAAAGCCCACATTAAGAGCTAGAACTCAAATACAGACTTCAAAGTCATTCCCATACAGGGAAGTGTTTAAGCTAAGAGTGTATGAAATCTCTACAGAGAAAAGTGTTGAAAGAGAAGAACAGAGGGCCAAGGACTGAGCCTTGAGAGACATAGACATTTATAGAGAAGAAGGAGGAAGAGAAGGAATGTTCAGAGATGCAGGAGAAGAGCCAAGATAGTCTTATATTACTTACAGTAATACATTCATAATAAGCAAGCTAGATGGTGCTGTGGATAGAGTACTGGGCTTCCAATCAGGAGGAAGACATCATCATGAGTTCAAATATGGCTTCAGACATTTACTAACTGTATAACCAAGGGCAAGTCACTTATTCCTCTTTGCCTCAGTTTCCTCATCTGTCAAATGAGAAGGAAATGGCAAACCAATCCAGTATTTTCGTCAAGAAAACCCCAGCTGGGTTCATGAAGAGCCAGATATGACTGAAAAAGATTGAACAACAACAATATTGGATAGGCTGCTGTAGTTCTCTTTAAAATCAGTCAACTCTTTTTTTATACATGCTAATGGACTAGAAATATGTTTATAATCCAAAAGTAATTTAAAAATGGTGGCAGAGTATATCCTATATGATTTCTTTTGGTAGTAAATTTACTTTCTAATTTGTTTTGCGGAAGTTAATAGGAAAATTAAGCTGTGTCCCTTGAACTACAGATTGAAAATTTACATGGGAGTCAGTTCAAAATTCAAAATGTGATGTGAGAGTGACCACAAAATAAATATGTCACCAATGAAGACTGTTGATATTCAATCGTTCAGTTGTATCTGACTCTTTGTGACTTCTGTGGACCATAGTATGTCATTATATCTTCTAGTATGTAAATAGCATCCCATGGGGTTTTCTTGGTGAAGATACTAGAGGAGTTTTCCATTTCTTCCTCCAGTGGATCACTTTTTGTCAGAATTCTCGGGGCAGCTAGGTGGCAGAGTGGATAGAACACCAGCCCTGGAGTCAGGAGGACCGGAGTTCAAATCTGACCTCAGATACGTAACACTAACTAGCTGTATGACCCTGGGCAAGTCACTTAACCCCATTGCCTAGCCAAAAAAAAAATAATTTTCCGCGATGACCCGTCTGTCTTGGGTAACCCTGCATGGCATAGCTCGTAGATTCATTGAACTACACAAGCCCCTCTGCTATGACAAGGCAGTGATCCCAGGGGGTTTTGATTACTGCTCATCTCTATTTTAATCTTAGGTGCTTGCCTGAGTCTCTGAGAAGTTAAATGACTTGCTCAGAGAATTTAAATCACTATAATGCCTTTGGTCACATTGCTAACAAATAAATATTGGTGAAAGGATTCAAACCCAGGTTTTCTTTACTCCAAGTCCATTTCTATTATGTGAGACTGCCACAATTATCTCAGGCTTGAATACTGCAAATGAAAGAAGTCTTCTTCCCTTTGTTCTGAATGTAGATTAATGTGCAGTTTTGTCAAACAAGTCATCTTGCAATGATTGTTTAAAGGATGCCAGAAAAAGGCAGGCAAGAAGTCCAATGTATTTCATAGATTTTAATTTAATAAATCTTTTGGACACATCTAAGCACTTCCTTAAAAGTAGAATTTTTGAGAGGAAAAACAGTCTTGGAGATGCATTGTCAGTGCTGCAGATGACGGCAATCACGGAATTAGTGATGCCTTATAGGAATTTTTATTTAAAAAAAAGGGAAGTGTTTTCATTTGTTTGGGATTCTCTTGGTCATGTTGCATGTAGCCCTTGCCAATTAGTTCTGTCTCTAAGTCACTTGCTGAGCTTCTTCTACGTGAGAGATTGGGCTCAAGAGTCCCTGGCAGCTGGAAAGAACACCACTGAATCTGAGTGTAGCAATGACCCTTGGAGGAGGACAGATGGAGATAGCATAACTAGTAAGAGGGGAGGATCCTGGCAAAGGAATGAAATGCATTTGGATGGGACCCCCTGGAGGTTGGATATAGTTAAACAGCTTGCCAGTGGGAGGCTTATTATACAGCCAGAATTAGTTTTCTTCTGTGGGAAGAGTTCTTTACAATATGAAAAATTCTTTCCTTCTCCTTGGCAATCATTGCTTTGTGCCTCATCTCTTTCCATCTCCCCTCTCTCCTATGTCTTTGTGCTCCAAGTTCTTCCTCATTAACACTTCTGGTGTGTGATTAGACTGTGGCTCACTCTTATGGGGCCCGGGGAGGTGGGGGTGGGGGAAGGGGTGAAGTGGGGAAAGAGCAAAATGGAAAGCTCTAGTGGAAAAAAAAAAAAGAGCCGAGGTTCCCAGTGCTCAGAACAGGGAAGGCAGCTCCTGGTAGTCGCTTTTGACTGCTGCCAGCGTGTTTTCTGACAGCTCCTGCCTGTGTGCTTGAAACTTCAAACTGCTACACAGAAAGGTCCTCGTTGTGATTTTCTGGGATTTCTGGGACTGCAGCAAGTTTAATTTAACCCTACATGTGTTGCCCTGTCTGAGGGGGTCAGCCTGCACAGTCCTACTGCCAGGCTCAGTGGTAGACTGTGAAAAGGCAGCAGGGGATCAGCCTGGTTCTATATGAGAGAAGCAGGCAGCCCTGTACCAAAGTGGGAGACATAAGGAGGGAAAAATGATTGGTAGAATATCCATCAAGAAATGCAACTTTCTCCACAAATAAGAAACAGGTCATGGAAAGAACACTGGATTTGGAGTTAGAGGCTTAGGTTTCAAACCTGGCTCAGTTACACATTTAACTTGGGGCAAGTCATTTAATCTCCTAGGGCCTTATCTGTAATATGAAGGCATTTGGATTCTGATTTCTAAAGTTCCTCTCAGTTCTACACTCTGGTCTTCTAAACTAGGAGTTCTTAATCTCTCTCTCTCTCTCTCTCTCTCTCTCTCTCTCTCTCTCTCTCTCTCTCTTTCTGTGTGTGTGTGTGTGTTAGAGATTCCTTTGTCCATTTGGATCCCTCAGAATAATATTTTATATTCATAAAATAAAATGCATTGGATTACAAAGGAAACCAAAAGTTAGTGCAAAAGAAAAAAGTTGTCTTTTTTTTTTCCTTATCTATGTTTATATACCCCACTGAAATCTACCCATGGACTCATTGAGGGTCTGTGGACCCAGTTTACCCTGTTCTATGGATAGGTGATGTTTAGTGATGAGGTAAATTAAAAAAAAATACAAAATTATAGTCTGACTAGGGATAGATTAAGGCAGGGGTGGGGAACCTGCCACAGGTGGCCCTCTAGGTCCTCAAGTCTAGCCCTTAGACTGAATCCACACTTCACAGAACAAAGGGACTAGGCCAGTGATTTCAGCGGGAAGGATAAACAACAGTGGCCTAGAGAACTCCAGGCTGAGAGAATTCTCTTTTCCATTGCACTTGGCCCTAATCTGCAATTTATTGGTTTAAGAAAGTTGCCTGGGGCACTGAGAAGTTGTGGGACCTGACTTCAAGGCCTACCTCTGACACAGTGACTGTGTGATCCTGGTGGAGTCTCACAACCTCTGAATGCTCCAGGCAACTCATTAAAGTATAAATTGCAGAGAAAGTGCTGATCTGCACTGGTCTGAGAAGTTCCCCATTGGACGCTCCCTACACAGTAGAGATCACAGATCGGGTAAGAAAAATAGGACTTTTTATGTGCCTGGTTCTAGGCTAAGCACTTTACAATTATAATTTCATTTGATCTTCACAACAACCCTGGGAGTTGCTATTATCTCCATTTTGCAGATGAGGAAACCGAGGCAAGCAGCAGTTAAGTGACTAGCCCAGGGTGACATATCGAAAAAAGCAACATCTATAGAATATTTTAAAGTTTGCAAATTGCTTTGCAAACAACTCATTTGAGCTTTGTAACAGCCGTATGTGGTAGGTACTATAGGGTTAGTTGTTACTGTTGTTTTTTTTTTTGTGAGACCTGAGATTTCGCTGGTATAAGGAAGAAGACCCGATTAAGAAACTCCCTCTGACAATGCAGACTTGTATAACTTTCAAAGTCATAGTCTTAGAGAGTTCCCTAGAACATTGAGAAGATAACTGACTTGATCAGGACAACAGACCTACTGTATGTCAGAGGTGGTGAACTGGTCTTCCTGACTCCAGTGCCAGCCCCACTATTCATTAAACCAGTCCACTTCTTGCTACAGGGATTATAATTCCCATTTAGCAAACGAGGAAACTGAGGTTCTGAGAGGTTTTTTTTTTAAAGAAGCAATATCCTGAAAGGGTTTTCTACCAGTTATTTGCACCACTGTATGACTTACTTTAGCTTGGTGTAACAGAAAGAACACTGGTCTTGCCATATCATCTAATGACTCCTTATTATCTCTAGGATCAAATATAAAATACCCTGATGTTTAAAACTTTTTACAACCTGGTTCCTTCCTGTGTTCCATTCTTATTCCAGATTGTTGCCCCTCTTGCATGCTAATGTGCAGCTTTACTTACCTACTTGCTGTTCCTGAAACATGACTGATGTTCTTGCACCCATCTCAGACCTTTCTGCTGGGTATCATCTATGCCTGAAAGGCTCTACTCCCTCACTTCTATGTCTTGGAATCCCTTGCTTCCTTCAAGACTGAGCTTATATCACCTTATGCAGGTGGCCATTCCTGGTTCTCCTACTTGCTAGTGCCTTTCTTCCTTCTCCAAGGTTACCTTGTATCTACTTTTTTAAATAATGTTTCCCAAATTACATAGAAAAATAATTTTAACATTTGTTTTCTTTTTTTAAAGTGTTGAGCTCCAAATTCTATCCCTTCCTCCCTCCCTCTTCTCCTCATCTCCCTGAGATAGTAAACAATCTGGTAGAGGTTATACATGTGCAATCATGTGAAATGTTTACATATCAGAGATTTTGTGCAAGAAGATGAAGAAAGGAAGGAAAGAAGGAAGAAAGAAAAAGAAAAATACCATGCTTCAGTCTGTATTTACATGACTTCCATTCTTTCTCTGGAGTCAGCTTTTTTCATCATGAGTCCTTTGGGATTGTCTTGGATCATTGTATTGCTAACAATAGCTAAATCATTCACAGTTGTTCATCATACAATATTGCTGTTACTGTGTACAATGGTCTTCTGGTTTGGCTCATTTCACTTTGTATTACTTCATGTAAGTCTTTCCAGACTTTTCTGAAATTTTCCTGTTGGTCATTTCTTATAGCACAGTACTATTCCATTCCTTGTATCTCCTTTGTGTGTATCCTGAATATATGTAACCAGAGTGTGGCTGGCAAAGTTGACTCTATAGGTGAATGGTCTACTTCCTCTTCTATACCCCCACTTTTATAATGAGGGCATGTACAGTTGTTTCCTTTATGGGTCCAGGGCAGTCAGTACTTCCACTTCACCCCTTATCAAGGTCTCACTTGCTTCAGAAGAAAAGGGACTAGGGAGAGAATGAGCTTGCCTAAAGCAGTTCAACCAAGAGAAAATGTCTTGTTTTTTTAAAGCCTGCTTTTATCACATTAACGTGCTTACTCAGGACTCAATAGTTTAGGAGGTTGGTCCAGAGGGGAAAAAAAAAGTTAAGGAAAGCTAATCTTTCTTTGTTGTTGAGGATCTTATAGGAATCTTTTAATAAAAAGTGAAAACTCATGAGAATCTCTTTCATGGTTCAAGCTCCAAGACTGAGGTATGGGGAGAATTCTTTCCCTACCAATCCTACAATCCAGAGTGAGTGCCTGTTTTCTGCTTCTCCCTTTCTGTCTGTCAACACCACAAGCCACTCACAGACTTTCCCTCACATACAGTTTGTTTGCAAATGAGAACATATACAAATCACAAACCAGTTGTGACTGATCATAGTTTTATATCAAAGGTAATGCAGCTTTGAGAATACTTTGAAAATCAGAAATTATGAGCAATTTGAACAACAAAGAACAGCACCACAGTCTCAGTCTCACATCATCATATGCCTATGGGAGCCACTTTCTATGTATCTTCGTCTAACTGCCAATGCACACTTTGCCAGTCTGCTGGTTCCCAGTCTCACTAGTGAAAACAGAAAACAAACTCCTCACTCTGTTTCTCTCTTTTCCAGACTCTTATGAAGTCTTTCCCCTTCCAAGCAAATACAACTGGACTACAATTCCCCAAAGTTCCTTTGGCTAAGCTCTGGCCACTGCCTTTTCTTCCTGCAGAGGAGAACAAAGAGAAGGAAAGGAACATACATTTATTACATTCTTACTATGTACCAGCACTGTGCTAATTAATTGCTTTAAACCTCCTCAGCACCACCTACCCCTGTGTCCCTCCCTCTGGTTGGAGAGGATGGGGGTTGGTGGCCATCTGGGAGCTTTTCCCAGACCCTCTGTTTGAGCAGGACAGCTAGGGAATTTACCTCATCATTTCTTACTAGCTGATTTCAGGATTTTGTGAGCTCCAGAAACTCATCCTTCTGCAAGACGAAATCAACAGTGAAACTCATACCTCCTCAGCACTTCCACCCTCTAGTTGGAGAGGGTCTAGGATAGATATCTGAGAGTTTTTCTGTTTGAGGACAGAATCCAAAGAATTCATCTCATTGTTTCCTACCCGGCTGGTCTCCTGGGTTTCATGATCTCCAGAAACTCATCATTTTGCAAGATGAATTCAACTCTGTTCCTCACATCTCCCCAGATCATTTCCTAGCCCAGCTGCAGGATTTCATCATGCTCCCACCAATTTTCAGTTTCATTTGATGCGTGGTCTTTCCCATTAGATTCTGAGCTCCTTGAGGGCAGGGACTGCACTGTGCTTTTCTTTGTATCCCTAGTGCTTAGCAAGGTGCCTGGCACATAGTATTTATTTGACTCTGACATTATTGATTCTTTACATGTGTTATCTCATTTGAGGTGGATATTCTTCAAAGCCTGATTACATATTAAGATCATCTCACCTATCAGAATATAAGTTCTTTGAGGGTATTAAATAAAAAGTTTCTTTTGCCTTTGTCTCCCCAGGCACAATTTCTGGCACAAGTAAATGCCTTTTGAAGTCTAAAAATTAAATTCATATCTGAGAGATTTTAGAAATTAAGAAGTTGTATTGTTAATTCTCAAAATTCATTGAACTCTGCCCCGCAGTTTGAAGGGAAGCAACATGGTAAAATAGAAAGAGTAATGACTTGGGTTCAAATCATTCATTCCTCTTATGCTTATTGTCTGCCGGACCTTGAGCAAGTTACTTGAGCTTTCCATTCCTCAGTTTCCTCATCTGTAAAATGAAGGAGACTGGACCAGGTGGTCTTTGAGGTCCTTTCAAAGATTAGATCTATGACCTTATAATTATAATTAATAGATTCATCATGTTCTAATAGAAGGAGCACTGGGTTTGAAGTAAGTCGCTTTTAGTTATAGATTCAGCACTTACTGTCAGCCAATGGAAAAGTCTAAGCCTCCATTTCTGCATCTGTAAGGTGAGCATGGGACAGCTAGGCAGAATAATGGGTAGGGCACCAGGCCTGGAGTCAGGAAGACCTGAGTTCAAATCCCACCTTAGACACTTACTAGCTGTGTGATCCTGGGCATGTCATTTACTCCTGTTTGCCTCAGTTTCCTCATCTGTAAAATGAGCTGGAGGAGGAAATGGCAAATCACTCCAGTATCTTTGTTAAGAAAACCCCAAACGGGGTCACAAAGAGTCAGAAATGACTGAAAAACGACTGAACAACACGATGAGCACAAAAGTTTGTGGAAAGCACAAAAATAGAAGGTATCTCAGAGACCACCTAGTACAACCCCATTTTATAGAGGAGGAATTTGAGGACAAGAGAAATGAAATATCATTTTTAAAGCCAAACAAAGCATGCTTGGAACTTCCTGGTGGAGCATGGACAATCTCAGAAAATACACAGCTTCACTTTCCAGTACCTTAGAATATGAAGATGCTTGCAAATCTGGGTGGTTGCATTTGCTGAATTGAAATCTGAACAAATGCAATGAAAAGAGTGGAGGTGGAATTTAGCCAGGACTAATCCTCTCCTGTTGAGAACAGTATCATGGAGTCTTTTCATGACTGTCAGTGGCACGGACTCTGGGTTTTGCTTCTCACTGGCAAGAGAGATCAAGCACGAACAGCAGTCCTGGGCATTGGTTCAATGGAGAATCCACCTGGCAGACAGCCAGTTGCTAACTCCTTAGCACTGATTCCAGAGGTATTGAGTTGGCCCACTTGAGAGTGTGGGGGCAGTGTCATCTGATCCCATCTTGTTTAGCTCCTGAGATCTGTTTGGATCAGAAGTTTAGGGGATAAGATTACCAACAACTGTCTGTAGTACCTAGCTATATATTAAATCTAATAACTGTGATAAAAAATTGCATTTATAATAACACCACTATACGGATTTATAGAATTTTAGAAGAGACATTGTTATAATGTTCTTTTAAAGCCCAATGAGGAAGGGAATGTTCAGAGGAATGAAATAATTTGGTAACTTGTAAATTGTAAAATACTAAATATGGATTACAAATCTACAAAGAATTAGCAACAAATAATACCTGTTAAGTTTAATTTAGTCACTGATGGTTCAGAAGACATTTCAGTATCTTGAAGTGCCTCATTGACCTCATTAAGAACACTAGTTCTCATTTTAGAGAACTATAGGTACTGAATAATAACAGCTCATATTTGGGTAATGCATTATAATAAGAGCCTTTCAGCTCATTTTTCTACCAAACATCCTGTGTACACATACTATTATTGCCATTTTACAGTTGAGGAAACTGAGTCTTTGAGAGATTAAATGATTTACCCAATGTCACAGCCACTCTGTCAGAGCTCAACTCAAATCCCAGATCATCTGATGCCAAGTATAGCATCTTTTCCATTACGCTATGATGTATTCTGACTCCAGAACATAACCTCCCAATTACATTTTAAAAATAAATCCCTGGGATTAGTTTGTTTACTTGTCATTTGTCTTTTGAAAAAAGTAGAATGAGAAATACGCAGAAAGCCTTGTGTGGTTGTTTGGAATCTAAGTCAATAGAGATTTACTCTATAGTATTCAAACTCTTATTTCTAGTAGTGAATTTGCCTCAACAATGAATTCAGGTGATACAAAGCAACCTAACTTTCTGATTACTCTTTTCTTTAAAATAGAATTTCTGTGTTCAGAAAGAGTTCAATGACAATTAAGAATGAATTAGGAGCACTTTTATGTGTGATCTCTTTTATAGAGGGATGGGATCTGGACTTTCCAACTAGCTCTTCACTTTTGATCTGTAGATTGGCTTGGTTTGGATTCCATTGAACATGATATATCCTGGTGACTCCCCTTTCTGCTTTCCAGCTTCTTTTGTGTGTTGTCTTCCTCTATCGGATTATAAGTTTCTTGAGGACAAGGACTGATTTTCTTTTTCTTATTTATATACCCAGTGCTTAGCACAATGCCTGGCACATAGTAGGCACTTGATAAATGTTTATTGAATTAGATTGTATTGACCATAAACTTCCATCTAATTTAAACATGTATTTGGGAGGACATTTCATTGATTCAAGGAAAATTGACAACTACCCATTTTCTAGTTAAGATTATCAACATATTTTGCAGATGAGATTTCTGTCTACATGTCCTTTATCCCTCTTTAATTCCATACCTATCATCAAACAACTTTTCAAAATATACTATTTTTCCTCTCTTCTCTTGACTTTTCTACCTCTCAACTAGCAACCTTGGCCCTGTGAAGATACCTTTTCCTTCCTGACAAATTTATATTCTTTACACACACACACACACACACACACACACACACACACACACACACACACACCCCTATATGATCATGTCAACCTCACATTCTCTCTTAAAAATCCTTAATGGCTCCCTAATGACTCTAGGATAAAATAAATAATCTTTACCTTGGCATTTAAAGGCAGTCATACTGACTCCCTCTTACCTCTCTAGTTGCATTTCATAATATTTTCCTTCATATACTTTCTATCCTAGTCAAACTGTTCTGCTAGCTGTTCCTTGTACATGAAATTTCATCTTCTAACTCAGTGACCTTTCACATGCGATCCCCCAGTAAGTAATACATTACCTCCTCACCTCAGCTCCATAGGATCCCTAGATTCCTCCAAGGTTTCACTTATGTACCATGATCCCACATGAAGCTTTTCCTGATTTCCCTAGGTATTAGTAGTTTCTCCTTCTTAAAATTACTATGTATGTACTGAGAAATGATTATTTCTCTTTTGTATTAATAACTAATTATTGGATTAGGATGAAGTTTTTCTCCTCTTTTTACTTACTCATCCAGAAATCAACCAGTGTGGGAAATCTCTCTTAAAGACTTACCCAGCCAGGATGGCTGAGATCTAATCAAAGACTAAATTTAGGCTAATAGGTACATTCCTGCTCATTTGTGTTTGCTCAGACAGGTCTGGGAAAATGTGGATCCTCCATTTTGCCAGACAAGTGATATGGAAATTGATGTCTCTCTGACCAAGATTTGGGTTATCCAAATCATATATCTCAAGACCCTCATTGTAATGTAGCCCAGCCTCTCATTGTAATATTCATTTTCTCATTAATTGTTAACAAGTCAGAGTTGATTGTCATCCTTAGGAACATCTACTCTTCCAGCAACACATACAAACTGTGAGCCCACCATCATGAGGGGTCTTTGTCCTAAGAAAGAGGGCCAAATGACCATCTTTTTATTAATAAACATACTGACATTGTTAATAAAATGAATAAACTACCTGGAAACTATGTCTCTTGAACTTTTTAAACATCACAATACTTTATATTCACTTATGTACTTGTCATATCCACTCTATAAAATTTAAGTTCCTTGAGATTAAGAACTGGTAGGTAGGCTTCTGTCTTTATATATCTAGGGCCATGCCTTTGCACATAGATCAACCAATTAATCATCAAGAATTTATTAAGAGCCTACTATGTACCAGGCACCGTGATATACATAAAAAGAATGAAACAATCACTACTCTCAGGAATCATATATTCTAATGAGGAGGACAAGTGAGTATAAGCATATTCACCATAAACATTGAGTATATAACTCCAGGCCCCAAACTTGTTATTATGGAACTCATTCTTTATTGGTGGAGATCAATGCTCTGTTCCTGTGGCAGGGGTTGGGCAGAGTTTATGAAGGTTTCTTAAGTTATCTTCAAGCTTTCTTTGAACTTCTGTGAATTTTTTTCTTCTCTTTTCTTTCTTTCTTTCTTTCTTTCTTTCTTTCTTTCTTTCTTTCTTTCTTTCTTTCTTTTTTTTTTATTAAGAGTCTCTTCAAGTTCTATAGGTGCTTCTGGCTTCCATATCTGAGAAAGAAGATGGAAGATGCCAACCCCACTTCAGGTTATGGAAGGAAAAGAATCTGGGAAGTAGCCAACAAGAGAGGAGCTGGTAGTCTCCATCATGTCCCCATGCCCAGCTTGCTATACTAGAGAATTCAGGTGGCTTTCACTTGAGTGAGATCTAGGACTCTCTTGGTTGAACTGAGTTTCTTCACTCCAGTGGGAATGCTCCTTTACTGTGTATTGTCTGGTACACATTGTCATATGTATAATTTCTCTGAACTTCTGCTTTGCTACTGATTTGGATAAATGGATTTCTTTGCTAAATGTTATGAGTGTGTGTGTTCATAATAGAATTGGACTTTGGTGGGAAAGGGGTGAAGACTTGGATATAAAGCTTGGGCTCCTGTTTTCCCCTCAATTAATGAAACAGTGATCAGAAATGAGCTTGAAACTGAAAATTACATCTCCCATACTAATAATATTTAAGTGAATAGACTAAATATAATTCTAGCCCAGTACTCCCTCTTGACCAAGCTTCTGGCCCCAACTTCCTGCTTCCCCTTCTGGCAGGAAATAAAGTCTCCCTTGGAGAAGATGGGGAGAGAAGAGGCTATATATGTCTTCAAGCCACACAATACCTTCATGTCATATGTGGGGAACACCCTCACCACACATAAATACAAATAAATATAAAGTTACTAAATACAAGATAGCTTGGGAGCACACTGGTCCCTGGAGGAGTCAAGAAAGGCTGCACTTGTAAAAAGATGGTGCTTTAGCTGCGTCTTGATGGCAGACAGAGGCTCTTCAAGGAGGAGGTAAGCATGGAGTACATTGTAAGGATGGGAGAAAGCCAATGCAGTGGCATAGAGATAGGAGGTAGAGTGTCACACAAAAGGAATAGAGAGGACAGTTTAAGTGGATTGCACAGTGCAGGAGGGAAAGTAATGTCTAATGAGGTTGGAAAGAGAGATTGAGGGCAGGCTGTGAAGGACTTAAAAAAGCTAAACAAGGAATTTATGTTTGATCCTAGAGACAATAGGGAACCAACTTATTGTGAGAATGACATTGTCAGTTTAAAATAAATTACTTTGGTAGCAGTTTGGGATGTATTGGAGTAGGGAGAGACTTGAGATAGGAATACCAGCTGTCGGCATAACTTGGGTTATATGTGATACAGGACTGAACTAAGGTCATAGACGAGGAAGTAGAGAAAAGGGGCAAAATTTGAGAGATTTTATTAAGTGGCAATGGCAAGATTTGGCAACTGTTTGGATATGTGAGTAAGGGAAAGCAAAAAGTCAAGGGTAATGCTAAGGTTGGAAACCTGAGACATTTGAAGGGTGGTGGTGTTTTCAATTGAAATAGGAAGGTTTGGAAGAGAGGAGACTTTTGGGGAAAGATAACGAGTTCATTTTAGAACATGTTGAATTTGAGATGTCTCTGGGACATCCTTTGGAAATGTCTGATAGGCAGTTGATAAGGGACTGCAGCTCAGGGGAGAGGACTATAGATGAATATACAAGTCTGTGAGTCATTTGTTTGGAGCTGATGGTTAAATCGATAGGAGCTGGTATTGATTAACAAGAGGTAGTATAGAGGGAAAAGAGAAGAGAAAAGGGCCTAGGATAAAATCTCAGGGAACACCCACAGGTAGGAGGCATAATATAGACAAGGAGCCAGCAAAGGATGTGGAGGAATGATCAATGCAAATACCAGGAAACTGTAATGTCATGGAAACACTACTAGGTGCCTAATACATGTTTGTCAAAGTTAAGCAGAATCCTTTAGTGGGAAGAATTATTACAAATTACTATCCAGATTTTTTTTGTTTAATCCTTAGATTAACAAGATATCAACATAACTGACACCAAGGAATACCACGTTGGTCCAGATTATTAGATTAGTAGGCTTATTTTCCCTTGATAGTTTGGGAAATCTGATTAAAAACTTTTTTGGGTTACAGAATAGAGAAAGTCCCTTACTTTTCACTGTTTGGAAGGGGGTTCAGGAGGGGAGGACTGAATTATATGACCCCTCTATGAACCTAGAGAAGGATTCCCTATGTGATCCTGGTCAGGAAATCAAGCTTTAAGTGTTCAATATCCTTTTTTTCTTTGACTTTTTTCTCCTAATGGGAGAGCTCATCTGTTCTAATATAGCTGTTTATCTCTCTGCAGATATCTCATGCATCTAATTCTCCACTCCAAATTGCTCTCTCCATGTCTAGCAGCTACTTTCTACCTGCCTCTCAGACAAATCTAGCTGGATGTTCCTGGGTCCTCCCATTTCAAATTAAACATTGAAAAGACAAGAATAGCCTATTAATCTAAAAAAGAAAAACATGTCAGATTGAGCCAGAGAAGGATGTAATGAGGGAGAACATCAGTGTTGGTTTTTAACCAGTTGGCCTAAGTTCATCCTTCATTAAACAGCTGTAACCAGTATTGTTGTTCATAATTTTATTATGTAAATATTATGAAATACTTATTTGACTTACAAATTTATAATTAATGAATAATGATATTAGTAATAAACTTGAACTAGGCTCAGCTGCTCTATCTGGCAATGCAATGTTAATAAACCTGACGTTCACATAAGTAGGAAAAAGTCAATAAAAACAATTTGCCAAAGGGCCCATTTTCCATTTGATATGACAGCAATCTTAATTTGTTTTCTTTACTTCTACTCATTTTCTCAGTTTATTGCAACAATTTCAGATTTTGGAGATGTGTGTGTTGAGCTGTGATTGAATTTCCTCTGGAGTTAATCAATCAGAAGTTGAAGTTAGAAGTATAGCAAGCATTTCACATTCTACAAAGTTGGAGAATTACATAATCATAGAATTTCAAATTTGGAAGGGACCTTGGTAACCATACCAGAAAGTGATCTAATCTTGACATAACCAACAAGTAGTCATCCAGCCTCCTCATAAAGACTTCCTTCTCTCTTTCTTTCTCTTCTTTCCTTCCTTCCTTCTTTCTTTTCCTTCTCTTTCTTCTCCTTCCTTCCTTCCTTCCTTCCTTCCTTCCTTCCTTCCTTCCTTCCTTCCTTTCTTCTTCTTTCTTTCTTTCTTTCTTTCTTTCTTTCTTTCTTTCTTTCTCTCTCTCTTTCAATTTTTATTTGAGCCTTCCTGTACAAAATGACTAATATGGAAATGTCTTATATGATTGCACATGTATAACCTATAAAACATTGATTACCAGCTCAGGGATAAATCAGGAATTTGTATGTAATTGGGGAAAAATAAAATATTATAAAAATAAAGTCTAGATAAACTATATCTATCGTTTTAGTAATTCTGTCAAACAAGGAAATATTAGCCTGACATAACCCATTTTTGATGAAGAACTCACTTCGTAATAAAAACTTTCTCTTCTAGATATTCGTTAACCTCTATCTACTCCAGAATTTTCTTAGGGATTTTATAAAGTTAAGTTTATTAGGCTATTGTTTTCAGATGCTATTCTCTTTCCTTTTCCTGAAAATCATGGTGACATTTCTCTTTCTCCAGGCCTGAAGTGATAATGAGTGATAATTACAGTAACTAGGTGAAGGAGTGGATACAGTACTGTGCCTGAAGTTCAGGAATATGTGAGTTTAAATATGGCCTCAAACACTTAGTAGCTGTGTGACCCAAGCTTAAGTAACTTAACCTTGATCTGTCTCGGTTTCTTCATCTGTAAAATAAGCATAATAATATCCTTATTAAAATCTTCAAATAACCTTATAAAACCCTACTTTCTAGGGTTGTTGTGAGGATCAAATTAGATAATGATTGCAAAACAGTCCTCAAATCTTGAAATGCTATAGAAATGCAAGCAATTATTACTATTAGCAACAATTGTAATAATAGTGAACTCTATTTGTATAGCTGGATTCCAAGTGCAGCACTCTACGTACCAGACCAACTGGCTGGTACCTCTCTTATTCACCACTGCCTTTCAAATATCATTGACAATGATTCAGTGATCCCATTAATCAGATCTCTCAGGTCCAAAGATAGCGTTATCTGAGGCAGGTGCCTTGCATTTTGTTGATTTGTTGATGAAAGCTAAATGTTCTCCTACTATCTCCTTACTTGTTTTGGATGTCTTGTCTCTGCTAGGCATTCTTATTGGCTCTGTCTGGTGCAAAGATTATTCTCTTTGGCAAAGAAAAATCTGAAACTTAATAAGAGCTAATTGTCTTTGACTCTTTTGTCAGTGATCATTGTGCTCTTCACCCCAAGCAGTGGTCTCATCTCTTCTTCGATCCTCTTCTTTCTTTCAGTAGGGATTGGGATTGGGCCTAGGTCTGTGATTGCACTGGTATAAGGAACTGCCAGAAGAGGAAACTCTTTACCAATGTAGGTTAGGTTGTCACCTTCTTTGCTACTTTTGGGATGAGAGAATAACTTTCGGCACTAAGAGGTTAAGTGACTTGCTCAGGGTCACACAACCAGCATGTCAGAAGCAGGACATGATCCCAGTTCTTTCTTCTATCAACCATGCCATACTGCTGGCAAACAAACAAACAAAAGCAAAAAGAAAATTGTCCTTAGATTTCCTCTCCAGTCTGAGCTCATTCTGAGCTTTTACATACTTTGCACTACTTTACTCTACAGAAACATGTCATACTTATATTTATTCTCTGTTATTTGCCCTTGTTTCCATCTTTTGCATATATCTTTAAAAAATCTAAGTCAAGAAGCCATAGCTGCTCTGCTTTTCAAAGAGATATAGTGCTCAAGCAGATGTCTGGATAATTGAAGTCCTCTATTACTAACCATCTCATTCCTCTGTGATCTGCTTCCTAAATTACTCATCTATTTCTTTTTCTTTTTTCTTTTCCCTGTCCTGGTGGTCTCAGAATATGCTAAGATAAAAATATTATTTCTAATTTTTCTTCCGTTGATCTTCACCCAAATCCTCTCCACCATGCTTCTCTTCTTTGGTTCCTGAGCAAAGGTTCCCAAAGTGGATGATACTGTTCCTGGGGGCACTGGAATGATGGGTAGGCAGCAGTAGCCTTGGGTGCAATTGAAGGGCATTGAACAAAAATAAAGGGGCAATGGAAGCTTTAGGAAAGAAGAGAAGGAAATTTTGAAAAACCATTCATACGTGTTTCATCTGTTGTGTAACAGAGTTGAAGTTGTAGTGATTATGTTATTTTCCAAATAAACACATAAAATCCAAGTTATAACCGAACAACAGTGGTCAAGTCCCCGAATAGGTCTTAACAAGTAAGTGCTGGCAGGCAAATGTGCCATATTGTTGGGAAGTCCAGCATGCGCCCAGGAATATATGAGTGTAATGACTTGTTTACAATATGATACTATATGGTTACATGATGCAATATTGCATCATCAAAATTTCAATGCAGGAAAAAACTCCACAAATTTACAATAAATTATCAAATGTAAGATGTGTCATTTAAAAAAAATCGTATTTTTTGAAATGACGCAAATTTTTAAAAAATAGGAAGGGGTTTAAGAAAGTAGATTTCTTTGGGGGGAGAGGTAGAATGGTGCTGAGTAATTTTTTTTTTTGAAAAGGAGGCAGTTGGCCAAATAAATTTGGGAACCTTTGTTCCTGAGTATTCTCACATAAGAATTTCTAAATCAATTTAGGAAAAGAGAATGATCCTAGTCTAGACTGTGGAGAGTCTGAAATGGGACACAGGGAAGTGTAAAATGATCACCATAACCTCTTCATGTTTTCTGCATCTGATCTACAATATCTGTTAATTTTTCTTTTTCTTTTTCTTTATTTAAATTTTAAAAATTCCTTCTCAATGGATATTCTGGAGAACCTCTTCAAAGGACAAATCCATAAGAATTTCTTTTTTGCAACTGCCTACTTTCCTCTCCAAACCTCTCTTTGGTTTTTCAGTTCTAATTGCATCATAGAGCTAGTGTAAATTAATTGCTACTGGTCTTCAACACCTGCTAATCTTGTCGATGAATTAAATGTGTCTAGGGCAGGGGTGAGTAGATTACAGCATTTGAAACTATGAGCTCTTAGGGGCAGCTAGGTGGTGCAGTGGATAAAGCACAGGAGAATCTAATTTCAAATCTAACCTCAGACACATAACACTCACTAGCTGTGTGGCTCTGGGCAAGTCACTTAACCCCAATTGACCTCACTAAAAAAAAAAAAGAAATTATGAATTCTGAATCTAGCCCTCAGCTCTTAGGGTCTGTCTGTCTGTCTCTCTACTCCTATCTTCTCTTGTCTCTCCTCCTCTTTTCTTTTCTTGTCTCCTCTCTTCTCCTTGCTCTTTTCTCTCATAAATATTTACAAATATGTGTATATATATATATATATATATATATATATATATGCATACATTTTGAAGAGAGTGTTTATGTCTGAACAGTGTATAAAGGCTACATAGATGAGTTAATTTTATTTTAGTCTAATGATCTAGAGAGTGGCAGAAGGCAATGAGATAGTATTGAGTGGGAGAGAGTCATGTTGATAAATATGGATGGAACAAGAGCCAATTCTATAGGCCAATTATCCCTGCTATAGCCTAAGAATTAAAAAGAATCATTTACGAACTAGGATAACTAATTTGTATAATAACCCTGCAAACAAAGTTAGTATCATTCTCCCTGTTTTATGGATGAACCAAAACATCTCTCATATCTTTGTCAAGGTTGGATAGAAAGTACATGGCAGGACCATTAAATCATTTTAGAATTCTGATTTTAAAGTCATAGTTTATATCCATTTGGTCATGTACAAAATAATGGAAAAAACCTCCTTTGCCATTAATTTAAAAAACAGTATTATGTAAATGATATTTTGAATCCTTACTCTTGCAAATAAAAGTCATACCTGCTATAATCACTCCTAATGTTAATTCTTAACACTAATATTTTAGCAGTAGTTGCAGTATGAAAAAAATCAAAATGGTTTGTATAAAAATGAGTTGTTTGCACACATATGGCACATATATTTTATCTTTGGGTGAAGTTCAATTCAACTAACATTTGTTAGGGACTGACCATGCCTGAGGCACTAAGCTAGGCATTGGGTGTACAAAGAAATCCCTGCCCTCTAGGAGTTTAAGAACTGATAAACAGAAATATATATTGAACCATTTTACATGTATGTAAACATTTGTGTCTAATGGTAGCCATCTCTAAGGAGTAGGGGGAGGGAAGAAAAAAGGGGAATTTACATGATAAATTTACTATATATTTAAAACAAATAGCAAGTTGCACGTAATAGATCTGCAGTTTCATGTGCAATCATCTTTTTTTTTTGTTAATACTGTGTAATAGAAAAAATCTCCAGAATATTGAGTATAATATACTTACAAATAAGTACGTTCGAGTATGATTAGGCACATAGGAGGGGATCTATTTCAGTGGTATTCGATTAGAGGTGGGGAAGTGTCAAATTAGAATTGAAATCTAACATACTCTAACACTATTCTCTATTCCTTTGTGGTTTGGTTTTAAGAGGCAGTAGCATTTGCAAGGAGATATAGTGACTAACATTTATGTAGAGGTCAAAAATAATTGCTGGTGCTGAGGATACAAATAAAAACTAGGGAGACAGTCCCTCAACTCAAGGAGTTTACATTCTAATGGGAGAAAGACAGATTGTAAGGGAAGCCAGAGAAAGGCGTGGCTTTTAAGTGATGATTTGGAAATGGCCTGGAAATGAGGTGGAGGCCTAGATCAGAACAAGGTAGGGTGAAAGCGGAGCTGAAGCTTCTTGAAGGGGAGGAAGCAGGGATGATGACTGAAAAGCAGGCGTAATGATTTGGAGCAGGCAGAAAATTCTCCATTACAAATTCCCCACTCCACTGGCATGCTGAACTAAATCCCCATCCTGGGAAGGGTTCATTCAGCACCATGAACCTGAGTCAGCTGAAGAACTTGTTGAATCCCAGCCTTGCATCAGAGGAGGACCTGGAGCTATGTGAAACAATGAAGGAGTGGTCCAGACATATGCTATATAATAGGTTTTGTTCAATAGGAATGAGAGACCCAACCCTGCCTGAAAAGCAGGCTTGGGTAGACACATTAATTAGAGGTGGATCTAGAGATAGGAAATAAATGAATTTCCTCTTTCTATTTTAATCTCCCGTCCTTCATTGAAGTGTGTGGTCATGCAACTTCTGGAACCCATTTTAAACTGGCATAGATATATCTTCCTCATCTAAATTTAGCAGGAGAGGCAAAATTTTAGCAGCAGGTCTCACCCACTCTAAGTTAATTTCTCACTTAGCACTTGCTTGCTAACTGTCTGATGCTTATATGGGAATTTACAGTTTTGCTTTTCAAGAGAAAAGAGAGAGGGAAGGTCTACTGTGAATCAGCTCCTGTAGCAGGAAAGGAAATTGTTCCCATGTTCTTGGGGGAGTAGAAGGAGGCATGTCGGGACACATTTGTCAATCTGTGAAAGTTAAAAAAAAAAAAGCCTTCTGCAAAAGGTCTCACTTCCCTGTAGTACTATTTCAGATAAACTGTGTCCCCAAATACTTTATAGGAAAGTATTCCAGTTGCTAAATTTGGTTTGCGGAAGGGGTAGAAGAGAAGAATATTTTATTGGATTCACAGAAAAAAGTGTGTAATTGATTGCAAGCTAGTATAATAAAAGTTGTTTTACAGGTTCAGTTCTGGGTGCCATATTTTAAGATGCATGTTGTGATAGGTTAGGCAGCGGAATACTATGGAAAGAACACTGGATTTGGCATCGGAGAAGGTGAGTTTGAATCCTGGCTCTGCTATTTATTACTTAATACTTCGGAAAATCACATATCCTCTCTAGGCCCCAGTTTCCTTAGCCGTAAAATGAGGGGACTGGGCCTTCAATTGCCCCCAAGATCTCTGTCAGCTCTAAATCTATGATCCTATGATCCTTAATTATGAAATGTCTAGAAGAAAGTAACCAAGATGATCCAGAAAACAACAGGCTGGCATTAAATCCAGGAGCTAAAATCCTTATTTGGCAAAAGAGGAAACTGAGGGCTAGAGAAGTAAAGTGGAGGATGGGGTGGCTGCAGGTGGATTAGGGTAAAAGCATGCATGAATTCCTGACCAAGTGAGTACCATAACACGAGATAAATCTTATCAATATCCTAGTGGGAAGAGGCAGAAGGGAAACATGTAGTTGTATGACTAAAGGGCATGGACTCGGTCATAGTGTCATACTAGGAAGAGGTTATATACACTACAGGGGGAAAAGGTCAGAAACCTACATAGGAAGGAGGATTTGGGCACTTGTGGACCCCTCTGACAACTGTATGCTCCCCATGAGCACTTCCCTAGGGCAGTTGGGATGAAAAGCGATCGTCCAATTGGCCTTTTCCTCCTGTGGCAAGGCCTGGCTCTATGACAATTAATTCAGTGGAGTGATTTTAAAACAAATTATCTTGCTTTTACTTTATGTTAAAGCTATGTTTTTATTCTAAAATTATAATTAATTATTTTTTATCTTTGGGAATATCCAATTTCCTTTATTTTTTAAAATGTTATTTATTTTATTCTGCACTTAAGAAATTCTTAATTTTATTTGAAGCTAAAAAAATTTTTTAAAAGAGGAAACTGGAGGAAACTGTGAGGAAATTAGAAATCACAAATAATATGGGTTGGTTGAAAGAACTAGGGAATGTTTACGTTGGAGAATAAAAGACATAGCATGGAAACAATAGTTATTTTCGAATATTTGAAGATTGTCATGTGCAAGAAGGATTAGATTGGTCCTCTATGGTCCAGAAAACAACACTTGGAGCAGTGGGTAGAAGCTACAGAGAGGCAAATTTCAACTGAAGGACTGAAGCATGCTATTTTCTCCTTCCTTCCTTCCTTCCTTCCTTCCTTCCTTCCTTCCTTCCTTCCTTCCTTCCTTCCTTCCTTCCTTCCTTCCTTCCTTTCTTCCTTTCTTTCTTTCTTTCTTTCTTTCTTTCTTTCTTTCTTTCTTTCTTTCTTTCTTTCTTTCTTTCTTTCTTTCTCTCTTCTTTCTTTCTTTCCCTCTCTCTTTCTTTTTCTTTCTCTTCTCTTTCTTTCTTTCTTTCTTTCTTTCTTTCTTTCTTTCTTTCTTTCTTTCTTCCTTCCTTCCTTCCTTGTGCAAAATGACTAATACAGAAATGTTTTACATAATTGCACATACATAAACTATATTGGATAGCTTACCATCTCAGAGAGAGGGAGGGGACGAAAAGATAGAATTTGGAATTCAAAACTTTAAAAAAAAGGTTTAAAATTGTTTTAACATGTAATTGGAGGGAAATGAAATATTATATAAAAAAGAAGGAAAGCTTAATTGAAAGGAAACATCCTAACCATCAGAAGTGGGGAGAAGGAGGAGGAGGAGAAGGAGGAGGAAGAGGAGAAAAGAAAGGAAAAAAAGAAGAAAGAAAAGAGAAAGAAAAAACTGGACTACTTTGGAGGCAGTGAGTGTTCCATCAGTGGAACTCTTCATGCAGAAACTAGAAACTGGATAACCCTTTGTCAAGTGATAGCTAGGTAATGAAGTGGATAGAGTACTGGATTTGGAGTCAGGAAGACCTGAGTTTAAATTTGGCCTCACAGACTTAATAGCTGTGTGACTCTGGGCAAGTCATTTAATGTCTGTCTGTTTCAGTTTTCACATCTCTACAATGGGGATGACAGTAATAGCACCAAACCTCTCAGATTGGTGCTGTAAGTAAATTGAGATAATCCTTATAAAGAACTTTGAAAACCTTAAAGAGCTATATAAATGCTAGTAATTATAATTATTATTACTGTTAGTAATAATAATGAGAGAGGGTTTTTGTTCAGGGATAGGTTGGAGTAGATGACCTCTCAGGTACTCTCCAGCTCTTGGATTCTATGATTCTATGTATAGTCATTGGATTTTTTTTTTTGAGGAAAAAGGATTAGTCATGCCTTGGTGGTAACTTTAATGATAACAGCATTTATAGCACACTAAGGTTTACAAAGTACTTTGCACACATTATCTCAGTTGAGCCTCGCAATGGCCCTATGAGTAGTTACTACAGCCATTATTATCCCCATTTATGGATGTGGAAACTGAGGCTCAGAAAGTTTAGGATACTTGCCCATGGAAATACAGTTATTAAGATTTGAACCCAGGTCTCTTATGACTTTGAGTCATAAATTTACATCTGGAAAGGACCTTAAAGGCCATCTAGTACACCCTTCTCCCTTTCCAGAAGAAGAAACAGAGGCCTAGATGATTAAGTGATTTAGTGGTTAACTTGTTCAAAGTCACACAGGTACTAAGTAATTTCCTTTTTTTTCCTTCTCAGTCAAATATATTCCCTCTTCCTTTCCCCCTCTTCAGTTGGTCCCATTCATTAGGTTTTTTAAAAACTTTTTTTAATGTGCCCTTTTAAAGAAAGAGTTTCTCTTATTCTTTTTATTATACATCCTTCCTTTCTGTCACTCTTGACCCTCATTTTCTTATTCATTACCCCTATAATTATCTAGTTCCTTTCTACTCTCCATATTCTTCATGGAGTCAAGATTTTCAAGGTATCAATTATAGGCTCTCTCCTTTAGGGAGAACCTTATAGAACTTTCCTCGTGATTCTTTTTTTTTCCCAGTGTCCTTCAATCCCAGCAGTATTCTAATTCCTGCAGGTGATGGAGACCACACTTCTTCCTTGATAGGAGTCTCACCCACACGTCCTTGATTATACAACTCACCATTGATCTTCCCTTGGTTACCTTCTTTCCTCATTTATCTCAAAAATCTCATCCCTGGATCCATAAATTCCCATTCCCTCAGGTGCCAATTTCCCTCTAGACTTCCAGCTTCCCCCGCTGAAGTAGAATGAGTGACCTTTTCAAGCACCAAATACCTCAGACAACACTCATCACAAAGTCTCCATCTCCCTTTCCGCCTCCCTTCACCCATGTGAGCATTCATCAATGGAACCTCTTCTCAACACCAAAGCAAGGTGTCCCTCTTTCATTCTCTCTTTTCAATCCTTTCTTCCCTACATTCTCTTTTCCTTCTAAGAGATCACAGGGGGTTGCCTTCCTCTCATTACTAGTCCTTGATTTGACCTAGGCACATGATATATGCCATTTCATCTCTCTAGTTCTCTCTCCCCTTTTACGCACCCTTACATTTAGTACTATAGTCCCACAATGAACAACGGTTCACCTGTATATAGAGTGTTGCCAGGTTCTATTCATAATGTCCCAGATCTGCTTCCACACTATTACTTCCACCAGGCTTCTGCTTTCATCCCACCTCCTTATGTACATTCACTAAGAAATTTCTTACTGGTTCTCTGCTGTTCCTCTGTTGCTGTTGCTCTCCTTTGCTGCTGCACTTATTGTCCCCTCTTGAATTTCTGTTGTCCAGGTAGTATTAGAGAAGCAAATAATCTCTTTACATCTGATTTTCTTTCTAAGAATGTTTCAAAGGCCTCTTTCAAATCCATCTTTTAAAATTTGTGATTAAGCTCAGATTTGTAGAGTAGGTCTCTGAGGGCTATATCCTGAGCTCCATTGCTCTTTAGAAATCATGAATCCATTCCTCCTGCCTTTTCTGGTAAATGCAGAATAATCATGCATTTTTTCAATTTCCTTTCCTTTGTATTTTAGGGTTTTCCCCCTCATTTCTTGAAGAACTTATATTTTTCAAGTTTAATCATTTTACTTAACCACCATATGTCTTGACATTTGTATCTTTTTTGCCCCTGGAAATGATCTATGAATTTTTTAAATTGGTATTTAATTTTTATGTATTCAGAAGTTATGGGTAGTCCTCATGTATTATTTCTTGGATTATGGTGTTTAGGCTTTTTGATTTGTCATGTTTTGGGAGACCCATGATCCTTACGTTTTTCTTTATGCATCTTATCTTTGTGGTCAGTATGCTTTGCTTGGATAAAAAACATATTTTCTCTTTCTTTTCTTTCTTTCTTTTTCTTTCTTTCTTTTCTTTCTTTCTTTCTTTCTTTCTTTCTTTCTTTCTTTCTTTCTTTCTTTCTTTCTTTCTTTCTTCCTTTTTCCTTCCTTCCTTCCTTCCTTCCTTCCTTCCTTCCTTCCTTCCTTCCTTTCTTTCTTTCTTTCTTTCTTTCTTTCTTTCTTTCTTCTTTCTTTCTTTCTTTCTTTTCTTTTTTTCTTTCTTTCTTTCTTTCTTTCTTTCTTTCTTTCTTCCTTTCTTCCTTCCTTCCTTCCTTCCTTCTTCCTTCCTTCCTTCCTTCCTTCCTTCCTTCCTTCCTTCCTTCCTTCCTTTCTTTCTTTCTTTCTTTCTTTCTTTCTTTCTTTCTTTCTTTCTTTCTTTCTTGCCTTCCTCCTTCCCTCCCTTTCTCACTCTTTCTTTCTTTCTTCTCTTCTTCTAGATCGCTCTTTATTTCTATGCATTTGCACTCCCAATCAATTTTTTTTTCATTTGGTAAAAATTGCCATCACAGATTGAAGTTTATCTATTCCACCAATTATTTTTGCTTTGCAGGCCATAAATCTGCTCACATAGTTCTTGTTTCTCTCTCTCTCTCTCTCTCTCTCTCTCTCTCTCTCTCTCTCTCTCTCTCTCTCTCTCTCTCCTCTTTTTTTTTGCTTAGGCAAAAAGTGACTTGCCCAGGGTCACACAGCTAGTGTCAAGTGTCTGAGGCCAAATTTGAACCCAGGTCCTCCTGACTCCAAGGCCAGAGCTCTATCCACTGCACTACCTAGCTGCCCCTGTTTCTCTTTTAAATTACTCAGGAACAGTTGTGGTTTCATATTCTCCTCAAACTCAACAGGGTCATCTGTCTCTGTCACTGTCTTGTCAAGTGTTGAATCATTTCCCTATGTTATATAGTATTTGTTCATAGATGTCTGAACTAATTTACTAAATCTGGAGACCATATATCCATCTGATGTATAGACATTTTCCATGTTGATTCAGCTGCTTATGTTCAAGGTCTTTGAGTTTTCTTCTTCCTGAGATCTTTAGTCATTTTAATCTTCATCCCCCCTTATTTTCTGCTGTTGTTCACTTTCCAGCTCCCTCCTCTTGGAATGCGGTTTTCTTGGGGGTCTCACAGCATCTCAGCCTTCTCCTACATTGGTTCACCAGCCTAGGTCTCTGTCCCAAGTGATTTTTGGGTGGACACAAGTAGTTGCAGCTGGATGCTGGGCCCTTTGCCTCAGGCTTAGTGATGTATTATACAACCTTTCCACCACTACCCACTACCCCTCCTTTTTCTCCCCCGCCACACACCAATGCCAGGATACAGTCACAGTGTTCTGCCCTGTTCCTTTTGTTTTTCAGTTCTCTTCCTTCATATCAGCCATTCAGAATGTTACTACATTACTACTGTGGGGTTAATTTTTGTAATTTGGGTGTACAATTTGTAATTTGGGTCTCTGAGGCTTCAGGAAGCAGGGAAGGTGTTTGGGTATGGATTTGAGCTCTCTTTCAGATCCAGATATGTGTCCTGTCCTCTTCCTTCTTTTCCTGCATTCTTCTGCAGAGATCTTTTACAGCAAAGAACACTGCTTCTCTGTTGGCTATCACAGCCCCAGCAAACTTCTGCAGCATGGAGCCAGGATTTTCATGACCCTGGAAAGAGGGAAGGGTTACTGGGTTATGGGACTGGGTTTTGCTGCAAGACTGTGGGTGGTGTCCTTCAGCTGGCTAGTGTAGCTTGCTGCCAGTAGCTTGGTGGGTGGTAGGGGAGGGTGTCCTGTGTAAGCTTAGTGTAGGTTCATTTTCTTTTTAAACCTTCTTTTGGGTTCTGGATGTTCTAGACAATGAAGACAGCTGAGGTTGCTTTACTTTTGGTATATAATTTTTGTTATGGAGAGGTTTTCAAGATTGTTCTGATTTAAAAAAATCTAACCTTCCATCTTGTTGGCCATGTGACCCAGAAGAGGTATTAACTTTTAACACAGCCACAGGACACTCATGGTTCACACTGAGTTTGTGGTCAACTAAAATTTTTAGGCCATTTCTCATCTCTCCCTACACTTCAATAAATTGCTGACAAGTCCAGTTTCTCTCACTCTATATTTGTATAATTGGCTTTTTTTTTTGTTTAAAAGATTGTTCCCCTATCACACTCAGGGTGAAAATTCAGAAGATACTCATGGTCCCATGCCACTACTGATTGGCACAGGATCTTTGGCCTACTCTGTTTCTGACCTGATCCAATATGCTCCTCCATAGTCAACCTGATCCCCACTCCCCATTTTCAGGGGTTCATCATATTGATGTCGGACTTAGTTTAGGTGTCTTAATGGCCCAGTCCACTGTAGCTCAGAACTCCTGAGCTCTAGAGCTCTTCAGTCTCATTGACCCTGGCAGTAGGGATTATAAACATATGCCACCATGCCTGGCATAATTGAGTTTTTGAACCTCACCCTCATTCTCACTAATTTAAACTGATTTCACTTAAAAATTCTCTTGAGTGTTTTACCTGAAATAG
Source organism: Phascolarctos cinereus (assembly GCF_003287225.1). NCBI lineage: Eukaryota > Metazoa > Chordata > Mammalia > Diprotodontia > Phascolarctidae > Phascolarctos > Phascolarctos cinereus. The sequence goes on from NW_027555958.1 coordinate 183,831,722, forward strand.
GTGAAAGAGTTCTGAAAAAGGCTCAGGAGACAACTTTAAACCCAACTCCAGATTTTTAACCTATGAGGTCTCAAAAGACTTTAATGAGGGGAAGGAAACAAAATTCTGCCATGTTTCCATTCACAAAGAAGTCAAGAAGAAACCATGAAGTTTCAATTTTTTAAAAAAAAGCTTCTAGGGGAAATAATTTTTTCCTGTATATTGACCATTTAATATGTGTTCCAGTGTGGACAGAATGGGAATGAGTATCCTAATAAGAAAGGCATCTTTTCTTCTTTTTTGAGGGAAATTATTGGTTAATTTGTTAATTCAATGACATCCTACTTTCATATAAGTTGTGGAAGGCAGGGAAATATCAGGTGTGGGTATTATTGTTACCACAGAACTAATGATGCCCATCCAGCCACATCTAGCTCTCATTCCACATCTCACCCTTACTCAAGTGGCTCCATGATTTACTCAGTGGGGATTCTGCTTTTAGATTTGTAGATCACAATGTTCTCAGTCTCTTTCTCCTGGCAAATCCATCTTCATGTTTTTCCTCCATCAAGGATCTACCCACAGGCACTGGACAGGTTTTTGAAATGTGCCTTGTGAAAACTGCCATGAGCTTAATTATACGGCCTAATTTATTATGATGTTTGAGATGTCTTGTGTTGTACAAAACATTAATTAAAAAGTCAAATATCATTTAGCCTCAAGGAAGCCCTGCCATCAAGGCACCAGATGAATGGTTTCATCAGTGCACATGCTATGGCTTTTCCAAAGGCCATGGTATCCCTATTGCTTAGCAGGCAGAGCTCTCTTAGAAACTTTTAGATGCATTAGGTCAGTGATGCCTAGGCATTAGCCCCAAATGAATAATGATCTTGGGTTAAAAAAAAGGAATATTACTCTGAAATGTTAAATGATTTCTTCCCCATGGCTATGAAATTTCCTAAATTGTAATGCCAGTGCATACTTTCATCATACATCTTTTAAAAAATTGTACCAATTAATAGGTAAATTGCTGTTTGGGGCTTGGGTTGGGAGAAGATCTAAACTTCCCTATGTCCTGAAGGTCATGGAAAGATTAAAAAGAGAGGAAGTTAAGAAAGAAAGTGCTCCTACTACCCATCTTGCCTATCTATGAGGTTTTTTAAATAGGTTACTAGTTCAGTCTCTTTCTGGTCTGAACTCTTCTGCAACACTGGATCTTAATGACAACACTAGTACAGCTCACCCCCAAGAGCACCTAGTCCTCACTCCTTCTGGTCCTACGTGGCTTCTACGGTTTCCAGGATCTGTCTCAACTTTCCCTTTTCAGCACCCAGTTTCTGGTCCAGTTTAAGCACTAGTAGGGCAACCATCCATCTGCTGGTAGCATGGCCTGGAACGATGGGACAAAAGTCTCTTAAAGGGCAAAAAGAGGAGAAAACTTAGGGATCTTAAGGAGCATAAGGAGGAGAGGGAGGGAATAAGTATTTATATAGCACCTACTCTGTACCACGCACTGTGCTAAGTGCTTTGCAAATATCTCATTTGATCCTCACAACAACCTTGCAAAGTAGCTACTGTTGTTATATTCATTTTACAGTTGAGGAAACTGAGGCAACAGAAGTTAAGTGACTTGCCCACACCTATTAAGTATTTGAGGCAGGTTTTGAAGTCAGATCCTCTAGTCTCCAGGCCCAGTGCTTTATCCACAGCACCATCTAGCTGTATATGAATATGTATATGAATATGCATATGTATATGTATATGTATATGTATATGTATATGTATATGTATATGTATATGTATATGTATATGTATATGTATATGTATATGTATATGTATATGTATATGTATATGTATATGTATATGTATATGTATATCTGTATCTGTATCTGTATCTATATCTATATCTAATCTACATCTATATCCATATCCATGTCCATATCTATATCTATATCCATATCATATCCATATCTATCTCTATCTCCATCTCCATCTCTATGATCTAGAAATATAGACATAGACTTACATAGCTAGATATTTAGATATAGATAGATACAGATAGATATATAATATATATTGTATACATGTTTATATTTGTGTGCATATATACAAATGTGTTTATGTATATATGTGTATATATACAGATATAGATATAGTATGCATATATATGTGTATATATACATAGATGTAGATAAAGTATAGCCTGTCTTCCCCATATTAATCTAATTTTCCCAGTCAGCTTCTAGGAGACACTGGAAACACTTGCTTCACAAATAATCTCTGTATTATTCTATCCCTAGCAGATTCTGAAATCTATGGGGGGGTCAGGGAGAGGGAGGATGTTTTCTCTAAAGTTGTATATTCCCCCAGTTTCTAGAAAACTGCTCTCCACTCAGAAGGCATGTAATGAATGTTTGTTGAAACATTTATTGAATCACTGACCAATGATCACCAAAGACCAAAAAGTAATGACAACTTAGTAGTGTTAACTCTTCTCTTTTAACCTAATAATTCTTTAAAATTTCCCTTTAAAAAAATTAGGAGCTGCTTAGAGGACCAAAAGAGTGTTAACTTTTTTTCAGCCTTAGCCATAAAGGAGTAAATGCAAGTATGATTTTCAATTTACCAGACTCAACAGGTACAATTTTGATGTACTCATAACCCCCAAGGATGAAATTGGCAATCACTCATAGAAACCTTTGTTTCCAAAGAAGAAGTAATTATATTTGTGTACACAAATTTATATTTGTGTAAGCCTTATAGTTTATGATGTGTTTTCACAAGAATTATTTCATTTGAGCCTCAGCCCCACTCTATAAAGTAGTCAAAATGAGTATTCTCATTTTTCAGAGAAAGAAATTGAGACCAAGACAGACATTGTGACTTGCTTAAGGCCACAACGCTAATTATTGTAATAGCCAGGAAGAGAACCTGGTTTTATTGACTCCTAGTTTCTACTGCCAAGTCAAATCCACAGGACTTTTTGAAATGCTTACTGTGTATGCCAAGTGTTGTGGTATATACTAGGAATACAAAAATAAGCTGAAAGAAAGAAACCCTTCCCTCGAGGAGCTTACGTCCTAAGGTAGGAAGACAACACATAAAAGGAAGTTGGGGTGAGGGTGAGGTGAGGAAGGGATGGTGAAGGAAGTCGAGAGAATCAGGAGTATAGCCTGGAGGGGAATGAAGATACAGCTAATCTGGGCATTTTCCTTAAAAAGGAGGGTCTGGGGTTGGGGGAGCAGGCACAAGCTAGGTGCAGTGGATGGATCACCAGCCCTGAAGTCAGGAGGATCTGAGTTCAAATCTGACCTCAGACCAAGCAGTTGACACTTACTATTTGTGTGACCCTGGGTAAGTCACTTAACCCCAATTGCCTAAAAGCAAAAACAAACAAACAAACAAACAAAAAAAGGAGGGTCTGGGAAGAAACAGTCAATCAGAGGAGGGGACCACAGTGGCAGAGTTGACTTTCAGGGTGAGGGTGGTAGATAAAGTCTGGTGTCAGGAGTGGAGCCTGGAGAGGAATACCCGTGCTTTTGTGCCCCAGCTGCTTTTCTAATTCCTTTAGGTCAATCCCGAGGTGCTCTTTCATTCTCCATTCTCTCTATTTTAAGCTGATTATGCTTTTAAATCCTCCTGAGTGTTTGACCTTAAGTAGCTGGAAAGAGTTCTCTTGTTGAAGAAGCCTCAGGAGACACTAAACCCAGTCCCAGATTTTTGTCTGTAAAATCTCAAAAGCCACTTTTAAGGAAGGGAAAGGAATTCGATGAAATCTCTTTTAATAAAGAAATGAAGACAAAACCAGAGAGATTTCAATTAAAAAAAAAGATTCCTAGAGAAAATCAATTTTTCTCATATTGATAACTTGTCCTGTTAACTCCAGTTTGGACAGAGTGGGGAGTAAGAGGCTTCTAGAAAGACACAGAGTGAACACTCCATTGAGAACAAGTGCTCCCAGCAAGCGCCTCCATTCCTTACGTAGCCATTGAATTCCCACTGAGAGCCAATAGCTACCTTAAATTGCATCAAGAAATGGGATGAATCTGGTTGCTGTGAACTTCAGCAGAACATTTAAACTCTTTCTTTCATCAGGCGATCATTGTTATGTGTTGTGTTGCTGGATAATGCAAATCTTTTTGCCACTGAGATTTTGATTTTAATGTAATGACACTCCATTGGGTAGGGATGTTCGACCTATATTTTGAGATATCTTTTTTGATTTGGGGACCATTTTTGAAATCCAATTCTTTTTTTTTTAAATGCATTTCCTTTCGCTTTTACATCTCGCTGTCACGAGGCAGGTTAAGTGAAGGTGGCCTCCAAACTCAGCCAAAATGAGGTCTTGTTGACTCTGTCGGGCATGTACTGTGGGCCTTTAAGAAAAGCTATAGAAATACCAGTCCTTGTTCTGAGGCTGCATCTTTACCGTAAGAGCTGGCATTTATGTAGTACTTTACAGCTTAGATAATCCTCATAAACCCCTGTGTATTTGGTAATAGAGGTACTAATATCTCCAGCTTGACGAGGAAACTGAGATTTAGTGAGGCTATGACTTTTCCAAGGTCACTCAGCTAATAAGCATCATAAATAGCATTCAGTTGCATTTTCCTGACTCCAGACTGAGCATGCTATCCACTGTATCCCACTTCCTTTCCTTTACTTGGGACACTCAGTACAAAAGCATGGCAGTCGTGGGACAGAGTGCTCACTTAGAAAGCTGGCATACTTAACCATGTTTCAGGAATGTTTTATGTGATGTTGTGGGAAAGATCACTGGATCTGTTGTGAGAGCACATGTATGCAAATTGTTCTTAACCACTCGCTAGCTGTGTGATGTTGGACTACTTATATAAGCTTTCCCAGCTTAGCTTCCTCTCATCTGTAAAATGGGTATAATACTTTCACTATCTACATCTAAGGGTTACTGTGAGGAAAGCACTTTATAAATGCAAGTTATCATTGTGAAGTAGGTTTTTGCAGATTCTACTGACACTTTCACCCTTGTAGTGTGCCTTACCTCCCAGTTTACAGCCCTTACCTTTCCAAGTTTTTTTTTTTTGGTCTTCTTGCCAATCTGAAGGGTGTCAGTTGAAATCTCAGCATTTCTTATTTATGAATTTCTTATATTATTAGTGATTAGAAGTGTTGAAAGGAAAATTCCTTTCACCCTGATCAATGAAGCAAAATTTGGGACAATGAGAATTAAAATCTGATTATAAATACATCAAGGTAGCAACATGTTGATGGACTGATCACTGAAGATCAGCAATGGCTTCAAGGTGGGGTGGCTTTTTTTTTGTTTGTTTCAATTATGTCTTCAGACAGTTTATTGAATGAAGGGCCATTTTCAGAAATACAATGGTAGTTATATTTGTTGAAGAAAGATTAAGCAATTTAGAATTATATTCTCTAGTAATTTATAAATGAAAATTTTTGAGTGTTCACTTCTTCCTTTTGAGGAAGAAATGTCTGTCAGATATATAGTATAAGTATACAAGTCCAGACACATTGTGTGACTATAAAGTAATAAACTACCTACCTACTTAACAGAGATAGATTCCTTGTGTTGTGAGAAATACCTTCTATGGTATCCATATTGAAATAAACAGTTTTACAACACATTCAATTTACTACAGTTATATATAACATAAAAGTTACACCAAACAGAGGAATCAGACATTGTTCAAGACATTTGTGGGTACTTCATTCAATATTTTTTAAAAAAAATTCTTCCCCCTCTTTCTATTTTTAACCGGGGGATTTTAGTCTTCAGAGAAATACAAGAATTGAACTATCACAGAAATCAATACCTAAATCTCATAGGAAGACAAATGAGCTAAAAGCAAATTAGCTAAAAATTTTTATTTAAAATTATATGTGTTTGTGTGTATAATTTGTGTACCTACAATGACTAAAAAAATGGTATTACATGAATGGGGACAGCTTTAATAGGTAACTTTAAGACAATTCAGACAGGTTCACCTCAGCAAAAGAGGTTAGGCCCTCTCCAAGGTAGCAAGAACGTGATAATTTGCAGGTAGAGGTACATCACAAAGAGTACCTCAGACTTGGTGTCTCATTGCTCGCCAGAGTATCCCCTAACACTAGTTGATAAGCAGCGCTAGGAACCATTGTAACTGAATCAACACAATTTTCAACAGCATCATGTTTCATATTGTCATTTATAATTTGTGTAATACAAGACTGGCAGTTGTGTGTGTGTGTGTGTGTGTGTGTGTGTGTGTGTGTGTGTGTGTGGGACAATCCTTAGAGCATAAGTGGATTTTCTCTTCTTTGTGGGTTTTATAGAGTATGGGTGCTACTCTTTGCCTGCTGCCAGTACAACACATAAAGGCTTCATTAGTCTCCTTCTCACCATGAGTGAATAAATGAAGGAAGAGAAAGAGAGAGAGAACTAGAAATGAAGGTGTCTACAAAAGGTTCAAGCTAATGATCTCTCACTCTCTTCCCTGGAGTTTTCCTTATTGGAAGGACTAAAGAAAGGGGGGTAGGAGAGAAGAGAGAAGAGAGAAGAGAGAAGAGAGAACAGAGAACAGAGAACAGAGAGGAGAGAGGAGAGAGAGGAGAGAGGAGAGAGAGAGGAGAGAGAGAGGGAGGGAAAGAGAGAGAGAGAGAGGGAGAGAGGGGGAGAGAGAGAGAGAGAGAGAGAGAGAGAGGAGAGAGAGAGAGAGAGAGAGAGAGAGAGAGAGAGAGAGAGGAGAGACACCAAGCCTCCAGGTGTTGGATTGGTGGCAGGCAGGAAATATCTGGGCATGCTTTTAGTATAGTGCTTGCCACATAGTAGGTACTTAATAGCTGTTTACTGGTGGTGGTGGTGGTGGTGATGATGGTGATAATGATGCTCTTTATAGCCCATTAGAAAGGGAAAATCTAGGCATGCTATAAGGATTGAGCCCTCACTGGCCAGAGCTAGTGAGAGTCAGGTCTTCCTGACTGCAGCCCAACACTCTATCCATGATACCACCTAGCTTGGAAAGCCACTCACAAAGCTCCTGATTCTTTATTAATTGCTCTTTCTTTTGTACCATAACAGGTCTCCAAACAATTACTTGGAATACCTTTAAGAAAAATTTAAGAATATAGGCTGTTTTCTAGTACCTTGTAGGCTCAATTTAGCTACAAATCATGTGCTAATCATAAAGAATTTTTAACTAGTCATTACAGCTGTCTCACACGGGTAATGTGTTAAAAACCTTGTTGTTGATACTATATATACTTGAAAATAATAAAATTGTATTTCTTTGAAAATGTCCAACAATTCAAATTCTTCAGTAATTTAAATTGGCCTTTCCTCTAATAATAATAACAGCATCTAACATTTAAATAGCACTTTAATGTTTGAAAATGCTTTACAAATATTATATCATTTGATTCTCACAATAAACCTGAAATGTAGGTTCTATTGTCTCCATTTTACACACAAGGCAAGCAAAGGTTAAGTGACTTGTTCAACACCACACAGAAAAGTAACTGAGGCAGGATTTGAACTCAGATTTTCCTGATCCCAAATCTAGCAGTCTATTTACTATATCACCTAGCTGCCTCTAAGTAGTTCATTTCCTTTCTTTGAGCTTCTCTATATCATTTATGGTCAGTACTACTCAATTTTTTAGTGTTCTTTAAAAACAGTAAGAAAAGTTCTGGATTTGTAGGCAGAGGACTTGGGTTTGAATTCTGTTTCAGCTGCTTGACTCTGTTTGACTTTGGGAATATCACCTTAGCATTTTGGGACTCCATTTCCTCATGTACAGAATGAAGAGGTTTGAATTAGCTGATAGCTAAGGTCTCTTCCAGCTCTAAAACTATCTAAAGGACATGTCTTATGAGCTGGCTCCCCAGCTCTTGAAAAACACCGTATGTTCTATTTCTTTGGAGGCCCACAAGACACCTACCATGGCATTGATAACAACAGGAGCTCTCAATGCTTGTTGGTGGGTATCTTAGTCAGAAATCAATGCGACTTTCTTTGAATTTATATTCAGTAAGGATTCTTAATCAATTAGTAATCATTTGTTTAGTGCCTACTATGCTAGTACCTGGAAATACAAAAACAAGAGCAAAACAGTTACTACTCTCAAGGAGTTTACATTCTAATTGGGGAGACTGTGTGTGTGTGTGTGTATACATTGGTCTAAAGCAAAAATATACAAAACCAAATAGGAAATAACTTTAAGCTGCAGGCACTGGCAGTTGGGATGAAGAGGGTAGGGAAGATGAAAGGACCAGAAAAGAGCTTCCAGTGTAAGCAGGAGCTCCAGCAAAGTCTTGATGGAAACCAGGGATTCCAAAAGATGGAAGCAAGGATGAATCACTATCATCTTACAATTTTTTAAAAAGACTTTGACAGACGTTTTATGGAAAAGGGTGAAAATGAAAGAGGAGACAAGGTCTTATTTTTAAAAATTTATTGCCAAGCTATCCCTTTTTTAAATGGTATTTTATCTTTAAGGCAACTCCACTTCACGTACTGCGACTCTAAGTGCTATTCACTTTATAAAATATGTGACATGTTTTGGATCAAATAGGAAGCACTCAGCAATCTTTCACCCACTGAGTTTTCTTGCTGTGGATCAGCTGTCCCCTCCTAATAACCACCATTGGAGATCCTTGGTAATTATTTTAACCCCCTGCCTCTTTGCTACCAATTACATACAGTACCGGCAACAGGGAATAGTAGCTTTCATCTTAGAAAAAGCAGTAGGGGATGCCTCCCCTCCTTTCTTTCCCCTCCTAGATTTATGGTGCTTCTGATGCATTAGCACATCACTGCTCATCAGGTTTACTAATGTGAAACCACAGCGGTACCTTTCAGTTAGGTTCTTTCATCACCAGCCCCACGTTGTAATGAATTCACTGGAATATGTGCACCATGGCTCTCCAGGGGAATATAATGGGCCTGTTTAAAAATAACCATTCTCTTTCCATGCTGAGTGAGTTCAGTTGCTCTGTAAACATTTGACATTAAAAAGATACTGTTTTAGGGAAGGAGCTGGGCAGTGGGAGGAGATGGATTTTGCAAATTCTAGATACATCTTGATTTTTAAAATTCATTTTTATTTACCTTCTTTTTTTCCCCCAGAAATGCCTACTTGACATTACAATATTGATGCAATCTTTGAATGTGAGTGGTGATCAGGAAGGTCATAACCAAGTCTTACCATCATTTCTACATACAGTGTGGTACAATAGAAAGAGAATTGAGTTTGGAGTCAGAGGACTTAAGTTTAAACACTAGTTTTGCTATGTCCTACCTATGTGACCTTGGTAAAGTCACTTTACTTTCATGAATCTCAGTTTATTCATCTGTAAAATGAACAAGTTGGACTAGATGCCCTCTAATGTTGCATCTAGCATTAAAGCTGTAATCCTATGAATGTAATTATGCATGAAGGAAGTTATTTACTCACGTAGGCAGGGTTTACCTTACCTCTTGGTTTTCTTCTTAGTTTTGATCTGACAACCCTTTCTTTAGCTTTCTCATTGAATATATTAAGGAACTAAAGATCAGAAAGAATGTAGTGAAATGAGTGCTGGCCCTGGAGTGAGAGGATCTAGCTTCAAATTCTGCCTTTGCTTCTCACTACCTATGTGACCTTGGGCGAGTCACTTAATCTCTTTGGGCCTCAGTTTCCTCATCTGTAAAGGGGAGGGATTGGACTAAGAGACTTCTGAGATCCCTTCCAGTTTTAGATCTATGGCCTTATCATTCCACGATAAACTCAATGCTTAATTGGTATCAAAAATAGAACTGGCGCTTTCTTAATACTTCAATATATCATGGAATGCCCTGGTGCCAACTTATACTCATATAATTGTAGTTGAATTTTTTAATTGATGCTCTAGTTTTTAACATTGTTGTCACTTCCCAATGATTTCCTCTGTCTACTCCACTAGAACCCTTCCTTGTAACAAAGAAGTACAGTGGAAGAACAGCTAAGATGAAGGAGTAGGAAAAAGAAGTGTAGCTTAGCTCTCCTATCTACTCTATAAATACCTAGAAAATGTACCAGACTGGATCCTAATATGGAAATCCGAGGGAAAAACAGTCATTTTTTCTGGTGAAGGCTGGTTTAGAAAGACGGAACTTTTTGTATATTAGGGACAAAGTCTAGCTAAGAGAGCACCACATGGAGCCTTTTGATTTGAGGAATGAACTAGCAGGGGTGTGGAACCTGCAGCCTCAAGGCCACATGGGGCCCTCTAGGTCCTCAAGTGCAGCCGTTTGACTGAATCCAAACTTCACAGAACAAATTCCCTTAATAAAAGGATTTTTTCTATAAAACTTGGGCTTAGTCAAAAGGCCTCATCCTAGGACCTATTTATAGTCACTCTTTTTTTTTTTCCCAGCTAGGCAATTAGGGTTAAGTGACTTGCCCAGGATCACATAGCTAGCAAATATCAAGTGTCTTTGGCTGGAATTGAACTCAGGTCCTTCTGATTCCAGGGCAGTGCTGTATTCACTGCACCACCTAGCTGCCCCTTCACACAAGGACCTAGAAGGCCACATGTGACTTCAAGGTCAAAGGTTCCCTACCCCTGAACTAGAACCTATGAGAAGTTGCAGATCCGAGACCATGTACTGTGCAATAGAAGCAAGTAGCACCTGTGAGGGAGTAGATAGGAATAGTGGGAGTGATTATCAGATTTTGATAGCCCCCAACCCAGTTTGAAGTCTATAGTGGAATAAACAGGGAAGGGAGCTTAGACCAAAGAAGAAGCTACAATTCTATTACTCTGAACCTTCAGTTTTTTCAGCTAACAGATGGTGGCTAGGGCCAGCAGCAGTCTCTGGGAGAATAAACTGGGGGCAAGCCCATAGTTGTGTTGCTCAGGCCAAGATCCAGGCCAAGAGCTTGCCAAGCTTAGACTAGGAAGGAAACAATCAGACTCGACCAGATCAAAAATTGGAAAGAGAATTAATAGTATAGTGTAAAAAGAACAAAACCTTACCTAAGCAACAGATACCTAGAAAATTAGAATAGACTAAAAAGTTAATGTTTTCATGAAACAAGATACATTTTTATTTTATTTATTTTTTTTTTGTAGGCAATTGGGGTTAAGGGACTTGCCCAGAGTCGCACAGCTAGTTAGTGTCAAGTGTTTGGTCTGAGGCCAGATTTGAACTCAGGTCCTCTTGACTTCAGGGCAGGCGCTTTATCCACTGTGCCACCTAGCTGCCCCAAGACACATTTTTAAAATGAAAAAAAAAAATGAAAGAAATGAAAGGCATCTCATATCTAAAACAACTGACTATGAAAACATACCAAGTAGAGATCTTTTAAGAGTTATTGGACTACTTGAGAGTCATAACAACCACCACCACCACAAGAAAAACCTAGAGATCACATTTCAAGAAATCATAAAAGAAAACTGACCAGATTTCTTAGAATCAAAAGGCAAGATGAAAATAGTAAGAATCTAGTGGTCACCTCCTGAAAGAAACCCCAAAATGAAAATAAAAGCATTCAGGAGTATTATAGCCAACGTCTTGAGCTTCCAGGTTATACACCCCCCCACACATATATACATACACACACACACATATGTATTTTATATATATGTATATATATATATATATATATATATACATATATATATACCCTCATATACAACATATATACGTACACATATATACATATTATATGTGTGTGTGTGTGTATCCAGAAAGAAAGAAATACTAAGAAGCCATAGTCAATAACACATAAGATTTGTTATCCGCCATATTAAGAAGTGGAGAGCTTGGAATATGATATTTTAGAAGATACAAGATATACTTTTAATTTAGGATGGGGGAGAGGATAAAACAGAGGGAATGGATCTTTAATGAAATAGATGACTTTCGAGGCATTCCTATTGAAAAGATCAGAGTATGCAGAAACATTAAAATATAAACAAAAGAGTCAAGAGAAACATAAAAAGGTAAATATGAGAAAGAAATCACAAGGAGCTAGACAAGGATGAAGTATTTATCATATTATCAGAGGTCATTGAAAGAGTCATATTAGAAAGAAGGTCTTAGAGTGATTTTTTTCATACTTTTGATCTTAAAAGAAATAACAGAGGGGAAAAGAAATACATTAGGGGAAAAAGAGAGAGGAAAGGTAGAGGAAATGATCTCGCATAATTGGGGTGCAGAAGGAGAAGACTATACAAACCAGGAGAATGGAGAAACTTGAAGCTCATTTTCATCTGAACTGGTCAAAGGAGGAAAAAGAAATACAGACATAACTGGTGCAGAAATACAACTTACTCAGCAGGGAAACAGGAGGAGAATAGGAGAGTGAAAAGAGAAGAAAGAATAGACCCATCTATATAGAGCTCTCTCTACTAATGCAGATTGCCACCATCTCTACAACTTACAGCATTAGAAAGCTGGATGGGGCACTAAGAGGTTAAATTACTTTCCTAGGGTCATACAGTTAATATGCTCCAGCAGTGACACTTGAATTTAGGTCTTCCTTATAGCAAAATCAGCTCTTTCCCTCCATTATACTATGCTTGCATTATACTATACTATAGTATACTGTAAGAAAGTTCTTAAACTTTTTAGTGTCATGGACACCTTTGGCAATCTGATGAAGCCCATAGACCACTACTCAGAATAATACTTTTCTGTCTACATTCACAATTTAAAGAAATGCTAAATCTCAGTTAGAGGTTAGTAAAAATAAAGGGGTAATTTTTTTCCCAGCAAATTCACAGACCCCCTCCCTCTCCCAAATCTCTTCAGGTCCATGGACTCCAGATTAAGAATTATCACTGTAGATTAACATAGAAGCGTGGTCTGAATTGGTTAATATTTATGATCCACCTAAATATTCTTATTTCTTTCACCTTCTTTCCTTTTTTTCCTCTTCTCATTCTCATTCTCCTCCTCCTCCTTCTTGTTTTTCCTCGCTTGTCTCTCTTTCCTTTCCTTCTTCCTTGTCCCTACTGCTCCCTACTGTCTCTCTGCTCCCAGCCTCCTTTGCCAGGCCTTTTTAATGATCTCTAGGGAAGAAAGAAAGCATTTTCTAGGTCCTGTTTTAGATCCTTGGATTTTTGCTCATTGAAAATTATCTGAAGCCTGAAGCATAGGCCCACAGGAATCACAATCACTCTCTCTTTTATGAATTCGTGAGCCAAATACTGAAGAGGATGCCGGATGCTTAGCTTGTTATTATAGTTGTCTTGTGTATTTTTTGCCAAAAGGTTGTAAGAAATGGCTGTTGGTCTCCAGCGTAGGTAATAATATACCAGGCTCTCCAAACTAATACAGATCATTGTAGTTCATACTTTGGTGACAGCATGCTGTATTCTGAAGACACTGATAAAAAATGGGAAGTTGGAGAAATGGTTCACTTTAATTGTCAGACAACAGAAGAATAGGGGTCTCCCAACAGCTGGAACCTGCTGCCATGGAAACCATAATGTTCCATCATCTGAGAGATTAAAAATTGTGACAGTTAATGGATACTACAGTTGTTTGCATGTTTCATTACTTTAAAAAATCATTATTTTGGGGCCCAAGAGAGTTGATTTTTTTGAAGACACATCACTGTTTATTAAAATTTATCTCAGTAGAATATGGGTTCACTAAAAAGGGAGGTGAGATGACTCAGAAATAAATGACCCATTTTGGCACCAGTTCTACTTATTCTTCCCCTGATGATTGGCTGGCTAACTGACATGATAGGATGATTGATTTAGAGCTGAAAATGGCTTTAATGGTCATTTAGTCCAACCAATTAATTTTACAGATGAAAAAAACTGAAGTCTATATACGTGTTAAGTGACTAGCTTGAAGTCACAGGATATAAGTGATAGAACTAGGATTTGAACTTAGGTCCTTTAATACTAAAGCCACTGTTTTCCAGCATGTTCAGGTCTCTGCAATCCTTGTAAAAAAACAACAAAAATCCTTAAACTTACCTTGCCACTGTCACCCACTAAAACTGTCATCACATCTCTTTCACTTACCTCTTCAGGTTTTAGAAAGAGCAGCCTACACTCACCTCATCGATTTCCTTGCCTCCCGCTTCACAGCCCAACAATTTTCTTCTTTGCTTATTGAAATGGTTGTCTGTTGAAGGCTGAAACCACTCTATTGAAACTGCTGTCTCCAAGGTCACCAGTGATCTCCTAATCATGAAATCAAATGATCTTTTACAATGCTGATCCATTTTGATCTTTCCGGAGCATTTCATGTTGATATTGTTGACTTCCTCCTCTTTCTTGATACTTTCTTCTCTGTTGATCTCCATGACCAAATTCTCCTTCTTGGTCTTTTTTCAATGGTTCATCACTCATTTTTTACCTTTTAAGTGTGGCTATCCCCAAAGATCCTGTGCTTAGCCTCTCCCAGTCTTTCTCTATACTCATGCCTTCCCCTTTCCTAGAGGAGTAGCTTATCTGCTCCTATGGTTTCAACTATCACTTTCATTAGGTGACTCGCCAATCTCTAGGCAGACCCTACTCTGAGTTCAAGTCTTATGTTTTCAAAGGCATTCTGGGCATTTCTATCTAAATGTTTTGCTAGTGCCTCAGACTCGATGTAGCTGAAACAGAATTCCTCATCTTCATCCCTAAACCTGTTCTTCCTAAATTAACTATTTTCTATTAGTGGCACCAACTTTTTTCCAGTTGGCCAGGCTCAAAATCTCAAAAGAGTCCTCCCTCATTATCTGGTTGGCCCTATATATGTCAGATACTTCAAAAATGATGTCTCACTGACCCTTAAATCCTTTGCCCCTTTGAACTGAAGTCTACATACATGCTGAGTGATTAGCTTAAAGTCACACGGAACATGAATGACATTCTTTCTGATATGTTTAAAAATAAGTTTTTATTGGCGTATTTTTTTTACATTACCATAGATTCTCCTAGTATTCTTTTTCCTCCTCACTTTCTTTCTGAGAGCCATCCCATATAACAAATTTATTTTTTAAAGACAAAAAAAGAAGAGGAAAAAAATCGATGTAGCTGATAAATATATAAAAAAATCCAAAAGTATGTGCAATGTTCAACACTTGTGCCCCCTCCCACCTCTTCAAAGGGGTGAAGTGGGAGAGTCTTCTCATATGTCATCTTTTGTGCCATGCTTAATCTTTATAGTTTTGCAACATTCATTTTGATTTTTTGGTGGTTCTTTATATTTATTCAATTGTAGACACTGTATATATTGTTTTCTTGGCCCTATTCATTCTGCATCAGCTAATACAGATTTTTCCACGCTTCTCTGCATTCATCATATTCATAATTTCTCATATTTATTTAGCCATTCCTCAGTTGAGGAGCATTTACTTTGTTTCTAATTCTATGCTATCTCAAAATAATACTTTCATAAATATTTTGATACATATGGAGACTTTTTTTAATCACTGGTCTGACTATAAGGCTACTAGTAGAATTTCTGGGTCAAAAGGCTTAGATATTTTAATCACTTAATTTACATAATTCTATATGCTGTCCAGCATGGCTGTACTGATTTACAGCTCCACCAACAATGTATGCCTATGTCCTCAGAAACAATAATTCCCATCTTTTGTCATTTTTGCCAATTTGCAGAGTATGAGGTGAAACTTCAAGGCTGTTTCGATTTACACTCTTTGATTTATCTATTATCATTAGTGATTTGGAGTATTCTTTCATGTGGTTTTTAATAGTTTTGTTTTTTTCTTTAAAGAACTGTTTATATCCTTTGACCTTTGACCTCTATTGGGACATGGATTTTGGAGATGTACATATATATTCATCTGAAAAATCTCATAAAAAGTACTTTTTATCATTTAACCAGTTCCCTTCTTGTCCTCTTTATAAAGAAAAAAAAATTTTCTTATGTTATCTACTTTATTTTTTTGGTATTTGTCTCCATTATTTGGTTAATAATATGTCTTCTACCCATAGCTGTGAGAGGCATTTTATTTATTTCTCTTTCAATAATTTTAGTATGATTTTTATATTTACAGTGTGTTGTGGAATATAGCATAAAGTATTGGCATAAGCTTTAATTTTTTGCCAAAATGCTTTTTGATTTTTTTCTGAGTAGTTTTTATCAAATAGGGAGTTCTTTCCTCAATAGCTTATATTTTCTGCTTTTTCAAACACTGGGTTATTGAATTTCATTATTTCTGATACTCTCTTGTCTAGTCTGTTCCATTGTTCTGCCTCTCTCTATTTTAATCAATACTGGTTGGCTTTGATGATTGCTATTTTATAATATATATGAGGTGTGAAAGTATTATTCTGCCTTCATCCATACATTTTTTCTTCATTTCCCTTGATATTCTATATATTTTATTGTTCCAAATGAATTTTGTTATTATTCCATAAATCTGATTGCTATAGAATTAAGGCATGAATTAATTTTGGTGGCATTGTCATTTTTATTATATTGGAATACCCCAGACATGAGCACTAAATATTCCTCCAGCTATTTAAATTGTTTGTTATTTTTTTTAGATAACTCTATAATTGATTCCATACAATTCTTTGTGCTTGTTAAATTGATCCCCTGATACTTTATGTATTTTGTTTTTATTTGGAATGGGATTTCTTTTTTTATTATCTTTTTTTTAAATTTGTTGTTATTATTCAGAAATGATGTTGATTTTTGAGGATCTATTTGCAACTTTGATAAAGCTATTGTCTCAATTATTATCTTTGTTGATTCCCTAGGATTTTCCAAGTAAACCATTAAATCGCCAATACACAGGGATCATTTTAAATCTCTTCTTTACCTATCTTTACGCTGTTAATTTCTTTCTCTTGTCTCATTCCTATTGCTACTATTTCTATAACTATATAAAATAATAATAAAGAGTATAGGCATACTTGTTTCTATATTCAATTCTAGTGTGTCCCTATTACTTAAGATGCTTGCTTTTGGTTTTAAATTGATACTTTTTGTGATATTAAAAGATGACCCTTCTATGACTATACTTTGTAGAGTTTTTAGCATAAATGAGTGTTGTACTTTGACAAAGGCTTTTTCTGTGTCTATTGAAATAATCAAGTGGTTTGGGATGTTTTTGTTTTTAATAAATTATGTTGATTTTTTCCCTGATGTTGAACCATCTTTGCATCCCTAGAATAAATCCAACTTGGAAATAATGAATAATTTCTTGGATGAACTGCTCTCATTGGTTTCACAGGATTTTATTTAAAAATTTCAAATCTGATCAGCTAGGTGCGCAGTGGATAGAGTACTGGCCCTAGAGTCAGAAGGACCTGAGTTCGAATTTGGCCTAAGACACTTGACACTTACTAGCTGTGTGACCCTGGGCAAGTCACCTAACTTTGATTGCCTTGCCAGAAAAAAAATTCAAATCAATATTCAGTAATCATATTAATTATAATTCTCCTGTGCTTTATACTTCCTTGAGTATTAGGAATATATTATATATAAAAAGATGCTGGAAGGGTGACTTTTTTCTCAGTTTAAAGAATAATTTGTGGAGAATGCTTATGTATTGCTCTTTAAAAGTTTGATGCAATTCTCTTGTAAATCCATCACAACAAGCAGTTCTCACCCCCTCCACCTTGATAGTTCCTTTGTAGCTAGTTCTATTCTCTTTTCTGAGATTGAATTATTTCCAATTTTTTTGGTCTTATATTAGTTTGGATATTTCATATTTTTAAGCCATTCTTTGTGTGTGTTCTCAGTTTTGTTTGTATCCAATTATTCTTTTTATTTCTTCTGGTTTTGTTGTAATTTTACCTTGTTTGTTATTTTGTTGATTTGATTTTATGCCCTATTGTTTTTACTTAGGTTAGGTAAAGTTTTTTCAATTTTATTAGTCTTTTGAGAGAACCAGATTTTAGTTTTATTTATCATTTCAAACTTTTTTGTTTTCCAGTTTATTTCTCCTTTCATTTTTAATATTTCCTCTTTTGTGCTAATTTTTGTTGTTGTTCAGTCATTTCAGTTGTTTCTGATTCTTTATGATCCCATTTGGAGTTTTCTTGACAGCATATTGGAGTGGTTTGCCATTTTCTTCCCCAGCTCATTTTAAAGATGAGGAACCGAGACAAACAAAATTAAGTGACTTGTCCAGGGTCACATATCTACTAAATGTCTGAGGCCAGATTTGAACTCAGGAAGATGAGTCTTCCTGATTATAGGCCCAGCACTCTATCCTCTGTGTCACCTAGCTACCTTTGTGCTAATTTTAGATTTGTTTATTTGTTGGCTTCCAAATTAAAAAAAAAGCATGTTCAGTTCATTAATTCTTTCTTTATTTTGTTAATGTGTGTTGGTAGGGATATGATTTCCTCCCTCTCCTATCCTCTAGTACTGCTTTAGAAATCCCAGAAATTTTAGTGTATGTTTTCATCATCACTGTTTTCTTTCACATAATTATTGTTTCTGTGATTTATTCTTTGACCCACTCATTATTTATGATCTCATTGTTAAATTTCCATTTGGTTCTGTATCTTTTGTTTGTGGTCACTGTGTGGATTATTATTTTTATTGGTTATGATCTATAAAGGAATATTTACTATTTCCAACTTTTTACATTTTTATTTTGCAAATATCTCTCTTAACACTTTTTAACGTTCTGTATTGTGCTGAGAAAGACATATGTTGTCTAGCGGTTGCATTTAAAAAGCCCCTAAAAACCTTTCCTGGGGGGAGATAGAAGAATAGCTTGAGGAGATAGTAAAGATTTTTAAAGGTTAGGGAAGATCTAGTAATTTTTTTTTAGGCCAAAGGAAAAGAACTTATATAGAAAGAGAGTTTAAAATTGGAAGGAATGGTGACCAAAGGGGAAAGCTTCTGAAGGAGATGGGAGAGGTGGGATCAAGGACATAACTAGATGGCTCATTTCATCTACACCAGAGACTACGGCAAAGAACAACATGGTGAGGGTGATGTTGAGAGAATTAAAGTGTACTGGACAATTTGGGGAGAAGAAACTCTCCACAGATGGTCTTTATTTCATAACAAATAAAAATAAAAATAAAAATTGAAATCCTGTACTAAGAGAGGAAGGAGGGAATGGTATAGAGTGTGTGAGAGAAGGCGATGCTTGGAACAAAGGTTGTAGGGAATTCAATGGAAGTCAATTTGGAAAAAAAGTAAAAAGATTGCCATATAATAATAAAAACCCACCTAAATTGGTTAACATAAATTTGTATTGGGTCTAGTCAGCATGGTTGTAAATATCTTTCTCCAATGCCATGCAACAGTACTTGAGTATAAATGGAGAATACAGATGGTGGTGGGAGGAGGAAGGGGTTACCCAGAACTCTGATTTTAAAAAAGCTTATATGGTGACAAGACAAGGTTGCAAGGAGTTTGAGAGCTATGAATAGTATAAAGTTTGACTTGTTAATTATAGAATCAAGATTTCAAAGGGAGAAAAGTGAAGTGAAACCAGAGGTGATGGACCAGGAAAGTAGGAAAAAGTTGAATGACCAGTGGTCACCCTTTAATCTTTATAGTGCAGTGCCTGATAAATGGTAAATTGCATTGACAAGACTTCATTTACCATTCCCTCAAAATCAACTCTACTAAAATAAGGTGTAGATTTCTGGGCCCATATTGACAACACACTCTCACTGACCGCTGACTCGGTGGGCTCATCAATAGGACAGTGCTTTTCAACAGGCCATTTTGTTTCTCTCCACCTTTACTTTTTTCATCTACTTGAGGCTAAACTCTGGGTTCAAATCCTGGCTCCATCACTTACTGACTATGTGTGAAGCTCTGAAACCCAGTTTACTGATTCTGCCCCAGTGCCCAGGATGGCTATGTATTAAAGTTTAACTGACCTGGGAAACAGTGCTTTTATGCCATGGAACTTAGAATTAGTTTTCCTGTCCCTTTGCCCCTCATTTCTCATTCCTTATTAGGCAATTCAGAGAATTACTCTCTATTTAAGTGGTACAGATGACCCCACTGTCTTGCTTCCCTGGTGACAAGGCAATCTCATTAGTGCCATGTCAGCTCTTTGATTTAAAACTCTTTATGTTTGAGTCCTGAATGCCATTGAGCCTTCAATTGGGATTTGCATCCTGCTGCACATTTGAACCATCAGACTGCCCATAGAGCTGGAGAGAGTGGAGACCTCACATCTATGCTGTACCCGTTGGCATCTGTTCTCTCATAACTGCCGTCCACTTGTGGCACTCTTTGGGAACAATTCCCTTCCTTTTTGCCTTGCATCATGCTACAAAAAAAAATAACAACTTTTCTGATCCTAGTTTTAAATTTTATAAAATGGAAATCATAACACTTGTACTATTTCCCTCATTGGGCAGTGGTAAACCATAAAGGAATGCAGAAATAGTAGTTGTGATCATTATTATTGTTGTTATTATTGCCAGCACAGTCAAACCTTGCTATCAAGCACTTACTTTTCCATAGCCAACCTGTGTGTCCAATTCTGTCTCCGTGTATATAATGAAATAATGTACTTTTCTCACTCTAATATGGAAGTCTATAACACAGGCTTTATTGTGTCCTCAGACACCAAAGTTATAATGAGATTCTACTGTATTATATGAACCCCTACTTGAAAGCTTATATTGACAAATGCAAACATTATTATATTTTTTCCTTCCAAAGCAGTACAAGCTTTAGGGCAAAATATCCTTAACCTATCTGGGTGGGCCATTAGGGGCTCAAAAATAATTCACTAGATGGTACCTGAAAGGTACCTGACAGAAAGGACATCCTCACTCTGAACATTAAAAATGGAAGAATATGAGTCAGCATGTTCTATAAATGCACAGACTGATCTACATGTATATGGAGCAAGGTAAAAGACTGTTCAAATACTTAGGTACCCATGCTCCTGGAATGCCTGGGGACAGGAAAACCAGCACTTTGGGGAACTGGAGCATTTGTGAAGTCAAAGGGAGAGTGTTGGTGGATGGGACAATGACTAAGAAAGAAAGGAACAGGTTGGAGAATTTCATTCCCTATACATATACACATATACATGTATGTATGTATATATGTATTTATGAATGTATGTATTTATCTACCTAAGTACCTACCTAGCTACCCCCACCTACCTATCTATGTATCTACCTACCTACCTATCCATCTCCACATCTATCTACTCATCTATCTGTCTGTCTGTCTATCTGTCTATCTATCCATCTGTGTGTGTCTATTATCTATCTACTGGTAACATCCTGGGTCACATTACTAACTGTTAGACTACTGTGACACTTTTTTTTTTTGGGCTAGCCAATGGGGTTAAGTGACTTGCCCAGAGTCACACAGCTAGTAAGTGTTAGGTGTCTGAGGCTGGATTTGAACTCAGGTCCTCCTGAATCCAAGGCCGGTGCTCTATCCACTGTGCCACATAGCTGCCCCAACACTTTTTTGTTCACAGGAGACAGTTAACATGTTTTCCTGAATTTTTTTGAATGTATGTGACTACATATGTAAATATTTGGGACCAGACTTGTGATTTCATTAAGTACTTGTTCAGCAAACTCCCACATTAATACAAATCTATATCTGCTCTTTTTCAACTTACATGCTTGAGAGTTGCCCAGGGCACTGAGACATTAAGAGACTGTTAGGTTCATATAGTCAGTATGTTTCAGCTCATGTCTTCCCAATTTTGAAGGTGGCTCCCTACCCATTATGTTATGTTGTTATGTTGTCCTCCCTGATGCATGTATGTGTGTATATTTGAAAAATATATTCATATATTATACACACATATATCTATATAGATAGACATATATGAGCATATATGGCTTTTATAGATAGAGCAGAGGTACCCTAATATATGCATACAGGAGAACTTGGGTACTCCTGACTTTGAGGCCAACTATTTATGCACTTGCTAAATTGTAACCCCCATGATCCCACCCCACTGTGTGTGAGAAAGAGAGAGGCAGACAGAGACAGAGACAGAGACAGAGAAACCTGACTTCTTTCTCTTTAGATTCAAGCCCTTCCAGATGGATCCTGTTCCCTTGAGCCTAGAGAGCTTCTTCTCTTATTGGGGGTCCCTGGGCTGTGGGTCACATCTTGAGGCACATTTCTATCTTCTAGGCCTCTCACCGTGCATGTAATAGGCAGTTAACAAGCACTTATTGAATTTGGATCTTTCTGGGCTTGGATTCTGATGAATGAAGTTACATGGTCCAAAAATGTCACACTTAGTACCTGGGGGTAATGTTTTCTTGTCAGCCCATTTGGTCCCCTAGAATCTTAACTTAGAATGGACAGAACAGAGCCTTGTGGTTTGCCTCAATCTAAGCAGGTACTGCAGTCAGGCATACTTTTTTTTTTTATTAAGGTAGAAAATCTGGCTCCACTTCCTTAGATTTCACCCTTTGATTGATGATGACAAGATCCCTGTGGCACAATGGACAGTTTCCTTCTCTGACATCTTACATATTAGTTTGGTGTTCCTGATTTGGCACAATGCCCCAAGCAATGTAACTAAGGAGGGGCTTTTCTCAATGGACACACTAATGGCACCTGTTATTTTCATGGGCGAGTTATATGAACTTGTGTGTATTTCTCTTCTGCAAGCTCTATATTAGATGGAAACACCACAGCCCAATGATATTCTTCCTTTTTCTTTTCTAACAGAGGAATTTTGATTATTCTCCAGTAATAATTTTCAATTATACACTTTAATTGCATCCACGGGGATAGATATGTGATAAATAAATATTTCCATGCTGCCCTTCGAAGGCTTGGGTAATTCTACTGACCAGAGACAGCCCTAGGCCCAATTAAGGAAAAGGCAAATTTTGTTTAATGATCTTAAAAGCAGCTGAGCAACAGAGAAGAGAATTAGATTTAATGATGGAGGAACTCAGTTTGAATCCTGGTTCTGCTTTGTATATGTGTGATCTATGTAAGCCGTTTTCTCTCCTTGCATCTCAGTTTCCTACTCCTGGTACGATAAAGTGTTAAAAGACAGTGTGTTATAAAAGATAGAGTCAAGTCCACTGCCTTTAGAGTCAAGAAGACTTGAGTTGAAGTCCTTTCTCTGACACGTACTATTCATGTGTCTATGGGCAAGTCACTTAACCTCTCAGTGTGTGTCAGGGTTTCAGATCTAGAACCGGAAGGTATTTCAGAGGCCACCTAGTCCAACTGCCTTATCTTACAGAGAAGAAAACTGAGGCCCAGGAAGACTGAGTGATTTAACCAAGGTCATGCAGGTAATAAGCTTTAGGTCTCCTGACTCCAGAATGAATACTTTTTCTAAAGTACCAAGTTTCCTTTCAGAGATCCCTTAAGATTACAGTATAAATTACAAATGAGTTGCTAATTTGCATTGATGGAGGGAATTTCTTAACACCTAGAATTCCCTACACTAATGAAATCATAAGTGCAGACCCCACATAAATATGAGGAAGTGTGATTCAACCCCCCTCCCAATTCTCCCTGGCTTTAAGTCCTATGAGGCATTCATTATCATTTTTTCTTCCTGGAACTTCTACCTCCAAATACATGCCTTAGTCTCATCTAGCTGGCAACTAATAATATCCATGAAGGTGTTAGCAGCTACAGCTTAAAGTATTACCACTCTCTGATATATTTATATTTCAATCAGTGATTCTCAAAAACCCATAGGAAATCATTTTTTAATGATTTCATTTAGACCAATGTGACAGGTCAATGGGAGAGATATTGGCCAAGGAGAGGTTTCCCAAGGCCTCTCAAATCATATTACCTTTGCAGAGGTATGGGACTACGAATGTGGAATGCTTCATGTAATGTCAGACTATGGTGATATATTTTTTAGTTTTGATAAACTTTTTTCTTTCCCCTTTAAAAAATCTTTATTATATGAGATATTTCTTTGGAAAGAGGTGGGAAAAGGGATATAATGGGAATATAGGTGATATAAAAATGAAAGCTAGCAATAAAAAGTGACAGGGTATCTGGGTCCTGTCTCAGACACATATTGTCTGTGAGATCCTGGGTAAGTCACTTCACTTTTCATAGCTCAACTTTTTAAAACAATGTTATAAATACCTACATTGGTAGAGAGAAATTTCCTACCATGGAGTCTGCTGTTCGTTCTACTCCCTATCTCTGTCCTTTATAGCTAGAGGCCAATCCTGCTGTGAATAGCTTACATGTACTTGGAGCTGACTGTAGCTGCACCAACCGCAAACTTGTGTCTCCTCTTCCTGACCCCTGGCGTGCATTTATAATGCAGTTGGCTGGCTTATGTAAGGATTGCAGCCTGCCATCCTGTGACAGTACTCTCCTCTGGGAAGCTAACTGACTCCTAAGTAACTCTGCAATTTGTCTTTAATGAACAACATGCTTTACCATTAACCACTCAGCCTTGACGTAGCACAATGTATATCTGGTAGCTCTTTAACATTTTGAAGGAGACTCCCCACAGAAGCTTCTCTAGCTAAGAGGAATCTGTTGGTCCTTGAGAGGAGAAAGTCTGTGCTCCTCTTCTGAAAGCACAACTTGGCTGCACTGTCTCTTCTAGTCATTCTTTCCATCTGCCAAAAAAAAATTATCTGCTTTCAATGTTGTTTTAATTGGCGATGATCATTCCTGATTATCATTTTCTTGGCATAGTTTAACCTGCTGAAGATTCTTTTCCTAAATCCTTATTTGAGTTCCTCCCATGCATTGCCTGGTGACCCAGATAGATGAGGATATTGACATCTCTGCATTGTACATTAGCATAGCAGCAATCCCACAGCATTGATTAAGCAGGCAGACAGAAGCAGCAACGTCTTCAGATTTCCTTCCAAATGTTAGAGCTTCATTTTTCAAGGCTGGGATTTTTTTTTGATGAGTTGTTTCTAACCTAGTTTTAGTATGGACCCTAGAAGTTTTTTAACAGCTTTGGAGACAGTGGTGTTTGTGCCAAGATAAACATGTGCCTTGAAACTAAAAAAAAAGAAAAGAAAAGAAAAAAAAACCCAATCATTAATTGACAGGGGTGGGCTCAAAGCAGGCAATAGAGTTATCCATTTACCTTCCATGTGGGAGTTGGACCAGATGATCACGAATGTCTCTTCCAGCTCTAGGAGTCTCTGACAGGCGTGAATGTGATTTACTTGCAAATGAATTCTTTCACCAGGAGACATCACCCATATTTAATCTCATCTGTTCTGGGGTTTTAAAACAAATTTCAAAGGATTTAAATTTTTTATTTTTAATCTTTCACTAAGCAAAGTTTTATTTAATTATCTTCAAGACAAAAGACAACTCCAGGAGCCTGATCCTCTAATTAAGCATGGTTATATGACTAGTATATAGCACTTGACATAAGGTGTGCTTATGTGAACCAGATCTACTGAGCTGTTACGGGGTTTAAAGAAAAGAAGGGCTTTTGAAACATGGTCATTCACAACTGGTAAAACTTGTATTTGATATAATGTAGCCCTCAGTTCTGGTTACCTGTGGAACTGACACTGAGTCTAGGAGATTGTGGAATTGTTGGGAAATATAGGGATCATGGAAGGGACCTTAGAGTTCATTTAATCTAATGGAGGGACAGGAAATTCAAGGATCTATTTTGTTTCCTTAGCATCAGATGCCTTCTCTCGGCATAGAATTAACAGACAAAGGAAGATGATACTGTGCCTTTTTTCTAAAGTCCCTGATTCTAAGCTTGAATACCCTCTTTTATGGAGGCTAATATATGGCTCAGGGATGAAAAGTGGAAAATTGCATTATGATTAAAACTTCCAATATAGAATTCCTCAAAGGACCACAGAATGATTGGGTGTAATTTAGGAAGGTGATAAAAGTTACTGAAGATAAAAAAAAAAGTGTTTGCTAGTGGTTAAAGCAAGGGAGAGGTAAAAGCTAAGAGTTGAAGAAGTGGTATGGTTTAGTGGAGAACAGTAGACTTACAGTCAGGAAATTAGGCTTCAAATCTTCTCCCTAGTAATTCCAAACTTTGATTCAGCTTCTCTGAGACCCTCTTTCTTCTATAAACTTCAGTATTCTGGTGGACATGTGATCTTACTGATGGAAATATTCATTCAATTAATAAGCATTTATTAAGCCATACTACGTGCTAGGAACTGTGCTATATTTTTGGAATATAAATTTTTGGAATAAAGACTAAATAGTTCCTGCATTCAAAGGGCTTATATCCTATTGGGTGAAGGAAACAACATACATACATATGCACATGTATATATACACATAAAGATAGAGAGAGAAAGAGACAGACACACACAGAATATAGGGTAATTTGGAAAAGGAAATACACTAGCAAAAGCTAGAGGTATCAGGAAAGTCTTCATATAGAAGGTGACATGTGAGCTGAATTTTGAAGGAAGCCAGGGGTTCTAGAGAAGGGAATACATTCTAGGCATGGGCCTCAGCCAGACCAAAAGTATAGAGGTGGAATCTAGAGTATTGTGTGTGAGGAACAGCAAGATGGTAGGATATTTAGATGGTACAGTGGATAGAGACCCTAGCCTGGAGTCAGGAAGACTCATCTTCCTGAGTTCAAATCTGGCCTCAGACATTTACTAGCTGGGTGGCCCTGGGCAGGTCACGTAACCCTATTTGCCTCATTTTTCTCATCTGTAAAATAAGCTGGAAAAGGAAATGTCAAACCACTTTAGTATCTCTGCCAAAAAACAAACAGACAAAAAAACCAAACAAACCCAAATGGGGTCACAAAGAGTTGGACATGACTGAAATGATTGAACAAGAAGAAGAAAGGCTAGACAGTAGAAAGTATGAAAAGAAACAACGTATACTAAACTGAAAAGGTAAATTGGAAACATTGTGAAGCTCTTTAAAGATCAAATGGTGGAGTTCACAGTTGATTGGCATTAGGGAGCCACTGAAATTTATTAAGCAAGGTAGTGACATGATCAGAATTACGCTTTTGGAAATCACTTTGGAAGCAGTATGGAGGATGGTTTATATCAGGGAAAGACTTGAGACAAGGAGGCCATTTAGGAAACGATTGCCATTGCACAGGAAGAAGTGATGAGGCTATGGGGTGGTAGCTATGTAAGCCAAAAGAGTGGAATGAATATGAGAGTGATTGTGGAAGTAGAATCAACTCTATTCTGGCAACCAGGCAATGGATCTCCCAAGCCACCCATACCCTCTTTTTCATGTCCTACAATGAATCCCTCACAAGGGATAAATGGAAAATGTTTGAGGTCTTTCCTCTACATTTCTTGACATTTCATGTATACCACTGCAGCCTTTGGCCTTGCCATCGGTTAATGTTCACTTTTGTTACATATTCTGATGATATCCTTCATATTGCATATTTTGAGTCATTCTCCTTGGAGAATATGTTGCAGCTCATGCCCGTCATACATCTTTCCACTGCTTTTGGGGCACCCTGAAACTTTAATTATTCAGAGATTGAATTATCCCCTGACTTGCAAACATATTGCATTATGAGAAGAATATCAATCTTTACAAGGTGAGTCTTTGTTTTAGGGAGAAATTTGGGGTCGTTACAAAGCACTGTGTAATTTCCCACGGGTATGAGAATGTACTCTTCAACCACCTATTCAGTTCTGGGCCCAGCTAATTTTTTGGAGGAGTCCATCCAAGATAAATGTACTGATGAAACATCTTAGTAGTCTGTACAGTCAACTGCATACTACATTCTGGACAACAAGCATTCTTCATCTACTTGTTTATTTCCAATGGGGGTAGTTAAGACAAACTTTTGAGTTATTATGGATGTGATTTAGGAGGCTCTGTGATATTTCGGGGATTGACTCAATCAGCAGTGTCATCTGCAAACAGTAACATCTGGAGGACATCACCATCTAGAGGGATTTAATTTGGATTCTGCACTAGACATCCTCCATGATTATGACAAATGCCTTTGGAAAACATGTCTCTCTGTTTTATGATTCCCTTTATATTAATAAGTGGAAAACAAAGTTAACATTGTTACAACATTTGAAGAATTTTCTATGATTTTGCCATGTGGATAGGAGATACCTTGTTGAAGGAGATCCTTTCAGATATCATTTAGATATCTCCTAATTGAAATATTTCTTTTTACAGCCAACAGATGTGTCTTGTTCCTCTTATTTTATAATAAGGTCTACGATTCCCCCCTGCCCCCCACAAAGATTTACCATTAGCTCGTCTTTCAAATATGTTTGAGTATCAATCCATTAATATCCCTCAAAATTGTCTTCAGCATAGACCATCCCTGTATATACTTGATCTAACCCAACTTTTCTTACTTTGGCTTCTTTAGTTTCATTTCTAATTCCTTATGTAGAACAATGGGGACTATGGTGTTAGAATACAATACCAGTTTAGAGTTTCCTCTGATTTTGAAGAAGGAAGACTATATTATAGAAATCTCAAAAAAATCTTATGTTTTTAATTTTTAATTTTCCTTTTTCTAGTAAACTCCTTGGGGCAGGGTGGGGATAGTATGAGTTTTATACCATCCTCCATTCTCCCTTCAGGTTTCCCTGGTTACCTTCAAGTTCATGCTTAAAATTTCACCTTTCACAAGAAGCCTTTCTTGAGCCCTGTTAATTCTATTACCTTCCTTTTGTTTTTTCCCTCTAATTTATTCTGTATTTGTTTTTATCTAGTTCTTCACATGCTTTCTCCCCCATTAGACTATGAGCTCCTGGAGAGCAGGGACTGTCTGTTACCTTTCTTGTACCCCAACAGAGCACACAGCTGACCCATAGTAGGTACTTAATAAATGTTTATTGACTGACTCTATTGGGAAACAGTAATCATAGTAATATTGGTGCTGCCAACCTCTCAGTTTTAGTGAGGAAAGTGTTTTGTCAACCTTAAAACACTATATAATGTTATTATTCCTTTGACCCAAGTTAAATTAATGGGTTAAATTAGTTAATTGGGAAGTTCCAATTCTAATGCCAAGTAATAAAGCCTTCACCAGAAAGGGACTTCGTGACAAGTATATATAATAAATAAGTAGGAATCTGAGTAATAGGAGGATAAGGTTGTAATGAAAGAGGCAGGATGATATAGAGGTCAATAAGGACTCAGCTGATATGAGTTTGAGTCTAGGCTCTGACATTTGTAAGCCATATGACTTCACTTAAACTTTCATAGATTTAGTTTCCTCATGTGTATAATGAAAATAGTAGCACTTGCACTATTTATTTGATGCAGAATTTTTGTTTGGAAAAGGGAAAGAGGTTAGATCTATGATTTCATTGATATATGGTACATCAAGGTACAGAAACTCTCTCCATACATACAATTCAGCACCTTCTCTGTAATTGATTGTCTAAGAGAGTTGCCTAAGTGACTTACTTGCCCATGGTTTCATAGCCAGTAAGTGTCACAGATGAGACTTGAACCCAAGTCTTCCTGGCTCTAAAGATAGCTGTATCCATCATGCCACGCCACCTCTCATTGACTTCAAAGAGAATATATATAGTATGTATATACATATATATACAAACATACACATACATGTTCTCATATACATAAACATGTTTTATTCATATACATAAAAATGTTTTATTCTTGTATGATATTGCTAGATAAACCAAATGGGTTATGATACATGATTCACAATATTTTATTTTGGATGATTTATTCTCCCTTTTTAGTTAGTAGCTCCTGGCTGGATAGATATAATGCCTGAAAATGATGCATCTATATCCGTCATTCAGAGCTTTAATGCTATGGTGTTGCCCGCAACCAGATCGTACACCAAACAGAGAGGCGTGAAATAAACTGAGACATGGGCCAGGCGGAGCAGCATTACTGACTCAGTTTATTCATCTGAGGGTACAGGATATATAGAGAAAATCTAGCCTAACTTCAAAGAGTCCTCCCCATGAGATACTCCCCAAAACATCTGCTGAGGACATGACAACATACATTTCCTCGTTATCAGGGTTCCTAGATTGGGTTGTATTTTCCAAGGTTTTCCCACGTGCCTTGATGCCACCTGCATAGAGGGGTGAATGTGTAAATCTAAGGTTCAAAGAGTGAGAAGGAATGTCTCAGGGACCTCCTAATCAGGAAGGTATTGGAGAGTTGTACCACTTAATCATCGAGCCCTTTTGGGTAAAAGCCTGGGCAGAGGTCAAACTCTGCCTTGGATCTTAAACCCTTATCAGACTCCTAAGATCCGGCCCTCAACACTATGGTAATTTGATGCAGTGATTGGCCACTCCCTTGGGATTATAAATTAGAAATGGATACAACTCAACAATGGGCTTGTTATCCAGATCATCTAGTTCTGAAAAAAAAAAACTGAATTCTCATTATATTTTTTAAAAAGCACCTCTTATTTTATCACCTAAATGCTGTGGACATTGATATGTTATCCATTAAACTTCATATTTACTGGCTTCAGGATTTGAACTCTCAGTTATAGTTTCCCAAATTTCATTATGGAAAGGATGTTAAGGAAGGGAGAATTAATTTAAAAATCAAAATAAAAGCCATAGCACTCATGACTCCAAAATATGGGGAGTGGGAGGGTGAATCATCACAAAATCAATTTGAAAGCACCCTGAAGAGAAGTGAAGTGTAGGGAATAATCATCATTGATTTGTAAAGAACTAGTTCTGTCAGATTAATCTAATCTTCTAGGACAGAGTGACAGGTCTGGTCGATAAAGGAAAGTGAGAGATGTAATCTATTTTGACTTTGCCACGCTTCCCATTTGGTCACAAAACCATAGACTAACAATGAACTGAAAAAAATGGTGGTGTTCTGTTGGCTGGAGGGTGGTATCCAGAGAGTGATTATCACCACCAACTTCTGTACTCTTAAAATAGGTGCTTTATAAGGCTTTATTCTCAACTCTCCTCTATTTGCATCTACTCCCTTAGTGATCTCACCCACTGCCATGGCTTCTGCTGCTACCTGGTACATGATCCACAATCCACATCTTTAATCCTGATTCCTCTTCTGAGCATCAGACCTTTGGCCCCAGTTCCCTAATGGACCCTTTTCTGCTTGAATATTCTGCTGATACTGCAAATTCATTATGACTAAACCCAAACTTATCACCCTTTCTCTGAAACTTGCTCTATTTCTAGACTTCCCAAATTTCTGTTAATGGCACCACAATTCTTCCAGTCACTCATGCTCATCTATTTCAGCGATGTCTCTTAAATCAATTTTTTTTTCATCTTCACAGCTACCACTCTATTTCAGGCCTCAATAACTTCTCACTTACACTGTTGCTTCTAACTCTCCTTCCCCAAATATATCTAAGCCATCTTTAGCACTGCAAACAACTATTCTGTTGGTAAACAAAGGTTTATTTCCTTTCCAAATACCCCCTTAGAAATTATAGTGAACAATATGTATCTTAGAGCAGATGCTAGATGGAAATGAGCTAAGAAATGTTGGGAACATTAATGGAGAAGGTAGGGAAGTAGGTGGAATCCAGCCTTATTTAACTCCAGAGAAAGCTCCACACCATATTGATAACTGGACAATGAGGAGAAAAATACACCTGTTTCTTCAGTGGCAACATGAGTCAGGTAAACTGCATAAGGCCTGAGGGAAGATGGCAGTCCACTGGAAAGCATAGGTGTTTGATAGTCTCCAGAAAAGCAAGGAGAATTTGTTGGTTATTCAGGGGCTCAGATATGAGTCTATTCTGTATAGTCTAATGGGTTAAGCAAAGTCTGTCTTGTATTCAATTTATTGTTAGCCTGAGTCCTTTCAGAGGAGGTGAGGTCCCTTTATCAGACAAGACACAAATTCTGATATTCCTGGGGAGACTCTGGGAGGTGGCCTTTTATTTTTTCCTGAGAAGGCCCCAATGTGAACCTGTTCAGTTGTATCACAGACAAAGGCCCACTTATCAAACATTTTAGGTTCAGCTACAGCTTCTGAACCACCAAGCATATTAATATTTATTAATGAGTATTGCCTCTGCCTTTGTTGCTTGACAGGCAGAGTGGTATAGTGTATAGAATTCACATTTTCCATTAATTCCAGCAGCTTCTTGTCTTGCCCTCCATAGGCTATCTTGACTACAGTCACAGCAATTCCAGATCAGTGTAAAATTGAAGCAGCATTCTTTTCAAAAAGATTTCTGACCTTGCCTTTGCAAGCTACAGGTTTGAGATTTTTCAGTTGCCTTTTTTGCTTGACTCAGAGTCCAGAAGACCTGACTGCCAATTCTGTCTCAGACACTTTTTAGCCATAAGACCCTAGGTGAGGCATTTATCTGAGCCACAGTTTCCTCATCTGCAAAAAGAAGGTGTTGGACCTGATGGTTTCAAAGTTCCCTACCAGCTCTAGATCTATGATCCCAAAATTTTATGATCTTTTTGCCTATAAGAACTGATTCTGGAGGGGAGGCTTATATTTTCTCTTAGGATTCCTGTGTAGAATTTCACCAACCAGGTTCAAGTTATGAAAGCTTGCCCCCATGGAACCATGTGGAAAGCAGAGCTGATGCTAGTCCTTGGATTAATGTCTGGAATAAGAATAGTTTAGATGCCATTCTTGCTCTACCACTTATTAGCCTTGTCATTAGGGACCCAGGGAAGACACTTAACTGTCTCTGAGCCTGCTTTCCTCTTTGTAAAATGGAGATAATACTTACAACTACCTACATCACAAGACTGTTCAATTTGATTTAACCATATATTAAGTGCCCACTCTGTGCAAGGCTCTATGCTAGGTGCCAGGGTTGCAAAGAAAAAAAAAAAGGAAACAATCCCCACCCTCAAGTAGCTTACTGGGGAGATGTAATATGTATAGGAAAAAGTAAATAAATAAAGCTAATTTGAGAAGGAAGAGGACACTAATAAAATTTAACTATGTTGGTTTTTATACAACTTGGCATTGAATTATATCTGAAGCCTTTCCAGTTTGGTAGGACTGCCCAGTGCTTGTGCCCTAGATTCGTAGTCTAAAAAACTAAGGTCACTTCAGTGCCACAATGAGGCCTTGGAGGAAGACCTTAATGAACTACATTCATAGCTTTAAATGAATCTCTTAAGATAAGCCATACCATCAGAACTGCAGTCTACTTTTTCAGCTTCAAATTTAAACCACCCAAGTAGATGTGTACTCTGTTGTGATCTTACTCTCTTATTTTTATCCATCTGCCTGTGTATCTCTATCTGTTGCTATCCATTCAACCTATATCATCTATTTCTTTATTTTTCTCCCTCCCTCCCTTCCTCCCTTCCTCCCTTCCTTCTTTCTTTCTTTCTTTCTTCTTTCTTTCTTTCTTTCTTTCTTTCTTTCTTTCTTTCTTTCTTTCTTTCTTTCTTTCTTTCTTTCTTTCTTTCTTTCTTTCCCATTATATGTTTGTCTATGTATCTATGTATCTATCTTTCTATCTTTTATTCATCTATTGATCTCTCTCCTAAAATGAGCTTTGAGAGACAGTAGAAATTGAGGGCTTACCTTGGGGCCAGGAAGACCTGTGTTCCTCTTGCCTTTGATCTGTTCTGCATGTTGACCATGGGCAAACCACTTAACATATCAGTGCCCTCAGATAATTTTCCTAGATCATTAATTACAGCTGAGTGACAGATCTGCTGTGGTGGAAGGAGTGCCCTACACTGAGTTACTCCCTACACAAATAAAATTTTAGGCCCAGACCCCTCCTTCAAATATCCTGAAGGAGGGAAAAACATTTAGGAATGCATAATTATTTTGAAAGTACTGCTCTGGACCAAAACAAATGATTTGTTTTATAGCATCTGTAAGGAAATTATGTATTTCTTCATTTTGTTACAGTTTTAGAACTGAATGGTGATGGATTAAAAAGACTGAAAGCAATTTACTATCTGCAGCATCTCAAATCCTTTCCCATGGTTATTAGGCAATTTAAAAATTCTTGGTAGCAAATAACTTGACTCAATAAAATTTCTGACAAAAGTGCCTTCCTTCTTGTCAGTTTGGATATCTGCTTCACTGAAGAACATGCTAAGCCACATCTAGGCATATAGATGTTGAATGGATATGGTACACCTTGAGCATGAGCAAGCTAATTTTCCTTCCTTTGAATAACAATATACAATGACCATGGACATTTAAGCTCTCGGTCCCTGAAATGATGCTTCAAGATTTATTAGCTTCAGATGAGTGCCTGATCTGCATTGGTGGATGGAGTTTCCCACACTGGAAGTTCTCAATACTGGTGAAATCATGGATCCAGACCAAAATTAAAATTAAACAGGAGCAGCTATGTGATGCTGTGGATAGAGTGCTGGACCTGAAGTTAGAGAAACCTTCATTCAAATCTAACTTCAGACACTTACTAGCTGTGAGATCCTGGGCAAGGCACTTAACTACTATTTGCCTCAGTTTTCTCATCTGCAAAATGAGTATAATATGCCTACCTCCCAGAGTTGTTGTGAGGATCAAATAAGATAACACTTGTAAAGTGCTTAGCACAGTGCCTGGCACATAGTAAGCATTGTATTAATGTTAGTTATTATTGATACTGTTATCATTATTATTATCATATCTCTGAGTCTCAGTTCCTGAGACAATACTTGACAACTATATAGGGTTTGGATGAGTTCCTGGTCTGCATTAGTGAACGGAGTGATTTCCCACACTTGGAGCTCCCCATATTAATAAAATCATCAGTCCAAATCAAAATGAAACAACAGAACAAAATCAAGGTGGGGAAAGAAGTTTAGCAACTTACACCCCCCCTTTTTTTTTTTTTGGAAAGGAAAGCCAAACATGGCCACCTTTCTCTGCTGTTTATTCTGGCAGTTGTGCTGGTGGGTTTCCCTAGAGCCTGAACTCTTTGCCACTTTGAATTTACCTTTTTTAAAAAAGATGAACCCAGGAAGTGGTTGTGGATATAACCATCTGATTAGCTTTTTCCTTTGAAGTATCTCAGAGCATACCAGTTGGTGTCAAGGGAAAATGAGGGGTTGAAAAGGTGATATGCTTTGCCCAAGGGGCTGAACAGAGAGAAACCTTGTCTCCTTAGCCTCATTCTGGTCCCTCAGTGGCCACAACCCCTTTTTCCTCTTTGGGATTTCAGCAATTTAGGGAGCCTTTAGATACTAGTTTAAGTCATAATAAGTTTAGAAGCCAGTAAAAGAATGATGATAACAACTTGCTTTAAAAAGAAACCTTGAGACTTCAGCTCTTCTGGTTGCTGAAATATCTGGGAAGAATCTAGAAAATGTTCTTTCTCATTATGTTCTGTCTTCTCCTTTAAAGGATTCAGGAGCAGCCAGATTGAAGCCTGGGATGTATGAAGTGCCAATAAGACCACAAATAAATTTTACTCGCAGTACATACCCAGATAAGAAAAATAAATCACCTTATTCCAGACTTCTTCTGAGGGGCTATTAAGGGTGCTTATTGACTTGCCTTGCCTTGCTTTGACTTCTACATCAAGAGTTTTCTGATTGGATTTCCCACACCCCTCCCCAGTTCCTAGGGCCATTTTTCACCAAGTTTTCTTATATATAATTTTGTATACACTTAGATATGCACACATCATCTTTCCTTTTAGAATGTGATCTGCATTAGGAAAGTGACTATTTCATTTTCATCTTATATCCCTCAGATCATAGCACAGTACCTGGCACACAGAAGGCATATAATAAATGCATGTTGATTGACTGATTGATCAGTTGCATGGGAGGTTGTATGGTACAGTAGATTGGTTTAGAAACTCTAGGTTCTACCTCTGTCTCTTAGTAGCTGAGAGACTCAGGTTAAACATATTGCTCTTTCCGACGCTCTCCTTCCTGAGATAATAATAACTAGTATTCATGTAGTGTGTTGGATACCTAGGTGGTGTAGTGGGTAGAGTGCTGGGCCTGGAGTCAGGAAGCCTCATCTTCATGAGTTCAAATCTGGCCTCAGACATTTAGTAGCTATGTAAAACCCTGGCCAAGTCACTTAATCCAGTTTGCCTCAGTTTATTTATCTGTAAAATGAGCTGGAGAAGGAAATGGCAAACCACTCCAGCATCTTTGTCAAGAAAACCCCAAATGGGATCTTGAAAAGTCTGAAACAATAGTAACAACAAATATAGTGCTTTAAGGTTTGTGAAGTGCTTTACATATTTTATTTCATTTAATCCTCACAACAACCCTAGGAAGTAAATGTCTTCATTTTATAGATGAGGAAACTGAGGAACAAGGAGGGTTAGTGACTTGCCTAGGTCACACAACTAGTAAGTGTCTAAGTCAGGATTAGAACTCAGGTCTTCTTGATTTCAAGTCCAGTATGCTATTCACTGCACCACCTAGCTTCCTATCTCATGGAGTTATTTACAGGATCTCAGATAAGATCTCAGAGTTGTTTAGGGACCTTAGAAGTCATCTAGTCCCACCTCCTACTCAAAACATGATCCCCTTTACAATGTTGCTGACTGGTGTTTACCCATTCTTTATTAAAACTCTGAGTTCCACTAGTGGAGAACTCAGAGCCACACAAAGTAGTTCCTTTCACTTTGGGATAACTCTATTACGATGTTTCAAACATCCGAACTCAAATCTTATGTTGGAAAAAAAAATCTGCTTCCACCTATCAGTTTGAATTCTGATCTGTGGAGCTTCAATGAACAAGTATAATCCGTATTCTACACGGCAGCCTTTCAAATATTTGCATGCAACTATTATGGCCCCATTAAATCTTCTTTTCTCCAGGCTAAAAATCCCTAGTACTGAGCATCAAATTTGATAATGTATGTGAAAGCTTTATAAGCTGTAGAGTCTATGTAAATATTAGGGGTATTACCTGCAGTACTTTAGTCATACACAATGACTTGGGGGAAGACCTGCATGAAAAGCTCGAACGTCTGTTTGGATGGTATTTTAAAGCAATGTCAAGGTAATTCTTTCAGGTACACACAAGAAGAGATTAACCCCTAACAAGGAAATAATAATAGCATGTCTATATGGAGCTTTAAAATTTGCAACTTAGTGAGATGCATGGTACAAGTATTATTATCTCTGTCTTGAAGATGAGAAAACTGAGGATGGGGCTTCAGGGTGTGCCGGTAAATGTTTCACAAGTGGCTTTCAAAAAAATGGATGTAGGGCACACTTAAGTTTAACCTGTATTGTTAATATTTTCTCCACCATTTTTTAAAATCTAGAAATCAATAAAACAATAAATTAAGTTTTGATTTCTAGTATTTTTTTTTAATTTCAGAGGTGTGAATGTTCTCAATGGAAATTTTATAATTGCTCTCACAAACTGGTAGGAAATGGCCACAGCACACTTCTAGAAATGACTTGCCATGCATCACACAACTAGAATTTGAACCCAGGTACTTTAAGAGCTCCAAATTCATTGTGTTTTATTGAACCGTTTGATCTCCTGCAGAGATTCTGCCATACCTCCTCTAATGATTACATTAGTATAGCTTGCAGAGAGCATACTCTATGCTCAGGTTGATATCACAATCTAAAAAACATATTTAAAGTTTAATTTGCATCAGTAACATTTGCTCCATCATGTTCTTTTTAAAAGTATGTTTTATTTTTTTCCCAATTGTTATGTTGAAACAATTTTTTTAACATCTGGGTTTTTTTTTAAAGTTTTGAGTTCCAAATTCTATCCCTCCCTCTTTCTCCCTTCCCCCATACCTGAGACAGTAAGCAATCAGATATAGGTTATACACGTGTAATCATGTAAAACATTTCTGTTTTAGTGTTTTAGTCATTTTGTATAAGAAGACTTGAATAAAAGAAAAAGGAAGAAAGTGAAAAATAGCATGCTTCAGTCTATATTCAATCAATATCAGTTCTTTCTCTGGAAGTGGATAATATATTTCATCTTTAGTTTTTTGGGATTGTCTTGGATCATTATATTGCTGACAATAATTAAGTCATTCACAGTTCTTTGTTGTATAATATTGCTGTTACTATGTATAACATTCTCATGATTCTATTCATTTCACTTTGCAGCAGTTCATGTAAATCTTTCCAGGTTTTTCTGAGATCATCCTGCTTGTCATTTCTTACAGCCCAATAATATTCCATCACAATCATATACCACAGCTTGTTTAGTCATTCCCCAATCAATGACAATTTGTTTTTCTAAGGGTAAATACTCTCTTTTCCCAGTGTAAGAACATCAGTAGCTGCTGCACTGCTAAATGTAGAAGCCCTGGGAAAGCCCAAATCCTCTGAGTCACCCTGCCAAACTAAGGTCTGCAGTAAGAAGATGAAATCTCCTTTTCCCTCAGTAAGGGAGTTTGATTATCATCAAGCTAGTCCATTTCTTAGTCCCCAAACAACTCATTACATCACCATCTTGGCTCCCCACCTCCTCTCTCAAAGTCTGGTTCTGCTTTACCAAGGTAAGAACCCTATGAAAACCCACTAGGCTTTACTCGTTTTGGTGTCCTGTCCTATTCAACCAGGGACTCCAGAGGACCTGAATGAGTTCCATCCTCCCTGACTACTCCTGCATATTGTGAATATTTCCCCTCAATAAATCTGGTTTGCTCTGCTGTCTCTGTTGATTCCCATCTTATTCAGGATTCCTCTTGTGTTGTCTGCCTCTCCTTGTACTGTACCTTGGAATCCTGAACCCTACTCAAACTACATTAAACATCTACCTGTGCACATTTCTAACTTGTTTAGAAAACCTTTGTTTCATGGGTAGAAAATTCAACTGCAGAATCTTTCCATTGTGATGTACTGGAGAGGACAGTTTAGCAGAGGTCTAGATACCTAAACTGGTAGGAGTGGCATTTCTTTTGCAGAAGCTGGGCTGGTTTCTAATGCTGTGTGGTTGGGATTTGATAGGTCTAAAGAACTAGGACTTGAACCACTTCCAGGACTTCCTTATTGCCTGAGGCATAAAGAGCTCAGCCTATAGAGATGGAGTTGATATTCTGGAGTTCTGGCAGAATTCCCTGGCAAATACAGAGATGGAGAGGATCACTGCTTATTTTCAGTAAAATGTATCATCTTAAACTTGTTTTAAATGATTTCATTTAAAAAAATTGAATTTTATGGTCTATGAGTGTTTCATTGAATTTCAACCCTGAATAACTGAACTGACCTGGCCTAAGCCTACTTCAGAACGTTTGGTATAGCCGGGGGGATTGGATCATGATGATTTTGTAGCTGATTTCATGTTTGAAAGGGAGGGGGGAAGGCCATGGGAAGGAAAAGGAACCTTAGGTGATTGATAGAGAGTGCCAGAGGCACCCAGTGGCTGGAGCACTCTTAAACCCTTTTCAATGCGATAAAGAGGGGGATCCCACTGACCTTGTAAATTTAGTCTGATGGGTGCTTAAGCATCAACCAGTCAATCAATAAGCATTTATTAAGCACCTACTAAATGACAGGCACTATGCTAAGTGCCAGGGATACAAAAAGAGCAAAAGATAGTCCTTGCCCTAGTCTAATTGGGGACAACATGCAAACAAATATATACAAAGTAAGCTAGATACAGAATAAATAGGAAATAATTAGCAGAGGGAAGGCACTAGAATTAAAAAGGGTTAAGAAGGGCTTCTTGTAGAAGATGAGATTTTACTTGGGACTTAAAGTAACGAAGTAAAAATATTGCAAAAGATAGTATTCCCTGGCTCTTGGTAATGGTTTTAGAAAAATTTGCTTTGCCTGAGGAAAATAAATTATCTTCATGTATTCAGCAGTTAGAGACAGGCATACATGCACTTTTGGTTTTTAAGGATTGTGCCTTGAAGCAGAAAATTTGTCATGTCATCTATGCCTCTATCTAAGTTATTGGTAAAAATGTTAAACAGCACATGGCTAAACTTAGATCTCTGGGGTAATCCACTAGAAACCTTGGCAAAATTGACGTTGAACCATTAATAATTATTCTTTGTGTCAAGCCATCCTGCTAGTTTTGAATCTATCTACAATCTTCCTTCATCTTTCTTAAAAAAAAAACAAGCCAAAAAATATTAAAAAACCCTAGTAGCTTAATTCTTGTGAATTAGAAATGTAATTGCCATTAATTTAATTGGAACAAATGTTTATGTGTTCCTGAGCCTCCAGATTAATGCCCATTGGTATTCAACGTTTATGTATTTGACTGTTTAATGCAAAACAAAACAAATCAGTGAAAGCATCAGGAATGATGACACATTAACCAGAGAAGTTGACATTGTGAGGAAAGATAAGGCAAAGTAATAGAAAGTTATATGAACACTTTGATCATTTTAAGGAGCATTATGCATGAGATTACCACTACTTCAAACTAGCAAACCATAACTAGTCTCAGAAGAGAACTTTATGTAATATTCACTAAGTATGCAATTGCTGAGATGACCTCATGATGGTTCCAATTTTGTGGTGCTCAGCTGCTTACAGGGTACACAAAGAACAAATGGGTCTTTGCAAATGCAATGAAATGCCTTGTAAACCAAAGTAGGACTATTAAATGAATTTCCTTATAAAGTTGAATTCTAATAACACAAACTCATATCTCTGGATGTGACTGTAATTATATTGTCATTTATTCCACATCTTAACCAGAATATCAGGAAACACTTTATCAAAAGCTTTGCCAAAACCTAGGCAAACTTTCCCCACAGCATTCTCCTCAACTACTAGCTTAGTAATCTTGTTTAAGAAAAAGAAATAAGGGTAGGCAGTCAGAAAGCAAAGTGACAGGCACTATATTAAAGGCTGAGGATACAAAGAAAGGCAACAATGATCTCTGACCTTAAGGAGCTCCCATCCTAATGGGGTAGATAATACATAAATAACTAGCCATGTACACGGCACAT
The DNA here is from genome assembly GCF_003287225.1 of Phascolarctos cinereus. Lineage (NCBI taxonomy): Eukaryota > Metazoa > Chordata > Mammalia > Diprotodontia > Phascolarctidae > Phascolarctos > Phascolarctos cinereus. Next base: position 183,872,314 of record NW_027555958.1, read on the forward strand.
ACAGTACAGAGTAGATGGGAAACTAAGAGTTGGAGATGAAAAGGCAGAGCATTCTAGGCATGAGTGGCAGCCAATGTAAAGGCGCAGAGATAAGGGATGGAGTTTGTGTTTGTGTTTATTGATGTTTGATGAACAGCTGGCTTGTAGAGTAGATAGGAAGAGAATTAGGCCCATTTCCAAAGATAATTAGGGAAAAAGAAAAAGAATCTACATATTCTAAAATGTTTATAGCAGCTCTCTTTGCGGTGGCAAAGAACTGGAAATTGCACGGATGCCCATCAATTAGGGAATGGCTGAACAAGTTGTGGTATGTGATTGTGACAGAATACTACAGTACTATGAGAAATGATGAGTTCAATGATCTTAGAAAAACGTGGATAGATTTGCACAAAATAATGAAGAATGAAATGAGCAGAACCAAGAGAACATTGTATACAGTGACAGCAATATTGTTTACCTTCGAGCAAATAAGTCATTTTGACTCTTATAAATATCTGAATTAACTATAAAGAACATAAGAAGAAAGATGCTATATGAATCCAGAGAAAGGACTGATGAATAGAAGTTTGTGTAGAATAATTATATATGTATATGTGTGTGTGTATATGTGTGTGTGTGTGTCTAATGGTAGCCATCTCTAGAGGTAGAGGAGAGGAGGGAAGAAAATAAAAGAAAAAAAAAGAAATTTACATAACTTTATTATATGTTTAGAAGGAATAGCAAGTTGTACATAATGGTAATAATAATACATAATTGTAGTTTCATGTGCAATCATTTTTTACTATGCTGTATTACGGAAATGCTTGTTTTGTTCCATAAATGAAAAATAAAATAAACAAATGTGATATAGAAAAAATAGGATAGTAAAGTATAAGAAACTTGAAAAGATGGTGGTGGTGGGAGTTAGAAAAGCTTTAAATGCCAAAAGGAGGATTGTATATTTGCTCCTGGAGGTAATTGGGAACACCTGGAACTCACTGAGCAGGAGGGTGAGATGGTTAGACCTACTCATTAGAAAAATGACTTGGCAGCTGAGAGGAGCATGGATTGGTGTGGGGAGAGGCTTGAAGTAAGTACAACAACCAGAAGGCTATTTTAATAGTCAATCCAGGCCTGAGACATGAAGGCCTGACCCAGAATGATGACAGAGGAGAGAAAGGGACACACATGAAAAGTGTTGGAAAAGCAAGCAGATTGGATGTGTGATTGAGGGAGAGTGAGGATTTGAGGATAGTTTCATATGATCAATTCTTGATGAAACCATGCTGGTTCTTTACAATCCCTGCTTCTCTTTCCAGATGTTTGATTACCAGCTCTGTAATGACCCATTCTATAATTTTCCCAGGAACCAAAGTCTAGCTCACTGTTTTAGAACATACAGACTCTGTTCCTTCCCCCCACTCCCTTAAAAAATCGTACCAACATTAACCCGTCTCCAACCTTTATAGTCCTCTCCTGTTTTCTAATATCTTTCAAAGGCCACTGCTGGTGGTTCACCAATTACATCTACCAATTTTTTTTTTCAGTACCTAAATACCTCCAGTACCTCGTAAACCAGAGCAGGATTATTAAATGAAATTCTTTATGAAGTTGAATTCTAATACCATGAATGGTTGTATATCTGGAGATGACTAATTATATTATCGTTTCTTCCACATCTTCACAAGAATAGCATGAGATATTTTATCAAAAGTTTTGCCAAAATCAAGATGAACTTTTCCCACAGCATTCTTTTCAACTACTAGTTTGGTAATCTTGTCAAAAAGGAAATAAGGTTAGGCAGTCAGAAAACATGCATCTCACCTGGCCTGGTGATTGGAACTCATCAAGGCTAATGAAATGTTCTTTATTATCTCCTTATTTATCTTGGCTCAAGTCACTTGGTCATTTTCACATTTCTAGTGCTAAGGTTGGCAGAGAAAAAAGATGAAAAATAAGAATCATTAATTAAGCTCTGTCCTCTCTGTGTTGTTGATTAATCAGTATGCATTTGTGAAGCACCTACTATGGGCTAAGTGTTGATCAGAGTCCCATCCATCCCAATCAAAGGTTGGATCATTTCTTCGAGCATTCTTTTTCTTCTATACAGATAAAAACCATTTTTCTCCCTCTTGTCCTTAGCTTACCTCACCAACTTTATTTCATACTGAACCTTAATATGCTTGCATTAGCTCCTTGAGAGCAAGGACTGACTTTTACCTTTTTTTTGGTATCCCCACTGCTTAGCACAATAACTGGCACATAGTAGATGCTTCATAAATATTGATTGACTGTCACTTGGCCTTTTCTGTGCCATGAGGAGCCTGTGGGTATAGCGATAAGAAGGAACATAAGCACTCAAGGATCATGTCAGGAAGTTTGTTACTCCAGTTCCATGGCTAAACACAGCTGGGGGCTTGGGTATACAGTGCAATGTGCAGCTTGGAACTTTGGTTCTCTGGCCTTACATCTCATTGTTGTTTCGGGACAGATTCACAGGGACACAATGGGAGGAGGACCTTTGGGGCACTCAGATAGCAGGTGGCCCAACCATGACTCCCCCTTATTGACCACAAGGGCATCATGATTAGGAGAGCCTTGTATACATTGCATACCTGGCCTAAATGAAGCTGGCTAACCTCGTTATTGGCTCCATGGGAATTTCCTGGTACATAGATGGGTTAATCAGTGGTCAAATATGAATTTTTTTTCTGTCTGATAGGGCCCATTAATAAGCCAATCCTCACATGTACATTTAAATAAACATATATTATACAGACATGCACATATATAGACATGCATAGGTATAAATTACATGTTTATATGTCTCTCAAATCATATATGCATACATGTAGTATATGTAGGTTGTTAGTCCCTTGTGCATCCATAGCAATCTCTTCGTATGAATCTCGTTTCACTCCTTGTTAGAATTTTTATCCTTTATGTATTCAGAATTTCTTTCTTACAAATTTCCCATACCTTCTGGACTGACTTAAATCTTTGGAACCTGCTTACCTTTTCTCTGAATCCTTTGAAGTCTGCTTACCAGCCTCATTTCAAGATATTACTCTATGAAAAAAATGGATAAATTTATGCAAACTGAGATGTTGAGGGTTAGTAATGGCTTAGCAGAGTTCTAGATTTGGAGTTAGAAGACCATGATATTTGTTGGCTGTTCAATTTTGTGTGAATCTTCTTTCTTCTCTGGGTCTTATATGTAAAATGACTAGATTAGATAAAGGGTCTCTTTCAGATCTAAGATTTTGTGATTCATCCATTCAATCAACTTTTGTTTTTAAACACTGGAGTTCTGAGTATCATCTACATTGGAATCTCTCACACTATGGGAGGGTAGAGGGGTTTGGGAGAGGGTGGTGATGGAAATTATTGAGTACCCAATTCCTGCAATATAGGTTGTTCTTACTTTGTCTATGTTCAGGTCAGCCCCATCCATCACACAGAGGAACAGAAATGCCCATTGGTGATGAGATGTCTACTAGGAAGTTGAAATTACTTCATGCTGATCTAATTGGACATCTGTTTCTTCAAATCCCTGATGCACTTTTATTCTCTCTTCTACAAGTGTGTCTTGACTAAAATAATTTGCAAGTCTAATTGTGAAATGCCGAAGCCCCTCTTGTTTATTCATATCAAGTGAGATATGATCATTGTACTTCTTTAGTCATTGTAATTAGCTATAGCCATTTTGAAGCAGCAGCTGGCACTCAGCAAGCTTCTGTTCTCAAATCACTTTCCGTTGGTAGCGTCATTAACAATTTGCCTAAAAAGGAAGCAGATCCCCTGAAGACCTTTGTTACTGTTCTGGGGTTTTGCAGCTCTTGCAATTAAACACCTTGCCAGTTCATTTTGTGGTGGTGGTTTCAGGCCTGATTTTGATGTTTTCTCAATGTTGTTGCTGCTCAGCCCACTTAGAAAACAAATCATTATCAACAACAAAAGAAATCCATATAATGTTCCTATTCATCTCCCACTTAGAAGTGCTTTGCTGTCATCTGAATTAAACTCAGTGGAGAGCCAATCAGTGTCTTGGAATAAAGAACTGACCTGTTGGAAATAATTAACTCTTTGGGGGTTATGAGGGTTTCCAGAAAGAGAATATTTATATTCATAGCTATTTCTGGCCAATTAAATTCAGCACTGTTGTCTAAAGCACTGAAAAGGATACAAAATAAATAAGACTTAGAATCATAGATTAGGGCTAGAAGGACCCTTAGAAATTATCTAGTATGTGATCCTTACTTTACAGATAAGGAAACTGAGACCAATAGAGGTTGAGTGACTTGCTGAAGCTAGAACTGGAATTCAAACTAAGTTTTTTAACTCCATATTTCTCATATTGTCTACTGTACCATTCTGTCCCTTAAGGAACATGAGTAAGATTACATATTCCCTCCACACGCAAAAGATTTCCATCTCTAGATACTGTTGATGCTTTTGTAGTGTATCATAGGTCCCCTCTGAGACCTTTCACTACTTCTGAGGCTTGACAAACTGTTTGTTGTCAGCATCTATTGAAATCCATAGCTTTGAGCCCCCACACCAATAAATTTCAATGCCTTTTCAGACTAAACAGTGTACAAATTTAAAAGAAGACATAGATTAGTTACTCTCCCTTTGCTGCCACCATCTGTATCACCTACATTGCAGTTATCTATGTCCCCTCCCCCAGGTTATTCCCCCTTCTTTCTCAAATAAAAAAATACTCTTCCTCTTAGCCTTGACCTTCAATCACTTTACCACTCCTACTTGTCCTGATCTATATCTGGCCACTGGAACAAAATGGCTCAGGGGGAGAAAGTGAGCCTGGTGACTGCACAACTTCCCCCCTCACTCAATTCTAATTCACTTGCAAGTTAAGGTATCATCTTCCTGATGTCATGGTCTAACTTGAGAAAAAAGGACAAACCACAACTTGTGAGTAGTCTGAGCTGCCATTGGGGACCTAACTGGCCAGTTCTAGTTGGGCAACTCAGCTCCTCCTCTCCTCTCCTCTTCCCACATAGAAAATCATGCCCTTACTGAGAGTGCTCTGGCCAAAAGAAAGCAAATTTTGAAGGCTGAAACCTACCTAGAAATCATGGGGTTTACTGGCTAGACTTCTTATTTACAACTCATGCTTTAAACCCAATTTACTATGGCCCTCATTGATTGGCCAACAATGAGGTCCCTACCCAAGCACCACTTAATGCTTATTGTTTGGATCCTCATAACTCAGAATGAATGTAAATAGTAATTGTATCTTTTTTGGCCAGAAAGAGTTTGATCCCCTCACAGTTTGATTTTTTTTTTTAAAAAGGGGCCACTTCTTGAACACCTTTAGCTCACTTCTTGGACAGCCCTGATCACTGAATGGGCATTGTCTAAGTCAAAATGAGAACTCCAAAAGACCTTAGCTTAAAAAGGCCAAAGTCTACCACTGTGTCCTGGCCCATTTCCAGTTGTCCTGATCTATATCTGGCCACTGGACCCAGATGGCTCAGGAGGAGAAAGTGAGACTGGTGACTTTGCACAGACCTCTCTCACTCAAATCCAATTTACTTGCAAGTCATGGCATCATCTTCCTGATGTCATGGTCCCCTTGATTTACCAATCTACTACCCCTACTTTGATTTTACTTTCCTCTTATTACAACTTTGGCCCTTATGATAGGTCCAGTATCTACCAGAGTTCTTTTCTCCTCCAACAACAGGAATTAGTCTTCCTTTGAGGTTGACAGGACCTGACTGGCTCCTACTTTTCTTGATCCTACTTACTAGTTTCCTAAGGGCATAGAAAATAACATCCATGTGGAGTTGGGGCCCTCAGACACCATACCTTGTCCAGATGACTAGACACTATCCTCTATGGAAAAGAGGAAGGTCATATCTGTAGAAGCTAAGTGCCACTGTTACCTTGTCACATGTTCTTAATATGTTAGGGCAAAGTTTTTTTTTTTGGTTAGTTATTCAAAAACTTACAAGTATCTTTTTTCCACTTGAATGCCCTTTAGGCACCTCAAACTTAACATGTCCAAAATGAATTTTATTATATTTTCCCCCAAAATGCTTTTCCTATCTAGAAATTTGCTTATTTTTATTGGTGGTACTACCATCTCTCTAGTCACCCTAATTAAAAAATGTGGAGTCATCCTTGACTCTTCACTCTACCTCATCCTCTCCATCACTCATGTCCAACCAGGTGCTCAAGTTTTATTAATTCCAGAAGATATTTAATATTCATTTCCTTTCTACTTACCCTCGCAACCCATTAGTTAAGGTTCTTATGACCTCTCACCTGAAATATTACATCAGTCTCCTAATTGGTCTCTCAGTTTCCAGTCTCTCACCTCTCCAAACCATCCTTCATATAACTGCCAAAATAATCTTTCTAGGACATAGGTCTGAAAGTATCAATTCCTGCTCAAGAGTATTCAGTGCTGCTAGGTCTGTATCCCAAAGAGATTGTTAAAAAGGGCGGGGGGAGGGTGAGGACTTATGTGTACAAAAATATTTACGGCAGCTCTTTTTGTGGTGGCAAAGAATTGGAAATTGAGGGGATACCCATCAATTGGGGAATGGATGAACAAGTTGTGGTATCTGAATGGAATGGAATACTATTGTGCTATAAGAAATGATGAAAAGACCGATTTCAGAAAAATTTGGAAAGACCTACAAGAACTGATGCAAAGTGAAGTGAGCAGAATCAGAATATTGGGCACAGTAACAGCAATATTGTAACAATGATCCATTGTGAATGTCTTAGCTATTCTCAGCAATACACTGATCTAAGACAGTTTCAAAGAACTCATGGTGATAAATGCTATCCATATCCAGAGAAAGAACTGATGGGGTCTGAATGCAGATCAAAGGACACTATTTTTAACTTTCTTTGGTTTTTCATGGTTTTCTTTTCCTTTTGTTATGTTTCTTCTTTCACAATATGACTAATATGGAAATATATTTTATATGATTGCACATACACAACCCATATCAAATTGCTTACCATCTTAGGGAGGGGAGAGTAAAGAAAGGGAGGAAGAAAATTTGGAACTCAAAATTTTTAAAAATGAATGTTAAAAATTATCTTTACATGTAATTAGTAAAAAATAATTAAAAAAGAATATTCAGTGCCTCTGGGACAAATTATAAACTACTAACCTTGTTATTTAAAACCCATCACAGACCGGCTCCAGCCTACCTTTCCAGACATTTCACATGATCATTCCCCACTCTCCACCTATAACATTCCAGAAAAAAAAAGAATTCTTGTTTTTCTTTGCATTCAGCACTCATCTCCCACTTTTGTGCCTTTTGTACAAGCTATCTTTCTTGGCTGGGATATACTCCCTTCTCATCTCTTTCTATTAAAATCATTATCTTCCTTCAAGGCTCAGCTCAAGAGCTACCTCCTATGGAAAGCCTTTCCTGATACTCTGGCTTATTAGTCTTTTATTCCTCATCATTATCTTTCATTTTCTCAATGTTTCTCAGTGTATCCTATCCTCCACCCCAAGAGAATACATGTTCCTTGAAGACAGGGATCATTTTTCACTTTGTATTTGAATCCTACCTTTAACAAATGCTTGAAAATGATAACTTAGAGGAAGAAAGCCAGAACAATAATAGCTGAAATGGGATAACATGGCCAAAGAAAGAATTCTTAAGATAGCAGATACTTGAGTTTATTTATTGGCTGAGAGGAAGGAGTTTTTTTTCCCTTTTTTTTCTTTTTGGGCAATTGGAGTTAAGTGACTTGCCCAAGATCACACAGCTAGTAAGTGTTAAGTTTGGTCTGAGGTCAGATTTGAACTCAGGTTCTCCTAACTTCAGGGCTGGTGTGCCACCTAGCTGCCCTGGGGAAGGAGTTTTTAAAAAGGAAAATTTTATTTTTGTTTGTTTGTTGCTTTTTTCTAGGTTTTTTTTTTTTGCAAATGGTCTTTTATTTTTTCCATTTACGTGTAAATATAGTTTCTAATATTCATTTTTATAATTTTTCTTCCTTGGGGCAGCTAGGTGGTGCAGTGAATAGAGCACTGGCCCTAGAGTCAGGAGGACATGAGTTCAAATCCATTTTCACACCAGACACTTGACACTTACTAGCTCTGTGACCCTGGGCAAGTCACTTAACCCCAATTGCCTGGCCAAAAAACCCCCCAAAACCAACCAACCAACCAAACAAACAAACAAATTTTTCTCCCTCCTCCTCCCCAAGATGGCAAGTGATTTGATATAGGCTGTTCATGTGCCATCATGGAAACATATTTCCACATTAGTCATGTTCTGAAAGAAGAAACAGAACAAAAGGGAAAAGCTACAAAAAAGTAAGAAACAAAAAAACAAATGAAAATAGTATGTTTTGATCTGTATTTAGACTTCATAGGTTTTTCTCTGGATGTGGATAGCATTTTCCATCATGAGTCTTTTTGGAATTGTTTTGGATCATTGTACTACTGAGAAGTGCTAAGTCAATCATAATTTATCATCACACAGTGTTACTGTTACTGTGTACAATGTTCTACTGGTCCTGCTCACTTCACTCGGCTTCCATTCATACAAATCTTTCCAGGTTTTTCTAATATACACCTGCGAAGCATTTCTTATGGTATAATAGTATTCCATTACATTCATATAACACAACTTGCTCAACCATTTTCCAATTGATGGACATTCCCTCAATTTCTAATTCTTTTCCACCACAAAAAGGGCTGTTATAAATATTTTTGCAGATGTAGATCCTTTCCCCTTTTTTTTATTATCTCTTTGGGATATAAACCTGGTGCTGATTCAAAGGATATTCACAGTGTGATTGCCTTTTGGGCATAGTTCCAAATTGCTCTTCAGAATGGTTGAATCAGTTCACAACTCCACAAACAATGCATTAGTATCCCAATTTTCCCACATGTTCTCTAACATTTATCATTTTCATTTTCTGTCATATTAGCCAATCTCCTAGGTGTGAGGTGGTAGCTCAGAGTTATTTTAATTTGCATTTCTCTAATCAATAGTGATTTAGGGCATTGTTTTCAAATGACTATAGATAGCTTTAATTTCTTCATTTGAAAACTGCCTGTTTATATCCTTTGATTATTTATCAATTGGGGAATGACTTGTCTTCTTATATATTTGATTCAGTTCTCAACATATTTGAAAAATGAAGCCTTCATCAGAAAAACTTGCTGTAAAAATTGTTTCCAATTTTTCTGCTTTCTTGTAATCTTGGTTGCATTGGTTTTGTTTGTGCAAACCTTTTTTTCATTTAGTGTAATCAAAATTATCCATTCTGCATTCCATAATGTTCTCTATCTCTTGTTTGATCTTAAATTCTTCCCTTCTCCATAGATATGACAGGTAAACTATTCCTTGCTCTGCTAATCCCTAATTTCCTAATTGTATCACACTTTATTCTAAATCACGTACCCATTTTGACTGTATCTTGGTTCACAGTGTGAGATGTTGGTCTATGACTAGTTTCTGCCTTGCTATTTTCTAGTTTTCTCAGCAGTTTTTATCAAATAGTGTGTTCTTATCCCAGAAGCTAGAGTCTTTGGGTTTTTCAAAAACAGTAGATTACTATAGTCATTTACTACTGTGTCTTATGTACCTAACCTATACGATCCACCACTCTACTTCTTAGCCAGTACCAAATAGTTTTGATGATTGATGCTTTGTAATATAGTTTTAGATCCCATACAGCTAAGCCACCTTCCTTGTATTTTTTTTCATTAACTCTCTTGATATTCTGGACATTTTGTTCTTCCAGATGAATTTTGTTATTATTTTTTCTAGGTCTATAAAATATTTTTGGTAGTTTGATTGGTAGGGCACTAAATAAGTAAATTAATTTAGGTAGAATTGTCATTTTTATTGTATTAGCTTGACCTACTCACAAGCAATTGATGTTTTTCCAACGGTTTAGATCTGACTTCATTTTTGTAAAAAGTGTTTTATAATTGTGTTTATATGGTTCCTGGATTTGTCTTGGCAAGTAGACTTCCAAATATTTTATATTGTTTACATTCCATTTTAAATGGAATTTTTCTTTCTGTCTCTTGCTGCTGGGCTTTGTTGGTAATATATAGAAATGATGATGATGATGATTTATGTGGGTTTATTTTATATCTTGTGACTTTCCTAAAGTTGTTAATTATTTCAATAATTTTTTAAAAATTGATTCTATAGGATTCTCTAAGTATGCCATCATATCATCTGCAAAGAGTGATAGTTTTGTCTCTTCATTAACTATTCTAATTCCTTCAATTTCTTTTTCTTCTGTATTGCTAAAGCTATAATTTCTAGTTCATTATTGAATAATAGTGGTGACAGTGGGCATCCTTGTTTCACCCTGATCTTATTGGGCAGGCTTCTAGCTTATCCCCATTACATATGATGCTTGCTAATGGTTTAGATAGATGCCACTTATCATTTTAAAGAAAGCTCAATTTATTCCTATTCTCTCTAGTGTTTTTAATAGTAATGGTTGCTGTATTTTGTCAAAAGCTTTTTCTTCATCTATTGAGATGATCATATGATTTCTGTTGGTTTTGTTATGAGTATGGCCAATTGCACTAATAGTTTTCCTCATATTGAACCACACCTGCATTCCTGGTATAAATCCCACCTGGTCATAATGTATTATCCTGGTGATAAGTTGCTGTAATCTCTTTGCTAATATTTTATTTAAAATTTTTGCATCTATATTCATTAGGGAAATTGGTCTATAATTTTCTTTCTCTGTTTTGGCTCTTCCTGGTTTAGATACCATTACCATAAAAGAAATTTGGTAGGACTCCACCTACTTTTCCAAATAATTTACATGTTTGGTAGAATTCACTTGTAAATCCATCTGACCCTGGAGATTTTTTTCTTAGGGAATTCATTGATGGCTTGTTCAATTTCCTTTTCTAAAATGGGTTATTTAAGTATTTTATTTCATCTTCTCTTAATCTGGATAATTCATATTTTTGTAAATATTTGTCCATTTCACTTAGATTATCAGGTTTATTGGCATACTGTTGGTCAAAATAGTTCCTAATCATTTCTTTAATTTCCCCTTCATTGATGGTGAATTTACCCCTTTCATTTTTGATACTGATAATGTGGTTTTCTTCTTTCTTCTTCTTCTTTTTTTAAATCAAATCAACCAAAGGTTTATCTATTTTATTGGTTTTTCCATGAAGTTAGCTCATAGTTTTATTTATTAGTTCAATAGTTTTCTCCTTTCAATTTCATTAATTTCTCTTTTGAGTTTCAGAATTTCAAATTTTGTGTTTAATTGGGGATTTTTAATTTGTTCTTTTTCTAGCTTCTTAACTGTATGTCTAATTCATTTATCTCTTCTTTCTCTATTTTATTCATTTAAGTATTTAGAAATATAAAATTCCTCCTAAGTACTGCTTTGGCTGCATCCCATAAAGTTTGGTATGTTATCTTACTATTGTCATTCTCTTTGATGAAATTATTGATTTTTTGATGATTTGTAGTTTGGCCCACTCATTCTTTAGAATTAGATTATTTAATTTCCAATTAATTTTAATCTCTCTTTCTATGGCCCTTTATTACATGTAATTTTTATTGCATCATGATCTGAAAAGGATGCATTTACTATTTCTGCCTTTCTGCATTTGATTGTGAAGTTTTTATGTCCCAATACATGGTCAGTTTTTGTATAGGTGCCATGTATCACTAAGAAAAGGTATATTCCTTTCTATCCCCATTCAGTTTTCTCCAGAGGTCTATGATATCTAACTTTTCTAAAATTCTATTTACCTTCTTAATTTCTTTCTTGTTTATTTTGTGTTTAGATTTGTCTAGTTCTGAGAAGGGCATGTTGAGGTCCCCCACTAGTATAGTTTTGCCCAGCCTCATTGTGCCTCTTGTGCCTTGGAGTCCAGGGCTGGCAGTTTGCCTGCTGCACTAAGGCTGGAAGCCTCACAACTGGCCTGCTTTGCTGCTGGCTTGCTGAGCCTAGACCTTGGGGCCATGGTTGCTGATCTGTGCTGTAGCTAAGAGATCACTGCCCTACCCCATCTGTGCTGCTGCACTCCCCTTTTACCTAAGGAAAACAGATCTTTCCTGAAGTCCTAAGTTCTTTTGGGCTAGAAAATTGTTTCACTCCGTCTTCTTGTGGATTCTATTGCTCCAGAATTCTTTTGGAGGCTTGATTTAACGTTGTTTCAGGAGGAAACTGAGGGCAGCTCAGGCAACTTTCTGGCTTCTCTCTGCTCCTGGAAAAGTTTTATAAAAAAGAAGATCTCAATGATAGTGCCATGTCCTGAGATCATAGACTTAGACCTGGAAGTACCTTAGAGATTCTCTAGTCTAGCTCCTTGATTTTATAGATATTAAAACTGAGACCCAGAGAAATAAGTCACATAAATATTAAGTAATTAAATTAGGATTTGAACCTAGGCCCTTTGACTCCATATCCAGCACTCTGCCTTATGAAAGAGGTGAGAGCAAATGGGATCAAGGAAACCAAGTTGAAAATAACCTTAGCAAAGATTAAGGGCACCTCTTTTAATAAGTCATGGAAAGAGGACATAGGCTTAGAGGATTAAAGAAGAAGGATAAACGAGAAAGTTCATGTTGGATAGTTTTGACTTTATCTGTAAAGTTGATGGCAAAGGGACAGGAGTGGTAGAGTTGAGACCCTGATGTTTTCAAAGCAGAAATTTTTGAATAGCTGCTTTGATGAAAGTGAAAGAGAGAGAGAGAGAATGAAAGAAAGAAGGAGACGAGGAAGGAAAGGCAGGAAGAAAGAGAAAGGGAAGGGGAAGAGATAGGGGGAGGGGGAAGAAAGGGAGGAAGGGAGAGAAGGCATGAGAGAGAGAGAGAGAGAGAGAGAGAAGAGAGAGAGAGAGAGAGAGAGAGAGAAGAGAGAGAGAGGACCAGTAAGAGATGAAGAAGTAATTTCTATACAGGGCTGAGGGCCCAGTTGAGGTTAGATAACAGGACTTTGTAGAGGACATAGTCATCCTTGTTTCATTATTTCCTTTAGCAGACTTCAATAACATGGAAAGTGGGTGGTTTTTGTTACTAGGAGTAGAGATTAGCAGTGCAGAAATGCTAGAAGAGCTAAATCCATTTCTGGACTCCAATCTCTAATTTTTCCCACTATTTGACATCTTCACTTACATTTCTGTGCTATTTAATGCTTCTGGAGAAAATCTACAGATGTGTCATCCCATCTCAACTAATACCTTGGTGCTCAACTACAATCGTTTTCCTTTTCTGTGGCTGCTGTCTCTGTCCCTCTCCCCTACAATGACTGTTCCAAACCTCTTCTCTTCTCAAGGAACCTATACAACCTTTCCCCCAATTGTCTCAGCAGAGGACTTTACCTGATGCTTCACTAAAAAGAAAATTAGCCTATATACAGCAAGTTTGCTCTCTCCTCTATTCCATGTTTCACGTCACTTGAGCAACACCTTCCATGCTTGTATCTTTTGCCCCAATCTCTGAGGATGATGTGGCTCTTCTTGTAAATATCAGTTCTGCTGCTGTACCCTTCTCACCACCTCCAGTAGATTGTCCCCGTAATTGTTTCCTCTCCTCCCTACTTCTCAAATTCTCTTCATCTAACTGGCTCTTTACCTGATGTTTTTCAATACTCCCAGATCTACCCTATCTTTTGAAACCTTCACTTGACTTTACCATTCCTTCAAGCTATTATTCTATATGTTGCTTCTGTTTCACAGCTAAACTCCTAGAAAACAAATTTTTAAAAAAACTTGTGTACTTTTATTGTCTTCTCTTCCTCATCTCATCTCTCAGCCTCTTACAATATGAAGCTTCTTTCTCCAAATCAGCAGAGATCTCTCTATTGCTTAATTCACATAATTTTTTTCTCTCAGTCTTCATCATTTTTAACATCTTAATATTGTTGACCACTGCTCCCTTTTTCTAGATGCCCTCTCTTCACTGGGGTTTTGTGACACTGCCATTATGATTGTCTTTCTACCTAACTACTCTTCAGTTAAATTGGCTATGTTACCAACATCCACATCCAATCCTCTATTTATGGGCATCTGCCAGGGTTTAGAGCTTGGTCTTCTATTCTTTTTTTATCCACTCTCTCTTTCTCAATGATCTCTCAATTGGATAGTTTCAGCTATCATCTCTGCAGATGATTTCCAGATCTATACAACTAAAAAGTGAATGAATCATTTCTTTCTTGATCTCTAGTCCTGCATCTCCAATGACCTTGAGTGGACCATGTGGACGTCCTATAGGTATCTCAAGCACAACATCTCCAAAACTGAATCCAGTTTCTTTTCCCCCCAAAGCCACCTATCCTTTTAATTTCCCTTTTTTTTTTATAAATGTCATCACAATTCTTTTTTAAATTTTATTTGGAATTTATGGAATAAAACAAACATTTTTATAACATAGTACAATAAAAAAGATAATGCACAAGAAACTGCAAATCTGCTGCGCACAACTGACTATTTCTTTCAAATATACAACAAAATTATCATGTAGATTTCTTTTTTCCCTTTTTTTCTTTCATCCCCCCACACTAGAGATGGTTACTATTAGACACAAATAGGTATATATATGTATATGTATATGTGTGTGTGTGTGTGTATATATATATATATATATATATATATATATATATATATATATACACACATATATATATATATGTGTGTGTGTGTATATATATATATATATACACACATATATATATATATATATATATATATGTAAAATTATTATAAACATGCTTTTATTTACCCAGGTACATGATACCTGAGTAATTCTCAACTCTTCATTATCACTCGTTCCCTATATCCAGTGAGTTGCCATGTTATTGATTTTACCTCCTCAGTAGCTCTCATATATATCCCCTTCTCTCTACTCTCATCTGGTACATTTGTTGTAGTCACTTATTTAATATTCTTGGATTCAGTCCCTCTCCTCTCTAAAGCATCTTTCACTAGACTGCCAAATTGATATTTTGAAAGTGCATACCTGGTCATGCCTCTCCTCTATTCAAGAAGCTTCAGGGACTCCCTAGTACTTCCAGGATACAATAGAAAGTCCTCTGTTTGGCATCTAAAGCCTTTCATAATCAGGCTCAAACCCATATTTCTGGGATGATTTTATAGCATTCCCTCAACTCAAACCAAACTCTTTTACTTGCTATTCCCCTTACACAATTTCCCATCTCCTACCTCCATGTCTCTGTACAAACTACTTCCCATGGCTGGAGTTCTCTCTCCCTTCACTTCTACCTTTTGAAACTCCTAACTCTTTTCCAAGTTCGGTTTAAGAAGCCTTTCCCAATTAGCCTAGTTGTTAGCACCTCCACCCCTGCAAAAAATAAAATAAAATCACCTTGCATTAATTTTGTATTTTATATTTCTCTGTGAACATATCATGTTGCACTAGTATAGTGATTCTCAAACTTTTTGGTCTCAGGACCTCTTTACACTCCCGCATTTTACTGAGCCTCCCTCCCTGCAAAGTTTCTGTTTCTGTGGATTATATCTATTGATATTTAACTAAATTTTTAGTATTATGAAAATAGTTTTTACTTCAAAGACTTCCTCAAAAGGACTCAGGGAATGCCAGGGACCCTGGACCACACTTTGAGAACTGCTACCATAATAGAAAGAGCAATGATTTGAAAATGTTTTTGAGAGCAATGACTGTCTCACTTTTGTATGTATATCCGCAGTACTTAGCACAGGCCAGGAAAATGCTTGCTGGTTGAAGAGTGGAACAAAGGATATTATTTAAATAGCTGTCATTTAGATAGGGAGGTGAGGCCCAATCAAGGTTGATGAACTGGAATATATGGAGAAATCTGGGAATTAAATGTCTGACATGGAGAGATGGTGAGGAGAGGTTAGGGAATGGCAGTAGTTCACCAGAATGGGCTCAGAGAGGGGAGGGTCCAATATCCTTATTCTCATTCCTGTGCATCTTGTCATTTCTATTCTAGGCATGCAACATTTTTACCTGTAAATGGTTTAACAGATTTTTAAAGTCTCTTTAAAAGGAGAGAGGAGTGCACTGGGGAGTCTGCAGGACTGGTTCTGCTGGTCAGTAATGTATGTGGAGGGGGTCGGAGGGCGGAGGGGTGGGGCAAGCCACTCTGGGCCCTGGTTTCTTCTGTTATGAAATGAAGGGCAGTGGATAAGATGCCTTCTATGATCTCTGAGTCCTCGAATTCTATGATTCTGAGATTCTCTGAAAGAAGTTAGTGAAGGCTTTCAAATGGGTTAAACACAGAGGTTAAGGACAGCTCCTGATAGAATAATTTCAATATGTAAATTTAAACAGGATTTTTAATTGCTCTCTGTAGCTACTACTATTGAGGAAGTCAGGGATATTGCAGTTTACTAATAGGAGGTATGCTACATGCTGTGAAGTAATAATGACAAGGTTTAGCCCTGAAGAAGACGTGTGAGAGACCATGCTTTCTTTACAGAGCTAGAGAGTTAAGAGTGTCGAACAGTGCATATAATGGCAGATGTTTTTGACATGTAGGGTTAGTTAGTTTTACTGAATTTCTTTTTCCTCTTTTTGTTCTTTATTATAAGAAATGTTCTCTTGGAAGGAAAGGAGAAGGATATTTTGGAAAATGCAAAGATAAACACAAAAGATATCAATAAAAATGGATTTTTAAAAGTCACTCTGCATGGATAGTTGGAACAAAGACTTGGGATGTGCATCCAAAATCATATATCAAAGTCTTCCATAACAATCCTTTGTATTTATTCAGTCATTCATTTCTCTCTCTCTCTCTCTCTCTCTCTCTCTCTCTCTCTCTCTCTCTCTCTCTCTCTGAAGTAACTATCTCCCCTTTTTACTTCTGTACTAATTATTCCAGAGTAGTTGCTGCTAACCAGGAATGAAGAAATGGGATGACTTTTTGATGTGTTTTTCCTTTTGACAACTGCCTGCCTGCAGAATTTTAAGTAAACATAAAAGAAGATTAGTAGTTATTATTGTTTAGTGAGAGCTTATGGAAACTTATAAATTGCTCACCTCCTGTGATAATGACTTGAGAAAACTGCTAGGTGCAGTAATAATTTATGGCAGCAGGTAAAATCCTGATTAATACTCCATGGAAATTCATGCATAAACAAGAAATGTTTCTAATGGTTCATTCATTTTCAATCACAAGGGAGTGTCAGATAATACAGGAAAATCCAAAAAGTACACTGTCCAATTCCTTTGTTTATCTGAAATATTGTACTTCTACAAGCCAAAAAATCAGGTATTATTCACCTCTGTAGGTTAGATTTCTGCTGTATTTCCCATCCTGGTGTCCCCCATAAAGTAAATAGAGTCTGTCTGTCTGTCTGTCTGTCTTTCTCTGTCTGTCTCTTTATTTCTCTCTGTCTGTCTGTCTGTCTCTCTATCTCTCTCTGTGTCTATCTGTCTGTCTGTCTGTCTGTCTCTCTCTCTCTCTCTCTGTGTCTGTCTGTCTGTCTCTCAGTATGCAGAATGACAATGCTAGTTTCTCTGACTCCAAATCCAGTGTTCTTTCCATTGTATCATAGAGGATGATTATCTTGGGGAGAAGAAAACTTGGGAGGGGGTATGAGGGACAACATGATAACAGTAACCTTCACGCAAGTGGGATGTCTGATAACTTGAATGCTAAAGGCTCACAGCATGGTATTATATGACTTTTTGAAAGTTCTATTCAAAGCCAAGCTTATCAGTACTTACTCAAAGCCAAAGTAATCCCAGACTACTCCAGGGTAAAGTGTGATGTGTGAAACTCAAATGGAAATGGAGACCACTAAACCATGCATAAGAATCCCTGTGGGCTACATCTTGTTGTTTCAGTCCTGTCTGGACCTTTGTAACCCGTTTGTATTTTCTTGGCAAATGTGCCGTAGTGATTCACCATTTCCTTCTCCAGCTCATTTTACAGATGAAGAAACTGAGGCAAACAAGGTTAAGTGACTTGCCGGGTCATACAGCTAGTGTCTGAGATCATTTTTGTGATATTAACATCTTCTACGTTCTATTACGTTTTCATTTATTTTGTTAAATATATTTCCCAATTACATTTTAATATGGTGCCTTGCACTCTGGAGGCAATGTTGCTTCTGGGATCCATGTTTGACAACCTAAGGAGTAATGGACAGAGCTGGACTGGGAAGCATAAGATCTGGGTTTGAATCCTGCTGAAGGGGTGCTTGGGTAATTTCTTTTGGTTGCTTGTGCTAGGACCCCAATTTCTCCCTAGCCTCAGAAACACTATCTCTGACAGTTTCTCCTCAGCCCAAGGACACTGTGCCTAGCAATTACTCATGAGTGGGCCCCAGCATGACCCTTGTCTCTTTCCCTGGTGCAGTTACAAACAGCACCTGAAGGAATTATTAGCTTGAACTGGCTTTGCACTGGGTCATAAAGACATTCTTACCCACTGGACTATCTATACTACCGCCCTACCTCATTATCTACATCCTGGGCTCCTCATTAACTATATTCTAGACTTAAGACATATGTATAGTCCCTACATCTATCTTGTCAAACAAGACATTGACTGGTGGCAGACTGGACAACTCTCAGTTACCCCTGAACTCTAGTTAACTCAGTGATGTAGCAGGCCTAAAACTACACCTCCATGTGGTCCCCCTCATGGGCCTTTCCTAATGAACTCTGGGTAACACGCCTGAGCAGTAGGTACAAGAAGCACATGTTCTTTTAAGAACTGACCACTCCTTAATCCCATCCTGAATCACCTAGTTAGCATATTTGGCACATGTTTTATTGTATTTTATCCTATATAAACTTTAACTGTACCACTCTAAGATCATAGGATCCTTAGGAATCCTTGCCCGCTGAAAAGCGTAACAATAAACTTTTTGTCAACTTGACTTGAAGGCTGCTTAAGTCTGTGAATTCATTCTAGGTGACTCTGTTGTGTACTTCAGTCTTTGAGGGGTCACAGCCTCTCAGGCCGCAACATTGCCTCTGATATTTCACCATCATAGGATTTCAAAATTGGAAAGAACTCAAGGTACAATCTTATCTAACCCATACACCAAAGGAATTCCTGCTACAACAAGCTCAATAACTAACTGATCATTCAACCTTTCTTTCTAGAGGTTTAATGAGAAAGAATATGACTACCCCTTCTCATGCCATACCCCTCCCCTAAACACTCTCCACTTTGGGATCAATCTAGTGATGAAGCTTTTCTGATATATAGTTTAAAGTTACTTCTTTGTACCTTTTGCCTATTGTTCCTAGTTTTGTCTTCTAGGACCAGATAGAACAAATCTGGCCCTTTCAGAAGCAGAAAACCGGGAAAGAATTTTTACAACCTGTGTCTCTGATAAAGGCCTCATTTCTAAAATATAGAGAGAACTAAGTCAAATTGATAAGAACACAAGTCATTCCCCAACTGATAAATGGTCAAAGGATATGAACAAGCAGTTTTCAGATGAAGAAATTAAAGCTATCTATAGTCATATGGAAAAATGCTCTAAAATACTATTGACTAGAGAAATGTAAATCAAAACAATTCTGAGGTACCATACCACACCTATTAGATTGGCTAACATGTCAAAACAGGAAAATGATAAATGTTGGAGAAGATGTGGGAAAATTGGAACACTAATACATTGTTGGTGTTGTGAACTGATCCAACCATTTTGGAGAGCAATTTGGAACTACGTCCAAAGGGCTATAAAAATGAGCATACCTTTTGACACAGTACTTCTAGAGCTGTATCCCAAAGAAATCATAAAAATGGGAAAGGAACTCATGTGTACAAAAATATTTATAGCAGCTCTTTCTGTGGTGTCAAAGAATTGGAAATTGAGGGGATGTCCATCAATTGGGGAATGGCTGAACAAGTTGTGGTATCTGAATGTAATGGAATACTATTGTGCTATAAGAAATGACGAGCATGAGGACTTCAGAAAAACCTGGAAAGAAAACCTGGACTGATGCTGAGTGAAGTGAACAGAACCAGGAGAACGTTGTACACAGTAAAAGTCATGTTGTGTGATGACTAACTTTGATAGACTTAGCTCTTCTTGGCAATTCAAGGATCTAAGACATCTCCAGAAGTCTCATGATGAAAAATGCTATCCACATTCAGAGAAAGAACTGTGGAGTTTGAATGCAGATGGAAGCATACTATTTGCTCTTTTTTTCCTTCTGTTTTGTTTTGTTTCTTCTTTCTTGTAGTTCCCCCATTGGTTCTAGTTCTTCTTTATAACATGACTAATGTGAAAATATGTTTAATAAGAATGCATATGTAAAGCCTATATCAGATTGCATGATCTCTTGGGGAAGGAAGCATGGAGGGAGGGGGAGAGAATTTAAAACTCAAAAGCTTATGGAATTGATTATTGAAAACTAAAAATAAATTAATTTTTTAAAAAGATAGTACTTCAATTATTTGAAGACTCTGAATGTGTTCTTTCTTCTGCCCTCTCCAAATCTTTGGCTCTCCAGGGTATCCATCTTCAATGATGTAGTAGAGAAAACCCTAGTTTTGGAGTCAGAGGATCTGAGTTTGAATCCTATTTCTGCCAACTTTGCTACCTGAGTCACCTTGGGTGAATCACTCAATCTCTCTGGGACTCAGTTTCCTCATCTGGCAGGTGAGGAAGTTGATGGCATCTAAACACCCTTCAAGTTCTAAATCTATAATCCTGGAAGCTTTCAACCAGATCCTCATTCTGCTTCTCCTCAGCCTTCACCATCTTGGGTTTCCCTTCCTCCTCCAGATTCTCTCCACCTTAACAATGTTCTTCATAAAAACTATGGTAGTCCTCAGAACTCAGCACAATCTTCCAGATGTGCTTATATCCTTAATATGTGATTTACTGTCAGAGTAACCACAGACAAGTCATTTCAAGTACCTGATCATTAGTATCCTCATATCCAAAGCAAACGTCATGATATCTTTAGTCTCTGGCAATGTTCTGAAAGAAGGAAAATACAAGGTGTCCCAAAAGTCTCAGTGTAGTTTTGTTTTCATAATTCAAAACTTCACTGACTTTTGGGTCACCCTGTGTATAAAGCATGTTGTAAACCTCAGGCTACCATAAAAATGTCATTATTGCAGTGAACATTCCCTCCTCTAATCTCTTACAGCATTTATTGACTCTACATCTCATTTGGTAACTAATCACTGCCTTGGGAATACTTGAATAAGAAATTACTATCTTGTATTTTTATTTACCCTTTTATGTAACTAGGTTTTAAGGTTCCTGAGGGCTGGTACTATATTTAACTGTTTTGCATCTTCCACAGCACCAAGCACAGTGATTTGCAACCAGTAGGCAATTCCTAAACATCTGTGGATTGAGAGAGGAAAGTATAGATCTGTTGGTCAAAAGCATTTATTAAGTATCGACTATGTGTCAGGCAATGTACTAAGTACTTGGGCTTAGGATACAAAGAAAGACAAAAACACAGTTTCTATCTCCAAGTAGTTCACATGCTAATGGGGAGACAGCATTCGAACAACTATGTACATACAAGAAGATATATCTTTATCTATATGTGTATATCTATCTAGCTGTCTATAAGATGGAAGGTGACCTCAGAGTGAAGGCACTAGTGCTGGGGTTGGGGTTGGAGTGGGGGAAGAGAAAGGACAAATAGGAAGGACCTCTTGTAGAAGGTGGAATTTGAGCTGAGTCTTAGAAGAAGCCAGGAGCCAGGAGTGAGGAGGAAGAGCCTCTCAAGAATGAAGGAAAGCCAGTAAAAAGAGTCATTAGATGGGGTATTGTGGTTGAAGAGCAGTAGGGTCAGTATTGTTGGATCAAAGCCTATGTAGAGGGAGGTAAAGAATAAGAAGACTGGAAAGATAGAAAGGGTCCAAGTTGTGGAAGTTTTAAAAAGTAAAACAAAATGTTATATTTTATCCTGTAGATAATAGGAAGTCAACCGGATTTTTGAGTGGAGTGTGGCGAAGCTTAAATACTTTGTCCATGTAATGAGATGATGTAAATCTTTGGAAAAGATCCTGATGTTGGGAAAGATTGAAGGCAAAAGGGAAAGGGGGTGGCAGAGGATGAGATGGATAGATTTTATCATGGAATCACGGAACATAAACTTGGACAGGCTTTAAGAGATAGTGGAGGATAGAAGGGCCTGGTGTGCCATGGTCCATGGAATCACAGAGTGGGACACAACCGAATGACTGAATGACTGACAAACAACAAAACAGCAGTGGTAAGTTTAGTGGAGAATGGACTGAAGAGGGGAAGAACAAAGCAGAAGGCTATTGCAAGAGTTCAGGCATGAGATGATGAGGACCAGCACAAAGATGATGGCTATGTGAGTGGATGTGTACAAGAGATGTTCTGGGATGAGTTCAAGTGAGGAGCTGAGATCATAAGTGAGATCAAAGATTTGTGAGGTCTGAATGCTGTAGAAATCCTGCATTGAGGTAGCAGAAAGAATATTTCAGCAAGGATATTCCAGGACAGGCCATGAAGCAAATGTGATGGAAAAAACACAGCATGAGCAAGCAGAGTTTGGTAATTAGCATTAGGGATAGGAACGGCCATGCAGTAGAAACGTATGGGGTAATGTATGGGGTATCCAGGATTGGTAATAGTGGCATTGAATGGACTAGAGCAGTATTAGGGTTTGAAGAAATTTCTGGCTCAATACTAGGAAAACAACCAAGCCCAGGGTAAGCAGAAGGGGAGTGAAGCCCAAGGTCCACCAGTTAAAAGTTTGGTCCTGGTATTGTTAGACTTGGAGAATCTAATTAGTGGCACATCTGCTTCTCTCCAGAACTCAAGTTCCCAACCCTGTGATCCTAGGCTCTGATTGTTAAGTATTCTCCTTATGTGCCCTGGTCTTAGGTCCACCATATCACTTCCCAGTAATCTGCATGCCACTGTGAATGTATCACCTCTCCCCACCCTGCAGCTCAAATTCTGAGGACAGTAATCAAAATAACACTACAATTCCTGAATAGAGCATGTCCATCAAAGTACTTTCTAATTCTAGTCACCATTCACTCTGACTTCTCTGTCCAAAATACTTTGCCGTGGCCACCATTCCCTACATGTGATTTTCCCCTATAAGTGGAAGAAGATGAACTATTTTGCATACCTATATTTGTATCTCCAGGGCTTAGCTTAGTGCCAGGCATACAGTAAGCACTTAATAACCACTTTTTCATGCATTCATTCATTCATTCATTCATTTTTCTATTCACTTGCCACAAAAATGTGGGAGATTTGTCTGCCATCTAGTTTTCCATGAAGACCTTTTGTTGTTCCCATTGCCACCATAAACTTCTATACTAATGAAGTAATTAGGAGGCACAGGAGATACATCACAGGGCCTGGAGGCAGGGAAACCTGAGTTAAAATGTGACTATGTGACTCTGGACAAGTCATTTAATTTCTGCCAACCTCAGTTTCTTCATTTGATAATAATGGCACCTACCTCCCAAGGTTGTTGTGAGAATCAAAGGGGATAACAGTAAGCACTATGTAAATGTTAGCTGCTGTTATTATTATTATAGTAACTATGATTCTATACCCAACAAGTGATCCTTCGGAAAGTACTTGAAAACTTCCATTATTGAGGAGCCTGCTATGTCTTGAGGCAACCCTTTCCCCACTTTCAGATAGCAGGAATATTTTTGTTCTATCAAGCCTCTATTTTCTTTTTTTGTGATTCCTACCCATTGTTCTAAGTTTTGACTCTGAAGCTGAACAAACCAAGTCTAATCTTTGACATGACATCCCTTCAAATATTTGAGCACAGATAACCTGAATCCTACATTTTATTTAGTCTTTGTGGCCTACCTGTAGCCCCATCAATTCTTCTTGTCATTCTTGGTGCCAAACTCAATGTTTAAGAATACTTTTAAGAAGTGAGCTTTCACTTCCTCCCTGTTTCAACAAGCTTCACTTAAAAGAATTGTTAGTTGTCAAATTGCTCATGGCTTGTTGCTTTATACTTGGCTCCCGTGATCCTACACTTGGTTCAATAGTCCTCTTGCTTTTGACTCCTATTCCCATGTGATTAATTCTGTCTGCTGTACCTGCTCCTTGTCTAACTTGATGAATTCACTCTTTGATCTTTAACACTGTCTGACACTTGCCATTATACCTGACCATGGCTCTGCCTGTCCATTGCTCCAAACAAATTCTAAAGCAGCAGAAGCCACAAAAAGACAGAGTGAAACAAATTTCCAGCCCAAGGTACCTGGATGGTTGATTGGAAAGATATATAGCACCAGGCTAGCCAATGAGGAGAAGAATGCTTTCAAAAGCAAAATTGGCCAAATGGAAAATGAAGTCCAAAAGCTTGCTGAAGAAAATACTTCCTTGAAAAGTAGAATGGAGCAACTGGAAGCTAGTGACTTTAAGAGAAATCAAGACACTGTAAAACAAATCCAAAAGAGTGAAAAAATGGAAAACAATGTGAAATATCTCACTGGAAAAATATTCCAGGCCATGGAATATAATATTCCAGAGGGCAAAGGAGACAGGATTACAACCCAGCAAAACTGAGTTTTTCCTTCAGAGGAAAAAATGGTCATTTAGTGAAATAGGGGACTTTCAAGCATTCTTAATGAAAAGACCAGAGCTGAATAGAAAATTTGACTTTCAAATACAAGACTCAAGTGAAACATGAAGAGGTAAACAGGAAAGAGAAATCATAAGAGACTTATTAAGGTTGAACTGTTTACATTCCTGCAGGGAAAGATGATATTTGTAACTCATGACTACTTTGTCAGTATTAGGGTAGTTGGAGGGGAAAAAAATTACATGTATGTATAGATAGATAGATAGATGGATAGATAGATAGATAGAGGGCACAGAGTAAGCTGAAGATGAAGAGGTGATATCTGGAGAATAAAATTAAGGGGTGAGAAAGGATTATACTGGGAGAAGGAGCAAGTGAGAGGTAGAATGTAGTAAATTATCTCACATGAAACAGACAAGAAAAGGCTTTTACAGTGGAGGGAAATTGGGGAAGGTGAGAGGGAATGAGTGAATCTTATTCTCATAGGATTTGGCTTAAGGAGGTAATAACACACACACACACTAAGTTGAGTATGGAAATCTATCTTGCCCTACAGGAAAATAGGGGGGGAAGGGGACAAGAGAGCAGGGAAATGATAGAGGGAAGGGCAGAATTGGGGAGGGGGTAATCAGAAGCAAATACTTCTAAGGAAGGACAGGGTCAAAAGAGAGAATAGAATAAATGGGGGGGGATAGGATGAAGGGAAATATAGTTAGTTTTCCACAGCCTGACTACTATGGAAGTGTTTTGCATGACTATACATGTAAAACCTATATTGAGTTGCTTGCCTTTTCAATGAAGGTGGGTGGGGAGGGAGGAAGGGAGAAAATATGTAACCTAAAGTTTTAAAAACACATGTTAAAAAAATTGTTTTCACATGCAATTAGGAAATAAGAAATACAGAGAATGGGGTACAGAAATCTATCCTGCCCTACAGGAAAATAGAAGGGAAAGGGGATAAGAGAAAGGGGGGGAGATAGAAGGGAGGGCAGATTAAGGAAAGGGGTATACAGAATACATGCCATCTTGGGGTGGGGGGGAGGGATGAGATGGGGAGAAAATTTGGAACTCAAATCTTGGAAGTGAATGTTGAAAATTAAAAATAAATCAATTTTTTTAAAAAAAAAACAATTTATTATCAGCTGTTTTAATCTTGGTTTTTACATTATTCTTTGCTTCAGTTGTGGTTACGGGGCATTACCATAAAGATCATAAGACATGCAGGCTTTAGTGTTATAGTATGCCTTGGTAAGATCTGTAATGCCTGGACTACTTCTATATTTGCAGTAGAATTTGTGCCTGGGGCATAAATAAGTGAGGG
Organism: Phascolarctos cinereus; assembly: GCF_003287225.1. Classification (NCBI taxonomy): domain Eukaryota; kingdom Metazoa; phylum Chordata; class Mammalia; order Diprotodontia; family Phascolarctidae; genus Phascolarctos; species Phascolarctos cinereus. The sequence continues at coordinate 183,898,111 of NW_027555958.1, forward strand.
AGCCCTAAATCCAACCAAACCATAGCCTAAAAGATGATTAATGCACCATGAATCTACTGGTTTCCTTTTGAATGATATTTTCAGGGTTTGTACTGGTAGGAAATCTCTGAGAGTATAGGAAAATGCATGTGATATTAAATAAGAGATGGAAGCAGGGAGAGCTGAAAGGGAAAGAGACCAAAGCATTTTTCATAAAGCACAAATCCAACCATGTAACTTCCCCTGCTTAACAAATTTCTGTGCCTCCCTATTACCTCTAGGATTAAATACAAATCCTTCTGTTTGGCAGCTAAAGCCTTTCACAATATGGTTCCAATCTACCTTTCCAGCCTTATTATACGTTACCCTTCTTTATGCATCTCAAGCTAAGGCCCAGATTATCATTCTTTCTTTCTCTTCTGCACACAAAATTCATCTCCTATTTCAAGAAGATTTGAGTTCAAATCCAGCTTCAGATACTTACTAGCTGTGTCGCTTTGGGTTTTTTTTTTTTTGCTTTTAGGCAACTGGGGTTAAGTGACTTGCCCAGGGTCACACAGCTAGTAAGTGTCAAGTGTTTGGCCTGAGGTCGGATTTGAACTTAGGTCCTCCTGACTTCAGGGCCAGTGCTCTATCCACTGAGCCACCTAGCTGCCCCTAGCTGTGTCACTTTGGGCAAGTCACTTAAGCTCTATCTGCCACAGTTTCCTCAACTATAAAATAGGGATAATAATAGGAATGATTCCCAGCATTGTTGTGAGAAACAAGGGAGATAATATTTGTAAAGCGTCTAGCAGTGCACGTAGTAGGTGCTTGTTCCTTTTCCTTGCCCCCTATTTCTCTGCATATACTGCCTGCAGTGCATGTAACCTTGTACTTCCTCCTCACTTCCACCTCATGGAAGCCCTAGCTCCTCAAAGCTCAGCTCAAACTTCACTTTCTGTATAAAGCCTTTCCTGACCCCCACAACTGCCAATGTCACTCCTGAGCATCACTTTTTATTTATTTGTTGTCAGCTTCCCTGAATAGAACGTAAGCTCCTTGGGGTCAGGGACAGTCTCACTTTTGTATTTGCATCATGTCACCTAGCAGAATGCCTACCACAGCAGCTACCTAATAGATATCTGCTTGCTGATTGGCTAGTTGATGGATTTTTTTTCAGTAATATAATGAGTCTCAAATCGGAAATTTGCAACAACTGTATTCTATTCAACAGGTCTCCGTGCCAATGACAACTTCAAATTAAATCCTACCACATGCAAAAACAAAGAAACCAGGCTTCTTGAAGAATAGGAGTAAAATTCTTAATGTGGTACAGTTGTGATACCTGGTATTTATATTCAGTTTTACAGTTTCTAGGATACTTTACAGACTGTATTTCATCTGATTTTCACAGTAACACTGTAATATAGATTATTGTTCTCTTTTTACTGGTAAGGAAACTGAGGTTCAGAAATTGTGACTTTTGTTGTTGTTTATTATTTAGTCATTTCAGTTGTGTCAGACTGTTCAGGAACCCATTTGGAGTTTTCTTGGCACAGATACCGGAATGGTTTGCCATTTCCTTCTCTGGCTGATTTTAGAGATGAGGAAACTGCGGCACACAGGGTTATGACTTGCCTAGGGTCACATAGCTAGTAAGTATCTGAGGCCAGATTTGAACTCAGGTCTTCCTGATTCCAGGACTGGGGCTCCATCCACTGCACAATCTAGCTGCCCCTAAGTGATTTATTTACTAGAGGTCAGACAAACATTGAGTGTTAGAGCTGGGACTTGAACTCAGACCTGCCAGAACTCCGGATCTAGTGTTCTCTGTATGCAGTACAACACCATTGCCCCTTGTAAGATAAGCATCAATTCTTAGTACTTTGGGAAAGAGTGTATTTAGATATTTCTGTTACGCTGTTTTATAATTCCCAGAAATACTGATTAATCCTAATAGAGTAGTTGTCACAGTTATTTTTAATTGTTCTGCCCTGACTTTTAAAGAGATTATTTCTGAGGCGAAACAAGAGTAGATTAATAATACTTGGACTCTTCTCTGTCATCCTGGGCTAATTTGTTGAGGAGATAAGAGACAGCCAGGCATTAGCTCTTACAACAAATTTCCTAGGCCACCTGTCAATATTTCACTAACTTGTGGGGTGTGTCTTTATTCTAATTCTACACATATTTTCTCCTGCGATGCCTCAGAAGGAGCCAAAAAAGAATCATATGAAATATATCTTTCCAAATGTGATGTGAGAAGAGTAGGAATTTTATGGGGTTTTTTGTTTTGTTTTTGTTTTGGGTGGGAGGAAGAGTAACTTGGCCTTTTCCGACACAGGCCTTGAATCTTTAGTTGTCAAAGCAGAAATGTATCAGTTGGCAAGTGCTTTGGGAGTACAACTGAGATTCATATTTCAGCTGAGAAGACTTTAGATTCTGAGTCTGAAGCCCACGTTGGCTTTATGCTATTATCAGAACTGCTTGTATTATTCTTCTCTCCTCTCCTCACCCAAGGGGCAATGCTTGGCATGTTACAAATACTAACATGCTTCAAAAGTCTGACTGAAACAGAGGAATTACACAGGGGCAAAAAATTCACCCCCACCATGTTTCTCAGCAATAAAGGGATGCCATTACTGCAAGACTCAGGAGGTTCATGACCTCTTCTTTCCAGGGAACAAACCCTTTACTCTTAGGTGGTCTAAAGAGCAAAGATGACTGGCTCCAGAAGGGGATGTTTCTCCAGAGTACTACTATGTTAGTAGTACTCCCAATTTTTAAAGCTCTTTGCCTACATTCTCCACCATCAGTAGAGAATTATAAACAACATTCCCATTTGCAGTTTCAGGGTACAATAACACTCCCTTTCCAGCCAGTGAATCTTGGAACATTTTAGTATATGACCAATAGGGCAGGAGATGGAACAGTGGAGAGAGAGCTGCGTGTGAAATCAGGAAGACTTGAGTTCAAATCTGGCTTCACACACTTACTACCTGTGTGACCTTGGACAAGTCACTTAACCTCTATTTGCCTCAGTTCTTCATCTGTAAAATGGGGATAAAATAACACATACCTTCCACAGTTGTAAGGATCAAATGTAAAACATTTAGCCTGGCATAACATAAACACTATGTTAACGTCAGCTGTTATTGTTATTATTATTATATTTTTTGCCAATATCCTTAATGTCTGGCTTAATAGAAGACAACTGAATTCTAAAGCAGTCAATCTATTGCAATATATTGTTTGGTTGAAGTATATGAAGAAAATCCAGCTCCACATAAATATGGAGTTGGAAAACAGAAGAATATTTTAGTAGTTAAATAATGTCTTCTTTTTATTATGAAAATAGTTTTCATCTTACAACCCCCCTGAATAAGTTTCAGGTGTCCCAGAGGTTTTCAGACCACATTTAAGACCTGCTGTGCTATATCACAGAATCCTACCATAGACACTATAGTAGGTTGGATACCATGGAATAAACAGAAAAGACTTTACGTGTGTGTGTGTGTGTGTGTGTGTGTGTGTGTGTGTGTATGTGAGAGAGAGAGAGAGAGAGACAGACAGACAGACAGACAGACAGAGACAGAGAAAGACAGAGAAAGACAGAGACAGAGAAAGACAGAGAGAGAGAGAGAGAAAAAGAGAGACCAAGAGAAGGAAAGAGAAAGACAGGCAGACAGAGACACACATACAGAAAGAGAAGAGACACATACATACACACAGAGAAAGATAGATAGATAGATAGATAGATAGATAGATAGATAGATAGATAGATAGATAAATAGACAGAAATTTATACTGTTTAAAAACACACAGATTTGGAGGGAAATTCTTTAGCTCACCAAAGACGCATCATGTTTTCAACAAGAATGGAATTAGGTTTGAAACCAATACTTCTCAGGCAAAATTGCGTGTACATGAGATCATGTGGTCTCCATCTCTAAACCAGAGATGGAAAGAAAGTTGTCTAGGTAGTCTTCTGTCAGCTAGAGAAGAACTTAAGGAAAAAGAGAAAGACTTTGGACTGATAGTTAGAAGGGGTCCTGAGTGATCTTCTAGTGCCCACATTTTTCAGAAGAAGAAACTAAAACCTAGAGTGGTTAAATGATTTACCAAAGGTCACATAGTAAGTGGTAGAATTGGGATTTGAACTGAGGTTATGACTCCAAATTGAATGTTTGCTTCGCTTGATTCTAAGCCATATATGGATCTATATAACCTGCTCCTCAGAGAGTTATTCAGTTCCTTTCAAATGTAGAATACATGAAGGGGGTTACGATGCACTGAGGAATAAGTGGGAGCTATATTGTGGAGTTCCTTAAATGCCAGGATATGGACTTAACATTTTTTCTTTAGATGGTGGGGAACTACTGAATTTTTTTTGACAGGAAAATAAAATACAGTGTAGCTCACTGAAGGAAGATCACTTCAGGCAGATTACATCCAAAAGATTGTTTGAAGAGGGATTGCTGGGAGGCAGGAAGAATGAATGAATAAATGAAAAAGCATTTGATTAAGCATCGACTTTGAAAAAAGCAAGGGAGTATTAATCTCAAAAAGCTCACATTCTTACAGAGGGAGAAAACACACAAAACTACAGTAGCCTACATAAGATAAAAATGAGGACCTAAACCAAGATAGTAACTTTGGGAATGAAAAGAGGGGGAGGGTGGAAGAGATACTGTACTATAGAATTGCTGAGGTATTTCAACTGATGGATATAGGATGCAAGAGAAAAGGAAGAATCAATGATTTATATTTCAGAAAGCCTTGCAACAGTGTAGAGAAGTTGGAGATTGAAGACAGTGACAGTAGAAAAAAACATGTTAGGAGACTTTTGTCATAGTCTAGGCATCTGGTATTAGAGATCTTTCCTTGAGCTTTTTTTGTTGCTCCAATAATGGAAATATGGTACCACAATTATGACCTTAAAAAGAGTAGGATTTCCATGAAACACGAGAAAATCCTGGGAGCAATGGAAATTCCAAACTGAAATTCTTAATTTGGTTCACCTCTCTGTAAGTGATTGGATGATTAGAGCACCTACTACTTCAACAATCATTTGGGGGCATGGTCCAGTTTCCCAATGATTTTTCACCTGGTGATAATGACAAAGGGGTTAATTCATTGAGGGCACTGGATGTGGATGCTTTCAAGCTCCCTCCCCTACTGTCTAGAATGAACTTACTTCCCAGGGTTGAAATCTTTTCTTTCCTTACTTTGCCGTAACTCAGATGCCACTTTCTCTATATAACCTTCCCTTCCCCCCTCACTTCCTACAGTGAACCAATGAGTCTGGAAAAGGGGGCAGCAATATGACTAGAGTAAGGAGCCAGGTTACTGTTACAACAATGCACTATCTATCTGTCATAGGACCATAGCCCTAGAGCTGGGGGACCTCAAGAAACATCTAGTACAACACCTTATTTTACATGAGGAAAGGTTAAATGATTTGATCACATGGGTAATAAGTAGGATCAGAGGTGAGGTTTGAAGCCTGGTCATCTGACTCCAGGGCCAGTCTTCCTTCTACAATATCACACTGCTCTTTGACTCCAAACTGACTTGTTCCTAGAGGTAGGCTGGGGCCAGCTGATTGTTAAATTTTCAATGTGAGCATTTACACCTTAGAAATCAGCAAAAACTACAAATTAGAGCTTGGTCTATTGTTTTATTGATTGTCTAGATTTAAGAAAATGATGGAGGAAATGTTAATAGTACAGATTAAACTTAATAGTATATTAAAGGGCATATCTCTCCCTCCTCCACCAGACCTGGTTGTTAAAAATTTTCTAGCACACTCCTGCCTTTTTCCTTACATTGAGACAACTACCTTAATGACATTTTCTGTTCCCACCCTTCATACCTCAATGACCTCTTTCTGGCGTAGACTTCAGAATGTAGAACTCTTAGAAAAAGTTATGAAGCAGGCTACAGAAACTGTAGCAAAAAAGGAAGGTAATTGCATGTTTCCAGACTAGAAAGGGGCTGGAAGTAGTGAGAAGTAGGGAAATCTTAAGCTTGACTTGTATAGTGGAATATATGTAGTGGTATATACTATACGTACATATATATGTATATATGTATATATATATATATATATATATGCGTGTGTATATTGTATATATATATATATGTATATACATATATATACACTATAGTGTATATATATGTATATATATGTATATATGTACATACATATACATATATACACTATAGTGTATATATGTGTGTGTATATATGTGTATATATATGTATATACATATATACACTATAGTGTATATACATATACGTATATATACACTACAGTGTATATACATATACATATATATACACTACAGTGTATATACATATACATATATATACATATATATACATATATACCTATATATACATATATATACACATATATATACACATATATGTATGTGTGTGTGTATATATATATATATGTATATATATATATATATATATATATATTATTATAAATTATATATATAATATATAATTTATATATATATATATATATATTATATATATATATATATATATATATATATATAAGCATTTGTATCTCCACAAAGTCATGTAGTAGCATTAGATCTTAGTTCTGGTTATTGTTGTCCAGTCGTGTCTGACTCTTTGGGACCCCATTTCAGGTTTTCTGGGCATTCTACTCTTTCTAGTGGAATGCTTTGCCATTTTTTCCCCTCTAGCTCATTTTATAGATGAGAAAACTGAAGCAAACAGGGTTAAAAGACTTGCCCATGTTTACACAGCTAATAAGTGTCTGAGGCCAGATTTGAACTCAGGAAGAAGAGTCTTTCTGACTCCAGGCCCAATACTCTATCCACTGATCTACCTAGCTGCCCCTTAGTACTGGTAACTCAAGGATATGTACAACCAAGATACCTAGTAACTCAGTGGGTTGTTGTCTTCAAGAATCAAATAAGATAATACATCCTTTTGTCCTTCTCTTAGCCCATGACACACCAAACTGGGAGAAGGCACCATACTCTTGGCTCCTCACTATCATTTTCCAACTGTCCATTTGCCATTAGCAGTCAGCAACCTCTTCTCATATGAGCTTGATTCCATCCATTAGGGTTGCCTGGTTCAAAATCTCTTTTGTCACAACAGTTTCTAGGTTGTTGTCTTTTCTCAAGGGCTTAAGTCCCTGACTCACAGTCTTCCTGTCAGCTCCAGACACTATTCTCCTACTTAAGGCCTTATATATGAACACTATATGAAAAATATAGCTTATTTACATATCTGTGTACATGCTATACACCACAGAAACATAAGCTCTTTGAAGGAAGGGGCTATTTCATTTTTTTCCCCTTTGTATTCATAGTCCCAAGTATAATGCCCTGAGCCTAGTAAGTCCTTATTAACTTTCTAATTAATTGAATTGAAGGTCTTCATTCCTGCTCCCCTCCCTTCCCTCTTTAGAACAAAAGGAATAGTTCTAGCTTTTAAGTGAATATAAGTTTTTTGGATTTTTGAAGGCAGTGTTCTTCCATCTGGATTCAGTTATTGCTTAATTCACTTAAAAAACTGAAAATGTGGTTTTCATTTCAAGAAGATAAAATTAAAGAACTTCTATTCAATAAATATTTATTATGTGCCTACTAGGCATAGTTGGCATGGTTATCAAATTTTCAGAATAACACAAGCTGGGAGGGACCTAACAGACTGAACAATAGAGTCAAGATCCAGAAACGATCTTGAAAGGTTAAAACGTTGGGTTGACTGGAACCAATGAAACTCAATACATATAGATGTTGCCTTACACTTTAGTTTCAAAAATTGATTTCCTAGATACAAGATGGACTGGCTTGGTTAGATAATTTGTCTGAAAAAGATCTGGGGTTTTTAGTGGCCTATAAACCCAATAGGATTCAATAGTGTGGCATGCAAGTCAAAAAACAAAACAAAACAAAAAACAAACAAAGCAATACATTCTAATAAAGTATTGGGTCTCATTAGGAGAACCATAACTTCCAGGAATAGGAGGCAGCTGAATGATTTAGTGGATAGAGTGGTGGGCCTAGTCAAATTTGGTCTTAGACATTGTGTGACCCTGGACAAGTCACTTAACTGTGGGCTGCCTCAGATTCTTCAGCTGTAAAATGGGGATAATGATAGTACCTATCTTACAGGGTTGTTGTAAGGCTCAAAGGAGATATTATCTGTAAAGCACTTAACACATAGTAGGAAGGAAGGACTCAGTGTTTCCTCCACTGAACACTGCCTTGTATGTTGCTCTGGTCTGGAGTATCATGTTCAGTTCTGGGGGCTATAGTTAGGAAGGATACTGTTACTGAATTACATCCAGAGCAGGGCATCAAGAATGAGGAAGGAATGGAGTCCATGCCTTGTGGACATTTGATGAAGAGAATTATTTTTAACTTGAAGAAGAGAAGACTTGAAAGAGGGTGAAGATTATTGGGAGAGGGGGAACCATAAAAGCTGTGTTCAAGAGCTGTCATTTGGAAAAAAGAATTATACTTGTTTGGTTTCTCCCCAGAGCACAGAACAAGAGGCAATGGTGGACATGGAAAAAAGGGCAAATTTAGACCTGATGTCAGGAAAAACTTCCCAACAATTTTTTCAGTTGTTTTTCAGTCCTGTCCAACCTTTCATGACTTCATTTTGGGTTTTCTTGGCAAAGATACTGGAGTGGTTTGCCATTTCCTTCTCCAGCTCATTTGACCGATGATACAAACGAGGTTAAATGACTTGTCCAGGATCAAACAGGTAGTAAGTATCTGAGGCTAGATTTGAATTCAGGAAAATGAATCTTCCTGATTCCAGGCTTGGCACTCCATCCACTGAGCCACCTAGCCACCCCAGACAATTCAAACTATCCTTAAGTGGAGTAAGACTATCTTGGGAGGCAGTGAGCCTTCCCACATTGGAGGTCTTCAAGGGTAGACTGAATGACCTCTCATCAAAAAATGTTGTAGTGGGAATTTTGTAGTAGTGGAAGTTATTACTTGGGTGTAGGTTGGACTCAACAACCTCTGACAGCCTTTACAGCCCTGAAATTCTGACACTATACTTGCAAACAACTGCAGAATCCTTCCAATTTCTTTTTTTTAAATTTTTATCCTTCAAATTTCTTGATCTGCTATAGTGAAAGATAAGTTCCTTGAGGGTCAAGATGTTTTTTGTTGTTTTCTTCAGAGTGCCATGAACACAATAGATGCCTAAGTTAGAATTTGTTGAATTGAATTGTTGAATTTATAATATGAATACTTCAGTGGTTCAAAATTTCATCAGTGGGACTGACTCATTCTCCCCATGTCTAGGATGACATAGCTCATAATCTTTCTATGCCATAACGGTTGCTCTTTGCAAATGGCTATGTCTCCTCCCACCCCACTGCCACCCCTCGTTCATCACTCAGGGGCCAAATCCATTTCTCTACACACTACTTAGTTGATCCTCAGATGACTGATCTACAATCTGTCTCTGGATTCACCCTAGAAAATTTTCTAGCTTTGGAACTGGCAGAGTTCGTGTTCCATTTGGTGTAAATTTCAATGTGAACTCTTTGACACAGTGGAGTACCAGAGGAGGACTTTAGTAAAGAATCTTCATAATTATCATCATTAATGCTGCTTTATGGTACTTTATGTTTACAAAATGTTTTATATCACATTATCTCATTTGTCCCTCACAGAAGGTCTGTCCCTAAGTAGAGCAGGTGAATGTCCATTTTACAGATGAGGAAATTGAGTCTCAGTTATCCCAAATGGAACACTCCACAGTTTTCTACCCTTTGTATTATTGACCCTGGGTACTACTCATCATTTGACTTCTCCATTCTTTTTCCTAGACTGCTAGAGAAAGCCAAGCAGTCGAGATAATTTCACGCACTGTAAGTGTATCTCACATAATCACAACTGATGCAAAGAATCAGTTTTTAGACTTTTATAGAAATTAACTCAAGTGTAGTGATAAATCAGTGATGTGCTGGTAAATCTTAAACAACTGGCTCTTGGGGGGGATATATGCAAAACAGACTCTTAAATTGAATCTGCACTATATTAATATTTTTCCTGCCTCTTTCTTAAGGCTAGATAATCCACAAAACAAATCAAGGTGTCATTTGCAGCATTTCTGAAATTGAAATCCTCATAAGGAAAGTCCAGCTTTTGCTGCAGCAAGCCCCAAGGACAGGAAATATGAAATCTTGCCTGATAATCGATGAGTTACAGTAAGGTGCAATGGAGAAAAAGTGGGTTTAGGAGTGATTAGGTTCAAGTAATGATGAGGTATTCAAATTAACTTTCTTCAATATTTGAAGCATTTTTTCCCAGAGGCTTGCAAAAAATATGTTGTTTGGCATTAAAATTCTGAAATGTAACCAATTTGTTAAATACTTAGAGTATCAAGCGTGAGGTTTTTCTCTTGTGGCAGTCCATGGATTCTTTACTAGACAATCATCCATACCATGACCTCCTGACTGAAGTGTTCCCTCACAACTTCTGTGTTGGGTTCTCTTTTCTTCATTTTCTACTTTCTGTCTCTATCTTTCTGATGGACTCTCTCTATCAGCTATCTACTTATCTCCCTCTCCCCCTCTATCTATCTATCTGTCTTTTTATCTTGTCTCCCCAAATAGACAGAAACCTTTTTGAAAGCAGGGTTTATTTTGTTTTTGTTTTTGTATCTCTGCCAAGCACTATATGTGGAACATAACTGGCACTTAATAAATGCTTGCTGAGGGAAGGATTCTGGGAAGATGGTGAATAGGTCAGAAATTTCCAAGCTCTCTAGATTTTCCTCCACAAAAGAGATAAAACAGACCCTCAGGCCAAACATAGAATGGTAAAAATCAATAAGAGAAGGGGCAGAACAGGGGTCCTCCTGGGACAATCCCAGGACTAAGTTTGGCCCCTGGTGAAGAGTAAACACCTCCAGGCTAGGGACCACTTAAACAACAATCCCCAAGCCCTGGAGTTAGCTGGGTTGGGAGGCTGCCTTGGCCCCAGCTTCAGGAACTTTTACTCCTGGGAGTACCAGACCCAGCTGTGCTGTAGAGAGGGGTGTGTGTGTGTGTGTGTGTGTGTGTGTGTGTGTGAAGGAACCAGTACAAGCATGGTGAGTGCAGAAGCCGTGGGGACTGGGGGCACTTACAGGAGGCTGAAGGTCTTGGCTTGGATTCAAGGTCAGGGAGGAGAACTGAAGAAGGATCTGAGGCCAGAGTCACCATCCCCCAGACCCCAGGACTAGAAGTGATTACAAAAATTAAGCTATTAAAAAAATGCACAGGCAAAGGATAAAGAATCCAACCATAGAAAGTTACTATGGGAATAGAGAAGACTGGGGTTCATCTTTGGAGCAGGACAATGAAGCAAAGAAACCTCTTCTGCCCCAAGGAGTAATGTTAAATGGTCACCTGCCGAAAAAGAATTCATAGAAGAATTTAAACAAGAATTTAAACTCAAATGAGAGAGATTGAGGAAAAACTTTAAAAAAACCCACCAAGAACAATCCAAGAAAAATAAGATTATGAAAAGAAAGTCAACCAATTAGAAAAGGAGATCCAGAATACTAAGAAGGAAAATGACTCCTTGAAAATCTGACTTGACAAGGGGAAGTCAGTGAAATCATAAAAGATCAAGAAATAATTAAACAAAAAAAGAAGAATGAAAAAATAGAAGAGAATGTGAAACACCTCATAAGAAAAAGAACTGATCTGGAGAATAGAGCAAGAAGAAAAAATATAAAAATAATTGGACTACCTAAAAGCTATGATAAAAAAAAATCTTGATACAATAATGTAAGAAATAATTAAAGAAAATTGTCCTGAAGCATTAGAACAAGAGGAAAAAGTAGAAATAGAAATCCGCCAAGCACCACCTTAAAGAGATCCTGTAAGGAAAAACCACTGGAGTATTATAGTCAAATTCCAAAACCCCCAGCTGAAGGATAAAATGTTATAAGCAGCAAGACAAAAAAAAAAAACAATTTACATAAGACAGTGCTACAATTAGAATCACACAAGACCCAGCAGTGGCAACACTAAAAGACTGCAGGTCTTGGAACACTATATATCAAAGAACAAAAGAACTGGACGTCTGCCAAAATATCATATCCAGCAAAGCTAAGCATAATTCTGAATGAAAAAAAAATTAATAAATTTTCAGACTTTCAGGAATTGTTAAAAAAATAGAACTTAATAGAAGATTTTACATACATGGGCCAAGAAAAATAGAAGGTATATACCAAAGACCAATTACAAGAAACTAGGAGAGATATGAAAAATAAAAGGTAGGCACAAATATAAAAACAAAGATTATACATTTTGAGTCCTCTCTTACGTTCTGCTGTGTACATGATGTTTTTTATTTTCTTATTTTATATTTAAGTTTGTAATATATTTCTTTTTCTTTTCTTTTTATGTATTTAAGTTTTAATAAAAATCCTTTAAAAGCTTGCTGATTAATTGGTTGATTTTATCAATTAGCATTTTGCCATCTGTTTTTTAACTGGACAATTTAAAAATCTTATTTCCTGTGGTATTTTATGAAGGCTTTTTAACTCCATATACTTTCTGGTAGACTTATGATCCCTAAATGATCTCTGAGTCCCTGTTTTCAAAGTCAGTTGCTTTGGCTTAAGTAGAATTCAAAGTTGCTCTCTTTTGTTTCTCTTTATCCAAAATTTCTCTAACTTCTTTATTTCTTTTTAAAATTAATTTTTTAAATTAACAAGTGTTTATTTTCTATCCTTCCTTCTTCATTCACCCACTGGAGAGAAAAAAGGAAAAACCAAATCCTAGTAACAAATATGCGTGGTTAAACAAAATAAATACCCATATTGGCCATGTCCAAAAATGCATATCTCAATATGCGTATTTAGTTCATCCCTTCTTGATCAGGAGTTGGTAATTTTCATCAGTCGTCCATTGAGATCACGTTTGGTAGACACACTGATGATATTCTTTATTCTTCCAAAATTCTTCATTTTTGTTTTACTATATTGTTACAGAACTTCTCTATTCCTTGAATTCCAAAACTCTCATTTTTCTTTTCAGAGCCTCTCCTACTTCGGAGGGGTTTTCTGACATATGTTCTAAGGTGTCTACTATTTTGTCCTATTTATTTCTTCTTTGATAGCTCTGATTTCCAATCTAACTTTCACTCTAGGCTCTTATTTTAAAAGTTTATTTCACTTTTTAAACATTCTGGAATTTCTTGTTTTTGTTTTACGGTTTTTAGAAAACCCATAGAATGTATTGCCTTGCTTTCTTCTTCGCTGGCAGTTTTTGGTTCACTTCCCTTAAAAATATACACTTAAGTGTTTTGTGACCCCTTTTGAACTCAATCTTTTTTTTTCCTCTTTCTTTGAGCCCCATAATTGGCTTATCTGCTTAGAGCTAGGCTTATTATACCTAGTCTTTTTGGTTTTCAGCTCTTGTTTTCTCTTTCTAGTAGTTTGTGACTTCTTCTCCTCTTTCTTTGTCACCATGTAAATATTCTTTAGCAGGGACCTCGGAAGCTGGTCAGCCTCAGCCTTCTCAAGGTGAGTGGTGTGAGGATTTGGCTGACTCCTTCCCCTGTGGGACCTCCACTGGGAGAGGACCAAGAAAAGTTTATAGGCCTCCCTTTCCTTAGGCAGGAAAGTCCCTTCTTCTCTAGCTGGCCCCACATTGTATTACTTCTTCTTCCCACAACTGCATCCTCTTTTTTTATGGAGCCATAAGAAATGTTTAAAGTGGCATAGGGATAGAGCACTGGACTTGGAGTCAGGAAGACAAAGGTCAAATCCTTTCTTGGATACTTACTAGCTATGTGACCCTGATCAGTTTCCTCATCTGTAAAATGGGGATAATAATAGCATCTACCTCACAAGGGTTGTGAGTACAAATGAGATAATATTTGTAGAGTGCTTTGCAAACCTTAAAACACTATATAAATGCTAGTTATTATTAATCATGTGGGTGGGATGGATCAATCTTTTCTTCTTATATGGGTTGTGCTAAGTTCAGCTGACTCATTGCCTTTAGGGGATAGAAAACAGGCCCCCACTTTTGGACCAAGAGATCTAACCCTGACATGTTATTTGTACTGACATTCTCATAGTCTCATGAGCTCAGGGATATTGTGAGATTCAAATGAAGTAATGTTTATAAAACACCTTAAAAACTTTAAAGCCATATATATACATATATGCCAGTTATAATAATAATAATTATTATTGTTATTATAATCACCAGGTCTCCAGTCTGATGATGATTTTATTCCCTGAATTCTACAGTATTCTTGCTGAGCGCAAGCTTTGTTTATAGAGCAATATAGGGGTGTGCTGGTAAATATTTAACAACCAAGCTCTCTGGGAGAAAAGAACATATGCACATACTTATAAATTTAATCTGCATTATTAGCATTTTCTTAAACCTATACACAAAACAATGAATCAAGCCCTGATTAGCAATGATCATCATTTCTGAGATACAAATGATCACACTAAACATTTAACAATGAGGTATGCAAGGTGGTTAGAGCTGGCTCTGACATGCCTCTAATTCTAACCCAGAGAATGACCTGGGGGAGCTAACAGGAAGAGCCTGAGTCATGGGGGCCCAGATGTTACATAGACATATTTAGATTTATTTTTGCTGATCTCAAATCCCCTCCGTGGCTCCCTACCGCCTACCAAACATAATTCAAATGCCTTTTCCTGGCTTTCAGGACCTTCTACAATCTGGCACTACCCTATCTTTCCAACTTCCGTATCATCTAGTGCATTAGCAATTGGGGTCCTCTGAGGCTAGGAGGTAGAAATGAACATAAGTGCTACTGTGTGGGAGGGGAGTGGTTCCTTGTGCCATTTTTCTTATTGATCAGCTATAACAATTGATTGCACCAATATTCCTTCCTTGGATAGTTAGAGCTGGTCTGAGTGTTTTGGTCCATGTATGGATTGGGTATCGCTTGGTGATATAAAGAAGATGCAGGACAGAGTGCATTCCTTGGTGCCTGTAGGATGCAAGATAAGGTTTAGTAGCTTTCTTGAGGAGAAAGGGTTGGAAGATGGGAGAGAGGGCTCCTGTGTAGCATTTCACTTTTGTTGAATGAGTAAATGAAAAAGACATTAATTACGCACTCTGATAAGCATGAAGAATTCAAAGAGAAAAAGAAGACAGTCTTGGCTTTCAGATATGTCCAAGGGCCATGGGGACATCACTCCCCACACCACTGCAACAACCCTTGTGAAGTTAAGACCTGGCAGTTGCCACGTGTTGCAGCCCCTATTTCCTTAGCATCTGTAGCTACTGAAGATCTAGAACAGAAACTTCTCACTGCCAAAGTCAAGTGGTTCAATGACAGAAATCAACATTTTTAAAATTTTAAATAAAAACACCATTAAAGAAGATGTATTACCATCTACTGTGCCATTGCATCCTAAGGAAGATGGCATTTTCTTCTAACTTGCAACTGTACCCTCTTTTATCTGTTTATCTCTCCAATTGGAATGTAAACTCTTAAACATAGTAAATGTTTAATAAATTCTTTTGTCATTCATTCATCCCATGGTGCTCACATTGAGGGAGACAACACATATATGAGAGTACGCTGGCCAGTGGTGGGGTGGGGGAATAGAAAGATCAAGGAGGCTTTTTAGTACATTGGGGTGAATCCTAGCAAGACAAGAAACTTGAACAGGATTGGCACACAACCCTTAGGAATGGGTAGTCCAGCTAGGGGTAAAAATGAAGCAGTGATTTTGGGTTCCCTGGAATGGAGGAGAATAAGAGGTCAGCATCCAACCAAGAAGGGAAGAGGGGAAGGCAGCATTCATAGAAACGTATATGTGTGTGTGTGTGTCTGTGTGTGTGTGCACGCGCATGCATGTGATATAGGGGGAGGAATGGAGGGGAGGGATAGGCCTGCTTAATATTACATCCCCCTGTGTTCAGCTAAACTGAATTACTTTTCTCTACCTCCTTTACTTGCCCTCATACATTGTCTTGACTCTGTGGTTTTACTTACCATTTTCTCTTTGGCCAAAATTCTCTCCTTGCCCCTACCCTTTCTACCTGTTGATTTCTTACCCATCCTTTAAAATCCAGTTCCAATGCTTGCTACCACCTTTGGGATGGCTCAACTGATTTCCCATTAGCAATGACTTGGTCCTCCACCTTCAGCATCACATAGGATTTTGCTTGCTTTTCTGTGTTATATATTATGTATTATTGCTATCTATATTTGGGTTATAGTCTCCCCTTACTCCAAAATAATCTTCATGGGAGCAAGGGTTGTGCTCTTGGTAAATTTCACATTTCCTCTATCACTTCAGACAGTGGTCTGAAGATTTGAGACATTTAATAAATTGTTTGATTGAATCAAAACTTCAATTATGCCATCATGGTATAGTGGAAAGAAAACCCAAATTTAGATTAGAGGACCTGGGTTGGAATCATGACTTCCTACCTCTGTGACCTTGGGCAAACAACCTCACTCTTTTGAGTCTCAGTTTCCTCATCTGAAAAGTGAGGTTGGACTCCGTGGTCACTTAAGTTCCTCCAAGTCTAAATTTATGGTCATATGAAACAGGGGAAATTTGACTTGTGTGGTTGTCAACAATTTGATTGACAAGTTGAGGTGATTATTTTCCTAGCCCTGTTTTTTGATGTTAGCTCAAATTGGCAGCCTTTTAATCTTAGCCGACATATGGTAACTCTTAAGTGGAAAGTGTAAGTATGTCAGTGTCCATGCTTTCAGTCCATCTCCTGGAGAATTAAAGTAGGTTCATTGTTCTGTGCTCAGCCATCTCATGTAATAACTGGAAGAATTTCTTATCTGTTTTTTTTTTAATAAGAATGACTTCCCTGTCAGCCTTGGCTCTGGAAGAAATATGCATGACCTTGTGATTGTTTCATTTCAAAATATGGTCTTGTTTTTCAGTGGTTTTTTACTGTGAAGGAACTTCATAAGTACTAGGCAGAGTGCTGTTAGTTGGTGTTAGAAGTACCTGGGGTCGAATTCCACTTCAGACACTTATTGAGCAAGTCACCTGAATTCTCACAGGCCAGTTTCCTCATTTGCAGGATTAGGGGTAATAATAGTACCCAAATTACAATATTATTGTCAAGATCAAATATGATATAGTACTTCATATACCTTAAAGTGCTAAATGTTAACTATGGTTATCATTGGGTGTGTGAAAAACGCTACTTTCCCCTATACTGACTATTCAGAATCAAAGCTGGTCAGAGTATAAAACCCTTACTCTTGAGTTCATGTGAAAAGTACAATAAGGAGTCATGAGCTAATTTTCACATATTTTCCAGAGTTTAACTCAGAAAGGATATCAAAGTTCATCCACCTATTTTTCTAGGTTCTTTGACATCCAGTCCTTTCTTTTCTAGAAATGAGATCAGGGAGAAGAGTGGGTCAAGGAGGCTGCATAGTCTTCTTGAATGAATGGAACTCTTTGTTTCCAAAGGCCAAGGGAAGTGACCCAGACTCATTTTAATTTTTTTCCTTTCCTTCATGTTTCAAAATATCAACTCTGCATCTCCTACTTCGCTCTTACCCAAAATATATTATAATAGCACCCAAAGTCTGAGCAAATTTTTTCTATGTTAAACTGTCCCTTTGCAGAGAGGAGTCATGAGAGTGGGTGGTAAGGGAGGGCTATGGACCATGGTTTGTGGAGTTTAGTTTTCTCCCCAGGCTAATCATCTCTAGTTTCTTAAATTAATTCTCTTGGCATATGATGTATGTTGTATGATCCTAGGCAAGTCACTTAACCTTTGTTTGCCTTAGTGACCCATCTGTACAACAGGGATAATAATAGCACCTGCTTCCCAGGGTTTTTGTGAGGATCAAGTGAGAAAATATTGTGAAGCACTTTGCAAACCTTAAATCTCTATGTAAATAATGACTATCCTCCTCTTTCTCCTCCTCCTCCTCATTATTATTATTATTGTTATTATTACACTCCTTGAAAGCAATTTTTTTTTTATTATTGTCTTTGTAGCCTTACTGCCAAGCACAGTCCCTTGTATGAAGTAAGTCTTTAATAAATGCTTATTGGATTGGATTGCTAGTAATTAATTCCATTCTATTCCATTTAGCAAACATCTATTAAGTGCCTAAGAGTCACTGTATTCAAATCCCACATCTAATACATACTGGTTATGTGACCCTGGCAAGTCACTGAACCTTTCAGTGACTCAGGCAACTTTCTAAGATTATAAATTTCAGAGAGGCTCTGATCTCTTTAAGCCAATGAAACCACTTGTTGGGTCAAAAGAAAAAAGGAGGAAGGACATCCCAAACTAATCTCTATTCTCCCGTGGAGATTTAGGAGCTTTTTTATAGTGTGAATTCTGTGACACGAAGGCAGAGACAGAATCTAATTTGTCTTTGTTTCTCCCCCAGAGACCAACTCAGTTCTTTGCACATAGTAGGAACTTAGTGCATGTCAGAATCGATGAGTAACTGATATTTCAAAGCTGTTGAAGCTGGTTGTAGCCTAAGGGATTAATGTAGGTGATAAAAATAAAAGAAGGAAACAAAGACCCACAGGAAAGGAACTCCAATTTAATACAAACAAGACAGCAACACAGAAAGCCCTGGGATTATCTTTTGTAGAAGGAGAACTGAAGCCAGTTTTCATTTCAAATAGCATTGGATGCTATGTTATTGTTGTATTTTTTTTTCCTGAAAGGAGATTTCTTCTTTCAGGAGAGATGTATAAAATAGAAACCCAGAATGGAAAGCTGCCAGGTCTGATATCAGAGAGTCCAATTTATTGCCGAGAGACTGCAAACTTAAACTCTCCCTGTTTGCAAGTCATATTATCGACAGAAGTCTTACTGAAATTTCCTGTATGCAGCAGATTCTGAATCATCTTACAGAGTGGCTAATCATAAAAAAGAATACAGGGCTAAGAAACTATGTAATATTAGATTAGCAATAGTGTTCTACAGGGCCATTATCACCAGGAACAAACAAAGACTCTGAAGGACAAAGAACAATTCCTTTCTGTATTAGTTGCCCAGATGATTCCTGCCAAGAATAAGTGCTTTAGTGTCTATGAAGAAAAATGTCTTTTCTTATAAGGTGACCCATTTGCCGTGTTTAATAGATGCCCATCAAAGCTCGCCCTTTCATCTCATACTTTATATTCTTGGTGTTCAGGCCCCATCCCTTCACACATAATTTTATGGGTGAAATGCCAAAGTTTGAACCCTGGAAACTTGCTAGAACACTACTCACTACAGAGCAGAATTCAGGGTCTCAGGTCCATCTTGGACCTATGCCCTAAGCAAAATCACAAAGCGGGCAAAACATAAGTTTTTTAAATTCCCCCCCCACCCTGAATTTGTGCCCCTACCCACCTACCCAACTTGGGCATACCCACTGTGTTATGGCTACCCAGGATAGCTAGGCATGGAGTAGTGGGAAAAGTTTGGACTTGGACTCAGGAAGAGACCTGGTTGCACATTATATCTCTATTTATTGGTTGTGTGACGGTGGGCAAATCATTTAACATATCTGAGTCTTACATTCTTCATTTGTAAAATGAGGATAATTATAGTACCTACCCATGAGTTTACTATGAGGGCCAGATGAGATGATGTGTATCTTCACAATCCTTAAATGCTATATAAGTGGAAGCTTTTTTGTTATTCTAGGCCTGTCTTCCTCAACTTTATCCCATTTCTTCCTATTTTCTTTCTCTAGAGCAAAATTTGTCTTCCTCGTGCCCTAGTTCAGTCCAACAACAACAATAACAACAATAGCTAGCATTTATATAGTGCCTACTATATGTCAGGCCTATTCAGTGATTAAGACTTAATAAGAAATGAGGCAAAGAATGGCCTCTTCAAAAAAAAATCTGGGAGGGGAAAACCAGAAACAATTGTTATTTACATTCATTCTGAACCAATCAGGGCCCAAACAATGACCATGTTGGGCTTGGCCCAACTTGATTAAGACCTATTATTGGCCAATCAATGAGAAACTGAGGCCTGTTAAAGGCCAAGTCTCTCACTGCATCCTGGGCAGTCTTCAGTTGTTCTGATTTATATCTTACCGCTGGACCCAGATGGCTCTGGAGGTGAAAATGAGACTGCTGACTTTGCACAGCCCTCCCTTACTTGAATCCAATTCACTTGCATGTCATGGCGTCACCTCCCTGATGTCATGTCTTTGAGAACAAAGGACAAATAGTAATGTGCCAGACACTGTGCTAAGCACTTAACAAAAAAAATATTAATTCATTCGATCTTCACAACAACCCTGGGAGATAGTTGCTTTTATTATCTCCATTTTACAATTGAGGAAACAGAAGTTAAATGACTTGCCCAGTGTGACAGTTAATAAGTATCTGAGGTCAAACTTGAACTCAGATCTACTTAACTCTAAGCTTAGCACTCTATCCACTATATCACCTACCTATCTTTAGACTAACTTGTCTAAGGCCTCAACTTGATTTAGTGGATAATATGCTGAAGGAATTAGGAAGGCCTACCTCCAACATTTGACTGAATGAATGATAGAGCATTAACTGCATTATAAGAGTGATTAGCATGTGCTAGGCACTATGCTAAATGCTAGGGATACAAATACAAGCAAGGAAGATAGTGTGCACCCTCAAAGAGCTTACATTCTAATGAGAGAAGAAACTCATAAAGGAGACTTGGGGGAGGGGACATACACCCAAAGCTGCATGGTTTGGAAATGACGAGGAGATGATGTGGAGGCCTATTTCCTAGCAAAACAAGATGAAAGTTCATCTTTTAGAGCCTGAGTCCCAGGAGCCATGGTCAAGGTTCCCGTGGGAGGAGGATGAGAGAGGATCAAGGGATGACTGGAATGCAGGTGGGAAAGGACCATAGATAAGCCACTTAACCTCTCTGAGTCTTTGATCACTTACAAAATAAGAGATAATGTCTAGATACTGTAGACATAAGAATAAGTAGGTATAGGGCTTTGAAAACCTTAAAATGCTATATAACATGATTAGTTGCCATTAATCTGAACGCTTTTTCAAGTTAGATATCCCTAGCATCTAGCCCAGTACCTGACATATAGTAGGTGCTTAATAAATGTTGATTGGATTGAATTAAATTGAATCCTTCCAGATCCCCAAATGAAGAAATGGTGGCAGAGGAAGACAAAGTGACTTTCCCATGGTCACATACCAAGTCAATGGCCCATTTCTAGCTTCTCTGATCTGTTTCTTCCCACTAGACTATGCTTCATTAAATGAGCTCTGGCATGGCCGCCTCCTGGGCTTGCTTGCATACATTTTTCTTTTTCAAAAAGGCACAAAAGAAAGCATTTGCCAAAGTGTTAAGGTTGGGCAATGAAGCCAGATGTGGCCAGATGGCAGATTGTGAGCAGCACTCATCTTCTACAAGGTCAGTGTGAAGTTCTAATGTTTAGGAGAATGTTGTACCTGTGTCTCTGGTACCTCTTAGCACAAAGTAGAGACTTGTCCTCTCCATTGTAAGCTGATATGACTAAAAAGATAAATTTCTGGAGAAAAATAGTTTGATGGCTTATTATAAACTTTGTCACTCTTGCATTAAGTAAAACAAGGTAAAATTTCTTCAATAACAGTAGCTTGGTTGGCTTTCAGTCTGTGGTCCAGTATTGCCTCTTTCTTGTCCTTCCATTTGAAACCCATTTGTCAAAATTGCATCCCAGTTCTTGACATAACAGACCTGGGGGAAGGTTCCTCACACATTCTTTCCTATATGTGTCCTCATCCAGGTAAACCTTAGTAATCACTTATTAAATACTCTTTCTTTGTTTCTTTTCTCCTCCCTTCCTCCCTCCCTTCCTCCTTCCCTACTTTCTACTCTTCTTCCCTGCTTTTCTTTCTTCTTGTTTTTTTTTCCTTCTTTCCTTTCTTTCTGTCCATCTGTCTGATTGTTTTTCTACCTCATGTAGCTAGCCATCATGTCTCTCACAAACTCTTCTAGGATCATTCCCTGACTTTGGGAAATTCTATGAATGTCATTTTCTGGCTCTTTTCACTCTTCCCCAAAAGGTCCTCAGTCCCTTGCAAGTACTCAATCTAACAAGACATTGAATGTAAGATAAATTTTAGTTAATTCAATAAAAAAAATGCAGAAATGTCCTTATACTTACCTTCCAAAAAATTCTCCTCTTTTTTCAAAAAAATATGTGTTGATTGATTGATTTTAACTTCTCAACATTTGCTTTTATAAGATTTTGAGTTTTTAATTTTTGCCCCCTCCTTCCCCCCTTCCCTCCCCAAGACAGCATGCAATTTGATATAGGCTATACATAACTCTCCTCTTTCTAAATGGCATTAGGCAATTCTCCTCTGTGATGGGTCCTATCTACCCTTGGGACCATATGACTCAGTACAATAAAGGTATAGAGTGATCTTCTGCTATATCAATATCTTTAGTACTGTCAAGGGCAAGGGATAAGTACTGGTTCTCTTTTGTTGGGGTTCTGTCATCATTGCAACATCTCCATCTGGCACCTGATTCTCCTGGATTGAGTTTTCCTCATATCCAGAAGCAAATAACTTTTTACACATGTTCATCCCTATGAAAAAGTACGAAGAGATTTACCTAAACCTACATGGAGAAAGACTTAAATGCAGATCCATCTTATGTGTGTTATGAGGCTAACCGCCCACATGTATCATGGCAGTATTGTATATGGCTCGAAGGGAAGCAGAATAGACATCTCTAGTCTTTTCTTTCCCCCGCTCTTCTCCAAGGAAGACTTTAATTCCTGCTAATAGAGGAAGCAGGAGATTGGTGCCAGAAGCTTGGTTATTCTGCTCCCCTCAGAGAGAGGGGATATCAGGCCAGAACTATATCTATCTGCCTCCATAAATATTATTAGCATAGGGATGTTGTTTTCAGGCTTAAGGTTCTGATTGCTATTCACTAATGTGGAAAGTAGGACCCGAGCTCTATATATAAGGTTTGACTTTCTTTCCAGTTCCACAATGGATACACATAGTCAGTAGTAAAGAAACTTATTTATCCAAATCAATAGCAAAACAGAAATCAGAGAAAATATACATAAGAGAATACATTCTAGACAATATAGAGTGAAGGAGCTCTTCCAGCTCAAAGAAGAGAGAGTCCCAGATTTCACCCAAGAAGAAATTCCGAGTCTCTAATGTAGCAAGCCAGGGATAGTGACATAGTAGAGACTCTTATGTCAACTTCTCCTCAGTCTTATTTTCCCCTCAGTCGCCTAAAATGGGGTTGGCATTTTCCATCTTTTATTGTGAGGCTAGAAGCCAAAAGCACCAGAAGCAAGTGCAGAGCCTGAAGAGACTGAAAATATTGGAACTCTCCTTACTTTGGCTCTAGACAGCTCCACTTTCCTCTGAAGCAGGTGTGGGGCACTGATCTCCACCAATGAAGAGAGAGTCCCATGCCAATGGGCTTTGGGACTTGGGTTACATATGTTTTACACAGGTAAAATATAGTCACTGTGTATTAGTGTTAATTGTCTTGTCTTTCATTTAGAGATATTGGTAATTATAGTAATCTATTAGTATTTATTCCAATATCCATAGGGTTCTGGGCAGTGAATGAAGTCAATTTTGTTTTAAGGTAAAAACTATAGGTAAATCCTAAATCCACCTATAGAGATGCTTGTTATATACAAATAATGTTTTTTATAGTTATGAAGAAATGTTGAAGTTAGTTGAGAAATCACATAGTAGAGATGTGATAACATCATTCAAAATCATTGATAAAGCTCCAACTATGTGCAAGGTACTCTACTAAGCACTAGACAATAATAGCAAATTATATTACACAATCACACATGGGGACCATCTGAGATTTTTGACAGCATGAGGAGCTCAGGAGTGGGGAAACTCAACCACCAGGTTTACTAGATTAAGTACCAAAGAGTTCCCTGAGGCACAGAGAGCCGTGGTCACATAGTAAGTATCAGAGGCAGAGATGTAAATGTAGGTCTTTCTGCCTTGAAGCCCAGTATTCTATCCACTATACCATATTACCTTATAATTAAATAAGGCTCAACAAAAAATAGACTACTCTGAGCTAAAATAAATGTACAATTTATTCACCATTAATGTAATTTGCAAGCTGCTATTCAGTCAAAAAGACTGAAGTAAAGGTCATGCATTTGTTGAACATTTTGTAGCCTACTCAGGCTGGCTGGTTGGCTGATTTTTACTGTATGAAATAAAAATGGTTCTGGGGAAGGTGATTGATCAAAGTGTGTAAATATTTTTTAAACAACTAGACATTTTTACATTTTTTTTCTTGGAGAAACACAGAAAAGATGATGACTCATTAAAACAGAATAGGCATATTGTGCTATAAAAGTAGAAATAATAACATCTGCTCTTATCCCTTTTCCTGGGGATATTCTGAAGACAAACAAGTGAATATATGGGAAAGCACTCAAAGCTTTTGGAAGGCACTGTGGTGATTATTCAAGGTATAGCAATAGTAATGAGGCAACATGTAATGAAGGATAAAGAGTCAATATTGGAATGAAGGAGATCTGGGTTCAAGTTCCTTCTTGGACACTGGTTGTAAAACCCTGGGTATGTTACTTAAACTCTCAATGCCCAGGCGACTCTAAATTCCGTAATTGCTGAGCAAGTGCTGAGATTTGTATTAGTAGAGGGAATTCCCTCACTGGGGAGCTCCCTACCTCCATGAAATCACAAATCCAGATCCTCCCCCCCAAAAAAGGGTAATATCAGAAACAATAATAAGTAATTTTTTCAGGCTTCTAGATTCTAGTTCTGTTAAGTTACACTGATGGATCTCTGATTTCCTCTGGGTACTCTTTCCACTGATACAGATTGAAGCTGTCTGTGACTCAGAAGAGAAAAAGTTAACAACTCTAGCTCTGCTATAACTGTCAACCTTGACCAAATGACCAAAGAGCCACAGGAGCTCTGCAATTGCTGTTAACTCTAAAAAAATCCAGGGAGCTCACAAAGGTTATCAAAACCACAAACTCTAAAAATAAAATAAAACCAAATTGCTCACAGTGCTTATAATCAAAAAGCTTTCTTCATTCTGTTGGAAGAAGGAAACTAGACACATGTGCTGGGCTAGTAGAAGATTCGCTTTAGTGTGGACAAATCTCAATACTTACACTAATGACTACACTGTGAGCTGAAGTCCTGACAAGGAGGATTAATAGCAACAATGAGTCAAGTTTGATTCATAGCAGGACTTCGTGACCGGAACGTGGATACTGTAAGTGCTTGTCTAAGCTCAGAGAATACCTTATGCTGGTGTGAAACAATTCTGGGATTTTGCTGTGACTGAGATTATCCCGAGGGTGTGCGCAAATGATTGGTGCTATACCAAGCTCAGGGCACGGCTTCCTTGCTGAGCCTTAATTCTGGAAAACAGGGTGTCTCCTAATAGTAAATAGAAAGGAGTAAAAAGAGAGGGGTGGTCTTCTCATGGGGATCCTGACAACTGCGAACTCTTAATCTTTAGTATCATGGACACTTCTGGTAGGCTGGTAAATTCTATGAACCCCTTCTCAAAATAGTGTTTTTAGACGTATCAAATAAAATACATGGGATTGCAAAAGAAATTAGCTGTACTGAAACACAATTATCAACCAACCTATCCACCAAGATGATGCCAAAGGCAAAGAAAGAAACAATTTTTCCTCACTGCCCCTCTCCAAGAGAGAACCCAAGTCAAAAGCTTGCAAGGCTAAGCAGTGTTTAAGGGTGTTCACAGCCAGAAAAAAGAAGAAAATTCAAACTCTTCCTAGACCAAATATTCTCAGAAAAGTGTTCCTAGGTGGAGCATGCCTGGTCACTGGGAGGTTTATTGGGAGAGCTAGGATGTATTTCTTCCTCCTACCCCTCCGTCTTGGCTCCCTTTCCCCTCCCCCTTTTCTTTCTAGGACATGTCAAACAACTCTTCTCTCTGATGAGTCCCACCTTGGAACCCATATAGTCCATATGATTCACTATCAATAAAGAGACAGGTCAGAATTGTTCTTCAGTACATATGTTTTTCTGCTATACTAATCTTTCTAGTGCTGGTCAAGGGGTGAGGATTTGTTACCAAGTTTCCTGTGACCACTGAGTCTGCTGTGAAGAAGACTGAGGACAAGAACACCTTGGATTACTTGCAGATGTCAAAGCCAATAAATATCAGATCAAACAGACTATAAAGGAGATGAATTATGTTGACTTGCCCAAGGTTTACACACTGATCTGGCCTGATGGAGGGAAGGCCTATATGATTTGCTCTAGGCTTTGCTGCTTTGCCTATTACCAACTAAAGCAGAATCATCCAAACTACCTCCAAATAATCTGCTTCACATACAATAAAGTTTTCTGGGGCACACATTTAAAAAAAAAGAAATAGTTATCAAAATTTTAAAAAACACATAGCAAATTCAGCTGTGGCTATAAAATCCATAGCCAGCCCATTAAGGGGCCTCTCTGAACTTAGTATGCAGTTCTTAGAGGACAGACATATATATCTTCCACTATTGGTCTGGTATTTAAATCCTTTCCATCTTAATAGTCCCTATCAAGAAACCCAGGGTCACATCCATTCACATCCACACTGTAATGAAGCATCAATATTAGGAACTCAGAGCATGTTTATTTTGATGTTTCTGTCTCGCAATTATTCTCTTCATCCCAGAAAATTCTCTGATCCTTAAATATAATTAAATAATATCAATCAATATGAATAATGTCAATCAATCAATCAACACGCATTATCAAGTGCCTATTACATGGCAGGCAGTGTGCTAGGCACTGGAGATGTAAAGAAGTGGATCCTGAGCTCAACAAGCTTTACATTTTATGGGGTGGAGGTGGGGATGACATGCACATATGTATGTTAATATATGTAATATGTGTGTGTCCACACACACGTGTACTATAAAACAGACAAAGATAACCTAGTGGGAGAGGTATTAGAAGATGGGGGAATCAGGGAAGACTTAATGGAGAAGACGACATGAGCTGAGTCTGGAAGAAAAACAGGAAAACAAACAAACAACAGCAACTCAGAAAGTTTTAAGAAATGGGCATTGCTTTGGCCAACAAAGCACTCATGAATATGGCCTTTGCTGTTGTTATTCAATTGTTCAGTTGTGTCCAATTATTCATGACCCCATGGACCATAGCATGCCAGGCCCTTATTTGTCCTATACAATGTTAAACATTTTTCACCAATTCCTACTTTAGAAATTGATTTTAAATTGGCTTCAAGTGATATAAAAGCCACAAAGGCATACTGCCTAAATTTGGCAACTTAAAAAAAAAAAAGATGGTTCTTAACACTCCTCACTGAAGGCTGAGATTTTTTTTTGAGATTATCAGAACTTTTATTTTTTTCTTTTCTTTTTCTTTTCAGTTCCCAGTTCTCTCCCTCTCTCTACTCTCTTTCATACCCACTGAGAAAGCAAGAAATATGATATATAAAAATACATATATACATATATTTGTCTCTATATATGTATATACATATATAGAGTCACATATGTCATATAAAACATTTCTGCATTAGCTATGTTCTGAAAAAAAAAAGAAAGAAAAATAAAGGAAAAATATACTTAAATCTCTCCCCTTAGACTATCAGTTCTCTATATGGAATTCTATATCATGAGTTCTTTGGAGTTTTGGTGAGTCATTGTATTGATCAGAGTTACTAAGTCTTTCACAGTGGATTACAATATTATTGTTACTCTATAGATTTTTTTTCCTGGCTCTGCTCACTTCACTTTGTATTAGTTTATATGTCTTCCTAAATTTTTCTGAAAATTGTTCCCTTCATCATTTCTTATATATATCACACGAGTATTCTATCACATTCATACACTGTAACTTGTTCAGCCAGTTCCCAACTGACGGGCATCATATGATATTGATAACTTTGATTTATTCTTATGAAACTTGTTTGTATCTTTTGACCATTTATCCATTGGAGAATGACTTCTATTTTTATAAAATTGGCTCAGTTCTCCATATATTTGAGAAATGATACCTTTATCAGAGAAACTTGCTACAAATTTCCTCCTCTACCATCCCACCCCACGCCCCAGCTCAGTTTCCTGCTTTTCTTATAATTTTGGCTATATGTGTGAAGGCTGAGATATTTAGAGTAGAGTAGAATTGTATTTCTCGACAGGCAACATTACAAATCTAGTTTCTCAACTAGGAATTAATGTTTGGAGAGCGTGAAGAAAGAAAGCACTTGTGAATCTGGCCTTACCTCTCTTATATAATGTCTTAACTTTTTTTTTTTTGCAATGGCACATACTATGTGCTAAGTGCTGAGAATAGAAATACAAGTAGAAAGAAAAGATCCCTAATCACAAGGATCTTATATTCTAATGGAGGATGATTCCACATAAAAGGAAGCTGAAAAAAGGAGAGGGAGGTGGTGAGGAAAAGTATCCACTCTGGAGAATAATAGAGAAAGTCAAGAGTAGAGCCCCCATTGGAACGAAGTCATGGGCTCTAAAATGGAGGTTGTAGGGAGAACCAGTCAATTAGAAGAAGGGGCTGAAAGGGCAGAGTATCCTTTTAGGGTGAGAAAGCCAGAATGAACTTTCAGGGTAAGGAGGCTACTCTATGACATGGTAGAGAAAGCCCAGAGAGTCAGGAATGGAGATCAGAGAGGAGTAAAGAGTCCAGATAACCGAAGAATAAGCAGAGTCCAAATCTATGATAAATTGTTATTTCTGTACTAAACATAAATGGGGAAATATTAGCATGATTAAAGAAAGGGAACAAATACAAAATAATTTGAAGCATCAATGAGGACCAGTGCAAAGGCGTGGAGATGGTGATGTGAGAAATAGAGAAAAGGACAATTTGGCTGGATCAAGGAATGAGGCAGGCATAAGGAGCTAAGATAAGATGGCATACATCTGCTAAAAATTGCCTCCGTGTTTGGTTTTTGCTCTTCATTGGATTGCTGTTTAGTCATCTAGCTGTGTCTGACTCTTCATGCACCCTGTGGACCATATTATCCTTGAAGTTTTCTCAGCAATGATACTGGAGTGGTTTGCCATTTTCTTCTCCAGTGGATTAACCCAAACAGGGTTAAGTGACTTGCCCAGGGTTACACAGCTAGTATGTGTCTGAGACTGAATTTGAATTCAAGTTCCAGATGACTCCAGGTCCAGCTCTCTATCCACTGAACCACCTAACTGCATCCTAGTCAAACAGAGGTTAAGTGACTTGCTTACAATCACCCAGCTAGTGTCTGAGGTGGAATTTGTACTCGTCTTCCTGACTCCAGGCCCACTGCTCTATCCACTGATGGCTCAAATAATTTAAGTGTAGAGTACTCGGTATTCTCAGGTGTTCTCCAGTCCAAGTACTAGCCAGGGCCAACATTGCTTAGCTTCCAACATCAAATGAGATAGCGTATTCAGGATGGTATGGCTGTAGACAAAATAGATCATAAGATAGTGATTCTGAAATACAATCCTATTATTCTTTCCTAGTTAACAAATCAACAACATTTATTAAGATTTTACTATGTGCAAGGCCATGAGAGGTTTGGAAAAGATGATCCTAAGATTCTGGGGCTCCATAAAAAAAAGGAACATGAAGGGTTCCAGAGGTGGGGAACCTGCATTCTTGAGGCCCTACCAGGGCCTCTAGGTCCTCAAGTGTCTTCCTTTGACTGAATCCACTGCACTTGAGGACCTACAGGGCCAGAGGGCCAGAGGTTCCCCACCCCTGGTAACCAGAAGTCCTTGTATAGCTATACTGAAAACAGTATATGAACTTAGGAGGTCAGTATCAAATGCCTGCATTTCTACACTGTCTTTCTTACTTTCGGGCTGTTGTTTACAAATGGAAAGTTAAAAAGCAAAATTGATTTTTCGAAGAATGAAGAAAAAGATGGGGATTTCTGGGAAAGAAGACATGAGTGAAGGGTGAACTTAATAATTTGATTTTCTCTAAATGTGCGAATTTATGTCAGTCTGGACTATGGGATAATGAAAATCCATCTTCCTTTCATATTTCTAGAAGCCAGTTTTCTCTAGCAAGTCCTCTCAGTGGCCACATGGATTTCCCCACAGACACTCTTACATTCATCAGATTTATAGCTGGAAGAAACCTTAGAGGTCACTGAGTCCAACTTTCTGATTTTACAAATAAGGAAACTGAGGACAGAAGGGTTAAGGACTTGCTCAGAGTAGCACAGCTAGTAAGAGTCTGAAATGGAATTTGAACCCAGATCTTCCTGACTCCAAGTCTAGCATTCTATTTATTCTTCTATGTTTGTGTGCGTACTATGACATAAGTGTCCCTGACTGCTGCAAATAGATCTGGAAACTCTCTTTCTGTAGTTTTGTGCTGCTATGGCACAAACCTTGGATTAACTGAGACCAGCCAAGATTTCTGAGATGGTGTATGTCCAAAGGGTGGTGTCACAAGCAAGCTTAATATGTCCAAGTGCCCAAAGTACTATAGGATAAAGTTCAGCAAACTGTACCTAACGAGATTATGCAGATGCTTTCAAGTTGTGTCTGAGACTGCTGGAGAATAAAAAGAAGCATTCTGCAGCTTCAGCCCTTTGCTCCTCCAAACATTCTTGGTGGCCTACTGCTTTTTTCTTCTATTGCATTCGTTTCAGAACTTTTATTTTCTTAGGCCTTATTAGTGACTGAGTAAGTTATTTTTAATTATTACTTTTGGGGGATTACCCCTTCTCACTTGGTTGTTGTGGAAACTGCTAGGCAGTTTCAGGTTTGGAATCTGAATTTTTCTAAGTTCCCTGCCTGTCACTATTGTCAACCAAAGAGCTGTGTAATGTACCCATAACCCTGGGTCTTACTGAACTCCTTGCTGCAGTTCACAAGGCTTCATGTGAGTATTTTTGTTTTATTCTATTTTTGTTTTCAGATAATGATGTCTTAGTCAAATATGAAAATGGCTTTGGGTGGGGAGGATGGAGAAGGGTAAAAAGGATAGGGCTAGCTCTAAGATCCTTTCTAGTTCTAAATCCTGTGATCCTATGGGGTAGGTGATGAAATTTCTTAGACAAGTAATTACATTTGAAGAAGAGTGCTGACTGGGTAAAATCCTTGTGGGAAAAGCATAAGAATGAGTTATTTCAGCCCCAGAACAGGCACTGCTGTGATGACAGCAATAATGATACAAAGCTACAGACAGTCACTTATGGTTATTGACAGAATCAAGTGCGGTCTGAGCCTTTCTCCAGAGGACATTAAGAGACTATTTTTCTAAAGGTAATATGTTCTTTCATCAACAGATTAGAAATATCACAGACTACAACCCATTAAACAGATTGTCCCTGGGCTCTCATCCAATACTAGTACCAATTTCCTCACTGAATCTGAACAAAGACACAATTCCCCTGCTTCAGACATGTCCTTAGCACATTAAATCCTTATTACTTGGCTTACAGTTGGATCCAGCCAGTCATCCGAAGCATAATGCTACCCTCTCCTCCCAAAAGAGCATCATGACAACCTATGTGTGGCCTGGTCCCATAACCTCTGGGGAATACCTCACTAATAATCGCCTTCTGTATTAATTTTAGATGAAATTTATTTTTAATAATTTATTTATTTTTAATTTTCAACATTCACTTCCATAAGATTTTGAGTTTTAAATTTTCTCCCCCTCCCTCTCCTTCTTCCTCCACAAGACAGTGTACAATCTGATATAGGCTCTACTTATACATTCATATTAAGCACATTTTCACATTAGTCGTAATGTATGGAAGAATTAAAACTAATGGGAGGAACCACAAGAAAGAAGAAATAAAACAAAACAACAAAAGAAAAAGACAGCAAACAGTATGCTTCCACCTGCATTCAGATGCCATGGTTCTTTTTCTGGATGTGGATAGCATTTTCCATCATGAGTCTTTTGGAGTTGTCTTAGATCCTTGCATTGCTGAGAAGAGCTAAGTTTATCGAAGTCAGTCATTGCACAATGTGCTGTTACTGTCTACAATGTTTTCCCGGTTTTGCTCATTTCACTCAGCATCAGTTCATATAAGTCTTTCCAGGTTTTTCTGAAATCCACCTGTTCATCATTTCTTACAGCACAATAACACAATAGTATTCCATTACAGTCATATGCCACAACTTGTTCAGCCATTCCCCATAAATGGAATTTCTATTTCTTCTTGGTGAGGTTGTTTTTTTTTTGGTGATATGCAAAAATGTGAATGTTTTATGTGGATTTATTTTATATCCCACAATTTTGCTGATGTTATTATTTCAAATAGTTTTTAGTTGGCAATTATCTGAAAAAGTGACCATTTTGTTTTCTCTTTATATTTATTTCCTCAATTTCTTTTTCTCATCTTATTGCTATAACTAGGATTTATAGTACTATATCAAATAATATTGGTGATAGTAGACATCCTTGCTCTATACCTGATCTTATTAGAAGGGCATCTAGTTTATTCCTACTATATATAATGTCTGTTTTTGGTTTTGTATGAGTACTATTTACCACATTAAGGGAATATCCATTTATTCCTGTTTGCTAGGTTGTTTTTTTTAAAGAATGGTAGAGTGTTTTATTTTGTCAAAAGCTTTTTCTGTACCTATTGATATGATATTATTAGTTTTTTGCTATTAAAATAGTTAATTATATATGTATGTGTATAGTTTTATAATACTGAAGCAATCTTTAGTTTCTTGTATCAATTCGATCTAGTCATAGTGTATGATCTTTGTGGTATGTTGCTCATGCACTATGACACTATGTTATTCAAAATTTATATTCGATGTTCTTCTGATTTTGGTAGCCTTCATTGCTGTTGCATGGCCTGAGGGTATGCACAGTACAAAGTGCACATGCTTTGTGTTCAGAACCAAGGCTGCAGTGAAGTTGTACAACGCAACACAGGCAAGCACTGCCAGAAACACCTCAGATTCATTACACATTTGATTTTTAATTAATTTATGCTATTTAATTAATTTTGTTGTGGGTTCAGAAATCCTTTATCGCTGATGAGTTTTTTGTGCCCCATATAGGGTCGCAACCCACAGTTTAAGAAACACTGCATTAGTGAATACTATAAGTAAAATTCTGTTTCTGTTTCAACTCTCCCTTATTTAGGTATAAAGACAATATTGTATCACTGAAAAGATTTCATAGCATTCATTATTTTCCTGTTTTAACAAACAGTTTATATAATAGTAGAATTAATTATTTGAATATCTAATAGAAATTTATTATAAATCCATCTGGTCCTGGTACTGTATGTTTAAATATTCATTCCTGGCCTCTTTCATTTCTTTTCTTGAGAACGGGTTATCTAAATTATCTATTTATTTTTCTATTACTCTTGGCATTTTATATTATTTTTGTAGTCACCTAATTTATATTCACTTATACTACTTCTTTTCCCAACCCCCCAACCCTTCTTTACAAAGAATAACAAGTTGATAAATGTTCACGTGAACTATTTGTGCCTGACTGTGGTAGAGCTTTCTGAGCTCATATCCATCTGATCAACCACAGTTGGACACACTGAAACTTGGCTCTAGCATAGTGATGTCATTTTGGTCCTCTTCGAGAATGAAGGACAACAGCTACTCTCATGTACATCTTGATAATACCCAAATATTTGATATGGTTTTGTTGTTATTCTAATGGATATTTCTCTTTCAGTTTCCCTTTTTCACCTTAACTGAGCTTTTTTATTTTATTGTTTTTTTTCTAGACATGGAATTGTACCATTTGAAGAGATAGTTAACTCTTCATAACTAGTACTTATTTCTTCTGTATTTTATTTGCTTTTATTCATTCACATTTCTTGTTATTGTTAACATCTCTAAAACAATGTTGAATAGGAATGTATAGATAAGCTTGATTTTCATCTATTGTTAACAAAATTGCTTCTAGTGTTTCACCATCGTATATAATATTCAGTCAAATATTTTTTTCCATTTTAGAGAAAAATCTTCCTGTTCTGATGTAAACATAAATAAATGATGCATTTTATCTAAGGCTTTCTCTGAATCTAATAATATAAGCAAGTAGCCTATTTTTTCTGTTGTTGGCATGATTTAGGATATTGATTATTTTCTTGTCTTTATGCCATCCCTTCATGAAAAAAAAACCCACCTATTTGGTAAAGATGTATAATTTTTAGACATCTTGCTGTATTCTATTTTCAAACTTCATTAAGAAAGATAAAAATTACATCACAAAGTACATCAATCAGGATCATAGTAGATTTCTCAAAGAAGACGAGGAATAATCAGAGAAATTAGAATAAACATATTAAAAAAAAATGAGGCCATGAACCCAGAAATATCTACCTTTAGAAACTTGGCCTGCTGTATCACTGAAGGAGCTAAATCTTGGGTTCTTCCTCAATAGGGTTCAATGGACCTTTTTCTATTTGTAAAGTGCCATATTTTCTACTTAGTTATAGACAATTTTCTTGAAAAATTTCCAGGAACATGGGATTCAGATTGTTTTGGATTTTTTTCCCATTTTTTTCTGTGATATAAGTAATCCTGAGATGGTTATGCCTTATCATCTTCCATGTCCATCACTTGAATTCTCATTTTCTCTGATTCTTTTGATATTTCAATCACTTTCTGAACCTTTCTCCTTCATTTATCTGTCTCGTCCATTATTCTCTTTCCTCCTCTGTTCTTGGTAGCTTCTACTGATTTTTAAAGATTTTCTATTATATTCTAGGATGGCATAGTAAGTGGCAACATAGTGGATAGAAAACTGCCTTTGAAGCTGGCTTTGAAGCAGAAAGACTTGGGTTCAAGTCAAATGTCTCTACCTCACATACTGTTGGTATGACCCTAAGGAAGTCATTCAATGCCTCTATGCTTTATGTAGCTCTCTCAAGCTATAAGTTAGGAGTAGCTGCTAATCTGCTTTGATGGAGGGAATTTCTTCAACTAGGACCTCTTTCTATCAATGAATTACAGATCTGGTCCTTATCCTATTGTATCCCTCATATTGATCATTTTTTTAAAAAAGTATTTTCTCCCAAACTTTTAATCACTTTTTATTAATTTTATCTCTAGTTCTTCTCATGGTTTAAATTGAAAAGATTTTATAAGTTCTATACTTTTCTTATCAGTGTTCTTGATTTACTAAATATCTCTTTAACTTTGAAGTATCAAAGTCCACTCTTGTTTAATTTCATTAATATGCATTTATTTATTTGAAGATTTCTTTTATGATATTTTGTCTTGTTTCTTTTTCCATCTGAGTTGCAACTTGTACTCTAGATGATTCAGTTGCTCTGTGGTGTATTATTTTTTGTTTCATTGGCACTCTTCTTCACTTTGCTCATTTTCTATTTTGGTTGGTTTGTATTTTCATGTGTGGTTTCTTAGCTATTTTTCTTCTCTTTGGTCTTTCTATTTGTTGCTTTTTGAGGGGTATATGAGGAGACTGGTTTTCTTTGAACCTCTCACATCTGAGTCACTTTTGGCTGGAGAACCTTTCCCTGAACTTTTTGAAGTTAGCTTTTCTAAAGTTTGAGCTACATGTATGATTATGCCCAATGTTCCCTTCCCTTGCTATTTTGAACTCCCAGATGGCATGGTCAATTTCTTCCAAGGCTCCTATATCACTCCCACATTGCCAAACAGCTCTTCCTTGTTGATCTGAATGAAGTCAAGAATAGCAGTCCCTCTCATTGCTTCTTCCTTTACTTACTGACATTTTTGCTTGGGGGCTCAGAATTTAAATTTATTCCAGTGGGTGGAAGCACTTATGTGGCCTTGAGCTATTTAAATGTTAACTGTTCACTTATCCTTTAGAATGTAATGTTTCTTTTCCCAATATGGGCTACTTCATTTACCCTCTTGGGAAACTGTATGTGCACATACATATAAACATATATACACACACACATACTCACATATATACACACATACGTATGTACATATATACACACATGTGTATATGCATATACATAAATGCAAATATCGCTAATTAGCATTAATCTATATAGGTGTCCAATATTCTAATAACCAATTTTAAAAATTAGAGACTTTACAATGTTTTGAGGCTTGGAATAGTCACCACGATGTCATCCCCTAACAGGATCACTGGGAAAACCTCACCATGTATAGGGAATCTTTGTTCCATTTGGGCTCCACACTGGGTACCTTTTATGACAGTGGCAAAAAGTTTTGGTGGTTGTCTGTCTCTTTTCCATCTCATTTGATATTAATAATCAGAGCGTGGTTACCCTTGCTGTCATATCTTTCAAAAAATCTTGTATGGTTTTGAAATCTGCACTAGTAGAGCTGGAACTGGCATAGGGCAACCAAGGCTGTATCATAGATTCCAAAGTACTACCACCTATGCACAGAAATGTTTTTTCCTTTCATAGAGGCAATGATGTTTGTCTAAGCCTATGAAACTGGGGTTTGATACTGAGTAAGAAGATAAAGCTTAAAGGAAGAGAGCTTTCTCTGTTCTTCGGTATATTAGGATTTCAGATCAGAGATAATTACTATTTAATGAGGCTTCTGTATTTGTGGGAATTTATGAGGCAATTTCCTATCATATGTAGTAGAATGCATACAAACCCCATATGATAGAATTAATAAGGAAACAAGTCAAATAGCAGATAGAGGAGGAGGGGTTGGAGGTATTTGACACTTCTCTGTGAGATTACTACAGTCTGCTGTATTGATGTTCTATCACCACCACCCCAATTTTTGGTAAAAAATGTTTTGTGATTATCAGACTTTTTTGACACTCTCCCCTCTTTTAGATATCTTGAGAATCAGTCCTCAAAATTAAACTGCCTACAGGATGGACCTCTTCAGTGTATACATGGTCTAATCTAACTGCCTTCTCATCTTTGTTTTCTTACTGTCATTTCTACTTACTCATACAGCTAAAGAGGAACTTTGATTTTAGAACCTAAATGTAGTAGCTTCACTGCCATTGATGGAGAAGAGCTGTTGTTTTTTTTTTTTTTAAGAAATCTTGTCAGAATATCTCTAGTTTCATCCTTATACGTCCTCAGCTGACATAGTTGAGTCTTTCACCCTTTCATTGAATTCTTTCTTTCCTACTGTTTGATGAATTAATATTGTACATAATTGCCCATCATCCTTTTCTGTACAAGTTTACAAATGAGTAGTTTATTAACCAGTACTGGCCTTGGAAAAGCACAGTTTAAAAACTCAAGCAGGAAAAATTAAGTAGCTAGAAAGTACTTATTGACTAGACTATGACATGTAATGGTGGACAACCCACATAATTGGTCTATCAGTGTATATATGCTTTGGACAAATATCAGGGATGGACCATAACTAAATGGGAGGAAAATGGGAAGTATGCAGTAAGTTTAATGTCCCCTAAGCTTCTGCAACTAAATCTTTTGAAGATTTCAAGTCTTCAGGTTATGTTCTACAGCTTTGGATTGTGGAATACCATAGTCACTAAAGAGTTAAAGCTGAGTTAATCCAAGAAGCAATGGAGAGGTAAATGGTGATTGTAAGTGGGTTACAAATGACTAAAATGAAGAAATACTAGAAGTAACCTAAGACAGGGGCAGCTAGATGTGCAGTGGCTAGAAGTCCAGGCCTGGAGTCAGGAAGACTCATCTTAACTGAGTTCCAATCTGGCATTAGACATTTGCTAGCTATGTGACCCTGGGCAAGTCACTTAACACAGTTTGCCTCAGTTTCCTCATCTGTAAAATGAACTGGAAAAGGAAACAGCAAACCACTTCAGAATTTGCTGAGAAAACTCCAAATGGTGTCACATAGAGTCAGATATGACTGAAACAACTGAACAAATACAAGACATTACCAGGAAGATGTTGACTGAAAATAAGAGATGGGCCAGTCATTTAACAGGAGTGGTAATGACCTGTGAAAAACCAAGTACCCAACTGGTATCAATGTAATTTTAAGGGAACTAAAAGAATGTATCCAGCACATTGGGGGTATCCACTGCCATTGCCAGTCATCCTGACCCATGTCTTGCCCCTGGGCTCTGAATGACTCTGGAGGAGAGAGTGAGGCTGATGACTTTGCACAGCCCTGCCCCATTTAAATCCAATTCACTTGCAAGTGAAGACATCACCCTCCTGATGTCATTCATCCTCTTCAAGATTAAAGGATGAAGAACAATAAACAATAATCTTCTGTGAAAAATTTGTGGAAGGACATGTTTAAGGGTCACAAAGGATAAGAAGATTGGCATGAATTGCAATCTGTACCAGTGAAAGGAGTAGCCACATTAATGAAACCACAGATCTATGAAGTACTGAAATGTGTTTTTTTCCAATAGACAACTGAAATAGAATAAGACCTGAATTCTATAATAATCCATTCGAAGCTCCCATTAGTGTATTTCCCATTGACAATTAGCAAGACTTCAATGAGTTGAGGGATTTACTAAGGTGGGCATAGGAAGAGCAGTCAAAATATCCGCGCCTTCAAAGTCTGGGGCATATTTTCCCATAAGACAAAGGTCCACAGCAGAGGTGGCTCTTACTATAGAGTATGATGGTGGTGAGGCACATATGTAGCAACCCATATGGCCAAGGAAGTCCTTTCATGAGTCCATAGCCAGTGGTTCTTAGGTACAAGAGGTCATGCACTTTGAAGCTGTTTCATTCCTAGCCATCTTTCTATATTCACATTTGTCCTTGCTTGTCTGCCCTGGGTGTCTCTCTGTTTGCAAATGTATTCATTGATTCATTGTCTGGTATTGGTCCAGTGAGGTGAGGCAGACGCAAGGGTGCAAGAGATGCAAGAGAGAGAGACAAAGACAGAGACAGAAACAGAGAGAGACAGAGAGAGACAGAGACAGAGAGACCGAGAGAGAGATTCTCTTTCACCTCAAGAGCAGTTCTTTCTCAGGAATTTGGCTCAAACTGGAATCCTCTCAACTGAAGATCTTCTGCCTCTAGACTGGTTGTTTGATTGAGTGAGGTCACCACTGAACCAACTGCTTTTTTGATACCTAGGCACAGAACTTTTCCTGATTCTGTTTAACCCATCACAAGTGTTTCCTATGTGGCATAATTTTTTTTTCATCCAATAATGAAGCTCCTTTGATCTCCAACTTGTATGCATTTTTCCTTCCTGTGAATTGAGACACTGGAAAGAACACTGAATTTGTATTTGAGGCCTCAGGTTCAGATCTCACCTGGGTCAATTGTTACCTGTGTGACCTGGGGGAAATTATTTCATCTCTCTAGCCCTCAATTTTCTTGTCTTCAGAAGTTGGATTAAATGAGCTCTAAACTTAGATTCTGTGATTAATGAACAAACGGCAAATACATAGGTAATCTAGAATTTCATTACAGAGGGAAGATTTGAACCTAGTTCCTTAGACTTTAAGTCCAGGGCTCTTTCTTCTATCCACCACCCCTTAACTGTAGTGTTTCTTTTTTTTACCAAACTCTGTCAATAGCTTCAATGTCACCAAGAACTTTGAATAGTTTGAAGAGCCTGGATGATCCAACAACATTGAATAATAATAATCAGAATTAACCAAGATTGAACTGATGCTACAAAAGAATCTGGGAAAATTCCTGAACTATAATAGTAACTTACTGTTATTTATATTTTTTAAGAGACAGTGTGATATAGTGGATAGAGAGCCATCCTTGGAGTTAGGGAGACCTGTGTCCAAGACTACCTCTGAGGGGCAGCTAAGTGGTGCAGTGGATAGAGCACTGGCCCTGGAGTCAGTAGGATCTGAGTTCAAATCTGGCCTCAGACACATAACACTCACTAACTGTGTGACTCTGGGCAAGTCACTTAACCTCAATTGCCTCACCAAAAAAAAACCAAAACCCAAAACAAAACAAAATAAAAATAACCAAGTCTACCTCTGTCATGTACTATCTGTGTGACCCTGGGGAAATCATTTAGCTTCTCAGTACTCTAAGAAACTCACATAAGATTGTAGACAGCAGAGAAGGTAGATGGAGTTTTGTCATTGGGTGTTCCCCACTCCAACAAAATAATATTTTATGCAACAGTTCACATTCATGATTCCATTTGCTTCTCAAAGCACCTGTTTAAGAAAGGTACCAGAAGTATTGTTGACTTCATAGAAGCATGGAAAGGTCATACTTTTTGGTAGAAATTACATTGCCAGAATACAACAGAATTGGGACATCAAAATTAAGTCTTCCAACTCTAAATCCAATGCAATTTCTACCACACTGCAGCTGCCAAGTCATTATTTACAGCTGGGGAAGTGGACAGCTTCTAGTCATCTTTTGTTTAATCTCACCACCTTTCCTTTAGAATTTCCAGATGGAGCCAGTAGCCACTAAGCCTCTAGAACTGCAGCACACAGAGACTTCCATGGTGAATAGAAACTAAGTATGCCTTTGAGCCAAAGTATACATCGTCGAATTGATGGATTGCAAGTTGAGTTCAGTAAGGTTTTGTGTATGCGTACCTGAGATACACCCTATTCCCTAGAAATACTATTCATTCCTATTAAATGTATGGACCATTTTTCATTTTCTCAGTACTCCATGGGTTCGTACTAAAATTTCCATACACGTTGAAAGAGATAAAGCTCCAAGTTGAGTTCAATAAGTTTTTCTGTATACAGACAATACATACATATATATATATATACACACACACACAAAATATATATGTGCACACATGCACACATATATGTGCATGTGTGTCTGTGTGTAGATATACATACATGTGTACATGCATGCATATATATGCCTGAGATACACCCAATTCCCCAGAAATACTGCTCATCCCCCTTAAACCTACAGACCATTTTTCATTCTTTTCTCAATAGTGTAGTGGATCTGTATAAGAGTTTTCAGACAGGTTGGGAGAGATACAGCTCCTATAAGGACAACAGCTCCCTAAAGCTACTTTCCATTCTCTGGAGCACTATATACTGATGGCAAAAAGAATCTATAGCACCATTTGTGGCACTTGAAATAAGAAAATACAAAGAAAGCAGAATTTCTACTGAGGGTCACTTATAGTTCCACCAAGCTTGCTTCTGTAATGGTTATAGCCCTAGTCAGTATCAGATGAACCTAAAGAATAGAAATCATTTTAGAACTATTTCTCTTTTTTGATCAGTCTGGGATTTCATCACATTTATAGAATTATTTACATTTTTTGAGAGGCAATGTGGTGTAGTGAATAGAGAGCCAACCTTGGAGTGTGGTCCTTCTTCTGGTACATATCACATCCTCCCCTCCTCATCCTGTATGACTTTTACCTGTGTCATTACATCAACATTCGATTCATACAAAGCCCATGAAACTTTTCTCTGACTCTCCAAATGTGTCATGATCCAAGGGTATCACTAAGCCTATTCATCTGCCATCCTTAACTCAAAACACATGACTACTCACCTCCTTCTCTGGTTGTAGCATATCCATGAGTCTTTCCATTGCTATCTGATGAACTAAAATTCTATTTCTTCTGAGGTGGTGAGATGCCATTATTCAAAACCATGGAAATTCTCAAAATGTAGTCTGAGGGCTCTGGGAGTAGGGGATGTTTCCTGAAACCTTTTCAGAGGTATATGAGATCAAAACCTTTTGATAATAATTCTAAGGTATTATTTACCTATTAAAATATTTCTCTATTTTCAAACCACATGTTTGTGTAAGGCTGGATTTTTCTTTATGCACTTCAACCAAAATAACATATCATAACAGATTGAATGTGGAAGGAGATATGAGAATTCAGCTATTTTCTATTAAACCAGACATTTAAGAGACTTGTAAAAATATATAAAATGATGTCACTCTTCTCACTACATTTTTTTTGTTTTGAAAAATATAGTTATTTTTTCTTTAAAAATATTATTTGTGTTAACATATAAGATTATTGTCATACAGAAGCTCTTTTGGGTTTTTCATACTTTTTAGGTGTGTAAAAGGGTCCTGAAACAAAAAAAAAATTGAGAACCATTGCCGTATAGCATCAATAGGAAAATATGTCAATATGTACTGAGACAGCTAGGTGGCCCAGTGGATAGAGTGTCAGCCTGGAGTTAGGAAGACCTGAGTTCAAATCCAGCCTCAGATACCACATAGCTGTGTGTCCCTGCATGGATCACTTAAACTCTGCATACCTCAGTTTCCTCATCTGTAAAATGGAGGTAATAGCACCTCTTGCCTGGCACATAGTAAGCATTATTGAAATTATAGCTTTTGTTTTTATTATTATATATCAAGGACATGTGATTTCATCAGTGTGAGAATTTCAAGTATGAGCCCACAGTCCTCCAATATAGATTGCAAGCCATTTTTAACTCTTAGCCCCACAAAGTTCTCTGAGGCTCTGAGAGATTTAGTGTCTTGCCACTGATCACAAAGCTAAGCATAAGAGACAGGCTTTAGCTCAAGTGTTCTCCTTCCCTTTCTAACTCTTTCTTTAGAAACTGTAATCATATCAATGCTGTCATTTCTCCTGGAAATCACACATCAACTGATTGCCTTGTTGTTCCACTCCCTGCTTTGTGTCCTCTCAGACCAAAATACCCTTCTCTGCCTATCACTTCACCATATGTGTTTTCTCTGTCCTTTAGGATATAAGCTAGTACGGGGAATGGAGTATTTGATTTGTGTATTTATATCCCCAGGGCTCTGCACATTGTTTAGCACAAAGCGCTTTTTATTTCATTCATTCATTCATTCATTCATTCATTCATTCACTCATTCATTCATTCATTCATTTCTTCATGCATTCATTCATGATTTCCTGGCTTTTTTACTCTGAGTCTAGGAGCTATGCATGGAACCTTGTTGCCTCTCAGTGAGAGAATATTGATATTTAAAAACTGGACTAGGGGTAGCTAAGTGGATAGAGCATTGGCTCTGGAGTCAAGAGGACCGAAGTTCAAATATGGCCTCAGATACTTACTAGCTGTGTGACCTGGGCAAGTCACTTAACCTCAATTGCCTCCAAATTAAAAAAAAAAAAAGATGGGCTTTTGTGTCAGCAAGCAACCTGGGAATAGTGGTAGCAACACTATTTGTTTCCCAAATCCAGCCTGACTTCTACCTATTACATTCTGGCCCTTCTCCTTGCTTGTTTTTAGTACTTGTCCAACACATATATCTTTCTATAGTAATTTGATGAATTTTTGCATCTGGTGAATAATCACAGAATCTGACTATCATTAGTTCAGTGGTTTGTACTTCTCAATTACTAAAGTAACAAGAGCAGAATGAAATCGTCCTCCAGAATGTCTGATTACCCTTACACCTATGGGATGTCAATAATCCTGATTGCTGGAAGGTACGACTATACAGCAGTATCAGTTCTACAATTTTAGCCTGAAATTCAAGATGAGGCCTCATTGCAATGAATGAAAGGTGTAGCAGTTGGCTTGCTCCAGGCTTCTCACCAACGTTACTCCCATAACGAGTTACGTCCAGGTCAGTAGGATTCTCAGCACTGAGGAAGTCATTGCTTCCATGTCCCTAAAAAGAGTACTAAGGAGGAAAAGTGGATTCAGAGGCAGGTGACACAGTAATGAGGCTTAGGGCAAGAGGAACAAAATGATAAAGGAAGGCCAAGTTAAAACATCCTCTTACATTCTCCTTCTCCATCACCACTTCTTTCCCCTGATATTTCTGTCCTAGAGGTGGGTACAAAAAGACAGTGAAAGCCCACTGAAATCCTATCCATCCTTCATGGCTCAGCTCTAATGCCACCTCCTTCATGAGATTTTTCCTTGTCTTTTCCTTTGACTCTACAGGGAATCTTTTACTTCTTTTAGGTACCTAATTGATCTAGTTTTATTTTTACTGTGTTGTATAATAACTGATTAATATTTATTCTTCA
The DNA here is from genome assembly GCF_003287225.1 of Phascolarctos cinereus. Classification (NCBI taxonomy): domain Eukaryota; kingdom Metazoa; phylum Chordata; class Mammalia; order Diprotodontia; family Phascolarctidae; genus Phascolarctos; species Phascolarctos cinereus. The sequence goes on from NW_027555958.1 coordinate 183,941,868, forward strand.
GATTTCAATGTGGATTTTAAGACCAACCTCTTTCAAGTAACCACTTATGTTCTGAAACTTGATGTAACCAGCAATTTAATTAAATAATTTAGGAATTTGTTAAGCACCTATCATGTAGCAAGCACCGTGCTAGGCACTGGGAATACAAAGACAGAAATGAAATAGCTTACATTGTTCTCGGTGAAATAATATGAACACAGAGAGTTAAATATAAATCCTTTACAAAGTGAAGACAAAGTAGCTTTTCCAGAGGAAGGAAGGAAGTACTAACAATTTGGATGCTCTGGGAGATCCTCATGTAGGAGGTTGCCAGGGAATTGAGCCTTGAAAGGAGCTGAAGATTCTGAGAAACACAGGGGAGATGGCATGATAGGCATGAGGCCCAGTGTAAAGGCATGGGGGCAAGATATAGAATGTCATATATGTCAAACAGCAATGCTATTTTTGCTCAAATGTGGATTACATGGTCAGTACAATGGGAAGAACATCTTTATGACCTAGTCATCAACATACATATCATCAGTATGTATCAACATGATCCATGCCCCCACAATGGCTAAGCTGGTTTATCTTTCTTTCAAAAGTAATGAAATCACCCAGTCAACGAGCTGCTGAAGAGGATTCAGCAGCCTTTCCCTTGAGTCCCTTTACTTCCCAATGCTCCATTCCCTTTTCCTTCCTTCCTGCCGTTTCCTTTTGCTGGCTGTTTCTACCAAGGAAAATTTTTGTGAGCTGGTCTGGGAGAATTGCCACAATTTATAGCATTGTTTCTATGGAAAGATGTATTTTATGTTCTAAATTACCAACTTACAAGGAAAATGTGAGATGACACTTTGGAAGCTATCTCTATTTCTGCCTCTTAGAATCCTTAGTTTCTTTTAAAGGTCACCTCAAGATTCATTTTCTATATGAAGTTTTTCCTGACCCTTCCCAATCTCCTCTCCCCATCACAAAGGTATTGCATTTATGTATTTATTTTGCACATTTATTGTACATACCTATATATGTGCATGTCATCTCCATTGATAGAATGTAAGCTCCTTGAGGGCAGTGATTACTCCTTTTTTACCTACATGTCCCCAATGTCTAATATTACTGCTTAGAACAAAATAGGTAATTAAGAAATACCCATTGACTTACTGAATAATAGAAACAATGTCAAGTGAGGCCGATCTGCCTTGAACCCTGTCCAAAGTGATTTAACAGAAGGATGTCATTTGTTGCTGTTATGTGATTTAATTAGATTGAGGAAAGACTTAGTGATATCAAAGCATGAACAAGTTAGCATAAACTCCCTATCCATCCTTTTATTGAAAACTGTCATCTCTTCAGCCACCTTCTTCCCACACCCATTACAGTCCCAATAAATTCCTTGGTAAGGAGGGATGTCATATCCTCATCTACAAAGATGGCCTAGGGCCTATATCCTGGACATCATTACTTTTTTTTGGCAGGGCAATTGGGGTTAAGTGACTTGCCCAGGGTCACACAGCTAGTAAGTGTCTGAGGCCAGATTTGAACTCAGGTCCTCCTGAATCCAGGGCTGGTGCTCTATCCACTGTGCCATCTTTTTCTTGTAAGCAGATAAGTAGCACTTATAGATAGTGAGAGTGGTGGGCCTGGAGTTAGGAAGACCTGAGTTCAAATCCAGCCTCAGACATGTACTAGCAATGAGACCCTGAGCAAATCACTTAAGTTTGCCCCGGTTTCCTTCTCTAGAAAATGAGGATAATGATCCCACTTACTTCTCAGGATTTTTTCGATGATCAAGTGAGATAACATTTATAAAGATGTTGGCATACTGTCTGGCACACAGTAGGCACTATATAAATACTTCTTCCTTCCTCCTCTTAGCTAGTTATCATTTGAATGTCACCACTTTAAAGTGTGAGGAGGAAGGGGAAGTTCACTGAATCTTAAGTAAGTTCTTTAAAAAATCCATTAATCTCCTTCATACACTTTCCTTTCAACCTGAATGCATTTGCATCTATTTCTGATAGATTTCCTCTTAAGATTTCTTACCACATAAATTCTAAAGATGGGCTACTTGCCAAAGAGACAAACATTTGGTGCAACTAGGTTATAAGCTCCCTACAAGTGGGGATTGTTTCATTCTCATATCCCAAGTCCCTCATATGATGCCTGGAACAGAGTAGGTATTTAATAAATAATTCTGATCGATTGGTTGAAGTTCTTTGTGGCTTTCTATTAAGGAGTATCCAGATAATCATTACTCCATCCTGAAGCTTTGGTGCCCTCAAGAATCCCAGTGTCTAGGGACCAGCTAGGTAGTGCAGTGGATAGAGCACCGGCCCTGGAGTCAGGAGGATCTGACTTCAGATCTGGCCTCAGACACGTAACACTTACTAGCTGTGTGACACTAGCTGTCTCATTTAACCCTAATTGCCTCAAAAAAAAAATCCCAGTGTCTGAAGTCACACAGTCAGAGAACCTCATAGCTCAAAGGGACCTCAGAGATCATGTATCCTAACTCAGGTCTGAACTACAAACATAGCTGAGTGGTCATCCAGCTCCTTCCTGAAGACCCCTAAACTGACGGCAGTCAAATTCCCTTTTGGATTGCTCTAAGTTAGAGGGAGTTTTTTCTTACACCTAAATTTGTCTCTTTGTACCTTTTTCCCGTTGCTTCTGGTTTAGCCCTCTAAGACCAAACAGAGCAAGTCCAATCCCTCCCTCATATGACAGTTCTTTATGTATCTGAAGACAGTCTCATCTTGTTACTGTTCCCCAGGCTCAATATCCCCTGTTCCTCTAATCAGTTCTCCTACAGAATTAACTATGGGTCCTTCATCATTCTGATCGTTCTCTCCTGGAAACTTTCCAGCTCTCAATGTCTTTCCTAAAATGTGGTGCCAGAAATGAACACAGTACTCCAGAAATATCCTGACTTGGGGCAAAGCAGAGAAACTATTACTTCTTTAGCTCTGGACACTAGGCCTTTCTTAGCAAAGCCCAAAATGACATTAACTTTTTTCCACCTTAGACTCCAGGCCTGTTTCTGTCCTTCAGTTAACCTTTATTTTTTCAACTTTTTAAACTTCATTAGATCTACTTTAGTGCTCTACTTCTGTTAAAAGACTACTTTTAACAGAAGCTTGCTCTTAATGCTTTTAGAATGTTTGAAATAGCCTTCTTGTCTCATTTCTTCTCTTCCTGCTCTTTCCTGTCCTATGAATATATTTTAGCTCCTGCTTTCCAAGTTTCCCTTAGTATTTTAAGATGGTTACAATGCCTTTTAGTTGTTTTAGCTCTTTTTAGTGTTCCAGAATTTATATATAGTTGTAGCTATTTGTCCAGTAATCACATTTTTCAGTTGTCTTTAACTTTGTAATCTTGCTCATAGAGGCCTTTTGTTTTCATTGGCTTGTAGGTAACAAAAAAGCTCAAAAGAGCATTGAACCTGAAGTTAGGAAGACCTGAGTTCAAATACTATATCAAACATTTATTAGCTATGTGCCCTGAGCACATAAGTGACTTCACTTAACCCCCTCAGTCTGAGTTTTCTTCATAGCATCCACCACATAGTGCTGTTATAAGGATCATATGTAAAATCTTTGCAAAACTTAAAGCACTATATAAGTATTAATGATGATAATGATGATGTTAGTTTTTGCTTTGTTTTAGTTAATTTTTAGCATTTTTCTATTTTAGTGGATCATTAAGTAAATAAGGGAGATCTGTTTTGGTCCACCCCATCTAGCTCAATTAATATGGTCACAGGATCTAATTGCCGATGATGAACTATTAATGAATTGACAAGGTATTAATAGCCTGTTTACCTACTGTGAAGAATATACACTTCTACTTGGTTAATTTGTAAAGGAGTGATGTCATTAGGCAAATGATAGGATATCTCTAAAAAGACATACTTTGAAAGTTGGAGGCAGTTTTTAGGCAGGAGACATTAATTGAGGAAAAATCAGCCATCGTTGGATGGGGCAGGTAGAGAGGATATTTATTTTCTGTGCTCGCCTCCATCGTTAGCCATGGCATCTAACAGTGGAGCCACTTATTTTCAGAAGGAGAAACCAATACAGCAGTTAGAGAGTCAATTCAGAAGAGTTTCAGGCACAGCTGAAGAAGACATTTTCCAGAAAGACATGGATACAGTGAGGTATCAAAGACAGAAACAGTTTCAAGGAGCATGAACTCTGCCAGTAGAGGAGGTAACTAGCTATGGATTCATAGAGGGCTAGCCCTGGTAATTAAGACTTAGGCTGCACAAAGAAGTAAAAGGATTGTGAGTTCCAGCAGAACCAGAGTAATGAGCAATCTCTGGCCCACATGTGTTATTTACGTGTTCATCACTACCATTCTTCTCTAAGTTTGTTCTCACTCTTCTCATAGATGGTGTATGTATTAGTGGGAGGGTGCATCTCAGATTTCTAGGGGAGAGTGAGAGGAATGTTCTGTATTTATTCTTACTATACCATATTAGTAAATGTCTTTGCTAAGAGCTAAATGTGTCTATTAGCTGACTATTAAAGAGAAGCACACAGGTTGGGGCTCATAAGCTATAGTTTTAGAAGTAGCCCACTGACAGGGTACCCTAGAATCTGCTGGTAATCACTCTCGGGTTACCCAACCAATGAGTGAGAGAACAAATTGAGGGAATATCTCTGAGGGGGTAAAATCACACATGATTTCATTAGGGTTAGGGCTCCCTTCCCAGATCTTAATTAGTCCTCAATTCCTCAACCCTCAGTTCCCACTATATCTATGTGCAGGACTTATTCAACTTAATGGAAGCCTCATTCAACAAAAAATTCAATTCAACTCAACATGGCCTCTCTAGTACATTGTGCTAGGGGCCGATAGTTAACATATATTTTATGCAGATACAAATTTTATGCAAATATAAATAAATTATGCAGATTATACATCATCTATGCCTTCTCATACATTTTTCTGGTTAGTAACCTTTATAAATCATAAAATCATATATTTAGAGATAGAAGGTATCTTGGAGAAACCCTCTCATTTTACTGATTAGGAAACTGAGCAGTTGACTTGCTCAGTCACTCAGCTAAAAATTGTCTGAAGCAGAATTTAATCTCAGGTCTTTTCAGCTCTAAGTCCACCAGTCTACTCATCATGTTACTTAAACAGCAACATTCAGGATGTTCTCTTGAGTGTTTCTGTATTTCACAACTACTAGTACAATATTTAGGATGTACTTCTGCTATCCTCATCTCATTATGGGACCATCCCACCTCCTTTTCTGATACAGTATCTTCATTTTATTTTCATGCCACTTCTTGTATTTAAGCCTACTCCTGCAAATTTCCTTAGTGTTTGACTCACATGCACATTTTATTCCCCAGGGAACATGCTGGGTCCATGATTTGTAGCTATGTACTATCAATAGAGAATATAGGAAGGATCTGTGATTTCCTCAGTGAGATGAACTCCCCCGACCAAAATAGATTGCAACCCATTTACCATTTTTAGTAGATAAGTCATAGCAAATTGCCTGAAAAAATAGAACATAAGTGACTTGCATAGTGTTACAGAAGTAGTATCAGGTGAGAAATATGAACCTATGTCTTCCTGGCTGCAAAGTCAGCACTCTATCCACTACGCAATGCTATCTTCATCTAGAAAATATTAATGTTTAACAATCGAGGGCTGCTAGGTGGGACAGCAGATAGAACACTGCACCTGAAGTCAAGGAACACCTGGGTTTTAATGTAGCCTCAGACACATACTAACTGGGTAACTCTGAGCAAGTCACTTAACCTTTGTTTGCTTCACTTTTCTTGTCTGTAAAATGGGAATTATAATAGCACCCAATTTTTGTGACAATCAAGTGAGATTGCAAAGTGCTTATCACAGTACCTGACATGTAGTAAGTACTACGTAAGTGTTAGTTATTATGGTTATTATTATTATTAGTGGATGTGAGCAGATTGGGATAATTGAAAGTACTTTATAATTTCCCAAATGCAACCAAGTCCAATCTTCTCTTATGCAATTTTGGGCTGTGATCATATTTACCTGCAATAATTGCCCATGATATGTGTATTAGAGGACTAATTAAATGGTCCACCCATTTAACTGCATGCTAGAATTTGGATGGCATGCATTCTACATCTGCTTGGTTTTTTCTATGTGGATTACTAGGCCAATCCCATAAGTAGTTGTGGAACTCAGTGAGGAAGTCTTGAATTATTCTAAGGTTTGATTCAATCAGCACATTATTATCCCAAAACAGGAGCACCTGCAGAACCTCACTAAGTATAATAAATCCTTCTTCCATTCATAGTCTTGTATGACTAGACTGAATAAATTTGACTCATGGATGACTCTTGGATATCTCATATGACAAGAGTGAATAAATTTGGCAAGCAGATGTCAGCCTGTTTTATGCCTGACTTGATATTGATAATCCAAAAATCACTGAACAAAATCATCTTTGTGGTTGTATCTACATATGCATGAGAGACACCTGGTAAAATACAAAAACAAAGGAAAAAACCTGAAGGCTGTTTTGCTTTGCAAAGTCCAACATCTCTTCTTTTTGTCAATCAACAAAAACAATTTTAAAAAAGTATGTTCTTGTGCTGTTTATATATCTTCATCAGTTGTAGAACTATGATGTACTCTGTGGTAGAAATCTTCTTCAGAAGTATGTCTGTTACCTTCTATTTTCATGAAGCATATTCTCAACAGAATCATAGACAATGAATTCTTACTTACAATCTGGCTTTCCATTGTCCTACTTTTCCAAAACTACATCTTCAGATTACCAATGTTTTTTAATTGTTTGCTTTGTTGGACCTGTCTCAGTTCTCTTTTTGTGCGTGTATATGTGATATGACTAACATGGAAAAATTTTGCATGATTTTACATGTATGATTGATATTGCATTGTTTTCCTTCTCAGTGTGTAAGTGATGAGTAGGAAAGAGGAAGAAAATCTGGAAACTCAAAATAAAAAAAAAATTAAAAATAAATAATGAAATCTAAAAAAAAGACAATTACAGAATAGTTGATTTGCATTGGTAAGAGGTAATTTTCTTACTGATAATTCCAAATAACAATGAACTCACAGTTTCAGACAAAAACAAATCTCTTTTCCTATGTGTCCAATCACTTTTTCTCAGAATAGAGGAATAGATTATCATCTATCTCTGACTGCTTAAGCATGGGTGTGACTCAAGGCTCTAACACAAGTAGTATTTTCTTTTCCCTCTACACTTCTTTCATGATCTTGTCTACTAGTCAATTATCATTATTCAATTATTACATCTTCATGAATGGTTCCCAATATCCAACCATAATCTCGCCCCTGAACTTCCAGTTCTACATTGCTAACTGTCTACTGTACATCTTGAGATCAACCTGTTCACAACTGAAGTCCCCTTAAATCCTCAATTCCTTGAAATCCCCTGTCTCTTTGGAGAATAACATCCTCTTCCCAGTCATCCAGCTTTGCAACTTTGGAGTTCTTGATCTTCCTTTTCCTTTGTTTTCCATCTTCAATCACTTATTAACTTTATCTTTATAACAATTCTCAAATCTGTCCCTCTCTCTTTCCACTCTTAGAGACACCACACTAGTTCAAGTACTCATTATCACTCACTTGGGTTACTATAATAGCCACTTCTTTAGTTTCTATGCATCCTATCTCTCTTCCCTCTGATTCATCCTCCACACAGCAACTAAAATGCACTTCCTCAGGCATATGTCTAACCACACCATTCCTCTACTCATAAGTCTACAGAAACTTGCTACTGCTTTTGAGATGAAAGACAAACTCTCTAGCCTGGCTGTTAAAACTCTTCACACTCTGACTCCATGCTATTTTTCCAATCCTGTTGCATTTTATTCCTTTCATTCACTCTGTGTTCTTGACAGACTGGACTACTAGTTCCCCAAAGTTGACATTACATCTCGCATCTTTGTTTCTGCCAACAGGCTATTTGAAAAAACACTGCCCTTCATCTCTTCACTTTTCAGACCCCTTGTCCTTCAAGGGTCAGCTCAGCCATCTCCACTATCCTCTGGATAGCATCCATGAAACCTTCCCTACACCCCTAAATGGTTAATGCTGTCTCCTTCCTCAAATTAGCTTATATTAACTCATCTGTGTACAAGTTGTATCCATTCAGTTGAACTTAAGATTCTTGAGGGCAGAGACTATGTCCTTTTTTGTCCTTGTATACTCAGTGCCTAGTTTTATACATAGTAGTTGCTTAATACATATTTATTAGAATAGCTTTTTTCATAGTTTTTATAGGTACAAAAAAGGCATATAAATCAGTAGTTACCGATTTCAATCATCTTTTCAAAAAATACCATCTGGGTCCATTTATGTTGTTTCGAAATACTTCTTTAAAATATAGCATCAAGTATTGCAATGGAGCGCACAAAGGGTCAGTGCTCTCCTCCTTTTCCCTTCCCAACCAGAAAGAGGCAATCAAAATTCTTACAGACCACATCTGCTCTGTTCCACTTATGTTCCCTCCCCCCTTCCCTTTGGGAAAAGGGGTGAAGTTTCGTCTTCAGGCCCAGTACTCAGGGGCACTGTGGATTCAAGGCCTAGGTCTGACTCATGCTGGTTAAACGACCCTGACCAAGTAATTTAATCTTTGGATGCTGCCAGGAAACTCTCTAAGACTCAAAATGCAGAGCAGGTATGAACATGCATCAGTTTAGTGAGCTTACTAATCATGACCTCCTTATTCATACATCTAAAATCACAGAAGCCTATAAACAATATAAGAAAAAGGTTGAAATAGTAGAAATAGAGAAGAGGGAACAGATGGAAGAGATCTTACTTGGGTTTATCTATTGGAAGAAAGGAAACATTTATTAAGCACCTCCTATGTACCAGGCACTGTGCTTAGCACTTTACAAATTTTATCTCATTTTATCCTCACAACAACCTGGGTATGTAAGTACTGTTATCCTCATTTTACAGATGAAGGAAATGAGGAAGACAGAGGTGTCACACAGTTAGTAAGTATATGGAGTCAGGAAGACCTAAATCCAGGCCCAGTGCTCTATCCACTGCTCCACCCAGCTGCCCCTGTTAGGGCTCAGTGACTGAAATGGATATAAAAGATGAGAGAAAGGGAAGGGTCAAAAATAACATCAAACCATCAAAAGTTGAAAACTGGGTGAAGGGTATTGCCAGTAACAGATGGATTCAGGAGGAAGATTAGTTTTGGGGAGAAAGGTTAGTTACAAAAAAAGGTGGAACTACTTTGTAAGCAGCTGGAAATATGAATCTGGGGATCAATCAGAAGAGAGGTCAGCACTGGAGATAGAGAATTGGGAATTATTTACATAGAGGGATTAGTTGAAGAGATTGGAGTAAATTAGATTGCTAAAAGCAAGAGTGTAAAAGCAGAAAAAATGAGGATCGAGGATAGAATCTTGAGGGGGACATTCACACTAAAGGGTCAGGAAAAAGACATGAAAGGAGCAGAGAAGCAGTAGTGGCATAGTGGAGAGTGTGCTGGACTTGATCTGGGTTTAAATTGTGCCTCAGCCATTTACTACCTGGGATACCCTGGGAAAATCACCAAATCTTTGGTCACAAAGATCATGGATCACAAATCTAGTGCTAGAAATGTACTTAGAGATCACCAAACCCAAACCACCCATTAGTTTCCTCTCTCAAATCTTAATTTCCCAAGAAAATTATCTTTTTTTTCCCCCTAAAAATGAAGGATAGGGGCAGCTAGGTGGTGCAGTGGATAGAGCACTGTCCCTGGAGTCAGGAGAACCTGAGTTGAAATCTGACCTCAGACACATGATACTTACTAGTTGTGTGACCCTAGGCAAGTCACTTAACCCCAATTGCCTGACCAAAAAATAAATAAATAAAAATGAAGGATAGGCAAGTCACTTAACCTTTCTGTGCCTCAGTTTTCTCTTTTGAAAAATGATATAGTTGAATGTGTTGATCTTGTAACTCAAAGCTATGCTCCTATGATCCAGTTAGGCAGAAAAATAATGGTTATTGTGGTGCTCAAGAAGACTTTTGAGAGTCTCTTGGACAGCAAGGGGATCAAATCAGTCAATATTTTAAAAAATTGATCTAGCCTATTTGCTGGAAGGTCAAATACTGAAGCTGATGCTTACCACAAAATGAGATGAGACTCATTGGAAAAGACCCTGATGTTGGAAAAGATTGAAGGCAAAAGAAAAAGGGGTTGGCAAAAGATGGGATGGGTAGATAGTGTCTTGGAAACAACAAACACGGACTTAGACTTTGAGAGATAGTGATGCACAGAAGGGCCTGGCATACTATGGAGTCATGGAGAGTCAGACGTGACTGAACAAATGAACAACAAAAGCATGGGTAGAACACCCAGGAAGTGTGTCATCTCCACAGTCAAGAGAAGAGAGATTAAAGAGTAGAAGAGATTAATTTATAAACAATTTCAGAGACTGCAAAGAAATTGAGCGGGATGACTAAAAACAAAAGAGAATGGGATTTAGTTTCTTGGAGGACAGTGGCATTTTTTTTTTTTAGTATTGGAGAGCCATGAGCAATGTAAGGGTCCAAGGGAAAGGGACAGATTGAAGTTATGTTTTAGAAAGATTTCTGAAGCAAACTCTTAGAGGAAGTGGGAGGAAAGGAATAAAGGACCCAGGTAAAGACTAGCCTCTGTGAGAAGGAATATTCTGTTTGCTGCCAGAAGCAAGGAGAAGGGAGTGAGTGATGATTCATATAATTTTTGAGAAATAGTTTTATAGTACTTCATGAATGTGAATGAAACACTTATGCTGTCCATCTGTTGTCACTCAATTCAACATTTAGCTTTTAAAGATTTTTCCTTTTTGTTTATCCTCATGTGTTTTAATGTTTTAAAAGAATTTTATTACAATTTGCTCTGAGCCTTTTATATTTCTAACTGCTGTAACTATTTAAGGCCTTATTACTTTAGTTTTCATCTTAGAATTTTCTTACCTTTTCTCTCTTCAATATTTTTAGATTGTTCCTATAGACACAGTCTATGAGAACTAGAAGGGGCTTGAGAGAACAACCAGTCCATCCCCCTTATTTTACAGATTAAGAAACTGAGGTCTAGAGAGGTGAAATGATACTTGCAAGAAAGTAAGAATAGAACCCGATCTTCTTGACTCTCATTCTGGCACTACTTCTTCTATAGTATCATTCCTAGGCTGGTAACACAAAGCATCCTAGGATCCATACCCTTTTAGTCAAATCCCTTAAACTTGTATCTGTTTTTCATATCTAATACCGCATCAATAATGAATTAAAACAAAAATAAGTAAAGAATTTGACAGACCAATTAATATCTTTAATTCAACTACTCCAAATCACTATATTCTCTGTCTTTATCAACTTTTCACCCACACAGGAAAAAAATTTTGCCATGAAAATGGCAAATTGATTTGACTGCCTTCAGGTGAAAGATTTTAATCTGCAGAGCGGGAAGGTAGGAAATTTAATTAAATGTGACTGACTCCCCTCTATGCCCTACAGAGAATACTGAAATTCAAACCTGGATATTGGAGAAGTCTTGTCAAAAGAGTTAAACCTGATGGCAGAGACTATCTAAACAACACAGAACACACTAAGTATGGCAGTAAATTAGGTCTCTTCTCAATCAATAACACAAGCAGAATGGACCCTATCCAAATAATCCCAATGCAGGCAACATGACTCACTGAAAGGAGGTAAGAGCTACCCCGCTTCCCTCTTATGAAAACACCTCCTCCCCTTTAAAGGTTAATGCCACTCCAAGTCTTAATTCACTGAGGAGAAGTAAACAGGAAGCCCTTAGAAACATCAGATATGGTCCAAACCATGACAGGAAGTGCCTCCAGAACCAGGGCAAAGAAAACAAGAAGGTGGCCTCATCTGCTGATGCTCTAGGCCACAAAATTTGCCTGCCCATCCTTCCAATTAAGGGATGATTTCCTTCCTGGTGCCAAAAGACCAATGTGATACATTTTTAGAATATGATTAAGGATAAATTAAAAATAGCCATAAATTCTATTCTCCAAGTACTTATTGAGGGCCTTTCATGTGAGTGGAACACAAAAGACCTATGACATGGTCCCTGCCTTGTTCAAAATGTAAAGCTGGCAGTACTCAAATTTACTCAGCTTTGTGCTATTCTTGGGATGCCATGTTGTATGGGAAGCACCATATTTATACATGTCTGTGTCATTTCCCCTACTAGGCTGTAAATTCCATGAAGCTAGGAGGGTGATGGCTTGACTAAACTCTCATCTCAAAGATGTGAAGAGTTTTTTTTTCCCCCTACTGGAGTCAGAGGGTCTATGTTTGACCTCTAATTCTGACACTTATTAGGTACGTAACTTCCAGTAAGTCACTTACCCTTTCCCAAATTCAGTTCCTTACTTCCTGGGTCTGAGGATAATAATATTTGCATTACTCCCTCATAAGGTTATTGTTAGAGAGAAGAAGCCAAAAAACCTCAAAGTTCCATATGACTGTGAGAGTACCAAGTACAGTGTTCTGCACACATTATGAACTTAATAAATATTTGTTGACTAAATTGAATTAAATGTGACCAGGTACTTTTAGAACTGCAGGAATAAAACCCCTTGGGTGGGTCCTGAAACAAATTGGTCTAACCCTGAATTCTGTTGTATTGAAAAAAAATTAGCATAAGCTGTGATGTCTGAAAGAAACAATGTCTAATCATAATTTCAAGACAACCTGGTGGTTTCAGGAAAGCATAGGAGTTAAAGAGAAAGAAATTTTAGTTTCAATAATATAAGAACTCTGATTCCTTTGATATGGGGTAATTTGTATCATTATGTAAGGAAACAATGGTTTCATTGATATGAGGAACTCTGAGGTGAGGAGAGTTCTTCTATCCACTCAGGATAGCATCTTCTGAGCATCCATGTGGTCTTAGAGTTGCCTAAATTAGAACACTGAGAAGTTAAGAGACTTGCCTAAATCATACAACCAATGTGTGAGAGACAAGCCTGGAACCCAGGTCTTTGTGGGCAGTTTTCTATCCACTTAACTGCGCCACCTCTCATTTCCTCGCAATTGCCAAGTAAATGACTGGTCAATAACAATAACCATAACAATACATCTTACAGTTTTATATAGCTTTAAGCATGTCAAATCCATTATCTCATTAAGCAATTGGCCTAAGGCCACTAATGGTCACTATTAAGTGACAGAGCCAGGATGTCATTCCAAATCTCCTGACTGCAAGGCCGGGACTCTTTACACTATACTTAATATTTTCCCCCTGAAATGACTCAACCACATGACACAGCAAGTATCTTATTAAGTACATTGTCAGGTTGAGATATCCACTCTTCTTAGGAGTCAGTTTTGATTAGTCTAGATTACGAAAAATCCCTCCTTTGAGAAATCGTTTGTTTAGGCCACCAAAATTTGTCTTTCTTCCAGTCTTCTAATGAGAGAGCATATAAATTAAGGCTAAGGGAAGGAAAAGAAGCAATATTTGGATTTAGGCCCATTTCCAAGTTGCATGCCTCCCAAGTACTTCTAGTTTATAGTTTGACAAACATTTATTAAGCTCCACAATGTGCAAGGCGCCTTTTTAGGTTCTGGGATACAAAAATGAAAAGTGGCACAAGAAGCTTCTCTTTTATTGAGAAGCTTAAAGTCAATTAGGAAGGATACAACATGTAGTGGATCTGTCCATCCCAGCTTTGCTACTTACCATCTGCATGACCTTAGACAGATCATTTCACTCAGATGCTTTATGCCAGTATCTACTTCTTCACCCCTGTCTCATAGGAAGAGTTGGTCTTTCCTCTTGCCAAGGCAAACTACTCTACCTGCACAAGTGATCCCATTTCATCCCATCTTCTCCAGCAATTTCTCTCTCCATAATTCCCTGTTCTATTTATAAATCTTCAAGCTTTCCCTAACAACTGGCTCCTTTCTTCCTGCCTACAAACATATCCATGTCTTCCCTCATCCTCACAAAATTCTCACTTGATTCATCCATCCTCTAGAGCTGTCATCCTACATCTCTCTTACTTTTCCTGGGTAAAATCCTTGAAAAGGTCATCTACAATAAGTTTATCACTTATTTTCCCCTCTCTCTGTTTAACTCTTTACATTCTAGCTTCTAATCTTGTGATTCAACTGAAACCACTCTCTCCAAAGTTACTAGCTTAATTGTCAAATCTAATGGTCTTTTCTCAACCCTCATCCTTCTTGACCTCTCAACAGCCTTTGACATTATCAATCATCCTCTTTTCCTTGATTTTATTCCCTCTATTTTTTAAACAATATTCTCTCTTGGTTTTGCTATTTGGATGAGAGCTCCTACTGAGTCTCCTTTGTTGGATCTTCATCCAGGTCATGCATGCTAACTGTGGGTATTTTCCAAGGTTCTGTTGTGGGTCCTATTCTTTTCTCCAACAATATTATTTCACTTGGTGATCTCATCCATTTCTATGGACTCAGCATCTCTATGCTGATGATTCTCAGATCTAATTCTATTCAGTTCTAACTTATCTCCTAATCAGATCTCCCACTGCATCTGGGGCCATCTCCAGTCATCCTGATCCATACCTTGTCACTGGACCCAGATGACTCTGGAGGAGAGAGTGAGGCTGGTGACTTTGCACAGCCATGCCTCACTTAAATCCAGTTCATTTGCAAGTCATGACATCATATTCCTGATGTCAATGAAAATGAAGGACAAACAACAATCTGTGAGTAGTCCCCAATGGGGACCCAACTAGCCAGTTCCAGATGAGCAACACAAGTCCTTCCTTCCTTCCTCCCCTCCTTCCCTCTTTTACTCTTTCCCTCCCTCCCCCCTCTCCCTACCTCTTCTCCCTTTGTCCACCTAGGTAATCATACCCTTACCTTGTGGGTGCTCTGCCCAAAGCAATATAAATTTTGGTCACTGAAACTTTGCAAGATATTTTAGGGTTTCCAGGCTAGATTTCTTTTTTAAGGACCATGCCTTAAGTTCAAATTTGATTGGTCAACACTAGGTCCTAGCCCAAGCCTCATTTGGTCATTATCTGGGCTCTGATAGCTTAAAGTGAGTATAAGTAGCAATTATTTCTGTTTTGACCAGAATCCCTGAGGGTCTTCCCCTCCTAGACTGATTTTTTTACGAGGTAAAAGAAGGCATTCTTTTCCTCATTTCTTACCTAGCCTTAATCATTGAATGGGTGTTGCCTTAGACAAACTGAGACCTGTCAAAGATCTTAGCTTAAAAAAGCCAAGTCTCTCACTACCTCTAGGGCAATCTCCAGTCATTCTGATCTGGATCCAGATGGCTGAGAGTGAGGCTGGTAACTTTGCACAGCCCTGCCTCACTTAAATCCAATTCACTTGCAAGTCACGACATCACTTTCCCAATGTCATGGTTCTCTTCAAGAATGAAGGACAACCAACTTCATCTCCTAACCTTTAGACTTGAATCCCCAACTACTTACTGGATATCTCAAACTGGATAGACATGCTTCACTCAGCATGTCCAAAACTGAATTCCTTATCTTTCCTTCCAAAGCCTCCCTTTTTCCTACTTTCCAATTACTGGGCATCACTTGGGTCAAGGGCATCACTGTCCTCCCAATCTCCCAGGCTCATAACCTAGGTGTCATCCTTGACTTCTCACTCTTTCTCATGTCCCAAATCTAATCTATTTCCAAATCCTGTTGATCCAATCTTTTGAACATCTCTCATGACATTACCTCCTCTCATTACCTTATTTCTGGACCATTTCAATAACCTACTGGCTTGTTTCCCTGACACAAGTTTCTCCCTACTCTAGTCCACTCTCCACTTAGCAGTCAAAATGATCTTAAAGTATAGATACGGTCACATCACACACACACACACACACACACCCCATTCAATAAACTCTAGGATCACTTCTGTGATTAAATTATATGTTATCTCTGGCATTCAAACTCACTTTTCACCTTTCTAGTCTTCTTACACCTTACTTCCCACCCTCTTCCCCCATGTATTCTGCAATCTAGCCAAGCTGGCCTCCTTGTTCTTTACATAAGATGCTCCAACTCCTAACTCCAGTCATTTTTCACTGGCTGTCTTCCATGCCCAGAATTCTCTCCTTCCTCATCTCCTCCTTCTGGCTTTCTGAGCTTCTTTCAAGTTCCAAGTAAAATTCCACCTTCTACAAAAAATATTTCCTAATCCCCCTTAATGCTAGTGCCTTCTTCCTTTTATCTCCAATTCATCCTACATTAATCTTCTTTTGTTGTCTCACTTATTACCAAGGATTGTGTTTTGCCTTTAAACATATATATATACACATATAATATATATATAATAAAACATAAATTATATATATAAAATTATATATCCAGCACTAGCACCTGGTAAGGATTCAATAGGTGCTTATTGATTTGATGTCATTCCTCTAGACTTCTCTTTCTTCATCTATAAAATAAGAAGACTGGATTAGATTATCTCTAAAGTCCCTTCCAGTTCTATGTCCTTTGGAAAGAACACTGATTCTAGAGTCAGAGGAAATGGCTTGAAATCCTGCTTCCAAAACTCACTACTTGTAGAACTTTGGATAAGTCTGTTAACCTTCTTCTGGCACTCAGCTTCCTCATCTGGAAAGTGAGGGCTTTGGATAGATGACCTCTGCTGTCCCTTTCAGCTCTACATGATGATTCCATGAACCTACTAAGTAAATATGATTCTAGGTAAAATGTAGTAAAGGAAAAGGAAAGGTGCAGACAAGCAGGGTCAAAAAAAACCTAGGAGGCAGAGGGGGAGGATATGATCCAATGTAAAATGTAATAAGGACAAGTGATGTTCAGACAAAATAGTCTAAGAAAATTAAAAGGGGAAGAAGGAAGGAAAGTCTTCATGGATGAGATGCCACTTAAACTGAAACTTGAAGGTAGAAAAACATTTCAATAAGCAAAAATGTGGAAGAATTATATTCTAGGCATGGGCAAATATACTGAGGTAGGACAGAGAGTATAGGACATCTAAGAATATCTAGTAGTACAATTTGGTAGAAACATAGATTGCGTGAAGGGGAATAGTATGCAGTTACATCCACTTTTGATCTTTACTACCTGTGTGAGCTTGAATAAGCTACTTAACCTCCCTCATACTCAATTTCCTCATATCTAAAATGAAGGGGCTGGACTGGATGGTCTCTGAGGTCCCTCCCAGCTCTAGATCTTCGACCTTGCCACATCAATTTTTCACTTCCTTACTTTGTCTTACCTATTACGGCCTCCTTTTCCTTCTCTCTCCTCCTCCTGTAGTTCAGTTTAGTTTCCTTCTCTAACTTCTCCTCCTCTTCCTCCTTAGGCCAATCACTTACAAAGCCTCCAAATCATCTCCACGATTCTGACTCCTTCAGTTCAGAACCTTCTTATTTTCATTCTCCTTCTCCCACTCAAACATCTCCTTCAGAAGCTGGAAGTAAAAAGATAAATTGATAGAATTCCCACAGGGGGGAAATATGGATAGAAATAGATTTACAAATGAATTTCAGCAAACATTTATAGAACAAATATTTACAATGCTACATTAGTTGTCTTTAAAAATAGATGAAATGTCACTCTACGAAAAGTTTTCTATGTGATAAGCATGGTCCTGATCCAAACCAGAGAGAGATAACATAGATAAAAAGAATTGTAGACCTTAATGAACAATTTTCACAAATATATTTTGGCAATATATCCCCAAAGTAATCATTCTGACTAAGCTGTATTTCCAATAGGAATGTAAGAATGGATCAACATTAGGAAAACAATTAACACAATAAATCATGTTAAAATCACATGATTATATCATTATTAAAATGCCTTTGACTAAATATAAAATTAATCTATTTTAGTAATAATAAAACACAAAGGAATGAAGGAACTCTTCTATAACATGATAAAAAAA
This sequence comes from Phascolarctos cinereus, assembly GCF_003287225.1. Taxonomy (NCBI): domain Eukaryota; kingdom Metazoa; phylum Chordata; class Mammalia; order Diprotodontia; family Phascolarctidae; genus Phascolarctos; species Phascolarctos cinereus. Next base: position 183,959,745 of record NW_027555958.1, read on the forward strand.
ATTGTCTAAAACCCAGAACTATATTATTTGTAGTGGAGAAATATGGGAAATGTTTCTGATAAGACACATGATCAAAGTTGTTCTTAAAACAATATTTGTGTTACCATATACAATGTTCTCTTGGTTCTGCTCATTTTACTCTTCATTATTTCATGCAAGTCTATCCATGTTTTTCTAAAATCTCATTAAATCTCATCTAACAGCTCATCATGTCTTACAGCACAGTAGTATTCCATCATGACTATATATCACAACTCATTCAGACATTCTCTAATTGACAGGCAAAAAATCTATAGACAGCTTCTCAGATAAAGGTCTCCTATCTCAAATATATAAAGAACTTTGTAAAATCTATTAGAAAATTTTTTAAATGATATGGAGGAACAAAAGTAAAGAAGATCTTGGGAAATATTGGGGTGGGATGAGGAGGGAAGCAGGAATGAGGGAAGCAGGACCAGACCTTAAATGATATTATAAAACAGTAATTATCTCTGGGGCAAAACGGTAAGGAACTGTTTGTTAAGAGCAATGCTGCCAAAAGGGAATACAGTCACAGAAGGAGAATAGATGCCAGTGGGGAATAACTGAGGTGGGTGGTACCTTCTCCACCACTTGCACTCCAGTTGTGGATGCAGCAGGATGAACACTCTGGTCTGAGATTCCAAAGTCACTCAGGGATCAAACTTACAGAGAGTTTTAGCCAAAAAGCTGATTTAACATTAATAGGAAACTGCCCTGTCACCCATGAGGCAGCTGGATGGTTCAGTGGATAGAGCATTGGGCCTGGAATCAGGAATGTCTGAATTCAAATCTGGCCTTAGATACTTACTAGCTATGTGACCCTGGGCAAGTCACTTAACCTGTCTGCCCCACTTTTCTCATCTGTAAAATAGGGCTGATAATCACATCTGCTACTCAGACTTGTTGTGAAGATCAAATTAGATTTTTTTTTTTAGGCAATTGTGGTTAAGTGACTTGCCTAGGGTCACACAGTAAGCATCTAAGACCAGATTTGAACTCAGGAAGATAAATCTTCCTTACTCTAGATACAGTGCTCTATTCACTGTGCCACCTAGCTGCCCCCAAATTGGATATTTTTAAAGCACTTAACAATAGTGCCTGGCACAAAGTAAGTGTTTAATAAATGCTTATGTCTTCCCCTTCCCCTTGAGGCAGAGCAGTGAGATAGTCTGGATCACTGAAATCTAGATATTCTTTGAATTTCCTAATAGAAATGAAGGAATTAAAGGCAGAGAGCCAGGGAACTTAATTCTAACTGTGCCCCAACAAGCAAATGAAATGTCTTGGGGATAAGAAGAATGACATGGATCCAGGTCAGTTAAACTCTAGTATACAGGCATCCTTGGGACTGAGGCCATACCAGTCAAGCTGGTTTTCACTGGCTCACATTATCAAAACTGGTAGAGGGAAGGAATTTTTGGCAATGGTTCTAAATGCCTGGGCTTAGGGTATCAGTAGGGTCATATTTGCTGCTCACAAATATGAGAGCAGTATGAAGTAGGTAGAAACAACCCCAATATTTTAATTGGTATATTGGTGTGATGGAAATTTCACAAATCTTCACAGGTAATTTGGCAGGCACTGCAGAGAAACATCACTAGTTCTGTATTGGAAGTACGCTAAACTAATTTTAATTAGTTGTGATCATTTAAAAAAGTCCATTTATTCATTATTTAACAAATATTTACTGAGAAATTTAGCATTTGTGGGGTTCAGGGCATTGTGCTAGGTGTTTTGTTAGATACTAAAATATGCATGACATGGCCCCTGTCCTTAGAAGAAGGAACTAATAAGTTTTCTTAGTCTTCTAAATATATAAAGTCAGTAACTGGAAGTCAGGAGTGCCATATATAATTGATTTCCATTTTATTTATGAAACACAGACCTTCTTCTGAAAATGCTTGTATGCGGTTATGATCCAATATTAATATAATGTTTCTAATTAGATGATGGAAATTTCACAAGAATTCAATACATATGTCAAATTGCCTGATTGCATTAATCCTTCACTTATGATTTAAGAAGTACACTACAGAAGCTCTAGACCCTAAATTTAAAAGCCAACTTCTCAGGGAGATTCTTAGATTTTGAAAAACCATGCTATAGCTTGGCCAATTGTGAATGCATTTGGTTTTCCTTAAATCACAGAGATTGAATAATTGAGAGAGAAAATGCCTTGGACACACGCACACACACACACACATACACATATACACGCATGCATGCACATGCATGCACATGCACACACACAGAGTATCATTGAAGCTCAAGCTAGAAAAATAGTTTTTCATTCATTTTACAATGTGAGCGTCAGATACCTTCAGCAAGGACAAAAATTGCAACAAGATCAGCTACCACACTGATGGTAAATAAAATATTTAACTTAAAAAGGCTACAAGCCAAGACTAATGTTTAGGAAGAGTTTAGTGCTTGACTTTTTCACCCATAGATGATTGTGCACTCAATACAGCCTCTGAGGCCAAGACGCAACAAAGTATGGGTCAACTCTCTGACACCTGTGCTAATTTTGGCCTGACAATTAACACCAAGCAAACAGGTTCTCCACCAGCCAGCACCACACTACCTGTACGTAAAACCATCAGTTATAGCAAATGGAGAAATTCTGAAGGCTGTGGATAAGTTCACTTACTTTGGCAATATACTTTGCAAGGATGTGCTTATAAATGAGGAGGTTGTCATATACGTTGCCAGAGCTAGCTTAGTGTTTGGGAGTCTCTAAAGGAAAGTGGGGGAGAAAAGAGGTCTTAGACTGCCTACCAAAATGAAAGTGTACAGAGCTGTTGTGCTGGTCTCAGTGTTGTTTGCCTGTGAAACCTGAACAGTCTACCAGCTCCATGCTAGGTAACTGAATCACTTCCATTTGAATTGTCTTAGGAAGATTTTGAAGATAACCTGGCAAGATAAGGTACCAGAGCTGCCAAACATTCAAACTGTACAACAGGCTGTCCACGTAGGTTGAATGCCAAACGTACATTTACCTAAAGGACAATTTTACAGAGAATTATCACAGGCAAGTGCTCACCAAGAGGTCAAAAGAAGTGGTACAAAGACATTCTCAAGGTCTCTCTGAAGAACTTTAGTGTCAGTTGTGACACATGAGAGACATTGGCACAGGACTGCACAGCATGGCATGCCTGAATCAAAGAAGACACTGTGCTCTATAAGCAAAGCAGAATCATAGCAGCACAAAGGAAACATGAGATTGCAAATCTAGAGACATCTCCATCCCAAATGGTTGTGGCCAAGCTGTGGCAGAGCCTTCCAAGTTTACATTGGACTGATCAGCCACAATCGAACACATTGTACCTTGACCTCAACATTGTGATCTCATCAGTCCTCATCAAGTAAGAAGGATGAATGACAACACAACACAATGTGGGTGAACATGTTTGTCCAGGGCCTTGGCCAGTCTACTACTTCTGAGTATTAGACTTTGTGGTAGCAAGGATTGCTTAAAGGGGTGTACTGGTAAATGTTTAAAGCTAACTCTCCAAAAAAATGTATGCACAAAACCCTTTTAAGTTTAATCTGCATCATTAACATTTTTTCCATTACTTTTTTAAGGCTTGAGAATCAACAAAACAGTAAATCAACTGCTAGTTTTGTCGATTTCCTTGACTGGCTGATTGGAGCCAGCTCTAGCACAGCCTTGATTTGCATGTTACTACTGTAAAAAATACAAGGCAGAGAGATTTAAGGACCCAGAACAAAACGTCCTTCATTCGTACCCTGGGCTGTTTCTTCCATAGTGTTAACTCTCCTTTTTGTTCTTGTGTTAGAGGACTTAAGTTCAAATCTTGACTTATTACCTGTATGACCTTCAGCAAATCACTTAACTCTTTGAATTAGAGGAATGGATTAAATAGCTTCTAAAGCCCTTCTAAAACTACATTTATGATCCTATTGGCCCCCACAGCCAACCTACACCAATAGATCATTGTTCCAAACTCCATTTGACTCCTGCTTAGCCATCTGGATTTCCTGGCACTTGGGAAGTTGGCCTACTCCCAGTAGGGCAGAATATTTTGGCTCTTCTCTTGAAGCACAGCTCAAATGATGTCCTTTACCTCCACCAAGTTTTCTTCTTATAATCCTGTTATTTGCTCTCGTCATTTAACCCTGTTTGCCTCAGTCTCCTTATATGTAAAATGAGCTGGAGAAGGAAATGGCAAACTACTCTTGGATCTTTGCCAAGAAAACTCCAAATGGGATCATGAAGAGTCAGACACAATGGAAAAAAAGTAGAGTGGGGTGGGAGGGGAAACATTTTAGACATTTATCTTGGTAACCCTGATTTTTATCCCTTTTAGTTTAAGGAGAGAACAAGTTTTCATGAAGTTATGGAAGAAGAGTGAAAACAATATTTAGAATTGTGGGGATGCCTATCAGTTGGGGAGTGGCTGAACAAGTCATGGTATATGACTTCGTTGGAATACTACTATAAGAAATGATGAACTTGTTGATTTAAAAAAAAACATGGATAGACTTGCATAAATGATAGTGAAATGAGCAGAACCAAGAGAATGTTGTATATAGCAATAGCAATATTGTTTTAAGAACAACTTTGAGCAAGTAAGTCATACCAAAGAAAATCACTATCTGCATCCAGAGAAAGAACTAATATATATATAATGATTTTACATATATATGTATACACACACACACACACACACATATAATATATATATATATATACATATATACATATAATACACACACACACACACACACACACACACACACACACGTATCTTGTGTCTAAGAGTAACCAGCCCTATAGCAGGGGTGGGGGGGAAGGAAGAAAAAAAGGGGAAAAAGCTACATGATAACTTTACTATATATTTAAATGGAACAGCAAATTGTACATAATAGATTTGTAGTTTCATGTGCAATGATTTTTTTTTAAATTCTAGTATGTTACGGAAATACCTTTTTATTTCATAAATTAAAAATAAAATAAATAATTTTTTTAAGTTGCTTGTTACTTCATGAATTTCTTGATCTCATGTGATGTATAAAAAGTTTGAGAGACAATTTCTGGGTAATTAATCATTTTGTTAATTATGCTAGGGGATAATTAATAAAAGTGGCACTCTTGAGTGCCAAAGACCCAACATGGAACCTACTCAATGCTTATGTGCCCTTGGAAGAGTGGGTATTCCTGAGGGTGGCAATGATTGGTTAACAATTAATGAGAAGAATGTATATTATAAGGAGGGGTATAATGAGAGGCTGAAGGACTATGATCACTCTCTCTCCCAGACCATCCCCAGCCTAAGGCAATCTATACAAAGGATTTCCCCCCCTCCCCCAGCCAATCCTGAGTAGAACACCTTGGGTGTCTCCACTTGGGTGGGGTCTGAACTAGACTTTGGAGAAAGTTAATCCAATCTCTTTATCAGCAATGTCCCTCAGATGTTTCCTTGACTCAGTAGAGAATGAAGAAATAGGAAGGGAAAAAACCCTGGATCTTCCCAATAATTGGTTATTTAATAATCATTTCTCTAAATCAGTAATTATATCATATTAGTTATATTTCCATATTTGAAGGGCTAGAGAATCCAAATAACCACAATGTTATTAAAGTCAGAAAAGGGATGGGGTATTTTATAAGAAAAAAAATTCATTTAAAAATTTGAGGACTGGGGAAGCTAGGTAGTGCAGTGTATACAGCATCAGCCCTGGAGTCAGGAGGACCTGAGTTCAAATCTGACCTCACACACTTACTAGCTATGTGACCCTGGGCACATCACTTAACCCCAATCAAGTCAAAAAATAAAAATTTAAGGATTGGGCAGCCTTTGAAGAGCATGTTGTATCACAGCAAGATACTTTGTCAAAATTTCCTGTCCTTGTATAGTCTCCATAATTCATGAGAAAGCCTAAATTGAGAGCAGAAATATTTTGCCCTTGAACCAAATTCCAAATATTTTCAGGTATTACTATTTTATATTTCCAGGCTATATTGTTAGTCTATTTCCTGACATCCAAACAAATGTAATTTCTTTTGTGTCTCATATCAATACCAAATCAAAAAAGCTGTCAACATGCACTGTAACTCATCTCCAACATTTAAAATCAGACTGTGTCCATTTGGTTGTATAACATGTCTTTTGCCATAAGGATCTGTTCTGTTTTTATCTTTTTAGCCCCAGCACCTAGCACATAGTCAGTGCTTAATATTCAATAATATTAAATTTTTTCATTCATTCATTCATTCACTTAATAAATATGTTAAATAGAATTAGATATATTTGTGTGTATGATATATGTATTCATAAGTCATACATTTCTGTATGTGTTGTGGGTTAGACTGCTGGGCAGCCAGAAAAATGGATCTTTCTGAGTAGAAACTTCAGACTAATGGAGAGATCAAATATTAAAGAACCAGGGGAAGACCTCCAGTACCTTAGGCGCATACTCTATGAAGGACTTATGGGAAAACATGCTACTAGAGCATTTTTTTAAAGTGCTTCTAGTGAATCCCATAGAATGGGAAAAATGGAGGGATTAGAGCCTGAACTGACGGTGAGAGTTCTCACACCCATGAAATAATGGATCTACCAACTAACAAAATTTAAGATTGAGGCAAATGAGGACCAGAAAGAGTAAACGATTTTTCTCAAGTTCACACAGCTAATGAATGGTGGAGAGGGAACTAGAACCCTGATTTCTTGATTCCTAGTAGAATGAAATTAAAAGACTCTTTCTCCTTTCCATTCCTAGAATTTCTTCTTCCTCCAAAGGATCAATATCAGAGTTTGAGCTACATAGAGAAGTCAGCCAATGCAGTCGGAGACAATACATGCACCTATAAGCTACTTTTGGATATAAGGAGGCACTTTAAGCAGAGGTGCTGATGTTTAAAAAGGATGATTTAAAGAGTATTTCAGGCTACCTAGCCCATTTGTGGAAATTTTCTTCAAAATGCTTCAGCCCTTCCTATCTATATTTCCCTTAGCTTTATATCCCCCCTGGTGCCAGGTGCCCAGATATGTGAACTATAATGAACTGTCCATCAATCAATCATTAGCAAGTATTTACTAAATGCCATGACAGCTACTGGAATACTATGAATAACATTTGAGGTAGGAGGGTTTGGGGTTTGGGAGAGTAGAGAAAGCAGGGGAAGAAAAGCAAAGACATAAGGAATTGAAAATTTCCTAGTCCTGATGACTTCACAAGGGAAACTGCTGTCTAAAATAAATGAAATGTAATTTGAAAATGTATCTGAAATTTCCATTTCAACAACCAGGTAGTTTCAGGAGAAATCGTAGAAAAGTACATTTCATCAAAAAATAAGACTTGAAGGAAGGGGTCAGAAAGCAACTTTTAAGAATCAAGAAGAATTTGGGAATCAAAATCAAGTTTAAGAAATCCTCAATATGCCACCTAGAAAAGGCATAAAATGCGTGTAGGCAAGGTGACTTGTCCTGGACTTATCTGTTACCTGGTAATTGTCATAGTTTGCTTTCCTGCCTTCTCTTATGAGGATGATGATGGTGGCATCTTTGAGATCCTGTGTCATTTCTTGTATCTTTCCATGTGTCAAGGAAAAGTCTATACTGATATGTGTACCCACAGTCTATATATAACCACTTCTAGCTATGGTTTAGATTTTCTGTCCTCAGGCATTCTTGGAAAATTGTATCTATGTATCTTTCTATGTCAATTATTCTTACCAACTTTGCGAAACTTTCTGGAGTGAAATAAGACAATAAAAAACTCATCACTAAACTCATAATTGTATGCCCTTTGAATTCCATTAGAATGTGAGCTCGAGACCCTTTATTTTTGTATTCCCCTAAATTAGCAGTGTTTAGCATGAAGTAAATGCTTAATAAATGCTTGTTGATTGAAACTGATCTATTGATTGACTACATGGTGGATCTAATCATGTCCCTGAACATAGTAATAGTGAGAATCTGATGGAATATGGTTTGCCTCTGAGTGAGATTTAGGCCCCATACCCTATAGCAGGATAATAAAGTGGTTCTGTCATAAGAAGGAAATTAAAAAATACACATTCATTAAGATTATGGCATGTTCCTCCAAGTCCTACTCTGTTTCCTCATCATGGTAACTCTAGTTTCTCAAAGGCTGTGCCAATAATTCCAAGCCCTGGCATATTTGACCAAGTTAGGAAGAATTTGAGTATTGGGGATATCTTTATGTTGTGTGTTGTCCAAAGGTGATGATGATGATGATGATGATGATGTTCAGTTGTTTCAGTCATGTCCAACTCTTTATGACATGATTTGGGGTCTTCTTGGCAAAGATATTGGAATGGTTTGCTATTTCCTTCTCTGGCTCATTTTATAGATGAGGAAACTGAGGCAAACAGAGGTCAAAGACTTTCCTAGGTTCACACAGCTACTAAGTGTCTGAGGCAGAATTTTTAACTCAGGTCTTCCTGACTCCAGGCCTGGCACTCTATCCACTGAGCTACCTGGCTGGCCACAAACACTTTGAAGACTTGTCCTAAGGCCTACCTAAATTCACAGAGGTTGGCCCTTGTTTGACAACACTAGGATGAATTGTTTAGCCCCAGCAACTCTCGAGGACCATTTATTAAGTTATGGAGAAACCATGAGCTCTAAGGAATATCCACATTGGTGAAGTCACAGATCTGTGAGTTATTAAAGTATAATGTAGTATTTATATGTTCTGGGGGATCCAGATCTGTGATTTCAAGAAGATAAAGAACTCCTAGAATAAAAATTCTTCTACCAGTGGAAATTATCAACTCATATGTAGCTTACAGTTCCAGAGAGTTACCAAGTCATTGAGATTAAGTGATTTGACCATGGTCACACAAGCAGAATGTGACAGAGACAGGATATAAACCTAGATCTTCATAGGATTATACAGCAAATAGGTGTCCAAGGTGAGGCTTAAACCCATCTTCCTAGCTCTAAGTTCATCTCTCTAGCAATAAAACCAAACACATAAAATGTTAATGTGTGGTTTTCCCAGTCAGTATGTGGCTATAGGGATCCTTATGCATTATTTAGTGGCTTCATTTCTCTTTGAGTTTGACTTGTGCTCTATGCCACTCTAATCCTCCATAATTAAATTATCTAATACTGGAAAAGGTGTAATTCAGAGACTACATTTGGACAAAATAAGGCAATTTGTCTTTGGAGGGAAAGTATCCTTCAGAGCATTCAGTTACTCAGATGTGGAAAGGTATCTTAGAACTAGAAATTAATTGATGATTAAGGGTCAATTAGAAATGGGCAGCTATATTAGAGAATACTATTAGAGGAGCAAATTTTAAGGTAGTAATAACAAGTCATCCTTTATAGAGTAAAGGATTTTTTAAGTGACCAGATATTAAGTATTGACCTATATTTAGAATATGTTACATTTGTAAGAAGGGTACCCCAAGTAATAAAATCTCTGGTTCGAATGAGGGGCCATGAAATAGTTAGACTAAGATATTATCACAAGAGGACAGCTAGGTGGTTCAGTGGATAGAATACTGGGCCTAAAGTCAGAAACACTAATATCTTCCTGAGTTCAAATATGGCCTCAGACACTTAATAGCTGTGTGATCCTGGGCCAGTCACTTAATCTTGTTTGCTTCTGTTTCCTCATCTGTAAGATGAGCTGGAGAAGGAAATGGCAAACCACTCCAGTATCTTTGCCAAGAAGACCCCCAAATGGGGTCACAAAGAGTCAGACATAACTAAAAAGACTGTAAAACGAAAATGATCACAACAGACATGACTGAAGACATGAAGAAGCCACTCAGGAGTGCAAGTGAGAGGTAATTAAGTGAGAGGGTTAATTAGTTTAGATAACCATTCAGCTAAGACACAGCTGGCAGATGAGGCTGAATATAGCTTAATGCGCAATTACTTTCATGAATCAATTAATCAATAGATCAATTAGGACCTAAAGCGCTGTGCAAACTTAGATTCAAAGCCAATTTGACCTGCGATAACAACAAATAATTTCTCTTTTTTCAAGTCTTTCCCCTCCATTCTATACTTCAGAGAACTGCCAAAATAATCTTGCCAGAGCTCAATTCTGACCCTGCCACTCCCTTACTCAAAGACCTTCTTTGGCTGCCATTTGCATCAAGATAAAAATACAAACTCCAGAATCTGGCATTTAAAGCTCTTTACAACCTGGCTGTAGCCTGTCTTTCCAGGTTTATTTCATTTTACTCCCTTCTTACACTATCTTCCAGCCAAACTGTCCTTACTTGTGCTGTAAACTGGACTTTCCATCTCTTGCCTCTGCTGTCCCTTTGCACAGATTTTCCCCCATTCCTGGGAAAGACTCCTTCACATCTTCCTCTTAGAATCTCTGGCTTCCTTCAAGGCTTAGTTCATGTACCATTTCCTGTGCAGAGTCTTTTGTGATCCCACTAGGTGTTAGTTCTAGCCTTCTACTCAAAATATCTTGTATATCACATTTCCTTAGAGGCAGCTTGGTATAGTGGTCAGAGAACTGGTCTTGGAGTTACTCCAGCTCTGCCAGGTGTGAACTCAGGGCTAATCATTTAAGTTCTCAGCTCTTTTTCCCTTTCCCCTCATTCTCCACCACTCTAAATTTCAGAGGATGCATAAATCCACACCGGTAGAGAAAGTTCCTCAGTGCAAGTATACAGAAGAATGAAAAGTTGTTGATGATGATAATAATAATACAATATAAGACAATGCTATACTATACTGTACTACACTATGAAATATTATACTATATGAAAACAATAATATAATGTGGTTATGACAGACATGACATAACATAATGCAACACAATGCAATGTAATACAATGTCCAAAAACCACAAATTAACATTATATTTTATTGTATTTTATTTATTTTATTTTGTTAAGCATTTCCCATTACATCTTAATCTGGTTCCAGCATTATTCATGATAGTGAGAAGTTTGACACGTTGAATAGAATGCAATGTGATGATAAAATATGATATAAAAAATATAATATATAGTATAGTAGAAAATAGTATAAAATATAAATAAAATATTATGCTATGGTATAGCATAGTACAATATAGCATATCATAATAAAATATTGTATAGTTTAATATACTATTATACAGCATGATACAATACAGTATAATATGATATAACTATATTATAATATGGTTTAGCATAGGATGACATAATACAATCTAGTATAGCATGAGCTGATCTGATATGATACAATATGGTATAGTATTATGCAGCATAGTACAATACAGGATACAATAATATAACATAGTAAAATATAGCACAATACAGGATGTAGTATACTATAATGTAGTATAAAACAATATGATAACGATATAACATTATACAGCATAATATGACACAGGGGCATCTAGATGGCTCATTGGAAAAAACACCGGGCCTGGAGTCAGGAAGACCTAAGTTCAAATCGGCCTCAGATACTTACAAGCCATGTGACCCTGGGCAAGTCACTTAACCTCTAGTTCCCTTAATTCACTAGAAAAAGAAATGGCAAACCGCTTCAGTATCTTTGTCAAGAAAACCCCATGGACAGTATGGTCCACAGGGTCATGAAGAGTTGGACATGACTGAACAACAACAATGTAACAAAACGATATAGCACAGTATATTATGGTATAATAATACATGCTATTTTACTTGAACTTACTAAGAGCAACTGGGTAACTCTCTTACAGTCTTTTCATTGTCCTTGGTTCTTCTCATCCAGTAGAATGTAAGCTTATTGAGGGAAAGATTTTCTTTTTCTTTTTGTACTCATCTAGTATAATAATTGCTTCATAAGTGCATATTAGATTGGATTGAATTGGATTGGATAAAAATAATATTAATTTACCTTTGTATCCTGTGGTAGCTAGGTGGTGCAGTGGACAGAGTGATGGACCTGAAGTCAGGAAGACTCATCAGCTTGAATTCAAATCTGGCCTCAGACACTTACTAGCTGTATGACCCTAAGCAAGTCACTTAACCCTATTTTCCTCAGTTTCCTCATCTGTAAAATGAGCTGGAGAAGGAAATGGCAAACCACTACAATATCTCTGCCAACAAAACTCCAAATGGGGTCATGAAGAGTTGGACACGACTGAAATGACTGAACGACATTTGTTTTGTGCTTTACAGCTTACAAGGTACTATCTTTACATCAATCCAAGTATCATGCTCCTCATTTACAGATGATGAAATGATTGTAGGGAGATCAAGTTTTCTGCATTTGGAAATAGTGACTAGTTTTAGTGGGGATGAGTAAATAAATATTCTTACTATATCAATTAACTCTTTCTCAAAGTGTTATCCAGGATTCCCAAGACCTTTTCAGGGGATCCAAGGGGTCAAAACTATATATAACTCACATAAACAAAAGCTCCTTGAGGGGCCTCAATAATTTTTAAGAGTATAAAGGGGTCTTGAGACAAATATAAACTTGAGAAACACTACACTATAGTAATGTAATGCCTTCCAGTGGCATAAGTTTAAATAATGCCTCTATCTTCTACAAAAATGTCAGCTATTTGCAAAACAAGCAGGTCTCTATTAGAGAAAGGATTCATTCCTTTCTATTCTCTTCTGCTACCCTGAGGCTGTTTAGCTATTGTTTATGTTTCTGGTGCCTACTCTCTGTTACTGTTTTCTAAGATGTTTAATCTTGTGTGAGGCCTGCCTTTGCTTCAGTGATATGAAAGCTGGGAGTTGGGCGTGAGAACGGGAAGTTGCAGAGAAATCTTGCCCTCATTCCTAGAGGCTTTTTGTGAGATAGGAGGCTCTCCAGAGAAAAATACTGGTGAGGTAGTCACAGTTGATTCTGAAGAGAAAAAGGTTTCCCAAGAAATCAAAGAGTAAGTCATCAATTAACTTAGGTTTTAAAAGTATCTTATCTTTTTAAAGGAGATCGCCCATCTTTTTTAATTTTTACATTCTAGCAGCATTGCTCTGTAGAGGATGATGATGATAAACCATTTATTAAGCAGTTATTATTTGCTAGGAATTGTGCTAAGCACCAGAGACAGAAATACAAGCAAGCAAAATAATCCCTACATTTGAATAGTAGAAAACAACACATTAAGGGGAACTAGTAAGAGAGAGCATGTGAACATTTAGAAATAGTCAGGAACTGACTATTTCTGGGCAAGATAAGGTGAAGGCCCATCTATCAGAGCCCAGGGTCAGAGACTGAAGTTATGAAAATGAAAGGGATGAAAAGATTGGCTGGAGTATAAATGTCCTGGTTTGGAAATGAGTGGGAAGTGACGTGGAGGCCTGGTGCTGAGCAAGATATATTTAAAGCTCACACAAAAAAAAAGAAATATAACTGACTGAAAGAATTAAAAGAATTAATATCATAGTAGTTGTGACTGGGCTGCATCATTTAGCCAATAAGGAACTCCAAAACGGAACAACAATAAAAGACATCATCAAGGAATTCTATGATAGGAAGAGAAGCTAGGCTAGTTGTGTGGAAAAAATTAAGTATGGCAGATGGATTGCCAGAGTGCTCTCTGGGTCCCCTAAGTCAAGAGAAGGCAAGGAAAGTCTCCAGCATATTGATTGAACTTCATGATAAGCTTATGGGGGATGGTAACAGAGTCACATGGGATAGGCAGATGTTGACAAATTGCAATCTGCATGATTCAAGGGGAGTCAAATCTCTGAGATCATGAATCAATTTGAGTATAGATAAGAAATGGAGGCAAAGATCAGGAACTAAGGATGAAGACCAAAATGTTGCATGGTTTTTTAAAAATAGTGCCAGGAATTTCAAAGCTCAGGATGAACTGGAAGTTTTTGATAAATACTAATAAGATAATAAAAAATCTTTTAAAGCTACATTGAAGATAAGAGAAAGATCAGGGTCTCCTGTTAGGTATAGGCAGAAAGCACAGCTATACATAGAGTATATGCCAGGTGTGATGGGTACACCCTTGGGTAAGCATGAGCATTAGATCTTCTCCTGATGGTAAGAGATCACACTTGATGAAGAAAAGATGAAAATGAGTAAGAGAGTGAAAGCAAAACTGCTTACCTCCTATTGTAATTTTGCTTTCTGTATGAAGGAGAATTATTTTTCAGATAAAGAAATACAGAACAAATTGTTTACCAATCAATTGGAACCCAGATAAATGAGAAGATGGTAAGAGAGTACCAAGCTATTCTCAATGTGTTCAAATCTCCAGGCTTGGCACTTTGACATTTCACCATACTAAAAGAATGGGCAAAATATAATTGGAGTGATCTTTGAGGAATCATAGTGAATGAAGGAGATATTCCAGGACTAGTGATAATCAATATTATCCCAAATTTCAGAGTAAAGTGAATATTTAAAATAGTAGGGCAACAGATTTAAGTTAATTTCTAGTGAAATTCTTGGATGAAGTTTTTTTAAAGGATATTTTCTTAGCACTTAACAAAAAGAAGCAGTGATCACTAAAAATCAGTGTGGGTTTATAAAGAATTCATTAATCTCATTAATTTATCTGGCAACTAGGTGGCAAAGTAGAAAGCATACTAGACCTGGAGTCAGGAAGACCTAAGTTCTGATACTTATTAGCTGCATGACCCTGGGTAAACAATTTTACCCGAGTTCAAATGTGTCCTCAGCCACTTACTAGGTGTGTTACAGTGGGTAAGTCACTTAAACTGTCTGACTCAGTTTCCTCTTCTATTAAAATGATAATAATAACATCTACCTCCTAGGATAGTTGTGAGGATAAAACGAGATACATTTAAAGTGCTATGCGAACCTTGAAACCTATAGGTTATTAGGCCAGTAGGTCACATGAATGTCATAGACATAATATACCTGGCATTTATCAAAACTATTTCATAATAGAATTGTGGGTTAGATGATAATATATCCTGGCGGAATTAGAACTAGTTCACTGACTGTGTCATAGAGTATAGGTCAATGGTAGGTCAGTACCCCATCCATTAAAGGATCAATATCAACTTGGAAGGGAGAACTTCTAGTAAAGATCCTGTCCTTGGCCCTATTCTGCTTGATAAAATTATGAACTACTTTATTAAATGCATGCTTATCAAATTGTTATGATGTAGGAGAAAGCTAATATATTGGATGATAGAACTCAAATCCAAAATACCTTGACAAACTAGAACAATGGGTCAAAACCAACAAGATAAAATTTAATTATAATAAACGTGTAAAGTCCATCACTCAGTTTTAAAAAACATATTGTGAAGTGAGGCAGAGGGGAGACATGTTTATAAAAAGCACTTCATGTAAAAAAAATAGACCTAAAGATTCTATTTGAGAGAAATGATTATTTCTGTCTTGTATTTAATAACTTATTTTTTAATTAAGACCAAGGCTTTTCCCCTTTTCTACTTCCTCATCCAGAAATCAACCAGTGGGGGAAATCTTGGGCTAAGACTTACCCAGCCAGGAATGCTAAGATCTAATGAAAGACAGCAAAGAAATTTTAAGTTTAGGTGAATGGGTGAATTCCCGCTTATTGCGTTTATTCAGACAGGTCTGGGAAAATGTGATTCTCACTTTTGTCAGACTGGTGACATGGAAATTGATAAGTCTCTTTGACTAAGATTTGGGTGCCTAGGGTCAAGTACCTCAAGACCCTCATTAGAATAAGCCCACCTCTCATTATAATATTCATTCTCTCATTACTTATTAACCAATCAGAGTTGACTTCCATCCCCAGGTCCATCCCTTTTTCCAAAGGCATATGAATGGTGAGCCCACAGCCATAAATTGTCTTTGGTCCAAGACAGATGGCCAAATGACCATTCCTTTTGTTGACAAAATAGTAGCATTATTAATACTATGATCAATTACCTAGGAGTTATGTCTCTTGAACTTTTTAAATGTCACATATTGAAGCCATAACATATGGCAGCCAAAAAGTTAATATTATCTTGGGGAGAGAACCCCTATTAATTACATAGTTCATGTACTATGTGATCTTGGGCTTCATTAATAGAAGTATAGCAAATTTATATTCCCATGGATTCTTAACTGGCCAGTCATTAAGCACTTATTAAGTGCTTACTATGTGCCAGGCACAGTGCATTCAAAGAAAGACGAGTAGTAGTGGAGTGTTATGTCTAGATCTTGGTGCCACATTTTAAAAGGGAAATCTGCAAGCAAGAACACACCTGGAGGAAATTAATCAGAATAATAAAGAGGTTAGAAACCATGCTTTATAAAACTGATTGAAAGAATTGGCTTAGGTAATAGATGAATTCAATCTTCAAATATTTGAAGGGTTGTCACGCATGGTACAGAGAAAGGGCATTGTCTCTGGAGTCAGAAATCTTTTGTTCAAATCCTCTTTCTAAATCTTACCTTGAGTGAGTCCCTTAACTTCCCCAGACCTCAGTTTTCTCCTCTATAAAATGAACTCCATGGCTTCCAAAGACCCTTCCATTTCTAGCTCTATAATTCTACATGCAAGAATGATGAAACTTTTTCTTTTTCGGTGCCTAGGACAAAACTAGGAAGGTACAAGGAAATCGATTTCAATTCAGCATAAGAGGGGGAAAACTTTCTAATACTGAGATAAGTAGAATGTGTAATCTGCCTAAGGCAGTGACACCTCTGAATGTTATCAAGCAGAGATAGATGATCTTTTCTTTTTCTTTTTTTTAATGGCAGTTGTATGTAGGATTCATGCTTTGGATAAGGGTTGGACTGAATGACCCCTGAGGTCCCTTCCTCCACTGTCTATGATTCAATGAATCTCACACTAAAAACAGAAAGCTATTTTAAGTATTGGAAACAGGTATAATTAGGTTGAAGCTCTGACCACCCACTGACCACAGTGATGAGCTTCCAGAATGCATAATTTATGCCATTATCTCTTTTCCTAGACTACAAGCCCTGCACTCCTGGGACCATATGCTGTCCAGCAAAATGTCTCTGGCAATTACCTGAGAAAAAGCCTGGTGTCAAGTCTTGATGATTCATGTTTACAAAACAGAAATATACCTAAGTAGTAGGAAAGATTGCTTAACAATTCTTTTATTCAGAAAAGGGGAAAAAATTCCAAAGTTATTGTTTGGGGTCTTTGAAAATGGTACTGTTGCAGCTTAGTTTATGTGGGTAACAAACGTTTTCTCTGCCTGTGGAGAAGAGCTGATCTAAAAGTAAATCTGATAGGCCAAGGTGGGGATCCCATTCATTGTGCCTGAAAATTAGGATGAATGGACTTTCCATTAACTCTCCTTATGACACTTCCTAATTTCCCCAGTGAATCTGGCTGCTTCAGATGGCTCATGTGCTATTTATTTTCATCTGCATTTGGACTGTATTTCTGAATTCATGAATTACAATTGCTTTATTTGAAAGAAAAACAATCCTAGAGAGAATTAAATCCATAGCCCCTACCCGAAGGTTCTTTTTTTCCTTTACAAGGCTCTTGTAGCTGTTTTTTTCTTTTCTTCTTTAACTCCCCCCCAACATATTTCATTTCAGGGGTCAAAGGTCAGGGGGAGAGAGCAAATGGAAGCTGACACAGACCTAGTTCTTCAGTTCTCTTCATTCCAATTTGCCTCCTTAGTTTTGTTGTTGTTGAGTCATTTCAGTTGTGTCTGACTATCTGTGACCCCATTTAGGGTTTTCTAGGCAAAGATACTGGAGTGGTTTGACATTTCCTTCTCTAGCTCATTTTACAGATGAGGAACTGAGGCAAACAAGGTTAAGTGATTTGCCCATTATAGATAATGAAAGTGAGGTACAGAGAGAAAACATGACAAAATGGAAGAGTCCTGACTTTAAAAATCCCTGGGTTTGAATCCTGGAGCTATTTCTTACTATCTGTGTGTCTTTAAGTAAGTCACTTCACCTATCTGTGCCTCAGTTTCCTCATCTTTCAAATGAGAGTGTTAAACTAGATCAGGATGCCTAACCTTGGGCCCATGAATTTTTTTTTTAATTTTGATAACTGTATTCATTGTAATTGGACCTTTGTAATCCTATGTATTTTATTTTATGCATTGAACAGAATTATTCTGAAGCTTCACCAGACTGCCAAAGGAGTCCATAACACCTCCAAAAAAAATGAAGAATTGTTAGTCTAGATGATTTCTAAGGTCTCTTTCTGCTCTAAGAATTTTATTCTAAGGTTCAGTGACTTGTCCAAGGTCACATCGCTAGGTAGTTTCTGATCAGGGGCTAAACCCAGTATACTGAGGCGTATTGATACCAAATAAATATCAACAGAAAGATCACACATTGATAGACATATATGAAAACATTTTTCTGTATTTATGCTAAGTTTAATACTTCACTCATTGTAAGCCGGATGTTGGTTCTTAGAACTTTTAATGACTCCCTGACTACTCAGTTTCCTTCTATGATCTTCCTTCTACCTATTTCCTCTTCACCAAAGTAAATGCTATACTCGATTTTACTCCTTTCTGCCTGTCCTAATCAATTCAACAGGCATTTAAGCACTTATTATATTTCAGACAATCAAAACTCACTCTATGAGTATATCATTCCTTTAGAGACTTGATAGAAATTACTAAATTAGGTCCTTTGAGAATATATAATGTATACTTGTGTACTACTTACTTGTGCTATCTGCAATAGACTGTAAGCTGTATAGGGGTATAGCTAATGCATTATTTAAACTTTGTATCTTCCCCACCCTCCTTAACTCTCTGCTCCAACCTCTGTGTCCTGCATTTGTAAGAACATAAGTAAATATTTGTCGAATGACTGAATGACTAATCTCATAATTTTTTTTGTTATAGTCTTAATGAATATTAATGACATTAACTTTTCAATGTTTCTCAGAGATTTGGTGTCTAAAAACAAAGAAACAAGTCATGATTTCTCTGGGTCTCAATTTCTTCATCTGTAAAATGAGGAATTGATTGGACTAGATGACTTCAAGATCCCTTCCAACTCTAAATCTACAATCCACGAAGTGAGGAATTTCTGGTCCTTTGGTTGACGGAAAGATAGGTAGAATTATTATTATTATTATTAGGCAATTGGGGTTAAGTGACTTGCCCAGGGTCACACAGCTAGTAAGTGTCAAGTGTTTGGTCTGAGGCCAGATTTGAACTCAGGTCTTCCTGACTTCAGGGACGGTGATCTCTCTACTGCACCACCTAGCTGCCCCAGATAGGTAGAATTCTTGTATCTCACATTGTACAGGGTAGATAATTACCTTCATCTTAGGACTGACTTTAATGAGAACTTAGGTGTATTTGAATCCCACCTCAGACAGTATCAGTGATGTCACAGGCAAGTCATTCAGATTCCCAGAACTTCAATTTCTTTATATGTGAAGTGTATATAATCATATTTCTACTACCTACCTCGGTAGAGAAAGCATTTTGCAAATCCTAGCATACTTCAAATACCAAGGACCTATGATTTTGAACTCATTCCTTCTCACACCATAACTTAAACTCTTGGGGGAGTTGTCTGAGGTGAAGCACAGAGTATTTAAATGACTTGTCCAATGTCACACACATGGTATCAGAAGCAATACTTGTCAGAGCTACCTGACTCCATGTACAGCACTCTATCCACTATACCAGATTGCCTCTCAAGCACTACATTGATAATAATAATTATTATTATGTTGTTATTGTTGCTCAGTTGTGTCTGACTCTTCATGACCCCATTTGGGGTCTTCTTGGCAAAGATATTGGAGTGGCTTGCCATTTCCTTCTCCAACTCATTTTCCAGATGAGGAAACTGAGGCAAACAGGGTTAAGTGACTTCCCTAAGGTCACACAGTTAGTAAGTATCTAAGACCAGATTTGAACTCAGGAAGATGAATCTTCCGTACTCTAGATCCAGCGCTGTATCCACTGTGCCACCTAGCTGTCCTCGTTTTTATTAAACGCTAAAATTATTTGCCTCTATTTTATCTGTCTCCTGTCAGAACCCCTTCTAGATAACAGAAACATAGATCACATTGATTTTGAGCTCTAAGGGCCTGTTGTGGCCATTGAGTCTGGTGCCCTTTGTTTCATAAATGCGGACACTCAGGCACTGAAGTTTAACTGATTTGATTAGGTTTGCACAACTAATAAGTCTGAGGCAGGATATGAACCTAGATCTGCTTTCCTTGGTGAATAGTTTATGTTACTTATAAACAGAATTTTACCTGAGCATTTTAGCAATTCTGTGGCAGATGTAGAGGGTCTTTTCAAGCAAGACCTGGGCTGGCCAATAGAAAGACTAATTGCCAACTTCTGCTAAGAAGTGAAGCCAGCAGGGGCCAGTGCTTGACATAAAACCCAGTGCTTTGGATAAAGTTGTTTGAATATAGGAAAACATCTGCCATAAGGAATGGAAAGTCATCAGGGAAAATGTAGAAAGAATGAGGCCAAAATCAGTTGGTAGGAGATCTAGGCCATTTAAGGGCAGGAACAGGTGCAGGCAGAAACTGCAGCCAAGGTAAGGGCCTCTCCCTGGGCAGCCATGTCTTTTTGAGATGAAGGTGAGTTCCTGGGCCTCCTCCCTTCACTGTGTGCTTCCTGTCCTGCACCTGTGTTCCAACATGGCTCTGACATACATAATAGATAAGGATCACAAGCGTTCTGCATTTTGTGCTGCTTCCCAGAAGACGAGCATCTTTATTGACAGTATGAAGAGTGACTTCAAGGCCCCAAGTGAATGATTTTTAAAACCTTGAAGTGAATTATTGGCTTAGGATACGCCCACTCTAAATGAAACCTACAAGATTAATTGCAGCTTTGAATGCCACTTATATTGGAAGTTATTCACTGAGTTTTGGCCTTCTAGAAATGAATGGTATATCAAGTCAAATCACCCAAGCTCAATTCCTAGAAAAAAATATTCCTGGTGGGAAAAAGTAGATTGTGGCTCTTCAAAGAAAATGAAATGTCCTTCTTTTTTAAAAGTATTTTTGTGTGGCATTTTTTCATTTCACCTTTTTGATTTAAAAGAATATTCCTCGGGCTCTTCAACACAATAGAAGACAAGAACATTTCAGCAATCGAAGGAATGAATTAAGTTCACTTTTGTCAGAACTAGCTGTCGGCTCCTTCAGAACTTCAGGAGTATGGTTAAAGTAAATTATGTTTAAAAATTATCTGACAAAACTGGCTTTTATGCTGAGGAGTCAGAGTGATTAAACTGTCAGATGGCAGAGGAAAGTTCAGTTCCAGAATACCTCTTTAATTTGTGGTCTGCTCTCCACTTTCAAGTGTTTTTTTTTCTTTACTTTTTTGAGAATTCTCTCCATTGTGCAAGTCTCCAAAGCCCATAAAATTTGTTTCAAGCTGTTCAGTTCAAGTTTCACATAAGGTAAGGATCAATATACCTGTCTCTTATCCTTTTCACTCAAACTTTTCCCCCTCGAACATTCTGATTCTGGCTTAGTCTCCATGCTGGTAGTCTTGAAGGGATGAAACATCTGCTCCAGAGTGGTCCTACTTCATCCCTGATTCAGAGAATCCTGGAAAGACTGAGATCATACTAGAATTCCACCAGGAGTTGCCTTCTCTTCATGGAAAGTCTTGCAATGATTTGAGATTGAACTGGAGTTTCATATCTTCATACTGTGATTTCCAGAGTAAGTCACAGTACTTTTGCTAGCTTCTATTCTATGTGTGTTATCTCTGAATATTAGAATGTAAATTCCTTGATGGCAGGAATTGTCTCATTTTTGTATTTGTATCCCTAAACACTGCCTAAAACATTGCCTGGAAAACTTAATAAATACCATTTGATACAAGGTACTTAATAAATACCATGTGATTCTTTTTATTTATTCTATAAAGTCAAAGGGGATTCCCAAGGTTCTCTGCATCAGAAATAAACCAGGGTCTGGTTTGAGCTATGTCTCAAGGGCTAGTATAGAACTAGATCAATATTTGGGAAGGGTAAAACATGAGGAGGATAATTACTTTTTCTATTTTATGCTATCCCATGGTTCCATTTTTAATTATTTATGTAGAATGGAAATTAATAATATGGTAAAAGAATTTTCAAGGTAATTTATTTGGATTGTTTCTAAAGATCTCTTCTGAAAGCATAAGAATTCTGGAAGCATAAGAATTGGACTCTTTTGATTTAAAAAATTTTGATTTTAAAATTTTTTTTCTTTGAGTTTTTAGACAAGAGAGATAAACTTATTAGAGTTGTAATGAGGGTGGAATAAATGGGGCTTTGTTCCAGGGCACCAAACTATAGACGGCACTGTAGCAAGGTAGAAACAACTTAACTTAGCACCTACTTAGTGAAAACAATTAACTTTGAAAGTTATTTGATGCCTTTACTTCTACTCTCTCACTGCCAGATATCCCTACTATCACTCCCAAACCAAGTTTGTATTTAAAGGTTAATTTGAGGACATATTTTGTGAAGCTCGTCACAGATGTCAAAATTGCTAGTAATGACTATGAAGCTATATTGTTTTGTTAAAGTTAGAAATACTTTTAAAATTCAGTGCATATACACTGAAACAGAAGATTCTCAGTGCATTTAAAAATTGAGATTCAATGGCATTAAGTGGGTGAAGGGGAAAAGATGAGGTTGGGGAGGTCTGGAAATGTATGTAAGATAAAAGAAGGCAGCTACATATTAAACATGGAATCCGCAAGTGGACCTAGGCTTACTTTTGATACAACCCTCTTGACTCAATCAACATGCATTTCTTAAGTGCCTACCATATGCCAATGCTAGGGTCTAGAGATGTAAATACAAAAGCAAGACTGTCACTATCCTCATTTAGCTTAGTTAGCTTCCATTCTACTAAGGGCAAATAGCATGTTAACAGACAGGTAAAGACAAGATACATAAAAAATAAACAATGATATGTTTCAGGGGACACTCACAATTGGGATACCAAGAAAGGTCCTTGGAAGGAGGTGGTATTTGAGCTAGGCCTTGGAGGGAGCTAAGAGTTTCCAGAGGCCAAAGTGACAAGGAAGAAGATTCTAGGAGTGGGGGTAGGCATGGGGCGGGTAGTCTCTGCAAAGTCATGGAGATATAATGTCATGTTCAGGGAACATGAAATAGATTGTTTGAGCTGAAACCAAATGAACGACAAGGGAACATCTGTTTCCATGGGAGAATGAATGTTATTTTTAAACCAGCGACAATGCCGTCCTACTCTACTTTTTCCATTAACAATAGTAATAAAATGTAGCAGGGGTGATCAGGGGAACCCCTGATTAATTAATCTAGTCCATGTGGACAGATTTCAGGACACGGGCCTTTGTTAGGCTGGTGTACCTCCCGTGGAGCTGAACAAACACACTTGGCCCCCTGGGAGGGATTTCGGTTTAGCAGAGTTCCATACCCTGTAATCTCTGTCACATGAAAGGAGGTGGGTAGGTAGTGAAAATCAAATAAAGCAGAGCTATCAAAAAACAACAACAACAACAACAACAAAAAGCCCAGTAAAGCCACCAAATCCAGAGCCAGTTAATACTGATGATACTGCTCTCTTAGAGCTAAAAAGTAAAGAAGGTTGGGGTTCAGCATCATCGAGTCCTTCTGAAAACCACTCCCCATATTAACACATTACCACTCCTGGATGGCTAGAGTGTAGGATTAGCAAAAAATTGAAATCAGACTTCACTTAATTCATGTTTGCAGATCAAAATTATTAGTTATCAATTAACACTCAATTTGCCCATTACAGGGTTGATATTGGTGCTTATCTATTTCTTCGGTCTGTTTTAATATGTACTATGGCTATCTTCCAGGCTTTTAAAAGAAGTCAGTGTGTATCTCGTGTAAATTAAAATATAAAAGAAAAACCCTCCATATTTCTAGGGTGGTTGAATTTGGTGCTGAATATTTTGGGTTTCCTATCATGAGGTAAATTTTATAGATAAATAATCAAGCTATTGAAATAAGCATTTGCCCAGAGTTTAAGGAATCAGGGCAGATAGTCCCAAAGCAAAGGGGGCAAGAAGCTTTGCAGAAATATAACACGCTATTTCTCTTATTCCATTTTCATTTAGTTTCCCTAAAATCAGGTATCTTTGTGTTAATAGTAATTCATATTTAAGGCTGATAATATGCTTTTCTCACAATAACCCTATGAGGTATGTAGTACAAATATTATTGCCCCCATTTTACAGATGAGGAAGTTGAAGCTAAGAGAGTTTAAGTGATTTTCTCAAAGTCAAGCAAATAGGAGATGTCAGACTCAGAATCCAAGCCCAAGTCTTTTTGCTATGTGTCCAGCAGTCTTTTTTTTTTCTTACCATGCCCTATATGTCCATGGGGGGAGGATGGGGAGAGGAGAGAGTAAAATGTAGTTATCACATCTTAATGAACTTTTGTCGTTAAGGCTGTCGTACTTGTTAATATTGTTCATACATTGGTGGAGTTTGGATGTGAACTGGGCTCTCTAGTCCAGACAGCTAGGTGCCATAGTGGAGCAGACTGAGTGCTGGCTTTGGAGTTGTGGAAAGCTGGAGCATCAATCCCAGTTCTCACACTGAGTAGCTGAACAACCTTAGCCAAGTCACTTGATTCCCCCCTACTTTCATGTGGAAAATTGAGTGGGACTAAAGGAACTCTAGGGTCCCTATGATCTTGACCCTGATAAGTGCTCAAGGTTAAAGCTTCCTTTTGGATTCAAGGCAACTCTCCAGTTCCTATTTGGACTAATCTCCAATGAGTAGTATATATATTTCAGGCCTAAAGATGTTGTAAATTTATTTGCAAGATTGACAACCACATGAAGAAAGGTTTGGTGAGCTGATTCGCCATCTGTTTTCCTAAGGGAAGCAAAAGAATCAATTTTTTTTTCTGTTTTCCAAGGTGACAGGTGGGGTAGGAAAGTAGGACACGTGTATGATCTGTGTAGCTTTGTATGTGGTCAAAGAACCTGGTGGATGGGGGTGTTGCTAGTGTTTTTTTTTTTTTATCCAATGAAATACAAAGCAGAAAACAAGGAAAATGCATTACATTCACAGAGGAGCTGAAACCTAGTACAGAATTTTCCCAGTTACCTGAAAATCTCTCCAAAAATCAAATTGCTATGGCTATTTGAGTCTGGGTCTCTGGGTGGCAATAAGTGAAAAAGAAGGCTCATCTCCTTCAAGGCAAAGTGATCCTTTTCTCTTAGAGAAACAAGTAGATAGGGAGAAGGTGTCAGTAGTGGGAGGGAATTTCTGTACAATAGATTCATATGTCTTCTCTAGGATCTCTCAGGCATACTTCCTCTTCCCCTTTCCTCCTAATAGTCATCAAACTAAAGACTCTAATTTATACTCTTAGAACATGAGACCCATTTTCCAGGTTTAGATAAATTGGTAATTGAAAAGAGGAAGTAGAGGTTGAATGCAGGGGAGGTATTTCCCATAATAGCCTGGTAAACATTCCTGGGTACAAAGTAACTGAGCCTGTCTAGATAATTACTGGTATAGCATAGGTGTCAAATAGAGTGTTTGGGGGTTAAAGAAGGAGTAATAGTGAAACTTTAATTACATGGGGAGTATGGTAAGGAGACCTTCTTGCTTTTTCAGCATGCATTCGAGTATGGGAAATCTTGTGTTATCCTGACTATATTTCCACAATACTTGAATTGTTTCTTTCTGGCTGTTTGCAATGTGGTCTCCTTGACCTGGGAATTCTGGAATTTGGCTACAATATTCCTAAGAGTTTTCCTTTGGGGATCTCTTTCAGGAGGTAATCGGTGGATTCTTTCAATTTTTTATTTTGCCCTCTGATTCTAAAATATCTGGGCAGTTTTCCTTGATAATTTCTTGAAAGATGATGTCTAGGCTCTTTTTTTGATCATGGCTTTCAGATAGTCCAATGATTTTTAAATTATCTTTCCTGAATCTATGTTCCAGGTCAGTTGTTTTTCCAATGAGATATTTCACATTGTTTTCTATTTTTTTATTCTTTTGGATTTGTTTTACAATGTCTTGATTTCTCACGAAGTCACTAGCTTCCAAATGCTCTATTCTAATTTTTAAGGAAGTATTTTCTTCAGTAAACTTTCGGACTTCCTTTTCCATTTGGCCAATTTTGCTTTTGAAGGTATTCTTCTCCTTATTGGCTTTTTGGACCTCTTTTGCCATTTGGGTTAGGCTATTTTTTAAGGTATTATTTTCTTCAGTATTTTTGAGGAGTCTCCTTTAGCAAGCTGATGACTTGTTTTTCATGATTTTCTTGCATCTCTCAATTCTCTTCCCAGTTTTTCCTCTACTTCTCTTACTTGTTTCTCAAAATCCTTTTTGAGCTCTTCCATAGCCTGGGACTGATTCATATTTTCTTGGAGGCTTTGGATATAGGAGCTTTGACTTTGTTGTCTTCTGGTTGTATGTTTTGATCTTCTTTGTTACCAAAGAAAGATTCTATGGTCTGCCTTTTTTGCACCTTTGTTGGCTCATGATCCCAGCCAATCACTTGAGTTTTAAACTGTTTGTTAAGATAGGGGTCTGCTTCCAGTGTGGAGAATGTACTGTCCCAAACTTTAGGGGTTTTGTGCAACTGTTTTCAGAGATACTTCTAGGGACCTGTAAATTTTTTCAGTTCTTCCAAGGTGGTATGACAAGGGGGGTGAGGCATTTACTCCTTTCCTGGCCTGTGCTCTGGTCTATGAGTGACCACAAGCACTGTTTTCTGCCTTGGAACTATAAGGAGGACTCCTCTTTACCACCACTACAAGCTCCATCATGCCAGCACTCCTTTTTCCCCCAGGACCACCACCCAGAACTGTGACCCATATCTAAACACGGCTAATACAAGAGATTCCTGCCTCAGCACTGGCAAAGAGATCCCTGCAATTCCCCTCTGATCAGCCACTCGATTCCCTTTCAGTCTGTGGGCTGAAAGCTCTAGAGGTAGCTGCTGATCTGGTGCTGCGCTTGGGGACTGGGACTGGGACCAATCTTCTCTCTCTCGCTGAAGTTACAGACCTTTCCCACTGACCTTCTAAGTTGTCTTTAGTGTTCATAGGTTGAGAAGTCTGGAATCTGCCATAGCTGCCCGCAGTTCAGTCCTCTGAGGCCTGCTTCAGGTTTGCTGAGGCTTGTTTTGCCAGCATGCCCACACCAAACTGCGTTCCTCTTCTTGCCCAGTGCAATATACCTTTCCTATCAACCAACCAGGCTGTCTTGGGCTGGAAATTTGTTTCACTCTGTCTTTTTGTGGGTTCTGCTGCTTCAGAATTTGTTTAGAGACATTTTTTAAAGGTATTTGGAGGAGTTTGGGGAAAGCTCAAGCAAGTCACTGCTTTAACTCGGACATCTTGACTCTACCTACAGGGTCTTTTTAAGGAAACCACTCTGTGACCTTTAAAGGATTGTATAAATACATGCTTTTATTACAACAGGGAAAGGTTCTGTTGATATGATAAAAAAAAAAAAGAAACCAACACTTTTAAATTAAGTTTTATTGATATCTTTTGTTTTTTTACATGGCAATCATTTTTGGAAAGATCTCCATTCCTCCCCCACCCTTCCCCCAAGACTAACCTTCTTCTACAACAAAGAAAAACAGGTAAACAAAAATATCTGATACAGACTGTTAAAATAGAAAGAGCTTTGTTGTGGGAGTCGGAGAAACAGGGTTCAAATCCTGTCTGTGCTACTTAGCTGTGTGACCCTGGGCAAATCATTTAAACTTTCTGAGTCTCAATTTCTCTATCTGTAAAATAAGAAGGTAAGAATAAACAAGTTTATTTGGAATGAGAAATAATTTTATATGGCTTGATTTCATGACAGTAATGGCCATGTGTGTGTGCTTCTATAAACACTAGACTGGCTTAGAATGCCTGGCCTTGATCAGATGAAACTTAATTGAATGTGTTTTCCCCCTGTAGCTAGTGATCATTTGAGTGCTGGATTTCATACCATACAAATGTTTCTTTGCCCTTTTTTATTGTTTTTTAAATTCTGCAGTTTTCAAGAATGGATTTTTACTTCAAAGAAATGTGCAAAAGAGCATACTTCAATGGCTATAAGAGATATTGCAGTGGCTCATAGTATGGGGAAGTCAAACATTTCAAAAATCATTCAAGCCCTCAATGAAGCAAGATCAATTGCCACAAAGAAAATGTAGTTGAAAATGAAAAGAAAAACTAAGAACTGATAAGCTATTGCTATAAAACAATCTAATTAATCCTCAGAAAATAAAGTAAAACCTAATAAGGGATCTTGCAGAGAGATTGTTACTGGTTCTTCTGTAGTGTGGTTTAGGCATAAGATTCTCAAAATTGGAAGAACAGTGAGAAGACCATTTTTAAAAAGAAACTGGCTGTTTACCATTGCTATGAAGAAAAAAAATATTTTCATGGACAAGACAAATACTAGAGTACAGTTTGGATGAAGATAATTTTTGATAAAACCTACTTTTTTCATTTTGAGGTTATACAAAACTTCTCAGAAGTATAGATGAACCTATAAGACTGGGCCTCTTTATCAAATTGTAAGATATTCACCTTAAAAAATGTTTAAAGTTGTTTATTTTTCACTTCCAATGAGCCTATAAATCTTGTTCCCATTGATGAAATAGTGAACTCTGATAAACATATTGATATTCTGAGAAGCAGAATTGCTCTGGAATTACAGAACTTCCAAATGGAAGTGGAATAAAACAACATGATCTGATGCCATGATACATGTCACAGAAGGTTAAGATATGTATCCATGAGATGGAGAGAAATAGAAATCAATAACCCGAGAATACATAACTTGTTGTTATTCAGTTGTTTCAGTCAAGTCTAACTCTTTGTGACCCAATTTGAGGTTTTCTTGGCAAAGATACTGGAATGGCTTGCCATTTTCTTCTCCAACTCATTGTACAGAAGAGGAAACTGAGGCAAATAAGTTTAAAGTGACTTGCCCAGGTTACACAGCTAGTGTCTAAGGTCAGATTTGAACTCAGGTCTTCCTGACTCATGGTGCTCTATACACTGTGACACCTAGTTGCCCTGAGAGTGCTTAATATCCAATGTGGTAATGGAGTTTCCTGATGAAAAAATAAAGAATTTGTAATAAAACCTTGTGAAATTCATGACCAATTGTGTAAAAAAGGTGATTGCAGCAAAATGAGGACCTATTGAATATTCAAAATTTTTAAAGATGGAAAATATTATGAGTTTTACCATATAAACCAACATATTTAATTCTTTTACTTTGTTTCCAATAATTTACATACCACTACATATAGCATTCTACCCCAATGGTTGAGGAGGGAAGCTTATTTCATTCTCTATTCTCTGAGACCATTACTAGTTTTTCAATTGCTAAAAGCTTGGCTTCTTTTTAAATGATCTTTCCATATACATTGTTGTAGTCATTTTGTCTATTGTTGCCACAACAATCTAATCAGTCTCACTACAAATAATCAATATTATTGGGAAGAAAAAAGAAGTCAAAGTAATTGGCACTGTGTTGATACAGCTATAGGTTTGCAAATTGAGTGCTTCATTTTTGCAATAACTTCTTTGAGCATTGTATAGACACAGATTAAGATTAAGCAGGTTATCAAATGAGGGACCTCAACTATACGATTTTGGGACAAATAGGTGGTATAATGGATAAGCTCTGGGCCTGGACTCAGGAAGACTTGAGTTCAAATCGTTGTCAGATGCTTATTAGCTGTGTGACCCTGGGTGAGCTACTTAACCTCTATTTGACTCAGTTTCCTCATCTGTAAAGTGGAGATGATAACAGCACCCACCTCCCAGGGTTGTTGTGAGGACCAGTGGGATAATAATTGTTTAAAGTGCTTAGCACAGTTCATAGTAATGTGGCAGGTGAAAGATGAAATGACTGAGGAAACAAGGGTTTGAACTTCTGACCATATTGATTTATTAAGCAACGCATGGCAATTGCCCCTAAAATCAGGACCAATAGCCTTCCTCCATTTTGGCACTGGACCCCAAATACAAGGGGAGACAGATTTCTATACATTAAAAACAGTTAATTAAGTGAGACTGATTAATTAAAAGAAATCAATTAGCCAGGATGCAAAATTAGGTAATCTGATTTCTAATTGGAGGAAAGATTAGAGATTTTCTGAGTTGGAGAGATAGGGAGATCAGGTATAATTCCCTGAAATTAGAAAAACAGGTTTCACACTTCCTTTAAGTGTCTGTAAATTATCAAAGGAATAATGCTCTAAATCATTATTGATTAGAGAAATGAAAATCAAAACGACTCTGAGGTACCACATCACATCTATCAGATTGGCTAACATGACAAAACAGGAAAATGATAAATGTTGGAGAAGATGTGGGAAGATTGCAACACTAATACATCATTGGTGGAGTTGTGAACTGATCTAACCATTCTGGAGAGCAATTTGGAACTATACCCAAAGGGCTACAAAATTGTGCATACCCTTTTACCCAACAATACCACTTCTAGGTCTCTATCCCAAAGAGATCATAAAAATGGGAAAAGTACCCACATGTACAAAAATATTTATAGCAGCTCTTTCTGTGGTGGCAAAGAATGAGAAATTAAGGCGATGTCCATCAATTGGGAAATGGCTGAACAAGTTGTGGTATCTGAATGTAATGGAATAACTACTGTGCTATAAGAAATGATGAGCAGGCAAACTTCAGAAAAACCTGGAAAGACATATATGACCTGATGCTGAGTGAAGTGAGCAGAACCAGAAGAACATTGTACATGATAACAGCCACATTGTGCTATGACTAACTTTAATAGACCTAGCTTTTCTCAGTACTGCAAGGATCTAAGACAACTCCAAATGACTCATGATGGAAAATACTATCTACATACAGAGAAGGAACTATGGAGTCTAAATGCAGATGGAAGCATACTATTTGATCTCCTTTTCTTTTGTTGTTTTGTTTTGTTTCTTCTATCTTGTGGTTCCTCCCACTAGTTCTAATTCTTCTATACATCATGACAAAGGTGAAAATATGCTTAATATGAATGTATAAGTAGACCCTATATCAGATTGCATGCTGTTTTAGGGAAGGGGGAGGAGAAAATTTAAAACTCAAAATCTTATGGAAGTGAATGTGAAAACTAAAAATAAATAAATAAATAATGAAAGGAATATGGAAACAATAAGTTACTGATCAGTACAAGGCCAATTTTCAGATGAGGGATATGGGTTGCTTGAGACTTATGATTGTGAGAAAACTTCTTGCATCAGAATTTGGATCTGAAGGAGTTTCTGGTCAGCATTACCTAGGGCCTAGGTCATAGGCCCTTAGTTAAGGGTCTCTAAGTAAGAGGTAGAGGTGATCTAGCTTCCCAGCCAAGGTTTAGACAACACAACAAAGTCCTCTCATAATTCCTACAACTGAATGAAGTTTTATCACAGGACAGAAATTAAATTAGACTCATAATTGAAAAGAAAGGGAAATGAGCTAGCTCCAGAATTGAGTCAGAAGATGGAGTCAGTGTGATTCACTCAATTCCCACTCCCATTTACTGTTCTAATCATCTGAATTCCCTTGGTAAGTAGTATATACATGTTAGCAATTATTATAATAATAGCAATTATTTTTTTGTTATGGCCTTTGTGGTTATTACAAATAGTAGTAGTAATATCCACCTTCTGGATTTAACATTATAGTTCTCTTACAATGGTGCGTTAAAAGTTCAAGATCAGATTTTGACTTTGCTCACTCCAGCCTTGTCAGACAGTTGAACCTATTATCACTGAGCCTCACATGTGCACCTTTTCTATTCCCCTAAGAATCAAAGGGCTTGTGTAGCATATAACAAATATGGTTTCTTAAAGTAAACTGTGACTGTGTTTTATAGAGGAGACTACATACAGCTTTCCCACCTGCTTTAATATTGATTTAACAAGAGAAGTGAATCTTGAATATTTAAAAAGTAAACATTTGATTTCAATAGTCAGAACAGCCTGGGACCTGGTTTCCAGTCTCTTTTTTGCTAGATGGACTCCCTACTCATGTCACATAAGCTTTTCTTTCCCACTTTGATGGATATATTCAGTTTTAGGTAGATATTATATTTAAAGTCTTCCAAAAGAAAAAAATAATTTAGTTTATTGTGTCAAAAATGTCCTATTGAGTGACTTTTCACATTACTGGGCAGAATAAAAGAATGCCAGTTTTCAAAGTACAGGCAATCCAGTTCCATTCTATCCTTACTATTTTTGGCCACTCTCTCACTTTTTATCCTCACCACCCCCACTCCATGTCACTCCTCATAAAAAAGACACACATGCACATGCAGAAACACATGCACACAGAATCACAGACCTGGAGCCTAAAGTGTATCAGAAGCCATCTAGTCTAACACTTTCATTTTACAAAAAAAGGAAACTGAGGTCCCAGAGGTGTTAAATGCCTCATCTAACGTATCTCAGTACATTTTCCTTCCCTAGTATACTCTACATTGGGGTAGATATATTTTGTTGGATACAAACAAAAATCAAACTCCAAAGGTTTCCCAAAGACTGAGAAATGTAGATTCTTTTTTGAGTGTGATTCTATTCAGAGTAAACCCTTTGTCTCACCATCTTTAATCCCATATCATACACATATTGCTGTCTTGAATACAATTCCTTGTGTAATATCTATGATGAGATAGATGTCCACTATGTTCTGTAAGACTTGCATATCACCAAGAATGGTACTTCAGTGCTTGAAACACTCTTTCTCCTTATCTTCACCCCTTAGAATTCCCATTTCCAATCAAGTTAAAACGCTACCTTGGATAGACGGTCTTTCCCAAATTCCTAATTATTAGTTTTCCCATATCATTCCCCACCTTCTCCTCCCCTAGTATATACTGTAGTGGCAGTTAAGTATGTAAATGGATAGAGCATGAGATTTAGTGTTAGGATGGTCTGAATTCAAATCTTGCCTTAGACATTTACTAGCTAGGTGATCCTGGACAAGTCACCTAACTTCTTTTTGCCTCAATTTTCTTATCTATAAACTGAGTATAATAGTAATACCTATCTCACAGGGTTATTGTGAAGTTCAAATGAGTTAACATATGTAAATGGCTCTTCAAACCTTAAAGACTATATAAATGTTAGTAATCATCATTATTATTACTTCATATATGTATATATATATATATATGTATGTATAATGTTATCTATGTAGGTGCTATTTCTCTATAAAATAAAACATAAGCTCCTTGAAGGCAGGGACCATTTTCATTTTTGTCTTTGTATGGAGGTCGCATGGCGCAATAGAGAGAACAGTGAATTTGGAGTCAGTAGACCCAAGTTCAAATCTTGCATATAACTTACAACCTGTGTGAGTTCAAGCAAGTCATTTAAGCTATTTTGGCCTCAAATTCCTCATCTGTAAAATGAAAGTTAAAAGAACTCTGAAGTACCATATCACACCTATCAGACTGGCAAAGATAACAAAACAGGAAAATGATAATGTTAGAGAAGATGTGGGAAAATTGGAACATTAATGCATTGTTAGTGGAGTTATGAACTGATCCAACCATTTTGGAGAGAAATTTGGAACTATATCCAAAGGGCTATAAAAATGTGTACCCTTTGATCCAGCAATACCATTTCTGGGGCTGTATCCCAAAGAGATCATAAAAATGGGGAAAGGACCCACATGTACAAAAATATTTATAGCAGCTCTTTCTGTGGTGGCAAAGAAATAGAAATTGAGGGAATGTTCATCAATTGGGGAATGGCTGAACAAGTTGAGGTATATGAATGTAATGGAATATTATTGTGTTATAAGAAATGATGAGCAAGTGGACTTCAGAAAAACCTGGAAAGACTTGTATGAACTAATGCTGAGAGAAGTGAGCAGAACCAGGAGAACATTGTACACAGTAACAGCCGCATTGTGTGATGACTAACTTTGACAGACTTAACTCTTCTCAGCAATGCAAGGATCTAAGACATTTCAAAAGGTCTCATGATGGAAAATGCTATCCACATCCAAAGAAAGAACTATGGAGTTTGAATGCAGACAGAAGCATACTATTTGCTCTTTTTTTTCTTCTGTTTTGTTTTGTTTCTTCTTTCTTGTGGCTCCTCCCATTCTTTCTAATTCTTTTTTACAATATAACTAATGTGAAAATATGTTTAACAGGAATGTATAAGTAGAGTCTATCTCAGATTGCACCCCCCCTTGGGGAGGGAGGTGGGCAAGGTGGGGGAGAAAATTTAAAACTCAAAAGCTTATGGAAGTGATTGTTGAAAACTAAAAATAAAAAATTAATTAAAAAAAGAAAGAAAGTTAAATTAGCTGGCATCCTATTTTTCTTGCAGCTCAATATCTATGTTTCTATGATCTCCAGAAATCAGCCCAGTGTTAGGAGTAGGTGCTTAATAAATACTTGTTGAATAAAATGGAATGAAGTTCCACTGAGAATGAAGCAGGTGATGGATAATCAAAAAGTTTACGTTTGATTTGCTGTTTCTTTTTAAGTGAACACAAAGGATTTTTAGCCAATTCATCAATAAATACTTAAATGTTTATTTGCCAGGCATTGTGCTACACACTGAAGCTACAAAGAAAGTGGAGGTGGGTGGGGGGAAGTCTTTCAAGGAGTTTATGTGTAATAGGGGAGATAACACGGAAGCAACTATGAGCTTACAAGATAGTCTTTCACAATCATCATGTGCTTACACTGGTTAGATTTACTGTGGCTTAAAAATGGTATTATGTTATTTCAAATTTGTGAGACATGAAAAGTTCCCAGCAACCTTGGGCAAGGATACCCAGCCGACTTTGCAATGTGGATAGCCTTAGGGAATGAATTACCCTCCATTAAATTTGGGTCATTTTGGAAGAAGTATGGCAGCTCAACCCATGAGGGCTGGCAGTAGTCATTTCCCCTGCAGTTCTTTCCATAGTTTTCCATCTTTATTGACTACAGAGTCCTGATAGGAGGAGCAGTGGTTTTTTTTCCCCCCTTAAAAACAAATAGCCACCTCTTTCCAATAGCAAAGAGAGCAAGAGACCTCCTACTGAAAAGTCTATTAGGCCACTGCATCCAAGGCCAGGCCAGTGCGGCAAAGCTGGGCAAAGCAAATAATGGAAACATATTTCAGCTTTTTCAGCTCAAGCCGCTCCAGCTTGAGGATGTTGGAAATGGGAGTCAATAAAAGAATATTAAAAGATTGAAAATGTCATGGTGACATTATCTTTTAGAAATACCAGACCATCAGTTAAAGTGCTGAGTCCCTATGGTACAGTTTGTAGGATTTGTAGCAAGAATTTATGGGAATTCTATCCACATTGACAGGAATCATTTTATGGAGGCTTTGGATGTATGCGGTTCTCAATACCACTCAACAGGGACTGGGTCTAGTTGTATAGGCTGTGCAAGCCCTAGCCTATTTGGGCTGCTCAAAAATGGTAATAAATTAAATGCATGTGACAACTAATTACATTTAGCAATGGGGAAAAGAAAGCTTCAGAGTGAAAATATGCATGCCTAAAGCACCAGGGTTCCTGTGAACAGTATTAGTGATTTTAGAAACTAGAGAGTTATTTAAAGTAGTAGCCAGTTTTAGTTTCTTTTCCAGGATTTATGAAAACTACACCCATTGTCAAGGGTCCCAAGCCACACATAGTGTTAAAATAGAGGCACCCCCTGCTTTAGAGTCTGGGTGTATGCTAGTGAAATTGACTATA
The DNA here is from genome assembly GCF_003287225.1 of Phascolarctos cinereus. Classification (NCBI taxonomy): domain Eukaryota; kingdom Metazoa; phylum Chordata; class Mammalia; order Diprotodontia; family Phascolarctidae; genus Phascolarctos; species Phascolarctos cinereus. The sequence goes on from NW_027555958.1 coordinate 183,995,289, forward strand.
AAGTAGATCTTATTTTTGATTTGATGTCCATTATGAAATCAGAGATACTTTCTGAAAGGAGAGCAACAAACTGGATAGACTGAGTTGGAGACTTTTGGTATGGAAAGTATGAGATAGTGATCAGGCACTTTGCATGCCAATATTTGCAAGTATTTTGCTTGCTTAAGCTTGTGACCATCATGTAAGGATTCACAATTTTTCTTTTGAGCGTGTTTCTAACTGACTCCTCCCTTTAGTTCCCTTTTTTCCCTAAGACCACAGTTATCACTTGTGCCAATTAATCCACTTGCAGTCCAGCCACATGAAGACTAGAATGATGCAGGTGAAATAGCAGTGGGTTTGGCATCAAAGGACCTCAATTCTAGTCCCACCTCTGCTATTTCTTACCTGTGTAACTTGGGCAAGTGATTTAACTTTTGGAATCTCCAACTTTAGTCCATAAAGACCGTGTTCATTGGATCCACCAGCAAGCCTCTATGAGTAGCCAAATCAAATGGCCATTAGCCTTCTAGAGCTGCAAGATGTAGCATGAGAGTTGTTGAAGTGACAGCTTAATATGGCTTTTGTTTAAAATGGTTGCTTGCCTGTTACTGGGCCCTAGTGATGCTTTAATAAGTGACTTGGCTCTATTGACTTGAACTCACTACATACCACTTGGTTAAAAAGTAGTTGCTTGCATGTTACTGGGCCCTAGTGGCTGTTGAACCAGCCTTCATCTAGTTGCCTGCTATGATTGGGTGAGGTAAGATGGTCCCTCCAATAAGATGGGTAGGGGACAAGAGGAGTCTACTTTTAAATGAAAATGGTGCATTGAAGACTATATTTGCCCAGGCCCCTTGGGTATCAGCCTTCTTGACTGCTCTGGTCTTGACATCCTTCCTTTCCACTAGCCCAATGTCCACCCTATTTCTTTACTCCCAATGACCTAGTTTCTAAAGGAAGCCTTTTTGTTTGAGCCACCAATAGCTTTGCCTGTCAGTAAAGAAGCATGTGCTGCTGGAGTTCAGGAGCCATTAATCTGGTAAGGAGAATGAGGTCCAGGCTAGACTTTTCAGTAGGAAGACTAGCATGTGATCTTAAGGGATGGGGCGGCTAACATCTTGATCTATACTGATTCTTCCAAGGCAGCTATTAATCTGGTCAAGTTTTTGGGGGCTTTGAGAGAAAAAAACTGTGCTAAGACTATCTCATTTGGGGTCAGAATCAGTGGAAGATCATTTGGGGTCAGAATCAGTGGAAGAATTTTGCTGATACCTCCATATGTTTTTGTTTGTAGAGCACATCAGTGCCCATGTGAGATGTCATATGTCCTCTGCTGTACTGAACAAGTTAATCTTCTCACAGAGGCTGGGGAATGGATCCATTAGCACTCTGGACATAGGGGCCATGATGCCATGTTGTGATGGGCATGGGATCATAAACTCTGCATAGCTAAGAGCAAAACAGCGCCTTCTGCTCAAGGGAGCTCATGACAATCAGAGAACTCACCTACCCTGTTTGGTCTCAACATGCTTCCAAATGCAGTTTCAGATTATTAAGTTTGCCCCTGCTAGATAAGCTTTGTCATCATATCCCCTGGCTTCTAGGATTGAGTACCCTATCTCTCAGAAGCCATACTAATGAACTGGTACCAACCTGGGAAAGGAGAGAGCACTCCTAGTTAGCTGTTTCTTGGATCCAGGCTCTAGAAAGACTTCCCCGATAAGGAAGGACTGATTTTGGATATAGTTCTGGCTGGCCCTCTCTGGCCTTTTCTTACTCCATCCCCAGCACAAAGTTGTCCAGGCTTTGAAATTCCCTGTCTCCTCAGAAGGCTCCATGAACCCTGAAGAAATTATTCAAGTCTCCCCATACCTAGTGTCAGGTCAGCTTTTCCAAGGGATGGTTCAGACAATCTCTTCCCATAAGGGGTTTAGAGGAAAAGATATCATACTACCCAGAGGTGTCTTGCTCTGCAATTACATGGAGAGAAAAGTACTGTCTCTGCATAACTACAGTGAATATCAGTCAATCATCAAGCAACGGTTAAGCACTTTCTGTGTTCCAGGCCCTATGTTAAACACTGGGGATGCAAATAAAGACAAAAACAGTCTTTGCCCTCAGGGAGGTCACATGATGTGGAAGACAAACATGAAAATAACTAATTACATACAAGACTTATGCAGACAGAAATCTCTGAGGGGATGCATCTAAGGGTCTGGGAAAGGTCCTTGCAGAAGGTGAAGATATTCCTAGCTCACGTGGAAGTTCTGCATTCCTGGATAAAGGTGAGGAAGAGTCCTTATCTAGCCCCTTTGAAAAGGAGGACTGGCTCTCACCAGGCAGCTGAAAAAGGATCAATATTTGGTATCATATTTTTCTTGGATCTCCTAGGAAACAGGGAATTTCTGGCTGGTGGGCCACGGAACTCTGAATATGTGGTGGTACAAGGCAAGACCCTGGCAGTGGGACAGACTACGTACAAGACAGTCATGAGTTTTAGCTACCTTATTAGAGATGACCCTATTTCGAGGAAACAAAGAAAGGCAAAAATGTGGTCCCTGGTCTCAAGGCACTCACATTCTAATGACCTAAAAGAGGGGCATATCAGTAGCTCTTCAGATGAAGAAAAGTTTCACATAAAAGATCATGTTTAATATAAGTTTTAAAGGAAATTGGAGATTCTAATACGTGGAATGAAGAAGGAAGACATTCCAGTTACGGGGAGCAGCCAGAACAAAAGCAGAGGTAGAAGGTGAAGTGTCCTATGTGAAGAGCAGTAAGAAAGCTGGACTACAGGGTACAGGAAGGGGAGTGATATATAACAAAGCTGGAAAGGTAAGTTAAGGTCAGGTTATGAAAAGCTTTAAATGCCAAACAGAGGAATTTATATTTGATGTCAGAGGCGATAGGGAGCCAACAGAACTTGTCTTTGTCCTTTGTTCTCAGAGGACTAACAACATCACAAGGACGATGTCTTGATTTGTGTGTGAGTTAGATATATGTGGCAGAGCAGCACTAAATCATCAGCTTCACTCTCTCCTCCAGAGTCGTCAAAAGTTCCACGGCAAAACAAAGGTCAAGATGACTAGCAATAGTCCAGGATGCAGCAGGTGACCTTGGCCTTTCTAAATTAAGGTCTTTCCCAGGTCTCAGTTTGTTTGAGGCAACACCCATCCAATGACTAAGGGCTGGGTAAGAGTTGAGACAAAAGATGGCTCAATTAACCATCCCAAGGATATTAATTTAGGGAGCAACATGGTCAGAAAATTTAGGAAAATTACTCTATGGCTCGGTATGCTTATGAAGTGGTTAGTTCCTTGTTGGTGTTATCTTTAGACTAATATTCTTATATGTGAAGAATGTCTAAGGATACTGTGTAGATTTATGCTTCAAAGACAAATAGTTATGAGGATGACTATAACCTTCGATTTTACTCAGTATTGTCATTACATGTTGACTAAGGATGAACTCTTAGTGGGAAATTCAAGATCTGAACTATTGACACATACTTATGAAATTCAAGTACAATGTTACCACCAAGGTGTAATGGGACTATCATAAAGGATAAGGCCTAACTTTAGTTCGATACATTATTTTAGTTCATAATTAGTGGCTAGGTGACACTGGATAGAGAATTGGCCCTGGAGTCAGGAAAACCTGGATTCAAATGCTCAAATTCCACCTCAGATACTTTATTAAGTACCTGTGTGACCCTGTGCAAATCTCTTAACCTTTGGTTTGCCTCAGTTCCCTCAATGGTAAAATGGGTACAGTAACAGCACCTACCCTGCAGAGGTTGCTGTGAGGATTAAATGAGATAATATTTGGAAAGCACTTAACACAATGCCTTGGGGCTATATAAATTCTTATTCCCTTCCCGGTCCTACTTTAATACAGATGTAAATAGAATCCAATTCATTTATCTTTCCAAGAGTTGTTACCTATGGGCCTGAGAAGCAGCCTTGTTTGGTCTCTACCAGCAATGAGATTAGACCAATACCAGTAATGACATGATTGCCTTGAAGAAACCAACAGCCAAGCACACATTGACCCCTTTTCTCCTCAAAACTCTCCTACTTGTGAAAGGTAAGAGTAGAGAGGTAAGACATATTCCCTCTTCTTCAACATTTTGCCTAGAGATGACCTGATGTAATATATACATACATACATACATACATACATACACACACCATATATATACACACACACACACATACACACACATATATACATATATTCTGAGTATGCCAATTATGGACATATTACTATCTCAAGGCCAGAGGGCTCCTGAGTCATTGAGTCAAAAAGGAATGAGATTCCCTGACCTAGATTTAGGCTTCAAATGTGCTGCTGCAAAATATTTTACTTCAGGACTCCCAGGAGCAAAATAAGCCCAGACTATAGATGATTTATGTTGACAAACCATGCACATATCTTTATAAATTAATAGACAAATATATTGCTCTGTAACGAATAACTGAAATCCTAGGTAAAATTTGCGTGCATCATAAAAAAGAGATTGTATTAATAACACCTATCATTAAACTGACTTAGTAGGACCTTTACCTGACAGCTCTTTGCTAGCCATTAGTTCAATTGGTTGTGTATACCCTAAAAGTGACTTTAGAAAGAAACTTAATTTCAGTTTTTCTATTTGTAGAATGAGAGGGTTGGGATATGATACATGATTTAAAGGTCCCTTTTACATTGCTAAAAATTCTATAATTCCATGATTCTATTTAACAAAGTGATAAAGTGAATTAATAGTCCTCAGTTCTGCTTAGTCACTCTATTGCTGCTCAGCTCACTCAGCATTCACATACAGCCTGCAATGCAGCAGCTTCAGGGCTCAAGATGTCATATTTTCAGAAGCTAAACTAAATAAACCCAGTTCACTTTGAGTAGCAGAAATTAGCCCTCCTTTCTACATAATAGGAAGGATCTACCTGATTATAAAGAATGGTGGAAGGCAAGGGTGGGGGTTCAGAGGTTCACTGGAAAAAGGATACAGCAATCCCATTAAGGGGATGCAATGCCCTACAAAAATATGACTTTGGACATAATAAGTCTGGACAGTTTGTGCTTCTTCAACTGTTGATAACAACTCCTTCAAAGAGGTATGGAGTCATGTCAGAAGAAGAGATGAAGAGAGTGTGTGTTATTCTAGACTTGTCTTATTCACTACTTCAGGCCCATCAACACATTCGAAATATGAAAAGGCAAGAAGTGATGGAGGAGTTGATTAGATTTTAGAGGGTTTAATGGAAGCAAACTAGAGGCTGGGACAGAGAGAAAATCAAGAACCATAAGGAAATCTCAATTAATTAGTTCTGCTGCTTCCTCTGTAGCTCTGAAACTTATTTCTCTATCTTAGGAGGAAATTTGACTGATGTAATTGAATTTGATGTCCACAGTGTTTTCTTGGCTTTCATCTAGCATTTTTGTTCTTATAATTGCTTGCAAATCAGTTATTTGATGCTTTGTTTCCAGTACCAATACTAACAGCATAATCCTTATTATACTATTTTGGGTGATGAAGACAGGAACATGGCAACATTGATAATTTGATAAGTTTATATCAAAATTAGCAATTTCTGTTTAGTAAATATACAGAGTTTGAGAGGCAATGTTATATTACATAATGGTTAGAGTTGTTGTTCAGTCATTTTTCAATTGTGTTCAACTCTTTGTGACCTCATTTGGAGTTTTCTTGGCAAAGATACTGGAGTGGTTTGCCATTTCCTTCTCCCACACATTTTACAGATGAGGAAACTGAGACAAATAGGGTTAAGTGACTTGCCCAGGGTCACACAGCTAGTAAATGTCTGAGGCCAGATTTGAATTCATGAAGATGAGTCTTCCTGATTCCAGGCCCAGGACTCTATCCACTGCACCATCTAATGGATAGAGAGTTGGCTTCAAAGTGAAGATTTGCCTTGCTAGCTATGATTAGCCTTGCATACTAACTATGTAATCCTTAATAAATCACTTGAGGCAAACCTCTAACACTAAAAGTTTCAGAGAAGTACGTACCTTCATTTGCAGGAATTTTATCTCCTGGGAAATCATAGGTCTTATCTCTATCCCTAAGTAGAAATTTTATTATTATTATTAGATTATTCACGTTACAATATTATATGACCACCATCACATAAAAAACAATCATGCCAATAATTATCATTCTTTTGTTTTGCTCTAGACCTGAAAATTCATTGGTGTGGAGATTTCCTGATGAAGAAATTTCCTGTACCAATGCAGAGCAGCAATGACTAAACAACTAATAGTCTTAGATGGTCACATAGCCAGTATGAGTAAGAAGTAGGACCTGAACCCAGGTCTTCCTGATACAGGGGTTCTCTATACACTATAACACATTGCCTCTTCATATAATATTATACATAATATTATTTTTATAATCATAGATATACTATGTGCTAATAAAATGTAAACTCCTGGAGGACAGAGACTGTTTTCAGTTTTTTCTTTTACCTCCTTAGCACCTAACATAGTGTCTGGCAAATAGTGAATGCTAGATAAATGCTTGTTGAATCAAATATGATAATATAAGTGTATATATGCATATATAATATGTACACCATATAACATAGTATAGATTATATCCTATGTCACATGTTATATGTAATGATACATATCATTATATATGTTATCATTATAGATAGATGATAGATTAGCTGGGTAGTTAGGTGGATAGATAGGTAGATAGATAGATGACAGATAGATAGATAGATAGATAGATAGATAGATAGATAGATAAACATTTATATGGCAGCTAGATGGCTTAGTGGATAGAGCTCTGAACCTAGAGTCAAGAAGACCTGACTTCAAATCCAATCACAAACTCTTACAAGCTCTGTTACCCTGGACTGATTACTTAATCGCTGTCTGCCTCTGTTTCCTCATCTGTAAAATGGGAATAATAATAGCACCTACTTCCCAGATTGTTATAAGGATCAAATGAGTTAATGCCTATTAAGGGCTTTGTGAACCATAAAGTGCTGCATAGCAATACCTAGAATTTATATAGCACTTTATGGTTTATAAAGCCCTTAACAAGTCATTTTATCCTTCCTTTTGGAGGTAGATGGCAGAAGAATTATTATCTACATTTACAAGTGCCTTGTCACTTGGTATAAAAGAAGGCTAAAGCATAAAACAGTAGCTAGGTGTCACAGTGGATAAAGTGCAGGACCTGGAATCAGGAAGACTCATCTTCATGAGTCCCAATCTAGCCTCAAACATTTACCATCTGTGTGACTCTGGGCAAGTCACTTAACCTTGTTTTCCTCAGTTTCCTCATCTGTAAAATGAGCTGGAGAAAGAAATTACAAGCTACTTCAGTATTGTTGCCTAAAAAACACCAAATGAGGTCATGAAGAGTTGGACATGAGCGAAATGACTAAACAACAACAAAGCATAAAATACTCACATATATATATATATATATATATATATATATATAGCAACTTCATTGAAAGTACACTGAGGTTATTCTGATTCCCCCCCCAAGAATATTTGTAGATAGAACTAGATGAAAAGATTCTAATGCAAAGGATCATAGAGTTTTGATTTGAAAAGAATCTGAGACGCCATCTAATACTGCTCTCTTGTTTAACAGACAAGAAAACTGAGGCCCAGAGAGATCAGGTGAGTCACCCAATGTCACCTGCATAGCAAATGGTAAAGGTGAGATTCTAATGTAGGTCCTCTGACTCCAAACCCAGCACTATTAGCACATTAATTGATTAGAAATGTGAGTAATGTTATTTAAAGAAAGAACCTGGTACACAAAATCAAGAAAAAGTAACTTTTAGGAAAATATGAAAAAAAATCACAAAATTTAAACTATGTATTTTGATGTCATAATTGCATGCACTAATTAATTCTATCAGCTAACACAAAAAGAATAACATAGCATCGAATCAGGGATCTATATAATATAACTATAGGCTTTTTTTAGTTTATATTTTAGCTCTTAGCTTGGAAATAGTGATCTTATCACAACTTATTTGGTTCCTTCTGCCATCATACGATGGGTGCCTAGTAGATGAAATTGGGAATATAGATTTCAATCAAGGAATATAACTTAAAATTTGAATAGTACTTTTAATCTGTAAAGCATTATTCAGAATGACTGCTAACAGATCACTTATAGGGAAATTTAAAAAAATTGGGTCTAAAGTTTCAGTCTAAAGTTATTTAACAACAGTGATGCAATGTTTTTGTCCTAACACCAGAAATAAGGGATAATGAAAATGACACTGTGCTACTTTCATCATCAGAAAGTGTCCAGATTTCCAGAACAATTATATTTCCTTCCCTGACACCACCCCATTCCCCCACCCCTAGGCACACTGACTGTTGGCAGAACAATCTGTACCAATGAAATTTTTTTTTTCTAAAGGATGAATTAAAGAATTTAGATGTTGATAAGCAGAACTATGATGAGTGACTGTGGTATCCATATCACGATGTTGCTAATGAAATTCATCCACACATAAGTCAACTTTGCTGCCGTTGAGGCCTGATACTTGTTCTGGGATAGAGGAGTTATCTTGTGCAAACTACCCACCCTGAAAGGCTGCAGCCAAGCTCAACCAACCATTCCAAATGGAATTAAAAGTAACTCTCTTTGTGTAACTTTTTGGAAAGTTACATAGGATGAATCCTGTAGGAATAATATTTTGAAGTTGGGAATGCTTGACCCTGTTCTGTTTTGACCACCAGTGACATGTGCCTTGTTAGTATTTTTTCCCTTATGGTGATCCTTTCAGGGGTAGCTTTTGTTTAAAGCAAAAACACAACAGAGCAGTTTTTGTTTTGTTTTTAAGGGCAGGAGGCTGAAAGCATGTGTCAGTATCAGAACTTTATTGCAATAAAACTAAGACTACATTATCTCGGGTAGGTCAGTTTGCTTCTGATCGAAGCTAATATTACACTGTGTTGTGGATGATAATGGCAGTGCACAATTATTGTTAGATACTTTGTAACAGAGAGTTAATCACTGCTGCCATCTGTCTTTGTTTTGCTAATCTTGTTTGACTGAACACTAGAATGGAAGGAATGCCTCAGGCTAAGTCTATTTATTGCCCGCTGGTTTTCTTCCTTGCTCCAAGGGCCATTTTCATTACTGATAAAATATGACCAAATAGGTATTTTTGAAAGTTCACCAGAATTCGAACATTTCCCCTCATCCCGAGACATGATGGGAAAAGGCATCAGGGACATTATAGTTAGTAATACAGAATTTGCTGCCATGCATGCAAGCTGTCTTTGTGTGAGAAAGAAAGGAAAAGGAAGGAAAAAAAGTAAGAGAGAGTCAATTAGTCAATAAGCATTTATTAAGCCTTTACTATGTGTGGAACAGTGGGTTACATACTGAGGATACAAAGGTAAAAATGAAAAGGCCTCTACCCTGGAGGAACTTGCATTCTGACGGACTGTTAGAATCCATTGGTAAATGTGGATGCTTCTTGTCCTTGAGAGATCATGCATAGTACATAGGAATTGGGATATGATTTGGTTTATTTATATCCTGGGCCACCTACCTGCTTAGAGGATGGGGATGCTAAAATAAATGTGAAAGAGCCCTGCTTCCAAGGAGCTCGCCTTTCAGCAGAGAAAGTTATCAATAACTATGTATTCTTGCTCTTGAGAGTTCAAACTTGCTTTATATAGTCTCTATCTATCTATCTATCTATCTATCTATCTATCTATCTATCTATCTATCCTGTGTGTCTGTGTATGTATGCATGTATATATGTATATATGTGTGTGTGTATCCTGCTTTGTCTACAGCTTCCTAAAATCTCATCTTTTATAGGAAGTCTTCCCTAACTTCTTGATACTAGTGCTTTCCCTCTTTTAATGTTTCTTATTTATTATGTTTATAACTTGCTTTGTATAGATTTGTGTTCATGTTGTCTCCCTCATTAGATTGTAAGCTCCTTGAAGGCAGGAACTGTCTTTTACCTCTTTTTGTATCCCTAGAACCTAGCACACTGCTTGCAGCACATAGTAGGCACTTAATAATGTTTATCAGTTGATCAATGTTGTTGTTCAGTCATGTCTGGCTCTTCCTGACTCTATTTGGGGTTTTCTTGGCAAGAACACTGAGTGGTTTGCCATTTCCTTCTCCAGCTCATTTTATAGAAGAGGAAACTGTGGCAAAGAGGGTTAAATGGCTTTCCCAGGGTCGTACCGCTAGTAAATGTCTGAGGCCAGATTTGAACTCACCAACTGACTCCAGGTCCTGCCTTCTATCCACTGTGCCACCTATATCATCCCATAGCTGGTTAATAGTGACACATTATCAGCATTGTTCCTTCCAACACCAACCACCACCACAGGGATCCCCAGTACAATTAATAAGATCATAGATTCAGATATCAAAGGGACTTCAGAGATATGACCACCTTATTTTTACAGATAAGAAAACTGAGGCCCAGAAGGTTACATAGGTGCTAAGTTACATAGGTACTAAGGAGAAGATCTATAAGATGAACTGAGTTGAACCCCAAATCCAGGGTTCTTCTTTGGTCCAGGATGATCTAAGCATTTAATGAAGATGTGTTCTTTGCAATGCAGTATGATGAGAAAAGTACATCATCCTTCCAGAAAGGAGGCCTAAATTAGAACTCAGGCTCTGACTCATCACTTCATAGATGTATGACCAAGGGCAAATCATTTGACCTTGATAAGCCTCAGTTTCTTCATCTACAAAATGGAGATAATAATACTCAGTGGATCTCTCAGGTCATCCTGAGGAAAATACTCTGTTAACCTAAAAGCAAATTGAAACTATGGTATCATTGTCATTGATTTACACAGCAGAGTTAGAGTTTCAGTAATAGAACTATAAGTGGTCTCATGCCTGAATTCTATACAAAACTGTTACTCTTCCTTCAGGAAGCGGCTGGGTTTATATTTCGCTTTGCCTTCACAAGGTGGTTTAATGTTCTACTGTTTCATTTTTAGGTAAGCAGATTGCTATCACTAATATTCTCCTGTGTTTTGGTATGAATCCAAAGATATCCCTCATTAGCTTCTTTATTAATACATTTAAATACCCTCTTAGCATCATTAAGTCTGAAATGACTTCATTCTTCATTCAGCAGTATTTGTGTTTTACATATTTGTCCAGTTTTCTCAGAGGGCTCTGGAGAGCAGATGCTGAGATGAAGTTGACATGATGGGAATCAAATTGTATTTCTATTCATTTGGAAAAGCTGACATTTATGTGACTACCATTTCTTTGCACCCCTATTTGTGTCTTTTGCTATAGCCATTAAGGGGCTACACCTTTTCATGTTTATGATACGAGTTGGACACATAGTAGACTCATAATAAAAATTTGCTTTTCTTTTTCTTTTTTTGAAATTTATTTATTTTAAATTTTCAACAGTCACTTCCACAAGATTGGGAGTTCCAAATTTTCTCCCCATCTCTACCTTCCCTCAACCCAAGATGGCATGCATTCTAAATACCCCTTCTCCCAATCTGTCCTCCTTTCTATCACACCCCCTTCTGTTATTGCCTTCCCCTTCTATTTTTTTTATAGGGCAGGATAGATTTCTATACCCCTTTGCCTGTATATCTTATTTCCCAGTTACCAGTAATAACAATTTTTGACATTCGTTTTTAAAACTTCGGGTTCCAAATTCTCTCCCTTCCTTCCTCCCCATCCACCTTCATTGAGAAGGCAAGCAATTTGACATAGACTATACATGTATAGTCATGCAAAACACTACCACAACAGTCATGTTATGAAAGACTAACTATATTTCCCTCCATCCTATCCTGCAACCCCCCCCCATTTATTTTATTCTGTCCTTTGACACTGTCCCTCCTTAAAAGTGTTTGCTTCTAAGGTCCTCCAATATGCCCTGCCTTCTAACATCTCCTCTCTTATCCCTTCCGCCCTATTTGCTTGTAGGGTAAGATAGATTTCCACACCCAATTGAGTGTGCATGTTATTCCCTTCTTAAGCCACATCCGGTGAGAGTAAGATTCACTCATTCCCTCTCACCTACCCCTCTTCCCTTCCACTGTAAAAGCTTTTTCTTGCCTCTTTTATGTGAGATAATTTACCCCATTCTACCTCTCCCTTTCTCCTTCTCCCACTATAATCCTCTCTCACCCCTTAATTTTATTTTTTAGATATCACCCCTTCATATTCAACTCACCCTGTGCCCTCTGTCTATATATATACATATATATATATATATATGTATATATATGCATATATATATACATATATATATATATATGTACATATATACATATATATACATATATATATACATATATATATATATATGTATGTATGTATGTATATATGTTCCCTCCAACTACCCTAGTACTAAGAAAGGTCTCATGAGTTACAAATAACATCTTTCCATGTAGGAATGTAAACAGCTCAACTTTAATAAGTCTCTTACAATTTCTTTTTCCTGTTTACTTTTTCATGCTTCTCTTGAGTTGTGTATTTGAAAGTCAAATTTTCTATTCAGCTCTGGTCTTTTCATCAAGAATGTTTGAAAGTCCTCTGTTTCATTGAACATCCGTTTTTCCTCCTGAAGGATTATACCCAGTTTTGCTGGGTAGGTGATTCTTGGTTTTAATCCTATCTCCTTTGACCTTTGGAATATCATATTCCAAGCCCTTTGATCCCTTAGTGTAGAAGCTGCTAAACCTTGTTATCCTGATTGTGTTTCCACAATACTTTAATTGTTTCTTTCTGGCTGCTTGCAATATTTTCTCCTTGACCTGAGAACTCTGGAATTTGGCTATAATATTCCTAGGAGTTTTCCTTTGGGGATCTCTTTCAGGAGGTGATTGGTGGATTCTTTCAATTTCTATTTTACCCTCTGGTTCTAGAATATCAGGCTAATTTTCCTTGATAATTTCTTTTTTCCCCCCTTGCTTTTTGGTGAGGCAATCAGGGTTAACTGACTTGCCCAGGGTCACACAGGTAGTAATTGTCAAGTGCCTAAGGCCACATTTGAACTCAGGTCCTCTGGACTCTCTATCCACTGCACCACCTAGCTGCCCCTTCCTTGAAAATTTCTTGAAAGAGGATGTCTAGGCTCTTTTTTTGATCATGGTTTTCAGGTAGTCCAGTAATTTTTAAATTACCTCTCCTGGATCTATTTTCCAGATCAATTGTTTTTCCAATGAGATATTTCACATTGTCTTCTATTTTTTCATTCTTTTGGTTTTGTTTTACAATTTCTTCATTTTTTCATAGAGTTATTAGCTACCATTTGCTCCATTCTAATTCTTAAGGAATTATTTTCTTCAGTGAGATTTTGGACTTTTTCCATTTGGCAAATTCTGCTTTTTAAGGCATTCTACTCCTCATTGGCTTGTTGAATCTCTTTTACCATTTAGGTTAGTCTATTTTTTAAGGTGTTATTTTCTTCAGTATTTTTTTGGGTCTCCTTTAGCAAGCTCGTTTTTCATGATTTTCTTGTATCCCTTTCATTTCTCTTCCCAATTTTTCCACTACTTCTCTTACTTGATTTTCAAAATCCTTTCTGAGTCTTCCATAGCCTAAGACCAATTCATATTTTTCTTGGAGGCTTTGGATGTAGGAACTTTGGCGTTGTCATCTTCTGGTTATACATTTTGATCTTCTTTGTCACCAAAGTAAGATTCTATAGTCTGAGTTTTTTTCCTCCATTTGTTCATGTTCCCAGCCAATTACTTAGCTTTCAAACTCTTTGTTAAGGTAGGGCTCTGCTTCCAGTGTGGAGGGTGTACTGTCCCAAGCTTTAGGCGTTTTGTGTAGCTGTTTTCAGAGATATTTCTAGGGACCTGTAAATTTTCAGTTCTTCCAGGGTGGTATGATCAAGGGCGAGGTGTTTACTCCTTTCCTGGCCTGTGCTCTGGTCTATGAGTGACCACAGGCACTCTTTTCTATCCTGAATCTGTGAGGAGGCTTCCCTCTCCACAGTGCCACAAGCTCCTGCTCCTCCTCACCCCAGGATTGCAACCCAGATCCAAGAACAGGCAAAGCAAGAGAATCCTGCCTCAGCACCAGTGAAGAGATTCCTGCAGGTCCCCTCTGGTCAGCCACATGATACTCCTACTGTCTATTTTCAGAGAGCTCCAGAAGCAGACTTTGCCGCTGTGGCCTCCACCCCAGGGCTGTGCTAAGGCCATGTTCCTCTGTCACCCAGGTCTGACAGACCTTTCCCACTGACCTTCTAAGTTGTCTTTGGTATTTGTGGGTTGAGAAGTCTAGAAACTGCCATAGCTGCCTGTGATTCAGTCTCCTGAGGTCTGCTCTGTCTTTGCCTGTGTGGCCTACATTGAACTATGCTCCTCTCCCAGTGCAACAGACTTTTCCTATTAACTATCCAGGTTGTCTTGGGCTGGAAATTTGTTTCATTCTGTCTTTTTGTGGGTTCTGCTGTTCTAGAATTTGTTTGGAGTCATTTTTTACAGGTATTTGGAGGGATTTGGGGGAGAGCTCAAGCAAGTCACTGCTTTTACTTTGCCATCTTGGCTCCAACAGCCTAAAGACTTGCTTTTCATGCACATACTAAAGGGATGGTTTCTTTCATTAGTCAAAAACCAGTGTTATTGATGACAGAGGTATCATGGAGGCTTGCTTCACATTCTCTATCCCTTGTTCCTGCTGGCTCCATTCTACTGAAGCCCTGCTCCAGATACTTCAGCCAGTAGTTTGGTGCTGCAGGAATCTGCTGGGCCTGGTGGACCAAAACAGCTAAACTGGCATTGCATAAACCTATGGAAAAAGGTGCTTTACAAACAATTGGAAATAAAATGGGTGTCCATAAAACGGGAGAATAGCTGAACCATCTGTGCTATATAGGATCATAGATTTAGAGGACCTATGAGATGATCCAGCCCAGTTCCCTCATTTTACAGATGAGGAAACAGAGGCAGACAGGTATTAAGTGGCTTGCCCAAGGTCACAGAGCCAGTAAGTGGCTGAGGCTGGATTTGAACTCAGTTCTTCCTAACTGCAAGTCCAGAGCTCCAGACACCATGCCACCCAGCTGCTTTAAGAAACAACAGAAATGAGAAATTCAGAGAAACATGAGAAGATGTATATGACTTAGTGCCGAGAAAAGAAAACAGAAACACACTCGCTTTCTCTCTCTCTCTGTATATATGTACATATATGTATATATATATATAGTATGTATTTCAAAAATACATACACAGTGACTACATTAATGTAGAAGGCTATAACACTAAAAAGCCTTAGAACTCTGATTAAATATGATGAATAATTTTGGCCCTGGAGAATAGATGATGAAACATAGTTCCCCAATATCAATAGAGAGGAGAGAGATACAGTGGATGTAAAATTAATTAATGTTGTCATTAGAATCCATCCCTTTGTCCATTGGTTTTATTTAAGTGTTATAGTTGGTTTATTGTTGTTACAAGGGAGGATTCATTGGGAAATGATGTGGGTCAGGCTAAGGTGAAACTGTGGTATAAAAATGGAAGCAATAATAAAACTTAAACCCGTTTTTCTCCTAGTGGGATATAAATTATGGTGATTAGATTTTACAAAAAAAAATGCTTTTTTGCTCTCCAAAAAGCTACTGAAGAAAAGCCGAGTGATACTCCTAGAAGTAGGAATTTCAAAACTCTAAAGAGAGTTACTTGAGGAAAATCACAAGATTTATTTATAAATGTGCAAAGAGAGAAATTATTACTCATTACAAACCAGCTCACAAACTAAAACCTAAGAAATTAAATATTATTAGTGGTAAAAATAATAGCTAAAGTTTTTATAGAACTTTAAAGTTTGCAAAGCAATTTGCATAGGCTAACTCATTTTGTTAGTAAGTGTGAAATACTGGAAGTGAAAATTAAATTGAGCAAGTAGAAATTATTTTTCTACTTTTATGAGGAGGAGGAGAAGGAGAACATACCAAAGGCTTGTTCCAGTGTGGAAGAGAAGGAAGGTCTCATGGAAACACATAAATAATTAACAGATCACTTACCCAAACTTGAGACAGGCTTTGCTGATCACATGGAACTGAAATTTATAGATTATGGATTGTGATAGACATACACATAATACATTAATTTATTTGTTTATTTTGCATTTACTTACCTGTGTACATGTTCCCTCGGGTACAATGCACCTTGAGGGGAAGGATCACTTCATCTTTGCCTCTGTATCCTTAGAGTTTAAAAATAAGCTAGGTTGCACAGTGGATAGAGTGAGTGTCAGGCCTCAAGTCAGGAAGACTCATCTTACTGAGTTTAAATCTGGCCTCAGACACCTACTAGATGTGTTACCCTGTACAAGTCACTTAATCCTATCTACCTCAGTTTCCTCATCTGTAAAATGAGCTGGAGAAGGAAACGGTAAACCATTCCAGTATCTTTGCTCAGAAAACCCTAAATAGGGCCACAAAGAGTCAGACATGACTGAAAAATGAGTGAACAACAACAACAAATTGAATTGAATGGCTTCTCCATCTATGATCTTTCTGGTGCAGTGGATATAAGAACTGTGCTAGGGAGAGGTGAAATCTGGTATCCATGGATACAAGTGAGATTGTGGCAGCCCCGGTTTTGAAACCTTGCCTGGTGCTGAATTGAGGGCAAAGGAAATGGTCCCTGAGCTCCTAGTTGGTTGCCTGGCTAAATAAGTTAGAGAAAGTGTGTGAACAAGTTCAGGGACAGTAAAGTAACATTTAATCATACTAAAGGTGCATCCGTGCTCCTTTATTTTCACAAGAATGAATCTCTAATGTCTGCATATCCTATTTTTTCCCTAAAAAACAAAAAATAAAAAAACAAAAACAAAAAACAGAAACTATCTAGTCCTAACTGAGAAAAATATTGACATTCTAAAAATTAATTTGTGTGTGTGTGGGGAGGAAGGGTTGGTCATGATTTTAGTTCTAAAGAGCCCACCCGCCCATTCCCAATCAGGAAATCTTTTCTCATCATATTGCTAGGAAAATCACTACCAAGAAACAAAACAAACTGAAACAACTTTACTTTAGAAATCCAATGCAGCTGTTCTGTGGTATAGAAGCAAAACCACTGGAATTAGGATCAGAAGATGTGGGTTTACTAGTTTCATGACCTTGGAAAAGTCATGTCTTCTTTGAGATTCTGAATTATCTATCTCCTAGTGTTGTTGTGAGGAGTAAATGAGGAAATGTATGAAAAGGGTTATGCCAACATGTTATTATTTGTGTAATGCTTTGTGGTACTCTTGTGCTATTTGTGATGCTTTGAACAAGTAATTTCCTCTTTCTAGTTTTTAGTTTCCTCATCTATAAAATGAGAAGACTGGACTAGATTCCAAATCTGGATCCTATGACTTCAGAGCTATAACTAGGGTTGGGCAATGTGAGCTATGGCCAAAGGAACTGAAATTTAGAGAGTACTACAATGGAAGTTCACATGCATTTTTAAAGTGCCAACTCAGTTCCAGGCACTGAGCTAAATGTGGGATGTAAAAATGAGTGTGGGGGGGTAGGGGGAGAGAGAGAGAGAGAGAGAGAGAGAGAGAGAGAGAGAGAGAGAGAGAGAGAGAGAGAGAGAGAGAGAGAGAGAAGGAGACAGAGAGAGAGAGACAGAGAGAGAGGGAGGGAGGAAGAGAGAGAGGGAGGAAGGAAGAGAGAAATTTCCCTCTGGGATTTTACTTTCCATTGGTGGGGCTGGGGAAATACTATCATGAGGGGAGGATGGTATTAACATCTGAAAAGTCAGAACCTGGGAAGGAAAGTTGGCCAACCTTGGTCCCTTCTTAAAATGGAGGCACTGATTTTCTTTCTGGAGAAAAGAAACAACATCTGTGCTTAAGACACAGCTACCAAGAATACTTTGTATTTGCTACCAGTAACTTTGTATTTGATACCTTTGGTATAACTTCGGTATCAAATTATCAGATAGAACTTCCTTCACTATTTGAAATCATGTTCTAGGTGAGCTCCTTTCAGGCTCCTACAACAAGTAGTAACTTTACATAGTCCCAGGTTCTACGTTACCCATTTACCTACAAGAAACTTTATGTTCCTCATGTCCTGATGCTATATCTTATGACAGTCCTCTGGCATTAAGGAGTCCCTCTTGGGAGGATAGAGGTTCCCTTTTTGATGCTTCCTTTCTAGTATTTGGCTTACAGTGTCCAAGCCCCCAGGAGAGGTACGACTACCAGAAGGAAAGGTCCCTGTGCAAGGACCCAATTTATGTCTAAGGAAAGGCCTGTGGGCTAGCCGGTGATGTTAGGGAAAACAAGCCCTTAATGAGTTTGAATGCTGTGAATAATATGCTGTAACAATGGAGGCCAGATCAATACTCAAGTTTTATTGACAAATAATAGGGAAGAATGGGAGGAGAGGAGGGGAAGAAGGGGAGAAGGGGACCCAATATACAAATAAGACATATACAAGTAAACACAGAAAAGAACAACTCTGTGTTGGAGAGTGCAGAGACATGATGCATTCAAGTGGTCCATTCAGGTGTCATGCTCCTAGGAAGGAGAGATATGCCAGTGGGAATGTGTACTCCCAGGGAGGGAAGATCTACTCCAAAATATCTTTCTGAGAGTGAGATACTTAAACCCTGATCTTGGTGACCACCTTGAACTGACAGATATACATGTCAAGGTTCAAGGCACACAGATTCTAGAAGTGCACAGATGCAATGGGGGAAAGACAAACTAATAGTTGGCAAGATGACATTTTTGGACACACAGCTGTATTAACCTTGAAGTATTAGTGTCAGTATTTTTCCATGTCTTAATCTCATAGCAATGGTTTCCATGCATAGAGTCTATAAATGACACAGCCTCCCTTAATGGGAGACTGTCATGGTGGTCTCAAGACCATTAGGCCTTATCTTATAACAAGCTACTCCCCCAATACCTGAATTTGTCTCAAGGAGATATGAGTATATATTTCATATTGCTTGCCCTAGGTACATTTTCTGAAGCTCACCCTGGGGTCCAAAATTGCTAGTTCTGACTCTTTATGATGCTGTAAAATAGTGCACATTTATGACTTCAAAGTCAGTTTCTAATGTCTCTTTTATTTTGGTATTTTTTTCTTATGGGGAATAAGGAAGCAATCAACCAATGTGGACCTCTCACAAATAATATAGAGTTGCTCAACTGAATGATTGAAAAATGAATGCTTCTCAGGGACTTTTAATTCTATTCATGCTATTTCTCCAGTATCTGAATGCACAAACCAAGGTCTGGTTACACTTTTCCCAGAAATGTGTGTGTGTATGGTGTGCAGAAGGAGGATTTTTATCTACAGCCACAAAGCCCTAAATGACAGCTTTTCCTTTTGTTTTAGGAACCAGAGCCAAACCAAATAAAAGAGTGGAAAAAGTTACCAAGTGTTTAACATCTGAAAGCAGAAGAGTTTATAACCAGAAAAAGAGAAAAAACTCATTTTGAGGAGTCACTAATTTTCCCATACCCTCCCCCTCTTTTCCTAGCTGGAGGAGATGCTGGGGTTATTTTGCAAGTGAAATTTATAATGGTAAAATAGACACATGGACATGATTTCCACTGTGTCTAATGCGGCAACAGAGAGTGGGGGTTTGATTGATCATTTTTTCCATTTAGTTCAGAAGCCTGCTTCATTTTTCATTTACATGAGTCCCAGTGGCACTTCTCCAGTAGTTTACTCAGTTGACGTGGCAATAAGGTGTGCGACAAGTTGGGTTCTGTTGTTGGCAGGAATTACCCAAACCCTGCAGGTCTCTAAAGACTGGAAAGAATGCTAGTGGCTGCAAAGGATAAAGCCAGGCTTCCACCAAAGCCTGCTGAATAATTCTAGGAACTGTAGCAGGGGAACCTATGAAATAATAGTTGGTATGAAAATGCATAACAAGTCTCCTAGGACTGGTATTTCTGCTGAGGTTCCGAGTCAAAACAGATGTCCTTTCAGTCAGAATCCAAGCAAATGTTTGTCTTAGTTTTGCAAAAACCCTTAAGAATGTAGTTGGGGGCAGCTAGATGGTTCAGTGGATAGAGTACCGGCCCTGAAGTCAGAAGGACCTGAGTTCAAATTCGGCCTCAGACCAAACACTTGACACTTACTAGCTGTGTGACCCTGGGTAAGTCAGTTAACCCCAATTGCCTAAAAAACAAAACAAAACAAAACAAAACAAAAAAAGTGTGTAAGAATGTATTTAAGGAGTGTAGCAAAGGTAAGTGTAAGAAAGCCCATGACTAAGCAGAGCAGCTACAGAATTCTGAGCAATATAACTCAACCCAATTACTTCTCTGTTTGCTAGTCAAAGCCCACACCTTCCAGCTATGACTAATATGGGCTCCTACAGTACAGTGAGGCATAAAATAACTGATTCTGAAGAACTGTGCTTCTTCTTATTCTCACTCAGTAAGTTCAGGTCAACAGTAAGCACTTATCGAGAACTTACGATGTGTCTGGCATCCCGGGTCGTCACCAGTCATCTTCATCTTTGTCTTGCTACTGGACTTCAATGACTTTGGAGGAAAGAGAGAGACTGACAACTTGGCAAAGTTCTGCCCCACATACATCCAATTCGTGTGCAAGCCAAGACCTCATCTTGTGATGTCATTCATCCTCTTTGAGAAGGAAGGAAGAACAACAAAAAAACCAACATCGTGACCTATTTATTTCTTTAAGAACTTTAAAGCCAGAAATAACAGACCTGAGCCCTTTACAAGCAATGAAGAAGCACTTATTAAGCACTGTGGTGTGTGCCAGGTACAGTAGTAGGTGCTGGAGATATAAAGACAGAAGTGAAATATCTCTTATCTGTAAGGAGCTCAATAATATTTCTATTAGAACAAGAAGTACATATGTAAATCTAATTAATAATATATAATAATGTACTTATAATTTATTTAAAAATACATACAAAGTAAATACAAGTAATTTGGAGAGGAGACATTAGTGTTTGGGAGTAATGAGGAAGAACTCATTTAAGAGGTAATGATTCACTTGAGCTTTGAAGGGAAGTAGGGATTCAGTGAGAGAGGGGTGAGAAGGGAACCCATTATTGGGATAGGAGTGGCCTTTGAAAAGGCACAGAGATAAGAGTTACAATGTTGTATGTAAGGAATAGCAAATAGGTCACTTCAGCTAAAACATAGTCTGCGAAAGGGGAGTAATATGTAATAAGCCTAGAAAGATAGGCTGGAGATAGACTGTGAAGGGCTTTGAATGACAAACAAAAGGAGACTATTTTTCTAGAAGTAATAGAGATTTTTAGCAATAGTGGAGGCACTTAGTTTGTGCTTTAAGAATATTATTTTTGGTAGCTGTGAGAAGCAGTTTGGGGGAGGTCTGAGGAAGGAAGAACAATCATAAGAGGCTACTTAAATAATCTAGGTGAGTTGATAAGACTAGGGTTAGTAATCCTGGGAGCAGAGAAAAGGGGATGGATGTGAGTGATGTTTTTGAGGTAGACTCAATAAGATGTGGCAACTGGTTGGCTATATAGCGGGTGAAGAGAAGAATTGAGGACTATGCCAAAGAGGAGAACTCGGGTGACTGGAAAGTCCTTCTCTTGCTTCAAATACTTTACAATCCTGATATTTTTTCTATGTGGAGACTAAATGAAATAAAACTAGAGTCATTATTACAAATGGTAAGAATAAGAGTAATAATAAAGTAAGCTTTTAAAAATTCACTTTTTTAAAAAGCATGCTGATCTAAGGAACAAACAAGGTGAGGTGAGGTTACTCAATTTGCCTGCTGAAGTGGGGCATGGAATGAAAGACAGATCTGGGTTTGGGTTGAGGTGAAGGCTGAAGCTCCTATATGGAGCAATAAGCTGAGATCACCTGAAATCAAACATTTGCAAATTTCTGTCATCATGAACAGAGTGCAGTACTTTCTGGACTGAAGAATGTTGCCTTCATTTGCTTGGATAGGCAATTCAAATTGAGGTCATTTTTTTCCTTACCCACATTGCCATTTTTAAGAACCTGGTCATTTTAAATACGGCCTTTCTAGTTTCATACATAAATGTAATGGTTTTCTGTCCTATTATTTTAATATTAAAAATATTCTTACTAGATTATAGAAAATAGTTTCTCCTTCATTCATTGGTCATAGTCATGTAAAGTTGTAAATGCAAAGACAGAACCTCTTCATTCCCCTCTTTTAATACTATTTTATGTTTTTAAATGTTTTAATTTTCTATTGGGTCATGACTCAGAGGGCCTAGCTAACATAGACTACAGAGGCAGCCTGCCTCCCATTTTGTGACCCAGAAGTAGTTTTGTAATTGATATACCCTAATCTGAGGGGGGGGCAATTTAGAGAGTTCCCTTTGTGAATTCAACTTGATGAACTTACAAAGCAGTAGATAGAAAGCTGGGCCTTGGAAGTCTTGAATCCAAATGTGGCCTCAGACTTACCAGCTGTGTGGTTCTGAACAAGTCATTTAACTTCTGTCTACCTCAGTTTTCTGGTCTGTAAAATGGGGATAACAATAGCACCTGCTTCCCAGAGGTGTTGTGAGGATCAAATGAGGTAGTATTTGCAAAGGACTTTGCAAACCAAGTTTTTAAAGTGCTATATAACTGCTATTATTATTATTATTATCTACTATCATTAACATTTCCCTGACATATCAATAAGCCTAACCTAAAATGTGATGTAGAACAAAGAATATACGAGATTTTGCTTCTTATGAGAGAATATTGAAAACGAGAATAATGATATATGATGTATTTCTATACCATTCAATACATTTTGAAGCTCTTTCTCTAGAATTATATCATTTGAGATAATTGAAAAGACTATAATATGAAAACTGGAGCTTGACTTGGGTAGTCACACTACTTAGTTTCAAATCTTATCACTGTTACTTTCTCCTTGTTTGATCTTGGAGAAATAGTAACTTCTCTGTACCCTAGTTTGCTGACCTAATATTATTTATGGAATACTTTAAATTTTGCAAAGCACTTGGCATAGCAAAGAACTGGACTTAACAGGTTCTCTTTATACCTTCCCCTACCTTCCACCATCAAGGGTACTACCATCCTTGCAGTCACCCAGGCTCACATACCATTTGGCACAAAGTAGTTGCTTGCCTGGTACTGAGCTCTAGTGGCTATTAAATCATTCTTCAACCAGTTGCCTATTATCAGTTAGGTAGGTGTTCAACCTAGGCATCATTCTCAACTCCTCATTCTCTGTCACCCTCATAACTAATCGGTTGCCAAATCCTGTCAATAACATAGTTAATGTGTACCACTCTCTCTCCTTTGACATTTCCACCACCCTAGTGAAAACTTTCATCACCTTGTAACTGAATGATTATTCCAGAAGCTTGATGGTTGCTCACTCTGCCTCATGTCTCTCTCCGCTCCAGTCCAATCTCATCTCACCCATCAATTCCTAAAGTGCAGGACCACATCCCTCCCCTATTCAATAAACTCCAGTTGCTCCCTACGATCTCCAGGAATGAATGTAAAATCTTCTCTTTTCAAGTTCTTCATGGTTGGGTCACTTCACACTTTCTGACTCTTCTTACACCTTACTCTCCTCTGTGTATTCTATGATCCAGTGTCAGTGTCCTCACACCAGGTACTAGTCTATCTCCTGACTGTGAATTTTCACTGGCTGTTCCAATGCCTGAAACTCTCTCCCTCTTTATCACCACCTTCTGACTTCCCTGACTTCCTTCAAATCTTGGCTAAAGTCTTACCTTTGGTAAGAAGTCTTTCTCTCTTACTGCTATTGCTTTCCTTCTGTTGATTATCTCCAGTATCCTGTATATATCTTGTTTATATATAGTGCTTTGTATAAAGTAAATATCTTCTCTATTAGACTGTGATTTCCTTGAGATAAAGGACTAATTTTTTTTAACCTTTCTTTATATCTCCAGCACTTAACACAGTACCTGGCATATAGTAGGTGTTTAGTAAATGTTTCATTACTTAATTTGAGTTAATATAGTAAATAACATAAACAAGATCCAAATAGACCTTGACTGTGCAGGACAATGGATTGAATTTGGTAAGATGAAATTTAATAAAGTGAAGCCATTCATTTGGGTTCAAAAAATCAACTTCACAAATGCATATAGGAAAACTTGGCTTTACAGAGGTTTGGAAAAGATTTGGTGGTTTTAGGGGACTGTAAGCTCAGCATGAATGTGGTATGGCAGCCAAAAAAAAAAAGCTGATGCAATCTTAGGCTGTATTCATTGACAAACATATTGTCTTAGAAATAATCATCCCACTTTAGTCTGCACTGGTCAGATTGCATCTGGCGTATTATGCTTAGTTCTCAGAGTCACATTTTAGAAAAACATTAGGAACCTGAATGGAAGAAGTATGATCAGGAAGGTGAAAGCTCTTAAGATAATGCCAGATGAAAATCAATGGAAAGAACTTAAACAATTTAGCCTGGAAAAAAGAAAATACATATCTCTGTTGAAATATTTGATGGGCTTGCACATGGAATACAAAATAGCCTTGTTTTGTAAAAGTTAAAAATGAGCTTATTTTTCTTGATCCCAGAGAGAAAAAAACTAGAACTAATTCTTGGAAGCTATGAAGAGGCAGATTTTGAGAAAAAATACTGTAATTAGAGCTATCTAAAAGTAAAATTGGCTTCTTTGGGAAGTAATGGATTTCTCCTCCCTGGAGGCCTTCAGGGAAAAGCAAGATGACTATTTGTGGTATATGTTGCAGAATGGATTCTGGTTGAGGTATGGACTAGATGCCTCTGTTGTTTAGTCAATTAATCGTATCTTACTCTTTGTGACCCCATTTGGGGTTTTCTTGGCAAAGATACTGGATTGGTTTTGCCATTTCCTTCTGCAGCTCATTTTACAGATGAGGAAACTCAAGCAAACAGGGTTAAGTGACTTGTCCAAGGTCACACAGCTATTAAGTGTTTGAGTCCAAATTTGAACTCATGTCTTCCTGACTCCAGCACTACCACTCTATTTACTTCATCTCCTAACTGCTCCTTAGATGCCTCTGATGTCCTCTCAAACTCTGAGATTCTATGATATTTTAAAAAGTACTTTGTGCAATAGTTTGGGCAGGAATTATCACCCCAATTTTCAGACATAATCATTTTTTTCTTTTGCATTAGAGGCATGTCTATGGGAAAGCATGAGGTACCAGGCCAGATAGAACTTTTCAGGATTTACATTCCTATGTGACTATGTGTCCGTAGTATTGGGTGATTATATCAGAATTATCGGATATATGAGAATTATATCAGAGACCTCAGAATGAAGGATGGAGGAGTCACAGGGAGATACCAGTCATGACTATGTCAATCAGTAAGCATTTACTAAGTGCCTACTGTGTGCTGGGTAATAAACTATGCCCTGGAAATACAAAGACAAATTAAGTAGTCTCTACCCTCAAGGTACTTAAAGTCTGTCATTCATACAGGAGAAGGGACAGCAGGGTACAATCCAGTCTCCCAAAAGAGAGCAAGGTGAAAGGAATGGGCAAAGTGACCTGTTATTGGGACAAAACTGGTAGAAGGCAGCAGGACATTTTGAGTGAAAATTTACATGATACATGAATATATAAGGGTGTGGTGATTGATTGATTCAACCCATCCCTCTTAAAGTAAGTGATAAGATGCCCAATCAATCAATCAATCTCATGGGCCTCAGGCTAAGTAGCAAAAAGTCCTTCATAGCCAAGAATCATATTCTAGGAGAATCATATTGAGGTAGGCTAAGGACATTTGGTCATTCCTCAAAAGTCATCTATAAATTATCAAGCTAGAGGACTGGAGTTATTCAAGAGGTTGAAGGAAGCATAATTTTTTTTCAGCACACCTTTGAAAGAAAAGGTATGATCTAGTTGTGGCAGAGAAGCGAACTATTAAGAAAGGTAATTGACTCTATTGGCATCTTGGAATAGAAGACCCAGTATAAGAGAAATCCCAGATAAAGATCAGTTCTTTCTCCAACCTCTCCTCCTGGTGCCTGTCTATCCAAATACACTAGAATATAATCTGTAGCTTCATCACTCAGATGTTTCCAGTAAAATGAATTTTGCCTCAACACAAAGAAGCTAGAAGCTAATAAAAAAAGATGTAATTGTAAAATTAGGCAGAATGCCCAACATTTGCCTAAATATTAGGAATTTCTTAACTTGGAACTCCAAGTTAATGTGTTCGGACATAACTTTTCATTTAAAATAAATTCCCTAGATAGGGAATCATATGAACTTCAGGGATCATTATATGGCCCTAGGCTTTAACATGCTAATTGGTGTGATGGTATTACATATGGATATTTCTAGCCTTTGGTATGTCTCCACAAGACACATTTGCCATGTCTTCCTCAATATATGAGTCACAGAGAAAACTGTTTTCCTTACTCTTTGCTCAGAGATAAACCCCCTGTTCTCTGGAGTATGAATGTTCCTTTTTTTTAAAAAAGTAATTATTTTA
Organism: Phascolarctos cinereus; assembly: GCF_003287225.1. NCBI lineage: Eukaryota > Metazoa > Chordata > Mammalia > Diprotodontia > Phascolarctidae > Phascolarctos > Phascolarctos cinereus. The sequence goes on from NW_027555958.1 coordinate 184,021,691, forward strand.
AATGTTTTACTTTTTAAAATGCATGTTCCTAGAAAGGCTCTACATATGTCACCATATTCATAGCACTACATTTTTGTAGTAGTATAAAGCCAAAAAAGACAGTTGATTACCCATCAATGGAGAAAATAGCTTAACAAATTGTTGTTAATATAATGGAATATTACTGTGCCATAACAAATGAAATAAAAGTATGACACAGTGCATTTAGATCTGGCTTCTGATTCAGAAACACCTGAGTTCAAATCTTGCCTCCGAGTCATCCTGATTGTATACCTGTGGTCAATCACTGAATCTCCCAGGGTTCTAGGCAACTTTGCAAAATTATAAATTGCACAGCAGATGTTGATTTGCATTGGGGAAAAAAAAAGAGCTCTGTACCAGTAGCTCCCTATACTGCAATGAAACCACAGGGTTGGTTGCTTTAAAAAAATAGAAATGAAAAGTATGAGGTATTCAGAGAAACATGGTAAGACTTGCATGAATTGGCACAAGGCAGAGCAAATAGAACTATGATAACAACATATACATAATATAAATGAAAATAACTCTAAAAGGTAGTTGAACTCAGATTAAAGGCAATGCCCAATATTGATTCCAGAAGGATGATAAAAACACACCTCCCTTCTATTGCTAGAGATGTGTGTATATATGTATATGTGTATATATACATGTATACATGCATGTGTATATACATATACACACATGTATGTGTATGTATGTGTGTGTATGTATATGTGTGTGTGTGTGTGTGTGTATATATATATATATATATACACACACACACACATATATGATTCATGTGTAGAATAGTTTTTAACTGTTTCTTTTTGACAAGGCCCTGGGTTGTAGAGTGGGGGGAGGAGAAAATGTTGGCAAATATCTGTGGTGCCAAAAAAAGGAGGCATCGTTTTTTGCTACACTTCATTTGCAAAATTGTGTACTAGTGCAACATAAAAATAAATTGAACAACAATTGGGTCGCTTTGGTTAGCTAAGGTACAATGTTTCTCCATTAGATTATTAGCTCTCTGGAACACAATCCAGACCAGGCAGAGACCTTAGAGGGCTAGAGAGTACATATACCAACAAAATAAACAATGTTCAAATGATAAAAATTGTTAAATATAAATAAAAATGTTTCTATATATCCATTGACAGATTTAGACAGTTTTTGAAAACTATAGATTATAAAATGTATTTTGAAATATTCAACAGAATGAAAATAAATTCATTTATAGTCCTTATTTCTGAATCCTTCCATAGCCTCCCACAGGCATCTGCAACCTGCAGGTTGATTTTGAAAATAAGTGCCAAATTTGCTTCATGAGTTAACTCCATGTTTCATTGGTCATCCTTCTAAGAAAGGAAAGAAGGATTTTTTTCACTTGGTTGTGGGGGGGCGTATGGGGGAGGAGGAAGGGGGAAAGGCACAATCCCGTCCCACTTGGAGATAGGACATCCAAAATAAAAGGAAATGTGGGGGTTCCAGAAGTACTGCACTTGGCCCTTTCTTCTAATTGGATTCCATGAATGATGACTGTTAACCCAGCTGTTCTGTGTCAAATTGGAGAATATTGTATTTTTCCTTGTTCTCCCTGATATTTCATCTAGAAGAGAAGGCAAGAGGACTCACAGAACACCTCTTCCACTCTCCAAATTATTAGGCAGAATGAAGTAAACTTTCAAACAATAAAAAGCAAAGAAGTAAACAGAAAAGTTTTCTGTGTAATAATTGATGGGTAAACATTATCTGAAGAGGCTAGAAGGAATCCTTACCTGTCACAAGCAGTTTGAGGATGGGGAACTGTCATACAGGAGAAAAGGAAAGAAAAATATTAAGGTCTTCATACCTTTTCAAGGTGATTCCTCATTCCTTGAATGTCCTCACTCCTCACTTCTCCCCTTAGACTCCCTAGCTTCCTTAAAAGCATGTTTCTGGGTCCCCATCAGTCATTAGCACTCTCTCACTTTTAAAACACCTTTGTATGGAGCTATTTATTTATTTGTGTACATGTTATATCTCTCTGAGTAGAATGTAAGATCTTTGATGGCAAGAATAGTTTTGTTCTTGTCTTTGTATTCCCAGTGCCTAGCACAGGGTTTTTTTTACATACTAGGTGCCAAATAAGTATTTCTTGAATTGTTTCTGAAGAATAATTGAATGCCTATAGCAAGCAATAGACATGAGGCTTTTCTGGAAGAGGAGGGAACTGAATCTTCTGAGGAAACAGCTATCAAGATAGGATGATATGGATCCACAGGTGCTAGCAATATTATCCAAAAAGGGAGAAAAAGAAGAGATAGTGGTGGTCCTTACTGAATCCTTGCTGAAAGGTATTAAGGGAGCTATTAATTGGCCTGATAATAATTACAGAGAAATCAAACAAAGTGACTACTGCCCATTTCTGTGATTCACTTGGGTGCAAACAAGACTGCCAAAGGTTTACAAAAGCATTTCAAAAAGATTATAAAAACTTTGGAAAGAAAATGATGACTTTATGGGCAGAATTAGTGTTTTCATCACCGCTATTCATTATTAAGGCAAGGAATTTAGAAGAGAAAAGCAAATCTGAGAAGTGAAAAGCTGCATTCAATGATGTCTGAGAATGGGATTGGGATTTCCGGACTACATCTTAAAATGTGGAAATGATTGGATCTTAGACATCTAGCAAGGGCCACACAACTCTCTCTCTCACACACACACACACACACACATATCTATATCTATATACATACATACATACATGCATATAATAGTTTTTTCCCTTATGTAAGTCTTTTAAAATCATATATACATATATTTATGTTTCTGTGTGTGTGTGTGTGTGTGTGTGTGTATATATATAGAAAAATACACATATAGAAAGTAAAGATATATAAAATTAAATATGTACGTAGAGTATATACAGTTTGACACTCTGTTGGGTATGGAATTATTGTTATTTAAATTTCCATTGTTATATATTTGAATGTCTTTTTCCTGCTTGCTTGTATTTCAGTGGAATTGTTAAATTTAACCGCTATGTATCTTGGAGTTCACAGCATGGTTTTTTTTTTCCTAGACTCAATCTGTGGATTCTTTCAATTGGCACTTTGCCTTCTATGTACAGAAGTTCTGGGCAGTGTTCCTTTTATTTTATTTTTTTTAATTTCAGGGTTTTTTGACTTGTGTTTTTCTAGGATACCTAGAATCCTTAATTTGTCTCTATGCATTCTGTCTTCAAGATATCTTCAAAATCAGTGTTTTGCTTTTGTGTGTCATATTTTCTTTTAAAGTCATTACTTTTTTTTGCTCTTCTTCCAGATTACCCTTCTCTTCCATGTATTCCCAGTTATCTTCTCTTTTGTTACTTTGATGAAATTTGTCACCATGGATCCAAGTTTTTCTATTCTGACAACTATTTCAGTTGTACAGGCCATAAATTCTGTTTTCACAATGCTTATTCCTCTTTTAAACTATTCAGGAACATCCTACTGTGATTCCACGCTATCTTTATAATCCACAGGGTCTTCTGTCTCATCAGTTGTTAATTCATTTCCCTTTATCTTGCAACATTTGTTCACAGATGGTTGAACTCTTTTTCCTATTTTGGAGGCCTTTTTGTTATTATTATCTCCTCTGTTGGTTTATCTGCTTACGCTCAGGGTCTGAGTTTTCTACCTACTGAGATCTTCAGTAGTTTCAGTCTTTTTTCCCCTATTATCCACTTTCTGATACTCTCCACTCTGATTGTGGTTTCCTTGGGTACTAGAGCTCAAAGTGTCTATCTTCTCCCACACTAGGTGATTCAAGGTTCTTAAGCCTAATTCTCTGCCCCAAGTGACTTCTGGGGTAACAAAATTGTCCCCATCTGAATGCTGGGCCCTTTCCCTGAGGCTTAGTGGCATGCTACACAGCCCCACACATGTATCCTGCCCCAATTTCCACTCTCTCTATTTTCTGGACAAGGTCCATTGTGACACAGAGCACTACCATTCCTCAATTGCAATTTAAATAAATTTCTACCTTTTTGAGATCCCCATGGGAATGGGGAGAGGAGGATGGTGTTAGAGTATACAGTTGTGTTCAATGCAAGCTCTTTGGTTAGCTTACATAGCCCTGCTGTTAGGAGTATCTGGTCAAGGGTCATTGAATAAGGGAGTTAAGGGGTTAGGGATTGGTCTTCACTGCTGTTAGCTTCTTAATGTCCCAGACCATGGAGACAATTAAAATTGCTTTATTTCTGGTTTTTAATTCTTATGTTGGAGAAGTTTGAGAGGTAGTGAAGACTGGAGAAAATATCTAATCTGTTTGGTCATGTTATCTAAAAGTTATAGTTTTAAGCTTTAATAATCGTATCAGTCAGTCAATAAACATTCATTAAGCATCTACCACATGCCTGGCACTGCACAAAACACTGGGAATATAAATATGAAAAGAAAGCCAATCACTGCCCTCAAGGATGGTAGGGGAAAATACATAAATGGAAGCTGAAAAGGGCAGGAGGGGGTTGAGAAGGTGTTCAATGTTGGGGCCTAATAGAGAAAATGCAGAGGAGTGCAGCTGGGTGGGAAATAAAGAAATGGCTGGCCTGATACCCCTCCTTAAATGGAGGTTATGGGAACCACTCTCTACCCTCCATTTGAAGGGAGGGTCCCCAAGGGCAGAGCATACTGATGAAGTCTGAATTCTGAGGCTAAAGTGGTCTTACAGAATGATGAGGTTCCTGGGTATGGTGGAGAAGTATTTTTCCTACATTTCCTACATTTTTCCTAGCTACTGTCTATGGTATCTAGATTATTGGATATGTATATGTGTGTGTATGCACTCACATAAATACATGCACATACCTATATGTGTATATGTATATTTGTATACACACAAATATATACACACACGTATCCTACCTACTGCCCGTGGAATCTAGATTATTAAATATACATATGTGTATGTACACACATATACCTATATGTATAACACAAATTTATATAGATATATGTATTATATATGTGTGTACACACACATGTATCTAATAACCTAGATATCATAGTAGCTAGAAAGAAAGAACATATATGTATATGTGGGTATATATTTTAAGCCATATTAAAAGTATCATAGTGTCCAGCATTAAGTGGCCAGGATAGTATACAGGATGAAGAGCAGGAAGGAGGGTAGTAGTAGAGGTGGTCAAGCCAGATTTTAATACGCAAATGTTCAACCAATGGGTAAAAATGAAGTGAATTACAAATCCTATTCCAATGAGGCAAATTTGACCTCATCTGTATCACTGAGCCATGGTGGAATGAAGCCCTTGGTGGTCTCATGGCTCTGGAAAGGTATTCTTATTTGAAAGAAAGAAAGTAAGTTAGAAAATGGTCCTGGCCAAGATACTATTGATGTCAGTAAATCCAGAAACCAGAGGAAAACATGGTGGAAAACATTGGACATTAAATGGAGGTAAACATGAAGAAATACAGTCAATGTACATGCAGCAGACCATTTGAATATAAAGAGGAACTAGATGAGGAATTTGTGAAACAGATCACTAACTTGTCACAGAGGCATGTTGTACAAGAGATGAGACTTTTTGGTTATCCAAATATATGACAGATCAAGTTATCTATTTCAATCAGAACAGCTAATAAACTTTTTGGACTCACCTTAATGATAAGATTTTATCTTCTGAAAGGTATATGAAGCAGTGAAAGGAGCTGCCATTTTGGATTTTATTCTCACTAAGGAGATTGAAATGGCAGTAAAAAAAAATACAATCTTAGACCATATTTAAAGAATTATTGTGTCCAGAATTAAAGAGACAATGGGCATGCCGTCCTGGTCAGACCACCTCTGGAGTACTGTGTTCAGTTCTGTGAGTCAAATTTTCATTAAGACACTGATAAATTGCAGAATATCCAGAGAAGGACAACCAGATTTGTCAAAGGTTTTGAAATCATTATACAGTAGGACCAAATGAACTGGAGATGTTTAGCCTAAAGAAGAAAAGACTTAGCTTTTTTCAAGAATTTGAAGTGCTGTCATGTGAAAGATGTAATAGACTTGTCTCAATCTATTATACCATGTCTTGTTGGTCCCAGAGGATGTGAATAGAAACAACAAATAGAACTTGCAAAGAGAAAAATTTCGTCTCGGTCCCTTCATACTGTGAGACTCTGCAATTCTGGCTATTGCCACTTCCCTATCGCTAACTGCTCTTTCTAAGGTTGTTTTGTAATATTTTCAACCCCTGGGAGTGTTTATAGATTTATTTTCATGTACATATCTTTTCTACTTGGAGACACTTCTTTTTGGCAACTCGAAAAGCAAAAAGATAGCAGCAAAGAAAAAGTGGTCAATATTTTACTTTAACTGCAACTTTAAAAAAAAAGAATGCTGGTTTGCTAAAACAAATGCTCAATCAAATAAACATCTGCCTGGGCCCCCCAGATTTCACAACGTATTCATGAGTATGGGATTCCTAATCAGGTCACAACATCCAGAGAATTTTCAGCAGTATAATCCTATCATCATTTCAGAGTGAGTTGGAAAGAATGCAGCATACTAGCTTAGAGTAAATTACAAATGCAATTAATCTTTCTATTGTATTTTTTCCATTCCATTTTAAAGGCTTTATTGTTTCCATTCATGTTACAGTAAAAAAAAAGTATGTTACTTCTAGCATGAAAGGGATATTGCAAAACATAGATTTGAAAAATCCTATTTCAATATGCAAACCCGATATTAGGGTTTATATGCCGCTCTTTCACAAAGTATCAGGTTTCAGGGGTTTTTTGGGCCAATTCTAGGATTTGGATTATTGAAATGAAAATGTGCAGGAGGTCAAAAGTCAAGTTCCTCTGAGACTTGTTATTCTGTAGGAAATATGGTTGTTCATTTTTAAAAAAGTACTTTATTGTATCTCAACAGGATATAGAAGAAAGTGAATATACATGTAAAAAGGGAGAATGTTTCTGAGATTTGTGATTTAATATTATTATTTACAACTATTTCTTTAGTGGGAAATTAGACTTTGGAAAAAAAATAGAATGAGAGGGACCTTAGAAATCTCTAGAACCATAACTAAGACAAGATGATTTTGTTTTACTCCATATTGACAGAATTCAGAAGGATTCAGAGTACTTAACAATACTTCAGCTGGAGAAACAAGTTTAACACCTAGTTAGCAAGAATAAGTTAAAATAGTAAAGTACCAGGCTTCATCTCAGGTTAGCTTTTCCCAGCCCGGTCCCACACTTACCAGGCCGTACCCTATCAGTGACTTTCCAGAGTCAACAATACCAGATCTTTCAATCTTTGTTGTTGTTTAGACTTTTCAGCCGTACCTGACTCTTTGTTACCCCATTTGGGGTTTTCTTGGTAAAGATACTGAAATGGTTTGCTATTTCCTCATCTGTTCATTTTACAGATGAGGAACTGAGGCAAACAAGGTTAAGTGACTTGCTCAGGGTCACACAGCTAGTAAGTAAGATCAGAATTGAATTCACAAAGATGAGTCTTAGTGACTCTATGCCTGGCACTCTAACTATTATACCACCTAACTGCCCAATTATTTGATTGAATAATATCAGTTGAATATATTTGGAATTGGAGATAATTTTGGGAAGATGTCAGAATAAAACAGAAAATACCAAGCTCTCCAAAATTCTACCACAAACAAGATAAATTATTGCCTCAAAGTGAATTTTGGCAGATACAATTAAAAGTTGGAGTAAAACAGTTGTCCTCCTAAAACAACTTGGGAGGACCTTAGGGAAGACTCAACCTCCAGAAGTGGCTGTTTGGCCTGATTGAAGTGAAAACACCTCCGGACAGACTCAGCTGAATCAGTAAACAACAAGCCCCATGAACAGCTGGATCTGCCTGCAGCCTTGCTTTAGGAACTTTCACCTCACAGACAGTGTGAGTGTCAGACAACTGTGTAGGGGAAGATTGAGGGACCCTTCGGTATTATAGAATGCCAGGCCCAGTTGTACTGACCAGATGTGGTCCAAGGCTGAGGCTTGGAAGAGGAGAAGCAAACATACACAGGGTGAGTATGGTAGCAAAGGGTCAGGGACCCTTCTGGCTGTGGGCACTTGCATGAGATCAGAGTCCTTGGTTCTGGTTGCAGTGCAGAAGGGAGAGCTGAAGTTTGCGTCCCCAGGAGGGACTGCAGAGAACAAGAGAGTTTGTGGTGACATTGTGGTGGGGACCCTAGCCAGAGTTCAAGGGCAGAGAGGAGTGCCTGGAGGTTGAGCCCCCATACAAAGCTCATAAAAAGCTTCAGGCATCATCTCTCTACACATCAGGATTAGAACGCAACTATAATATTAAGCTGTTAAAAAACATAATAATACTGAGTAAGCAAAGGAGAAAGAACCTGACCATAGATTGTTACTATGAGAATAGAGAAGATCTGGGTTCATACTCAGAAGAAGATAGTGAAGTTTAAAAAAAAGCCACTCCTACTTTAAAGAAAAACATCAAATGATCACAAGCCCCAAAAGAATTCTTGGAAGAGCTTGAAAAGGACTTTAAAAATCCAAGATGTTAATAAAATATTAGGAAAAAAATAAGAACAATCAAAGAAAATCAAGAAAACTATCAAAAGAAAGTCAATCAATTAGAAAAAAGAGATTCAAAAACTTAAGGAAGAAAATAACTCCTTAAAAACTAGAACCGGGCAAGGGGAAACTAATGATGTTATAAGACACCAAGAAATAATAAAACAAAATCAAAATAATAAAAAAGATAGAATATAAGACATCTCATTAGAAAAACAATTGATCAAGAGAAGAAGTCAAGGAAAGACCATATAAGAATAATTGGACTACCTGGAAATTATGACAAAAAAGAATATAGATATAATATTACAAGAAATTATTAAGGAAAATTTCCCTGCATTTCTAGAATGAGGGGGTGAAATTGAAGTGCAAAAAAATTAATCAATTACCACCTAAAAGAGAGCCCAAGATAAAAACTCACAGGAACATCATATCCAAGTATTAAAGCTCCCAGGTTAAGGAGGAAAGCTACAAGCAACAAGTGAAAAAAAAAACCTGTGGATCTACAGTTAGGATAATACAGGACCTAGCAGCTTCTACATTAAAAGACCAAAGGGCTTGGAACGTCATATTTCAAAGAGCAAAGAAGCTTGGTTTGCAACCAAGAATAACTTACCCAGCAAAGCTTAGTATAATCCTGGTTTTAAAAAATAGACATTTAATGAATTGAAAGACTTTCAGGTATTTTGTGACAAAAAGACCACAACTGAATGGAAAATTTGACATATAAACTCCAGGAGAAAAATAAGGTAAACATTAAATATCAATTATAAGGGACTCAATAACGTCAAACTATTTACTTCTTATATGAGAAATGTTATCTGTATTCTTAAGAATGTTATCATCACTTGGATAGTTTGAAAGAGCTTATATAGATAGAAGGCTTGGGGTTAAGCAGAGTATGATGGGATAGTCTAAAAAATAAAATTGGGTAGGGAGAGGTAAAATGGAGCAATTATCACATTCAAATGAAGTAAGAATGGAGGAACTGTTACAGTGGAAGGAGACAGTCATAGAGGGCTGGTAGTGCTGAAACTTTATTCTCATTGGAACTGAGTTAAAGAGAGAATAACGTACATATCTGGAAAGGTATAAGAGTCTTCTAAATTTATAAAGAAATAGGAGTGCAAGGGGAGAGGATAAGGGAGGAACTTTTAGAAGGGTGTGTAGATGAAGAAGTAGGAGGGTAAATTCTTAGAGGGGATCCTTAGAGAGTTGGTTGAATTAAGGAGTAGGAGGGTAAAAGGAGAGGATAAGGAAGGAATTCTTTAAAAAAATGTGAATTAGGCAGGTAGTGGTATGAGGAGGGTTAGGGAAAGGTGAGAAAGATAATAGTGAGGAAAAATAGAATGGAAGGAAATACACAGTTAGTAATTATAACTTTGAATGTAAATGGAATTAACTCACCTATAAAATGGAAACTGATAGCAGAATGGATTAAAAAGCAGAATGGATTAAAAAGCAGAATTAAAAAATCAGAATACGCTGTTTAAAAAGAAATACATTTTAAAATGAGAGATACACAGAGAGTTAAAATAAAGGGCTGGAGTAAAATTTATTATGTTTGACCTTAGGTTAAAAAAAAAGCAGGGGTAGCAATCATGATCTCAAACAAAGTTAAAGCTAAAATAGAACTAATTAAGAGATAAACAGGAAAGCTACACTATGATAAAAGATACCATAGAAAATGAAGCAATATCAATACTAAACCTATATGCACCAAATGCTGTAGTGTCTAATTTTTAAAGGAAAAGTTATATGAATTACAGATAGAAATAAATACTAATATTATAACAGTGTGGGACTTGAACCTTCTCCTCTCAGAATTAGATGAATCTAACAAAAAAAAATATGAAAGAAGTGAGGAGAATAGAATCTTAGATAAGCTAGATATGACAGATATCTGGAGAGAATTAAATGGGAATAGAAAGGAATATATCTTTTTCTCAGTGGTACATTGTGCCTTTACAAAAATTGACCATATATTAGGGTATAAAAAGTTTATAGTTAAATGCAGAAAAAGCAGAAATATTAAATGCATCTTTTTCAGATCACAATGCAATAAAAATTATGCTCATTAAGGGACCATGGAAACATAGATTAAAAACTAATTGGAGATTAAACAACCTAATCTTAAAGAATGAGTGAGTTAAAGAACAAATTACAGAAATAGTCAATAATTTCATTAAAAAGGATGACAGTAATGAGAAAATATAGCAAAACCTACAGGATGAAGCAAAAGTAGTAATCAGAAGAAAATGGATATCTCTAAATGCTTATATCAATAAAATAGAGAAAGAACAAATGATGAATTGGGTATGCAATTAAGAAAACTAGAAAAAGAACAAATTAAAAATTCCCAATTAAACACAAAATTGGAAATCTTTAAAAAAAATTTTTTAATTAAAAATATTTTCACATTAGTCACAATGTAAAGAAGAATTAGAACTAATGGGAGGAACTATGAGAAAGAAGAAACAAAACAAAACAACAAAAGAAAAGAAGAGCAAATGGTATGCTTTCATCTGTATTCAGACTCCACAGTTCTTTCTCTGAATATGGATAGCATTTTCCTTTGTGAGTCTTTTGGAGTTGGCTTAGATCCTTGCATTGCTAAGAAGAGCTAAATTTGTCAAGGTCAGTTATCTCACAGTGTGGTTGTTACTGTGTACAATGTTCTCCTGGTTCTGCTCACTTTACTCAACATCAGTTCCTACAAGTCTTTCCACGTTTTTCTGAAGTCTGCTTGCTCATCATTTCTTATAGCCCAATAGTATTCCACTACATTGATATACCACAACTTGTTCAGCCATTTCCCAATTGATGGGCATCCCCTAAATTTCCAATTCTTTGCACCACAAAAAGAGCTGCTATAAATATTTTTGTACATATGGATCCTTTTCCTGTTTTAACGATCTCTTTGGGATACAGACCTAGAAGTGGTATTGCTGGGTCAAAGGGTATGCCTTTATATGTATTATATATTATAACCCTTTGGGCATAGTTCCAAATTGCTCTCCAGAATGGTTGGGTCAGTTCACAACTCCACCAGCAATACATCAGTGTTCCAATTTTCCCACATTTTCTCCAACATTTATCATTTTCCTATTTTGTCATGTTAGCCAATCTAACATGATGTGATGCCTCAGAGTCATTTTGATTTGCCTTCAAATTGGAAATCTTAAAAGTTAAAGGTGAGATTAATAAAATTTAGTGAAGAAAACCACTGAATTAATAAATAAAACTAGGAGTTGGTTTTATGAAAAAAAATAAAATAGACAACTGGTTAATATGATTTTTCAAAAGAGAGAGAAGAAAACCAAATCATTAGCATTAAAAATGAAAAGGGTGAATAATACCACTAACGAACATGAAATCAAAGCAAAATAAGGACTTATTTTACCCAATCGTATGTTTATAAATTTAACAATTTAAGTGAAATGGAAGAATATTTACAAAATATGAATTGCCTAGATTAATAGAAGAGGAAACATAATATCTAAATAAACTCATTTTAGAGAAAAGAAATTGAATAGGCCATAAATGAGCTTCCTAAGAAAAAAGCATCAGGACCAGATGGATTTATAAGTGAATCCTACCAAACATTTAAAGATCGACTAATTCTAATATTAAATAAATCATTTGGAATAATAGGCAAAGAAGGAGTTCTACCAAATTCTTTTTATGAAACAAATATGGTACTGATACCTAAACCAGGAAGAGAAAAAACAAAGAAAGAAAATGGTAGACCAATTTCATTAATTCAAAAATCCTAAATAAAATACTAGCTAGGAGACTACAACAATATGTTGTAAAGATTATACATTGTGACCAAATGGGATTTATAACAGGAATGCAGTGATAATTCAACATACAACTACTCACATAATTAATTATGTCAACAACAAAAATAACAAAAACCATATCAATAGATTCACAAAAAGCTTTTGATAAAATGATAAAAATGATTTTTAAAAACCTCATTCCTGTTAAAAACACTCAAAAGCATAGTTATAAAAGGATTTTTCCTTAAAATTATAAGAAGCACCTACCTAAATTATTATCCACCTACATGCGGAGTCTAAAACCATCAGCAAGCATTATTTGTAATGGAGATAAGTTACAAGCTTTCCCAATAAGAGCAAGTGAAACAAGGATGTGCATCAACACTAGTATTATTTAATATTGTTTTAGAAATGCTAGCTATAGCAATAAGGAAAAAAAAGAAATTGATGGTATCAGAAAGGGCAATGAGGTAATAAAACTATCTTTTTGCAGATGATATGATGATATACTTGGAAAATACTAAAGATTGAGCTAAAAATTTAGTGAAAAGAACAATTTTAGTAAAGTAGCAGGGTATAAAATAAGCCCACATGAATCATTAGCATCTCTATATATCACAAACAAATCCCTGCATGAAAAGATAGCAAAAGACACCCCATTTAAAATAACTCCAGACAGTATAAAATACCTGGGAGTACACTTGCCAAAACAAACACAGGAACTATATAAACAAAATCATAAAAAAAAACTTTTATAGCAAATAAAATCAGATTTAAATAATTAGAAAATATTAACTGTTCATGGGTAGGCAGAGCAATATAATAAAAATGACAATTTTATCTAAACTAATTTATATATTCAGTGCCATCTCCATTAAATTACCAAAAATTATCTTGCTGAATTAGAAAAAGTAATAAAAAAAATTCATTTGGAAGAACAAAAGGTCAAGAACGCCAAAGGAATTAATGACAAAAATGTAAAGGAAGGAGATTTAGCAGTACCAGATCTTAACCTATAGTATAAGGCAGTAAATTATCAAAACTATCTGGTACTGGCTAAACCTAAGAAATAGAAAGGTAGATTAGGAGAACAGAGTAGATATATAATACACAATAATAAATTATTATAGTAACCTTTTGTTTGACAAATGTAAAGATTTAAGCTTTGGGAATAAGAATTCATTATTTGGCAAAAATTGTAGGGGAAGCTTGAAAATAGTTTGGCAGTCTACTGGGCATAGACCAATATCTAACACCATTTACTAAGATAGTCAAAATACATACATGACCCAGATATAAAGAGAGATAACATAAGAAAATTAGAAAAATATGGAGCATATTACCTACCAGACTTATGGATAGGAAAACAATTTATGAATAAATAAGAGACAGAGAGCATTGTGAGGCATAAGGATAATTTTGATTACATTAAATTTAAAAAGATTTGTATAAATAAAACCAATAACCAAGATTAGGAGGAAAACAGAAAATTGAGAGAAAATTTTTATAGATAGTTTCTCAGATAAAGGTCTCATATCTCAACTATATAGGAAATGAGCCAAATTTATAAAAATATGAGTCATTCCTCAATTTTTAAATGATCGAAGGACATGAACAACCAGTTTTTCACTGAAGAAATCAAACCTATATTTAGTCATATAAAATGCTCTAAATCATTATTGATTAGAGAAATGCAAATTAAAACACCTCTGAGATATCATCTTACGCCTATCAGACAGGCTAAAATGATTGAAGGGGAAAGTGACAAATGTTGGAGAGGATGTGGAAAAACTGGGACATTAATTCATCTCTATTGGTGGAACTGTGAACTGATCTAACCATTTTGGAAAGCAATCTGGAATTATGCCCAAAGGATTATAAAACTGTGTACAACCTTTGATCCAGCAATACCACTATTAAGTCTGTTTCCCAATGTGATTAGGGAAAAAGGAAAAGAATTTATATTTTCTAAAATACTTACAGCAGCTCTCTTTGTAGTGGCAAATAACTGGAAATTAAAGAGATACCCATCAATTAGGGAGTGACTAAATAAGTTGTGGTATGATTGTGATGGCCTCCTACTTTGTTATAAGAAATGATGAACTGTTTGATTTTAGAAAAATATGGAAAGACTTGCATAAAATAATGAAGAATGAAATGAATGGAACCAAGAGAACATTGTACACAGTAACAGCAATATTGCTCTAAGAACGCTTTGAATGACTAAGTCATTTTGAGTATTATAAATACTCAAATCATCTACAAAGGACCTAAGAAGCAAGATGCTATCCACATTCAGAGAAACAACTGATAAATAGAGTAGGTATAGTATGATTTTACATATATACATATCTATATGTATATATATATATATATATAATATATGTACATATTGGTGTCCAATGGTAACCTTTTCTAGGGTGAGGTGGGGAGGGAGGGAGAGAAAAAAAGTACACAGCAGAGAACAAAAGGAAACTTAGAAGGAAGTGCAAAAAAGAAGAGTAGCTTTGGAAAGGATATATAGTATTTATTAAACAGGTTTTTTTAGAAAAAGTAAACAGTGTGAAATGGAAATTCATCTTTTTGTTGAATCCTCTTTTATGATGTACTATGTACATGTTTTATCTTTTTGTATTTAAGTTCAAAATGAATAAAATTTTTAAAAAGAATATGTTTAGAATTTATCACACTTCTGCTGTTTCCTCAAGCAAATAAAACAAATGAGAGCATAAAAATAGTCTTTTTGTTATTGCTGTTTTAATGGCAAGATGAGAAAATCATGTTATAAATTTTTAGTGCATACTCAGATTTAAAGTTTCACAGGATGATTTTTCTGGATTTTGATTGCAAAGATTTCAATACTTTATGAAACTGTAATTTTATGGGTGTGGGTACTTTTTCTGCCAATACAGATGAGTCTTTCTAACTTGGTGAATGGTCTTGCAGAGTTGTAGTAGATGAAATATACATTATCCTGAACTCAGGATTTAGTTAGATTGGTCCTTGGCCAATAGATACAGACTCCATCACTGTGACCTGATCCCACACAAACATTTCAGGCTTGGCAAAACCTATCAGAGCTTGCAATATCTAAAAGAGTGACTCCCAAACTTTTTGGCCTCAAGACCTCTTTGCATTCTTTAAGATTATTGAAGGCCTCCCCAAAAAGCTTTTGGTTTTGTGGATAATATTTATTGATATTTATTGTTTTTGAAATTAAAATGGCTTGGTATCATTATGAAAATAGCTTTGACCTTGAAGACCCCCTGAAAAGGTCTTGGGGACCCCCAGGTATCCCTGGACCACACTTTGAGAATTATTGATCTAGAATGTAAGCTCTTGGAGGGCAGGGGCTGATTCATTATTGCCTTTGTACACCCAGAGGGGTTGGCCCAGGCAAAGAGGATTACTTTTTTTGAGAGACTGGCTCAGAGGAGAAAAGGGCAGATGGAGCTGTTGAGGAGTTTTAAAGTGTGCATGCAGTAGGAGAGAAGAGGTACTTCAGGGTAGATGGCCTGGATTTTCTCAGTAAAAATAAAGAGCGAAATCATTGAGGGAAGACTCTCTTTTTTTTTTTTGTATTTATGGCCTCAGGTTCTAGCACAGCCCCCGACACACAGTAAGGGCATAATAAATGCTTAATAGTTAATTGATTCCTGGGGTGAGGTGATGCAGAAGCAAGGGTAAGAGAGGCTTTGGACTAGATGCTCACTAAATTTCTCCTTTAGATATTAAGGGCCTATGAATCTTGTTTATCTCAAGATCCCACCTTAATATCTCAACTAATGATGCTTCTTTGCAAATAGTAGTTACTTAAGTATTCCTTGGATTGTATTGAATTAAAATGAATGGGGCATAAAAACTCTAAATGCTTTATTCTAGATGTTAGACAAAGAAGGATGTTTTCAAATGGAGACATTTGAAATGCTGTACAGTCTGTTCTTCCTTTAATAAGAATGAATCTTTGTTAGAGTCAACAAATAATAAGCTTAGTGGGATCTTGTATTCTCTATGTCTTTCTCTGCCATCTGTGCGATGGCAAGGATGTGGTCTACTGTGGAAGGAATCTGTTCTGTGTATTTACTTGGTGAGCACGAATGAATTGTCCAGCCAAACTGGATGTGATTTAACAGTTGTTATGTCCATTTTTGAACAATAAGTTTCAAATCAACATTAAACGAAACCCTCCTACTTCTACTTCTACCACAACATCACATTTGTTAGCATAGTATTTCTTTATTATGACTATTTATTCTCAGAATTATCTGTCAGCTGACACTTCATTAAATTATCAAATATTTATAAATTCCCCTAATGTCTTGTTCTGCACATTGTGTATTTTCCATGTAAGCAATTATTCCTTGTCAACTTGAAGATGTTTTCAATACTTAAACAGATAGTAGCCCTATCTCCTAAAAATATCCCAAAGCCTCCAAATTGGTGACTATTTCTTCTTCTATGCATTTTCTAAAGCATAAGGATTGTTTTTACCTTTCTATTATTCATTTTGTTCTCAAGAAAAATGTTTGAAACTCTAACCTGACTCCTTGTCTCACATTTAGTAATAACTGCTGTGGTATTCTAGACATTGATTTAGATGTCTCCTTTTATCTCTATGTACTTTGGAAGTTCTATCATTATAATACCGAAGTGCTCAGACAAATATATGAGATGCTACAAGACAGAGAGATAAATTTTTCCACATTTCCCATTACATTTTAATGGTGGGAAGCAGTATGGAGAAGACAGATAGTAGAGAATAGTGAGGATTGTGACTATGGGGGATCTTTGATCATTTGCTGGGCTCGTGGTAATAAGTCAGACCTTGGCTACTTTACCCTATATTTTTGAATCCTGGAAAAAAAGGGAACAGTGTAAGTAAGAGTAACAGTGATCTTATTAGGCATATGATAAATCCAAAGATTTGCTATAGCTCTGCCTTCAGGGCAATACCATACCACAGTATTCTCTTATAGCTTTAGCATGTTTAATACAGTCCCCTAACACTTTACTATGTGATTTTGTCAAAGTCATTTGACCTCTTTTGGCTTCAATTTTCCTATCTGCAAAATGAAGAATATTGATTTACATTATTCCTAAGGTCCCTTTTAGCTCTAACATCTTGTATTCTAGGTGCCAAGTGCCTCCTATCTCTAAAAGCCAATGTTCAAAGTTCTAAGATTTCTTCTAGTACTGGCATTTTATGATTCCGTGGTTGTTCTTTCAACAATAAAATTATTTGGACAGTATCCAAGATGGATCTGCACTGTAGCAGAGAGTGTTATAACAAAGATTCCATTTTATCTGTCTACAATATAATTTAAAACAATTTATTAGTGAAACATGAATAGTGAGCTTTGAAAAAAGGCTAGTTAGGTACATCCTGAAATTCACAGATCTTGCGGAGTCTAATAACTTTTCATCACTAGGATATTAATAATGTCTCTTTCTTCCATACCTATCTCATAAGCATGAGGGTACTTTGCCTTCCTGACATTCATTTTCCTTTGTCATTGTTTTGTTTCATTAATTTAATTAATTTTTTTCTGATTAATATTTATTCTCTCTCTTCCTCCTTTCCTTCTTTTCTCCTTCTCTTTTTCTCCTTCTATCTCTTTCTTTCTCCCTCCCTCCCTCCTTTTCTCTCTCTCTTCTTTCCTACAGTCCCAAGCCATTGAAACAAAAAAAGGAAAGGAAAAGAAAAAAAAGAAAGGAAAACTCTCATAACAAATATTCATATTCAAAAAGAGCAAATTTTCATGTTGACTATGTCAAAAAATGTATTGTCTGCTGAATTTTAAGTCCATCACCTCTCCAGCAAGAAGTAGACAGTACACCAAAAAGAAAAAAAAAGTGGATAGTAAGTTTCATCTTTGGTCCTCTGGTATCAAGGTTGGTCATTGCACTGATCAGAGTTCCGTCTTTCAAGTTCTGATATCCATTTTTGGAGATCTCAATTAAATTCATCCTTTTCATTTGCTTAATTTTGTGTTTTTGAAAAAGTAAGAGTAGAATGGAGACTTGAACATGTCTATTCTTGGGCCAAAAAAATGGTATGTGTTTACTCTTTGTCCTTTTGGGCTGTCTGTGAGATCATTGGTAATGACAGTTTTTCACTATCACTTATCATTGTTTGTCAGGCTTAAGTCAGCAAGCCATAGATGTTAGCCAAGTGAAAAGACACAGGCTAACAAGAAACTTCTCCTGAGACATTTTCTGATGACAGAGAAATGCAAACTTCAACCAGGGGCAACATGCTTTCAGGAGCCACCACTTTACTCAGATTGGAATGCTTCCAATTTTAGAGACAATTTTATAGATTGTCTCATAAGGGTGTCTTCCCACCTTCTGTGATTTGAATAAAAACAGGGAACCCGGAGCATTTAATTGACCCACTCATCTCAGGTATAGGGAAATACACAGACGTGTTTATATGTGTATATATGTGTATGTGTATATATGTATATGTCTCTCTCTGCACAGACACACATACACAGATACATACATACACACATATACTCTAGCTCAGAGCATCACTGTTTAATTGTGCTACTCATCTCAGGTATAAGAGATATATCTATATCCACATAACCATTTATATGTATATGTGTGCATATATTCATACACATACACTATATGTTAAAGCGTCACTATTTAATTGTGCCACTCATCTCAGGTATAGAAAAATAAAAGCTATATTTTATGACAGCTCCTCTTTATCCACTTCCTCCTTGGTCCCTTTCTATCTGACTTCCATTCCTATAGCTTTGCTTCACACATACTCAATTTATAATCCCCAAATCCAATGGGCTCCTTATGTTCCTTATCCTGCTTAATCTTTCTAAAGCTTTTGGCTGTTTTGACCAAGTGCCTCTTGTTGGACAATTTTTCCCGTACTATGATGTATGGTAAAGAGCAATGGACATGAAGTCAAATACGGATTCTACTGAACTACCCATGAACTGCATTTTATTTTCTAGCAAAATTCTTGACATGTTACTAAAGACAGTATATAAACACCTCTGATTATAATATGTAAAGCTAATTTGAAACCTTAAAAATCATTTAGTTCGAATCTTTTTTCTAACAGATGAGGAAACTGAAGTCTCTAGAAATGCCTGAAGTTACAAAGGTAGGAAGCAGAAAAACCAGAAATTGAGCTTAGGTTGTCCAGCTCTAAATCCATGGCTAATTTCTCTAAACCTATGAAAAGGAATAATCACTGCAAGTCAATGGGGCTTCACTAAGAACAGGTCATGCCTAACTAGCCTCATTTTCTTTTGTGATGGCAAGCATTACCAGGGGAATTTTTGATTCCATCATGGATAAAATGGAGAGATGTGGTCAAGGCAATAGGACAGTGTTGTTGACTCAGAACTGATTAAATGACTGAATCCAAAGATGAGTTATTAATGGTTCCATCTCAATTCGGGAAGACAAGTCTAGTGGAGACACCCACATTCTGTCCCTGAATCGGTGCTATTTCACACTTTTAGCAACAACTTATTTAAAAGTATAGATGATGACTACTTATCAAACCTTTAGATTATGAAAAATAAAATATAAAAATATAGGGTGGCAGAATCAGGGATCCCAAAATACCTTGTTAATCAAAAACAATGGGTTAAAGAGGCAGCTAGATGGCACAGTATACAGTGCTGGGCTGTGAATCAGGAGGACCTGAGTTCAAATCTGGCCTTGGACTTTTACTACATGACCCTGGGAAAGTCACTTAACCCTGTTTGCCTCAGTATAAAGGGGATAATAATAGCACCTACCTCACAGAGCTGTTGTGATGTTCAAATGAGATGACTTTTGTAAAATGCTTAGCACAGGGCTTGACATATAGCACTATATAAATGTTATTTATGACTATAAATCAAGTAAGATTAATCTTAATATGCACAAATATAAAGCTCTTTATGCCAAACTTCATAGGCATAGGAAGGACAGGTATGAAGAGACAGCAGTTTACCTGCAAAAAATATCTGAGTGTTTTGTAAACTGTGGGCTTAATATGAGTTAAAATCCTTTTTGAAAGCCAAAAAAGCTAACAAAATCTTAGGCTGCATTAAGAAAGATATAGTATCCAAAACACGGAAGGTCATAATCCTGCTGTAGCCTACCTTGATAAAACCACATCTGGAGCACTGTGTTCTTTTCTAAGCATCCCATGTTCAGAAGAACATGACGAACTGGAGGAGAGTGAGGGATGGTAATGATCACATGCTCATCAATTGAAGCTATTTGAAATATTGAGTCTGGAGGAAAAAAAATTAAAATAGCTAGCAATTTTAGAGCACTTTAAGTTTTGTGAAGTACTTGACAATTATTTTCTTATGTGATCCTCATCACAACTCTTCAAGGTAAGTGCTATTATTATCCCCAGTTTTTGTTGTTGTTGTTCAGTAGTGTTCAACTCTTTGTGACTCCGTGGACTATAACATGCCAGACCTTTCTATCTGCCACTATTTCTCAGAGTCTTTCCAAGTGCATGTTCATTGTTTCCACGATACTATCTATCTCTGCTGTCCCTTTTTCCTTTTGCATTCAATCTTTCCCAACATCAGGGTCTTTTCCAATGAGTCCCATCATCTCATTATGTGGCCAGAGTATTTAAGCTTCAGTATTTAACCTTCTGGTGAATAGTCTGAATTAATTCCTTTAAGTATTGACTGATTTGTGCTGTCCAAGGGACTCTTAAAAATCTTCTCCAGCCCCACAATTTGAAAGTGTTGATTCTGCAGTGTTCAGCTTTCCTTATAATTCAACTTTCATAGTCATACATTGCTACTAGAAAAAAAAACATAGTTTTGACTATATAGACCTTTGTTGTCAAGGTAATATCTCTGCTTTTTAGTATGCTGTCCATCATAGTTTTCTTTCCAAGAACAAGTGGGTTTTTTAAAAATTTAATTTCATAGCTGCAGTTGCTGTCTGCAGTGATCTTTGAGCCCAAGAATATAAAATCTGACAACGCTTCCATTTCTTCTCCCTCTATTTGCCAGGAAGTGATGGGGCCAGTTGCCAAAATCCTAGGGTTTTTTTTTATGTTTAGTTTCAAGCCAGCTCTTATGCTCTTCTCTTTTACTCTCATTAAGAGTAAGAGTGGTCTCATTTGCCTTTCTGAAATTGTGGATATTTCTTCTGGCAACCTTAATTATGGCTTCTGATTCATCCAACCTGGCATTTTGCATGATATATTCTACACAGAAGTTAAATAAATAAGATGACAATATACAGTCTTGTCATACTCCTTTTCCAAGTCTTAAACCAATCAGTTGGTCCATGTTCGGTTCTAACTGTTGCTTCTTGGCCTGCATAAAGGTTCCTCAGGAGACAGGCAGGACGATCTGGTACTCCCATCTCTTTGAGAACTTGCTACATTTTGTTGGGATCCATACAGTTAAAGGTAGTCAATGAAGCAGAAGAAGATTTTTTTCCCCCTGAAACTCCCTTACTTTCTCCATAATCCAGTGAAGGCTGGCAATTTGGTCTCTAATTCCTCTGCCTCTTCAAAAACCAGCCTCTTCTGGTAATTTTCAATTCACATATTATTGAAGCCTAGACTGCAGAATCTTAAGCATAACCTCACTGGTGTGTGAAATGAGTGCAATTGTTCAATAATTTGAACATTCCTTGGCATTGCCTTTCTTTTGGATTGAGACATAAATTGATCTTTTCCAATCTAGTGACCATTGTTGTGTTTTCCAAATTTAATGGCATAATGAGTGTAGCACTTTTAATAGCTTCATCTTCTAGGATTTTAAATTAGCTCAGCTGGAATTCCATCACTTTCACTAACCTTGTCATTAGCAATGCTTCCTAATCCCCAATTTACAGATGAGGAGAGTGAATCAAACACAGGTTAAGGGACTTACCCAAGGTTACACAGCTAGTAAGGGTCTAAGGCCAGATTTGAACTCAGGTCTTCCTGATTCATGGCCCAGTGCTCTATCTACTGTGCCACCTAATTGCTTCTTTAACCTATTTTAGATTAACAAGGTATTTAACTTTAATTAGATTTAACAAGGTATTTGGATTAACAAGGTTTTAGATTGATAAGATTAATTATTCTGACATCCTCTATTTTATTTTGCATCATCTAAAGTTTGATAAGTATTCATCATTTACACCTTTAAGTAAGTAATTGATAAAAATGTGAAAGAGCATAGGTTCAGGAACAGATTGTGGGTGTCTCCACTAGGCACCTCTTCCCAAACTGAGATGGAACCCATTAATAACTCATCTTTGGATTCAATCATTTAATCAGTTCTGAGTCAACAAAACTGTCTTATTGCCTTGACCTCTATCTCTCCATTCTATCCATGATGACAGCATGACTTTGTCAAAAACTCTATCCACTGTTTTCAAATATTTCCAGGGCTGCATTGTGAAAGAGAAATTTGTTCCATTCTTCTTGGCCTCAGGAGGAAAACCTAGGAGCAATGGGTAGAAATTGCAATGAAACTGATTTATGGTTCACATAATTCAACTCAATTAATAAACATTTATTAAAAAGCTACTATGTGCCAGACATGTAAATAATAAATAAATAAATGAATAACAAATAAACATTGATTAAGCACTTACTATGTGCTAAACATTAGGGATATAAATAAGAAAAAGACAGTCCTTGCCTTCAAGGAGCTTGCAATCTATAGTTATCCCTTCTACATCATGACTTTCTCCAACATGGTTTCAATATATCCCAGATCAACATAAGAAATTAAACAGAATTTTTTGGGAGTTTTGCAGAAGCCACAGAAGACATACAAAGGCCAACAGATGACACAAAAAAGTTTAGAAACTCAGAAATGCATAAAATATATGTATAGGATCTTGCAATACCAACCCAAATTTTACAATAAGTTAATGTAAACACCCCATAAAAGAAAAAAAAAATCCAGACTTCTCTGGTACTAAGAGAGGGCCCAAAATTTTTATATGGATTTTCCAGGTGCAGAGCCCCTAATTCCCAAAATGTGGAAAGGGTAATTGTAATGGTGGAAGACAACACACAAAAAGAAGCTGGAGGGGGGAGGGGCAGCAGAGGTGTCTTTTTCCGTGGAGATGAAACTAAGCAGAGTAGTAGATGCAAAGTGGAGTGAGGGGAAGTCCAATTCGTGCTCTCTACAAAGGAAGGCTTTGGAAGAGTTGAGCACTTTTCCACCGACCAGGCCTCCAATCAGAAGGGAGAGGAGGCTGAGAGAGTTGGGAAAGTGTTGACTATCCAAAGCTTGAGTTAACAGCATGGTGATGAGCTCAGAAGTGATCAACTTATCCTGAGAGGGGCATCTTATTCCCTTGTTGAAGCCAAGCAGAGCTGCAGATGCAAAGTGGAGAAAGTATAAGAAAATTATTACTAACAACTGAGCTATGGGCTGCCTCAGGTGGCAATCAGTTCCTTCTCATCAGAGGCTTTCAAACAAAGGCCAAATGGTGTGTTTTAGACCTATTTTTACTAGGTGACTGTTGGATTGCTTGGCATCTGAGGTCTATTCCAACACCAAGATTCTATTATCTCGTATTAGTAGGTCTTTATGCAAGTCATTTAACCTTTCTGGGTTTTTATCTCTTCATCTGTAGAATGAATAGTTTGCAGTAGATATTAAGGTCCTTTTCAGCTCCAAATCTCATCATTCTATGATCCCTTGGATTCAGATGACCCATCATCCTCCTTGTCTAACCACTCCTTTATCTCCTATGATGGCTCCTTAACCTCTTTCCAAGCCCTAAAGGTGGTTTTTCCACAACAGTCTATTTTCAGCCCCCTCTTCTTTCTATAGTTCCTCTTTTTTTGTCAGTCCTACTAAATCCCACAGCTTTTGCTATCATCTCTATGCAGAAAACTATCAAATATTTATCTCTAGGCCTGATCTCCCTACTGTATGTTCAACTCACATCTCCAACTGTCTACATGACACATTCATTTAGATGTTTCACTATCATCTCATATTCAACAGTTTCAAGATAAAGATAAATGACAATTAACCCCATTACAATTACCTCTTCTACATTTCCGGGATTAGGGGCTCTGCACCTGGAAAATCCACAGAAAATTTTTTGGCCCTTCCTTCATACCAGAGGAGTCTGAATTTTTTCTCTTTTTTCTTTTTTCTTATATGGGGTGTTTTATTTAAAACCTTCTCTTCCTTCTAACTTCATTTACGCAAGTGGTGCCACCATTCGGTGCTAGGTACTGATAACGGCAAGTAGTCCAGTTTGGCTAAAAAGCAGAGATCAAAGAAAAAGAGTGATGTGTGATAAGCCTGGAAAGGTAGAATGGAGCTGGATGGGATATGGACTTTAAAAGCCAAACATAGAAGTTTGTATTTTATCCTAGAGTTGAGAGAGACCTTGTAGCTTCTTGAGTAGCAAAGTGTCAGAACTTTCCTTTGGGAATGTCAAATTGGCAACTACATGGAAGAGAAATGGGAAAAGACTGAAGAGACTGGACACATGGAGACCAATTCCAAGGTTATTGAAATAATGCAGACAAGAGATGATAAAGAAAATAAAAAGAGATGATAAAGAGCTATGCTAGAGCAATGGTTATGTGATTATAGAAAGGGGTAGATACAAAAGATGTAGAAGTAGAATCAAAAGTCAGGAAATAAAAAGGCAAGAACCAAGAACTAAGTGAAGATTGCAAATTCTGGGGCCCTCAACAGAAATAAGGATGTTAGGAGGGGTGAATCTTGTCCTAATTTTCCAAAAATGGAAGAGAATGTGAACTACAAATTACAGGAAAGTAAATTTGTGTCTGGCAGTGAATTTAATGTCTGGAAAATCTATAATATGTTATTAAAGAAATGGTTAATGAACATCTGGGAAAGAAAGCAGTGATCACAAAGAATTAGTATGGCTTCATCAAAATGCCATGCCCAACACTATGTTACAGGGGCAAAAGCACTGTATTTGGGGTCAGAGGACCTATGAATCTCAGTTCTGTCACATAACCCCTGTCTGACCTTGCACAAATCACTTTACTCTCTAGGCCTCCAGTTTTCTCATCTATAAAATTAAGGGGTTGGATTAGATGGCTTCTAGGGTCTCTTCCAACTATAAAATATTTTTAACTATTATTAGACTTGACAATCAGGAGAATTCTACAGTTTACCCAGATTTTAGTTAAATATTTGATAAAATCTCTCAGGAAATTTTTTTTCCAGTTTAGTTTTCCTTATCTCATCTAAGCTAAAAGCGCAGAGGTCCCTTAGTACTGCTGCTGGTCAGGAAAGCTTTGATCCAACCTGTTTCTGATCAGAGCTGGTTGTTCCCCCCGCCTCCTGCCATCCCTCATAGGTAGCTGGATGATTCCTTCATTCCATGGGGCTAACCATACTGGTGCTAGACTTAGTCTGGACACCTAATCCACTTAGCCCACTCTAGCTCAGGATTCTAGAACTTAAGAGATCCACCAGCCTCAGCCTCCCTGGCAGCAGGGATGTAGGCATGAGCTGCCAGGCCTGGCTTCTCAGGCTATTTCTGTGGAAAACATAGAAGAAAATGTAGGCTAGGCTAACATATAATTAAGGTTATCTGGAACTGGTAAATTGTTGGATCAAATGCATAGTCATTAATGGTTCCAAGGCAACTTGGAAGAGGACTAGAGAAGGGATCTGCTATCAGATTTGCAGAATATACAAAGCTTGGTGGGTTTGTTAACATGCTGGGTGACAGAGTTAAGACGAAAAATAGATCCTGGCAGATTAAAACACTGGGTTGAATTTAAGCAGTTGAGATTTTATAGTGATTATAAAGTCTTGGGTACAAAAAAAAATATCAAGTTCACAAGCACAAGATGTGCAGGCTTGGACAGACAACAGGTCATCTGAAAAAAGAGTTAAGGCTTTTAGAGGACTGCAAATTTAATATGAGTAAACTGGTATGGTGGCCAAAAGAACTAATGTAACCTTAAACCACATTAATTAAGGCATAGTGGCCTGGTAATGTGTCCTGGTTAGGCCCTTTCTGGATTATTATGCCTGAGTCTGAGGGTCATCTCATAGGAAGGACAATGATAAACTGGAGAGAAGTTGCAAAACGACAGCCAAGGTAGTGAATATCCTCAAGGGGACCCTACATAAGAATGAGTTGAATGAAATAGGGACATTTAGGCTGGAGAAGAAAAGGTGTAGTCATGACACAACAGCTGTCTTCAACTATTTGAAGGACTGTCCTTTAGAAGAGGAATTAGGTTTGTTCTATCTGGCCCGGTGGTCAAAACAGGTCCAATGCAGAGAAGTTGCAAAGTGGAACATTTAGGCCAATTAAAAGGACAAATTTCCTAAAAATTGGAACTGAAAAAACTGCCTTAGGGTGTTGTCATAGGTTCCCTCCCCTGAATTCATCGAGCACCTGCCAGATGACCACTTGGAGGGTATATTGTAGAGAGAGGGCTTTTATTCCAGTACAAGTTGGCCTAGGGAAGAGGTAACAAACAGGAAACACTCGTGAATACAGCCTGACCCAGATTAAAATGTAATTGGGAAACATTTAACAAAATAAATAAAAATATAGAAGAACATAGTTAATGTTAACATGTGCTTTTCTAAGTCAATATGCAGCCCACGGGGATCCTCACATACAGTTCATTGGGTCCCATTTTTTTTTTTTTTGGCTACTTGCCCAGGGTCACACATCTAGTAAGTGTTATGTGTCTGAGGCTGGATTTGAACTCAGGTTCTCCTGAATCCAGGGCTGGTGCTCTATCCACTGCACCACCTAGCTGCCCCAGTCCCATTTCAATTTAAGTTTAACACCATGAGTTCACAGGAACTCCTCAAGTCCTTTCTAACTATTAAATTCTGGGGTTCTCTGATTCTGAATAGCATCCTAACATACAAGTAGCTAAGAACTCAGGAGCTGTAGTCAGAGGGTCTGGGTTCGAATCCAGCCTTTGCTATCTGCTTACTGTGATCTTAGCAAGTTACTGAGTCTCTCTTATCATCAGTTTTCTTATCTGTAAAATAATGAGGGTGATTGATCCTATGTCTTCTATATCCATTCTCCCCACCACCACCTCCACCAATCTATCCTCCATACTACTTCCAGAATTATTTTCTTTATGCATACAGCTAGACTTCTGGTCAAAAATCTTCAGTGTTTTCTTTTGCCCACTAAGTAAATTTCAAACTTCTGCCTGGCATTCTCCCTTCACATTCTTAACCTTTTGCTGTGGTTCAGTTGTTTTAGTCATGTCCAACTCTTCATAACCCTATTTGGGGTTTTCTTGGCAGAGATACTGGAATGGTTTGCCATTTCCTTCTTCAGTTCATTTTATAGAAGAGAAAACTGAGGCAATCAGGGTTAAGTGACTTGCCCAGGGTCACACAGCTAGTTAAGTGTTTGAGGCCAGATTTGAACTCATTGAAGATGAGTCTTTCTGACTTCAGGCCTGGCAATCTATCCTCTCCATCACTACGCTACCTTTACAGCAAAATCTCATAATAATCCCTGCTACATGCTTTTCAGGGGTGGGGAACCTTGAGCTTTGAGGCCACATGTGGCTTTCTAGGTCATTGGGTGTGGCCTTTCAACTAAGTCCAAGTTTTACAGAACAAATCCTTTCATTAAGGGGATTTGTTCTGTGAAGTTTGGATTCAGTCAAAGGGCCACACTTGAAGACCTAGAGGGGCTACATGTGGCCTTGAGGCCCGCAAGTTTCCCCCACCCCTATGTTATCATTTCTACTTACATACTTTATGATTTCCTACATATTTTTCTGCATCCCCAGCATTTATCACAGTGAGCAGGCACTTAATAAATGCTTGTGGAATGATTGCTGTTCCCTATGCCTAGAATTAGGGCATCTAGGTTGTACAGTGGTTAGAGTGCCAGGCCTGGAGTCAGGAAGACCCATCTTCATGAGTTCAAATCTGGTCATAGAGACTAGTTATATGACCCTAGACAAGTCACTTCACCCCTGCTTACATCAGTTTCCTTATCTGTAAAATGAGCTGGGGAAGGAAATGACAAACCACTCCAGGATCTTTGCCAAGAACACCCCAAATGGGATCACAAAGAGTCAGATATAAAACAGTACCTAGAATAGTTCTTATCTCCCTATTTATATATTGAATTATCCAATTCACAGGAATTGAAGAGGTTGATGAAATAGGACATTGAGAACTAGAACACTTGAAAAGACATCATACTTTGTGCTTCAGGAAGATTTATGTTTAAGCTATATGATGATACTTTGGACTAAGGAGTCTGTAAGCAGGAAGGCCATTTAGGAAGTTCATGTAATATAATCCAGGTGAGAGATGGTAGGCAGGTGCTTGAACTAGTGTAATGGCTTTTTGAGAAGAGAGAAATAATCAGGGATATTATGGAAGTAAAATTAATCAACAAGGTGCAGTGACTTATTGGGTAGTTAAGGTAGGGTAGGGGGGGAGTTAAGTGAGAGTAGGTAAGCATGGTTATAAACCTGGGTCTGGAAGGATTGTGGTGCCCTCCACAGAAATAACTAGGTTTGGAACAGGGTGGGCTTGGGGGGTGGGAATGGGGGGTGGGGGTTAGTTTGCCATGTATGTCCCGATAAGGCAGCCTGGTGATCATTAACAGCAGTCAGTTCAGGGGTGCATGATTAGAGCTGGGCTGGATGTGAAGATCTTGGAGTCTGCCTAAAAAGAATCATCGAAACCATGGAAGATGATGAGATTACAAAGGGAGAATACAGAGTGAATAAAAGAGAGACCAGGATAGAGTTTTCAAAGATGACCTTAACTTTTGGGCAGAAGGTGAATTGATGATTCAGCAAACTGGAGAAGTCAGATAGTTAAGAAGAAAATCAGGAGGGAGCTGTCAAGGAAGACAAGGCAGGGGGAGAGTATCCAGGAGAGCACAGGGGTGCATAAAAATGGAATTTAGGGTCCTTTGGATCAACGATCCCAGTAAATAGCAAAGGGGAGTCTTCACTGAAAACATTTAGCAATCAGTGTATATTGAGGTTCTTTTGGAAATAGTTCCATCCTCTTTTCCTTTCTCTGACTTTTTCAAGTTATGATAAAAATAGGTTTTTTTCAGGGATGTCCCTTAGTGATGTTTCCTACAATGCTTATAGGATTAGAACTGGTTAAAGTTCTAATACGCTTAAAACTGAAAGGAATCTTAGAGGCCACTGAGTCCCATTCTCTATTAGCACCCTGGATTCTGAAAAACAACTTTAATTTTTTTTTGCCCTAATGTTATTTCTAAATGATGAAGAATTGGATCTTCATGACTGATTATCTCTTATTCATCTCTGTACCTCCCCAAAAACACAGATCTTTGTCCTTGTTCAGTTGTGTCTGACCCTTCATGACCCCATTTGAAGTCTTCTTGGCAAAGATACTGGAGTGGTTTGCCATTTCCTTCTTCAGCTTTTTTTACCGATGAGGAAAACTGAGATAAATAGGGTTCAATGACTTGTCCAGAGTTATACAGCTAGTAAGTGTCTGAGGCTGGATTTGAACTCATGAAGATGAGTCTTCCTGATTCCAAGCCCAGTGCTCTATCCACTGCACCACCTAGCTGCCCATTTGTCCATAGTAGGTGATGTTAAAGCTGTCACAGCTAATTATGTACTGAATGGGTGTTGCCTCAGACAAACTGAGACCTGGGAAAGACCTTAACTTAAAAAAGCCACGGTCTCCCACTGTATCCAGGGCCATCTCCAGTTGTCCTAATCTATATCTTGCCACTGGACACAGATGGTTCTGAAGGAGAGAGTGAGGTTGGTGACTTTGTTCAGCCCTGTCTCACTTAAATCCAATTCATTTGCAAGTCAAGACATCACCTTCCTGATGTCACTGGTCCTTTTTGAGAACAAAGGACAAATAACAATCTGTGAGTAGTAGTAGCAGCTGCCCCACTGGGGACCCAATTGGCCAGTTCCAATTGGGCAATGCTCCTTCCTTCCTTCCTTCCTTCCTTCCTTCCTTCCTTCCTTCCTTCCCTCCTTCCTTCCTCCTGCCTTCCTTCCTTCCTTCCTTCCTTCCTTCCTTCCTTCCTTCCTTCCTTCCTTCCATCCTTCCTTCCATCCTCTCTCTCCTCTCCTTCTGTCCACATAGGGAATTATACCCTTACCTGGGGTTACTCTGCCCAAAGGAATATAAGTTTTGATCACTGAAAACTCACAAGATATCTTGAGGTTCATGGGCTAGATTTCTTTTTTCCTCTTTTGTACTTATTTGTTCTATTGTTTTTAAAAACTATGCCTTATAACAGCCATGTTATACGATGACTAATATTGTTAAACTGAACCCTTCTCAGCATTACGAGGATCTAAGACATCTCCAGAGGCCTGGGGATGGAAAATGCTGTCCACATCCAAAGAAAGAACTATGGAAGTTGAATTGCTATCACTTATTTTTACCTTCTGTTGAGTTTTGTTTCATCTTTCTGATGGTTCCTCCTATTGGTTTTAATTTTTACTTACAACTTCACTAAGGTGAAAATATGTTTCATGGGTATGTAAATGTAAAGCCTATATCAGATTATGCACCATCTCGGGGAGGGTGGGGGGGAGGAAGGGAGAGAAAAATTTTCAACTCAAAAGCATATGGAAGTGATTGTTGATAAATCAAAATAAATTAATAAATTAATTAAATAATAATCCAATTGGCCAACAATAGGTCCCAGGCCAAGCCTCATTTGGTCATTGTCTTTGATGGCTCAGAGTATAAATAGCAATTGTTTCTGTTGTGGCCAGAAAGCCTGAGGGTCTCCCCAACCCAGACTAATTTTTTTTTACTGGAGACCATTCTCTGCCTCTTTTCTTACCTAGCCTAAATCACTGAATGGACATTGCCTCAGACAAACTGAGACCTGGAAAAGACCTTGGCTTAAAAAAGCCAGGGTTTCCCATCGAATCTGGGGCCATCACCAGTCTTGACCTGTATCTTGCCACTGGACTGCAATGACTCTGGAGGAGAAAGTGAGGCTCGTGACTGTGCACAGCCCTGCCTCACTTAAATCCAATTCACTTGCAAGTCATCTTGTTGATGTCATTGGTCCTCTCTGAGAATGATGGACAAACAACAACACACAAAGCCACATCTAGAGAAGGAAGGGAAGGAGCTTATTTAGTCATGGATCCTCATGACAAAAGGACTCTACTTTTACATTGATGAGTTCATCAAATCCATTTTCCAGTCTCGTACTCTTCAAATCCTTTCTATTGAGTTACCCATTGGAAACTTTCAAAAAAAGACTGGATGATCATCTGTGTGTGTGGGGGGGGGAGGGTTGTCAGAGGAGATTATTGTTCTGATGCAGATTTAGCAGGCTTCCTTCTGACAACACTTTTCAAAATGAAGAGGATTCCCAATCCCATTTGAGCTGAACAATCCTGTAACCTGAGTTTGTCCTGGCTATCATGTTTGTTTTGTTTTGGCCTGGCTGCTTTCTTTTCAGAAAGTACATGGCCTTGGGACCCAGCCCTACTGGCCCGTACTTAACCTTATCTAAAGCACCAGGTCTTGGATCTCAACTCCAATGCTCTATCTGCTCACAAGAGCTTTGTTGTAGACAAGGCAGGAGCTCAATTTATTTCTCTGAAATTAGGTCCCACTATGTGTAAAATGGAAACAATAGTCCGTATTCTAACACCTCTTTTTTTTTTTTTCATTTGCTGGATACATGACTTCATTTTTGTAGGGAATTCCCAGCATGAAAACTTCTTCCATTGGTGAATATCTGCAATTCATCTGTGACGTCTCTATAATCTTAATCAAAACTGGGGCAACAGTTTTGTCTGTGGTGATGATTCGGTTCTAATACAGTTTATTAAATTCTCAAGGATATTTTAGGATTCATAGCTGTACTGTTGAGATTTGTATTTGTAGTATACATTTAGGTGGTGCAGTGGATAGAGTACTAGATCTGGATTCAGAAAGATCTGTGTTCAAATCCAGACTCAGATATTTACTAGTTGTGTGACCCTGGGTAAGTCACTTAACTGCTGTCTGCCTTGGTCTTGCTTGGGCTACTGAGAGGTTAAATTATTTGCCTCGTCTAGTGTCAAGGCTGGATTTTAGCCCAGGTCTTCTTGTCTATGAGACAAGTTCTTCTATTCATTACAACATACTGCCTCTCTAGTGCTGTGCTTGAATAGAGGACTGAACGTAAACTCATCTCAGCATAAATTTTATCAAAGCTTAAAGGTGAACATAGTTAAACAACTTTAGTTTTTCTCTTAAGAAGAGTGCTACTTAAGTGAAAGAGTTCCAATATACTTACTCAGAGGGTTCAGGTTAATAAAGCTGGTTGGAGGACCGATTTCTGATCGGTTGTCTGTAGAGCAAGGCTTCCCTTAAACATTTTTATAAGAGTAAATCTACTAATTTACCATGATTTTGGTAGGAAGAGTTCAGGACTTTTATAACTTAAGCTCCTTGAAGGAAGGGATTGCCTCGCTTTTGGATATGTATCCATGGCACAGTGCCTGGCAGTAAGAGACACTTATGAATCAGAGAACCATAAGATATATTTTTTTGATGATTGATTAACTGACTTAGAGTCAGGAGAGATCTAAGTTCAATTTTATATCCAGTACTTATCTGTGTGTGATCCTAGTCACTTAACTTCTCTGACTGTCAGTTTCTTCAGCAAAATTGGAATGTAGTGGTAGAATGAGAGGTAATGTGATATGATGAATAAAGAGCTAGCTTTCAGAGCCAGGAAGATCTAGGTGCAAGTTCTGCCTGACACATTCTAGCTATATGACCCTGGACAAATCACTTTTCTATTATTATTCTTTTGCATTTAATATTCTGCAGACCCATTACACAGGTGAACAAAATGACTTTTTGCAATTGCATAGCAGTAGATGGAAGCTCATCTTCTGCAGGCTCACCAATTATAGCTTTGGGACAATTCTAATAGCAGAAAGGGTGAGAGCAATTGCCCATCTCTTATTGTGTTCCCACATGGTTTTAATTTCTTCTCCTAAGTCTCTAAATTCTGAAATATTTATAGTCTACCTAGTTTGGAGTTTATAAGTATTTGGTATGGCCGCATCTGTTTAAAAGATAGTTCTTAAGGTTTTATGGGTCTGTGTTATGTCTTACAGCAGATTGGGGCAACAGTTCTGACTGCAGTGATGATGCAGTTCCAGTACAATTTATTTATTGAATTTTCAAGAATATTTTGGCTGTCGTTTTGAGATTTGTATTTGTGGTTTGTATCTAGGTGGTGCAGTGGATAGAACGCTGGACCTGGAATCAGAAAGATCTGAATTCAAATACAGACTCAGGTATTTATTAGCTGTGAGATTCTAGGCAAGTCACTTACCTGCTCTCTGCTGCCTTGGTTTCCTCCTCCATAAAATGGCAATGATAATAATGCCTCACCAGGTTATTGAAAGGATAAAATGTGATAAATTTTACAAAGTGCTTTGTGAACTTAATAAATGTTAGTATTGTTAGCTTTCTGTTAGTTTACCAAGTATGCTGAGTATCTGCTGTATTACACTGGCCACCTAATCATGTCTTTCTAAGAATCTTGTAGATGCTAAAATTTTACAGCTTGCAGTGATATGTTTTGCACAGTTTCTGCAATGATTAGTGAGTCCAGATTCCTTAAAGATAAACTTTCTGTAATTTCTAGTGGCAATGGCCTGTTTCTGAATTATTTTTGTAAATCCCTCCTTTGGTTGAGTCTCACATTTAAATGCCATTTTAATGGCTTTACACACACAAATTCTTTTTTTTTTTTCATTTTACCATAGGAAACTGAGGCCAGGCAAGTAAATGACTTTCTCATAGTCACTCAGTGACGACGATGGAGAGAATTCAAAGCCCTTTCTCTACTATTCCATAAGTAATGAGAATAAAAAACCTAAAAACCCAAGTGAGTAGCCAGGGCAGGAAATGAGGAAGGAGCTAGAAGGAGGTGAGGCTAGAGAATGTTATGGATGGAGACTAATCCATGGACAATATTGGGGTGTGTCACAGGGCTGAGGCTTTTGTAGTCTAGGGCCACTATATTGCTGCTCTCGGATGTTAGCCATTCCATGGTCTCTGTCTGGAGACAAATCACTTTCAGTTATATTCAACAAATCCAATGGCATGTGCTTATTGTCTGCCTTTGCCATTGCTTCATAAAGAGAGGTCTATTTGTCCCAAAAATATTTCTGTACATTTTTAACCTGAAATCTGTACTCTGAAAGTATTTGATGGAGTGTTAATTTTTCTTTAACTGCCTTAGAATGAGGAGCCTTGTATTTTGTTAACATCATACAGGCTTTTGATTGAACAACTTTTAGTTTTATCGCCAGCCATTTTACTATGCCTAAAGTATCTGGCAAGACTGGCATCTGCATAATTAATCACTTGAAGAATTTTTTTTTCCTGCTAACATTTGATTTCCAGGCGTAACTTGATTATCATCTATACAGATTGAATGATTAAAGCAAAGTTTCAGTACACCGCCCTCTTTGACTTTGAGTTATGCTCAATTTTATTCAGGTATGAGGAGAATGGGCTTAAAGATAGACAGAACCATAGTTGGTTTAATCTGTCTTTACAGAAGATTTCATATTTTAAAATCAATTGAATAGTTTTCCATGTGAACATCAAATTCTTCAGCATACTTTCATCCATTTTACATATTTGTAGGATATGACTAAGCCATGAGTACCGAAGTAAGTCAAAGGCTTTTTGATAATTAATAAAGGTGGTAGAAATGTTAGATGATTACTGAATAAATCATTTGGAAATACCATGATTGATGAATTTCCTTTTATATCCTAATGACTTTATGGTATACGTGCTTTTGTTCCTCAGCTTTCTGGTAGGTTTTTTGAATAATCTAAGTTGATAATGCTTTGTATAAAGCATAGAAATACTGCCTTAACTCAGTGATTATCTTCCCGCCTATCACACTGCTGCTTGGTACGCCTTTAGGACTTAACCCATTCGCCACTGGAAACACTTATAGTAGAGGTCCTTCAATTATGCACCACTGGAACACAATGGAAAAAATTATAGATCTTATCCAGACTTGCCACTTCTCTTTTTTTCAAGAAAGCTACAGTTCACTTCCTATATGTAACCATTCTATAATTCATTATATTAACAAGAGATAAGCTTTTGGTTTCACTTCTGATCAAACTTGCATTTTCATTGTGTTGAACTTGATTTGACTTTTTTTAAAACTAGAAATTTTTCCTATCTTTGGAATTTTCTCTCTCCTCTAATTACTTATTGATGTTGAACTGTTTATCTTGTCTTTTCCTTTCTTTGACACTTCATTTTTTGTTTTTACCTTTAATTGGTGATTAAGGACATTAAGGACATTAATGGAGAAATTTTGAATACTGTGGATAAGTTCACTTACTTCGGCTGTATACTTTCCAGGGACATACACATACATGACAAGGTTGACACATGTATTGCCAGAGCTAGCTCAGTGTAACTCAGATGCTACAAAGGAGAGTATGGAGAAAAGAATTAGCCTGCCAAACTGATGGTCTACAGAGCCATTGTGCTAACCTCAGCATTGTATGTCTGTGAAACCTGGATAGTCTACTGATGCCATGCCAGGAAACTGAATGGCTTCCATTTGAATTGTCTTAGGAAGATTCTGATGATCACCTGGCAAGATAAGGTACTGGATACTGAGGTCCTCTCTTGGGTTGAACTACCAACTATTAAAATTCCACAGCAGAGAACATAACTCTGATTGGCTGGTTATGTTGTTCAAAAGCCAAATGTATGATTACCTAAAAGACTATTTTATGGAGAACTCACAAAAGACAAGTGCTCATGTGGAAGTCAGAAGAAATGATACAAGGATACTTTCAAGGTCTCTCTGAAGAACTTTGAAATTGATTGTGAGACACAGGAGACATTGGCACAGGATTTCCCAGCATGGCATGCCCAATTAAAAGAAGGCATTATGCTGTATAAGCAAAGCAGAATTGCAGTAGCTCAAAAGAAACATGAGATGTACAAATTTAGAGACATCTCCACTCCAAATGTTCATATGGACTACTTGTGCTTCACCTGTGGTAGAGGCTTCCAAAGTTATATTGGTCTGATCAGCCACAGTTGGGCACACTATACCTTTACCCCAACATAGTGATATTATTTTGGTTCTCTTCAAACATGAAGGACAACAACTAAGGACATCAAGCATATCTGATATATATTTCACATATTTTTTTTTTGCCTTTGGGACACATAGAGTTTAAATTTTTACTGGATGTAATAGCTAGGTATTTATAATAATCATTCAATGTCTTTCATCATCTTAAGGCACTTTTACCATGGTGATATTTAATATCTGCCCTCAGGATTCCTAGATAGCTCCTTACTGAGGAAATTGTCCTTACCCTGG
Organism: Phascolarctos cinereus; assembly: GCF_003287225.1. Classification (NCBI taxonomy): domain Eukaryota; kingdom Metazoa; phylum Chordata; class Mammalia; order Diprotodontia; family Phascolarctidae; genus Phascolarctos; species Phascolarctos cinereus. The sequence continues at coordinate 184,058,349 of NW_027555958.1, forward strand.
CAATGATCACAGCAGGTGTTGTGTACAGGTCCTAAAATGTTTTTCTGCTCTGCCAGATATTGTGGAAGTATGCATTCATCCATGATGGTTATAGCAGATATCAGCTTTTTTTAAAAAAAAATACTGTTTTGGTATAGTTGATTTATTCATTGGATTCATGCTATCCAACTCAGAAGCATTTTTCAAAATTCTTTTCTATGTATGCCCTCTTCAAAATCATACAAAACATTGTCATTATTTTTCTGGTCCAGGTGATTATTAGCAGTAATTCTGAAGTTTTTATTAAGTGTATATTTGCTTTGACTTTGTGTATTTAGCTTTTCCCTCTTCAGATTTATTTTCAATTCTGCTCTTCAATTTCTACTGTTACTTGATGTTAGTTTAGGAACAAGTTATTTTTATAATAACCCTGCACTGATCAGAAATCTACTGCTGTATAACTTGGAGCTGAGGCTATAGTGTCAATTAACAGCATGGAGTCTTTGCCTCTAACTGGTAAAATGTTTTTAATTTTGTTGTTATATAGTACTGGCACATAATAAAAGTATTTACAGCTTCACTCTAGTTCCTGTGCACTCTTGGTTTACCTGCTTGAGTAATGGTGTCACCATCACCAAAGCATTTCCAGCATCAGAATACAGGTATTTCTGATTTATTTTGATATCTAAAAGACTATTTTATGGAGAACTCACACAAGGCAAGTGCTCACATGGAGGTCAGAAGAAGTGATACAAGGACATTTTCAAGGTCTCTCTGAAGAACTTTGAAATCGATTATGAGAAATGGAAGACACAGTCATGGGACTTCCCAGCATAGCATGCCCAAATCAAAAAGATGCTGTGCTCCTTTATATGAAAACAAAAAGGAACTCCACTTGCTTCACAGTCCTCTGTGTTGTCAATCATCATGATGGTTTCAAAAAAGACAACCTACAACCTTATGCCACCTACTCTAGCTCATCAGTTCATAGGAACAATTACTTTAATTAGTGATACTGCCAGAGTCCAATTTCAGGGTTCCTTCTAGGCCTTCATAGTTATAAAAATAATTTTAGGGCACACAAAGTGTCTGCTCTATATTGCCCTGGCTAGAATTCCCCTACTTTGCTGTTGCCTCCTACCCATGGCATGGGAAATGGGTTGGACTTTGAGGGGTTATGATTATGACTGTTGCTATTATGTTATATGGTTCCCCAAAATACATTCTTTGTCAATTATAGGATAGTTTGGACATTTATAATTATGCTAAACATATTATTCCCTATATGCAAGAAACTCTGCTATGTACTGAAGATATAAGGATGAAACAAGATACAGTCCCTGCCTTCAAGAAACATAAAATCACTTGGAAGCATGGGACTAAGACAAAGACGGGTGTATAATGCAATTTACCATTTCCTTTCCTGATAGTATAAGCTGCATTTCTAGTTCCATTTGCAAATCCACAGAAGACAATCTCAGTTATGTAGTTACCTAAAGACGTTGTGAGACTTTTCATATTTTAAACCCTAAGAGAGATTCAGAGGATGAATGACACGGTATAATGAAACAGAATTTTTATGGCTCTTCCCACCCCCTAACATACACACACACACACACACACACACACACACACACACACACACACACACACACATCAGACATATAAACCTTAGTCTCAGCTAAATCCTTGAGGGAGTGGGGATTCTGGAAGTCCCTACCAATAGCTAATCCTTGGCAAAGGAGAACTACAAGCTGAAACTGGGAAAGTTATTCACACCTACGCCAGGAATAGAGCCAAAATAAAATCCTGGTAATAGGAAGGTAAGGCAAACCTCAGGCCAAAAGACAAAATGAATCCTCTGTTGTGAGATGGGACAGATAAAGAAAAAAAAAATCACAGGCCTATAGCCTGTCTAGTAGAGTAGAAAGGAAGGACTCTGTAAAAGAGATCCAGAGGCTTTTCCTGCTATTAAGCAGAAATACCTGATAGTACCACAAAAGAAATGGAAATAGGTGACCAAGTGGCATCAAACACAAAGATGCTGAAAATCCCACATCCATTTATGAAGGGGGAAAAGAAAGAGGAAGTCAAAATTGTCTAGTAGAAAATGAAAGACTTATTAGAGTATGAAATGTGATAATGGCTTTAAACAGAGCTCAAAACCACTCAGCTTTATCCAGGTGAAAGCTCATTGAATCTGAGGCAATTCAAATCAGATATTTATTGAAATCCACTATGTTCAAAGACAATATGCTGGGCATTTTTGGATAGAAAGATAAGACACAGACACAATCCTCAAGAAACTTAGAATCTAGGAGAATTAAGACATACCCAAATAACTATGATAAAAAGAAAAAATGGGATAAGTACAAAGGAAAAGTTGGGACAAAGTATTATGAGAAATTTAAGAAGAGTGAGATTACTTTCCTCTGGAGAGAAAGGAGATAGAAGAGTGATTTGCAGAGGAGGTATATTTTGAAGCAAGGGATTTGAATAGAGATGGGGAAAGGGTGGTCCATTCTAGGGAGAGTCAGTAGAATGAGCAAAAGCACAAAGATGAGAGAAAGCAAGAAGAGTATGAAAGAAAGTAAGTAGTTGACTTTGGATGGAATGTAGAGTATATAAAGGGAGGGAGTATGATATAAGAGGCAGCTAGATGTCTCAGTGGATAGAACATTGGGCTTGGAGTCAGGAAGATCTGAGTTTAAATCTGGCCTCAGACACTTACTAGCTATGTGACCCTGGGCAGGTCACTCAACCTCTATTTGCCTTAATTCACTGGAGAAGGAAATTGTAAATCACTCCAGCATCTTAGCTAAGAAAGCCATACGGACAGTACTGGTGTGCTATGGTCCATGGGGTCATGAAGAGTCGAATTAGTGATCGATTAACCAAACAACAACAACAATATGACACAAGACTGGAAAGGTAGGTTGGAGTCCAATCATAAAAGGCCCTGAATGCTGGTAATAACAACCTATTCTTTATTCAGTAGCTAATTGGGAGCTGCTTAAGGATAAGGAGAAGTGTGATATGATCAGACAGGTACATTAAGAACATTGTAAGAATGGTGTTTGGAAGGATGGATCAGAGAGAAGATAGAACGGAAGGAAGAAAAACCAACTGAAATAGTTATAGTCCATGTCAAAAGTGAGGAAGAACTAAATAAAGGTGTTTAGATGATAATAAAAAGAATGTACTGGATGAAAAGATGTTGTGGCAGCACAAGGCAAGACTTGATGGCTGATATTGCCTGATGTGGGGGACAATGAGAAAGAGAAAAGTTCAAGGTGACTTCAAGCTTTTGAGATCAGGTTCCTGGGAGAATGATCATACCAGTAACAGAAATTGAAAGACTGCTAGAAGGCACTAGTTTGAAAAAGAATACAAATTCAACTTGAGGTACCTTGAATTTTAGGTGTCAGTGAAATATTCCGGTTAGATAGATAGATAGATCTATATATCTAGATATATCTAGGTAGATATAGATCTATAAAGACATCTGTCTCTAGAGATCTACGTATCTCTGTCTATATAGATATCTGTAGATAGATAGATATATTAGATAGATATCTAGATAGATCTAGGTCTATGGATCTACATATACAGACGTGTGTATATCAGTTAGAAATATAGGACTGTAACTCTGGAGAGAGGCTGGAAGTAGAGATAATGATTTGAAGCCATTTTCTCAGAAATAATGATTGAAGCCATTGCAGTTTAGTTCATGGGAAAAGTGTTGGAAGTCAGGGGACATATCCAAGACACACTCTCTCTCTCTGGAACTGTTCCCTCATCCATAAAATGAGGAGGTTGAAGTAAATGATCTCTGACATTCCTTCCAGTTTTAAATCTATGATCCTATGAATGAAATCAACAAGAGAGAAGAATGTCAAAGACAGAACCTTGGAGGACACCAATGTTTCAGATGCAGAAGATTAGACACCAGAAAGAAGGATAGAGAGGTAGGGTGGAATCGACAAACTTCTAAGTGTCTTGGAAGCAAAGTGGGGGGGAAGGGGAGATCATCAGGAGTTAGTTGTTCTATTCAGATAGCGTGCATGGAAAAGTGCTCAACATAGAGATGCTGAGAAATGTTTCTACTTGAAGCATAATAGTAGAATAGCATTACATGATCATCAATTAATCAACAATTATTTACTAAGTGTCTACTGTGTTCCAGGCACTGTATTAAGTGCATGTACATACACACATACATACATACATACATACATACGTACGTACGTACATACATACGTACATACATACATATACATGCATGCATACATATTTACAAGTACAAACTGCATAAATATAAGGTGAATTAGTCCAACTAAATATAAAGTAGTTAAATACAATTACGTTTGGAAGGGACTTATTTTTAAAGTTTACCACCACTTTGAATAGAAGTAGAATCATAGAATTATAGAGCTAGAAGGAACCATTGGGTCTTCTAGTCCAGGAGCTGGCAAATTACTTTCCTTAAGTTAAATGTGGTGCACTGCCTGTTTGTATGGCCTGAAAGCTAATTTTTGTTGTTGTTATTGTTGTTATTTTCGGTTGTATCCAATTCATTGTGATCCCATTTGGGGTTTTCTTGACAAAGATACTGGAGTGGTTTGCCATTTCCTTCCTCAGCTTATTTTATAGATGAAGAAACTGAGGTAAACAGGGTTAAGTGACTTGCCCAAAGTCACACAACTAGTAAGTGTTTGAGATCAGATTTGAACTCATGAAGATGAGTCTTCTTGACTCCAGGCCTGGTACTCAATCCACTGTGCCACCTACCTTCCAAAAGCCAAGAATAAATTTCACATTTTGTAAAAATTTTATAAAATTTTACAAATTTTGTGATAATGTAAAATCTTTTCCTAGTTCACAGATTATACAAAAATAAGCAGTGAACTGGATTTGGCCATCATTTGCTGTCCCTTAATCTATTCCATGGTTTCCTAAACTAATTGGGCCAAATAATATTTTGGGCCTTGGATAATATTGACAGAATTAATTACTACTGGTTTCTTGGGGGTCCATAGTATATAGAGTTCTGAGGAACATAGTTTGGAAATATTGATCTAGTCCAATCTCCTCATGTTATGAAAATGAGGAAAACTAAGTTCAGAGAAGTTAAGGGAATTTCCCCAGGTCACATAACCAGCTACTACCAGAACTGGGACATCCAGGACACATTTTACTATACCAGACTGTTACCTTTTTGAACACAAAAAATCCAAGGTAAGCCCTGGGTCATAGTACCTATAAATCTTCCCATCCTTTAACCTGAGGTATCTGCTTCCCATCTCTTCCCCTTTTATGTACACCAATAGTATTGTTCTGGGTCATCACTAAAAAGCAAACAAAAAACTTTTGCCATTTTCTATAAAAGAGCTTCCAAGAAACAGCTGTATAGGGGGCAGCTAGGTGGCACAGTGAATACAGCACCAGCCCTGAAGCCAGAAGGACGTAAGTTCAAATCTGGCCTCGGCCAAATACTTGACACTTACTGGCTGTGTGTCCTTGGGCAAGTCACTTAACCCCAATTGCCTAAAAAAAACAAATAAAATAAAATAAACAGCTGTATGTTCCCAAGGCAATCCCATTTCTGTTCAAAATGACACTCTTTGAACATTCAGAACTAAACAAGAAGCAAAGGTTTATATTATAAGTTACATTTGGTCACCAGTGCTTTTGTGTACTTGCTAAAAATTCCTGAAGTTCCATGTTGCCCAGGATAGGAGTGACTAATATACAGCAGAAAACAAGATGTTGTTCAGTTGTTTCAGTCATGTCTGACTCCTATGACTCCATTTGGGGTTTTCTTAGCAAAGATACTGGAGTGGTTTGCCATTTCCTTCTCCAGCTAATTTTACAGATGAGGAAACCAAGGCACACAGAGTTAAGAAACTTGCTCAGGGTCACATATCTAGTAAATGTCTAAGGCTGGATTTGAATTCATGAAAATGAGTCTTCCTGATTCCAAGCCCAGTATTCTGTGCACTTGGCCACCTAGCTGCTCTGGAAAACATGATGAGATAAAGATAATTTACATGAATGAAGTATGAATTATTCTAACTCATCTCTACTATTCAAGGTGTGACTTTGGACAATTGAAATCATTTATCTAAAGTTCAATTTCCTTCCATCTAACTGAAGAGAGTGATAATACTTGCCACTCAAGAAAATCTGTCAAGGACAGTGCTACTCACATGCTTCAAGAGCTTTGGATAGTTAGAAGACTTGGATTAAGAAAAGTGGAGTATCATTTGTCATCTGGACATTCATGATATGACAACTAGAAGCTCATACAGTGGGGAAAATTGATTGTAAATCTTTGGGGTTTTTTTTTTTGGTTGCAGATGTTCTTAAATTGCTAAAGAGGTTTGAAAATACTGGCTTTTGAAGTGAAAGGTTTTAATATTTTTGACATTCCCTTTCTTTGCATTCATTTGTGTGTGTGTGTGTGTGTGTGTTCCCTTCCTGTCTTCATTTGCTACAAATATTATTCAGACACAGAAACAAATATAGAATGGCATTAATAGCCCCTTTTTCCTTTTTATTCTCCCTTCCTATTTTCCTATAGTCACTATTCTCTCTCTCCCTCTTCTCTCTCTCTCTCTCTCTCTCTCTCTCTCTCTCTCTCTCTCTCTCTCTTTCTCTCTCTCTCTCTCTCCTACCCTATTCATTTTGTCCCCCACCTCCAACCTTAGTAATTAGAATAGACAACTCAAATTGCTTCATGATTTTTAGATTGGTTGGCTCTGAAATGAAGATGATGGAGCAAAATTGGGCAAAACTCAGCAAATTCAGGCATAAAGTTCTTAGACTCATTCTAGTGAACTTATTTAAATATAAGATAACCTATTCTTCAATAAACTCTGCATTCTTATTTATAGCAAGTCATTACCCATTTAGTATCCTATCTGCCTCTGATAGTTTTAAGCTATGAGTGCTAGTGTAGGCGAGTCATTTAACTTCCCCAAACCCTAGTTTCCTCATCTGTGGAACAGTAGGGTTAGACCACACGGCCTATGAATTCCCTTCCAGCCCTAGCTCTATGACCCTATGATCCATTGATGTTATTTTCATTCGCCTCTCTTTACTCCTGGGGAAAAGGTTAATTCTGACTTTTCCTTGAAATGGTTTATTAGTATCTCCCTCTCTACACCAGCAAAAGTTTGTGTGTGTCTTATTTGGCTGATCTATTAACATTAAAATGCTTCTTTAATCATTCTAGTAGAGATGAGGAAACATTAGTAAGACTGTAATAAAAGCATGCATTTATTTAGTGTTGTAAGGTTTATGAAGCACTTTACGTACATGATTCCATTTGATCCTCACAACAGCCCTATGAAGTTGGGGCTATCATTATCCCCATTTTGGTTGGTTGGTTGTTGTCTTTTGTTTTCAAAGAGAACCAAAGTGACATCAACATGTTGGGGTCAGTGTACAGTGTGTCTTACTATGGCTGATCAGACCAATACAAGCTCAGAAGCCTCTACCACAGGTTGGACACAAATAGTCTATATGAACATTTGGAGTGGAGATATCTTTTTTTTTTGGTGTATTTCATGTTTCTTTTGAGATACTGCAATTCTATTTTGCACATAGAACATAGTGCCTTCTTTGATTCAAGAATGCTATGCTGGGTGATCCTGTGCCATTGCCTCTCATTTCTCACAATTGATTCCAAAGTTCTTCAGAGAGAAAGTGTCCTTGTATTCCTTCTTCTGACCTCTGTACAAGTGCTTGCCTTGTGTGAATTCTTCATCAAATAGTCTTTTAGGTAAATGTATGTTTGGCTTTTGAACAACATGGCCAGCCCAATAGAGTTGTGCTCTCTGCAGTAGAGTTTGAATGTTTGGCAGTTCAGCTTGAGAAAGGACCTCAGTGTCTGGTACCTTATCTTCCCAGATAATCTTCAGAATAATCCTAAAACAATTTAAATGGAAGTAATTCAGTTACCCAGTATGGTGCCATTCAAGTTTTAGAGGCATACAGCAATGAGGTCAGCACAATGGCTCTGTAGACCTTCAGTTTAGTAGGTAGCTTAATACCTCTTCTCTCCCACACTTTCCATTTTAGTCTCCCAATCACTGAGCTAGCTCTGGCAAATGCATGTGTCAAACTTATCCTCTATCTCCCTGGAAAATATAATGCCAAGGTAAGTGAAATTATCCACAGCCTTCAAAATTTCTCTAATTCCTGTAACCAATGGTTCCATATATGGATGGTATAGTGCTGGCTGGTGGAGAACCTCTGGTTTTTTGGGGTGTTAATTGTTAAGCCAAAATTAGCACAAGCAGCAGAGATTGATCCATATTTTGTTGCATCTCAGCTTTAGTCATCTGTGAACAAAAAGTCAAGATCCGACTCTCCTCCATTTTGCAGATGAGAGAAAGCCAGGCTTAGAGATGTAATATGACTTGCCCAGAATTGTACAGCTGGTAGATATCTGAGGCAAGATTTAAATTCATCTCTTCATGATTCCAGCCTCAAGTCCTTTCTCCACTATCTGCTACACTGGTTATACATAATATGACCACATGGCTCTGGTCTATGACATTCATGATGATCTAGAGTGGACTTGACCAAGATTACCCTTTTGTTAAAAGTTCAGGCCCACCTGGTCACCCACATATCAGGACATCTAACTGAACAAGAAATCTTGTGTGCTCAGACCCCAATATTGACTAATTATGCTCAGTGTAAAGTCATATTATTATCAATTAAGAGATTTGCAATGTGTTTTGAATATCTTAAAGCACTATGTAAATGTCAGCTATTAATATTATTATTTTCATTAATTATGAAACAATGTTTAGATGAGGAAACCTATTTCTCCTCTTAAGTACTACATTCACACTTGAAGAGTATTTTTTAAGAGTGTTTTGTTGAGAGAGTTATTGTGAAAGGTTTGGAGTCAAAACAAAGGTTTTATTTGCCTTTTGTCTGTGTTAGATTTGGGACTGAAAGAGCAAAAAGTTTGCGTTTGTTTTTGCTTAGATTAGCCACAAATACATGTGGTTAGCTTCACTGAACTTCCTCAACCCAATGATGCAAACACAAATCACAAAGAACACTTTTCTGAGTTTCAGAGGTGACTCACAAAGTCTAGCAATCCATCTTGGAAGTCTTAGCGGGCCTATTTTTGGGCTGTTCTCAACACATGGCAAGGCTGAAGATTCCCAGGTGTTCTTGCCGAGAGCAAGCCAGAGCATGAGGATTGCCCTGAGAAGAGAAAACACACTCATTAAACAAGCTTTCTGGTGGGAGATAAAGACAACTGGCAGTTCCGAGTTTCTCCTTCTGGTGACCCTTTTCCTTGTCATGGAGGAGGAAGGGTGCCCAAAGAGGCCTGAGCTTAATGAGCTGTGGTTCACTAGGGATAGGGTGAGGACAAAAAAATACCCACTCAGAATCATTGTTTCTTGGTAGACCAGTAATTGTATTTATTAAATACTACAGAAAATTTATTAAACTAGATTAAAATGTATTAAACAGTGTTTATTTCTTGGATGGCCCATGGTTTAAATAATGGAGTTAATTCTGTCCTTTAGGACCCTTTCTTTCTATGGTTTACAAGTTTGTAATGGTACATATAAAGAGAGCCAAACACAGGCTAACACACAAATGACTCAAATTGGCTGCTTTCATGAATCTCTATTGGCAACTCTGCCCCTCAAAATCCTAAAAATGATTTTTGTAAGATGGGCAATCATTAATTTTTGAATCTCAAAAGAACAGAAATGAAATTTTATCCTCCCTTCTCAAAGACATGCTGAAATCCTTAAGTATGTGAAAATGATCTCTGAACAAAGGATAAATTGTTTGGCAACTCTGATCTATCAAATATTTTATTGACCATAGAGCTACTTGGTTATCTTGAGCCATATATTTAGATGGAATAGCAGGAACAAAGTCTGAATTTAAGCTTAATATGGAAGAAGCAGGATAGATAGTAGATAGATAGATAGATAGCTTGATGTCAGGAAAACCTGGATTCGAGTCCTGCCTTTGACACATATTGGCTGTGACTGGATAAATTATTTCAATTCTCAGCATCTTAAGGAGCTCTAAGTGTGTCTAAATTACAGATGAGCTACTGATCTACATTGGTGGAAGAATTTTCTATACTGGGAGATCTTTATGTTGGTGAATTTACAGTCTAGACTACCTTTCTGTACATACATAAGAAAACTTCAACTAAAAGGTAAATGTAGACTATGATTTTTATACCCAATAAAAAGAACCATGCCTATCAAAACATTCAAGATTTAACAAAGAAACAGCATACACAGAGCTAAACACCCTGGGATATCAAAGAAGACTAATTTTTTTCTTTGCCTGACATTTTTGAAAGACATTTATTTTCAATCACTCAAACATAGGTTTTTCTCAGAAAATCTAGAGTTCAATTTGAATATGGTTAACATGTACTAAAGAGTTGGCTGCTGTTATTAGCATAGTAATCAGACATATAAAGAAAAAGCCATGCATGCTTTCCAGACAGAGATTGAAAGCTCCCTTTACTGAATTGATACTGCAGAACTGTCAAGGTAGAGCTTTCTTTCCTCCCCCTCAACACCACTGGATTATAAATCCGAGTTCAGATGCTCAAGAATTTCAAGTTGAACAATTTGCAAGGTATTCCATTGTTATATTTGGGACTTCACAAAATGTTACAGTGAACCCAATGAGGAATCGGGAGACATTGCAGCCTAGATAAAAGACATAATCACTGCCATGGTAATCAACTTTTAACAGGGGTTTGAGAACTGATTGGCATGCTGGGGTTTGTATTTCAGAGGCACAAGCATTCTCTTTCAGTCTGAGAGTAATTTGGGACTATGTTGACCTTTGAGCTGACTTAAGTCATGTGCCATTTCTTAGAGGTACTCCCACAGTCTGAGAGAACCAGGCTGAAAAGAAAGAATGGGGATTGTAATAGATGAGTAGCAATGTAGAGAAAGTGCTCTCAGTCCCACATGGGACTTAATGAGCCAAGATACAAAGAATTATTATCACAGGGGCAGCAATTGAAAAGAGAAACTGAAAAGTTGAGACCAAAAGGTGTGCTGAGCTTCATCTGAGAAGGGAGATATGAAGGTAGTCATTGGCCTTGCAAGTCCCTCAAAATAGAGGACACAAATTGAAGCTATAAGTTGTACTTAATACTACTTCAAGGATTGAGGAAAGTCCCCCCCCCACCAAAAAACCAATCTGTTCTTTTCCTAACTTCACCTCTCTCCACTCGTCCATTATCAGACACTGTAATATATTCCACTCAACTTGTACTTAAATATTTCTTGTACCTTGATTTTTTTCTTTGCTTCAATCATTATAGGTTAGAGATACAAAAAAATAATAATAATAATTAGGGCAGAGAACCAACTCCGTCTAATTGTTTGAAATTTTCCCAACTAGGGGCTCTGAGCTACTGTGATTATATTAATAACTTTCTATTTGACATAAACTACATAAAATATAAAAATGGGCCATGGGGACCTAAGAGCCATTATAATAACCCTAGGGGGGAAAAGTACACTAATTGTAGTGACAAGATACGGTTGATTAAAATCACCTCTGAGAAAGGGGGTAGAGAGAAGGCAGTGAACAGAGTAAAGATCACACTAAACTCCTCCCCAGACTAGAGATAGGAAAGACCTGTTCCCAGTCAACTTTGCCTCTATTCAACAGGGTAAAGAATTGGGAAGAATGAAGCACTGGCCATCCATTTCTATCCTCCACAGCAACACTAACCAGTGCTATACACTTAAAAGAGACAAAGGAAACTGAGAACTTGCAGAATCTTTTTGATTAAGAGAATTAAGTAGAAGGGCACAAAATTGCTATGTTAGAGACTAATGCCAAAGGCACATCAGCTTCTCTCACTAGAAGAAACTGTTTTACTCAATTTGTTTTTATTCTCTCCTCCTGGAAGAACTTTGACACCTAATTATCTAACTCAGTTAGGAGGGAGAGAGAAATGTTATGAGTTATGATTAATCCTCATCTGCAAAATGGAACTTATAATACTGAGACACTTATAGAAGATTTTTTGAAAATTATGGAGCATGAAGTTTACCTACTAGATGAAATAATTTGTGCATCATGAAAGAAAATTGATCCATAAACTTAAGCTATCTACATTAAAAAAAATCATTTTAAAAAAATCCATTACTTCTAGATGGAGAAAATTGAAGTATGAGGTCTAAGGTTTTGAGCAGAAATTACTACTAACTATGTATCAGGTGACTAAGGAAGAAAGGAATGTAATCAGGCTAAGACTTCACTAAATCATTTGTTTACATTGTCTTACTTCCAAATAATGAGTTTCACCACAATTGGATTCAATTTCAGAAACCTCAGTGACCTATATAAAGTTTCATTCTGAAGTTCATGCCCTCTGATGATCCATTTAAAAGAAACAAATGTAACTGAAACCTCAGAGAATACTTTTCAATAAAATAATTAGCTAGAAAGACACAAAATGTTATGGCCTGCAATTAATCTTTTTTTTTCTTTTTGGTTTAAAATAAGCATGACAAGAAAACTAATTTCTTTGATGAGATTATTAAAATGTGTGTTTTCTAGTTCGTGAATGTTTCGGTAAGTGTATTGAAGCACTGGTCACTTCCGTAGAGTAAAATCATTAACATATATCAACTGAAAGTTTATTTATAAACTAGAGCTCTACTAAACTGTTTTAAAATAAGAAAAATAAATAATAATAACAAGATTCTGATCACTCAATAAAATGTGGTGACCCAAACCCCCTTTTCCTTAAAAAAAAAAAGCTTGTTTGGTATTGGCATATTTTGGGGTGGTTGTGATTGGCTACATATAACAGGAATGTTACTATGTTCCTTGACCACAGAGAGTGGACAGTGGATAGGGCACTGGGCCTGAAGTTAGAAAGACCTGATTTCAAATCCAGCCTCAGATACTTACAAGCAGTGTGAACCTGGGGAAGTCACTTAACTGCTGTTTGCCTCAGTTTCTTCAACTTTAAAATGGGAATAATAATAACACCAACCTCACAAGGTTGTCATGAGAATCAAGTGAGATAATACTTGTAAAAAGCTCTTAGTCTAGTGCCTGGCATATAGTAGGTACTATATAAATGCTTATTTTCTTCCTTTCCCTTCCCTTTTCACATATTCTGCCACATTGCTGAATCAACCCTGAATACACAGTAGACACTAAAAATACATTTTATTTGACTGGAAAAATTATTGGGATTTTCTAGACTTTCATACATGGCAAAAAATGATGATTAAAATGATGATGATGATAATAATAATTGATATTAATATGGTACTTTAAAGTTTACCCTGCAACAATCCTACAAGGTGGGAATTTTGATTACTCTTATCTTCCATTTTACAGTTGAGGAAACTGAGGCTCAGTGGGATTAAGTGACTTATCCAAGGTTACACAGCTCATACATGTCAGAGGTAGAATTTAAAACCAGGTCTTCCTGACTCCAAGTCCAGCATTCTATCTACTATGCTAGCACATGAAATGGATTATTTTTTGGAGAAATGGAGACAAACATACATTCTCAATACAAGGAAAGATTATGTATGATTGGAATAATTATAACATTTACTTATAGAACACAATAAGAAATTTTGTTTCTTGAAAATGGGCATGCATATTCATAGTATGTATATACCATATATAGTATATATATATGCTATATATATACTATATATACATATATATACACACACACACACACACATACACAGATGCATATATGTGTTGAAATTGGATTAAGAAAGAGGAATTTTAAAAATATGTCAGTAATGAAGATCACATTAGTTTGGGTTAGGTAAGTAAATGACAACTATCAAAACTGCATTAAATTTAAGTCTTAAGAGCTTCCTAGAGCCGGCTAGTTCAGTTTTACTTTTCTGAATATGTAAACACTAGAGTTTCACTGTCTGCCCAGATGGCTTTCAAAAGTCTTGGGAAAGCACAAAACAGAGAGCTACTTAAACACCAGGGAAGGAACCAAATTAGAGAGAAACAATACTCTTATGTACAAACTTCATCTAAATGAGAATTTTTTTAAACAATACAAATGAACTCTGAATGCAGACATTTACCATCATCGTTAATGCTTTTCTTCCTGGGGGCGTAATTTTCCCAGTGCCAAATACAAACGTAAAATGTACAACCAATTAATTGTTCTTACTAGAAGAGACTTTTACTCAACTTGTATGTATTCTATTATTTTTCAAACACACACATATGCACAAACATTGGCACATAAAAGTGCCAAATTAATGTTTTACTCCTACATAAAACCCAGATCCTGAGATCGGTATTTTCCAGTCCACCAGATGGTTTCCCCTCCTCTTATTTCAGTTAACTGTGATATTTCAAGAGCATAGAAGAATTCACAGATGTATTAAGTCTCCTACTGGTTTGTCTGTAAGTATCTCATTCATTCGCAAGATAGCTACCAAAGTTTATACTTTGTATTCTGTAGCTGGGGAAAATGCTGTAAAAGAAATGGAGCCTTACAAAAGCAGCCATTTCTTTTCATTAAATTAATTCTTGTTACTGCATTACATCTCAACCTACAGCTGTCAGCAAAAAAGAAACAAATAGAAGGCAAGAAATCACTTTGGTTTTTGTTATTTGGTGGTGGTGTTTCCTGGTAATATCCTGGCAAATTGCGTTTGTCAGAGCAGGGTTAATCTTTTCAGCTTGAATTTTGTTCTAAGTGACTGTTGAAAGGGTGAATGTCTAGCTATCCAGGGGGAATGGAAGTAGTACAGGAGTCTGGTAACAGAAGAGGCATGGACTGAGCAAAATTTATATAGTGTCTACTCTATGGGAGGTGGTGTGCTAGAAATTGGAGAGGCAAGGATGGAATAAAGATACAGGCCTTGCCTTTGAGAAGCTCCCAACTAATGTGTATGCAGAGGAAGGTGGAAGAAGAGGAAGGAAAAAATAAGAATTGGACTCAAATGGCCGACATTTTACTAGGCAAGGAACTGAGACCCTGGGCTGTCCTCAGGAATAGGAAAGAACTAGTAATATCCTTCTTTGTGTCCTCAAGATTCAGGATACAAAGGTGAAAGAAACTCTTTTCATTGTACTTTCAAGGACCATCTCTTCTAATCACCTGGGCTTTCTTTGAAATTCTGTAACTTCCTTGAATTGGTCCCAGATTCTTGAGCTGTATAGTGTGGAGAGAGAATGAAAGGTCTGCTTAAGCCACTGTTCACTGGAGTCTAGCATTGATGTTCTGTCTTGGAACTCTTAGTAGAGATGTGATTTGTGTACAGTTTCTCAAACTTATGCAAATCACAGGCACTCCTTCCAACAATGCCAGTCACAAACCACTTATGCCTGGTTCTCCTGAGTGACCGATGTTTGTTCCTCCCAAAGCATCACAGAGGACACACAATGGGGAGAGGAGGGTGCTTCCTTTATTTCTTTTGAACTGGTGAGAGTACCAGTGGAGCACATCTTCCTGTCTGCAATATAGAACTAATAATCACAAACTCTTGCTATGTTTTACATAATATCTGTAAGCTCATACCTTCAAATGGTTTATGTGGCTGTCTAGGCATAATACAAATAATGAAGACTATCAGTAGATTTATTAAGAGGCATCTGGAATGGAAAGCCTCTGGACAGAGGCCATCTTCTCTGTGTTCTATAGTTCTACATATGTGTTCTATATTACTCAATACAAATTCAGTTCCTTGATCAATATAGTAAATATTAAATAATAAATTAAACAGGACACCCAGGGCTAAATCTCATCCTAAGTGTGCCTCCAAGGCTTTTTAGCACAAGGCACAGTTTAAAACTTCCAACAAATAAAATCCATTCACAAAATGAGCATCCCTAATTGCTTTCTTTCCACACCAGCTTCCTCTAAGGGGGTTTAATGCTGTTTTAATTACCACTGCTGTTTTATGTATTTTAATTAATGTTTTAAGTTTTGCACTTTTACCCTGAGGCAACTCCACAAAGGGAGTTTTGTCTTGTTTTTTTTAACCAAAAAAAAATGTCATTACCATTGCAGTTCTTGGACCAGTTGCCCAGATGTAAGGAAGCATTTACTAGGTAAGGGCTATGTATCTTATGACCACTCATTAAATACTAATCGCACCTAGAGCCCTATATTAACCCACTGGGCAGGAATTATGGCTTTATCTTTGCATGTTCCATGAATACAATTATAACTAAGGACCATGTCTTCCTTGCTGAATTAAGACTGTCCAATAGAAAAATATTTCATCATAAAATAAATGATAGAGGTTAAGAAGGTGAAGGAAGTAAGGGATAATGGGGTAGAAAATGTGCTGTAGAGCAGTGGCTGCACTGAAATTGATTATTGGTTCAAGTTGTCAACCTCTGAGAATTTGGTCTAAGAAAGACTTACAGTTAGGTTGTCCAAGCCCATGTTTCTTGAAGCAGGCAGCACGTATACACATGAGAGCTAACAGTTTGGAATTGAGAGCTCCTCTTGGGGTTGGGGTAAACAGTTTATATGCCCTTCAAAGAGTAGGTTTCCCAAGGGGTGCTAATCAACTCTGATTGGCTAACATACTGAGGGGTGGGCTATATTAAAATGAGGGTCTTGGGGTATGTGACTTAGGTCACCTAAATCTTGGTCAAAGAGACTTCAATTTCCATATCACCTGGCTTGACCACAGGGAAAATCAACATTTTCCCTGACCAGTCTGAGCAAAACACAATGAGCAGAAATACACCCATTAGCCCAAACTTAAGAGTTTCTTTTACTGTCTGATTAGATCTTGCCCTAGGTAAGTAGATTTCCCACCCTGGTTGGTTTCTGGGTAAGGAAGTAGAAAACCCTTGGTAGAATCTATCTCCACCTAAGCTTGAGGAGAACACAATAGGCCTCCCTTCCTTAGATTAAATTACTTCAGATCTTGGGTTGGGATTTGACCAGGATAAGGTGACTCAATGCATTCTCATTATCAGTAATGTCCTTCTGAAGAAGAAAAGGAACTTTGGAAGAATGGGGCTGGGGAAAACTCTGAATCTCCAGGATAATGCTTACTAAAAATCATTTTTTAACAAAGTCTAATTCAACAAGCATTTATTAAGTGCCTGCTAGGTACAAAACACTGTGAGGTACTAGGTTATGCTAGGACCAAAACTTTACTTTATTATTGATAAAGGTCCTCAAGGCTATTAAATGGACAAAGGAGGAAATATATTTGAAAGATGGCTACTAAGCCATCCAAAGATTCAAAGTGATGATCTCACTCTCATTTAGTTTATCATTCCTTTCTAATAACCAGTATTTCTAAGGCTTGCCAAGCATTTTATACATATTCATGGGACCATTAATGCAGAACTAGGAGAGACATCAAAGGTCATCAGGTCCAAACCCCACATTTTGCAGATGAGGAAACGAAGGTTGCGATTAAGGGATTTGTCTGAGGGCAGACATAATGATAGAGCCAGCAACCCTGTGAGGTAAATACTAAAGATAATTGTAAGTTCTTTTCTACAGATGGGGAAAACTGAGGCTCAGAGAGGTTGTGATTTTCCTCTCACTTAATCTCCCTGGGCCTCAGTTTCATCATTTGTAAAATGAAGGGGCTAGACTAGGCAGCCTCTGAAGGCCCATCTAGCTCTAGATGTAGGATCCATGGTCACATAGCTAATAAGTGTCAGGGGCACAATTTGAACCCAGAACTTCCCTGAACCTAAGGTAAGCATTCTTGCCAGCATGATAGAGCACACTGCCTCTCATTTCATTGAACTCTGAACTGGGTTGAATATCATACACAACAATGGAGGCATTATCTTTGCTGAGCAATATGGAGCTAATTTCATGGCTATTTTCCTATCCTGTCATTTTTAATGGGAATTTTATTTTAATAATTACTTTTTTTTAAAGATCAGAGAGTTTTCTAATAAAAGAAACTCAAAGAAACAATTATTCCATACATTATTAAAACTCATTAAATGCTGAAAAATTTAAACTGAATGAAAACATGTTTATAATAAAATAACCAGCACCTAACATCCTTGTAGCTTCCAATAAAGGTATCACTTCCAGTTAAGACTTTTGGATCTTGTTGGTGGACCTAAAACTTAATCCTTAGACTGCTTGCAATATGACGAATGTACTGTGACAGAGAAATATTTAATGACTAGTTTGCTGACATCCACAGGTAAGAGAGAGCAAACTCCTAGTTCTCAGAAAGCCCAATTTACATCTAGCACTGCAACCCTGGAGAGCTGCCTCCAGGGATCTGTGCCTATTTCCATGATATGACTGCATCCCAGGAGTTCCAGGCCAGCGTCTGAATATGATCTGTATGGAGCCAGCACAAACTGGGCCAAAGAGGAATTTAGTTTTAACTTGTTAAAATGCTCTGTTGTAACCAGTGAAATAAATATTTACTTCCACTAACCTTTACTTGTATAGGATGTTTTTACTCAAGAAGGAAGGAGGAAAAAATCTTTCTTTGCAGAAATATCCTGAAGACCTCTGTCAAATGCCCATAGACCAGGAGTTCTTAACTTTTATGTCATGAACCCCTTTGTCAATCTCATAAAACCTATAGACCCTTTTCCAGGATGTTTTTAAAAGCATAAACAAAATATATAGGATTACAGAAAAACTGATTCTATTAAAATAGAATTATAAAAATATTTTTTGAAAACAAGGTCACAGATCCTAAGTCAAAACTGTTTGGCAGTAAATACATACACATGCACACACAAATATATGCACACAAGTGCACGAATTTGTGGGTACATGCACATGTACACACACACACACACCCTAAAATAAAGCAAAACAAAATACAAATCCTTACTGGAGAAATATATGCAGCATATATTATCTCCCAGAAGTTACAAATAAAATTATGCTAGCATTTTCCTTAAGGAATACATTATTTCTGCAGAGTAGTATTAAAAATATTCTGACTAGTATGGATTTCTGTAAAAACAGCTTTAACCATACAAAATCAGCATATGAAACTTGTGTACTTTGATTTGTAGTGTAAAACAAAACATCAGTAATTCATTAACAATAATTAATAAATATAAATTCATGTTAGACGTCTTCAGAGATGTGGATAAAGTTTAATCTGATTTTCCCAGAAGACATAAATACACAAGGCTAATTTGTATTTAGTGGGCAGTGCCTTCTGACTAGTTTCTAATTTAAAAGCATTGGGTGAGAAGAACTGGACTATGAAGTTATGAAGTATATACAAGAAAAAATATTTTACAAAATACAATTACATTAATGTCTCAAACATTGTACAGATCTGAATCATTCTAAACTGAAAGGTCATCTCTCACAATTACAATATTTTTGAAACCAACTCGTGTGGGATTTGAATGATATTTTAGACACTGACATATGGTCTTGACATTTTTCAAAATTTATCCTCTTACACTAGAACATGAAGCAGTGTCTATATCAAAAATGGCTAGTTATTTCATTAATACCTACCTACACACACAGAAACCCAACACACATATGTGTAATTATATGCATTGATTTTAATTCAGCAAACATTTATTAATTGCCTACTATGAGCAAGATATTCTATGAGACATTGGGTCACACAAACATCAAAACTTTACTTTATCATTGATAAAGGATTTCAAGACTAGTAAATATATACACATATAATTATATGCATATGTAATTATTTAGTATACTAAATGTGTATATATGTATATATATACACTTATAATTACATATATCTCTGTTGGATATGGAGGAATATTATATATACATACATATGTACTCACATATGTATGCATGTCTATATATATGGACATTGTTCTCAATAGAGAAAATTTGGAAAATTTCCCACAGTTTCTACAAAATCCTACCTAATAGAATTAATCTAGGAATTAGTATTCATATTAAAGCTAAACCAAAATGACCCTAATTTGGAAATTTCATTATCTTTAACCCAATCCAATGTTTTAAAATAAACTTTCTTTTTTTGTTACTTTTTAAAACAACTTTTTAGAATAAAAACACCACATTTTTGCTGACAATAGTCTCTGTAAGAATTTAATTACAGGTGATGATCTATTGGGTAAATGAGTACAAATACAACAGTAACATCTGGTTTGGCTGGATATTTTATTTTAAAAATAGGTCAAGTTGATTACTTTGATATCATTCACCAAATCCTTTTGGATTTGATATGTGATATTTTCAGGATTCATGATCATAAAATCACTGGTCAAACCCTCTAGCAAAATGCCAAAAAAAAAAAACCCCAAACTCTGTTCAGAACAATAGCAACCTCTATTGGATTGTGATTATCTTTCTGGAAAGTCAGGATTGAATGTTCTCCATCACTCTTCCAGGATGGTCATAATTACAGGACCTGAGTGTGGTGGTGCCTAGCTACAAGCTACAAGCTGAGTAGATTTCTTTACTTCAGGAGTGCTCTGCTACAGTGAGGTAATATATCATATGTCTACACTAAGCTTGGAAACAATATGGAGTTGGTCAGGAGGCCACCAGGTTCACTAAGGAGAAGGTTCCCTTGCAGATCCATAGTGCGATTGGGCCCTTGAGTAGCTCCTGTACTTCCAGTTCAGGTGAGAGAAGGAAAGAGAAAGAAAGAAAGAAAGAAAGAAAGAAAGAAAGAAAGAAAGAAAGAAAGAAAGAAAGAAAGAAAGAAAGAAAGAAAGAAAGAAAGAAAGAAAGAAAGAAAGAAAGAAAGAAAGAAAGAAAGAAAGAGAGAAAGAAAGAAGAGAGAAAGAGAGAAAGAGAGAAAGAAAGAAAGAGAGAAAGAGAGAAAGAAAGAAAGAGAGAGAAAGAAAGAGAGAAAGAAAGAGAGAAAGAGAAAGAAAGAAAGAGAGAGAAGAGAGAAGAAAGAGAGAAAGAAAGAAAGAGAGAAAGAAAGAGAGAAAGAAAGAGAGAGAGAAAGAAAGAAAGAGAAAAGAAGAAGAAAAAGGAGGAGGAGGAGGAGGAGGAGGAGGAGAAGGAGAAGAAGAAGAAGAAGAAGAAGAAGAGAAGAAGAAGAAGAAGAAGAAGAAGAAGAAAGAAGAAGAAGAAGAAGAAGAAAGGAAGGAAGGAAGGAAGGAAGGAAGGAAAAAAGGAAGGAAAAAAGGAAGGAAGGGAGGGAGGGAGGGAGGAAGGAAGGAAGAGATTTCAGAAGGGTAGTAACTTCTCTGTATTGAGATTCTGAGCTTCACTTTCAGAATAAAACTGGAAACCCTGCTGAAGTGACATTCTTGTACCCTGAAAGACACATCTGTTCCTCATAAGTTACCATTTGCAGCTATGATATATCAACATTTTACAGTTAAATCATAAAGCCAGATATATAACAAATGCATGCTTGAAAGTTTTAAAGGTTCAAGTTTTAAGGAATTTTAGAGTTTATTCAGTTAAACCCTCCCACTTTGTAGATGAGGAAACTGAGACCCAGAAAAGGGGAGTGACTTGCCCAAGGAATAAGTAGCAGAACCTGGACTTGACCCCAGGTCTTTGACTCCACAGTCAATGTTTTTGTTTTTGTTTTTCCACTATGCCATACCTTCTGCCATAATTTATTATTTTAAAACACTACTTTCAACTGTTTGGAAATTTTGCATTCAATACATAGGAAAGTCACAAAATAATGTAAACTGATATAAGTTCACAAAAAAACTTGCAAGTAGGATAATACTAATCTTTATATTCATGTGATTTCATTTTGATTTTAAAGATGTCTAAGAAATCTATCTGTTGGGGGAAAACTATAACAATTGTAATTAAAATTCAGAGGAGCTAGGTTCAAATCCTTCACTTCCTACTTCCTATATGTATGACCACTGTCATGTCACTTAGCCTCTATGGGACTCAATTTTTTCATTTATAAATTGAAAGTGTTGGACTAAAGGACCTGGAAGATCTCTTCCAGCTCTAAATTTATGATCCTGTGCTTTACTGAGAAGTTACAAATATTGTTTCTAACAGTAGTATGCACTTGTCATTTCTCAAATGTCCAAAACCAAAATCCATTATCTTACCAATGCCTCCTTCTAAAATTGCTTCTCTCACTTTTTATTGTTATTAGTGCCAACCCAGTACAGGTCCTCTTCATCTCTCTACAGGATCATTGCAAAAGCTTTCCCCCCTTCTCATCTGTCCCACACACTGCTGCCAGATTTATCATTTTTATGTAGCCTCTATTTTATTTTACCTTTTTTTTTTCCAATTAACGAGCATTATTTTTCTCTCCTATCTACCTTCCTCTTCCAGTTGGGAAAAAAAAAGTGAAAACTTTGTAAGAAATATGCATGGCCAAGCAAAATAAATTCATGCAGTTGCCATGTTCAAAAATAAATGGTTCATTCTACATCTTGAGTTCATCATCTCTTTGTCAGGAAAGTGGTAGCAAGTTATATCATAGGTCCATTGGAATTATGGTTGCTATTATGTTGCTTATAGTTCTTAAGTCTTTTCAAAGTTGTTTGTCTTTACAACGGTGCTATTATTGTATAATTTTTCTCTTGGTCTTGTTTGTTTGACTGTGCATCAATCAATTCATACATATCTTCCCAGATTTCTCTCAAATGTCCCTTTTGTAATTTCCTATACTACAATAGTATTTCATCACATTTATTTACCATAATTTGTTCTGCTAGGTTAAGGAAAGAAGATGAGAAAATTTTGAACATCCATTCATACATGTTACATTTGTCATGTAACAGAGTTAAAGTCATAGTGATTATAATATTTTCCAAATAAAAATACAAAATGCAAGGTATAACCTATCAGTGGTTGTCTGCTGACAGGCCTTAACAAGCAAGTGTCGGCAGGCAAGATTATTGTGCATTGTTGAGAAGTCCAGCATGCATTGGCAGGAATATGTGCATGTAATGACTTGTTTATAATATGACAGTTACATGACACAATATTTCATCATCAAAATTCCAATGCAGAAAACCCCCCACAAATTTATAACAAATTATCAAATTTAAGATGCTTCATTTTTAAAAAATATTTTAAATGACCATTAAAAGATTAAAGAAAGTAGATTTCCAGGGAGCTGAGTAATTTTTTTTGTAAAGGGGGAGGTAGGCCAAATAAGTTTGGGAATCTCTGTATAGAGGTAGAACAAATACAGCCAAATGCACAGGACAAGAAATCATGAAGCCCACCAACAATATAACAGTCTTATGAATTAACACTACATGTCCTTTAATTCTTCAGGCACTTACTCATTTACCTGCTCTACCAGTCTCCACCCTCTGGAAGAGCCTACACACCAACCCAGGATTTTGTGCTTTCACACACAGGAAGATTCTCTTCTTACTACAAAATTCTGCCGAAGCCCAACCCTACTACAATAAGTAGTAAATATACATTCATTCATTCAATAAACATTTATTAGGTGCTTACAATATGCCAGGCATTGTGTTAAGCACTAGAAATACAAAAACACGCAAAAGCAGTACCTTCAACCAGCTTACAATCTAATGAGGCAGACAACAAACAAATACATACAAAGCAAGCTATATACAGAATAAATGGGAAATAATTAAAAGAGGAAAAGCACTGCAATTGAGGGGCTTAGGGAAAGTTTCTTGTACAAGTCAGGATTTTAGTTGTGACTTAAAGAAATCTAGTGAGGTCAATAGTCTGAGTTCAGGAGGGAGAGAGTTCTAGGCATGGGGGATAGCCAGAGAAAATGCCTGGAGCCATGAGATGGAGTGTTCTTATTCATGAAATAGCCAATATCAAACTACCAAAAAATTATTTTATAGAGTTAGAAAAAATAATAACAAGGTCCAGAATATCAAGGGAACTAATGAAAAGAAATTCAGGGGAAGGTGGCCTAGAAATTCCAGATCTTAAATTGTATTATAAAGCATCAATCATCAAAACTGCTTGGTACTGGCTAAGAAACAGAGTGGTAGGTCAGTGGAATAGGTTAAGTATGCAAGACACAGTAGTCAATGACTACAGTAATCTATTATTTGATAAACCCAAAGACCCCAGCTTCTGGGATAAGAACTCACTCTTTGAAAAAAAGTGCTGGGAAAACTGGAAAAGAATATGGCAGAAACTAGGCATAGACCAAGATCTCACACCATATACCAGAATAAAATCAAAATGGGTTCATGATTTAGATACAAAGGCTGATAATGTAAGTAAACTGGGAAAGCAAGGAATAGTTTATGTATCAGATCTTTGGAGAACAGAAAAATTCATGACCAAACAGGAGATAGAGAACATTATGAAAAGCAAAATGGATAATTTTGATTACATTAAATTGAAAAGTTTTTGCACAAACAAAGCTAATGCAATCAAGATTAGAAGGAAGTAGAAAATTGGGAAAGAATTTTTACAACCAGTCTCTCTGATAAGGGCCTCATTTCTAAAATATATAGGGAATTAAGTCAAATTTATAAGAATGCAAGCCATTCCCTAGTTGATAAATGGTCAAAGGATATGAACAGGGCAGTTCTCAGATGAAGAAATTAAAGCCATCTATAGTCATATGAAAAAATGCTCTAAATCACTATTGATTAGAGAAATGCACATCAAAACAATTCTGAGGTACCACATCACACCTGTCAAATTGGCCAACATGACAAAACAGGAAAATGATAAATGTTGGAGAAGATGTGGGAAAATTGGAACACTAATGCATTGTTGGTGGAGTTGTGAAATGATCCAACCATTTTGGAGAACAATTTGGAACTATGCCCAAAGGGCTATAAAAATGTGCAAACCCTTTGACCCAATAGCACTTCTAGGGCTATATCCCAGAGAGATCATAGTAATGGGAAAAGGACCCATATGTACAAAAATATTCATAGCAGCTCTTTTTGTGGTGGCAAAGAATTGGAAATTGAGAGGATGCCCATCAATTGGGGAATGGCTGAGCAAGTTGTGGTATATGAATGTAATGGAATACTATTGTGGTATAAGAAATGATGAACAGGCTGACTTCAGAAAAACCTGGAAAGACTTGCATGGTCTGATGCTGAGCAAAATGAGCAGAACCAGGAGAACATTGTACCCAGTAACAGCCACGTTGTGCAACGACTAATATTGATAAACTTAACCCTACTCAGCAATACAAGGATCTAATCTCCAAAGGCCTCATGATGGAAAATGCTATCCACATCCAAAGAAAGAACTATGAAAGTTGAATTGCTATTTTTTATCTCTTCTGTTGAGTTTTGTTTCCTCTTTCTGATGGTTCCCTCCTATTGGTTTTAATTTTTACTTACAACACCACTAATATGTTTAATAGGAATATAAATGTATAGGCTATATCAGATTGTGCACCGTCTTGGGGAAAGTGGTAGGGAGGGAGGGGGAGAAAAATTTTAAACTCAAAAGCATATGGAGTGATTATTGATAAATCAAAATAAATTAATAAAATTTTTAAAAATAGAAAAATAGAAAAAAAAAACATGAAACAGCCAGGAGGCTAGTGTCACTGGACTGAAGAGTACTTGCCAGGATATAAGAAGACTGGAAAGGTAGGAGGAGGCTTCCTCATGAAGGACTTGGAATATGAATGTTTTGTATTTGTTCCTGGAGGCAACAGGAAGCTGGTATAGTAGACATTGATTTTATTCAACTATGTAAAGAGGTTGGAGAAGGAGGGCTTAAAGAGCAGAAAACTGGGCTTTCACATTCTGACTGTGGCAGTCCTTAAGTAAGAGCACTCCAAGGCTACAAAGACTTTGTCTATATCACCTATCTCATTCAATGCTGATAAAAGCAGCAGGAGCATATTCAGTTAAGAAAGGGAAGGGAAGAACAGAAATGACTGGAACAGAGGACCAACATAGATGGCTGCACTGGGCCTGAATGTAAAGAGATGGAAATACAACAGAGACCAGTTGTTTCCTTCCTCCAAGTTATACCTGGGGTAGGAACTAAGCAAATTTATGACTAAGCAAATGAAGTAAATTTCATTAAAAACCTAGAACACACACAGATAAATCAACAGAGAAGATACTAAAATTAGAAGGCATTATGAATAATGAATTGCAAAAAATTACTAACTTCCCTAAATAAATATTATGACAAAGGAAAATAAAACAATGCCTGAAATGGAACCCTATGGGATCCCAAGAAGTCATGGAACCACAACAGAATGTCCAAAAATGGTGAGAGAAATTGGAACCATAAGAGGAGTTATAGCGTAATTCTCAGAATAGAAAAAAATCTATGGTGATATCTCTCGGAAAAAAAAAGTGAAAGAAAATGTGTTAGAATATGAAGATACTGAAGTAAAGGACAATCTGGAGGAAGTGGGAGCAGGGTGAAGGTAATAACATTTAGAGAATATATAATCTTTATATAAAGCAAAAGTCATTGATCTCAAAGACAGGCTGTGCAGAGACAACTTGATTAATCAAAAAAACCTATATAATATAATACATAACACAAAAAAATTGAAAATTGCCCAGAACTTCTCAATTGAGAAAACAAAGTACCTATTGAAAGAATCCTAGGAAAAGAAGAAAAACCTTATGCTTTAAACTCTGAGACACACTGGTTAAATTGAACAATTCTAACGACAAACACCAAATTCTACAAATGAACAGGAGAAAGACCTTCGAATATAAATGGAAAATAATTAGAATAACAAAGACTATTCTATAGCCATCAAAAAACCACAAAAGGGAACAGAATAACACACTAAAAAAAGCAAATAAATCAAGATGCAACCCAAGTGAATACCCTGAAAACATGATCCCAATCATCAATATAAGAAGATGAATATTCAATACTGGAGATGCATTTGAAGCATTCCTGCAAAAAACAAACAGATGTGAGCATATTATTCAACTTACAAATGCTTCACAGGGAAACACAAGAAAGTTAAAGAAATATAGCTAATAAGGAAAAATATATTCAGAAAAAGAAATACTTTAACATTTTTTAAAGTACGCAAAAGACAAAAGCAGAATTTAAAGAAATAGGAAAAGTAATAGCAGAGGAGCAGACTTGAAGCACCATAAACTAAAGCTCACAGCCCCCCTACAGATGAATCACTTTATTTTATGAAACTAAATAACAGAATAAAGGGGTACACAAATGGAGGGAGGTAAATGGGGAGTAGAGGGGAATTGTGATGTACTTTAACCAAGTCCATGGATCAGTAACAAAGTCTACTTATTCAACAAAGAAAGATTAGGGGAGAATGGCAAAAGGGAAAAAATGAAACATGAAGAAAGAAAGGAGTATGTCTCAATCCCAGTTAGGGGGAATGGAATTCCATGCAAAATGACTCCCATGGGGGGAAAGATTTATATGTCTGTAATGGGAGATGGGGGATCTTAAAATGTGTCTAATCTGGGAGAAGGAGGTTATCTGTACATAGAGAAACTGCTTCCTCTGAGAGGGTGTTATACATTCATACCATACTGACTTAGAAGAAGGAAAAACTGGAGCTTCTGGGGGCAACTGGCATCCAAGAGAGCGGGAGGACATGGACTCAGAGAGGAGATTTCATGGGAAATGGGAAGGACATTGATCATGAATAGGACAGGGGTTTGAATTAGACCATACAATTTGGGACTGGGGGTAAATTATATCATGGGGCAAGACTTTTATCCACATTACCTCCCTCATGAATTAATACATCTAAAAGAAAGAGGTACAACAGAAAACAGGGATGAGGTGGCAAGATATGAAGGGCAATAACAGAAATTGGTTAGAAATGGGAGCTCAAATTTGGGGCTTCAGAAGCTTTTATTCTATGAAGAATATAATGAAATTCAAGAAGGGATAAATATATATGTAATACATATGTATATTATGTATGTATGTATAGATAGATAGATAGATAGATAGATAGATAGATAGATAGATAGATAGATAGATAGATAGATCAAAGAATAAAATTCTAAATAGATGGAAAAGAGAAAGTATTAATGAAGAGAACTGGATTTTTTGAAAAATGTGTGGGGAAAAAAATCTAATAAACAAAAAAGTTGGAAGAGAAGGGAGGCGAGGTGCTTGAACTAAGCACTTAACTAAGAATGTGTTGGGGGGAATAAGAAGGGAAAGAGAGGAAGAGTTAGACAATTAAGAAAAAGAAAAAAAAGAAAAGAAATAAGTAATACTTTCCTAGTTTCCAAAACTAAATTAAGAAAAACTCATCATGGGAGAAAGTACTGGCTTAAGAGGAAAGGATGTTTTTTTAAAAAAAATCCCAATTTAGAAAAAAATTAGAAACACAAATGAAGAAAAAATAAACTGAATTCTCATAACTTTAGTTATGAATGTATTAAACCACTCAATTAAAAGAGTGATAAATTGGTTAAGAAAACAAAATGCTACAATCTGTTGTTTACAAGAAACACATCTGAAAAACAAAAACATACATAGAATAAAAATGAGAGGCTAGAACAAAATTTACTTTACATCAGGTGATGTAAAGAATAAAAAAGGCAGGACTTGCAATCATGCAATCAGGAAAAGCACAAATAAAAATTCATTATATTAACAGATAAACAAGGAAATTACATTATGCTTAAAGAAACCATAGAAAATGAAGTAATAGCAACATCAAAGAAAGATTTCCAAGTGGCATAGAATTTAATTCAAAAGGAAAAACTAAATAAATTACAAGACATAGTAAGAATAGTAACGGCGTATTGTATATGAGTCCTCTCAGAACTGAATATATCATATAATCACATAGGTTTTTTAAATTAAAGGAGGAAATATAGAATTGAACAAACTGAGTTTAAAGCTAAAAAATTTACATCACATTCTAAATGGAACAACCAACGAATGCATATATTTCTAAGCAACACACTTTTATAAAATTACTTTTATAAAATCTAACCATTTGAGCACAGAGGAATTGCAAATAAACATAATAAGGAGGAAATACTAAATGCATCCTTAAGATATCATAACACAATAAAGAGTAATCAATTAAAGAAGAAGGACAAAAATCTATAAGACTAAATGGAGGTTTAATAATGAAGTCCTAAATAATAAATGAATTAAAGAAAAAATCATAAAAATAACAATTATATAAAAGGCAATGGTAGTGTTGAGACAACATGAAATTTATGGAATGCAGCTAAGATAGCATTCAGTAAAAAATTATAATCCAATCAGCTTATGTTAACAAAATAATGGGGAGAATGGAACAACTGAATGTGCATTTAAAAAAATAGAAACCAACAAATTAACCCCAAAATAAGCACTAAAAAGAAACACCTAAAATTTCAGGGAGAAATGGGTAAATTGTATACGGAAAGATTATAGAACTGATAAGTAAAAATAAAAGCTGGTTAACTGAAATGACTAACAAAATCAATAAACATTTAGCCAACATGTTTGTAAATAAGAGGTTAGAAAATTGAACGAGCAAAATAAAAATGAAAAAAGCAAAACCACAACAAAACCAGAGAAAAAATCATTTTAATAATCTACTATGTGTAGTTATATGCCAAGAAAACTGAGAGTCCAAAAGAAAGTGTATTACTTTGAAAACATAAAAAAAATACTCACCAGAACACCAGAGATCCTAAATAATGCAAATTCACAAAATGAAATAGAACTAGTTATAAAAGAATTATTTTTAAAAACTTCTGATTTCTGATAGATTTATAAAATAATTTCAGTAAAAATTTTAAGTATAATTAATGCCCCTATTATACAAATTATTTTCAAAAATTGAAAAAGATAGTACTCTACCATACTCTTTTATAAGACAATATAGTGCTAATACCTAAACTAGGAAAGAATAGGCAGAGTAAGAGTACAGTTTACCAATATAATTAATGAATCAATTAAAATTTTTTTTAAATTAAAATCCAGACATCCATATATCCAGACAATAAAATCCAGATGCTGGCAACTTATTCTAAAAAAAATTCATGATGAACAAATTAAATTTATACTAAGGATACAAGGATGGTTCAACATTTGAAAACAAAAACATAATTGTTATTAAAAACAAAAACTTTCAAAACTACATAATTATCTCTATGATAAAGTATAACACTCATTTATGCTTAAAATTCCTTATAAAGTATAAGCATAAACAGAATCATTCTAAGTTTATTTTAAAAATAAATTTATTATTTACTTATTTTAGCATTTATTTTTTTTAAACTTTGAGTTCTGAATTCTTTCCTTCCCACCCATCCCTACTCCACCCATTCAGAAGGCAAGAAATGTGATACCAATTATACATGTGAAATCATGCAAAACATATTTTCATAATAGCCCTGTTGCAAAAAAAAGCAAGACAAATGAAGAAAATGAAAGAAAAATATGTTTCAATCTGCAGTTAGACTCTATCAGTTCTCTCTCTGGGGGTGGATAGCATTTTTCATCACAAGCCCTTTCAGACTATCATGGATCATTATATTTATCAGAATAGTGAAGTCATTCACAGTTAATGATTGTATAATATTGCTGTTACTATGTACAATGTTTTCCTGGTTCTTCTCACTTCATTTTGCAGCAGTTCATATAAATATTCCCAGGTTTTTCTAAGAGCATCCTGCTCATCATTTCTTATAGCATAATAGTATTCCATCATGATCATAAACCATAACTTATTCATCCATTTCCCAGTTGATGGGCATCTCCTTGATTTCCAATTTTTTTTTGCCACTACAAAAAGAACTGCTATAAATATTTTTGTACATGCAGGTCCTTTTCCTTCTTCTTTGATCTCTTTGCTGGATCAAAAGGTATACACGACTTTAGAGCCATTTGGATGTAGTTCCAAATGGTTCTCCAGAATGGCTGGAACAGTTCATAACTCCACCAACAGTGCACCAGTGTCCCAATTTTTCCACATCCCCTCCAACATTTGTCATTTTCATTTTCTGTCACATTAGCCAATCTCATGGATGTGGGATGATACCTCAGAGTTGCTTTAGTATTCATTTCTCTAATCAATAGTGATTTAGAGCATCTTTTCATGAGATTTCCCAGTAAACACTGGAGTAAAACAAAGTTGCTTGCTTGCTCTGTCAATATTTGTTATAGTTCTAGAAATGCTAGCAATGACAATAAGACAAGAGAAACAAATTAAAGATAAAAGGGTGGGCAAAGAGGATAAAAAATTACCCTTACTTGCTAATGACATGATGGTGTACTTACAAAAACTTAGTGAATCTGAAAAGAAATGAATTGAGACAATAATTTCAGTAAATTTACAAGCTACACAATACCTCATTACAAATCAACAAAACAAATAACAAAATTTATGTGGCACTAGAAGAATGAACATCACATTCAAAATAATACCAAAGGCATAAAATATTTAAAAGTAAATCAACCAATCCATATTCAATATTTGTATAAATTCAAATACAAAATGGCTATTCCACATCTGGTATGATTAAGCCCAAGTGTTTAAACATACAGTCCTTGCATAAAAATATATTCCACTACATTCAGTAGAAGCAGTTCCCAAGGCTGTTAAAATCAGTTCAGAAAAATGAAGTCAAATAAAAGCCTCTTCTAAGGAGATAAGCAGAATACATAGAGACTCCCTGAGATGTCATGAGCGCCTTTCCAAAGTCCAAAAAGCTGTTTCTATATTCTTTTTGTCTATAGCATCCATAGTTGGGTTCTAGTATAACCTATCTGGGCCAAAGTTAACCCAAACCACTCCAGCTCTGCAACATTTCTTTGTTCACAACAATCCAGACTGATGTTGTTGGGGGTTAACATATGCCTCCCTAGTTTCATCAGTATCCTAACCCACATATGTTTATTAGATAAATAAACAACAATTAAAATAGTAGGATGAATACTCAGTGCTCATGGCTGGGTCATGCCAATGTAACAAAAATGACAACACTACTAAAATTAATTTACAGATCTCCTGATATACTAACCAAAACTACCAAGAAACTTTCTAGAGCTAGATGAAGTAATTTAAAATCATTTGAATGAATAAAAGATCTGGAATATCTAGGGAAATAAGTGGAAAAAAAATGTAAGAATGAAGGCGACATAGTACTTCTTACTTCAAACTATATTACAAGGCAACAGTCATCAAAATAATTTCAAATTGATTCAAAAAATAGAGAAATCAATCAAAGGAACAGAATCAGAAATAATGGAATGCAATAACAAAATAAATGCTAAAGCACAATTTACTTAGGCAAGAACTCTTTATGTGATAACTTCTAGGAAAACTGGAAATATTTGGCAGAAATTAGACTTAAACAACCACTTTTTATATTCAAAATGGATATACAATCTTATTGAAAATCAAGCAGCAAAAAAAATTAGGAGGGAAGCAGATCATATACCTTTTATAGTTATTGGTAGATGTGTAATAAACCAAATAAGGAAAACTGTTAAACAAAAAATAAGGTAGATTCTTTTCATTATCTTTCCCATGCATACTGCATGAATTTGTATGAACATGTAGGAGAGTGTGGCCCAGTTTAGTGTGGAAATGTTTTCTAATTACTGTTCTTGTTACAGCCTTTGCTAAGAGCTAATTGGATCTAGTAGGCAGCTAGGTGGCACAAGTCAGGAAGACCTGAGTTCAAATATGGCCTCAGACCCTTCCTAGCTATGTGACCGTGTCCAAGTCACTAAACCCTCTGTGCCTTAGTTTCCTCATCTGTAAAATGAGCTGGTGAAGGAATGGCAAACCACTTTGCCAGGAAATCTCCAAATAGGGTCATGAAGGATTGGACACAACTGAACAACAACAATTTAATCTAGTAGCTGATAGTAGGAAGGACATTGGTGCTTGTCTTTGTGCTATTGTCAAGAGTGTTGTGTTAGAAACAAACCCATGAATTATATGAACACAATTACAAAACACTTTTTACCCAAATAAAGTCAGATCTAA
Source organism: Phascolarctos cinereus (assembly GCF_003287225.1). Lineage (NCBI taxonomy): Eukaryota > Metazoa > Chordata > Mammalia > Diprotodontia > Phascolarctidae > Phascolarctos > Phascolarctos cinereus. The sequence goes on from NW_027555958.1 coordinate 184,091,150, forward strand.
ATAACTGGAAAAACATCAGTTGCTCATGGGTTTTCTACTAAGCTAATTTACTTATTCAGTGCGATATCAATCAAACTACCAAAAAAATTATTTTATAGAGTCAGAAAAAATAGCAAGATTCATTTGGAATAACAAAAGGTTCAGAATATCAAGGGAACTAATGAAAAGAAATTCAGGGGAAGGTGGCCTAGAAATTCCAGATCTTAAATTGTATTATAAAGCAGCAATCATCAAAACTGCTTGATACTGGCTAAGAAAAAGAGTGGTGGATCAGTGGAATAGGTTAAGTATGCAAGACACAGTAGTCAATGACTACAGTAATCTATTATTTGATAAACCCAAAGACCCCAGCTTCTGGGATAAGAACTCACTCTTTGAAAAAAAGTGCTGGGAAAACTGGAAAAGAATATGGCAGAAACTAGGCATAGACCAAAATCTCACACCATATACCAAAACAAAGTCAAAATGGTTCATGATTTAGATATAAAGGCTGATACTGTAAGCAAACTGGGAGAGCAAGGAATAGTCTACTTATCAGATTTATGGAGAACAGAAGAGTTCATGACCAAACAGGAGATAGAGAACATTATGAAAAGCAAAATGGATAACTTTGATTACATTAAATTGAAAAGTTTTTGCACAAACAAAGCCAATGCAATCAAGATTAGAAGGAAGGTAGAAAACTGGGAAAGAATTTTTACAATCAGTCTCTCCGATAAGGGCCTCATTTCTAAAATATATAGGGAATTAAGTCAAATTTATAAGAATACAAGTCATTCCCCAATTGATAAATGGTCAAAGGATATGAACAGGCAGTTCTCAGATGAAGAAATTAAAGCCATCTATAGTTATATGAAAGGAATGCTCTAAATCACTATTGATTAGAGAAATGCAAATCAAAACAATTCTGAGGTACCACATCACACCTGTCAAATTGGCCAACATGACAAAACAGGAAAATGATAAATGTTGGAGAAGATGTGGGAGAATTGGAACACTAAAGCATTGTTGGTAGAGTTGCAAAATGATCCAACCATTTTGGAGAGCAATTTGGAACTATGTTCAAAGGGCTATAAAAATGTGCATGCCTTTGACCCAGCAATAGCACTTCTAGGGCTATATCCCAGAGAGATCATAGTAATGGGAAAAGGACCCATATGTACAAAAATATTCATAGCAGCTCTTTTTATGGTGGCAAAGAATTGGAAATTGAGAGGATGCCCATCAATTGGGGAATGGCTGAACAAGTTGTGGTATATGAATGTAATGGAATACTATTGTGGTATAAGAAATGATGAACAGGCTGACTTCAAAAAAACCTGGAAAGACTTGTATGGTCTGATGCTGAGTGAAATGAGCAGAAGCAGGAGGACATTGTACACAGTAACAGCCATGTTGTGCAATGCCTAATATTGATAGACTTAACCCTACTCAGCAATACAAGGATCTAAAACATCTCCAAAGGCCTCATGATGGAAAATGCTATCCATATCCACAGAAAGAACTAAAGAACTATGGAGTTTGAATGCAGATCGAAGCATACCATTTGCTATTTTTTTTCTTCTGTTGTGTTTTGTTTCCTCTTTCTGGTGGTTCCTCCTATTGATTCTAATTTTTACCTACAACATCACTAATGTGAAAATATGCTTAATAGGAATGCATAAGTATAGCCTATATCAGATTGTGTGCTGTCTTGGGGAGGTAGGTGGGGGGGGAATTTAAAACTCAAAAGCTTATGGAAGTGATTGTTGATATTTCAAAATAAATTAATTAAAAATTAAAAAAACAAAACAAGACAAAAAAAAAGAGTGTTGTGTTAGAAGTGTAGACCTACAGGGCTACGCTTAGAATAAGTGTTAACAGCTGCTTTTTGGATAATCGACCTACAAATTGGAGCTGTGCAAATTGAAAACTGCAAGTTGGAGGAATACCCCAGAGTGGGTGCTGCATATAAACCAGGAAACTCTGTTCAGAAAGGTGAAGTGTTTTCCCCAGGGTTATACAGAGAGCAAGTATTGGAGCCAAGTCCTCTGATTTTAGATTAAGGCTTTTTTTCTTTTATTTTCCTTGCAGTTTCCACACCTGTAACAAGTAGTTGCTTAGCCACCAGCATCATCCTCATCCTTATCCTTGATTCCTCATTACTGCTTAACCCACATATCAAATTCATTGCCAAATCTTGTTGCTTTCTACCTTCACAATATCGTTTGTATACATATCCCCTTCCCTCCATTCACACAAATACGTATATATATGTATATATGTGTGTGTATATATATATGTATATATATATACACACATATATATCTCATCATTACTATTACATAGCCTTCTAATTGATCATGTTATCAAATATATGCTCCACCCAGCTACCAAAATGATTTTTCTAAGGCCTAGGACTGACCTTATCACCTCCCTGCTCAATAAACTCCAATGACTCCCTATTACATTCAAGATCAAATACTGCTCCTCTCTTTAGCAGTTAAAGTTCCATATGTAACCTGGCCCTTCCTACCTTTCTAAGCTTCTTACACTTCCACACATGTTATGATTCATCTACATTCACATACCTGCTGTTCTTCACAACAATTAAACAGAAGGCCTGGGGGTGGTTCTGTTACATCTTAATGATCTTAAAAGAAAAATGGAAAATAAAGGGAAGAGGAATACACTGTAGCGGGGTGTGGAGGGAGAGGGGAAGACAGAAAGAAAAGTTAGGGAAAATCATCTCACATAATCAGAATATGCAAGTAGAGGTCTATACAAATAAGGATGAAGGGGTGGGAGGATGGCTGACACTTGAACCTTACTCTTGCATGAACTGGTCAAAGGAGGGATGACACATGAAGTTGGTTACAGAAATACATTTCACTCAACAGAGAAATAGGGAAAAGAGAGAAGGGAAAAGGGAGAATTGGAGGGAAGGCAAACTAAAAGAAGAATTAGTATTAAGCAAAACAAACTCTAAGGATGTACAAAAATATTAATAACTTTTTTGGGTATCAAAGAATTAGAATCTGAGGGGATTCCCATCATGTAGAAAATAACTAAATGGGTTGTGGTATCTGGATGTCATGGACTGTTGTTGTGCTAAAGAAATGATGAAGGGAATGGTCTCAGAGAAACTTGGGAAATGTAGAGGAACTGATGCAGGGTGAAGTGAAGAGAACCAGGAGAACAATTTGTACGGTGATGACAATATCATAGAGACAAATAGCTTTGAAAGAATTAGGAACTCTGATAAATGTAATGATCAAACATGATTCCAGAACATTACTGATGAAACATGATACACCTTGCTTATAGAGAAGAGACTTTAGAGTATAGAATGAGACATATGTTTACACTTACATGTATACATGCAAAAATGTTTATGTACAAATGTTTATACAGACACATGTAAGTGTATAGGTTTTAATATTTTATATGTGTGCATACACATGTCAGTTGTATGCAGATGTATACATGCATGTGCATGTACATATTTTTATAGTTTTTTCTTTTATACATGGCCAATATGGAAATTTGTTTTGCTTCACTATACATGTTTTTAACAGGTGTATTCTTTTTTTCATTTGCAGTTGAGGATGGGTAGGATGGGAAGGAAAAAGGGTAGATTTCTGTCCATTGAAAAATAAAATTTAACTTAAAAAACAAACAACCAAGATCTATACAGGATAAATTGGAGATAGTCTTTGAAGGAAGTCACTAGCATTGAGGGAGATTAGGAAAAACTTCTTATAAAAGGCAGAATTTTAGCTGAAGCTTGAAGAAACCAGACAACCCGGTATCTCTGCTGGGCAGGCTGCTTTGATGGGTTCCTAGGATCTACTCACCCTTATTGTCTGACTCTCTTCTCTGCTTCCAGGGGTCATGCTTTTCAAAGCTACTTCTTACTTCACATAACTGACACTGTAAGCTGTGTCTGTATTATGTATATGTCTCTGCTCTCAGCTAGATGTAGTGTTTCCTACAGTTCTTCTTCAAAGCTACATGGTTCACATGGGGGATGTGGGATGGGGGATTGTGGGGAGAAATTCTCTCTTCCCCCATTCCCCACAAGAGTCTCCTACTACAGGCAGCTCCCAGCTTGCAATTGTTCTTACTCTTGAACTTCTGAAATTTGTCTGGGATTTAGCTATTTAAAGCCCCCAGAGGCATGGTAAATTTATTTGCTCTTGACTCAGTCAGAGAGGTCTTTGCACCTCATAAAGGGACCACAGGGTGTCACACCTTATGGAGGGAAGATGATATTCCCCCCTCCCTTGTAGGTAAAATGAGATATTTTGATGAAATGATCTTTAAAGTCCCTTCTCACTCTAATAATCATATGACCATTCACAATCTGGGTCCAACTTATTTTTTAACCTTGTTTCATATTATTTCCCCATCAGAACTCTATGTCCAGGAAAAATGTATCACTAACTGTTTTCTGAACTTTATATGTCACTTCCACCTTTCTATAATGTTCAGGTAGGTCCCCTTGCCTGAAATACAGTCCTTCCTTAACTCTGCCCATCAGAATCATATATTCCTTCCCTTCATGTACCATTTTTAAGATCCCAAGATCCTCTACTTAGTGCTTTTTCTCTTATGTCAAATTTTTGTATTTACATATGTGAATGTGTTCACAATGCATCTCCAGTTGAAAAAAAAATTCCTTAAGGGTGAGTTGTTTATATCTTTTTATATCTAGAGCATAGTGGGGTATCTTGTACATAGTATGTTTGTTGAGCTGAATTACATTCTATGTGTAGAATTTGGGTAGTTAGAGACTAGCAAGGGGAGTATTTCAGGAAAGGGAACCAGCTGGAAGAAAGGTTTGAAGACAAAAGTGGGCATAATGACATAGGTAAAGGACAGCAGAGGAACAGGGTTACTGGAGAGGTTTATACTAGCAAGTGGTAGAAGAAAAAAATGGACAGATAGGGTAAGGCTAATTAGGGGGTGTGAGAGGAGAAAGGAACTTCAATAGCAAGCTAAAGAGTTTAAATTTTATCTCTAGAAACTTTTGTACAGGAGAGTAACATGAGGAGAATAATACAAGGAGATCAGCATTTTGGAAAGGTTACTATGACAGTACTGTGCAGAATGAACTAGGGGAGAGGGAAACAGACAGACAGTCAGTGACAGAAAGAGAGAAGGAGAGAGAGAGAGACAGAGAGAGAGAGAGAGAGAGAGAGAGAGAGAGAGAGAGAGAGAGAGAGAGAGAGAGAGAGAGAGAGAGAGAGAGAGCTCACACCATCAGGAATCTACTGTAATAACTCAAGCATGAGATAGAGTTGCAGGAGTAAGGACATGAAACCTTACAAAGGAACAACATGAATATGAGACATTACAAAGGACCAAGTGACAAGATATGGTGAGGTGACTGATTGGCTATAGGGGATAAAAGAGAAGGATAAATCAAAGTTGGCTCTGGGGTTTTGAGCCTGAATGACAGAGAGATGGTAGCAACCACTGACAAAAATAGGAAAGTCAAGAGGAGGGGCAGGAATTTGACTTGATATTCAACTCTTTGGGCATCTAGGTGGTGCTGGTCCTGGAGTCAGGAAGACTCATCTTCCTGAGTTCGAATCCAGCCTCAGACACTTATTAGTTATGTGACCCTGGGCAAATCACTTAACCCTGTTTACCTCAGTTCATCATCTGCAAAATGAGCTGGAGAAGAAAATGTATACTTCTGCATCTTTGCCAAGAAAACCCCGAATGGGGTCACAAAGAGTTAGACACAGCTGAAAACAACTGAACACCAGCATTCGACTCTGTGTTGGTCAGCATGCCATTAGGACTTCAATCAATTAATCAACATTTATGAAATATCTACTGCATGCCAGGCACTGAACATTTCAAATCCAAACATTCTGAATCCAAATTGTACTCATTTTGCCTAACTAAATTCACTAAGTATGGTATCGTGGCAAGCACATTGAACTTAAGAGTCAGAAGACCTGGGTTCGAATCCTAGATCTCAACACTCACTAGCTTTCTGACTTTGGGAGTCAAAACACCTCTCTAAGTCTCAGTTTCCTCATCTGGAAAATGAGGATGGGTTATTCATCTGGTAATAAACAAAGGATGGCAGGAGTCAGCTAGAATAATTTATTGGTATCCTCACATTGTCAAGAGAAATTGAACAAGGCCTCCAGCACATTGGAAAGACCTATGGGAAAGCATGAATAAGAGTCCCCAGAATAGGCAAGTAGCAATGGGCAGAGATCTGCATTACTGGGGAAAACATTAGAGGAACCACCAGTTTCCAAATCATGAAATCACAAATTCACTTGATTAAAAGGGGGAATAATAATATTTATAATATGTATAACACATATTATATTATAACTCCACAAGGTTTTGAGGAATGTGTTTTGTAATCCTTAAACTCTTTGAGAGCAGGAGCTATTTTGTTTGATTCTGTTTTATTTTCTTCGTATCTTCAGGGGTTGGTTAGCACATTGCCTGTAATATAGCAAGCACTGAATGAATGTTTTTCTAATTGGATTGAATTGAATTGGTTGGTTGATTTAAATTGAATATAAATGTGAGTTGTAGTGAATATGAGCTATTACTACTAGTTTTGCCATTCACTAGCCTTGTGACCTTGGGAAAGTCACATAACCTTTCTGTGCCTCAGTTTTCTTATCCATAAAATGAAAGGTTAACCTTGAAGAATTCTAAGGTTCCTTTCAGCTCTAAATCTATAATCTAATAAACAAATTTAAGCCTCCTTTTCTTTATCTCTGAATCAGTGGTTCTCAAAATTTTTTTTTATCTCAGGATCTTTTAGCACTCTTCAAAATTATTGAAGACTCTGCAAAGAGCTTTTATCTATTGTGTTATAGCTATCAACTTTTACTGTATTAGAAATTTTAAAATCTTAGTATATAATAAAAATAGCTTTGACTTCAAAGATGCACTGAAAGGGCGCTAGGGACCCACCTATTGTGCCTGGATCATTCTTTGAAAACTGCTTGTCTAGATCATCATTAAGGGGTCTCACAATTCTAAAATTCTACAATAATCCAATTCTTTTTCTGACCTTGACCATTCCAACTCAATTTCAACCTAGAAGCAGCCAAGGTACAATGAAAATCTAGCTAATTCATTATATGAACACCTCACAGAATCACAGAATATTAGAACTGAAAGGAAATGTAGATGTCATTTATCCCCACTTTCTCATTTTATAAATGAGATAACTGAAGTGCCAAAGAGAACTTAAGTGATTTGTCTAAGGTCACATGGATTATTATTAGCCCACATGTTTGATATCATCAGTGTAGGGTATCTGGTTCCCAATGTGGAAACTCTCCATACTGATACGTTGGGGCAGAGTTGTGTTGTGGATAGAATACCAATCTTGGAGTCAGGATAGACCTGGGTTCAGATATGTCAGATACTTACAAGTTGCGTGACCCCAAACAAGTCACTCTGTTTATGTTTCAGTCTCTTCACCTTTAAAATACAGTGGTCTAGATCTGATGGCATCAAAGTTCCCTTCTATGATCCTATAATCACACAGGACCACAGATTTAGAGGTAGAAAGCATCTACAATTTTATAGTCTCAGAATTACCTTGGAGACACTCTATCATGTGCATTGATATTTTGGGAGTAAAGATGGTACTAAATATATAAACAAAAAGTTGTCAGGGGCGGAAAGGTCAAAAAGAATTTCTAGCATTTTATTGAAAAGGTTATTAGTCAAAAACTGCTTTTCTTTTAACTGATGTGAACTAGCAAGACAGTTGTAGCAATGAGTTAGTTTGTCTTTGGAGAACCACAGACGGGAAGGAGTTACTCCACTGTTGGGACAGTTTACATAGTCACACCAGGGCTAGAGGGAGGGTGTTTGTGTTTGTGTGTGTGTGTGTGTGTTTGTGTGTGTGTGTGTGTGTGTGTGTGTGTTTCCAGTACAGAGGGATTAACATCCCTGGCTAACCAAAAGAGTAAATGCTCTTGTTTTCAGCACCTCAACTATACAGGGGCAATGGTCCAGCAGAGATTAAACTGAAAAGGCGTGACAAATGACCCAAATCGCTACTGGCACTGAAAGTGAAGGGGAAGATTTAGCAATTATCTGATTCCAGTGACTAATGCAGATAGTCAAACGGAAGCCAAAATATTTAAGTAGGGCCTGAAATACCTCATTTCTCTGCATTGATCAAATTATATAGATATTTTTCCAGACCTAAACCTTATGGAGTACTTCTTTAAAGCCTTTACTTCAAAGACTGATTTGGCCAAGTATAAATAACTGAACAATTTTAGGACACAAATTAAAAAAATATGGATGACTAAGTTACTAGTTGTTATTTCATAAAACAGAAACAAAACCAAAAATGTGTCTTAGCTATTATGGCATGTTTTCTCACAATTAAAAGTCATACTATTGTAGAAGCCTTTTATATAGTGAACTGTAAAAAAAATTAACATGTTTCATTTTTACATCACCTTCACTTTCCTAAAATATTTCTTCTCCAACTCAGAAAGCCATCACTTAAAACAAAGAATAAAAAAGAAAGATTAAAAAAAACATTCAGGAAGATCAAGTAATTCATCAAATAAGTTCTACAGTATATGCTTTATTCTGCAACCACAGCATCCTACCTTTGCAAGGAAGGGAGGGAGGTACATTATTATATCTTTTATTCAAGGCCCTTTTAACAAAAATGGTGCAGCATTTTTTACAATTTTAAATGCTTTAATGTAGCCATTTTGTTATAAAAACCTATTATCAACTAATAAAATGTAAAATATCCCTTAAAATAAAACAAAAACACATTGAGACTTAATGTTTGCTCCCCTTATCCTATACTACACACCTGCTAAATTAAAAAAAAAAAAGCACTGACATTTTTTTAAGTGAAAATGTTTTCAAGGCAGACCATTCAAAATAAAAGTTTGGTAGTGTCTAGTATACCACATCAGTTTAAGCTATGCTCTTTAGATATGAGCAATTTACCATAATGATTATTTGAACTTAGAACCACATTCTTTTAAATTGTTAAATTGGCTGTTAGTGAATTATCCATTTTGAAGATTGTTCAAGCTATTTACTTCTTTTGTTCTCTTCTGACCATTCATGGCCAATTCCTTTCTCATTAGAACTACCATCAAAGGATGAGCTTAGAAAGGGAAGACATGAAGTATATATCCCTCTTCCTGTCAGAATCACCTCACATCCTGTCTTCATTTCGTAGGCTGAGAAACTGATTCAGTTTAATAACTTAGATTTCTTAAATGTCTGCAGCTTGCAATGGCTCCCCTGTTAGATTGTGAGCTTTTTGAGAACAGGGACTTTTTTTATCCCTTTCTTTGTAATGGTGCTCAATAACTTTTAACTGATTGACTGCAGGGGGTTTGAGGGGGGGGATTTTTATTTGTTAAAGTGGTAACCTACCAAGAATATGTTTGGTCATGGTAACATGATGGACTTTAAATTTAAAATTTAAGATTGACATAAGGAAACCATTTGCATTACATGTAAATTCAATCTAAATATACTGACATAAGTAAAGCTTAAAAATAATAAGTTCAACTCAGTTTAAAACCCAGTTAGTCTGACAACTCTTTGAGTGGCTTACACACTCCTCTTCCTCCAAATTGGTTTTGGGGAAAGTGGAAAATGTATTCTGATTATGGAGGTCCATTGGTGGAGTAGAAAGAATATTAGTCCTGCAGCCAGAGATCTCAGTGCAAATTCTATCTCTGATATTTATTTCCTGTGACTTCACACAAGGGGAAGGTGGGGAGGGAACAGTCATTTATTCAGTGCCTACTCTATGTGCCAGGCTCTGTGCTAAGCATTTTACAAATGTCATCTCATTTGATCCTAACAATACTCTGAGAGGTAAGTGCTATTATTATTCCCATTTTACAGATGAGGAAACTGAGACACACAGCAGTTAAATGACTCTCCCAGGGTCATACAGCTAGAAAGTGTCTCAGGCCATATTTGAATTCAGGTCTTTCTTACTCCAGTGGTCTATCTACTGTGCTGCTTAGCTGCCAAGTCATTTAATCTGTCAGTTTCAGTTTCTTCATCTGTAAAGTGAAGGGTTTAAACTAGATGATCTCTGAGGGTTCCTTCCAGTTCAAGATATCTGATCTAATACACTACCTTCAATAGGTTTGCAAATAACAGACACCTAAGAATGGAAATGAAGACAAATGAAAAATATCTTGGAGGTAAAATAAGTATTTTATTTAGTCTTGTCTATACAATCTAATTCCTTATGTTGTGTATATGTGTGTGTGTGTGTGTGTGTATGGTGGAAGAGTGACCCTTGAAATTATTAGGTATATGTAAACCATGACTCAGGCATAAAAAAGGTATCAAGCCAGTCTCTACCCACAATTTCTAATTTATCTCTAGTTCTTAAGTATTCCAATATTTATCAGTATGGATAGCAATTTTTCCTTTGATATACACGCACCATGGTAGAATCCCTCTATGTGAAAGATGTGAGGGATTCCTTTTGAAGTTTGTGAGGTTAGCAGTTACAAAGTAACTGACAGAGACTGGTGCCTTCCATGCCCTGGGGTGATTCCTCCACCTAGGTGGATCCACATAACAGACATACCTAATCCCTTAGTCAGTCTGATTTCTGCATGTAGTTCAAATTACTAGAGTTCTGTTTTTGGAAAATTGAAAAAGAAAGCAGGAGTAAGGAAAAGGAAAATCTTTAGATCTTTCATAAAGATGATGGCCTCTGTAACCTACCACCTGCAGACTCTTTAAAGCATTATACTAGAGTTTCATAGACTCACAAAACAATGCAGCAATTATTATAGTTGGTTGTATTTTAAAGCACAGAATGTCCGAAAACAAATGTTTTCTTTACATTAACCATTTTTTCCAAGTTAAATTAAGAACCATAAATAAATTCCATTATCATCAAAAATACCAGTACATAAGCTGTGCTTTTATAAATAGTTTAATATAAGTTTACAACATCATAATCATGATTCTTAATAGAAAAACTACAGTTTCATTTTTAAACGATAAAGCACTATATATAAAGCAAACTACTTTGGAGCAGAAGGAAAGAATGTGACAAAGTGACACATTACATATAATTATTATAGACATTTCTGAAACTTCAGACTCAGTATAAATAACTTGGAATTGCACATGCCTAAACCATAAGCCTTTTAGAATCTGTAGCATGCATAACATGTCTGAGGGAAAATGAGATCCTAATATGCTGCATTTCATATCTAAGGGCATCCACAACTGTAGGGCACATGAGTTGCACTAGCAGTGGGCATGGATTTGTGTTAATCCAGCACTACTTTATCACTCATGGATACAGCCAGTAATGTATGTGTGGCTGATGGGGTTTGGAGTGAAGTGGGGATATACAACGCTAACTGAATCATATGAACCTAGGGGAATGTAAGCTCTACAAGGCAGATGGTTTCATTTTTGTCTTTGTGTCCCTAGTATACAGTAAGCACTTAATAAGTGCTTCTTGGATTTAACTGAAATGGGAATTGAACATGACCTCATTAACTCTCTAACTACCTGAGCCACCTAGTCTCCTAGATGGGCTTACATCAGTCAATATAAATTTCAAGAGTTTAATTCTTTCCTTTCCATAAAATATAACTTCTGTTTGGTCGACAGGAAGGATTTCACATTACTTGCACTAGAAACTCTAAGACATAAAATTACCAAATATTTTACTAACATTACACTGCTCAATGCAACTTCTCAAAAGTATTAATGCTGTGAATAAAATAACCAGAAACATTTTAAGTGCACCTACTGGCCTGCAAATAATCATCTTAATATTTATGGTTTTAAAAAAGACACAAATACACCTAAATCCTGTACTACTTATGGAATAACTAATAAATTCCCTTTCTCCATTAGATATGACAGTCTCAAGGGGCTCTAATTTTGGCAATTGGAGTTAACAGAAAGAGAGATGAAATAAGAATCAAAAGACTTCCACTATGAAATAAGGGGTCTGGATGACATAACCTCAAAGGTCTCTTTCTGCCCTACCACCATTATCCCATGATCTCAGTTGTACAGACCCAGTTTTGCCACAGACTAGCTGAGTTATTTGGGTTATTGCAAAATGCCTACTTTGGGCCTCAGTTTTCACATTTGTAAAATGAGAGGACTGATTAGCCAAAAGGACCCTTAAGATCCCTTATAAGCAAAAAAAATTACGAATTTTGTTCCCCGTCAAGCCTACATAAATGTGTGAAAAATATAAATGAAAATATTACATGATTAGACCACATCAAAGATATAACTATTAAACCATTCAAATTAAAACACTACCGAAGCTGGTTTGATTTATTTTATAACAACAACATGCAATATAAGGATAGAAAATTAACTGTACACGATAGCCAAAAAGCGCTATTTGTCCTCTATGCAAAGGTGAAAGGATCTCATGCAGAGTACAGGGAGCATATTATCGTAAACCAATTATTTCTAGTGTATCAATCAAGTGTACTGTGACCAGTGGTGCTGACAGATTTTAAAAGAAGGCTGTCAAGGTATTTTTCCTACATTACTTAGAAATGTAATTCCCTCCCTTCCATAATGCTCTTAAAGAAAGAATAATCTGATTCTTACCCAATTTATTTCTTTTTTTCATTGTGTAATGTTGTTCTGAAGACTGGAAGAGGCTTAATAGTTTTGGGGGCATGAGGAAATCCTAAGTCATCTGGCTTTTTATTTCTACAAATACAAATGCTGTCTCTTAATATGAAATCATAGGTTATGAATGAATATGACAAGTTAAATAATAAGAAAGACATATAAACTAGCATTTTATCTGTTAACACAATATACAGAATAAAGTTAAATTATATAAATAATAGGAACATTAGACTAAAGGGCTTACTTCATGAAAGGATTCAGAATACCCAAGGATATGATTTACCCCAATCTTCCTTTTAAACCTATGTTGACAAAAAAAGAAAGAGAACAAAAATATTACTTCCTCTAATTAAATGTTCAAATAATTACAATTTGGGGACAGTGAAGAACTTCAAGTATCAACACAGTTATCTGCTCTGATAATTTATACCAACAACTTTTTTTTTTGGTTGCTAGCTTATTTTCATTTACCAAATCAGGTCAAACGTGTTTAAACTCACACTTGAAAGCCCTCAACTACTATTAGTTACTCAATGCTCTATGTAGCCACCATTTATTTATCCTTCTGGCAGCAAAATTATGACAAAGTAGTAAGTGAAAGTGCCAAAGGAAATGAGAAAAAGAAGTTAATTCATTATTCTAAAATTTGTGCCATTTATAATGGAGACTTACTGGATATCTAATGGCATTTAAATTGAGGCAATTACCAAGTACTTAAATATGTAAGTATCTCAATAATTTCACATAAAGGAAGTTTATAAAGAATGAGTTTTTCACTTTTGCCTCTGAAAACTGTTACTCTTAGAAGTGTTCTATAAACAATGTTTACAAAAAACCAAATGCCTATAATTGTTCCAAATGCTTATATATACACTGATATCAACTGAATGTGAAACTTAGAAAATAGCAGCTATAAGCATTACAAATATACTTAAGATTTTCATTTCATTATCCTGTATTTCTTCACATTTATTGAATTTATATAGCTGCTATCTTCCAGAGAACTCAGGGGACTGTATTTATTATAGGTTTTGCATTATACAGTATTAACTTTTGGATCAAATACAGTTAATATTTCTAATATGATACCATTAACTTTCAGTTAATAAGTACTGTTTAATGTCGAACATTAGACTATCAGAGGCCATGCGTGCGGTAGGAAAGAAAATGAGGTGGGAGGTGGGGAGACCAGGAAATGTACACAGGGGAGGAAATTATCACATGAAAAGGAAGCAAATAATGTTAGCTTCCAACAGGGCGAAGGTCTTGCTTTATAAAGACTTTGATTCTCATACAAGCAGTCAGATAGACAATGCCAGGAGTGCTGTCTACTATCCAGCAATGTATGTATGCCTGGTTGGGGTTAGGAGTGAAGTAGGGATACATAAAGCTAACTGAATCATATGAACCCAAGAGAATGTAAGCTGTAGAAGGCAGGTGGTTCCATTTTTGTCTTTGTATCCCTAGTATACAATAGGCACTTAATAAGTGCTTCTTGAATTTAATGAAAGGGGAATTGAACATGACTTCTTTAACTCTCTAACCACCTGAGCTACCTAGTCTCCTAGATAGGCTTGTATCAGTCAGTATAAATTTCAAGAATTTAATCCCATGCAACCTGAATCTTAGTCCAGTTGATAACTACTGATCCACACCTGTGCTTTCATCTGTGTAGGGAACTCTCAGTGAACAACATCCCAACCCTACCCTGACAAAACAATGTAGATTAGTTTAGGCAAGTTGCTCAAGGCATTGAAAGGTTAAGAGATTTCCTCTGGGTCACACAGCTAATATATATTGGAGGTGGAACTTGAACCCAGGCTCTCCTGACTGAAGACTGGTCCTTTATCCATTATATCACTTCTGGACTTTTATTATTTCCACATAAAAATATGGCACAAATTAAACCATTCCTTCTGACAGATGCTACAGCAGACAGTTCTGACATTTCTTTATAATTACAGATTTGTAGCATTCCTGAACAGCTCAGTAGACTTAGTGATTTGCCTAAGGTCTCTTACAGAAATTTATCTTTATAAATTATAGCTTTATAAAATTATACCGTGTTGTAATTAATGAGATGTCAATAATTCAGGAAATCCAAGTATTTATTTGCTTCTTAGTGAATAAGGGCTCACTGGCCACGGATATGAATCTCTAGTGAACATTTAAAATGAATGGCAAAAACAACACATTTTGCTTTTCAAAAGTAATCATGGCTCTGAGATATAGCTCAAAATTAAAGAATAAATTTGATATTTCATAAAAATGTGTCATTATTAAACTATTCGAGGTAGTTTGAAATGTTTTACTCTGTATCTATATCATTATAAACAATGAACTGAAACTAATCTAGTTGGCCCTGTTTTGAGAATTTAACTGATTTAAACTCTAAGAAGTAAGCTGATGATCTCTGAAATATTGGTTTGCACAAAACACCAATTCTCAACTTCTGTCTCATTTATGAAAACACAAAAATCTATAGTTATTCCATATGCCCCACACCGATGAAAACAATCACTTTAAAGCACAGAAAAAAGAATCCTGAGACTAATACAAGCTAGTTTAATTAACTGAATTTAATGACATCTTGTAAGTTAAATTGGAAAAACTTTATATAATAAATGAGAGATTAATTAAGAGATTAATTAAGCCCTTTAGGGCTTAAGTTCTTATGGTAGATATAGAACAGTGACAGTTAGTCTTTTGAAAATAACAGGCCAAAGATTATGAACAATGGAGCTATATACTAAATTATTTTTAACAAACTATTAATATTAAGCTAGAATAAAAACCAGTGATGATCTTAAATACTAAGTTATAATGGGAAGTTTTTTAACGCAAAATTATAATGTTAAATTTAATACTAATAGGAAAATCTCATCTGTTCTTGATGATTCCAAATGATAAAGAATTTACTTTTGTTACCTGCATCATCTAAATCAAATTCTAGGTGCTCCTGTCCTTCAGAAAGTAGTCTCTTCAAATATCAACTTACATAGGATTTACACCCCTAACTCCTTCCAACAGAGATTTTAAGAAGGTCACATTTTCAAATTCATATTGGCTAAAGTCAATAAGGAGAACAAAGGATCCAAGCACTAAGTAGACTTACCTGAGGGTCACTTAACCTCTGGACCTGAGTTTCCTCATCTTTAAAATGAGGGAGCTGGACTAAATGGCCTCCAACGTCCCTTCAAATAATCAACAAGTATGAATTAAGTGCCCACTATATACCAGGCATTTGATAGACACTAAATGAGATACAAAATGAGATACAAAAATGAGATATGTCACAGGACAGTTTTCTAAATGTACCCGGGCTTCCTGCAACATTTTACCTTATACATGCTCCAGTCTAAGTTAAAATTTCTATTCCAAAAAAGAAAACAAAAACAAGAGAGGAATACCCATTTAGTTTATTTTGTGATATTGGAAAAAGTAAAAAAAATTATATTTTTAAAAATATTCCATCCCATAATGTTAAGATATACTTTAAAACTGTTCCAAATTTACAATTTAATTTTTTTTTAGTCTTTCTGAATGTTTCACATCCTGCTCTGAGACCCCAAGGAGTGATTTCACTGACAGAACTTTATTTATAGTTAAGCTCCAAAAGCAACTTCATTAACATTTGGAGAGCAGCAAATTCAATTTGGCTTACTGTAGAGAAATTATTATCCAGCCCTACTTTATATTGCTCTCGAAAATCTAGTTCTGGGTTAGTAGACACCAACTTTTAGGCCAAAAGAAGGCAGTTTCACATAAATATTCACAGTTAAGACATCTAGAATCTCTTAAATCTAACCAGACCAATATTTCAAAAGGAATCTCTAACTTCAGGCTATACAATAATTGTTCAGGCTATGCAATAAAAATGGCAACATGAATATTGATTAATTTATTAGTCTGAACTAAAACTAGTCAAGCTATTTTTCCCTTACAAAGTCTAATAACAACAGCATACATAACTTGACAATGCTGTAGTTCTTTTAAGAACCTTTATTTAATTTTTTTAACAATTCATTTTGTTGAATCTAGATGCAGTTTATATTTAAAAAAATAACAATGTAGCTTCATGTAAACTGCAATCAAAAGCAACTTTTTTTTTCAGAGAAATTTCCTTTTTCAAAGAATCTGTCTGAGGTTAGGAGTTATCTTTTGTAATATGCAAAACAGTTACTGTAGGCATGCATGCTCTCTAATTGCTCCTCTGTGCACTACTGAAGGGGGAAAAAAAGCTTTCCAGACTCTGCAGGCAGTTTATGGAATAAAATTGTTTTCTCTGCAATTTAGGTACACAAGAATAAAACCAGCATTGACAAATAAAATACGTTCTCAAAAAAGTTGAGGCAGCTTTTGTTGAATGGTATGTACAATTGCTACACCTTGTACTGTACTGTGAGAAAACCAGACTTCACGAAGTCCTCGGTCATGATGAAACTTGAAAAATCCCTCCAAACAGGTTCAAACAAAGTTCCAAGAACAGGTGGAGAGTGGGTGGGAGGAGGGGGGACAGCACGTCTCTTTCTGTTCAGCCAAACATTGTATGTAATTGTCCTGTGTCTTAAGTTAACAGAAAACACCAGAGAACTCTACATAAAACATGGAGGCATAGTTCCTGCATGGCTTTCCATCAGTCTGTGGTTTCTGTACTGAAGGGTGGAGGGTGAGCAAGCCTAGGGTGTTGTAAAGCTTAGGTCTACATTTCATGCATAGCTGTTGTCAACCTCTGCTTTCTTTAGGTTTTTTAGACATCTGAATTGGAACTGAGGTTTGTTAACCTGGGGTCCGCATTGATTTCGTATCTGTAGTGATAACCTTCCATGTGATCCCTGCAGGCATCTCTGATGTTATAAAGCCACTTTTTTATGCCTTTGCGGTTCAAATACAAAACCAGTAAGAAAATTGCTCCAATAAGGGCTAAAACTATCCCTAGAAAGACGTAAGAAGTCTGCAAAGGGTCTAGAGGGGGTGGGCCACAGTCCAGGTCAGAGCTGTTCAGTTTCACCAAAGGACGGTTCCTCATTTTCTCTGGGGAGAAGCAGGAGAGGGTGGCTTTGCCCTCTACCACATTAGTTTCTTTAAGCCAGGCCACCATATCAGCCAGGTTACAGTCACAGAGCCAGGGGTTGCTATCTAGGTTGACCCTCAGGCTGGGCACAGCCTGTAGCTGGGCTAAGGAAGCATTATACAAGGCCTTGAATGCATTGTTCCCGAGGTGGAGAGTTTCCAGTTGTGTTAGGTTACCCAAGCCCAGGTTGCCCAGACCCACCAGCGAGTTGTTGTGGAGGTCCAAGTGCTTGAGCTTGGGCAGGCCGGAGAACATATCCCGGGGCAGGTAAATGAAGTTGTTGCCGGACAGCTCCAAGCGAAGCAGGTTGCCCAGAGCGCCTCCACTTTGCAGCGCTGCCGCCACCATGACCACGAAGCTCCGGTTTCGTTTCTCCGAGTCATCGGGTGGCAGAATGTCGTTCAGGAGCAGCTCCGCGAGGGGACTCCGACCCACGCTGCTGGCATTGCTGCCGCCGCCAGAAAAGGCGACGGGGCTGAGGTCTGCCAGCGGGTTGTGGCTAAGGTCCAGCTGGCGCAGGCTAGGCAGGTGCTCGAAGGCGCCAGCGCTCACTTTTTCCAGGCGGCTGCCGCTGAGGTTGAGAGCGGCTAGCTCGGCCAGGGGCGGCCGTGAGGCGAAGGCACCGGCCGGCAGTACTGCCAGCTGATTGCCTGTGAAAAATAGGGTGCGCACGTAGCGGGGCAGGTCCCCCGGCACCTCGGTCAGGTTCCTGTTGACACACTTGACCGTCCGGGCCGCCTCAGAGCACTCACAGGGTACAGGGCAGTGGCCAGGGGGCGGCGGAGGCGGCGGTGGCGGGGGCTGAGCCGACACCGAGGAGGATGGAGAGGATGAAGAGGTCGAGGAGGACGACTGAGACGATGAGGAGGTGCTGGTGGACGAGGAGACCCAGCTCAGGAGAACGAGCAACACACGGGCCAGCCGCAGTCTCCGGTCCCCGGCAGAGGCGGCAGCGGAGCCCCGGGCGCACCCCCCAGGCATCGCGCTTAGCTGTCTATCCCGGGCTGGGCTGGGTGCGCTCCCCACTAGCTAAGCGGGGCGCCAGGGGCTAGGGCTCGCGCTGGAAGGGGCTTCCGGGAAGTCGAGACAACTTGCCTTTCCCGAGTGCAACAGCTCCCAGGGAGGCGGGAGGGACGCCACAACCCAGACGCCTACAGCGGGCTACAGCCCCACCCCGCCCACCCCAGCTCCCCCCTCTAGAGAGCGGGCGCACTGGGCGGCTGGCCTGTGTGTCAGTCCCAATACTATCCTTCTCCCTCCTCTTCCCACCGCCGCGGGTGGCACTTCTTTGGCTTTATTGTGGCCGCTGCTCCCAGTCAGTTTCCACAGCTTGACCTGGGACAAGATGAAGAAAAGGATGAGGAATCGGTGGTGGCGGCACAATCCAGGAACTGACACTCTGAACGCGGGACGTGATAGACTCGTCAGCGCCTACTCACCCCTGGAAGCCACCCTCCTGCAACCCAGACCTAGAGACAGGGTGTATCACCTTCCCCAGCCCCAACGCACACCTCTTCTCTCTTCCTTCCCCCTTTCCCCTACTGGTTACCCAGCCTGCGGGACTTGGGGCTCAAATTCCCAGATTATATAGTCTGCCTTCCTCCTCCACTTTGGACCAGACTCGTCCCCTTGGGTCTAACTTCATTAGAAGTCCCCCAGCCCCTCTTCTCCCAAACTTCTCTGGTCCGCTCCTCTCTACTTTTTCCCCAGCCTGCAACCTGCCTGCCTTCTGGGGGTCTCCACTACGGCCCCTGACTCCTTTGGGTCCCTAGTCGTAAGTGAGGGAAGTTTCAGATTACAAGAGGCTTTTGATCTCTCGCGCTCCCTCGGCTTTGCCGGGTTTGTGGAAAGAGGATGGGGAGAGTGAGGGGCGGGGGAAGGAGGCTAAGGTCTGGTGCAGCTGTCTCCCCTCCCGCTCCCTTCTACCCCTCCTCCCGGGTTCCCCTCTATGTCCCGGCCTCTCCTGAGTGAGGCTGGAGAACAAAGCTGCAAAAAGGGGCTGGGCAGGGCGAATCCGGAGAGCCACCACCACCTTCCAGCTGGTCCCAGGGTGGAGAGGATGAAAGGGTCGCCTCCTCTTGCTGGTCTCGCTCTACTCCCGGCGCACCAGCTCCGTTCCCTCTACTCACCACCTCCCAGTCTTGCCCCTGCGCCTCCCAGTCAAACAGCCTGAGTCCGGCCTGAGTCAGAGTGACTTCCCCCGCACAGCCGGCGCCGACTCTCCGCACACTCCAGCCCCTGGCCCAGCCTCCGCAGCAGGGAAAAACCAATGGCAAGAGGGTATGGGGGGAGAGACATCGGGGCCCACTTGAATACACTTCTCTCGCTTCCACAGCTGCTTGGAGACTTCGTGCTTAGGTGGGTACACGGAGTGGCATTTAGGAAGGAGGGTCCTTGGGATGTGCTCCCTCCTTTCCGTGAAAGTTAACCACTGATTTGCGGAGAAAGGTGAGAGAGCTCCTTTCCCAGTCTCCCCCTCCCAAGCATTCTTCCCTTGTTCCACATTTTGCATACTGTACTTAATCTTGGAAAGGAACCAAACCTCTGTATTTGCATGTGTAGCTCACACTAAGTCCTCCACCTATAAAGGAGCAACTGACTGTAGATCCCAGAATCTCAGAGAGGACTAAACGAGAAAAAGGAAAGGAAAAAAAAGGAAATAACCTGAATAAATACAAAGAAAGCCACACAGCGTGGAGCATGTTGAGAGACTGAGACATGGTGCTTTAAGGTTGCAAACTATGGGGAAAGAGTTTTTGTAATGAATGATGGTCTGCCCCTTGCCTCCTCCCTCATATACACACACACCCATCTCCTTTGTAGGTAACCACGAAACTATGTGAAGAAGAGGCAGAATCCACTTTAAAAGGAAAGTTATAGAGGGGAAGTCTATTCTCGATTCATTAATTTTCCTCTTCCTGGAATTAAAAGCAGAGGGAAGAGAGCCGAAGCCAAAGCATCTTAGAAACAAAGGGCAGAATAGCAACGCGGTGAGTCACAGTAAATTTGTCCCCGCCTGTCTCACCAGATGTGGAATGGAGTAACTTTGGAGAAAAGTTGCTGGCAGAATGAAAGTTCTGGGCAGGAAAAAAAAAAGAATCTGGTGGAAAAGCGCTTCTAGGTATGAGGACCTCGCTTTTGTGCTAATAGAATAAAGGGGACTTAATATTTAATTAGGGGGAAAAAAGGTCTTTGCTACTCAAGAGTTTACTTTTTGCTGTCTCTCTCTCTGTTGTCATATTCTTTACACCAACAAATATCCAGAGTAAATGTTGGAAGGTACGGATTCCTTTGGGCTTTCGTTTTACTATTCAAATAGAAACTGGGAAAGACTGGTAGAAATCTTAAGATCTAGGCACTAAATGAAGTAGTATTGCATTCCAAAATGATCATGTGGGCTCTACCAAGAAAAAAAATGCGGAAAAGAGAGATAGTATTCTTAATTGGGGACAGCATAGGTTACTGGAGTAATTGCCAGGTAACTCCAGGGGAAAGGATCAAAAGACTACACAAAATTAGATAATATGCTCAATAGCGTGATGTAATGGATATGGTTCAAATCTCACCTCAGACACTTAACAGCTGTCTGATACTGGACAGATCTCCTAATCTCTGTGCCTCTGCTTCCTTATCTTAACGGTAGGGGATGGATTCCATCCAGCCTTTAAGGTCCCTTCTGGTTCTAAATTTATGGTGTTATGAACTTCTTGAAAGCTAGCAATGATGTACTAAACTCCTATATTTTAATGTTTTGTTTAGCCTAGACTTTTCGTTTCGTTGGTATGGGGGAATTCCAGTAAAGAGATTCCCTCTCCCAATACAGATTAGCCATCTGATCTCCAATTTATAGACTTAGAGAACTACCTGCCTGGCCAAAAGAGATATATGAAAGGCAAAACTTGAACCCAGGTCTTACTGACTCTGAGATAAACTTTCAGTTAGTCCTTCATTAAGCCAGTCTACTTCTTGTTTTGAAAATTAGCTCAATGTAAATAGTTATTCTTACTTTATTATTGAAAGCTTGTGGCATTTCCACATAAGATGCCAGAGTTTCAGAGCAGGTGATCCCAGAATTTCATTCCCAAATGAAATTCTAAAAAGGATCTGTCTAGATATTCAAGAGTACATTCTATGCATTTCAATAGGTCAGTTTATAGCTTCTGGGAATTTTTTTTAAGCCTTCCCCTTGTATCATCTATTTAGCACAATGATTCTGCAGAAAGTACTTCTCTTCCAATAAGTTAAGATTCAGTCATTAGTCAACTCTTAGAACAATGCTGCTAGTTTCCAGGGAGAGCAGGAGTAAAGGAGTGTTTATTTATAGTAGGTAATTTTGGCTAACCTGATGATAGTTGGCAGAAAGCAGCATTTTTGTCTACCTTGCAAGAATAAAATACTAGTTTTCTAAAAGCAGTTTGTTTGGTTCTCCACAAGAGGGTAAAAAAAACCCACCCTTCTATCTTAGACTAATAAAGAAGTCGATAAAAGAGAATATCCTCCTAGTTAAGGGAATACCTATAGGAGAAACCAGTAGCAAGGAATTTAAATCAAATGTGTCTTAAATTAAGAGGCAAATGGCTAACCCCAAATAAAAGAAACTAGGCAATCCAAGAGATTAAATTGTCTGCTGCTTTCAAGTACTACCTTGGTAATATAAGTTTGTTATGGAAAGCAATTAACTAAAAGTCTTAACCCTTAAGTGGGGATTAGTATTCTATACATTAATAGGGTTATTCAAAATTATCTTTTAAAAAATTATATAATGGCTACTATATCTAAACTGGAATATGTAAAATACAAGTTAGTGAATAGACCAAAAAAGGATACAGTTATTATACATAATAAACACAATATGAATTTAGCTAGCCAGATAAAAGTACATGCTAAAATATTTAGAAAGGTCAAACAAATTTCAATTTAAAAGCAATCCAGAAGAAGAGTGATAAAAAAAAAATTAAACTGAATGAAAGTGATGCTAAGGAAGTTAAGTTTTTTTGAAAAAAATTTTGAAAAAAATGATTGAAATTGCTAGAAGACTAAGTAGAAGGTTGAGAAAGCCTCCAGAGAGAATTACACAATGATTACACAATCATCATCTGAAAGAAATCTGATGTGATCACTATGAATAAGGGTGGTTAAAATATGGTTTAAAGCAGCAGTTGTTCTAGAAATTGAAATTTTATAACCATGGTCTTTACATTTCAAGTAATCAACTATAAATGATCCCAAGAATTATTAGCCCATTTATAAGTTGCAACTTTTTATTTCAATGATGCTGATTGACAGGTGAAAGAGCTGGAGCTGGATTTGAAGAAAAACCTGAGAAATACAAACTTTCCGATTTATTTGGAAAAAAAGTTTAAATCCATATTACATATGCAATCTTCCTATGGCATAGATCATAGAATCACAAGATCACAAAATTTTGATTTTGAAAGGTCAGTCAATAAACATTTATTAAGTGTCTACTATAAGGCTAAGTAAGTGCTGGGAATATAAAGAGAGGCAAAAGATAATGCCTGCCCTCAAGGAACTCACAATATAGTGAGGGAGGCAATAAGCAAATAAATATGGACAAAAAAAATCTATATACAAGATAAATAGGAAATAATTAAAAGAGGAAAGGCCTTAGAATTAAGAGGGGTTGGGAAAGGCTTCCTGTAGATGATATTTTCTTCCAAGTTAGAAATGAAGAGGGAGAGTATTCCAGCATTCCCAGCCAGAGAAAATGCCCATAGATGAGCAATGGAATGTCTTGTTTGTGGAACATCCAAGAGGCCAATATCACTGGATCAAAGAGTACTGCCAGGGAGTAAGGTATAAGAAGACTAGAAAGATGGGGAGGAAGGGATGGGAGGTGGAGATAGGTTATGAAGGGCTTTCAGTGCCAAATGATCCTGAAGTCAGTAGGGAGCCACTGGAGTTTACCCAGTAGGTGAGTGACATGGTTGGACCTTTGCTTTAAGAAAATCACTTTGTGCTGAATGGAGGTTTGATTATAGTAGCGAGAGACTTGAGGCAGGAAGATCTACCAGTAGCCTATTTCAATGGTCCAAAGGTGAGGTGACAAGGGCATGCAATAAAGTGGTAGCACTATCAGAGAAGAAAAGGGGACATGTCCCAGAGATAAAAGGGACGTTAGCAGCCATTCATTCAGTTCTACCTGTATCCAAAGGAAATCACTATAACAAACCCAACAAGTGGTCATTCAGTCTCTGCCTAAAGACTTCCTATGAGATAGAAACCCAATACTTCCCTCTACAATTCCAACTGTCAAGCCTAGTTTGTCTCTTTTTAACTTCTACCCATTGCTCTGAGCTTCTTTTCAGTCAGGAAATGGAAGCTGGTAAAATCCTAGTCACTGCCTAGACATTGGGGCAGCTAGATGGTGCAATGGATAGAATGCTGGGTCTGGAATCAGGAAGACTTGAGTTCAAATCTGGCTCAGACACTTACTAGCTGTGTAATCCTGGACAAGTCACTTAGTCCTGTTTGCCTCAGTTCCTCATCCGTAAAGTGAGCTGGAGAAGGAAATGGCCAACCACTTCAGTGTCTTTGCCAAGAAAACCCCAAATGGGGGCATGAACAGTCAGACATGACAGAAACAAGTAAACAACAATGAACAATTAAACATTACTTTCTCATGCCATATGCCTAGTTTTCAAATAAATACAGTGGCAAAGGCAACAGAATGGCCATTTCTACATTTCTAGCTCTAGAATTATGCTAAACATCTCTAAACTGTTCACAGCATAGATTCACATCAAACTTTTGGTTTCTTGGATCTAGTTTCCCTCATCTGCTTCATGAGTCTTGTCCTATGATCAAAAATGAGTGGGTCAATATGTTGCTTTTTCACACTGTCTAAAGTACTCAAAATTAATTGGTGAAGTTTTGTCAGTTTGGTCTAGAAGACTATGAGTAAAAACTATTCAGACTTGAAAATTTCCAGGGATTTACCACCACAACCTCTAAACAGAAGACATTATGTGTTAATTTAGCATCACCTTGGAAATGAATCTGGGAGGCAACCATGTCATGGGGCGGGGGAGAGTGCAGTTTTCTGAGATGAGAGAGTAATACATATATGAGGGAGGGGCATGGAATCAAGTAACATATAGGAGAACCAAGATTAAGGGATGCATACCCTATAACCTTAGAAAAGACCAAAATATTTCTTGGCAAATCAGGATATGCCTTGATCCAAGAAGTATTTACAGGTAAATATCCACATGAGGAATGCTGACCATGCGTCATTAAACGTCTCTGCATCCTCCCACTACGGTGTGCGCAGTCAGTCCAAACTGAAGTTTTCATCTTTTTTTTCTTTCTCTTTTAAAAAGCATTTGTTAAGTGCTTAGAATATGAAAGAAAGTGTTAGACAATGAACATATGAAAACAAAAACAACACTGCCCCTGCCCTCAAGGACCTTCCACTCTGTTGAGAGAATATAACATGTACCAAGAAAAATAAATACAAGGTAATATGAGGAAGGAGAGAACATTAGTAACTAGAAGTATCAAGGAAGGCTTCACAGAAAAGGTTGTACTTTAAGGTGAAACTTGAAGGAAGATAAGAATTCTGGAAGACAGAGGTGAGGAAGTAACACATTCCAAGAACAGGGAGCATCTTGATTGACTATGTGTTACATTAGCTAGTAGTCCCAAACTGAAATTTTTCCATGTGTTTTAGCATCCCCACACTCTTGGCCTGGACATTAACTTAAAAGAATTAATTGTGGAAGCATTATTGTGCTATAAGAAATGATGAGCTAGTTGATTTTAGAAAAACTTAAAAAGACTTGCATGGAATAATGAGTGAAATAAGCAGAACCAAGAGAATATTGTATACAGTAACAACAATATTGTTTGAAGAACAACTGTGAACAACTAAATTATTCTGAGCATTATAAATGCTCAAATCAACTACAATGGACCTATGAAGAAAAAACTGATAAACAGAAGCATGCATAGTATGGGCAGTTCAAGGAAGAGGTATGGTGTAGATTTTATGATACTATTTTTAGAACTACAGGGAACCTCAGAGACCATCTATTTCAGTCTTCTTGTTCTGCAAATGAGGAATCTGAGGCAGAAGTTAAGTGATTAGCCTGAGTCACACAGCTAGTAAGTGGCAGTATTTGAACTCAGGTCCTCTGACTCCAAATCCACTCTCCTTTCCATTTTGCTTAAAACATTCTGACCTCATTCCTACTTTACATGTAAGAGTCTTACACTATTACAAATCATCTATTACTTTCAGGAAAAGGACATCATGAACCAAAAAGTTGGAAATTTCACCTTGAATATGAAAAGGAAAGAAAAAGAACAAAGAGGAGAAGAGGAGATGAGAGAAAAGAAGAAAGGAAGAAAAAGGTGGTGAAGAGGAAATGAAAGGGAGAGAAGAGAGGCAGAAAAAAAGAAAATAAAATGGGCATGAAACAAATAATTAGTTGCGATATAAGGGGAAAAGATGAGAAAGAGACAGAGGCAGAGGCAGAGACAGAGGAGGAGGAGGAGAAAAAGGAGAAGAAAAGACCCTTATATTACTTAGACTAGCACCTCTACCACCACAAATCCTTCCATGTGGTACTTAATGATTATCATTGCCCCTGTATAGCATCCATTAAAAATTCATTTTTGTCATATTATCTTATAAAAATGATTATTTAAAGTGTGAAATCTATGGTTTTTTTTAAGATTTCCAAAATAAGGAGAGGGGTCAAAAGGAGCCTAGAGGAATATAGCAACATATTGTTAATATGAGGTAGCAGTTCTCAATGTTTTTGGTCTCCAAACCACTTTTACACTCTTAAAAATTAAGGATCATGACAAGAAATTTCTTTATGTGGTTTAGATTGATATTTTTCATATTAAAAATCAAAATATTTTAGTATAATTGTAAAAATAGTTTTGAGTTTTCAAATCCCCTGAAAATGTCTTGGGGACCCCAGAACACACTTTTAGAACCACTTACATGAAGAATATTCTTACCTAATGTGGGTTTTTGTTATTATTACTCTTTCTGTTTAAGCACCCAAACCACTGAAGTCCTTTTAAAATACCTCATCGTTGTGTGGTGGTAACTCTGGGTTTTTGAAAGTGATGGCAGTGGAACACCAGCTGTGACATGTCCCACCAAGCAGAGTCTGGTGTCCCTTTGTCCAAGGACCAGTATAAGTAAGTATGGAGTTCATTATCAGTTGAATTTTTGACTGCAGCAGCTTCTATGACTTTTTAAGTCATAGAAAAATTGTGACCAGCTTCAGTGGTAGAGGGAATATATATATTGATGAAATAATAAGTCAATGAAAAATTAGATTAAATCAAGGAAAGAAGATCTCAACCAACATCATAGCTTGCAAAAGAATAAAAACAACATAAGGCCAATTAGCAGTTTTTGACAGTGAACAAAAAGCCCATTACCTAAGAAGTGTGCAAACTGCACAGCTCAACACTCTGAATAAAATCTTTAAAGCCTGAACTTACTGCAGACATATAATGAAAAGTCTTCCAAATTCAACAGAAAATTAAAAAAAAACCTTTAAAAAAATCCCAAAGTATTTAGAAGTTAAAAAATTCTGTAAGCCAATTTTGAAAGAATGATGAAGGACTAGAGCTATTTGTAAACAACTTTCTGAAGAGGGCATCAGTATTAGAAAGTATTGTGATAAAATCAACTTGAAAATTATTTAGTATCTATTGTGTGCAAAGTCCATTGCTAGGTATTGGTATAATAACCTCAAATAATAAAATGTATCTTCTTCCTCACTGCAGAGAGGTGAAGGACTAGTAGGACATAATATTGTGTATCTTGTCAGATGCTGTCACTGAATTGAACATTTTCCATTAATAGTTTTTCTTCGTCACAAAGGAGGATGCCTTCTGAGGGGGAAGTTGAAAGGACTATAATGTAAAAGACAAAAGGCATCAATAGACCACATTTTGTAAACAAAGTAGTTTATGGAAGTATGTAACTGGATTTGATGCAGCTTTATTCAGAATGAGTAGACGCTTTTTTTCCCCAATAATTGCTTCAGTAAATTCAAACAACATTGTGTAATGTATAAAGAGTTCAAGAAACATAGTTCTTGGGTAATTAATCATTTTATTAATCATGCTAGTAGTAATTAATAAAAGGGGTCAGTGACCCTCTTGAATGCCAAAGACCTCTCATGGAACCCACTCAACCCTTATATGCCCTTAGAAGAATGGGTGTTCCTGAAGTGGCAATTGACTCTGATTGGTTACTAAGTAATCAGAGAGAATGAATATTATAATGAGAGGTGGACCTATTCTAATGAGGGGCTGGAAGACCTAACTTTGATCACTCAGACCTGTCTAATTAGAATACAGTGGGCCAGATTTTGCTCAGATTAGATTAAATTCTTTGTCAGGTTCTCTAGTTGGATGAGGTCTTCCATCCAGGATCAAAAGGCAGCCTTCCCCCCCCCCGCCCCAATTTGAGCAATCTCATCTATCAACAATGTCTTTTACAGACAGAACAACCTACCAGCTTCTGAGAAAATCCTGGTCTTAATTCAATAATTGATTATTAATATGAGAGAAATAACCATTTCTTTCAGTTGTTAAAATTCAAGTTTACATCTAGTTAGGTAGACACTGTATACCAGCAATTTTATTGTCAATTTCAGAATTATGGAGGGTAAATGAGTTTATGTGGACTGAAGTGATGAACCCAAATCTGATAATGGCACTCAGAGATGGTTTCCTGGAATAGGTATGTTGAGATCTAATGTTTTGTTTTAGATCAAATGTTTTAAAGGAAGTGATAAATGGATAAATGAAGTGCAGTAGGGAGGATTTTCTAATTCTAAAATATATTAATTTTCTACAAAGTCTCGACTAATTCACTTTCTCTTTCTGCAGTTTTGGATAATTGAACTAGTTATATCTGGTGCCTTTCTAGATAATAGGGTTTTAATGAGAGTGATTTTTAAGCTCATCAAAAGAAAAAAATAGAAATTTATAGTTCAAAATTTACTTATCATAGAAATTGATGAGGCTCTTTTTGCTCCATCTCCAAAGTAAAGATTAAAATAAAGCTAAAAATAAAGAGGGAGAGAGAAGGAGAAAAAAGGAAGGGGAAGAGGGAGAAAAAGAGGGAGAGAGAGGAGAGAATAGGGAGAGGAAAAGGGAGAGAAGAAAAGTGTGAGGGGGAAATAGGGGAAGAAAGAAAGATAGAGAGAAGAAAGGGAGAAGAAGTTGTTGATGCAGAGTGGCTAGAGTGTTGGGTCTGGAGTCAGGAAGACTCATCTTCCTGAGTTCAAATCCTGCTTCAGACACTTAGGTGTGTGGCTTTGGGCAAGTCACAACCCCTCAGCCTCAATTTTCTCAAATTTGGATGATAGTAATATCACCTGCCTTACACGGTTGCTGTGAGTATCAAATGAGATAATATTTGTGAAGCACTTTACAAATCTTAAAGTGCTATATAAATGTTAGCAATTTAGCCTCCAACAAATTGCTTGCCACACAGCAGGTGCTTAATAGATGCTTGTTGGTTTAATTGTATGGGAGGCATTATCTTTGACTTGGATAGGAAAAGCATAAATACCTAATGGTTGAAATGATGATAGAAGAGTTAAACATCAAAATAAAAACTATCACAGGGAAACATGAGGGTAAATTACTACTACATATAAGAGTTATAAATAATAGATAGCTCCTACATTGTCTATCATTTTGCTGTTGAAGTTATCTTCTATCTGTGAGTATATATATAGATAAAATAGAGGTATAGAATGAAAAAGTAAGAAAAGTACAAACCGCCATGAGTTTTGAGAAGGAGAAAATTTCTTTGACTGTAAAGAAAGGTTTGGGGAGGGGAAGCTAGGTTGTTCAGTGGATAGAGCTCAGGCCTTGGAGTCAGGAAGACCTGAGTTCAAATCCAGCCTCAGATACTTGACACTTACCAGCTGTGTGACCCTGGGCAAGTCACTTAACCTCAATTGCCTCATCAAAAATAAAAAATAAAGGTTTGGGGGTCATCTGCAGTCATCCTGACCTATGTCTTGCCATTGGACTCATATGACCCTGAAGGAGAGAGTGAGGCTGATGACTTTGCACAGCTCTACCTCACTTAAATACAATTCACTTGCAAGTCAAGACATTACCCTCCTAATGTCATCGGTCCTCTTTGAGAATGAAGGACAAACAACAAAAACAATAATGAGGAAAGAGTTGATCTTGGCTTTGAAGGATCAATAGGTTATGGAAAATCAGAAAAGAAAGAGAAGGGCACTTTAGGCATAGGGAGTGGTTTGAGTAAAGATATGGAAGTGGCAAATGTGTCTGATGTGTTTGGGGGCACAGAGAGTATACCAACATGTCTGGAGAAAATATTTATGTAGGTGATTAGCCTGAGATGTCTCTAAGGAAAGCTTATGTTCAAATAAGAATGCCAAGCTAAGGAATTCATGCTTTATCATAAAGGTAATGGGAAACCTCTTATGGAAGGTGTGGACAGAGAGCTATTTCAGCTGCCTCAGAATTCAATGTATCAACCATGCCTGGGAATATGTCCTGGGAATTAACACCAAGATACAAAAAATGCTTGGTGGGTTAAACCTCTTTTGAATGAGTCTGAGTTCAAGCCTAGACCTCTTTGGTCTAGGGTAGTTATTTAGGCACATAACTCTACCCTATCCTCAGAGAGGGTAAGTTGCTCAGTTCTAACTGAAGTCTCCATCTATGTAGAGAAAACTCACAACATTGACTGCTACATCCCCAGGATTCAGTACACTCCCAGGACCAGGGAACTGTGCCAGGCAGCTCCTGCTGATTAGTGCCATCTATAGATTGCTAACCTCTCTGTGTCCTTCCTGCTACCTCTCTGTTATCTTCAGTAAAGCCTATACAATAGCCCAACCATGAGGATCTCCCAAGTATCAGAACACAAGAATACACTGAAACTCCTAGCCGAGACCAAGACAATTAATGGTAGCAATGGGGTTCATGACTGTCTGCTGGGACAAAGCCATCAAAATTTTCTAAGTAAGGCATGTAGAATATTAAAAATGGCATTTGGGATATATATATATAAATGACATACAGATGATCTGAATGGGGGAAAAACCTGGAGGCAACTACGTTATTTGGTAGACTGGTACAATTATAGTAACAACTATGGCACCCCTACTCATATATAGGCTCCCCAAAAGCTATGCCAGGGTCAAGGAATTTGGTGAGTTAATACCCATTTCACATCATAGCTCATGAGTTCCTTATGCTATATTTATTTTACCAGCCAACCAGAGAATAAATTACTTCAACAAGTAAGAGATATAATAAAGCAACACAGAAAATAAAGTGATAACATAAGCCTCTCCACACCCACCACCAAGTACCCATGTACACTTGGGATATATTCTTATACAGATTACACAGGAGGGTGCCCAAAGGGTTGTATTCCCCATGCCTTATATTGACCATATCATTGGATAGACAATCAGTAGCAGACAATATATCCATTGAGGAGCAGAAAAAGAGACCCTAAGGACAAACATAAACATAGACAGACAGAAAAATAGTCACCTGAAGGAAGAAGAAGCTTCAAAAAACATGACCCCTTGTACAAGAGAGGAATGCCAGCTGAGGATTCAAGAAAGGGTGGTCAAAAGATATTAGCAGGCAGTTTTCCAATGAAGAAATCAAAGCAATTTATAGTCACATGGAAAAATGCTCTAAATCATTAGTGATTAGAGAAATGCAAATTAAAACAACCTTGAGGTATTACTTTACATCTACCAGATTGGCTAAGATGATTAAAGGTGAAAGCAACAAATGTTGAAGGGGATGTGGAAAAACTGGGACACTAATTCATTGTTGGTGGAATTGTGAACTGATCAGTCCATTTTGGAGAGCAATCTGGAATTATGCCCAAAGGGTCATTAAACTCCCTGTACCCTTAGACTCAGCAATACCAGGTCTATTTCCAAAGACGATTAAGGGAAAAAGGAAATAACCTATAGGGTCTAAAATGTTTATAGCAGCTTCTATTTGTGGTGGCAAAGAACTGGAAATTGCAGGGATACCCATCAATTGAGAAATGGCTGAACAACCTGTAGTATATGATTATGATGGAATACTACTGTGCTATAAGAAATGATGAGCTCAATGATCTTAGAAAAAAGATGGAGGGGGCAGCTAGGTGGTGCAGAAGATAGAGCACCAGCCCTGAAGTCAGGAGGACCTGAGTTCAAATCCGGCCTCAGACCAAACACTTGACACTTACTAGCTGTGTGACCCTGGGCAAGTCATTTAACCCCAACTGCCTAAAAAAAAAACAGCAGAAAAAAGAAGGAAAGACTTGCATGAAATAATGAAGAGTAAAATGAGCAGAACAAAGAGAACATTGTATACAGTAACAATAATATTGTTTTAAGAACAACTTCAAGCAAATAAATCATTTCGACTATTATAAATACCCAAATTAATTCGAAAGGACATATGAAGAAAGACTCAATCTGCATCCAGAGAAAGAACTGATAAATAGAAGTATTGTATAGAATAATTTTACATTTATATAACTATTTGTGTCATCTCTAGAGAGGAGGGGGAGGGAAAAAAGGGAAAAAATTTACATGGCAACTATTATTAAATAGTTATTATTAAATTATTAAATTAAAATTATTATTAAAAGGAACAAGATGTACATAATAGATTTGCAGTATCATGTGCAATCCTCTTTTTTATTGTACTATGTTATGGAAATGCTTGTTTTATTCCATAAATTAAAAATAAAAGAAAGGACTTCTAGTAACTGGGAGTTGTGAGTTTTTTGCCATACATGTTTTCTACAGTTCAAGTCCATTCTCCCATGAACCTGTGTGCACTTTTGGGACAGTGTGCCCTAGACTCTTATGATGATGTTTCGTATCAACCCAGGACCTCTGTGAGCCAGGGAGCACCCTGACCTTCTTCACTAGCCATCTGGGAGGTAGAATTGATACAGACCTGGCTCTGCCTCCTTTGAAATATGCCCTTGGAGACTGGAGTCTGCCAACCATTATTATCCCTATGGCTTTCTCTCTCTAAACTTACACTAATCAATCACTGTCCACTTAAGAGAAAGCTATCTATTTTCATAGTTTCCCCTATCCTTTCATCCTCATTGTCCTCAATCTTATTCCACCTTTGTCCCACTCCATAGAAATGACATACATTGTCTCCTCTAGAATTCCTGTTTCACAGCAAACAAACTCCCCTTTGTTCTGGACAGCCTTCTCTCACATTATTTTAATCTATTAGCCTTCATGGGAACTTGGCTGCCCCCTAACAACACTGCATCTTGCGTTATCTTCTCCAGCACTGGCTGTACATCTGACATACAGGTTTGTAATATTCCTTGCTATCGCTTAAATGTTCCTTTTGCCTCTTTCGCTTGACAATCCTTCCTTCTTTGAATTCCAACACCATCAAAATTTTCTACCCAATCCAAATTATTTTTACTGTAGTATAATGGCCCTCAAGTCATTCCTTCTTCTTTCTCAAAGAGAGCAGTGCCTGGGTCACCATCTTCTTCTCCTCAACTTCTGTCCTTATACTAGAGGACTTCTAATGGATGCTGTCTCAAATGCCATGATCTAGTTCCTCGATCCCCTAAATTTTATAAGCTATTTCAGCATCTCATATAAGCTACACATAATTATGGGCACATACTACATACTAGATCACACCATTCCCCAATCTTGAGATTTTAGTTAACTAATCCAGCTCTACAACATTCTAATCTCACATCTCTTTGCCTTCTTAGATTACCTCCACATATGCTTTGCTAAAGACTGGTCCTGGATTACCCCTACCATTTGCCTCTTGCAGCCCTATTCATGTGCTGCTAGATGGAACAGGAGGAAGTCAGAGAACTATGCTGCCTAGGTACACTAGAAATTTGTGTTATGTAGCCTTCTTTGGGCCATGTCTGTAGCAAGGTAAATCCTTTGGTTTTTTTTCTTAATTGGTTCCCTAATTTACTCTCTACAAAAGTTATTTGAAATATTTTCTTCTTTCCTCAAACCTCCCACATTGCCCTTCTCTGTCAGCTGAGAATTTTGCCTCTTACTTTACTGAGAAAATTGAGGCCATTCTCTGCTGAGGTAAGTTTCATTGTGTACTGAAAGGTACAAAAATATCATTTAATGAAACATTTGGTCCTCTTGCCTTGAAATACTCATAATTAGTACAGTAGACAGGCCACTCGGAAGATAAGTGTACCTTATATGGTTGTGCTGGATTAAGAAGTACAGAAGTTGTATGAAGAGCTTGATGGAATTCTACAAACTAAATCAGGGTATACTTTGATACTTGGTGTCTTCAATATGAAATCTGGTTTGAGATCAAGTAATGAAAAGACCAGAAGCATCCTACTAGTGTATTATGAACACTTTCTTTGAGAAGTAAGAAGGTGCTGAACATGGGAGGTGCTAAATGACATAGGAAGAAATCTTGACAGTCAGGAAACAACTGGTTCCAGGTATGGAAGTGATTTCAGATTCAGCTCTATGTGTGGTATTATAATGTCATAGATTTAGAGGGACCTTGGAGATCATCTAGTTCAACCCCCTCATGCAGTCAGATTATCAACTAGTCAAAGCAAATGTCAGAGTAAATACCAAGTTAGAAGAAAGAAAAAAGATGAGAAGGGAGCATGTGTGTGATGACAGCAGCTCCTGCCTGATGTATTTAAACAAGCTGCCAACTCCCCTAAATGGAAAAGGAAGTTACAAGCTTTATGTAAGGGAAAACTTTCTCAAAATCAAAGCCATCCAAAAGCAGAACAGAATAGATGCTTCAGGAGGTAGTGGGCTCCCCTTCTTGGAGGTCTTCCAGGAAAGGCTGAATGGCCATATGTTCAGGATGTCAGAGAAGGGTTCTCAGTCACTTTTCATTGGTCAACCTCTGAAAGTGTCTTGTGATGCTGGGACTGTAATTATGGAAATGAATCAAAGTAAAGACATTGACTCTATCAACATTTCTTAGAAAAGTTTAACTGATGGAAAACTCTCACCAAAATGAGGTCAAAAGAATGAAGAAATTGCCTCAGACTTAAATAAAGACTTAATCTCATTACTAAGTGCATAGATGTAGCAGCCAAGAATGACACCGGTTCAGAATGAAAGCTCATTTGTTCACTCCCCCAGAGGATTATGATAAAAGATTATAAGGAATTTTGCCATATAAGACAGTGAAAAGCAGTTGAACAGACACAAAGCCTGAGGAGAATTTGCCAGGAGATCCTGATAAACAATATTTTACTTCATAAGCATTTGAAAGTTAAAAAGGAGGGTAACAAACAGGTACAACATGGAACAGATAGGCTGAGGATAGAGAGGCAGCACGGCCTAATGGGGAGAGCATTGGAAATAAAGACAGAGAATCCAGGTTAAAATCCTGGTTCTTCTCTTTGCCACCCATGCCACCTTGAACAAGTCACTCAACCTCACTGGGTTTAAGATCACTTGTCTGTAAAGTGAGTGGGCTGGACATGATGACCTCTAACCTTAAATCTTTGATCCTGGCACCGTAGAGGCAGCTGTGTAGCTCACTGGATAGGGCACTGGGCCTACAGTCAGTAAGACCTGAATTCTATTTCCAAACTCAGATAATTACTAGCTGTGTGACTCTGGGTAAGTCACTTAACCATTATTTGCCTCAGTTTCCTCAACTGTATCCTCAACCTTAAAATGGGAATAATAATAGTACCTACCTGTGATGAAAATCAAATGAAGGGGCAGCTAGGTGGCACAGTGGATAGAGCACTGGCCCTGAAGTCAGGAGGACCTGAGTTCAAATCTGGCCTCAGGCCAAACACTTGACACTTACTAGCTGTGTGACCCTGGGCAAGTCATTTAACCCCAATTGCCCCCCCCCAAATCAGATAAGATAGTATTTGTAAAAGCACTTAACACAGTGTCTAGCATAAAGTAAATGCTATTTAAATTTTTATTACCTTCTCCTATGACATGCCTATATTTCTGTTTATGATGATGCGTTTTCAATGGTAGTAATAGTGGGACATTAGTGGCCACACATGAATAATGACACATTTATTTTGTTCTATTCCATAAGAACCTAGAGGGGTAGAAGACATAAGTATTATAATCCCAATTTTATAGATGAATGAACTCAGACTCAGTGGAGTAAAGTGATTTGCCCAAGGTCACACATCTAGTAAGTGCTGAGGCTAGGTCTCCAAACCAGCTCTTCTGCTTTTAAGTCTATACTACACTGCCTAGGTTCCTAATGTATCATGTAAAAGAATAGCAGCTGGACCTGACCAAGTCCATTCTCAAAAACATGAGTGAGAGGTAGAAGAATTTTAAAAACACTCAAATATCCCAGGTTATTTCAAGCAAGATTCCAAATGGATAGAAAAGATCACAAATAATGTTTTTACTGGAAGAAGGTGGGGGAGGGCAACTGAAAAGACAGAAGCAGTTACTGACCCATATGCCTGCTTCCCCATCTCTATAAAATCTGTACTAGAGTGGGCTATCACATATCAAGGGCATCCTTATCAGGTGATTTTCATCTCAGGTGATTTCCTATAACAGGCCACATCTTCACAGTCACTAAGTTTAATGACAGGTATAGAAAACATAAGAACTGTCAGTGTTTATTGTTTACTGATGGCAAGAAATCAGTGCTCTTTCTTCCAACAGAGTAAAATACAGTCTCAAAATCTGTCCTCAGACAAGGTGTCTCTTAAGTATGTCAGAATTATACAAGAGTCCATGACAGATGCAATTACAGAGATTGCTGTGTTAACAATCCACTAAGTAATGACATCAATCAAGGCCTTAAACAGGGAAGTAGATGTTTGCCAAAGGTGTTTCACCAGTGTCATTGAAGATATGCTGTGTAAGGTCCAAACAAAAGTAGAATTTCACATAAATGGTAAAGTTTTCATTATATAGTAGTGGATAAAACACTAGACTGGGCTCCAATCGTAGCTCGTAGACTGACAAGCCATGTGACCTTGGGCAAAACATTTAGCATCGCTGAGACTCACTTTCCTCATCTGTAGATGGTAGATTAAAAAAATATATATATCTGGAGTACTTACCTCACAGGGCTGTTGTGAGGATTAAACGCCATAATGTAAACCAGAGGTTCTTAACCTTTTTAAAAAATTGTCATGGACCCCCTTAGTAGTCTGGTAAAACCTGACTTTCTCAGAACAATGTTTTCAAATGCATAAAATAAAATATATAGGATTACAAGAAAATAATTATATTGAAATACAGTTAATAACACATTTTTTAAAAACGAGTTTATGTTGTGCTATAACACATGATGAGCAGATTGATTTTTAGAAAAACTTGAAAAGATTTTTGTGAAAGAACCAAGTGAATGAGCAGAATCAACAGTGTTATATACAATAACAGCAATATTGTTTGAAGAATAACTGTGAATGACTAAGCTATTCTGAGTATTATAAATATTCAAATCAACTACAAAGAGCCTATGAAGGAAGATGCTATCCACTTCCAAAGGAAGATCTGATAAATAGAAGTATATATAGTATGGTTTTGCATATATATATATGTATATCTACACACCCACACACACACACACATATATACATATATATATATACACATATACGTGTATGTGTGTATGTGTGAAATGGTGACCTTCTCTAGTGTAGAATGGGGAGGGAGGGAGACAGTTTGGAACTTGAAATGTAACAAAAAATTAAATTAAAAATATGAAACAAGCTCATGGACCCCAGTTTAAGAACTCAAGTAGATACAGTAGTTTGCAAATCTTAAAGTGCTATAAAAATGTCAGTTACCATCATCAACATCATTTCTCTCCATACACATCAGTGACATCATACAAAGTATTGTCCTGAGCTCTGGAATGTTGCAATGACTCCTCAAGAAAATTCACAATAATTTGAAGAAAAACATCATGATACTTTGTAGCTTCTCTGCAATTTCACTCTTTGCTTTGTACCATATCCTATTGCAGTGTGCTGTAGTAGATGGAGAGCTGAACTTAAAGTTAGGAAGACCTGGGTTCAAATTTCCTCTATGACACACACTGACTCTGGGCAGGACACAAGTATGCAGTGCTCTGTGAAATTAAGACCATAATTTTCACAGAGGTCCTAATCTGTATTTATAGAAGGAATTTTTTTAATTAGGAGTTTGCTTTACCAACAAAATCATAGGTCCAGTCCCTATACCATACCATATTATAATACATTATATTATCAGACCAGCAATACTAAATAAAACAAAGTAGATGAACAATGTTATGACAGGCAGCTAGATGGACATTCCTTTATGCGTATGTACATACACACACACACACACACACACACACACACACACACACATATAGGATATTCAACGCAGACAGATAATGAGCCAAATCTAGATTGAGTAGGAGGAGATAGAACTGACTCAGATTTGGCAAGGTGTTCAGCTTTCAATTATTCCTGACTCATCACTGCTGCTGGAGCCAGATACTATATCACCACCTAGGTTATGCCATAGGGCTGTGAAATCTTGGGAAACCACAGTCTCAGAAAGATAATATACCTTACATCTAGGGTTCTTTTAGACACTGTTCTCTAGGACTTGGGTAGGGGTTTCATGGCATTTATATCATTGCACAGCCTGAAGGAAAACTCAAGTAGCATCATTTTGGACACTTAGAATACCATGTTCTGATGCCAAGTACTTTGCATAGCCCTAGTATGTGAGATACCTAAATAAGGGGAGAACACAAACATGTCATGCCTATCTCTCCTCACCACACACACACACAACCACACATGCTTTCTCTTGACTTCCTAGCAGATTAGTACAACTGGTGAACACACAGTCAGGATGTAAGGAAAAGCTCCAGGTCACTAGGACAACCATAGCTGCCTAATAGACTGCCACTTGGGCCTGCCTTTTTCCTACTCCTAATCTAAAAATAGTCCAAAGAAAACCAATCAACTCAATAATCTCTGTTCTAAAGCTGGAGAAGACACAAATTTTAGGCAAGACATGGAACTTATAGTTTATTAGGTGGATATGCAAGGGACCCTAAGGCCTGAGCCAAAAGACAGCAGCAGAGACACCATGTGGCATTTCTAATTAAAGGTATCTAATGCTTCCAAGAATCATGTCACAGCTTTTAACTCCACAGATGCTGTCATAGGCCAGGCTTGACTTCAGGCCTGTCTGGTAGCTCATATTTGAGAGTAAAATGAGACACTTAGAGAACAACTAAAAAGTTAACCAAAAAAATGTTTACTTAGGTAACATCCTGGAAAGGATAGTCAGTGAGGATACAGGATTCAACATGTCAGCTACACTGTTTTGCTGGCCAGAAACCAGAAGAAAGGGTTTATGACTTAAGTCCTGGCTTTTTTGTAGCCTGACCATCAAGAAGGTACATTAAAGGCCCAAGCCTTCAATCTCCAGAGTCAATGAGGTCTCAAATATGGCTTCAGTACCTTATAAGGAAAAAAACTATCTTAACCAATATAGGTAGAGCCTTAGGATATTCTTTCTCCTACACAGGCCAATAATGGTTAGGTAAGAGGTATGTTCAATGGGGGATAGCACAGAGATAGGAGATGGAATGCTATTTCTGCGCAACTGAAAAAAAGCCAGTGTGGATAGATCACAGAGTGAGGGAGGAGTGCTAGTCAATAAGGCTATAGAGAGAGGTTGGAGTCAGGTGTGTAGGGCTTTAAAAACTAAACAGAGGAGTTTATATTTGATTGTGGAGACAATAGGAAGGAACCGGAGCTAATTGAGTAGAAGAGTCATATGGTCTTCTTTGCAACATGACAATGTGAAAATAGGTTCAATATGAATGTATATGTAGAGCCTATATAAAATTGCATGCTGTCTTGGGGTGGGGGGAGGGGAAAGATGGGGAGAAAATTTGGAACTCAAAATCTTATGGAAGTGATTGTTGAAAACTAAAAATAAATTAATTAATTTTAAAAAAAGAAGAGTCATATGGTCAGATCTGTAACTAAAGAAAATTAATTTCTCCACAGTATGTAAGGAGGACTAGAATTGTAAGGAATTTGGGGTACAGAGATAGTCAGGATGCTGTTGTAATAATCTAGATGAAGAGAATCTGAATTAAGGTTGTGGCTGTGTGGATGCAGATAAAGAGTTGGGTGCTAGAAATGCTCTGAAGGTAGAAATGGCAGGCTATGGCAACTGAGGATATGTGGGATGAGAAAATGAGAGGTCTAAGAAAATTCCAAGCCTACAAACTTGGAGGCCTGGAAGAATAGTAGTGTCTTCAATATAAATAGAGAAGATTGAAAAAGGGGATAGATTGAAGGAAAGATAGTGATTTTAACTTTGGAAATGTTGAACTTAAGATATCACTGAGACATTCAGTTTGATATATTTAATAGAAAGGAAGCTCAGGAAAGAGATAGGAGTTTTTTGTGAATGATCTGCATAGATAGGATAGTTACACCCAAGGGCGCTGATGAGGTCACTGATAAGAAAGTATAGAAGAGAGAGAAGAGAAGGGTTAGGAAAGAACTTTGGAGAATATCCACAGTTAGAGGGCATGATATGGATGATGAGCCAGCCAAGGAAATGGCAAAAGTGGTCAGAGAGATAAGAGAGAACTAGGAAAGAACAATGTCATGAAAACCCAGAGAGGCAAGAGTACATAGGAGGGAGAAGGTATGTTCAGTGTAAATGTATCAGATAGATTAAGAAGGATCAGGACATAGACTCTCAAATTTGGCAATTAAGACATCATTAGTAACTTTGGAGAGAGCAATTTCAGTTGAATGATGAG
The DNA here is from genome assembly GCF_003287225.1 of Phascolarctos cinereus. Taxonomy (NCBI): domain Eukaryota; kingdom Metazoa; phylum Chordata; class Mammalia; order Diprotodontia; family Phascolarctidae; genus Phascolarctos; species Phascolarctos cinereus. The sequence goes on from NW_027555958.1 coordinate 184,131,657, forward strand.
ATCAGAAGCCAGATTCAAAGGATTAAGGAGTTTGTGAGAGGAGAGGAAGTAAGGTCAGTAAGGATAGAAAGATTTTCAAAGAGTTTGACTAAGAAAGAGAAAAGAGATATAGGACTAGAGCTTAAGTAGTTTGAGGGGATAGAATAGAAAGATCTACTAAAGTTTTTGTTTTGTTTCATTTTTAGAATGGGGAAATATAAGCCCGTAGTATGGAAGTAATCAGTAGATTGGCAGGGGGTGTGGGGGGGTGCCAGAGAGATAAACAGAGAGACTGAAACAGAAACAGAAATAACTTAAGGCACTATCTAGTAGAGAAAACAGAAAGCATGGCATTGAGTTTACATGTAGAAGGGTTAACCTGACAAAGAGAAGGGCCACCTTTTTGTCAGAGACTGGAGGGATGATGACAAGGGGTTTTGAAGTGAAGAGAAGGGAGAAAGTCATATTTGTGTTGAATGGCCTCAATTTTCACAGAATTATGAGAAGCAAGATTTTCAGCTAAGAAAGAGCAGGGAGGGTAAGGTGTGGAAGACTGAAAGAAGGAATATAAGGTTTGAAATAGAGTTTGTAGGGAATCAATTAGAGAACAATAAAAAAGCTGCTTTAATGAAATGAACAATTGTGGTAGGATAACATGAATTTGTAACATACACAATAAAAAAGGTTGTGAGTTTCCTCCAACTGCATTCAGCAATTTGTGGGTAGAAGTGGAGAAATCGAATTGTGGAAGTAATTCTGATATTTAGCAGATGATGAGCTATGATAGGACAAGTAAGGCACTGGATTCTAGAGCAGAGGAGTGTGTAAAGTTGAAATGGTTTACTACTGGGCTGAGATTAAGAGAGGAAGGAAAGTGAAGTCGGAGCAGAGATTATAGCCTGAGAAAGTATTGAGAGATGTAAGGATTGAAGAGATTAGAGGGAATAGTAGGTGAGGAAGGGGAGGGAAAATAACCATTTATATAGCACCTACTATGTGCTAATCACTGTGCTAAGTGCTTTGACAAATATTACCTCATTGATGAAGTTGAAGGATAGATTTAGAAGGTGGGAGGCATAGAGAGAGATAGCTGATAGGAGGTTATGGACAGAGAGGAGAATGTTAGTGTTTCTAATTAGGAAGCAGAACACTGGTGCCTGGAAGATAGGTACTTAATAAATGTTTATTGACTGACTGACACAGCAGAGCCTAGGGAAATACTCAGAGATGAGGGGCTTGGAGGTCCCTCCAGATTGAGGGAATTAAGATGAAGAAAGGTTCAGGCATAAGGAGAGATGGAAATATAGGGAATTTTGGGTCAAAACACGTCAACTTTTTTTTTTTAATCTAGGAAGTGGGACACTTGTGGATAATTATGAGATCCAGGGTGTGACCATCTCTGTGTGTGGCTGATATGGAGTGGAAGATCATGGTATCTAAGGACAATGAAGATGGGATCTCATGGATTTCATGATGCTTCAGAGAGAATTAATATGAGTGTTGAAGTCTTTTGGTATAAGGGCGAGGGTTAGGAAGCAGACAGTAAGCCAAATGCTGAACTCCTTAAGAAAGGAGACAGAATGACCCCTATGATTTGTATAGGGTGAAAATGTTAATAGAGTGGACTTTAAAGGTGGAATGCTTGCAGCATAATGGTGGCAAAAGAAGAGTCTGGATATACCAGTGGAGACCAAGGAATATTCCAACTCTTCCTCCATGATCAGTTCAAACAATTCATGAATTGGATACTTTGATGAATTCATGATCTTCATTGCAAAAGTACTTCTTTCACCAGGACAGATCACAAGTCATACATGCTATCTCATTTTAAGATTCTTGTTTGTATATTTCCCTAAATACTCCATGAAGGATCTACCTGGGATACTGCAATCCTTTGTCTAGTACCTTTATTGTTTCAGGGGTACCAAATGCTGTCCTTTAGGTGGATGTCAAGTTCAATTTCCAAAATCCAATCTAACCTAATCATTTCTGCTCTGAGTTCATCATCCATCTACAGCACCTATCCAAGGTATATTCATTAAAGGACTCACTCAATATTAGTGCTGTCCATCCAACTGCATGTCTAGGCAATAGGCATTACTCATTCATTTTATTTTCCTTGTGTGCATTGTTGAGCAAATCTGAGTGTTTGCAGATCTCACTGAGGAGGCTCTACAATTTTCTAAGGCTTGAAGCTAGCAGCAGAATGTTTCCTGTAAACAAGTGCATTTAGACCACTTTGGCATCTACAGCGAATCCCTCTTCTATGAAACGAACAAAAATACAAAATGTCCCTCAGTCCTATGTGGATGTACCTGGTGCAATGGGTAGAGTGCTAGTCCCAGAGTCAGGAAGAGCTAAGTTCAACTCTGGGTCAGACCCTTACTAACTTTATGACCCTGGGAAAGTCACTTAACTTCTGTTTGCCTCAATTTCCTCAACGGTAAAATGGAGCTAGCAGTTCCCCCCTCACTGAGTTGTTGAGAGGCTCAAATGAGACATCTGTAAAGTGCTTAGCATAGTGCCTAGCCTGAAGTAGGCGCTGTATAAATGCTTATTCCCTCCTCTCCTTTCTTTCCACTTACAAAATTAAATAACAAACTGACATAAAAAGGTTTTTTAGACCCTTAGACAGGCATTAATTGTACTTTTGATAATGTGTGATCTCTGTCCCCAAGCCACAAAATCACCATGCTATATGAATTGGAACAAAGAAACAGAATATTTTAACACAGTACAAGTTCTTTGTTTTGGATTGCTTAGGTGTGTAAAGCAGATTGCTGAAATAGCTGATGAACTACAAGACCACTAAAGCAATTGATTCTTCAGGTGTGCATTAGGGAGGGAGGGAAGGAAGAAAATAAGCGTATGCTAAGCATCTACTATGTGCCAGGCACTATGCTAAACATTCTAAAAATATTATCTCATTAGATCAGAGAGATATTATGTGGTGTAGTAATCAGAGTACTAGATTTGGAGTCAAAAAATTTAGATTCAAATTCTTGCTCTGCTACTTACTTCCTATGTGACCTTGAGTAAGTCACTTAACCTCTATGGGCCTTATTTTCCTCCTCTGTAAAATAAAGAGGTTAGATTGGATGACCTCTGACTAAATGACCTTCCAGCTCAAAATCCCATGATTTACTATAGATGAGACTTCAGAGTTCAGGTTATGCTGATTGAAGGGAATAACTATATCTTGTGGCATTGCTTGCCTCAAGGAAAGGAGAGGTATCTGTTGTACTTGGACATTCTTTTTGTACCAGAGCATGTACAACAAAGTATACACAAAGATTCACTAGTAACTTGAGGGCTAGATATGGGGTATCTTTTAAATTTCAGCCCAATATTTAGTAGCTGTATATGAATCTTACCCTATATGAATCTTAGTTTCTTCATCTGTAAAATGGAAATAATAATACTTATATTGTATTTGGCTATACCACTGGGCAACTGGGAGAAAAGCAATTTGTAAACCTTAAAGCTTTGTAGAAATCTGTGCTATCAATAATTAATTGTAGTCTCTTCTTAGAAAAACAAAGTTGAAAAGTAATTTTTAATTCAAACAAACTCCACTTTTCAGTAGGCACTTTTCAAGTGGCACAGTGGGTGGAGAGCTAGACCTGAAATGTGCTTTGCAAACTTTAAAGACTTGTATAAATACTAGCTATTATTATTGTTGTTTTTGTTTGTATTCTTCAATTGTTTATGTGCATAAATGTACCTTTATCATTGTGTTTCCTCAGAAGTTGTCAATCTTTCTTATGTGAGAGGCAATCTGATATAGTGACTAGAGGAAGAAACTTGGGGTCATACAGACTTGGGTTCAAGTTCTGCTGCTAACACATTATCTCTGTGACCTTGGGCAAGTCACTTAAGCTCTCAATACTTCCAGGCAACTTTCTAAGATTGTGAATTACAGAAAAATTGTTGATCTTCGTTGACAGGGAGAACTTTCCCCACCAGAAGTTTCCAGCATCAGTGAAATCACAGGTCTCAACAACAACAACAAAAATCATTCCTAGTAGTTGGCATAAGATTGTAGACAATTTGTTATTGAAAAGAAGCAATGTAATGTCTTCTCTCCATCCCCTAAACAGGACCACTTATGCAGTAAGTCACTGACACAATTTAAGACTGTAATGACACCTTCCATACTTATTACTTTATTTGTTTCAGCCTCCTTCCACCCTGCTCATTACCAAAACAAGAATCACATCCTTCCCATCTTCCTCTCCGCTTATATTTTATCCAGACCACCTGTTACTGAGCCAGAAGGTCCCATTTAAGCTGTTATTTGTTAGAGTTAAAATGAAACCCTGCTGTTTTTCTTGTTTAACAAGATCCAGACAAACATTGTCTCCATCCAGAATTTGACAAGAACTAGAAATCAAAAGACCAGCACTGTCTTGACTGCCCTGATTCAAAGGCATCAAGAGAACAGTAAAGCACTAACTATTGCATCTGCTGCCTTTTTCTTCCAGCCCTTGTTCTAAAAATGTCTTCCATTCTATGTCATTTTCTCAATTCCCTTCCACTTTTTTTTTTTGCTTCATATCCAGGACTCTCAAATGTCAAAAGAAGTGACATTGGCCTTTCTTGTTGAAACATGTGGCAGGACTAACAGCTATGAGGATTCCCCTGTCCCTATTTCCCACCCATTCCTCCTACCCCACCTCCACACCTAATGGGTTAGGTCAGCTTTTCCCTAAAAGGTGACAAATTCAGGACTTGATAGGCCTAGGGGAGGAGTTATATCAAACTGTGCCTGCTTTGACACAGTTTCTTAGTAGTCTCTGGAAGTATTCATGTGGTTTCCTGGCCACCTAAGAACATCAGAAGTCCCCTCCACAGGGAATCTACACCCTTCAATCTTGGTAAAGATATTGAGATTATGTGAGTCACTACACCTTGTCCTGCTGACAGGGCTCATTTACATATGGAGATGGGGGAAAGAGAGAGCTGTAATTACGGAATTTAAATATTATTGTATCCTCGTATTTATGTTCAGGCTAAGTAAACCTCCTTTAGCCTCATTTCATCCCAACACCAAACCTGAATTTGCAGGTTGCTGGTCCCAAACCTGCCTCTAACAATCTGCTATGGCATAGCAAATATGTCTGGGCACTGTTCATGGTCAAGCAAAAGAGTAATCAAGATTCCAGATTAGGTTACTAGCTTGGAATCAAGAACAAAAAGATCAGGAGCTTTAGGGGAAGATATCAAACAGGAGCAAAAGATTAGGAGCAAAAGAAGTAAGAATCTGTTTATCAAACTAGCATCAGGAATCATAAAATCTGAGAGCTGGACTCCAAGTTATAGCTGAAAAGGGATGCCCTCCACCATATCTCTAATAAGTTGCCATCCATCCTTTGCTTAAAGACCTCCAACGATGGCAAATTTACTACATTCTGAAGCAGCCCATTCTACTTTATGATCGCTTTTTCACATTTTTTTTATCCTTTAGTTCATTGAATCAATCCAAGATCAGTCTCTTTCTCTGCATTTTCCACCCATTGCTCCTAGCCTGCCCCCTGTAGAAAATAGTAATTCCTCTTTTCCATAACAATCCTTCAAATGCTTAAAGACTGCTATAATGGGTTGCCTGAGCATTCTTGTCTTTGAGGTAACTATTCCCACTTTCTTCAACCATTCCTTATATGGAATGATTTTCATACTTTAGCCATCCTAGTTGCCCTTGCCTAGATACTCTACAGTTTTCCAGTGTCTTTCTTAAAATGTGGGGTCTGGAACTGACCATGGTACTCCTACTTGTGTTCTGACTATCGCAGACACATCTCCCTTGTTCAGAACACTATATTTATTAATGAAGCTTAAATCAGATTAGCTTTCTTTGACTGCCATAGCACAGACTACAGTTATATATTGAGCTTGTAGTTCATTAAAACCTTATATCTATCCATGATTTCTTCATGCTATACTTGTGTGACTCATTTTTTAAAAATTCATAGGATTTTATAGTTATCCCTATTCAGATTTAGTTCATTTTTCCTAGTCTGTTGAAATTGTTTTGGTTCCCAGTTCTATAAAACAAAAAGTAAGCTAACTCTCCCATTTTTATACCCCTCTAGTTTGATAAATATGTTTACTATACTTTCATCTGGGCCAATGGTGAAAATGCTAAAAACCAAACCAACCAACCAGGTGGTCTAAGAACAAATACTGTATATGTTCTACATAGGACCTTTTCCTGCATCGTATTCTATTTGCTATAGTAGACTTCAAATGGAAACAGGATATTAATAAGGGAGGCAGTGTTTTTCATTAAAAAGAAAAGAAAAGCACTCCTGCAGGAACTAAGTTCAAATCTGAGCTCCAGAATTTGCTAGCAGTGTGACTTTGATAATCACTTAATCTCTCTTTCTGTTCTTCAATTTCTACCCACAAATGCAAACCTTAAAGTATAGGACTAGGTTCTTTCTAGTACCAGATATATGATCTTAAAGCACGATATAAAAGCTTTCATCAGTAAAATAGGATTAAGGAGAGAATATTTAACTATAGAAGGAATAGAGAAGATCATAAAATACAAAATACACCATTTCTTTTTCAATAAAATTGAGAAGCTCTTGCACAAACAAAATCAATGAAAATAGAATAAAAGAAGTAGTTGAAACAGGGGTGTTTCCATCAAATCTGTGAAAAAAAGTTTGATATTCAAGGCATATGGTGAAATGATATAAATAAACCCAAAGTAATTTCTCTAATGGATAAGTGGTTAAAGAATATGAAAAATTTTTGAAAGAAAAATTACAAGCTGTAAAAGCCCACTTGAAAATATTCTAAATTACTGGAAGTAAGAAAGGCAGAAATTAAAACCACTCAAAAGTTTTACCTTATACTCTGCAAAAATGGGAAAAACTTTGAAGGAGCTAATTATTATTGGTGGATTGAATTAATTCAACCATTGTGAATATTAATTTGGAATTATGCAAGAAAAGTGATTGCTCTTTGACCCAGAAATCCCACTACTGGACATATATACCAAGAAGATCAAAGATAGAAGTAAAGGTCCAAATGATTCAGGGTAATACTCTTTGTAGTAGTAGAGAACTAGAAACAAATAAGTGCCCATAAGTTGGGAAATGGTTAAAAACTAAACAAAACAACCCTGAGGTACATTAATGTAATGGAATATTATTTTTCAGTAAGAAATGAAGAAAATGAAGAATTCAGAACATATGAGTAGATTTTTATAAACTGGTGATGAGTAAAATTTTCATAACCAAAGAACACTATACATAATAACTGCAAAAAACATAAATGAAAGGATCACTAAAAGGAAACCAAAGTCTAAGAATATCAAAATACAGTAATAGTCCCAGAGAACACTGTAGATAATGAAGCATATCTTCCTCCTTCCTAGGGAAGAATACTATATGCATTATAGGAGGTCATGATTCCACTGGGTGTTTTGAAACAATTTGGTTTAATTTTTTTGTTAGAACAGTGGGTTTGGTCTGGAGTAGATTTGAGCTGGTATTTCCAGAAATGGTTGTGATGTAAAAACCAAGGGCAACAATAAAACTTATTTTGAAAATAGGCTCTATCTTCCTCAGAATCCATCAACTAGAATTTTAGGGGTCCCATAATTCAATTAGTCCTGCACATTTCTTCATCTTATACACTAGGATAATTTAGGAGACTTTGTCAAATGCCTTCCTGAAATCCAGGTATATCTTGTCTATGGAATTTCTTTTTTTAGTCAAATATTGCTATCAATGATAGAAATGAGATGTCTTATATGATCTGTCCTGAATGAACCCAAGTTTATCACTCTAAATGATTACTGCTGCTCTTTCTAAGAGTTTGCAAACCATTCCTTTAATAATATGATCTAGGAGTTTTCTGGGAACTTAAATCAAGTTCACCAACCTATAGCTAGTTGTAGAACCTCTTCCTCCTCTTTGAAAGACAAAATATTCACCCATTTCTATTCTTATGGCACATCTCTTCTTTCCCATGATGCATCAGAGGTCACCAATAGCAGCACAGCTATTATATCCACAACCTCTTTCAGCAACTTGGGCTGTAATTCATCCAGGCCTGACGACCTGAACTATTTAAGAGCAGTTAAGTGTACTCTTGCTCCTCCCTCACCTATATGGAATTACATAGAATCTCAGAGTTAAATGAGATCTTAGAGGCCATCAAGTTCAATCTATACTTCACCTATAACCCCCTTGGTGATAAGACTGACAAGTGTTTGGGAACCTTCCATTTGAAGACTTCCAATGAGGAAGTGCACAATGAAGTAGCTCATTCCATTTGGGGATAGATTTAACTGTTAGTAATTTTTTCTATGATGAACTCCAAATTTGTCTTTTTGGCAACTTCCACCCTTTGCTCAATAGCTCTGCTTTCTGGTATCAAGAAGAAACAAAAAATCCAATGGCAAAATCTCAGTGTTAGAAGAGACATCAGGGATCAGCTAATCTGACCCATATTTTAATAGTCATTCTTGTCTACAATATAATAATAACAAAAATAGCTAGCATTTTTACAAGACACTGCAAAGCACTTTAGAAATATTATCTCATAAGATCCTCACAAGAACCCCAGGAAGCAGGTGCCACTATTACTCCCCTTTTAGAGATAAAGGAACTGAAGCAGACACAGATTAAGTGACTTCCCCAGGGTCATACAGCTGATATAGAGATAGAGATAGACATAGAGATAGAGATACCAATATAGATATAGATGTAGATGTAGATGTAGATGTAGATAGAGATAGAGATATCTGAGGCCCATTTTGGACTCAGGTCTTCCTCAGTTCATCTAGGGCAGCTAGGTGACACAGTGGATGGAATGCTGTGCTTGGAACCAGAAAGACTCATCTTCCTGAGTAAATCTGGCCTCAGACACTTACTAGCTGTGTGACCCTAGGCAAGTCACTTAGCCCTGTTTGCCTCATCTGTTTCCTCATCTGTAATATGAGCTGGAAAAGGAAATGGCAAACCGCTCCAGTATCTTTGACAAGAAAACCCCAAATGAAGTGACGGAAAGTGAGACATGACTGGAAAATGACTGAACAACAGCTCTCCAGACACTAGGTGCCTCCTAGTTGCTTATATATACACCTGACAAATGGTCATCCAACTTTTACTTGAAGACTTCAGGGCAGCCTATTCCATGTGAGGTAGCTCTAATGGTTAGGAGGATTTTCCTGATATCAGATCTAAATTTGCCTGTCCAACTTCTACTCATTCCTCTTGGCTCTGCCCTCTGAAGGCCAAGCAAAATGAGCTTAATCCCTGTTTCTTGTGACAATCCTTCACTTGAAGACATCTATCGTGTCCCCCCCCCCAAGTCTTCTCCTGTATAGTCCAAACCAAAAGGTCAAACACAAGGTGGGTCACGTTTGGTCCACAACACACTTGAGTGATCTGGAATTATATTACAATGTGATTGGGAAATATTTTTTTAAATAAATAAAAAATACAATAGAATATAGGTAATATGTGATTTCTAAGTCAATATGCTGCTCATAGAGACCTTTATGAACAGTTTAGTAACCCTTGTTTCTATTTGAGTTTGACATCACTAGTCTAAACATTATTAATTCACATATTCCTCAAATGGCATGATCTCAATGCCTTACACCATCCTAGTTGCCATCTCTGACCTTCTTTGAACAGCCTGCAGTCTATCTTATTAAAGTCTTTTCTAAAATGTGACACCATGAATAGAAAAATAAGATTCTAAAAGAACTATGCCCTTGACAGAATTAATTAGTAATATCATCTCTCTCTTTTTAAAAATGTAACAGTATTTTACTTTTTTCTAATTACATGTGTAATCATGTAAGACATATTTACACATTAGCCATGTTGTCAGAGACGAAATAGAACAAAAGGACAAAACACACATACACACACAAGTGAAAATAGTATGTTTCAATCTGAATTCAGACTCCATCTGTTCTTTCTCTGTATGTATCACCTCTCTTGTCCTAAACAACATGCCTTTGTTAATGACACCTGAGATGCAGGTTTTTGGTTATGATTCTTTTTTTTTTTTTGCTGTCACATCTTACTGTTGAATCAAATTGGATAGGAAGTCCATGAAATCCCCTTAACTGTCAAATCTAACATCCTATCCCAAATCTTCATCCTTCTTGACCTCTCTGCAGCCTTTGACATTGTAGATCACCTGCATCTCTTTTATACTCTTTTCTTTCTAAGTCTTCATGGCATTGCTCTCTCTTGGTTCTCTTCTTATCTTTTTGTTCCTTCTTAGACTCCTTTGCTAAATCATCATCAAGATCATGCCCACTAACTGTGGTGTCACCCAGGTCTTAGTCGTGGGTCCTCTTTTCTCCCCCTAAACTATCTCATTGGTGATCTTATAAGCTCCCAAGGGTTCAATTATAACCTCTATGAAGATGATCCCCATATCAATCTACCCAGCTCTCCCAGACTCTGTTCCCAAATCAACAATTGTTTTTAGACTTCTCAAGCTGGATGTCTTCAGGGCATCTCAAACTTAACATGTCAAAAACAGACCACATCATTTCCCCCAAAACACCTCTCCTCTTCCCAACTTTCCTATTACTGTTCTGGGCACCACTGTCCTCCAATCACCTGGGAAATGGAAATGAAACCAAAGAAACATTGTTTTTCTGATGGGCTTTAAATACTTTTGCAGTAGAAGCACCCTAGGCAGCTTCCCAGATCTGAGAACCTTTATCCTGGGAAACTCATCTAAGGCAATGTCAGCCTGTTCTGGGCACCACTGTCTCACATGGTTGTTGTACAGATCAAATGAGTTAACATGGAAAGTATTTTGCAAATCCTATAGTGTTTTAAGATATGTTTAATTATATGTTATTAATATTATTGATGTATAATACATTGTATGTCATATAATGTCATATGTATTGTTGTTCAGCCATTTTTCAGTCATGTTTGACTCTTTATGACGCGTTTGGGTTTGCTTGGCAAAGATACTGGAGTGACTTAACATTTCTTCTCCAGCTCATTTTACAGATGAGGAAACTGAGGCAAACAGGGTTAAGTGACTTGCCTAAGATCACACAGCTAGTAAGTGTCTGAGGCTGGATTTGAACTTAGGTCTTCCTGATTCCAGACCCAGTGCTCTATTCACCGAGCCACCAAATTACCCATTATATTCTATCACTTGGTGTTGTATTATTGCTCTCTGCTGAGTGTTTCATTGTCTTTGCATCCTGTTATGTCACAGGTATCCTCCTGGTGCCTCCACTAGTATCAGTCACTGAGCTGCTCAGAGGGCAAAAGTACAAACAGAGCAATCTCTGCAGGTCATTTGTCCGCCACACTTGATGAAAGAAGGATCTTTAGTCCTGGGTCATGCTTACCATTAACTCCTGCCACTTACAGCCTGTTTGTTGTAGCTGTTTAATGCACTGAGCTCTCTTGCTATGGGCTTAGGCACTCACTAGAGGTTCCTAAGGACGGCTCTATCTACAAAGTGTTTCCCCGCCTTTTTATGAGTTTTCCTTTCCTGTTCTTATGCTCTGTGATCCCACCTGGCTCAGGCACATCAGACCCAGAATCCCTGCTAGTGATCTAAAGTAAACAGTAGCTGCACTCAGCTATTCTTTTATGAGAAGTCCAACATCCACTCCTCAACTTTTCCTTTCTCTTCTTTCCTCTTGCTACTTAATAGGAAGATCAAAGTTAGGCTTTTTTAATTGAAGGGCAAGCCCCCTGAAGGTCCAAATCAGGAGGTTTAATGACTGGTCTAGTTGCTTGCCTTTATATCTGTTCAGTCCTCAAATTGAGTCAAGGTGGCCTTTTAGGAAAGTGTACCCCTACAACAAGGCCTAAGATCAATTTATAGCCCATGGGCAGAAGAAATATAAGCACTCAGCTGGTTCAATATAAATCCAGCCTTGCTTCTTGTCCCTCTTTGAACTTTTACCCTGGTTTTGATAACTGGACTATTGCCTTGGTCCTAGTAACCAAGACTTCATCCTGTATACCTGATTTAGCAGTTCAGTCTCTCTCTTGTTGCCCTGTTCTTGCACCCTGACCGAGATCCAACTCAGTTCCCAGGTCTGAGAATTTGACTTGATCTTACCAGTGTTTATTAATTCAACGAACATTTAAATATCTAGTCTGCACCAGGTGTCTTTCTAGGAACTGGGAAGATGAGGACAAAAACAAAACACTCCCTATCCTAAAAGAGTTTACATCCTATGGAGTCAGCAATATGTGCACATCTATGGAAATACAAATGTGTATTTGGATTTGAACTGGACCGGAGAGTTTATTGGCATAGGGAAGTTCCCAGAGAGGAAATGTGCTTTACAAAAAGAAATCAGCAACTGATCTTCAATTTATAGGGGCACTGAAAAGTTAAGTGACTTGCCTAGGATTGCATAGCTAGTATGTGTTAGAGGCAGGACTTGAACTCGAGTCTTTTTAATGCTATATTCACTACACTATGAGGCCTCTCAATAGGAAGTTAACGTGAGGTCATGTTAGGTTGGAGGAAGTTCAGAAAGTAATGCTGGGAGGATTAGGAAAGCCTCCTATTATCGCCTCTAAGCCCAGTCCTTGTGGCTTGGTCCCCAATACCATTGCCAGATCTGCCCCCATCCTCCCACCCTCTGTATTCTGCCTGTCTTCCTGCATATTTGTTATTGTCATTCAGGCATCATAGTCAAGTCCAACTCTTCATGACGCCACTTTGGTTTTTTGGGGTTTTTTTTTTGGAGGGGGTTGGCAAAGATACTGTAGTGGTTTGTCATTTCCTTCTCAAGCTCATTTTGCAGATGAGGGAACTGAGACAGATGGGGACAATTTTTTTTTCCTTTGGTGAGGCAATTGGGGTTAAGTGACTTGCACAGGGTCACAAAACTAATAAATGTCTGAGTCCAGATTTGAACTCAGGTCTTTCTGACTCCAGACCTGGTGCTCTATCCATGGTGCCACCTAGCTGCCCTACCTGCCTATTACTGTACTTAAATGGCAGAACTTTAAAAGATATCAAAAATTCATTCAACCAATCCATGATCCCTCGATGGCAGAGAGAGAACTAATATGTTGGTTAGCTAAGCCAAAATTTCAAAAGTTCTTAAGAGGCCCATCAAATGAAATCTAACCATTCTAAAACTAACAAGATAAAATATAAGGTCTTACATTTTGCCTCAAAAATCTGATATAAGGGGGGTAAGTACTGGTTTATCCATAGCTCACATGAAAAGAAAAAAAGCCTAGAGGCTTCAATTGACTGCATCCTCATTATAAACCCCCAGTGTGAAGTGTCTGTTAAAAATAGCTCATGCAAAGTGGAGCTTGGGCTGGGGTCTTCTGATGCCTAGTCACTGCTCTTTTTCCTATACCAAGATATCTCCCTAATAGAATATAATAGCTAAGACAAAGGAATTAATGGTCCCACAGCACTTTGTGTGGATTAAAACACTAAATGTAGACATCTAACGAGACAGCTAGTTGGCAGTGGCCCTGGAGCCAGAAAGGCCTGAGTTCAAATTCAGCCTCAGACACACTAGCTATGTGACTCTGGGCAAATCGCTTGGCTTCTGGCTACCTCAGCTCCCTCACCTCTAAAAAAAAAATTAGGACATATAAAAACACATCTGGAAAACTGTTTAATTCAGGGTGTTCCATTTTTATCAGAGCACACTGAGAAGAGAGCAGCTAGCATGACAAGAGAATATGAAGCACTATTAGATCTTTGACCCATGAAATCACAAATATGGTGCCCTCCCACCAACTCCAGTAAGGAAGAATTTTCTAACAATTAGGGCCATCCCAAAATGGAATGGTTAGTCTTGAGGCAGTGAGTTCTCTCTGTTACTAAAAGTGCTGAATCAGAAGCTAATCTGGAAGAAAACAGCCTTGCCAGGAGCACTGTAGAGTTCATTCTCTCATGGAAGAGGAAGAGGTTGGACCAGATACACTATCAGGTCCTTTACAACTTTAAGGTTCTATGACTCTAAATGAATCTCAGATCAACATTATTAACTTCGATCTACACTGAACATTTTATTTCAGGACTTAAATAAAAGACACACCAGGAAATGTTTGGGAGAAAAAAAAAAACATTTGGGGCAGCTAGGTGGCACAATGGCTGGAGCATCGGCCCTGGAGTCAGGAGGATCTGATTCAAATTTGGCCTCAGACATATTACATTCACTGTGTAACTCTGGACAAGTCACTTAACCCCAACTGCCTCACCAAAAAAAAAATTGTTTTTGAAAAAACTCACTCTGTGAGGCTCACAGGAATTCACAAACTAGAAAAGAAATTAGACATACTAAGGAGGAAAGGCAGTGTGAGACACTGTGTCATGGAGGATAGAGAACTGTCCTGGAAGCCAAAAAAGTCCTGCTGAGTGATGCATTCTGGTTGAGAGACCCTGGGCAAATCACTACACCTGTCAGTTATTGTTTAGTCATTTTTAATTATGCCCAACTCTTAGTGACCCCTTCTAGGTTTTTGTTTTGTTTTGTTTTGCAAAGGTGTGGTTTGCCACTTTCTTCTCCAGTTCATTTTATAGATGAGGAAACTGAGGCAGCAAATAGGGTTAATGACTTGGCCAGAGTCACACAGTTAGTAAGTGTCTGAGGCTGGATTTGAACCCAGGTCTTCCTGACTCCGGACCTGATGCTCTATCCATTGGGCCACCTAGCTACCCACACCTGTCAGTGCTCTAGGGCAATGCCATATATTGCAAAGAACACTTTGAGGGGCAGCTAGGTGGTGCAGTGGATAGAATACCAGCCCTGAAGTCAGGAGGACCTGAGTTCAGATCTGGCCTCGGACACATAACACTTACTAGCTGTGTGACTTTGGGCAAGTCACTTAACCCCATTGCCTAACCAAAAGAAGAAGAAGAAGAAGAAGAAGAAGAGAAGAAGAAGAAGAAGAAGAAGAAGAAGAAGAAGAAGAAGAAGAAGAAGAAGAAGAAGAAGAAGAAGAACACTTTGAATCTACTGCCTTGATGGCCCTCCCAAGATAAGCTCATCACTTCAAGCCTTGATTGATACCACACCAGAAGTCTCTAATCCCCTCTTATTGGAGGGCTGGAGGGATGCTAAACTTCTTTCAAAGCTTTCCCTTATAGAGGGCAGAAACTGGACTAAGCTCATTCCACTTTGTATCTGCTACTCTGCCTGGTTTCAACTTCTCGGAATAAGATGCCTCATATAGTTAGTTACCCCTGATGTCCCATTTCCACTCCCTTTTCTTGCCTCCTTCTGTGTATTGTGTCCCCCTTTAGAATGTAAGTTCCTTGAGGGAAGGGATTGTTTCTTTTTATTAATTGTATTCCCAGTGCTTACCATAGTGCCTGGTACATAACAGATGCTTAATAAACATTTATCAGATTGGATTGGATTGGAAAAGGAGCTGACCTCCGTTGATAGATGGATTTCCCTGAACCAATAAGATCATAAATTCAAAGCAACCATTATATCCCATGGAAGAGACTAACTGCCTGGAAGAAAATTTTTGAAAGTTATATACCCATTATTGCCAGACCAGCTTGTCAATCAGTGTTTGAGGAGGTATTACCCAATCTGCAGCTTGTATAATACCTCACATTTCAAGTCATCCCTTTACCTGTTTGTTCTTGTTAAACATCACATATAGGCAATTGGAGAGGAACTAAGATGTAATGGCCCATTCCCTTTTACTGGCCTGGACCTATCTGAATTGTCTTTATATTTGTCTTTATGCTATTATGAAAGTTATCAGTAAAAGGGAGTTCCATCTTGAATCTCTTGATGATCTCCAGTGATCAACCCATCAATGTGTTGCTACCTTGACATATTTATTAATAAATTCCTTTTAATTCTCTTTGTCTTGAGTTTTGCCTTATTTTGGTCAGGGTAAAAGCCAGAACAAAGAATTTTCCTTTTAACAGAAAGGCCTTCCTACTGAAAATGTACTCAATGTAAAATATATAATAATTCACATTTTTGCAGTAACATCCCCAGTGTCACAAAGCTAGAAAGCATCAGAATAGAAATTTGAATCCAGGCTTCTGACTTCCAAGCCAATGTTCTTTTCACCTAAGCTGTGCTTTAGTAGATTGAATCCCTAAGGATGCCAAGAAGCTTTTGCAATAGTGTAGAAAAATAGAAACCGTAAAAAGTAGGTGAAAATCGAGTTTACAAAAAGTATAGGGGCAAGTTGGAGGGTAAGATTTGTCACTGAGCTTTTAGCACTGGCTAGAGGAGAAATTGTTTTGATATTAAACACTCAGTTTCAGTTATCAAGACAGATAGATCAAGTCTAAATCTGTGATTCTATGATCTGCACTAAAGTTAGCTCCCAAGGGAAGGAAGCTGTTTTGTAGTGGGAAAAGGATGGGATTTGGAGTCAGATGGGCTGCACTTGAATCGGGGTGGGCTGAGAGCAGACTGTTAAATTTTCAGTGTGAACATTTACATCTCAAAAATCAGGAAACTCTAAAAATCAGGGCTTGATTTATCTTTTTGTTGACTGTCTTGACTTAAGTAGGTGATTGAGAAAATGTGAATGTTGATTAAACTTAAAAGTGTGTTGCAGGTACCCCCCGCCAGAGCCCATTGTTAAGCATTTACAAGCACATTCCTACCTTGAATCCTAAATCGGCCATTTATTTGTTGTGTGGTTTTGGATAGGTCACTTTACTTCTAAGGACTTCCATTCCCACATAATTAAACTGAAAGTTTGGGACCAATGATCACTAATATTTTATGATTCTACAGGGAAAAATTTATAGTTTAAAAATATAGCAAGGAAGTTAATTCATCAGCTGAGACTAATTGAATGGAAATCTATCTGCTGTGCACTTAAAAAAAAGGATGCACGTTTTGAATGTTGACATAATATTTATAGGTGTAGACATCTGTGATAATTTCTGCCAACGTGGAATAGCATACTAGTAGGTGTTGATGATTCATTGCATTAATTATAATAGCAAGCAAAAAGTAAAAATTCAAAACAATGAGCTCTTGCTTGACATTTGAGCAATGTAAACAGAATTTTAAATTATTCCTGGAAAATGGAAAATGTTATTGGAAATGATGGTTCAACTTGTAAAAGTCCTTTCTTGCAGAAAACTTGGGTTCTAAATCTGCCCCTGCCCCTTGTGAATATCACTTGATTTGTGACTCTGGCCAAGTCATTTAACTCCTCTGAATCTATGTTTCCTCATGTACAAACAGAGGACAATAATAATTTCTTTACTTACCTCGTAGAGTTGTAATGGAATTGATATTGTAAACTATAAACTTATATGTTTTTCATTATCATTTTAATGATAATAATTGTTAAATTGTAATGACTATTATTATCATCATGTATAATACTAATAGTTAGCATTTACATAGCACTTACTATGTGCCAAGTACTATACTAAATGATTTACAATTATTATCTCATTTGATCCTTACAGCACTCCTGGGAGACAGGTACTAAGAACAGATGTTAAGTGACTTGCCCAGCCAGGGTCACAGAGCTAGAAAGTGTCTGAGGTCAAATTTGAACTCAGGTCTTACTGGCTCCAGGAAATCCTTACTCTGTCTTGTGTCCACTAGCTGTCTAAATTCCATGGATTCATTCATCTACCATTAATGAGTAAGTTATCTCCATCATCACCCCTCTGCTCCTCCTAGCCACCAACTAACACATTAAGTCCTATCAGTAATTTACACCTTTGGTGTGAATGAATTTATCAGTCTTTTTTCTGGGAGCCAGTGTTTTAGGTGACTGAGAAGGAGCAATGAAGAGCTTCAAGATAAATAATGAGAGTGGAAAAGGGAAACAAGAAGGGAGAGTATTGGAGCAATGAGGACCAATTTTGTGTCTTTCACTTAGAATTAGGGCTAGCCCTGCTATGTCTATTAATCAAATAAAAATAGTCACAGAATAGGGGGTCTTAACCTTCAGTCTGTGAACTTAAAACAAATTTTGACAACTGTATTTCAATGTAATTGCTTTGCTTTGTAAGCCTATGTATTTTATTTCATGCATTTATTTCATGCAACCAATGTTATTGTGAGAAGGGGTCATTGGGTTTCACCAAACTGCCAAAAGAGTCTATTGACATTAAGAAGAAAAAAAAAAGATTGAGAACTTGTGTCCTAAAAGCATTTGAAAACCGTTCCAAAAATAGTCACAAGTGCCATCTGTTTTTCCAGTGGTGTCCAGAGACAGTAAACTCTACTGTTGATAGAGTTGCTAATTGATTCAGTTGTTCTGGAAAACAATTTAGAACTATGCCCCCAAAGTCACTCATACCCTTTGACCCATCTATACCACCAGTAGGCCTATACCACGAGATAAAAGAAAGAGGAAAAGTACTTATAAGCACAAAACTATTTATAGCAACTATTTCATAGTAGCTAAAAATTGGAAACTAAGGGTATATGCTATTGGGATGCAGCTAAACAAATTATGGTGTATAAATGTAATGGAATATTATCATGTCCTAAGAAATGACAAAATGGACAGTTTCAGAGGAAACTAGAAAGATACTTATGCAGAGAAAAGCAAATAAAACTAGAAAAATAATTAATAAAATTACAACAGCATTATGGGGGAGAAGAAGAACACCTTTTTTTTTTCAGCCAAAGACAAGACGCATCAATCGAGGTGGGTGAGATTTTAAAAATCTGCCATATTGGCCAGACTCTTAAGGAATCTAAGCATTTGCATCACTAATGCAAGCGGGCCATATCTTAAGAATCTGAGCCCTTGTCTAGATTCTTAAAGAGTCTGAGCATTGGCTACATTATAAGAATCTGAGCATTGGAGGCCAGATATACCTTATGTACAGAAAGACCGTGAGTGGGATCTAGGAGTGGCCAAGTAGTCTGGAGTCCTCTGACTGGAGGAGGGGTCTAAGGAGGATCTGGATGGGAGTGGACAGTAAGCTGGGGTGACTGTGAGGTAACAGAATGCCAGGGACCTGGATCACATGGCCAAGGGAGAAGGGAACACCAGACATTTGGCCATGGGGGAAAGTCCAGGACTTTTTGAGGTCCAGATCTCAAAGACAAAAACAACTTTGAAAGACTTTACAGCAGTGAGCAATGCCATGAAAAAAATAAAAACAAAAAACAAAACAGAAATCCAGTAGACTGAAGATCAACTATGCCATCTGTCTCTGCCAGAGAAGTGATGGACCTAAAATTCAGAGAGAGAGAGAGAGAGAGAGAGAGAGAGAGAGAGAGAGAGAGAGAGAGAGAGAGAAAGAGAGTGAGAGTTTTTGGGCATGACCAATGTGGGTATTTGTTTTGCTGGACTATATCTTTATGATGAATGTTTTATCATTCATTTTTGTTTGTTGTTGTTTAATTGGCAGGGGGGAAGAGGGGGAAGGTAAGGGCAGCTGGGTGACCCACAGGATGGAAAGCTGGGCTTGGAATCAGGAAGACTCATCTTCCTAAGTTCAAATCCAGCCTCAGACACTTACTAGCTGTGTGACCATGGGCAAGTCACTTAACCCTGTTTGCCTCAGTTTCCTCATCTGTAAAATGAGCTGGAGAAGGAAATAGCAAACCACTCCAGTATCCTTGCCAAGAGGCCATGAAGAGTTGGACACAACTGAAATAATGGGAGAGGGAAATGAGATAAAGACAGGTTAGAATGTATATAAAAATGCATTTTTTAAAACCTCCCAAACGACTTTCCTGACATTATTCTAAAATGCTGAATGGAAGAGATACCCCCATATGGAAAACAAGAAAGAAAACAGAATACCTAAAGCCTAATATGTTGCAAATATATTATAATCATATAAAACCAAAGAAGGCTTTAATTAATGATATTTAAAATATGATAACCTTTTTCAGAAGATCTGCAGAAAGCAGTATCCCTCCACCTGCTATATTTTCCTTTTCACTTTCTGCTTGTGTGAAAGAAACCTTTTGTTCTTTTGACAAATTGTTTTAAATAAAAATGCAGCTACATGACTGAGAAAACAATAGGAACTCGGAAGCTCATTTCACTTTACATGAATCATAAATGGGTTTTAAAACCAGAGAACCCAATGCAGGAATCTCCTCATTGGAAACACCACCAGATACTCAGGTTTATTTATGATGTTCTTTCATGCCCCAACTGCCTGGGCATATAATAGATAATTATATTTCTTGAGACTTACAATTTCTGTTAGTGCATCCTTCTATGGCCTCTTGTGCCACCCATAACTGGGAGGAATAACAGAAACTCATATTTGTGTAGAGATTTGAGGTCTACAAAGATGCCTGGAGTTACTGCGGGCTGAGGGGAGATCAAGCTCATAACAGAACAAATAGGACTGAGGATATTCTGTGACAAGGAGGCAATTCCCAAGTGAGGCAGCCCCCTGCTTCTCCAATGCCTCTCAACAAGAGACAGTTCAAGAGAAGGCTGGTTCAAAATGCTCCCTAAATGAGGCTTATCCTGCCCAGGTCTTGTTTGGATCAAGGGTTTTTCTATGTTATGTCTCAGGTCATATAAATTATGGCATAATCTCTTCTAGTTAGGGGAAAGGTAATATTTGCCTAACAGTCTCATAATAGTATGTCTCACTTGCTCATGGGAAATTCAGACAGGATCAGTCTCTTCCTCTTTCCCAACCTGCCATCTTCCTCAGCTCACACTGAAGAAGGGATGCTGTTCTTAACTTAGGGTTTATGAACTTCTAAAAATATTTTAATAACTATTTCAATTTAATTGGTTTCTTTTATAATCCTATATGTTTTATATGCAACAGGGTTGTACTTTGTGCGTGCCCAGATCAGCTAAAATGGAGGCTCCCACATGAGAGAAGCCAGGGAGCAGCTTCTAGGAAAAGACATTCTCCTACTATGTGGTTGGAAATAGCCTCTTTTGATCACCTGTGTACCTTGAACAGGTCTTGTCTTTAAAACAAGTAGACTGGTTTCATCTCTTTTTCCAGTGGTGTCCAGAGACAGTAAAAGTTCCGCTCACCCGCAGCAGGGATACTATAAACTGTACTAAGTAAGGGCCTTCTCTGCCTTCTCCTCCTTTTCCCTCCACCCCTTAGGTGCTATGGTCCTGAGAATGGGCTTGGGGTTTTTGTTCTGATGTGTTTCATTTGTCATTTTCAGTTCCAGATGCAGGCAATGGAATGAATCCCTAGAACCAGGAGGTGTGGAGACAGTATTCCAGGCTGGATGTTGCTACTGGCCCATCAAGGAACACCTGAAATGCCAGTGTGCCTGAAACTCAAGCCCAAGGATTCGAACCTGGAACTTAGTGGGCCTATACCATATAGGAATTGAGCTAAGTTGTAAATCTAACCTCCTTCCCTGCTAGAGAAACTGGGGTTGCTTAGGGGGTGATTATCCCCCTCTTCCCTACTACCATGTGTTGGGGAGGATGTTTGTATATTTATTCTTTTTTTATGATTTTTTTTTTGGAGAGGCAATTGGGGTTAAGTGACTTGCCCACAGTCACACAGCTAGTGTCTGAGGCCATATTTGAACTCAGGTCCTCCTGACTCCAGGGCCAGTGCTCTATCCGCTATGCCACCTTGCTGCCCAAATTCTTGCTATACTTGAAGTAAATATTCCTTTGTGTTTGTCAGCTTATCTAACAATGTGGTGAAATCAAACTGGAGGGCAAGGGACCCCTATAATTGGGGGAACACCACTGGTGGGAGCTTGAACCAATGGCAGAAAGCCTAAGTGTACAAACCTCCCTAAGGGTGCTAGAGAACCCAGGGGAAGGTGTGAAGTGTAACAGTGGGACCAGAGTAATCACTTACATTTCTAAAAACATTATTATGAGAAGGGGCCCATAGGTTTCACTAGATTGTAAGAAGAGTCCGTGACACAAAAAAGGTAAAAACTCCTGCTGTAAAGGGATCATTTTTCAGCCATGTCTGATTCTTTGTAATCCCATTTGGGGTTTTCTTGGCAAAGACAGTGGAGTAGTTTGCCATTTCCTTCTCTAGCTCACTTCACAGATGAGGAAGCTGAGGCAAAAAAACTTAAGTGACTTGTCTAGGGTCACATAGCTAGTGAGTATCTGAGGCCAGATTTGAACTCAGGAAGATAAAAGTCTTCCTGACTCTAGGCTCAGCACTCTAACCACTGTGCCACCTCACTACCCCAAAAGAATTAATACCTCTCCTCAAATCTCTATACATACAGGCAAGAAAGGACAATGGGTGTAGGTGGCTGACAGAAAATCACAAAGAGTGTGTGGTTACACTAGATGCCACAGTAGATAGAGCTCTGGGCCTAGAGTCAGAAAGACTTATTTATAAATGAGACTAGCTGCTTTTGGCTAGCAGCTGGGAGCATCAGACCCCTGTCTCACCTTCTCTCTTCCTCTCATAACTAAACAGAGTGGGAATGGTAGAAGACAATGCACCACTGTCTTGCAATATCAGAGTCCCAGGACAGAGAGCAGAATACATAATTCAAACGTATTGCTTGGCCATGTCTGACATGCTTCTTCCCACATGGTGCACAAGAGGAATGATCTCTTCTGGCTTCTCACTCCTATAAAGCTTCAAGACCAAGTTCAAAAAGACATCTCCAAGCTGGTGAACTTTGGGATAGACTGTATTTACCATTTCCAGAGCCTGACATCTCTATGACAATGCTTATGGGTAGCAGCCAGGGAGCCAAATGTTTGTTAAATATGGCAACATATCATTTGATGCTTACAATTATCTTGTGGTAGAAGTAGTGCAAGTATATTATTATCTTCATTGTATGGATGAAAAAATTAAGGTGAAGAGAGGTTAAGTGATTTGCCCAAGGCCATATATCTAGGGGCAGCTAGGTAGTGCAGCAGATAGAGGCCTGGCCTAGAGTCAGGAAGGTTCATCTTCCTGAGTTCACATCTGGCCTCAGGACACTTATTAGCTATGTGACCCTGAGCAAGTAACTTAACCCTGTTTGCCTCAATTTCCTCATCTGCAAAATGAGCTGGAGAAGGAATGGCAAACTACCCCAGTATCTTTTCTAAGAAAACACCTAATGAGGTTATGAAGAGTCAGACATGACTGAAATGATTCAACAACAATAACAACAACAACAACACACAACTAGTAAGTGTCAGATCCAGGATTCAAGCCCAGGTCTTTTCATTTCCAAATCCATTGCTCTTTTCACTATAAGATATGTGGCTCTCCCTAGGAACTAGCACAAGTACAGATAACACAAGTATAGATCATGGGATCATAGACTTACAGCTGGAAGTACCTTTAGAGATCCATTTCACAGATGAGGAACTGAAACCCATTAAGGTTAAGTGACTTGCCTATGGTTACAGTGGTACTAAGTGGTAGAACTAAGACTTGAACCCAGATACTCTGGTTCCAAATACAGCACTATTCCCACTATGCCACAACTCTTTGGCAGGCATGGTGCTATGGTAGAATCTCAGATCTAATTATATGTGGATGAAAGTTCAAGGTCACTCTTGGACAGGTTAGGGAAAAAATAGGGGAGTTGAGAATAGAGAAATGGAGATTAAATAGGGAATTTTAATGGCTAGGTAAGATTTAATAGGTGACTAGAAGCCAAGGAAAGCTGTTCCTTGAATAGGGAAGAGAGCTAGACAACAGGCATTAGGAGTGATGGTGGCAAAAGGATAGTCAGTTTATAATACCAAAGGTTGAAATTGCATATACGATACCAAAGGAGAAAATTGCAGGGCCAATGGAAATAACAAATGGGAGTTAGGAGTATGCGTAGGATCAAAAACATAATAGATAGATGAGAGCAGAATCTGGGATAAAAACAAAATATCTGAATGAGACAAAAGGGTCAAGAAAGCCAAAGAAAACCAAAGCTAGTCTCAAGAAGAATTACAAATTGAATGATAATCTACCACTCAGTCTAGTTTGTGTTGGCCACATCCCCTCTTGTTTCTTAAAGAGAAAGAATTGCCCAGTGGCCTAATGGGTAAGGCACTGGCCTCTTTAAAAAGGTAGTTGTCAAATTTTGAGACCTAAAAGACCAAGAAAAATCACAGGACGAAAGGGGTCATAGCTGAGCAGAAAAATCCTGAGTGAACTAATTTAATCAAGATGAGGAGGTTATCCTAAGACTGGCTC
The DNA here is from genome assembly GCF_003287225.1 of Phascolarctos cinereus. Taxonomy (NCBI): domain Eukaryota; kingdom Metazoa; phylum Chordata; class Mammalia; order Diprotodontia; family Phascolarctidae; genus Phascolarctos; species Phascolarctos cinereus. The sequence continues at coordinate 184,155,681 of NW_027555958.1, forward strand.
CATTTGACTCATGAGCCCACTGAGGGCAATAGACAGAGATTAAACAGGATGTACACACTAGCCAAGTGAATTAGCTGATACCTTGTTCCCCTGCTCTATAGTTTCACATCAGAGATGGCTACATAAAACCACAAACATAATCTATCACACAAGGAAACTGTTTTTAAATTTTGTGAATGACATAAGGGCCTTTCTGAGAAAGTCAGAGAAGACATAGTAATGTAAGACGGCTTGGGTGGATTGAGGTAGAGTTGAAAGAGTGGGAGGAAAACCTTTGGTAAGTGAGACCCTATTCTTTTATCATCTTGGAAATTTGATTCAAAGGTAGTTTTCATTGTTGGGACTGTCATTCCTGAATGTTAGGGGTTTTATTGGCATCCATGCAGAAGGAAATTCTTTGTCTTCAGAGCATCACCCCAACTGTATAATCTGTCAATCCACACACTTCTATGGCAACTATCACAGTAGAGAGAAGTTGGGTTTTTTTGGCAAGGTTGTCAGTTCAGACAGGAATATCTTATTCTTCAATGCCTCAGATTCCAGGAAAATTTGACATCAAACCTAAGGGAATCCAAGCCATTTCCTGAAAAATCAAAGGTAAAATCTCAAGGGTCTCTGAAATGCCGTGAAGATTTTAATAAGTTTTATTCCCCACATTGTCTTAAACAAAAAATTTTCAGCCATGTATGGAGGGCATGGAACTATAGAACTATTACTTTTCTATAATTTAGGAGCATTTGGTCACCTCTTTCATCACGAAGATGCCTCATCTATACGTGATAGCAGTACATCTAATGCCTTCCTAGGTCAGCCCCAAGGGCAGGTTTCACACAACTGTAATAGTTTGGGTTGCATTGGGAAAAGTCCGTACTAAGTTCAGTATAAGTGCTGATATAATTATCTTGGCATTCTACCTTCCATTAAGACACAGTTCTAATAGAAAAGAAAATTAAAGCAGGGCATGAAAGCTAGACAGAGGGCATCATTCATTTACTTTCTCTATGGCTCACTGAACTCATGAGGGGAGAATTCATCTGTCTCACTCTCTGTCTCTGTCTTTCTATTCATCTGCCCTGCCTCCTTTCTTTCTGTTTTAGCTAGCTAGCTAGCTAGCTAACTATTTTTCTACCTTATTCACAGTGTCTGAAACACAGTTGTTATTCATCCTTTGTTTTTTAAAAAAGAAAAATTACATCATGGGGTGATGTCTTAACTTGCAAGTGATTTGGATTTAAGTGAGGCAGAGTACACAAATTCATCAGCCTCACTCTCTCTTCCAGAGCCATCAAAGTCCAGTGGCAAGACAAATGTCAAAAAAACTGGCAATGGCCTAGAATGCAGAGGATGACCTTGGTGTCTTCCATGTCTGAACAAGCTCTAAGCACTTCACAGCTCCTTCATGGCCATTGGAACAAAATCATTCTGCCAGGGGAAGTCTTCTCATGCTTGGAGTAGATATCCTTCTAACTCACTAGTGAGTTTGAGGACACTCTCAATCTGGTTTAGCCCATTTGGCAAGAGAGTTTTACTGGGTTGTGGCTGCTGTGCATGCTACAGTTTCTTGGAGTTGGTTGACAGGTGAGCTTGTCAAAGATGGATAAGCAGCCCTGAAAACGGCTCAGAAAGCCCTCACACCAGAGGTACTAGTCCTCCTTGAACATGCCATATACATGGAACATAGTAGGTATTTAATAAATTATTTTTATATATTTGATTGATTGATTTGGTACAAGGAATGAGCTTTGGGGGAGGAAAAAAAGGAAGGAGATGTTTCTAGAAATGAAGGGGATATAAAATGCATCAATAAAAAATATATAAATTTCTTTAAGGAAAAACAAAGGTATATCAGTTTATAGTAATATAGCAGAGTGAAAGGTATCCAAAGCCAATCCTCTTTATCCTCACCTCAAAAACAGTAATAAATGAATCAAATGATGCAAGGAGTCAACAAGGAAAAGAAATCACTGTTAAACCCATGGAGAAAAAAACCCCAAAGAACAAAAGTCAACACTATCAGCTCGCTGTTCCACCTGGCTCCCACTCTAAATAAAGGCTTGGTGCTGAGGGCTCTAAGTGGCTATTATAAGCTCTTGGGGTGATATGGGAAGATAAATATTTCTCCCCTCTCAATACAGCAATGGCTGACTGTGGTTGCAGAAAATTCTGACCATTTTTTGACATGGTTGACATGTTAGTTGTTCTTAATTATTTCCATTTACTGCAAAGGAAGGTTCTATGGTAGAGTGGTTACTATGAAATGATTAAAAAATAAAAGCATCAATAAAACATTTTTCTTAAAAAGACATATGAGTAGTATACAAAATTGTATGCAATATAGATTCAAGGAAATATAGGAGTGATAATTATCATGAGGAAGGAAACCAAGAAACATCCATGCTCAGTAGGGACCTGAAGGAAGGAGGTACTAGCAAAAGAACTCTAGAATGAGGAAATCAGTGATAAGGGAAGAAAGCAATCCTAGCTCTGCCACTTCTTCCCTGTATGACCTTGGCCAAGTCATATCATCCATTATTTCCTATTTATCTTGTATAGCTTGCTTTGTATATTTGTTTGTATGTTGTTCTCACTGATTAGATTATAATCTCCTTGAGGACAGGGGCTGTCTTTTGCCTTTCTCTGTATCTCCAGATCTTAGCACAGTGCCTGGAACATAGTAGATACTTGATGAATGTTTATTAAATGAATGAATGAATCAACTTCCTCAGCCTTAGTTTCCTCATCTGTAAAATAAGGGAGCTAGCCTACATAGCCTTGAAGGTCCAAAACTAGATAGTTCTGGGTATATGATCCTATTATCTCATAAGTTAATTATAGAAATTTTTTTCAAAATACCATTATTGGCCTAATTATAACCACTGATTCCCAATACAATTTATTCAGCCCTGTTTTCATTAAAAACCAGAAACAAATTTGCTTAATTAGTCATGGCTGAAAAAGAGGTCCCAAATTCATTTAGTTAATATCACTATACTATAAAAATAGATCTGCAAGAATGTGAAGAAACAAATTCTGGTAAACACATTGTCTTCCTTGGAGAAAAAAAATAATCAAAGAAAGAAAAAGAGCTCATATAAACTGTCTGTTGAATGGGGCCATCTACCTTGTAACTTTGGTTTCCATTTGTTTTCTAATTTTTCCAAATAAGGGGTAAAAAACCAAAACTATGCCAGGTCATAAATGAGGAAAAAAATCAGATGGGGAAGGCAGTATCACCGTAGAATGAGCAAATATATGTTTATTGACTGCATCTTGGCTCAAAGTAGACAACAAATGAAGAGGTGATATCCTAACTTCTCCCTGAAAGAAAAGGCCATCTTTTTAGCATTCATGTTCTTCCAATAATATGGTCTAGATCTGAGTTGCATAAAATGGAGAGATGCATGGTAGGTATGAGTAGGCTGCAGCGAATTACAAACAAATATCATAGGAAAGGATCTATGAAAAGAATCTCAGTAGGGTAATATATTACCAGAAATGAAGAAGGGTCTGTTATATGGTAAGAGCAAGGAACAAAGGTGTGCACTTCATTGATATTCATGAAAATATCCATAGATCTAAAGCAGGGACTCTTAACCTTATTTGTATCATGGGCCTCTTTGGCAATCTGGTGAAGCCTATGGACTTCTCAGAATAATGTTTTTAAATGCACAGAATAAAAGATATATGATTACAAAGGAAACCACTGATATTGAAGAACAGCTATTGAAATAATATTTTTTTTTAAAGTTCACAAAACCCAGTTAAAACACCCTGACCTAGACAGATGAAGGACCCCAGCATGCTGGTCTATCTCTACTGGATCTACAGGAGGTCATGGACAAGAGTCCTATTGGATGGTAAGCATGGATGGGTTGTGATCTATATCATTCGTGAGAATACCCCTCATCCAAGAGATCACAAATCCCCTGAAGTATTGGTGTAGGTATTGACTGTTCAATGTGTGAACTGTAAACAAAGGGTAGTCACAATTGTGATTTCACACCATAAATTACAGAAGCTCATGCTGAGTTACTATAAGTAAACTTTGACTAGAATCCCAAGTCAGCAGAAAGAAAAGAGAGAGGAGCATGCTTTATAGCTGATGTTAAAAGCTTGTTCACGATGGAATGTGCTACAATAATGCGACAACATGATGGCTTGGTTGTAGACTGAAGTTATTGGGTTTTTTTAAGTGGTGAGTTCTTTGTTTTAGGATCACTTTCACAACTATAAAGGGCAGATTCAAAGAGAGTAAGATAAAGAGAAGGAAGTACAATAAAGCAATAGATTCCTTACTGATAAGGGCACTAAGATTTACTTCTTTTGGCTGAAATGCAGTCATAGGGCTCTACCTTCTGTGGGTAGAATTAGAGTCCAAGTCAGGCTGACTAAGATGAAACTCATTTCATAAAGAATTAGCAGATGTCCATAGCATGAGTAATAAGGGTCAGGTGGAGTTAGTATAAGAAGGATTTATTAAATCCCCAGGGTGCTAGGCATTGTGCTTTAAAAAAAGGGGGGGGGAGAAAACAGTCCCTAATCTCCAAAATTTTGCAGTCTAATAAGGGAGATACGTAAATAGCTAATTATAAACAAGATATAGACAGGGTAGCGGGAATCTGGAACAGAATTCTGGGAGTTGGTCTGAAGAAACTTAATGATTTGAGTTTCAACCAAAAAAGAACTTTAGGTTAATAACAACAATAATAGATAGCATTTATGTAGCACTTTAAGATGTGCAAAATGCTTTATATATGCTATCTCATTTGTCAAGCTTCATAACAATCATGAGGGATAGATGCTATTATATCCCCAGGTTACAAATGAGGAGTCTGAGACTAAGAGAGGTTAAGTGATTTGCCCAAGGTCACACTGCTAGTAAGTAGTCTGAGGCAGGATTTAAAATCAGTTCTTCCTGACTCCAAGCCCAGAATTTTATCCACTAAGTCTTCTAGTTGTTTCCTCTAGGTTATTGGATAACTGCCTTTACCATATTTGTGTGAACAATGGAGAATTAGAAACTAATCTTAATACAGAACACAGTTACTTATTTCACAGGTGGCAAGCGGATGTCCATTTTCTGAGCCCACGGCCCCTTACCAGCATGGATAAGTTGGGATTCAGCAAATCTGACCCATCACTACAATAATATGTAAATATGGGGTAGGGCAGTGAATGACACCAACATAAAAGAGTGAAACTTGAAGGAGGGAGGTTAGTTTAGAAAAGAAACTCATTGATAATCTCTCCATCATACCTCCCGACTTAATATGAACATCTGTGTCTCTTATTTCAGTTCCTTCACCTGGCTTCATGCTCGTCTCAAACTCAGCATTTTAGCATTCCAGAGAAGCCTAGGTTCCTAGCTTGGCCTGATCTTTCGTTTATATTCGTGCAGATACTGATTTGGGCCCTTTCCCTCTTGCTCCAAGTACAGATTTCTCCCCCTCAGCTCAGCCCATGTGATTGCCCTTATCACTGACATGTAACATTCACTGCAATAATGCTGGGCTCCAATAAAATAAATTGTCTGTGATTGAAAATGGTGGGTCACTATTGCAAACCCCCTGACTGGAGACTCCAGCAACCTCAGAGCTCCTGTGATAACTGGAGAAGATCCTAGGATCTACTTTCAGTACAGTACTTTACACAGCGAATTCCTTGTGGAAGCAGAAGCTGGGATTAGTTGCCATGGTACTTGACAGTGCCTGGAATACTCCAGATTTTTGCTGAGTAGACAGAGGAACTCCTGAAATTCCTGGGCCAATATGAGTTTCATAGACTTCTACTTCCTTCTCAGAGGATTGATTCCCATTGGCTTAGACCAAGGTCCAGTTAACAACAGTAGTTTCCCTGGGCCACCCTTTACCCCTATTAGATAACATCGACTCATGGAGAATTGTGAACCACCTTCACCTCTCCCTCCACCCTTACTCTCCACCTCCCAGCCAAGATTGCCAACTAGATGACTGGCCAACTCCAGCAGGAAGGGATCTTGGAATATAGAACACAAAATGTCAGAGTCAAGAGTGTCCTTAAAACATAGAATAGGGGCAGTTAGATGGTGCAGTGGTTAGAGTAGGAGTCAGGAAGACCTGAGTTAAAATCTGACCTCAGACACTTACTAGCTAGCTGTGTGACTCTGGGAAGTCACTTAACCTCCCATTGCCCCCAAAATTAAAAAGAAAAACCACCATAGAATATATCAGAACTCGAAGAGAGCTAGAAAACACTTATGTTATTTTTTTAAATGAAGAGTCATCTTATTTTCTAATGTAGAAAGATGAGGTTCAGAGACAGAAAAGATATGGTCATATAGCTAGTGAATAGGGAAACATGGATTTTGAAATAGAAGTGATCTTAGAGATTGTATAGTTGTGTTATAGATGAAAAAGCTAAGTTAGCCAATAAGACAATAAGCATCTAATCAGGGAGACAATAAACAATAGGAAATAATTAAAAGAGAGAAGGCACTAGAATTAAGAATAGAAAAGTTTTCCTGTAGAAGATGGGCTTTTAGTTGGGTACTTGAAGGAAGCCAAGGAAACCAGGAGGTAGAAACAAGGATGGAGAGCATTCCAAGCATGGAGGACAGCTAGAAAAAATGCCTAGAGATGAAAGATGGAGTGCAACCTCCAGTAGGCCAGTGTCACTGGGTTCCAAGAGTATGTGGTGAGGGGTAAGGTGTAAGAAGACTAGAGAGGTAGGGGAAGGGAGGTGGAAGGGAGGCCTAAGTTATGAAGGACTTTGGATGCCAAATGGAGGATTTTGTGTTTGATCCTGGAAGCAATAAGTAGACACTCGAGTTTAGGGAGTTGAGAAAGGCAGTGACAGTTAGACCTGTGCTACAGGAAAATCATTAAATGGAGAGTAGACTGGAATGGGGAGAGACTTGTGGCAGGCAGACCCGCCAGCAGCATATTTCAATCTTCTCAGCACGAGGTGATAAGCACCTGCACCAGAGTGGTGCAGTGTCAGAGAAGAGAAGGGGGTGAATTCAGGAGGTATTGCAAGGGTGAAATTGATAGGTCTTGGCAATATATTGGATATAGGGATGAGAGATAGTGAGGAGTCAAGAATGACACCTAGGCAATGAGCCTGGGGGACTGGGAGGATGGTGGTGTCCTCTACAGTAATAGGGAAGTTTGGAAGGGGAGAGGATTTAAGGAGAAATATCATTATTTTGAATATGTTGCATTTAAGATGTCTAGTGGACATCCAGTTCAAGATATTTGAAAGGCAGTTGGAACTGGGAGAGAGGAAGTCAGCGGAAAGGTTAGGGCAGGATAGGTAGATATGAGAATCATTAGTATTGAGATGGGAATTAAATACATGGGAACTGATGAGATCATCAAGTGAAGTAGTATCAAAGGAGAGGAGAAAAGGGCCCACAGTACAGTCTGGTACAGGGGTGGGGAACCTGTGGCCTTGAGGTCACATGTGGCCTCTAAGTCCTCGTATGTGGCCCTTTGACTGAATCCAAACTTCACAGAACAAATCCTCTTAATAAAAAGATTTGTTCTGTGAAACTTGGACTCAATCAAAAGGCTGTACCCAACAACCTAGAAGGCCACATGTGGCCTTGAGGCCTCAGGTTCCCCACCCCTGGTCTAGTGGATCACCCACAGTAGGTATGACTTGAATGAGGATCCAGCTAAGGAGAAAGAAAAGAAGAGGTCAGATCAGTAAGAGGAGAACCAGGAAAGAGTAGTGTCCTGAAAACCTAGAGTGAAGAGAGTATTAAGGAAAAGAGAGTAATCAACAGTGTCAAAAGTTGCAGAAAGGTGAAGAACAATTAACTTTGAGAAAATGTTATTGGATGTGGCAGAAAGGATGTTAATGGAGAGAGCAGTTCAGTTGAATGAGATTGGAAACTGAACTGTAAGGGGTTAAAAAGAAAGCAAGAGGAGAGAAAGGAGAAGCACTTATTGTAGATGGACTTTTCAAGGAGTATGGCCACAAAGGGAAGAGGAGATATAGAATGAAAATTAGTGGGGATGGAAGGATTCAGTGAGGGATTTTTTGAGTAAATGGGGAGACATAAGCATATCTGTAGGCAGTATGGAAGGAGCTGATGGATAGAGAAAGACAGAAAATAAATGACAGAGTGGGGATGACAAAGGAGGCAATCTGTTGTAGGAGATGGGATGGGATAAGATTGCTTGTGTAGGAAGAGGAGTTTGCTTTGGTAAGGAGTAGGGCCACCCACATGGGTGAGACATGGGTGAAAGAGGAGAAAGTGGCAGAGGGCATCTGAGTGATATAGGAAAAGTGGAGAAAAGGGAGCTCACAGTGAACGGCCTCAATTTTTTCACGTAAAATAGGAGGTGAGGTTCTTGGCTGGGATGGTTAGGGATTGGGGAATCATGGGAAGCTTGAGGAGGTATGGAAAGATTTGGAAATGCTGCCATGGAGATTAGGATAGCGAGTTGATAAGGGAAGTGTCTAGGAGCAGTGAGGGCCCAATTGAGGTTGTATAACATACACTTGTAGTGAACCCAGTCGGAATGGTTGTGTGATTGTCTGCACCTTTGTTTAGCAGCACATATTTAGGAGCAAAAGAGGCAGAGTGGGAGTGGGAGTGGGAATGATCTAAGGCTGAGTCTTGACAGGATGTAATAAGGGGGTCAGGGACTCAAGAGAAGAGGACAGTGTAGACTTGAACTGAGGTAAAGATGAGGAAAAGAGGAGAGAGTGACTAATACAGGGGTAATGAATGGCCTGGGAGAAAATTAAGGGGTCTAGGGATAGGAGGCCAAGGATGGTTGTAGAGAGCAGGGTTTGGTATGGGAAGGCAAATGAAGAGGTGGAAAGTCAATAGAGGTTAAGTAACTTGCCTAAGCTAATAAGTAGCATTGTCAAAATATGAACTTAGGTGTCTAGATTTCTAGGCCACACCGTCTCATTCAACTTTCTTCCCAGTGAAGGATACTCTTTACAATATACTCATTAAGTGGTCATTCCACTTCTATTTGAAAACACTCAGTGATGGAGAAATCTCACTATATCCTAAGGCAACCCATTGCACTCTGAGATTATTCTGATTTTGTTAAAGTTCTTCCTTAGATTAAATGGAAATGTCTCCCCAGAGCTTTCCCCTAATTTTCCTCCTTTTATCTTCTGGGGGCCACATAAAATAAATACAATCTCTCTTCCCAACGATAGGCCTTTGGCTACTGGAAGACAATGGTAATGTACGCCCTCAATTTTTTCTTCTCTAGTATAAACACCTCCATTCTCTTCAAATGATCCTCTCAGGAATGGTTTCAAGTCCCCCTCAACACTCTGTATACCCTCTTATGTATCCATTCCAATTTGTCAATGTCCTTCCTAAAATATGGCAGTGTGTTTCATCGCTTTGCCTCTCCCACAGATCTAATAAAAACCAACATCAGAATCCATGGAGCTTCCTGGCTCCTGGTCCAGTGTTTTTACCATTAAGCTAAGCTCTAAAAAAAGAGTAAGATTTGGATAGGCAGAGAGGGAGGCATTTGGGTGGGAAAATGTACTAGGTGAAGATGTAGAATCAAGAGGGAAGTTGTATTGTTTATGATGTGGGAACAAATCCAGTCCAAGATGGAGGGTACACATTGGTTAAGTAGTGGGAAATATGGTTGGATACAGGGGAGAAACTGGATGAGGAGTTTGGACAAGAAATAGGGAAAAGCATAAAGTTTCTGTGGTTTGAATTGTAATGTAGAAAGGTAACTTTGGCCCTTTGGGCAGGAAGAAGAGACACTACAGGTGAGCAGGCCAGGGAAAATTGATAAATGTTTGTTGAATGAATGACAATACATGAAGTTGTAAAAAAAGTATATTAAGACAACACAAAGAAGGCCATATTGGATTATTTATGACATTCCTTCAGTTCCTGGCAAAATTCTAGAATGTATTATTAAGAAGATAGTGAGTGAACAACTAGAAAAAGAAGTGGCGATTGCAAAGAGCTGAACTGGCATCTTTAAGAACTAATCTCAATTTGTTGTGTTTTTTTTTAAAGTAAGTTTTTAAGCTGGTAAATCAGGGAAATACTGCATCTATTTCTTCTTATTTATACTTTGGTAAAGTATTTGACAAAGCCTTTCATGCTATCCTTGTGGACATGATGAAGAAATATGGGTTATAGGAAAGCTAGGTGGCACAGTGGATGGACCACCAGGCTTGGAGTCAGGAAGATCTGAGTTCAAATTTGTCCTCAGACACTTATTAGCATTATGTGACCTTGGGTAAGTCACCCTGTTTGCCTCAGTTTCTTCCACTGTAAAATAGGAATAATAATAATAGAATCTATCTCACAAGGTTGTTGTAAGAGTCAAATGGGATGATATTTGTGAAGTGCTTAGCAGAGTGCCTGGCACACAGCTGGTGCTACATAAATGTTTATCTCCCTTCCTTATATAATAGTGTGGTATGCACATTTGTAATTGTGGTTGGATAGTTAAACTTAAAGAGTAGTCATTAATGACAATACCAACTTGGAAGTTTCTTACTTCCAATATCAACTACAGTTTCTTAGGGATTTGTGCTTAGCCCTGTACTATTTAACTTTTTTTAAAATCTGATTTAGACAAAGTCATAGATGATACGTTTATTAATTTTGAAGATACTACAAAGATAAAAAGCACAGATATATGCTTTGAATGCCAAGATCTCAATTTTTTTTTGACAATTTAGAACGCTGATAGAAATTTAATATGATGATTTTTTTCCCCTAGACTTGTAATTTCATTGGTGAGAATTCCTGATGGGGAACTTTCTTCTACCAATGCAAGTCAGCTCACTATATCTTTGAAATAATGCAAGGTTATAAAACACTGAGTCTTTTGCCCTCTCTCTGGGGATGGGATGTGGGGTCAGTGATTTCTAGTCTTAGAATTCAGCCAGGGGCACTGAGAAATTAGGACATTTTTCTAGGGTCAGGTAGACATAGCAATATGTCAGGGGTGGGGCTTGATCCCAGGTCTGCTTGGTTCCAAGAGCATCCACCACGCAGCCCCTCACTGATATTTCAAAGGGATAAATGTAAAATCTTACTTTTAGATTAAAAAAATTCAACTGTGCAAGCGTAAGATGGAGTGACATAGCCAGACTTCAGTTACTGCAGAAAGACCTGGGAGTTTTAGTGGATTACAAATTTAAGCTGAGTCAGCACAAAAAAAAAAAGCTCATGCAGTCTTGGGTTGAATTAATAGGAGGCATAGTTGTACAGGGCTAGAAATTTGATAATGCTGCTGTGTTCTGCCCTAGTCAGTCATTCAATAAGCATTTACTAAGCCAGGCCTGCACAACATATGGCTCGCACGCTGTTTGCAGCCCGCCAAAGGATTTTGGGGCAAAAAATGTAGAGGATGTAAATACAGGCCCACACAACATACCACCCTCAGGCTGTGCTAAGCACTGGAAATACAAATGCCAACAGAAAGAAGGACAGTTCTTGTCTTCAAGGAGTTTACATAAAAGGAAGCTGAAAGGGAGGTGGGAGGGAGGCATGGAAGCAGTAGTCTAAAGGGCAGCCTGGAGAGGAATGAATCAGTTTGCATCTGGGCACCCTACTTTAGGAAGGATATTGATAAGATGGAGACCATACATCTCATAAATAGACGGGTAGGTAGAAGGAGAAAGACTATTGGTAAATCTGTAAACTATTTCCTATTTATCCCGTATTTACCTTGTTTGTACATAATTATTTGCATGTTGTCTCCCTCATTATATTATGAGATCCTCAAGGGCAGGTACTGTCTTTTGCCTCTCTTTGTAACTCTAGAGCTTAGCACAGTACCTACCACATTTGTTTAGTCGTGTCCAACTCTTCATGACTTCGTAGATTTTAGCACACCAATATTATCCATAAGGGTTTCTTTGGCAAAGATACTAGAGTGGTTTGCCATTTCCTTCTCCAGCGGATTAAAGCAAACAAGTTACATGACTTGCCCAGGGTCACACAGTTAGTAAGTGTCTGAGGCTGTTTTTGAACGCAGGTTTTCCTGACTCTAGGCCCAGTGCTCAATCCACTGAACCATCTGGCTGCCTCATAGCAGGTGCTTAAAAAATTCTTATTGACTGACTTAGATACCATGGCATATGAGAATCACTTAAAGGACATGGGGAGCTTAGACAAAAAAAAAAAAATTAAAGAGAATGTGACAGTAGTCCTGAAGCATTTGAAATGCTTTCAAACAGAAGAATTAGATTTATCTTGTTTGGTCCCAGATGACAGAGCCAGGAGTTGCAGAGAGGCAGTTTTAAGCTCAATGTAAGGGAAAATGTCCTAACAAATAGAAGCTTTTCTAAAAGTAGTATAGGCTATGTCAGGAGGAGTCAGGGAACTCCTCCTTAGTAAAGCTCTTCAGGCAAAGACTGGGTGATCATTTTGCAGGTGCATGGGCAGTTCCATCCCAGCACAACCAAATTTGATGGCCTCTGAGGTCCCTTTCAAAACTGATACACTGTGATTCTGTGAGCATTGGGAGTGATCAAAAGACACAGGCATGAGAAAACATAAGTGACTTCACTGATCAAGAGATAGAATGCTTTGGGAAAATAGCTCTCCTGAGTGCAGAATACAGCTGTACTGAAGATGTTGAAAGATTCTTAGTAACAGACAGATTTCATACACACACACACACACACACACACACACACACACACACATTGTACATGTATATGTGTAATACATCTATATTATAGACACAGCACATATGTGTATTAGACAGACCAGTAATGGGCATTTATATTGCATCTTTCTTTCAAAGGAGAGCTGAGGTCTTTTAGACATTATTTCACTAATATTGCATGAAATGAAGAATACTCAGGAAAGCCTGAGTTACTAGTGGCCAAAAGCCACTTTCCAGCTGGCAAGGAGTTTGAATATCAGCTGACTGGACCTGGTAGAGTCAAGATGGTAGAAGGATGGGAAGCAGTATGATGAGCTCCCCTCCCTAAACTCCTCCAAAGAGATCTAGAAAATGTACCAGACCAAATCTTGCTGGGAACATCCAGAAAACACCACAGACAGTCATTCATCTAATCCTGCTTTGCACAGGGAGATAGACAGGGAGGTCTGCAGATACTGGGGATGGGGTAGGGAGACAAGCACCCTGCTTGAGGAGCACTGGGAAAGGTTGTGCAAAAGGACAAGATGAGGTCCCAGATCCACACTAGCACGCCACCACAGCCATACTGGGGCAGTGCATGGGAACAGGTACAAACTGGCAGCTTTGTTTCCCAGTACTCAGTTCCAGATCATAGAGAGTGGGGACTGAGAAGGGAACTTGTGCAAGGGAGTGGTGTTCTCTGGGATGTGTATGAATAAAGGAGGAAATTCAGAACCCAACAACAGCAGTGGTGTGGCTCAGATTCCAGGCACAGAGCAGGGTCTCACTTTTAGCATCTAGCCTGCAGAGGAATAAAAAGAAGAGGAATCTCAGACCAAAGGGGAACCTAGAATTCTGCTACTCTGAACCAAGAGAGATGTCCTGTTAGCCATCAGGGGTGTAATCCAGTGGCAGCCTACTCTTGCTCATACCCAAACTCAGGTCAGGAACTTGCAGAGCTTGGGGAGTGTGGGATGGCGGTGGGCATCAATCTTTGCTTTGGATCAGAACACTTTGGGAGCCTTGAAATCTTGCAGATTCCCAGCCTGTCCCTGAGATCTTCCAACAAAGCAATACTCAATATCCTAAAAAAGTAGCAACAGGATGGGCCCAGATCTTCCCTCCAGAAATGTGGCAAATCCAGCTCTGGCATCAAGTCTGAATACTTATTAAAACAGGTTTGAAAGATTGCATATCATGCCATATTGTTTTAATGTATTGATCAGTTTTGCAGAATTTTTTCCTCTTCTTCCTTTCTTTCTTTTGCTATTTTTTCTTTGTTTAAAAAAAAAAGTCTTTTTGGGGCAACTAGGTGATGCAGTGGCTAGAGCTCCAGCCTTTGAGTCAGGAGGGCCTGAATTCAAATCTCGCCTCATATACTTGACACTCATTAGCTGTGTGACCCTGGGTAAGTCACTTAACCCCAATTGCCTTGCCAAAAAGCAAACAAAAAAGTCTTTTTATTATAAGGAATGGTTCTTTAGTGGGGGAGAGATGCAAGGGGAAATTTCGTGGTTTAGAAGCAAGAATATTAATATAAATCTCTTTAAAAATTAAAAAATAAACGCCTATTAGTTGATTGATGCCTAAGCTTCATAAACATTTTTCCTATCTCCAACTCTTTGTTCAATCAGTAGCTGAATCTTGACAATTCTACCTTCACAGCACTTTTCATCTCTTGCCTCCTCCTCATTCAGATAGCCTCTACTGTAGTTAAGGTTTTCATCACCTTTTGTCTGTACAACTACAATAGTCTCCTAATTGATCTCCCTACTTCCATTCTCTTCTTTCTTATAGTTTCTTGAGACCAGGGTATATGGGAGTACTCAGGGAGGACTAGCACCTCTGGTGTGAGGGCTCGCTGAGCCCTTTCCAGGGTTGCTCATCCACCTTTAGTATCTACCTGTCACCCAATTCCCATCTGTAGCTCCAAGAAGATGTAGCATGCACAGAGGCCACATCTTGGTAAACTATCCTGGCAGATGGCCTAAACCAGGTTGAGGGTAACCGATGGGCCTCAAACCTGTCAGTGAGTTAGGCGGATATCTACCCCAAGCATATGAAGACTTCCCCTGGCAAAATGATCAGATGAGAAAAATGTGTTCCAACAGTCATGGAGGCAGCTGTGGAGTGCTTAGAACTTGGTCAGAGATGGAAGACACCAAGGTGATCCACCGCATCCTGGAACATTACCAGTCCTCTTGACTTTTGTCTTTCCACTGGACTTTGATGACTCTGGAAGAGAAAGTGAGGCTGACAACTTTGTGCAACTCTGCCTCACCTAAATCCAATTCAAGAGCAAGTCAAGACATCACTCTGTGATATCATTGGTCCTCTTTGAAAAGGATGAATAACACCATGAGACCATAGATTTAGTGCTGGAAAGAGTCCTTAGAAACCATTGAGTCCTTATTTTACAGATGATTAGCACAGTGCCTGGCATATAATAGGTGCTTTATAAATGTTTATTGATTGAGTGAGGAATAGAGAGATTAAGTGAATTGTCCAAAGTTGCACATGCTACTAAGTGACTAAAGAATCTGAACCCGGGTCTTTCTGACTCCAAGTCCAGTTTCCTAACCACACTACATGATACTTCTTTTCACTCTACTTCCATCAATCCTTTACCCAGCTACCAAATTGACGCTATTAAAACACAGATCTGACTATGTCACCTCCCCAGTGAAAAGTCTTCTTTAGAATAAAATACAAAATCCTCAGTCTAGAATTTAAAAGCCCTTCATAATCTGGATCCTACCTAACTTTCCAGTCTTATTCCATAGGACTCCCCTTCATGCACTCTCCCTTCTGGTGAGACTGGCCTACAAACTGTTCCCTATATACAACATTTTATCTACTGCTCTTGCACAACATTTCCCAATGTTTGAATTGCCCTCCGTCACTACCTCTCCTTTACAGAACATGTAACTTTTTTCAGCTTAGATGCCATCCCTTACATGAAACCTTTCCTGATCCATCCCCTAGTTATTTATTAGTAATACTCTTCCCCACTTGAAATTACTTTGATTGCTTTATTTTTATTTTCAATTAACATTTATTTTTCTCTCTCCCACCTCTTCTAATCTTGCTGTCCCCAAACCCCCAAAATAAACTTAAAGGTTTGTATCAAGTATCTATGGCAAGCAAAACAAATACAAGCAAAATAAATGCCTAAATGGCTATATCCAAAAATGTATGCCTCATTCTGTATATTGAGTTATACAGAATATATGGCAGGAAGGGGATACATTCTATGCTTTGTATTTATTTACTTGTGTATATGTTGTATCTCCCCAGTAAAATGTAAGCCCCTTGAAGGCAGGGATTATTTTGTTTCTATCTTTGTGTCCCCAGCACCTAGCAGCATTTTGCGTCTCATAGGCGTTTAAATGTTTGTTGAATTAAACAAAATGGAATTCAATTTACATTTTTTTCATTTCAATCAATCAACATACCCACTAGGTACCAAATGCTGGGATAGCCACTGGGGATGCAAAGGTAAAAATGAAACAATCCCTGAGCTATAATATATAACGTAATATGAGGAGTGGTGAAAAAAAAAAGAAAAACTTGATCAAAAATTTATTCTCCCTCTACCTACTACAGTGTCTGAGATGTTTAATATTAGCTTCTAACTATGCAAACCTTTTTAAAAGTAGTTTATTATTTTTATTTTTCAACTAACAAATACTTTTATTAATCCATTCCTCCTACTATATCCCCACTGACCAAATTTAAAAACAAAAACCAAATTCCTCAATATATAGTTACATAGGCCAGTAAAAGAAATTCCATGTTAACTATGTCCAAAAACTATGTCTCTTTTTGCATTTTAGGTTCATCACTTCTGCCAGGAAGTGAGCGGTATATTTCATCTTCATTCTTTTGGACTTACGGTTTTTCATTTCATTGATCAGAGTTCCAAAGTCTTTCAAAGTTATTTTTCTCCCATAACATTGTTGTCACT
The DNA here is from genome assembly GCF_003287225.1 of Phascolarctos cinereus. Taxonomy (NCBI): domain Eukaryota; kingdom Metazoa; phylum Chordata; class Mammalia; order Diprotodontia; family Phascolarctidae; genus Phascolarctos; species Phascolarctos cinereus. The sequence goes on from NW_027555958.1 coordinate 184,172,241, forward strand.
GTATATATTATTCTCCTTGTTCTATTCATTTTTCTCAGTGTCATTTCACGTCTTCCCAGTCTTTCTCTGAAATTGTCCATTTCATCATTTCTTAAAGCCCATGAATATTCCATTACATTCATATACCACAATTTGTTTAGCTGCTACCCAGTAGAAAGAGAGCCTCAGCTTCTAAACTGAGGCTGCCATGAAAACAGCTGCTATAAAATATTTTGTACATATGAGTTCTTTTCCTCTTTCTTTGATCTCTTTGGGGTATGGGCCATAATGATATTTCTGGGTCTTTGGTAGTCATGGTTTGTTAACTTTCTGAGCTGTTCCAAATTGCCTTCCATAATAACTGGACCAATTCACAGTTCTACCAATAGTGGTATAGTATATGTGTTTTTCCCACAACCTTCCATTTATTATTTTTCTCATTTGTCATCTTTGCCAATCTGATAGATATGAGGTATAATATCAAATTTGCTTTCATTTGCATTTCTCTGTTAGTGATTTAGAACACTTTTTCATGTGATTATTGCTATCTTTCTTCTTTTGAAAACTGATTTCATATCCTTTCACAATCTGTCTATTGGGGAATGGCTATTAGCTTTAAAAATTTGAATCAATTCCTCATATATTTTGAATATAAGACCTTTACCAGAGAAGCTCATTTCTCCCCCAGTTGCCTGTTTCCCTCATGAGCACATTCTTAATGCTATGCATCTTAATTGGTTTAAGGCTTTATAATATTTGAGGAGGATAATATATGAGCTAGCTCACACATTAGCATGGATTAGTTTATTCTGAAATGAGAACAGGACCCTAAGGAATGGGGAGTAGGAAATGTATATGCTGCTGAGGGAGAGGTATTTGAAAGCATTAAGTTCTGTCTAAGACAAGTAAGGTATTGAGGTGAATGCTCCAGATAGCCAAGGGGGCAGCATAAGGACCCTGGGACTTAGAGAAAGTGAAGAAGTACCAAAAATAAATCTTCTTCACAGTTTTGACTGGGACAAGCCAAAGCATTCATTCATTAAGGGGATACTATATGGAAACCGCTGTGCTAGTTATTGGACTCTATACTAGACCCAAAGTATTTTAAGATGTTTAAATGTACTCTTATAGCTCTGGCACCCAACTATACTCATGCCTTTCATGAATTCTCTAACATTTCCCAAGTAATTAGACTATTTCTTTTATCATATGCTATTGACATCACACAACTGTTTCTTCTCCTTGTCCTGTTCCTAAGCTGCACCTAATGTAATAAATGAAGAATGATTACTATTTAGAAAAATTAAAAATGTAGAGAAAGGGCCTTAGCCATTTCTGGAAGTGAATGTCCAGTATATATCGAGTGATGAACCTAAAATGGTTTTGAAAAAAATAAGAACTTTTCCTTCAGCTTATTTTTCCTTTTTCTTTAGGCAATTGGGGTTAAGTGACTTGCCCCAGGGTCACACAGCTAGTAAGCATCAAGTGTTTAGTCTGAGGTCAGACTTGAACTCAGGTCCTCCTGATTTCGGGGCTGGTGCTATATCTACTGAGACACCTAGCTGCCCCCTTCCTTCAGCTTCTTTAGTCCACGAACATAGATAGATAAGTATATAGATACTAATTAATATAACACAACATGGCATGATAGGATATGCTATAACATAATATAACACAGTGTGATATAATATGACATATCATATGCAATATGATATGAAGTAATATAATACAATGTACTATAAAAGGGAGGCATACACCAAAGGGTAACAAGTTTCTCTTAGTAGAATAATTCATAAATGATCTTCATATCCCAGAAAAATGAAACCCCAAACTATTACCTAGTTTTCAGAAAAGTGAATATCTAACTTCCAGAAAAAAATATGGTCATGTGAAATAAAAGGTAAATTTACTAAAACAAAAATGAAACCATTCCAATCCTCAAAGAGCTTACTTTTTACTAGGCGAGGGAGGGAGGGAGAAAGGCAATCTATAGCATGTACACAACTCAGTAACTAATTTAAAACAACAAAAACCATAAGAAACTATAAGAATCCAAAGACATTTTATAAATTTGACTCAAGAGTAAAGTCTAAATTCTCTCCTTTCCCCCAAACCAAAATCTTGTGACCTAAAAACTATCTCTAGAAGATGCAAAGACTCCCAGAACAACTCAGATTAGTGGCTCTGTTGATGTGATTAGGGCCAGGGGGGAAGTAGGAGAGTGAAGAGAAACTTTACTCTTTCTGATGGTTCCTCATATTGGTTTTAATTTTTACTTACAACTTCACTAATGTGAAAATATGTTTAATGGGTATGTAAATGTAAAGCCTATATCAGATTGTGCGCCGACTTGGGGAGGGTGGGGGGGAGGAAAAGGGAGAAAAATTTTCAACTCAAAAGCATATGGAAAAAATAAAAAAATTTAAATAAAAAAATAATAATAATAAAAAAAAAAGAAGAAGAGAAACTTTAGAAGCACAGTGAGAAGTAAATTGTCTCAAGCCAGATGACCTGAATTAAAATCCAAGCTCTGCTTCTTACTACCTTTATGTCCTTGGAGTGGTCACTTAATCTCCTCAAGCCTCAGTTTCCTTGTCTGTAAAATGATGAGATTGGACTAGATAGTTTTGTACAGCTCTGGCTTTATGATCCTATAAGTGTTTCATAATTTCCGTGTTCCTCAAACTCTGTAGATGATTGCTTTTCTGACTAAACTTGTCTTTCCTTCCATCAGTTGTGTTCTCCCTTTCCCTTTCCTCATTCCTTCTTTTTGCTGTGTCCTACTCCTCTTTTCAAAGGTTTTTGCATTTTCCCAAGCCACCATTTTAAAGCTGCAGACATCACCCTCACACTTACCCTGACATTGATACTGATGAACCCATCTGAAATGATTGGCCTGAAGACATCCTTACTCACATAGCCTAAATGCCAATAATCCAAGACTGTGCTGAAGATTAAATTGCTGCTGAAGGAAAGATTTTAGTCTTTCAAAGGACAAAAAGCTTGTAATATGGAGCATTACAAAAAAGTCAACTCAATAACAGAAGTCTACATAAAATTTCTGGGAAGGAAATATAGTATTTAATATACCTTTGAGTAATATTCAGACCAAAAAAACCCACACCAAACCTTGAGACTCTTCACTGACATTGAAATAAAACTGACAGATCGCCTCCATTTCTGTATTTGTAAGATGAAGTCAGGAGATGGCCTCCCAAATGAAGATCTAACATTTAATTTATTCCAGTTCACTGGCCTTTTATATTTTTCTATGGGAAACCCCAATTTAATTTCCTCTCTCCTTGTCCTCAATCATTTGGCAATTTTAATTCTTGCCAGTTTTTCAGGTCCTTTTCATATAAATGACCTATTATTGTTCTTCCCAAACTAGGTTTTGATTGAGTTCAGGTTAAAAAGACATCCTGCCATTCCAAAGATATAGTTTCCTCCTTGACTGTACTTTATATACGCACTTTTTGGTGTGTGGTGGGAGTGGGGGTGTGGGGGTTGGGAATGTGGCAAATTCACTCAACTTCAAATCCAGAATCCCTACTGAAACTTTAACTTTCTATTCCAAAGGTTAGATTACATTGCAAGATGTTCAGACACTGCTTCCCTTATAATTGGTAATTGAGTTACATTACCCATACATTGCCTACATTACCCATAAAGATAATCATACCTACATGAGAGACAAATACATAAACATCTAGTCATTAATGTAGCAGAGAGCAAATTGTCTTGTTTTAGCAGAATAACCTAAGAAGGATGTTAATTCTTTTTCATTTCTAGTTCATGCAGGCTGATTTAATCTAAACAAAAGAAGGATGAGTGTATTCTTTAGTATTACTAAGGCCTTCTAATTGTAAAACTTAGAGCATGGAATATCTATATCATGGACATGTTCAGTGCCAAATGAGAAACTTGGAGCAAGCTGGATTCTTTTTTGTTCTTGAACCAGTTACTTTATAGAGTTAACACAAATACAGTCAACTCCTGAATCCAAGTTAATGGAGGAAAAGCAGATAAACTAAAATGCCTTAAAACTATATTTGGATATGGCATGCATTAATGAATATGGTTCTACTTCCTTTGTAAACCTTAAAAGTGCTATAAACATACATGCTATTATTTCAAAGTTCAATCTTAGATCAGTTTATAATGCTCATGGTGGTCACTTTAACTAGATAACAGTAGAAGAAGAATAAAGCTAGGTAAGGAGCAGGAAGAGAATAGGAAGAAAGTGGTATAGAAAAGGAGTACTAATTTTCCGCATTACTAACCCTGAATCTCAGTTATTTATATGAGTGTGTCCTGGGTTGTAACTAAGCAGCTGGCTGCAAGGCAGCCATTAGAGTTGCATGGCAAAAAGGACCATTTCCTTGTCCTACCAAACCCCTATAATTCTCCTTCTTTTACTATACCACACTCAAAAATTCTGCGTGAAGAATTTACCATGAAGAAAGTACCATGGTTTGAATCCCAGCTATGCTACTTATTAGCAGTATGATATTGGACAACTTTTCCCTCTCTGGGCCTGAGTTTCATGTCTAAAACTAAAGAGTTGGACTAAATTAAATTTCATAAGAACGTATTAAGTGCCTACTAAGTGCCAGGTACTGTGTATATAACAATAAACTTTGAGATCTCTCATAACCTTATCTCTAATTCTATAATATTGTGATCATGTATCCAGGTAAAGGTGAACCTGCCTACTTTTTTTTTCCCCCAATCTGGCCCTGTGATTTCATGAGTGTATGGAAGTAAACAGTCCCTCCACTGATATAGATAATCAATTCCTCTGTAATTTATTGTGTTAACTACCCAGGACACTGAGAAATTAAGTTATTTGCCCAGGGTCACAAGGGTACAAAGTCTCAAACCTATGTCCTCCTGACCCTAAAAACAACCCTCTATACACTCCACCATAAGAGTCCCTACTCTCATTAAAGAGTCAAAATTCAGTCTACAGGAAAAAAAGTGTATAATTTGTATAATTTACTAAATAGAAAACATACAATGAATTAATATTTTTAGTCATACAGCCTTTACACTATCCAAATTGGTCAATAGACTTGAGTTTATTTTTGTCATGATACAACATTTAATGACAAGATCACTGCTAATAAACTCTAAGTTTCAATATTTCTTTTTATTGTTCATATATGAACTTCTTTGCTTCTTAGTTTTATTAACCATAAATCCCATAACTCAATCTGGTCTCTTCTGTTCTTGCTTCCTTCCTCCATGCCCAACATGTATTCGATGTTCACATCTCATTTCTCAGCAAAATTATGAGATGTGTTGGGAGAATTCACATCAATAATGTTTTGAATGGTTATATTTTAAATAGACTACAGCCCATTTACCAAGAATACTAACTTATCACAACTACTTTTTATCAAAATAAATGAACCAGGGACACTTTCTGATGCAGTGCTCATTCATTTTATTATGGATATAAACACAACCCACCAATCTGTAAAATTCAGCATTCTTCAGTTGATTTTTTATTTATTATTAAGAGAATACTCTCACTAACTTTTGAAAATAAGCTGTCCTTTTTAGCAAGACTTTTCACTCATAAAATATGTGAGACTGATAGTCCATTCTTCCAAAATAAAAGTGCTTCTGGTATTATTGTTGTTGTTCAGCCATTTCAGTCATGTCCAAGTCTTTGGGATCCCATTTGGGATTTTCTTGGCAAAGATAGTGGTTTGCCATTTCCTTCTCCAGCTCATTTTATAGATGAGGAAACTGAGGCAAATAGAGTTAAGCAACTTTGCCAAAGGTCACACAGCTAGCAAGTATCTGAGGCCAGATTTGAGCTCAGGTCTTCCTGACTACCAATCCAGCACTGTATCCACTGCACACCCAGCTGACTCTGTTGTGAATAAGAAGCATTGCAAATAATATCCACAGTTTTTTAAGATTATGGTTGATACAGAACTATGCTGTGTAGTTATTGTCATTTTCTAAAAAAAAAAAAGAATTATCAGGCTAATGGGTTTTTTTTTGTTTTTTTGTTTTTTTACAAATTTTACTGTTAATATTTGCTTTTCAATGACTCTATTTTTTCTTACTTAATAGACTTTCTTTGGCCTAAGGGATTCTTGCTGAGAGGCATGGAATCTGGCTTAGTAGGTGATTTTTCTCAGATGGGTGTCAATATTTCTAGGTTAAAATAAAAAGAAAGAAAATAAAGTTTACTGAGTAGCTAAGTGGCCAAAAGAGCTGGTGAATTAGTCCAACTCTCTTGGGAAATAATTTAGAATTATTCTATTCATATTATCTTGATATCTAAATCAGAGAGTCAAAAACAGAGAAAGAAAATCATAGACCAATTTCCCATATGAATCTTGAAGCAAAAATTTCAAATAAAATACTAAGAAAAAGATTATAGAAATATATCACACTAACAACTAGCTGAATTTATGCCAAGAATGCAGAGCTCATTCAATATTAGGAAAACTATAAGCAAAATTAACCATGTTAACAACAAAACAGCAAAAATCATGATCTTTTTCTAATAAATGCCTAAAAAACTTTTGATAAAATACAGTACTCATTCCTGTTTAAATACACACACACACACACACACACACACACACACACACACACACACACATAAGCACAGGAATAAATGAAACTTTCTCTAAAATAATAAGCAGAAACTATCTAAAACCAAGAACAAGTATTATACTATTTGTAATAGGAATAAGCTAGAACCTTTCCAATAAGATTAGAGGTAAAATAAGAATTTCCTTTATTACCATTATTATTAAATATTGTACTAGAAACACTAACTATAGTAATAAAATAAAATAATAAAATAAGAATAATAAAATAAAGAAATATAAAATAAAAATAGAGAATAAAGAAGCTAATAAATAAGAATAAAATTAAGAAAATGAGAAATAAAGATAAAGAAAATAAGAAAATAAACATAAATACAATAAGAAAAATTAATTGAAGGATTAAGCATAGTCAATAAGAAAACTATCACTTTTTGTAGATGATATAATGGTTTGTTTAGAAAATCCTGGAGATTCAACTAAAAAACTCATCTTAATGATTAACAACTTAAGAGAAGTTGCAGGATATGAAACAAATCCATGAAAATCATTGGCATTTCTATATATTACCAACAAAACTCAGCAGGAAGAAATAAAAAGAGAAATTCTATTTAAAACAACTAAAGACAATTTAAAATGTTGGGGAGTCTACCTGCCAAGACTCACACAGGAATTATATGAACATAGTTACAAAACTTCTGAAAAACGGCATTACTAATACCACAAAAATTATTCTCAAAAAAAGAAAGCATCCTGTAAAATTCCTTTTATGAGAACAATATAGTCCTAATACCTAACCCAGGGAAGGATCAAGCACACAAGGAGAAATGATATTGATGACAAATTGATTGAAAAACTCTAAATAAAATCCTGTCAAAAAGATAATAGCAATTAATCTAAGACAACATTCAACATAGCCAAGTCGTATTTATACCAGAGATGCATGGATGGCTCATCAGTAGGAAGACAATTGATCATATTAAAAAGAAAAGCAGGGAAAGGTTCAACTCTGGCGGGGTCATGGTGCTGGTTGTGGTGGTGATGGTAGATTTAGTACATCCAGACATGACTGTTACATAAATGTGACAAAAAATAAAAGGTATCTGTAAAAAGGGCCATCCCATGGAACATGTACAAATTGCCTTTTTTGGCCAGTTGCATGTGACTCAGCATTAGGGCACATGGAAGATGATGAGTTTGTTGGCTATTTCTAGCCATGTGGTAAATCAGCACCCAAAGGACTTGGCTTTTTGGTATGATCTGGCAAATACTGACGAGAGCACTGAGTAGCCTTCCTTATAGCTTTATTGTAGTGGCAGGAAGAAGGTGTAAGGGGCTGCATCAATTATAAAGAAGAAACAACTTTTATCTAGTTTTTACTTTGGTTCTTCCATGTGGCAAATGTGTCTCTCTTGTCACTGAATTCCCCATGAGGGGTGGAATGATGGAGTGCTCTTCCCTCCCAACCTTTGGCTGTTTTCATGTGAAAAGTGGACTCAACTAAGCTTTAGCATGTGTCCCCGTCTATCTTTTTCACTTTATGTTTCCCTGGAAGTCATTCTGTTCATCATTCTGAAGGTCCACTCTTGGAAGTGACCTCATGAGTTGAAAAGGTAAAGAGGATTCTAGGTGCAATGTGTGGAGCTGACTGGTGGCAGGGGAAGCTTCTGCCTATCAACAAAAGAAGAAGACCATTCTCTTGTTCCAGCTTGCCAGAAGATGCGGAATTTGAAAGAGGCCATGTAGAGTACCTCTCATTAGAGGCCAGGTTCCCTCCCATAGGACTAAATCCATTGATCCACATGCAGGGTCCAGAGCAGATTGGTTCCTTAGAGAGAGAGGGAGTAGGGGTGCAGTTTACAGCTCCTTGAGCCTCAAAATGATTATTATCGTTATTATTATTATTATTATTATTATTATTATTACACAGCTAGGTGGTACAATGGATAGATCTGAGTTCAAATCGTGCCTCAGATATTTACTAGCAGCATGGACCCTGAGCACATCTCAGCCTCAGTTTCATTATCTCCAAAATGGAGACAATAATAACACCTAACTCAAATTATTGATGTTAGGAACCAACGAATTAACATATATGAAATTCTTTGCAAACTTTCTAGTTCTAGCTGCTATTAAACATTTTTTAAAGGAAAAAGAAAAAAGCTTATTCAAAGCAGCTTTCTCATCTACTCTAACTGTATTCTTCCCCTGCTAGAATAATGGAACTGTCAGCTAGAGATGGCTGCTGTTCTGTACCCAGGCCCGGCTTATTTAGAATTCTCTCTCAGTGACTGCTTGTCAGTCATGAGAAGAAATGAACATAAAGCATCTGAGCTCTGTGGAAGATATCTGACTGCTCCTGGGAAAGGGAGTCACGGACGTGCATCCCTTTTAAATCAAAAAGAGGCTCCTTGGGTCAAAGAGGCAGGTGACTCAGATTACCTCTATGGACCAGCAGTCACAAAGACTACATTTGGTCTGGATAGGACCAGATGTACTCTATTCCCCTAGCTTTAATATACTTAACTTTGGTTCTTGAAACTGTTTTGCATTCCCTGCCCCCTCCCTCCATTATCTTTTCTATTCTTTTCTTTAAAATGTACAAAAACAATAACTCCACATGCAGTGATTATCATCCCTCATTTGTCTCTTCATTCAAATTTTGCATCCCTTTTTCACCTGTGTATTTTCCTCCTTTTCCCTTGCTTCTTTTTCTGATATACTCTTTTTGTGTGTGAAAATCAACCAAATATTTCTCTGTTACCCAATAGGAGGCATCCTAAGGTAAAACTTCTCCTTGAGGCATAAGACCTGCATGGTTATTTACGTATGTAATCTCCTTCTGTGCTTGCTCAGCATGGGTCTTCTCTCTTTTTAACACTCACAATGTCACAACAGAATAAATTACAGCATTACTGAAAGAACACTTAAAATGGCAATCTATTGATTCACCAAAGGATTTGATGGAAATAAAAAGGTGGCTTTTTAAAAAAAATTCATTTATTCTCTCTATCTGCCATTCATATATTAAAACACCCTTCACTGCTATTATTGAATTACTTATACAAACCAAGACAGCTAATGCTAACAGTTTTGGATTATCCCTTTTGGACCCTGGGTCCATACAACTGTATTTATAACAACTTGATCAAAATAACCTAATTTTGGTACATGTTGAAACAACTGTAGCTACCCACACAAAGAAAACACTTCAGCAAACCCAGTTCATGAAAGAATCTGTCTTTTAATCTAAGTAGCAGGACATACTTCTAAGCAACAGCAACAATAAAAACTACCAAATCAATCTTCTTCCCTAAAAGCATTTTTTCCTACATAATTTCTTCAGAGAGACTTTGGAAAAATGAAAATAAATGTTTGTATAGTGTCATCTAGTGGCAAAATATTTAAAAGCTGGGCCTGAAGAGGAAATATCCATGATCCATACAAGTGCTAATGTTATTGAGGCCCAACTTTGAAAGCCAAGAGTTAACTCTTGTTCTGTTTTGACCCCTGCAGTGTTTATCTGAGCTCAGAGCTGCTTTTCATGTCAGCAAGACTTTTATGCTTGAATCAGCTCTGTAGGGAGCTGAAAAAGATGAAAAAATGAACTCTTTCAGCACAAGGGGATTACCGACTTGGCATCATGTTTTAATTTTTTTGGACTTTTCTCTCCTTCCCCTTACCACCTGCTTCTCTAAAACAAAACAAAATGAGGACTAAATACCTCCAATTCCTAGCTCTGTTGATATGAGTAAGATATATTAATACTCAAAATGAACTGGATTGTGCTTTGTTGTTATTGTTCAGTCATGTCCAGCTCTTTGTGACCCTATTTGGAGTTTTCTTGGCAGAGATACTGGAGTGGTTTGCCATATCCTTCTCTACCTCATTTTACAGAGGAGGAAAGTGAGGCAAACAGTTAAGTGACTTGCCCAGGGTCACATAGCTAGTAAATGTCTGAGGCCAGACTTGAACTCAGATTTTCCTGACTCCAAGCTAAACTCTCTATTCATTGTGCCACCTATCTGCCCAGATTGTGCATGCTACTGTAAATATAACCATGTCTTAAACCAAATTGCTTATAAATTGGTCCATTAAATTATCAAGGAACGGTTTAAAACTAGGTAGTTTAGCTGGAGCTATCTAGTAGAGCTACAAATGCAGAGATTTGGCTAACAGCCAGAGTTTTAATAGGTGGCCCATAATCAGCAAGACAAGAAAATGTAATTAAAGAAATCATAAAACATCGAATTGTTTTAATTATAAAATTTCCCAGGAGCTGATCTCCAGTCTGGGCTCTGCTTACCAGCTGTTTTCTATTTCAAGTGGCTTCCATGGTTTCTTTGTAGGATCCTCATCCTATAAGTGTTGAGAAACAATAACTGAATTCATACAGTAATTCTGCTCACTAACTTATAGCTAAGGTTGGTCCCTCAAATTCTAGTTTTCCTCCTTTAACACCTCATCCTAACTTCCAGTTCCCCATCTTGTTATGATTTTCTCAAGAAAATAATCAATGTGAAAGTGTTTTGAAAGATTAAAAGCACTAGGAAAACTAAAGTTATTATTATTATTATTATTTTCAATACCTATTTTCAATACTTATATATACATATTATATATATTTAATACCTACTGGTGTTTTGTACAGCTTTAAGTCGTGGAACATTACAATCTTCAAAGAATTAAAAATGATCGTCATCTAGAGAGCCACTGAGAGCCCATGGTGGATGAACAAACTGCCATATATAACCCCCTCCCCCCAAAAAAAGAGAGAACTAGAATGAAGAGTATAACAAAGCCACGTATGAGTGAAAATGAAGAACAGCTTCATGTTTTAAAATTAAGGAATAGCCGCTGGTATCCTCTCAATGTAAGAAGAAAAGTAAGTCTCCAAGCATTTTGAAGTGGATCTGTGTCAGACCTTTATGGGAAAACTTGGATAACAGTTATGGAGAAAGGGGAGTCAAGAATGAATTGTGATGATCTTTTGCAGGAAATAACCCCACTGATGCAGTCACAGATCGATTTGAGTATTAAGGCAAAAGTATTAATTGAGTATTAATGGCAAAAGATACAGAACTCCTCATTTCAATTATATTCTATGAAGTATTAATTTTCTACTAGAGGTCTGAGTCTTAACCCTGAAATCTGGGCCAGTTTTGTTATCTCTAAATTTAAAAAAAAATCTCTACAAACTCAATATTTATTAAAGGCCTCCTATATGCCAGGGATATTCTGAAGCTTTCAAGGGATGACAGATTTTGAGCTGCAAGGGGATGAAGACCACACTTCAATCAATCACTCAATTAATTAGTCTGCACTATTAAGTGCTAAGTGCTAGGCACTATACTATGAGCTGAGAAAACAAAGAAAGGTGAGAACTCAGAAACAGTCTCTGCTCTCAAGTAGTTTCCATTCTAAGGAGCTATATGGTGTATAAAGAACTCAGAAACAGTCTCTGCTCTCAAGTAGTTTCCATTCTAAGGAGCTATATGGTGTATAAAGTATTTTCTGATTCCCTTTCTTTGGGGTCAGGATCCCTGAGGATTTAACCCAGGCCATTTCAGAGATGGAACCCTTTTGTAGCAAAGGGTGCATGGCCCTTGGACCACAAATGACATTCAAAAACGACTTTTAAATTTCTCTTGGAGTCTCTTTCCTGCCTCAGCTCATTGTGATGCAATACTTCCATTTTCACAGGATCATCATAGGATTATTTGGCAGAAATGTTCTCCCTCTCCCTTCATTTTCAGTTTAAAACCCTCTTGATCAGATCTGACAGTCTCCCAGCAAATATTTTTTTTCTTAGCTTTCATTAGATATATTCTATCTTGACCAGGACCCAGTGTCTATCTTTCCTGTACCCTAATCCCTGGTCTGGAAATCCAAATCCTGTTATCTGACACCATCTTATTAAGTAGTTGTTCACTGCTTATAATCTCTTTTTTCTTCTAAAGTTTTCAACTGGCAGTAAAAATAGTACCTGTGCCCCTAAAGTCTTTATTTTCCCGCCTAGGGCTTTATAATTCTTAGAAAAATTTCTGTGCTCCTTCTGGTGGTATCATTTATCCTCACAAAAATCAGCAGAAGTGGTCTGACAAGTTTTTGAGAGGCCATCCATTATAGTTGAAACACAGTACTTCTCTAGCAAGGAATCATTAACCACCAGAACTTGGCTCTTCTTTCAGTGGCCAGTAATAGTGACACTTGTGTATACTCATCATTTCATGTAGGACAAGATGATATATTTTTCCCACTACTTTACAAAAATTTCAAATATAACTCTAAAGGTTCAAGGTTCCTTCTTTTCTTCTTCCTTTTCTATGGTGCATTCCTCTAACCCCTCGATGTAGGTTTGGGCTCCCTTTTTCTTCTCTACTTTCTTCTTGTTCTTTCTTCTTTTCTTAAAGGACTTCAGTCTTTCGAGGAATACTCACTCTATTAAAGTCAAGAGGCATTCTCTCAGCTTTTCCCTCTAGAACAGATGTGATGAATATTTTTGTGTCATCATACCCTTTAGCAGTCTGGTGAAGCCTCAGAATAATCCTTTTACATGAATAAAATACATAGGATTACAAAGGAAACCAATTATAATGAAAAGAAAGATGCAATTTTTCCCCACCCAAGTTCATGGGGCCCCTGAAATAACTCCACAGATCTTAGCTTTAGAACTCTTAATCTAGGAAGGAAACTGACATCTGATTCATGTATACATGGTTTAAAACGGGTTCTGGAAAAAACAAAATAAAACAACCTTTGCAAGTCATTGAAACATTTCCCCTACTCTCCCAAGCTTGATTAAAGTGGGATATTAGGTTCTCTGAAGGTTTTGCTTCCACTTCATGAAGCTAATTTTTGCAGTAAACTTGCCAGAGCACCAGGGGCTGCTGGTCAAGGGTTTATTTTATAGAACAAAAAAAAATTGTCTTTTCTTCTCATCTTTTCCTGGATGCTACCTAATGAAATTACTTAGATCTGCAGCTAAAAGATACCTGCCAACACCCTGATTCAAATAGTATTTCATATTATTGTTATCTACAAGAACATCTGAAATAAATCAAACTTCTTTCCTCTCATTATTAGTCAGAAGCTATTTTATCTCCATCTTCTGTGACTGTTTCAAGTCTGATTGAAAATGGAAAGAGCTAGTGGCTCCTGAGGGTTAAATAGGTGGAAAAGGGAAGGGGGTCAGAGGTGGGATGAAACCTATTATTAAATTGGGACCCTCCTGGATCCCAATATCCAATAAAAGTTTTGTTAGGATCACTTCAGCATTATCAATTTCCCAATTAAAAAGATCAGCATGATTTTTCTCAGGCTGCTGGACGACCACTGAAGAATGAGATATAGCTGCTTAGATGATCGATTATAGCAGACTCAAAATGTCAGTTCTTAAATTCAGTGAAGGTATGATGGAATGATCCATTTTGGGGTGCTGAGTGGGAGTGTTAGGAATTATGGATCTCTATTATTTAAAAATAATCTCATCAAATCCTCTCACTTTATTAAATGCAATAATTTAATAATTAGTAAAGCATTGATTTTAATATTCAGGTAGTTGCACTGCAGCAGTATTGATTAAAGTTGCTTTAATTAAATCCCAGTTTAATATCCAGTGTTCTTTGTAAGTAACAGTCCTCCTCAGCATGAATTTTAATTGAAGAACCCAGGCAACAACAGAGCTCTATGTTTTACTTGCAGCTGCCTCCAGTAAGGCTGAGCCTATGACAGAGCCAGAACTTGTTTGAGTAGGCTATTGCACTCATGTAATTATTTAATTTACAATAATTTCCTGTAGATAATATTTACCAGTTTAATTACTTGGTAATTGCATAATCAGAAGATGATACAGAACAATGACTTGATGAATATCTGATTTGGTAAGCTAACATAGGACACATAATCTTAAACTAATCACATATAACTGTATGGCTAAAATAATAAACAAGTTGAATGCCAGCCTTCCTTTCATGTTCAGGAGGCCTCAGCCTGTGGTTTTCCTAGGTATGCAGGAGGAGAAACCCTTGTTTATGCACTTGCTTTCCTCCATAGCTTCTCCTCATTTCGGAGACTATTAACCCAGCAATCTAAGTGGCTGCCACCCAAAGTCTGGTGCTTTAAAAGTTATGTTTAACAAATTCCCAGTGGGGTATCCAAATATGGGATGAAAATCTCCCATCATGGGGCCATGGCTGTCCCCTGTTCTCTGCTATGCTTCTAGTCACAGCTCACGTGTGAGGTTTAGAATCATCAACCCACAGCATTTGAGCTGGAAGAATACTTAGAAATTATCTAGTCCAGTTCCCTCTTTTAAAGAAACCACGGCCCAAAGAAGTGGATCAGTGTGTCTAAAATGCCACAGCTAAAGAGGTGACTGCAGCAATAAGTCTAAGTTCCAGAACAGGGTTCTTTCATAGAATTACACTGATAAAAGGGCCAAAGAGAGACAGAAAGGGCGAGTGATAAGAGAGAAAGAGAGACAGAAAAAGACAGAGAGAGAGAGAGAGAGAAACAAATAATTTCAGGTGGGTGTCTCCTGGATTATCTCAAATCTCTCCTTATAACCATAACCAACCAATTCCCCATACAGGTATGGAAAACTTTCCTTTTTTTTTTTTCCATTTCGTTTTGTTTTTAAGCAGGATAGATAAAAGGAGTCTGAAATAATTCCAAAATAACCCCTTGTTCCCTGTTGTACAGAAAGTATCTGGTGGGGTGGAGAGGGTACCTATTTTATACTTTATAAAGGTCTGTGAGGTCTGAATATTATTAATTGAACACTGGGAATTCTTAATTTTGAAATTTCTAGGGTCTTTTATATATCATATATAGGGAAGTAAGCATTCTTTCTTCTGAGAAATCACCTAAACATGAAGAGCAGATGTTTAAGTTGTCAAAGAGATGTCACTAGTGGAACTAACGCTATTGATTTCCTTATATTTTCTCCATGGTTTTTTGTGACTTCCTGAGTTAATAAGGGGAAAAAATTGACTTTTCTCAGAATTCTCAAGTAGGCTTTTTGTTTCCTTTGGACCCTTTCTGTCTCGAAGGCTGCTGCTTGCAAACATGTTACGGGGCTTCTCTTCTAGCAGACTGTGTGTGAAACAGATATTCCTGCCCAGGAATTGGATTCAGATTTGTTTTCACTATAAATACAACTTTCTGCACTTGAAATTCTATTTTATATCTTTTGCTTAATTCTTCTTCAAAATATTTTAATTAATTATTTTTAGGAAAAACTTATTCATTATTAATTTATCTTCTTAGGGCAGCTAGGTGGTACAGTGGATAGAGTGCTGGGCCTGGGGTCAGGAAGACTCAATTTCCTGAGTTCAAATCTGGCCTCACACACTTACTAGTTGTGTGATCCCGGGCAGGTCACTTAACCCTTGTTTACTTCAGTTTCCTTATCTGTAAAATGAGCTGGAGAAGGAAATGACAAACCACTCCAATATCTTTGCCAAGAAAACTCCAAAGAGGGTCATAAAGAATGAACAACAAACAATGATTACTTTTAATATTCTTTTCTTTTAAAATTTCTCTTCCTCCCCCCCATTGAGAAGGCAAGTAATATATCAATTATATATGTAAAATTACACAAAACACATTTCCATATTAGCTATTTTTTTAAAAGCAAGAAAAATAAAATAAGAAAACTATATTTCAATTTGTTCCCTCTCTGGAAGTGGACAGCATTTTTTCATCATGAGTTCTTTTGTATTGTCTTGGATCATTGTACTCATCAGAGTAGTCAAGTCTTTCACAGTTAATCATCACTACCACACTGCTATTACTGTACACAATTATTATCACAATCATATGCTACAGCTTGTTCAGACTCTTCCCAACTGATGAGCACCCCCTTGATTTTCAATTCTTTGCCACCATAAAAAGAACTTTTATAAATATTTTTGTGCATGTAGGTCCTTTTCCTTTTTCTTTGATCTCTTTGGGATATGAATCTAGTAGTAGTATTGCTGGATCAAAGGGTGTGTACCGAAAATAGCCCTTTGGGCATGGTTCCAAATTGTTGTCCAGAATGTTTGTATCACTTTCTCTAACATCATTTTCCTTTTTTGTCATATTAGCCAATCTGGTAGATGTGATGAGTACTTCACAAATGTTATAATTTGCATTTCTCTAATCAATAGTGACTTAGGGGATTTTTCTCATGACTATAGATAGCTTTAGTTTCTTCTTCTGAAAATTACCTGTTTATATCTATTGACCATTTATCAACTGAAGAATGGCTCTTATTTTTATAAGTTTGACTCAGTTCCATAGTTAGTACATATTTTTAAAATGAAGCCTTTAGCAGAGAAACTTGCTGTAAAATTTTTATATATTCCTTCATTTTTTGTTATTTTTTCATAATGTACTTTCCCTGATTATCTCTTTTAATTAAGTCTTTGCTTTTGCTTCATCAGAGATCATGATTGCCGTCCTTGCCTTTTTTTTTTTTTTGCTTCAGCTAAAGCAGCAATAGGTTCCAGGCCAAGCCTTACTTGGCCATTGTTTAGGCTCTGATTGGCTCAGAATGAATAAAAATTGCTTCTGTTTTGGCCAGAAACCTTGAGGGTCTTCCCCTCCCAGAGCTATATTTTTTTTAAAGAAGCCGTTCTTTGCCTCATTTCTTATTAATCCTCAATCACTGAATGTGTGCTTCCTTAGTTGAACTGAGACCAGTTAAAGACCTTAGCTTGAAAAGACCAAGGTCCTTCTCTGTATCCTGGGCCATCTCCTATTGTCCTGATCCATATCTGGCTACTGGACCCAGATGGCTCCTGAAGAGAAAGTGAGGCTGGTGATTTTGCACAGCCCTCCCTCACTTAAATCCAATTCACTGGCATGTCATAGCATTACCTCCCTGATGTCATGGTCTTCTTCAAGAAGGAAGGACAAAGAGCAGCAACTTCAGCTGAAGCACATTAGATTCTATTCTAGTCCTTTATTTTGACTCTACATGTGTCTTTTCATTTAGAGTGTGTCTCTTATAAACAACATTGTTAGATTCTGGTTTCTAATCCATTCTGCTATCTGCTTCTGTTTTATCGATTAGCTCATCTCATTCACATTCACAGTTATGATTACTGTATATTTCCTTCCATTCCATTTTTTTTCTGTTTCTTATTTCTCTCCCTTTTTTTTTATCCTGTCTCTCTTCAGAAGTCTATTTTGCTACTAACTGTTGAGGTGTAGATGCTAGGGGTGCTGTGACCTCGAAATCATGACATGTGGGTCCTGCCCAAATGAATTCAACCCAGGTCTTCTGTCAGACAAAGACAAGGTTTATTCCAGATGGATCATACAGGTCAGACTCCTAAGGAATCTGAACATTAGTGACTTTTGTAAGGACTAGCAGGCATGAGGAAATCTCAGCTCTTAAATGGGGGCCAGGATGGATTTTATATACAGCCAAGTAATTTGGAGTGACCAGAGGAGTTTAGGGATAAGCCCAATGGGAGTGTCTGGGAGGTTGAATGGGGTCATCCAGGAATAGACAATGGAGGGCTAGGCTTTATTAGGGTAACAAAGAACTGGAAGATTGGGAAGGAAGAGGTTGAATGGGGTGTGGATAAGATCAAAGATGGGAAATATACCAGGCTTCATTAGGGTATCAAAGGAAGATTGGGCCAGTTGATAGGAATAAGAATAAGAGATAAGGCAAGGCCAGTTGAGTGGATTATAGGCTCAGGCAAATGCTTGAGATTTCTTTAATCAAGTAGGTGAGTTCAAAGAAAATTTAAGGGTTTTCTGGGACCCAAATTCTTTTTGGAGTGAGGGGCAAAAGTCTTGGCTTGGGTCCATACCCCATCATTACCACTGCCTCTCTTAATTTGCCTGATTATTCTTAAGTTGATATACAATCAATAATTAACTTGAGTATATAATGTTCTTAGTCACTGAATAAATCTTAGTGATACAGGCATGGGTTCCATTCAGTTTTCCTAATTTATTGCTACTTTAAATTTTATTCACAACTTATTTGATGATTTGGAATTTCAGAGTCATACTCAATTTGCTAAAGACAGGATGTGACGTCAAGGGCTGCCTACATATTGAGATTTGAAATGATCCACAAAAGCCCCTAGATGTCTTTTTGTGCCTGAAATGAGTCCCTAAAATTTATGCCATTAAAGTTATTACTGCATTAAGGCAGTTATTGAGTCTAGATGTCATGTGTTGCCTAATAAGGGTAAGACAATTATATTTATGGCATTAGCTGGATTGATTTATCTGAGTAGCTGGTCCGCTAGTGGATGTTGAGGGAATAAATCCCAAAGCAAGTATATTTTGATTAAGGAGAGTGGATAGAGGAAGGATTTGGGAAGACCAGATATACTTAACAATGCTTGTGGCAGGTGCTACATGGTGGGAAGGGGCATGGACAACTAGGACACTGAGCCTTAAAGCCTTAGAGGTAGAAAAGAGTCAACACTTCAGGAAAGGGAAAAAAAAACCTTTAAAAATATGTGGAAGATATTTTGCTGTTATCTTCAAGATGAAAGTGCAATCCAGAGACTCAAACTGTAAACTTTTATAGCTTAGAAAATGTTTCCATGAAAAATGTAAACAAAATATTTTAAATGCTTTTGGAAAGGTAACCTTTATTTGTTGAGTGGTAGGCCTTTAAATTATTTTGAAATCATAATACTTCACAAAATCTTCTTTGATTGGATGTGTTAACAATGATATGAAATTATTTCAAGTACTATATTTGATGAGGGTGGGGCCCAAGCCAAGATCTTCACCCTTTGCCTCAAAGGGAATCTGACTCACAGGCCCCAGACCCTTATCTCCCTTTGAAAGCCTTAGCTTTACCTTTTAATCTTTATTCAGATGTGCCCTAAAAGCCTTAGGCTCCCTCTTGTCTATAGGCCCCAGAACCTGTCACCCGGCCTATATGTTTTACCACCAATAAACTTTTCCTCTGGCTGAAGAAGATTTGAGTTGAATTCTTTCAGACAGGGCCTGGTACCGTGATCTTGGGGTCCCAGCACCCCAAAACCCCTAGACCTCTTCATATTTAAAATTAGAAATGATTGCATAGAGATGCTAATGTGTTTGGTGTCCTTGGGGGGAAAAACATTTGGCACCAATTATTTATACACTAAATAGATGTAGAATTTCATAATTAAATTATCCATAGTTTTGATTCAATTGAGTTTTGATCCAGTGCCTCTATACTTAATGACAAAGTTATATGGGGGAAAAGTTGAACATTAGAAAAGTCTTATCTAACTTTAAGATTACCCTGAAAGGAAGTTATGAGTCATACAGTACTTACATTAGCAAATAAAACTACAGTGCATGTCTGCTCCCCATGGATTTTCATTTTCAGCAGCTATAAAAAGCAAGTAATGAGAATTTGGGTAAATGGATGACTATAAAGTTAAAGGCAAGGCTGGCCTTGCCTTAGGAGAAAAGTTGTGAATGACATTGGTACTATGGCCTAAGGAGCCCCAAGAGGTACCAGTGACTCACCATTAAAAAGCCTAATTTGGTCCCCCAGCTATCAGTGGAGAATCCTTCCCTGTCTGAACCTTTTAGCTGTGCACACATTGTATCTATGAACAGAATGGAAGCTGTCTCACAATCATGTCATTGGTTACTAGATAGGAAAGGGTAATATCAGGCAAAACTGTGAAGTAGATTTTGTCATTCTTATCCCTAGCTTCTCTTTTCTGTGTTCCCCCCCCCCACTTTCTCTCCTCCTCCCCAGCAGAAACTCAGTTCTCTCATATGGTCCTCTTATACATTCTTCCTCCTTTCCAAGGATAACTGACCTTTCTGCTTGAGCTTCTTAAGATATTCTTTCTTGCCCTATGTTTCTTTGATGACCTTTCTTTTTTTATATATTTGGTCTCTCCTTTTCCACTGGGTCTTTCATCTTTGCTACAAACACATTAAGCCTCTCATATGACCCAAAAAGAAACCTTCCATAGACCTTTCTGGCCCCAAGTTACCATCTTCTTTCTCTATGTAATTGGTCAGCAAGCTAATATGACCACCAGTGTAGTGCAGGCCCTCATCACCTCATGCCCAGATTACTGCAAAAGCCTATTGGTGGATCTGCCTGCCTCCAGTCTCTCCACATTCCAATCCATCCTCCATTCAGTCACTAAAGTGATTTTCCTAAAGCACAGGTCTGACCACGTCACTGCCCTACTCAAAAAACTCTAGTGGCTTCATATTATCTCCAAGATCACATACAAAATCCACTGTTTGTCATTTAAAGCGCTTCATAACCTAGCTCCTCCTCCTGCCCCATTGGTCTTATCTTCTTATACATTATTCCAGAATACCAGCCTCATGGCTATTCCAAGAACAAAACACTGCATTTTTCAGCTCTAGGCATATTCTTGGGCTCCTCCAGATGTCCTGTCGCCTCCTCCTCATATTCTCCATGCTTAGAATGCTCTCCCTTCTCAACTCTCCTGACTGACTTCCCTGGGTTCCTTCAAGTCCCAACTAGAATCCCATCTTTTACAAGAAGATTTTCCCAACACTTCAATTCATGTGCCTTCCCTTGGTAATTTTTTCTTATTTATTTTGTATATAGCTTGTTTGTATATGTTTGTTTTCATGTTGTCTCCTCCACTAGATTGTAAGCTCCTTGAGGGGAGGGATTATCTTTTGTCTCTTTTTGTGACTTCAGAATTTAGCACAGTGCCTGGCACATAGTAAGTGCTTAATAAATATTTATGATTGATTGAAGCACCTGCTCTGCCACAGTCACTGGATTGAGCACTGGAGAAGACACAAAAGTGAGATAGTCTCTGACATCAATGAGCTTATTGTTACTTTGGGAATATAACATGTAAGTAAATAAGTACAGGATTTTTTTTTTAAAGAAGACTTGTGATTTCATTGGTGTAAGGAGCTCATGGTGATGACCATCTTTTCCTACCAAGGCAGATAGGTACCTTCTCTGCAACTTAGACTTAAAAAATTGCCTTGAGCACTGAGAAATTAAGCAACTTTTCTAGAGTCACACAGGCAGTATATTTTAGAGGCAAGACTTGAACTCAGGTCTTCCTAACTGCTCTTATAATCTACTATGCTGCCTTTCATGGGCCATATCTAGGATATATAGGAGATAAATAGACAGTGATATGGGGGATAGACAGGAAGGAAGGGCACTACAAGTGGGGGAATTGGAAAAGGCCTCTTGAGGTATGTGACACTTCAGCTAATCCTTGAGGGGAGCGAGGGGTTGTAAGGGAGGCAGTTACGTGACTCAGTGGATAGCTGGGCCTGGAGTTAAGAAGACCTGAGTTCAAATCCAGCTTCAGACACTAACTGCATGACCCCAGACAAGTCACTTAACCTCCCTTTGCCTTAATCCACTGGAGAAGGAAATTACAAACCACTCCAGTATCTTTGCCAAGAAAACCCCAGGGATTTGAAGAGTCGACAAGAATGAACAACCCAATAACAATGACAAGGGATTCTAAGAGGCAGAGATGAGAAGGAGAACATGCATTTTCTCTCTTCACCACCAACCTTCTCAAAAGAATAATGTACACTAGTTATTTCTAACTCCTCACATGGCATCCTAAAGCCTAAAGTGTGAATTGCTATTGGAATTAGTTTATAAGCTCTTTGAAAGCAGAGATGCTGACATATTTCTTCGTAGTCCTCACAGATCCTATTAAAGTGATGGCAGAAAGTAAGCATTTAGCATTTCTTTTGGTTATAAGAAGCAATAATAGCAACCACAAGTGAGAGGCACATGTCTGTCTCATATTCTCTTTGGGAACTATATCTCCCAGAAACCTGTATGGAACTCAAAAGGTTTTAGTATGTCTAGTTAGAATTAAGGGCAAAAAATCTTATGTTGGAAAAACACAGGTTGGAGAAATCTAAGATGGCTAGTGATGGGGGATGAAATGGTGACCAGGACCTGGTCCTGATGTTCTGTTTGTGTGGTTGCTGTGCCAAAGTACAGTGCTTTCCCAGAGGTTTATGGTTTTAATGTTTGACCAGTTCCCATGTTGCAGGTAAACAGCAATAATACTCTCTGACATTGTCACTGACAACCTGCCATGAGTGTCCTTAACCTGAAGTGCCATGCTGAAAAATTCAACGAACCCCAAACTGCTTCTGTGAACACTAGCTTAATATATACTTGTGAGTAACTTGGTATGTGCTACAGCTGGACTCAAGAGGATAAGCCAAGTATCAATCCAATCCAATAAACACTTATTAAGTACTTAAAGTGTGCCAGTCACTATGCTAAGCACTGGGGATACACTTAATAAAGAATCTTACAATCTAAAAGGGAAGATAACATACAAAAGGAGTCAGGAAAGGGGAGCAGGAAGGAAGTAGGGAACACCAACAAAGTATCTGGGTGGAGTGATTTGAGAGTCTAGTTTCTGGCCCCTATAAAGGAAAGTATTGGGAGGAGTCTGATACTCCACCTTCCAACCCTCCAAACAGAGGGAAGAGGAGTCTGTTGGAGACAAGTCAAACAAAGCTTGAGTTAGCAGCATGGTGGCAAGTTTAGAAGTGATGAGCTTAACCTAGGAATCTTGTTCCTTGGAAATTAAATCAGATAGGGCAGCAGATGTAGAGTGGAGAATAACAGAAGGTAAGAGAAAGATACTTAGGGAAACATTTTGGGGAGGTGATGGAGGAGCTTGGGGAAATGGAGATTGAAAATAGATTATAGGATTATAGATTTAGAGTTGAAAAGAACTTCAGAGTTTATACAGTCAAAGCACATCATTTTACAGATGAGAAATCAAAGCCCAGAGAGATTAAGCAAGTTATCCAAGGTCACATAGGTATTTAATAACAGAGCTGGGATCCAAAACTAGTCTTCTGATCCCAAATCCATCATTTCCCCTTATTTTGTATTTGATTTAACTCATTATTTTAGCTTTCATTCTGTTTCAAGAAAATTCCTCTCACTTTAGTATGTCACATGATTTGTTCTGCTTGTTTGAGGGAGACAGCAGAAATGGTGGCTCATTAGCTATGGTTTGAAATAAACGATTACCCTCTTCAGCACCAAGAACCTGGGCATAACCACTGGGGTGGTGGTGGTGGGGCATGTTAAGAGGTCCAGGTGCAACAAATAGAGGGCACCATCCTCATTTCTTTCATATGAGGGTGAGGGTCACCTTTCCCAATGAATATCTTTCCTAGTAAAGCTCACTTCTGACCTTTCCCAGGCATAGCCACTTTGTGCATTTTCAATTCTACCTCCACATACCCCTCATTCTTTTTCTTTTTCCCATCCTTAATACAATTACCATAGTTCTGGGCCTCAAAAGTTCCCAACCAGACTATTACAATAACCTCCTAAATGGTCTTCCTGCCTCAACTCTCTTCCCTCTGCAATCCATCCTCCAAATGGTCTATGCCATTCTCCTGCCCAAGAAGCTTCTGTGCTTCCCTGTTGCTTCTCTGATACAACCACAAACATCCCTAGCCTTTCATAATCTGATCCAGTTTATGGTTTTCCCCTCAATGTCCTTTATGTTCCAGCCAAATTGGCCTATGTAATAGGACATTCTATCTCCCATCTTTGTGCTTTTGTACAACTTGTCCTCATGCTTGAAATGCCCTCTGTCTTTATCTCTGTCTCTTAGAATCCCTGGTTTCCTAAAGCTCACCTCAGATGCTATGTCTTAGCTAAGGCCTTTTCTGATCTCCCCTGTAGCTTTAGTGTCACCATTCTAAATTTGCCTTTGTAGGTACCCATCAGAATTCCAGAAAAACCCCAATTATATAACTCATGTCTTTGAATCCTCCTGAAGGATGCTGAACTTACAGAATGAGTCTGATCCCCACCTGAAGTTAAATCTTTTTTTCTGTTTCATCTCAAACTCAGATGCCTAGCATCTGAGCTCCTCCAAATTCCCCTGCATATATTCCCATCCAGGGCAGAAAACAGGCAACACTGTTTATTGAAAGTTTCATGCTGTTTCTACTAGGCATGGTGGTGCATGTCCAATTCATGTTACTAGAGAGGCTGAAATTGGCAGTTCTTTTGAGCTTGGGATTTCTGAGAGTCAATGGAGTAAGCTGATTAGGTGTCTGCACTAAGACTGACACCAATTTGGTAAGCCCCCAGTAACAAAGGGACCCACTAGGCTACTGAAGATGGGACAAGCCAGCCTAGGTCAGAAATGAAGTGGGTCAAAGTTCCTAAAGAACTCTGATCAATGTAGTGACCAATCATTATTCTAGAGGACTGATAATGAAGAATAAAACCTACCTCCTGACTGAGAAGTGATGGACTAATCATGCAGAGTTGAGACATATTTTTGGATGTGGCCAACAAAGAATTTTTTTTTGACTGTGCATATTTGTTACTTGGGTTTTTTACTTGTTATTTTTTCTTCCAGATAAGGAGAGGATTTAATGCTTGTTATTTGAAAAAATAGTTAAAATATGTGCTTACATAAGTGAATAATTGTATTTTTTACAAAAGTAAAAGGTAAGGTCTTCTACTAAGGAGGTACTAATAGTATTGAGAGTTTGAGGAAAGTCAAGGTTTAGAAAGCCATTTTGGGGAGTATGATGAAAAGACAGAGCTTTAAAAAAAAGAAAGAAAGGGAAAAAAAAAGGATGGATATACAGTTCTTAAGTTCCAGTTGAGTTTAGATAACATGAATGTGTAGTGCATCCAGTTAGCATCGTCTTAGAATTTCCAACCAGAAGTTCTTAGTGGCTTAGGAATCAGAATAGATGCTGGCTGTTAGCTAGGGTTAAGTATAAGTAGAATATATGGTGGAAGAAGAGATTGGGGGGAGGGATGCAATACTAGAGAGCAGTGCTTTGTTGAGCTGCTTAATTATAAAGTCAATACTGAATGCAAGAAAAGCGAAGCCACAAAAGGAGCTACAGATTCATAGAATAAGTAGAGACTGAGGGACTAGCAGACGTGGTGAGGACAAAGAATAGGTTTAGGAAATGCAAGGCAGTGGAAGAGGTTGAAGAATAGTAGATAGCGATCAGAAAGGAGAATTTTTGTAGCTCAAGATCTGAGAAGTAGAACAGTTTTGCTGGTGAAGCCTAAGGTACGACAGCCTCTAGTTGGGTGGCTATAGAGACTTTAATTGTCAAACTATTTAATTAAATTCTTCTTAGAAAGATGGTTACTACTTGTAACCATTAAGGGTTACAAGTTCAAATGGCCAATTGTATGAGATCCTCTTCTCATTAATGGAGACTGGTTACTGAATGCCCTGTACCTACATAAGGGGCAGGCAGAACTGATGACAGCAGAAGAGAAAATAGATCCAGGTCTTTGGTCTTCCAGCTTCAAGGAAGTATATGCACCATCTGTGGCTCTCTTTGGGTCACTAAAGGAAGGGAGAGACTATGGGAAGAAGCTGAAATGTATAGGAGTGGGCAATCTCTATTGTGACTATTCCCATTTTGCTACACTAGAGACTTTGGGGAATTTTCCCCTTTTGGGAAAGGGTGAGAACCTTTCTGGGACTCTCTTCTGGTTGAGCTTAGTTATCACACTCTCAAAGGAAGAGCTCATTCCCTCTGTGTATTATGTAGTATATAGTCTCATATGTATACTTTCTCTGATTTGTTTTTCTATTGACTTGGAGATAAATAGGTTTTTTTTATTATGTGTGTGTTCATTGTAGAACTGGCATTTGGTGGGAAGGAAGTAAATCCTTGGATATATAGTTTGGCCCTCCTTTCCAGTTAAGGACTAGTGATCAGGAGCTTGAACCTAAAAATTACTTCGCCTAGACTAACAGTATTTAAGGAAGCAGACAGATACAGTTCTAGTTCAGTGTTCCCTTTTTCTGAGAAAAGCAGAGTGGCCAACCTCTAGCCCCAATCTCCTTCCCTTCTTAGCAGTAATCACTGTCCCTTAGAGAAGGATAGGAGGAAGATATGTTAGAAATATCTATTCTTGCCTCCATAAGCTATACCTAGACAAACCCATGTGCACATTCATAACCGACATGAGCCAAACAATTCCACATACCACTACCTACATATTCCTTTCAAAATTTCAGTCTATGAAGATGTAGTTTAATTCATGTAATAAATGTATAATGAAAACTTACTATATGAAAGGCAAATCTTGCTTTGATACAGTCTTCTTACAAACTATTTTAATAGCCTTATTTCATTTTAATCCCCTTTATGTGTTCTCTATTTATCTAAATTGTTTTTGAAACAGACTATTACTACATTTACTTCTACTATTATGTTCTTGAAAGCTGCATACATCTTTGAAAATATGTATTATTTTAACAACTCCATAAAAGAGTATATATTTATAATAGAACAAAAATTACAACTAACTATTCCTGTTTCCACATAACACCCTAGAAATTGCTTTGTGGATGTGGTTTATTTCTTTGCCCTACTATGGAACAGTATATTGCAGCCAGACATTGTTGTTCTCTGCATTTAAGATTTCATCTTGTACTCTTCTATCTCTGGACATTTGTGTTAGCTATTTCTCATACCAATTTTTTCTATATACTTCCTTGACTGCTGAAATCCATCTCTTCTTTCAAAAGTACCACCTAGTCAAATCTTCCTGATCATTTCCTTCCTATGTTGTCCTTTATTCTTCTTGATCTTTCTCTTCCCTATGTACATAAGCTGAGTAACAGATTATATGACTCTTACCTGAGGACCAGTCTAGATAAGTTCAGTGGCTCATCACCAGGTTGGTTGGAGGGTAGTTATTTTTTTAAATCAATAGAAACACTTAAAGACCATCTGTTAAGTTATACAGGGTTTACATTTTATCAACACTAGTGAAATCAGAGATCTTAGATGTATTAAGGTATGTACTTATCACATTTTTACTTGTATTATGATTATGTTGGTATAGGTCTCATCACCTATTAGATTGTAATCTCCTTGAGAGCAGGAGTTATATCCTTTTTCACCTCTGAATCCCCAGCACCTACTATAGTGTGCTTCACATAGTATTTATATATATTTCATGAAATGAAATTGAATAATATGGATTATATTGGACTAGAAATTGAACTATATTTTCTCTTACAGATGATTTGTTAATTTGAAAATTAATTATCAGAGAAGAAGAGTTGAGTGCTGGTGATTGGAAGCTCTCTGTTGAAAGGTACTAAGACAATTTATCTGCTGTCTTTCTGGGGCATATATCCAGCCTGTGATACCACTGAGGGGCACTGTCTTTAATTCCATCCCTGGTTCACTTGTTCTATCAGCAATTGCTTCTGTCTTTGAATTGGTGTCTTCCCTTCTACCTAAAAATATGTTCATGTCTTCCTTCCCATCCTACAGAGAAACACGTTTTCATAGAATTATGGATTTAGAGCTCAGAGGCCACCCATGGCTATGTTTCACAAATGTGTATACTCTACCTGTCTACTCTTCAATTCACTGCAATATTGTCTCCATTCCTGCCACTCTACCAGAATTATCTTCTCAAAAGTCAACAATGTCTTCCAAGTGGTAGAACCCAATGTTTTTTTTTCTTCTTCCTCTCTTTCACCTCTATGCTTCATTTGGCATTGCTAACTTTGAAACAATTTTCTTGGCTTCCATGACACAGAATTCTCAGGTTCTCCTACCTACCTTTCCTATCATTTTCCTTCTCTCTTGCTGGCTCCCTTTTTTCCTCCCACTCACTCCCAAAGTGTTGGCGTTAAATAGGGTTATGTTTTTCTCTCTTACATTCTCTATATCTATTAAAACACCTCAGCTATCACCTCTATTTTTAGGCTTTTTAATATTCCCCACAGTGCCTAATCCAAGTCATCATACCGTAGGATCTCAATAAATATTTGTTGAGTTGAATTGTGACTATATCTGTGCCAGTATCTACAAAGAAATTATGATTCTACCTGAAATTATCAGGTAGAGGTGCAGTATAGGTATCTATAATCACAATCCTTGAACTCTACTTTTTCCTTTCTTTCTACTTGTCAACCTGCAAAATTAAATCAACCTTGATACTCACATCTCATCAGTACCTTCTGCCAGGGGCCATCTTTAGTCATCCTGGTCTTTATCTTACCACTGGACCCAGATAGCTCTGGAGGAGAGAGTGAGGCTGGTGACTTTGCACAGCCCTCCCTTACTTAAATCCAATTCACTTGCAAGTCATGGCATCATCTTTCTGATGTCATGGTCTTCTTCAAGAACGAATGACAAACAACAACCTTGTGTCTGTCTGATCTGAGGTCAGATCCCTGAGCTCTAAAATCTCACTCCTAATTTCCATCTAGCTACACTGCTTGTGGACTCCTTTGGATCTCTGTCATGCTCCTGCACTAGGTACCTTCTACACTCTGCCCTCCCCATCTTTTTAGCTTCCTGTTGTGTGTTGTTTTCTTTTCTGGGTAGGTGACTGAGCAGCAACCTCCATGTGGACACTCTAATACCAATATCTTTGTTACCCCACAGAAGGCTTTCTGAAATGGCTATTTTAACAATTTAAAGGGCATATCCTATGTGTGAATGGTAGGTCCTTGGTATCATTCTTAAATATGAAAAATTGTTATTGATGAACAAATTTGGTAAAAATTTCAGTTAACTGAAAATTCAGATAAATATTTTCAAGAGGGGGAAAATTTTATTGTAGATATTTACTTTTCATTTCTATATTTAAGCAGTTTCTAATTCTTGTATTTTTAATATCTATTACATCTGCCTCCTTCTCTCTAGCCACACCACAACCATCCAGGGTGAGGTTATCATCATCTCTTGGACTGGAGTATTTCAATAGCCTTTTGGTCTTTCTGCAGCCAGTGTCTCCCCTTTTCAATCCATCTTCTTCATAGATGCCAAATTGATATTCCTAAAGTATAGGTATCACCATGTAACTCTTACTAAAGAAGCTTTGGTGACTTTCTATGGACTTGTCTCTAATACAAATACAGCCTCCTTTGGCATTTAAAATTCTTTACAATTCAACTCCAACCTATCATTCTAGGATGAATAATCTCACTCCAAACTAACCCACTTGCGATTCCCTGTACACAGGATTCTATATAGTCTGTCCCTCATAAGTGCAATGCTCTCTTTTTTCTGCCCTTAGAACCTCTCTGCTTCTTAGAACCCCTAGTTTCCTTCAGGGTTAAGCTCTTGCCACTTTGTTGAAGAGGACTTTTCTGATTTCCCCAGTTGTCAGTCACTTCCTCCAAAGCACTGTGTATTTCATTTGCTATCCAATGAGAATTATTTATGTAAACCACTAAAGAGCTAAATAAACATTATAATGATGATGATGATGAAGATGTAACCAGTGCCATCCCATGGAGTATGCTCAGAGTTGTACTTCCTGGTTCTGATTGGCCTGGGATTTAGAGAATGTAGGGATAATGAATTTCCTGGATGTTTCTGACCACTTGGTACCTCAGTGCCGAAAAGGCTTATCACTCTCTGAAGGTAGAGCCATGAACATCAAAGCCTCCATTTAAGGAGGTTGCTAAGGACAGTCTTCTAATTTCCCACCAAGTTAACTGCTTTTGAACTTCTCCATGATGCCATCATAACCCAATAAACTCATCATTGGGAAATCTCATCATATTAAAAAATCAAAACAACCTTGGCATTCACATTTTGTTATTACTCTCTATCTCTCTGATCTGAGGGCAAATTCATGAGCTCCAAAACCTCCACTTAAGGAGGGGCCAAATACAGTCACATTTCTGCTAGCTATACTACTTGTGGAGTTCCTTGAACTTTATCATGATCCTGTACCAGGTATCTTCTGCATTCTGCCCTCTCCATCTTTTCAGCTTCTTGTTGTGTGTTGTCTTCCAGTTAGATTGCTAGCTTCTTGAGGATAAGGACTGTTTTTCTTTTTGTTTGTATTACTATCCTGAGAGCTTAGCACAGTGTCTGGCACAAATAGGTATTTAATAAATGTTATTGCCTGACTTTGGTATGATACAGAAAACTCTGAGTGGTCCTCCCCTACCTCATGACAGTAGTAGGACAAAGTACTGGCTTGGTTAAAAAGAGTCACCTTGTGACTTTTTTTCTCCTTTCTTCAACACTCTAAATAGAATCATGTAACTCTGAGATTTCCCCTTAGGGGCTGGGGGATGACTTGGTCCTTTCATACCCTGGCATGAAGGTAACTTTTTACATAGCAGCTAGAATAGTGGGACCTCACTGGACAAGCTTGCACCTGGGCTTTTGGTCTTTTTATTATCGATTTTGAGCCTTCTTTTTCTGAGTAGGTGACTGAGCAGCAATCTCCATATGGACAAGTCTAGGCTTGGAGATGACCTCATGGGTTTGAGTGGTCTGACAGTCTAGCTGACTGGTGGCAAGGTGAGTTTCTTCATCAGAGATGACTAGTAGCAATGACTAGGAGTTGTTCAGACAGAGATAAGGCAAAATGTGGCTATGGCCATTCAAGTGGTCCCACAAATTGCTTCATGTTCTAATGAGGCTTAAGTATCAGCTTCCCATGAGATTGTAGGTATAGAGTAAGTTACTGAATACTTTTTAAAGTACTTTTGCCAATGTGCAGTCTTTAGTGACTTTCAGCATTTTTTGTGGGTGTATAGAAAATAAATGCTTATCTCATACCTGACTCATATTATACATTTTTGAGAATCTTTTTAATTCTCTGCTTTCTGAGGAGATGTAGACTTGAACTAAAACCCAAGCTTTAAATAATTTATCCAGGGTGCTTGGGTTGGAGTTTAATGAGCTTAAGGGTGTAATACCAGGCTCCCCTAGGACTGAACCTAGTTGGACTGCATGCCTTTGTCCCGGATTGAGTGTGTCTATTCTGTTGGGTATGGAGAGGCGGTATGTATAGTTTCTCAGCTGTTTAGGTCCAGCAATAGTTGCTTATTGTTACTATTATATATCCTATATTCACATATCTGTAAACATATGTTCTTCCTCCCCCTTTCCACTCCTTAATGTCCCCCTGCCCCCCAAGAAGGAACTCGAGGGAAAAGATTGTCTCACTTTTATAACTATATTCTCCCTGGCTAGATTGTTTGGCTTAGATAATTTCTGTAACACTACATCTTTTTTCTTTTTTTGCTTATATTATTTTCCCCATCTGGAATCCTCTCTTCCTTTCTATTCCTCAGGGAAGGCCAATCAGTCAAGATCCATTTCAAGCTCTACTTCCTTCAAAGTGTAACCTGATAGTTCTATGTATTATGTATACGTCCCCCTTTCTTGACCACTTAATTGCTTTCATCATGGATTTTTAGCTTATGATTATCCTGAATTAATTACTATACTATGTGTATTATTGTGAATTATATACAGTGCTATTTCTCAAATGTTTAAAATCTTATTTCTTCTAAAAGACTGTAAACTCTTCTGGTGGAGGATCTAGGTCACCTACTACTTCTGTAAGCTCCTTCAAACCTAATCTAGTTCTAGGAAGTTCAATAATTATTAATTGAATTGAATGCAATGCACTTAATTGCCAACTAGCATTGCAGAGTTTCTTTAAAGTAGTTATTACTTTTATCATAAAATTATAGATTTAGGGCTACAATGGGTTATAGAGGTCATAAGTAGAATGAACACTTTCTGAGGGCAGCAACTTAAAAATCTCCAAGCCTAATATGGTGCCTACATATATAGTAGGCACTGAGATATTCAGTTAGTCAAGAAGCTGAGTTCAAATCCAGCATCAATTACTAGCTTTGTGACCTTAGGTAAGGCACATCACAACTGCCTGCCTTAGTTTCAAAACTGTAAAATTGGAATAACAAGAGCACTTACCTCACAAGAGCTGTTGTGAGGATCAAATAAATGAGATATTTCGAAAGTGCTTAGCACAGTGCTTGGCACATAGTAGGTGCTTAATAAATGCTTATTTCCTTCCCTTCCAATAAGCACTTATTATATTACTTACTATGTTTCAGGCATTGTGTTGCATGCTGGAGATACAAAGAAAGGCAAAAACTGTATCTGCCCTCAAGGAACTCACATTCTAATGGAGCAGGCATGTAAAATAACTAGATGCATAAACAATATTACAGAGTAGATAGAAGTCAGTCTCAGAGGGGAAAGCACTAGTAGTTGATGGTTTTTGAAAAGCCTCCTGCAGAGACTGGATTTGAGATAAGTCTTGAAGGAAGCTAGGGAAATTAACAGGGGGGGAGTAAATTTCAGGCATGGAAGTTAAGGAAAGCAAAAGCAAGAAGACAGGATATGTAATGTTGTGTATAAGAAGCAGCAAATAGGCCAATGTGGCTGGATTATACGGCATGTGGAGGGTAGTAAAGGGTAAAAAGACTAGGAAGGCAGGAGCACATCTTTAAATACCAAACAGAGAACTTTATATTTGATCCTGAAGGTAACAGAAAGTCTCTGGAGTTGACTGAGCGGAGAATAACACAGTCATACCTACGCTTAAAAATCAGTTTGGTATCTGAGGATAGATAGGAAGGGGACAAGAGTTACTTACTACAGACCAATTAGAAGGCTAATGAAATAGGCCAGGCTAGAGGTGATGAGGTTGTGAACTAGAATGGTGCCTGTGTGAGTGGAAAGAAAGGGTCATATATGCGAAATGTTGTTAAGGTAGAAACGACAAACCTTTAGAGCAGATTGGATATATGGGGTGAGTGTGAGTGAGGAGTTAAGGATGACTTCAAGTTTGTGAGCCTGGTTCCCTCGACAGTAGTAGGAAGGTTTGAAAGAGGTGAGAATTTGGAGGGGAACGATAATGATTTGTTTTGGACTTGAATTTGAGATGTCCAAAAGGCAGTTGGCAATTTAGGAACAGAACTAAGAGGAAAAACTAGGGCTGGATATATAGACCTCAGAATCATTTACATAGAGATGATAATTTAATACATGGAAGCTGATGAGATCACCAAGCAAGATAATATAGAATAGAGTGAAGAGAAGAGAGCCCGGAACAGTCTAGGAGAATACTGAAGAGAGGTCATATAGTAGTTGAACCAGGAAAGAGAGCAATGCTATAAAAACAAACAAACAAAATAGAGAAAAGAATACTCAGAAGGTAGTGTAGCAGAGATCAAAAATGAGGAGGACTGAGAAAAGGCCATTCGATTTGGCAAGTAAGAGATCCTTGGTAATTTTGGAGAAAGTTTCAGTTGAATGATGAGGTGATGAAGTTAGAAGTTAGATTGCAGAGGGCTTAGAAAAGAGTGAATAAAACTGTTCCAAAACTCTTATTTTACAGAGGCAACTGAAGCTCAGCAAGGTAGAGTGATTTCCCCAAGGAAGCACAGGTAGGTAATCAATCAGTCAAATTCTGGAATCTATGTGTCAGCCAATTCATAAAGTTTTCCTTTAATATCAAATTATTATCCCTATCTCTTTCATTTTGCATACTATCTTTTTTTCCTCATATATATGTCCCGTCACTTCACACAGTCACCACCCTAGTTCAGGTATTGAATGAAACCAAATAATTAGAAAAAAGGGGGCAAAGAAAAAAGGGGAGAAATGGGTGGAAGCCTAGATGTGGAAATTAATATCCCTAGTCATTTTTCCTCATTTCTCAAATCCTCAACATCAGATGGTAGTAAAACGGAAACAAAACCCTGAATAGCAGGGGGTGATGTGACAAAGCCCTATCTCTGGACGCTGGAGTTGGAGGACTTTGGTTCATATTTCACCTCTGACCCTTTCCGTGTGACCTTGGGCAATTATTAAGAACACATTCTGTATCTAATACTGTGACCAAGTCAAATAATCTCCCACGGCCTCAATTTCCTCATCTGCAAAATGAGGCGGGGTTGGACCATATGGTCCCTGACTGTCCCTTCCAGTTCTAGGTCTTGGCTGTCGTGACGGGGCGCAGCAGCAAACCCTAACGTGGCAACACACTGGGCATGG
The DNA here is from genome assembly GCF_003287225.1 of Phascolarctos cinereus. Taxonomy (NCBI): domain Eukaryota; kingdom Metazoa; phylum Chordata; class Mammalia; order Diprotodontia; family Phascolarctidae; genus Phascolarctos; species Phascolarctos cinereus. The sequence continues at coordinate 184,206,593 of NW_027555958.1, forward strand.
AAGGGCCGCGTCCAAAACCCGCCTCCAAGGAGGCGGTCACCACGTCTGACAGGTCAAACCGAGGAATGACACATGGCTTAGCCAGGTGGCGTGTCCGTGCCCAGAGACGGGCACGGTGACAGTGCAGGAAGACGATGCCCGTGGCCTTCGGGTGACCCGCGCGCAGTCGGCAGCGGGGCTCAGGTGGCGCAACAGCTCGGGGGAGGGAGGAAGAAGCAAATCCCCCGCCACGTGGGCGCCCGCCCCCTCCCCCGCCCGGGCCCGGATTTGGTTTTCGGAGCCCACACCTGCGGGTCCGCTAGTGGGGAGAGGAGGTGGCCGACGCCGGGGCTGCGTCAGAGGAGCCGGGCGGCTTGCTCCAGGGCACAACCTCACGGGGCTCGCGGCCCCCGAGGGAGCCGGTCCCTCTAGGGCCCCTTCAGCCCCGACTTGCATTGTGTTCCCCTAAGTCCTTCCCACCCTCGAGACGGGGGTCAGGTTCAGGGTCAGTCAGAGGCAGCAGGAAGTCCTATGGGGGAGGGGCACGAAGTGGACTTGGGGGAAGCGCCGAGTAAAGGAAACGGCCGCGGCCCCGGGGAACCCTGGCCACAGCTCAGCCAATCCCCAGGAGGCATCTGTGAGCCGCAGCCAATCGGCGCCCGTCTTGTTCCAGGGTGGGTTCCACCCACTTTACGCTGTCTCTCTGCCTCTCTCTCTCTCTCTCTCTCCTCCTCCGGTCTAGCGCCTGGTCGGCTCGGGTTGCTCTTTGAGGGTCTTCTCAGTTGGCCACTGCCGGAACCTCCGGACAAGGCACTGGGAACTGGCTCTGCTGGCGTTCCTCGGGTTCCCCTGCTGTTGTCACTGAGGATGAGTGCCAAGTCCACCGAGTGCAGACCCCGTGGAGACCGCCGGCGCTATTTTATCTAGCGACTGGTGAGAGGCGGCCAGGGGACGGGGAGGCGAGCCCGAGCCGGAGGGAGGTCCACCCCTCCCCACCAGGCCAAGCTGTGTTTGTACGAGTGTGGGTGTTATGTGTGTGTATGTATGTTGTGTGTGTGTGGGGGGGGCGGCGGTGTTAGGCCCCGCCCAAGGCTGTTTATCTGAGGACCGGGCCAGGGTGGCTTGGGTAGGCCCTCCGCAGATGAATGGTCACTTGGGTTACGTGGTGGTGGCACCACCTCCCCCGTGGATGCTCTGTCCTGAGTCTCTGACCTTTGGGTTGGGCCACCTGCCCCCCAACCCCTACGCCCTGACTTGTTCTGGGGTTCCTGTGTCCCCACAGACCCAGACCGTGGTTATCATATGATGTCGCTGTATAAACATGGTTGTGGTCAGGGTCCTGTAATCAAGGGCTCGAATTCTGAAGGTTGGACAATTGAGCTGTAGTTTTTTTGGTTTGTTTTTGTTTTTGAAGTGACCACTCTTGGGAAAACAAATAGAATGTCCTTGTGCTTGAATTTAGCAGATGAAATGCGGAAACGGGAACTTTACACTTATTTTCGAACCAATCTCCTTTTAAAGTTCCTTTTTTTCCTTTCTTCCCCAGAGCAGAGGTTGAGGAAGTATTTAGGTATCATTTTTTAAATCCACAAATTAATACTTTTAAAAATTTGAGTGGCAGCATAAAAGGGTGTGCATTTATACCAGACCACCAATCTTAACTATGTTGAATTACTCACCCACCATTGCTTTATTCATATATTGTTTCTGCCCTACTGTGGAATAGAGTGCAAATTCAAATACCTCAGTATTTGTTGTTGTTGTTGGTATTGAAGCCCCAAATGTTTTACATTTTTATTTTATTCTCACTGTAGTTAAAAGTTTTTTTTAAATTTTTTGTAAACTTCTTGGAAACTAAAATCTACTTTGGGCTTTGCACCACATTCCATTGAAGAGCAAAGAAGCTTATCACATTCGTCCAGCAGTTTGGAAGTTGGTTGAAATTACTTATCTTGTGTATATGTCCCTTTTCATAGGGTTGTTAAAATAAACATTTCGAAAAGTGTACGAAGCTTTAAGGACAGAACATATAGAATTAGAAAATAAATCTGTATTCTGTTTTGAAAATAATTTGAATCAATGTCAAATTTTATTACTCTTTATATGGAGGAATTTAGCTGCCATATCCAATGAAGTTTTCCTCTAAAAGTAACTTGGGAAAAATTATCCAAATTAGAGTGTAGGTATTGTCCTAGTATGACAGTTAGGTGGCACAGTGGATAGAGCTCCAGGCCTGAGGTCAGGAAGACCGAGTTTAAATCAGGCCTCAGCCATTAGCTGTGTGACCCTGGGCAAGTCACTTAACTCTGTTTGCCTCAGTGTCTTCATCTGTAAATTAATATGGAGAAGGAAATGGCAAATCACTCCAGTATCTTTGCCAAGAAAATCCCAAATGAGGTCACAAAGAGTCGATTATAACTGAACAACAATAACAACATTGTACTGGTTGAGGATTAGAAAAAATTTGTTATCCACAATGCAATGAAACTTTTGATAAAATCATAGAGAGAAAAATCTCAGAACAACTTTTTAAAAAAAATGTGATAAAGGATAAGTTTTGTAACCTTATGTGAATAACAGTTTTAGTGCTGTAAGAAGATTGTTTTTGTTTCTGGCTAGTTATTTAAGTATTTCATTCATGATATCATTTCATTTAAAAATCATAGAATGTTAGAACTGAAAGGCTCCTTAGAAATTATCTAAGTTAACTAATTTCATAGATGAGGATCATAGATTTAGAGCTTGAAGGGATCTTAGACATCATTTATTTAATTAACCCTTCATTTTACAGATGAGGAAATGGAGGCCCTAAGAGATTAAATGACTTGTTTGAGGTCACTGAAGGTAGTAAAATCACAGAGTATAGGTCCTCTGATTCTAAATCCAACACTCTTTCCCCTATACCATGTTGCCTCTGGTACAAACCTACGTAACATTTTGGATTTATGGAACATTTTTGTAATCATTTGTCATTTATTTAGTACCTGCTATGCATGATGTGTAGTCTTAGGGACTGTTGGGGGAAGAAAACCACATGAGAGTTTCTGATGCTAAGACCCTAGGGAATTTAGGGTCTGTTTGGAGAAAAAAGACAAGCACATAAACAGATACCAGTACAGTTGAAGAAATTAAATTGTTTCTCTATCATTTTATAATGGATTTCACTCTGTAATCGATGCTGTTCTGTATTACTGCCCTATTTTTTATGATTACTCAAGCCCCATTTCTATTCCTGAGTTGAGCTCCAGAATTTAGCTAAATTTAGTTTGATAGAAAAGTTATCTATTATGATGGAATTCCCTGGGATACTTATATGGATATATGTCTGACCCCACAAAATTACCATCCTCAAAAAATTTGTCAAGTCCTTTCCTGTCTATGTTAAGGATGTTTTTTTGTCTCTATATCTTTTTATCTCTTGGTAGGAAGTCTGCTAATTGTGAGTCTCTAGAAAAGACTACAAGATGCAGATGGGTTCCATAAAACAATTAACATTCCTTAATTGTTAGTCCAGAAATTAGCCTTACCTGAATGCCAGCCCATCTTTCTCAGTATAGCTAATTGTAATGTTCTTGCCCCAACCCTGTAAGCCATCACCTTTTTTTTTCTTACCTTTACTTCTGAAGACCCCTTCTTTGTGTGTTAATAAAGAGGATCCCCTCCTTGGGGAGGAGTTGGCTTTGCTGAGGTTGCCACTGTGACTGACTTTGTAAACAGTTAAACACATAACTGTTAATAAAATCTTGCTCTGAGTCGGTAGTACCTCAGTCTACCTTGATTAAATTTACTTGACACAAGACAGTATATAAGTATTATATTTATAATATATCATATAAATATATATGTATGTAGGTATACTGCTGAGATGAAATTTTGGAAGAGGGGGAAATTACTGCTAGTGATCAGGGAAGGATTCATAAAGGAGGGTAGTACTTGAGTTGGGCTTTGAAATATGGATGCAAATTAACTAGGTGGAGAGGAGTGAGGAAAAGCATTACAGGCAAGGAACCATGGAATAAATAAAGGCTTGGAAGTAAAACTGGAAGGCATGTTCTGGATCCTGGCAGTAAACTGGCATGGCCAGAGTGAAAGTTTCTTCTATGTGTGTATTAAGATATTGGGTTGGAAAAGGTACTGGGTTGAGAACACATTGTGTAATGCCTTAAGTATTATGCTAAGGAGTTTGGACTATCATTTTAGGTTTTAGAGAAGTGATAAGATCAAGCAGTGTTTTAAGGAAATCAGGTAGTTTAATTTGGCCTTGATATGCTTAATGAATTGTAGTGGGAAGACATTGGATATGTGGAGACAAAAGGCTCTTGAAATTGCATACATTTAGGCAATGAAGGGTGATTTCTGCAGAAATAGAAAGGTAGGAACAGACACACTTTGAAAAACATTGGGAAGAAATAATTAATTGAACTTGGTACCTGATATTAAAAAAAAGACTCTAAAGTATTGACTGGCTAATGGGGGAGTCAAATAGATGTAACTATGTAGACACGAAATATAAAGAGAATACAAAGCAAAGTAGTTAAATAAAAGATGGCCCAGAAGGGAGGGTGCTGGCTCTTGAAGGAAAGGCTTCATGTAGATGGTGATTTTTGAGCTGTGTCTTAAAGTTAGAGGTATTTGATGAGTCAGCTTTGCAGAGTTAGCTAGTAAAAAGACATGGATGGAGTTGGGGGATGGTATATTTAAGGAATGGCAAGTAGGCCAGTGTTGCTAGATCAGAGAGTATAAAAAGATCAGAAAGGTAGAAGGGACCACTTTGTGAAGAGGTCAAAAGATAAAACATTTATATTTTATCCAAAAATCAATAGGGAGCCACTAGAGTTTGAGTAAGGGGAGTCAGATCTGTGATTTTTGGAAGCTATGTGGAGGATGGATTGGAGTAGGCTGACTTGAAATAAGACGACCAGTTGGGAGGCTGTTGCAGTATTTCAGGCCAGAAGTGATGAAAGCTTTAAGTAATGTGCTAGCTGTATGAAAAGATGTACGTGAGAAATGTTGTGAAGATAGAAATGTCAAGATTTGGCAGCTGATTGGGCATATAGGGTGAAGGAGAGGGAAGAGAGAATGAGAGTACATATCAAGGTTACCAGCCTTGAGATACTAAAAGAATGGTGATGCCTTTGACACTAGCAGGGAAATTTGGAGGGGGGAGTAGGTTAGTGGAGAAAGATGAGTTCAGTTTTGACCTGTTGAGTTTTATATGGGACAATCCATTGAAGGTGTCCAAAAAGCTGTTTGTGATGTCGGACTGAAGCTTAGGGATTAGGGCTATGTCTATAGATCTTTGAGTCACCTTCATAGAGGTGATAATTAAACCTATGGGAACTGAACAGGCATTGAGATACAGTGTAGAATAGGGGTTCTTAATCTAGAATTTGTGAATTGTTTTAAAAATATTTTCATAACTATATTTGAGCATAATTGGTTTTGTAATCTATATAGCTTATTTTACACATTTCATTACATGACCAGAAGGTTAAGAACCAGTCATGTAGGGAGAGAAAAAAAGAGGGGCCAGGACAGAGCCTTGAAAGAATATCCACAGTTGGAAGTTATGTGGATGATGAGCCAGTAAAGAAGACCAAAAAGGAGAAATCAGGTAGGAGGAGAGCCAAGATAGGATAATGTCATGAAAAGTCAGAAGGGTAAGTATCCAGGAGGTAGGGGTAGTCAGCAATATTAAATATAGAAGAAAAGTCAAGAAGGATGAGGAATGAGAAAAAACAATCAGATTTGGAAATTAAGTGAGTATGGTCATTTAGAATCCTCCTGTTTCAGACCTCCATCATCTTTGCCTAGACTATTTCATAGCTTCCTAGTTGTTCTTCCTGTCTCATGTCTCATACTCCCTCCACTTTATCTTCTGTATGACTTCCAAATTGATATTCCTGCAGCACAGGTCTATTCATAACACTCCTCTGCTGAAGAACTTCAGCAATTTCCAGTTATAGGATAAAATATAAAATCCTCTTTGATATGTAAAGCTCTTCAGAATATGGTTTTAATCTATCCTTCTGGATCAGTTCTTTACCTGTGGTCTGTGGATCCCTAAAAGTTCCATAGATAGATTTCAGGGTCTCTGTGAACTTGGATGGAAAAAAAATATATCTATATCTACATATATCTTTATTTTCACTGTGTTTTTTCATTGGTTTCCATTCTAACATATTTTCTGCATGAAAAAGATCATTTTGAGAAATGGTCCATAGGCTTTACCACAGTGCCAAAGGGGTCCATGACACAAAAAATGGGAAGCATCTCTGGCCTAGACTGATTTCACATTACTCCCTCTCATGTATCCTATGTTTCTGCCAAACAGACCTATTTACTATTCTCCATCCCTCTGTATAAGCTCCTCCATGTTTTCTCATTTCTGCCTCTTAGAAGCCCTAGTGTCCTTCTTCAAGTTGCAGCTCAAGTGCTACCTCCTTCATAAAGCTCTTCCTGTTTTCCTGAAACTCCCTCTTACCTGCCTCCCCTCCTCTTACTGTTTCCCTCCCTCTGAAATTACTTTATATTTGCTTTGTTTGTAGTTTGTATTTCTTATGCTTACCTTTTGTTCCACCTTGTAGAATGTATGCACTTTGTGTGAGCAGTATTGGTTGAATTGAATTTAGAGATCATCTATTCTAGTCTAAATTCATTTTAAGAATGAGGAAACAGGGCCAGATAGGTTAAATGATTTGCCCTAAGTCACATTGATAGTAAGCAGCAGAGTCATGATTTAAAGCCAGGTTCTGACTCACTATCCAGTACAGTTTATATTATGCTGTGCTTTTTCTACTGACAAGAGGACACGAAGTTCAGGGAAGGAGGTGCTAGAGGATCATTTAGCTTGAAAAAACCAAGGATTTTATTACATGGGGAGTCATTGAATTTAATAAATCAGTTTCTTAATGATTAGGTCATATTTGGACATTATTATCAAACATTTTTATCGGCTTATAAATGTTAAGATCTGTAGTTAAATCTTTTAGAGAAAGTTCTTTCTGTTTTAAAATACAAGTAGTAAAACAAATTAAATGAACACTTTTATCATGTTGGAGGTTTTTTTTCTCCTCCCAATCCAGGCAGTAAATAAAATTAGTATTTTACCATTTTATTTGCTTTGGGAAGGTCGATATTTGCAAAATGTGTTTGTTGTGAAAATTTATTTAGAGGCTTGTATTGCATTTGTTGAGTATATCTGGCCTATTGTCATCCCTGATGAGTAATTTGCTCCAGGAGATCAGAGAGCTATTCTTAATCATAGAACTCAGAAATTGGTTTGTTCTGGCTCTATAAGTGATAGTCTGGATATGTGCAAAGAATGAAGAGCTATTACATTTAGGGGAAAAAAAATGTGATGAGGGTCATAGGATAATAGAATTTAGAGCTACCAAGAGAATTTAGAGATAATCCAGTCGAGGTCTGAAGCGATTAGTGGCAAGTAGTAGAGTCCTTTAGCCCTGGCTTTAATTGTGTATTATTATTTTTAAAATGGACAAAGCCAGAAATTTAAGATTAAATTTTTTAGAATTAGCTTTTGCATAAAGTTGTAAATAGACCAATTTGAATTTTCAATCAATCAGCAAGTATTTAATTGTCTTTTATGTAACACATTTACTAGACACTTTGGTTATAATTATCTCTGCTGGCAAGCAGAGGGAGACATGTACATATAAAATTTGTATATTTTATATAAAAGTACATATTAAAATATGAAATTACAAAAGGCTGTATATACAAAGTAGTTAAATACAAGGTAATTTGGGAGTGAAAGCACTAGTGGTTGGAAAAATCAGGAAAGATTTCATACTAAAAAGCTGGTAATTGAGCTGCATCTTTAAGAAAATAAAGAGACATTAAAGAGAAGGTAAGGAGGAAATACATTCCAAGCTTGTGGGACAGCCAGTGCAAAAACAAGGAGATGAAAGATGGAGTGTCACGTGTGAGGAACAGAGAGGAGAGAGGGGAAGGAATAACCATTTATTAAACAATGTATTATCTGACTGATCCTCACAACAATCCCGAGAGAGTGGTGCTGTTATCCCCATTTTATAGTTGAAGCTCAGACAGACAGAAATTAAGTGACTTGCCCAGGGTCACACAGTAAGTATATGAAGCTGGATTTGAACTTAGCTTGGTTGGATTGCTGAGTTCTGGAGTAGAAGAAATGTCCAGTGAGGCTGGAAAGGTAAGTTGGAGCTAAGTTGTGTAAGCTAAACAGAAGAGTTTATATTTGATCTTAGAGGCAATAGAATGTAACTAGAATTGATCTGAGTAGGGGAGTCACATGGGTAAGTCAGTTTTTTAGGAAAAATACTTTGGCAGCAATGTATAGGATGGCCTAGAATAGAGAGGGAGACCAAATAGGATTCTTTGCAATAATCTAGGCTAGAGATGATGAGGGCCTGAAGTAAGGTGGTAGTTGGGTAAGTAGAGAGCAGGGGTTGGACAGGAGTGATATTGTGAAGAAATTGGCAGCTGATTGCATATGCTTAGCACAGTATCTGGCATAAAGCAGATGTTTAGTAAATGTTTATTGATTGGTATATGTAGGAGGGGAGAGTGAGGAGGCAAGCATAATGCTAAATTGATGAATCTGAGATACTAGAAGGATGGTGGTAGTGTCTGACAGAAAATATGAAAGTTTAGAAAAAAGGAGGGTTTAGGGGAAAAGATTATGAGTTCAATGTTGGAAATGTGGAAATTAATATGACTCTGGGACATGGTTTAAGATGTATAATAAGAAGTTGGTGATGTGGGACTGAAGCTCAGGAGAAATACCAGAACTGGATATATTGATCTGGGATATGATAGTTAAATCCATGGGAGCTAAGGAATGACATTACCAAGAGAAAGTGTGTGGAGGAAGAAGAGCAGAGAGCCTAAGAAGGGAAGCTGCTTAGCTTAGGGGAAGAACACCCTCTGTTTTAAGGGTATGATATGGATGATGAGCCAGCAGAATGGTCAGGAGAATCAGAAGAGAATGTCTGTCTAGAAGATTGTGGTCGATGGCATCAATTGTCAAACATAGGTCAGAAGGATTTTAGGACTGAGAAAATCAATATATTAAAATATTGACATGGAGACATCAATTCTGAACTTTAGTTCAGAACTAATACAGGTCATATTAAAGTATTAATGCCTCTCTGATCCTATTATATGGTATTTCAACTTAATATTTCATTATCTTTTGAATATTTATGTTGAGATGTATTAATACAGTAGGAAAATATGCCCTGTTGGTTTTTAATACAATAATGATGAATTAATTTATTGGTAAATATTTTTACTTGGAGGTTCTTTGAAGCTACAAAAATGACTTTTGGAGTATTTTATAACTTAGCCAAAATGAAATAAACCTTGTACATTTTCTAGCTATTTACTTAAAAAAGTTAAATGCTAGTGTTAAAAATTTAAGAGCTTGCAGCTTTTTTTTTTTAAACTCATTATTGTCTGGATGCTGACATACTTTTCCCATTTGAAATCTAAACTTTAAAGTTGAGCTGAACCTTACAAATGTTTTATACCCATGGTATTGGATATATTAATTTTAGGAATTGTACAGTTATGGAGTCAGGGACTTTTTTCAAACTTATATCACTCAGTCATCCAGTAATTATTAAGTATCTGCTATGGGCCAAAGTACAAAGAATGAAGTGATCTCTACTTAAAATGAGTTTATATATTCTAGTGGGGGAAATAGCAAGTGTGTGTGTGTGTGTGTGTGTGTGTGTGTGTGTGTGTGTGTGTGTATAAAGATATAACAGATATTCATGTACATATAAAGTTAATAAATGCATATGCACAGATACAGAGGGTTAAATAAAAGATACTGTGGGAGGGAGGACATTAACAGCTGGGGGAAATCAACAAAGGCTTCTACAGAAGATTGTGTCAGAGCTGCATCTTAAAGGAAGAGAGGAGCCCTAATGAATCTTATGAATCATCATCTAACTCTCTTATTTGAAGATTAGGAAACTGAAACTCGCAAGAGGACAAATGACTTGTCTAAGGTGATACAGCTGTTGAGTGGTAGAAATGAGACTAGAAGCCAAGTCTTCTGATCCCCAGTATATTGCCTTGTCCGCTATTCCATATATATATTTTAGTGTTTGAAATGGAGAGATTCTTAAGGAATTTTCTCATTTTTAACTGCTGGGGGTGAGGGGCAGTGAAAATACAGATCTAAAATATTTTAGTTCTTTTACCAATGAGTATAGGAAATTATTTCACAGGTGTGGTGGTTATGTGTGTTTGGTCTCTTCCCTGAACATACGCTTTCAATGCTAAAGTTGCTTTTTGGAGTGAGGCAAAATGAATGAATGTTTTGGGTATGAAGCATAACTGACTTAATGTAGGTATTCAAATACTTGGAATTTCTTTGAGGTAGTAATTTGTGATTAATATTATTGATAAACCTTTAAAAAACTCTTAGTGGGCATTTGAAGTGGTCTAATCATTAGTGTATAATCTGAACTTCAGGTATAAGGCAAAAACATTGAGAAAAGGGTAGAGTTTACTGAAGGAAAGGTAAATAACACTATGCTGAGTATAATAGTGATTAAACTGTTTTTGATTCTTTACGCTTTATATGTTAGGTATTAGAATTTCTACATAGAGTGAGGGATTTGAAGAATGTTATCTTGTGACATCATAGCATTTCAGATGGGTAGTAAATAGTATTTCCCATGTTTTAAAATTATATAGTTGAGATTCTGTGACATGGAAATAGCTTTGTTGAGTAGAATTTGACTTTGTAACAATTCAGTTAATGAGAGTTTACCTTCTAGAAGTAGTAACACAAAAGTTCAAATTAGCAAAAAGAAGGATCCACCTCTATGTGTACACTGGCTATTCACATTCTACTTTGGATGACAGCTTCCTTTATAGTGGCTGCTGAGGTTGGAGTGATCCCTAGCATGGCTGTTGAATAAGAGCATCTTAATTTGTTTACCTTTGTCTCTTTAAGGTCAAAACTACGTAAGACAAATAAACCATTAGAGAAAATAATACTATAACTTTCCTTGAAACTGCTAACTTAAGGCTGATATTTTACAATTTTTAACAATACTTTTATTGATAATTTAATAAATTTAATATTTTAAAAAATTTATACTTCATATTCTTGTTCTTCTCTTACAGGTCTCCCTTGCAATTATGGATATTTGAAAGGATTTTAGACAGTGTGGAGGGGGATTTCCCCTCCCCACTCCCCCTTGGTGCTTGACTCCTGGAATAATTTGTGAACAGTGGAGAATTTTTTATTTTAATAATATGCATTTGATATAAACTTTATAGATATTTATACTTAAATTTTTTAAGTGCCAAAATAAATTGCACAAAGATTCATAGTTTTGTATTATTGTCTTGGAGAAATGAATTTGAATTCTGGAAAAACCATCTATCCCCAGCATAGTTCAACCTAAAAAGCATATTGATGCTTTGGCTGTCTTCCTTTTTAACTTAAATAAAAATAAATAAGATTAGTTTTAATGAATTGATTTTGAAGAAAGAATAAACTGTGAAAAAGAGTAGGATGAGTTCTTCTATGCCAGACTGTACTTTGAAGTGTCGATCCCTGAAGCATGCTTTGGATATCCTTTCTGTAGTAACAAGGGGGAGTGAAGGCCAGATTAAGGCCTTTCTTTCTACTTACTGTTACAATGCTGCAACTATCAAGGATGCCTTTGGAAGGAATGTTCTTCATCTTGTTTCATCATGTGGAAAGAAAGGAGTGTTGGATTGGCTTGCAGAGACGAAAGGAGTGGATCTGTTGGTGAGAGACAAGGAGTCGGGATGGACAGCTTTGCATAGAAGCATTTTTTATGGACATATTGATTGTGTTTGGTCACTCTTGAAGGTTAGTGCCCTAATTTGTATTAGAATTATTTTAAAAAATACTAATTGTTATATATCTTGATCCAATTTTCAGTAATTATAGCACTGATATTTTAAGTAACTTTTTATTTATAGATCATTGGTTATATAAAAAGAATAATTCTAAAATGTACACATTTTTATATCAAAATAAATTATTGATAAATACTAAAAGATATCTTAGAACAGAATAGCTCTTATGTTTTAAAATCACTGTTGTTTCCATTGTATTTGACAGTAAGGCAGTAAAAAGAAATGTTTAAGAATAAAACTATGTGTTTAAGAATGAACACAATTAAAATTGGTAGTCACAGTTTATAGGTCTTGAATAACTCACATTTTTATAGCACTCAAAAGCTTAAAAACAACCTTATGAGATAAATAGTATTATTTTATTGATCATCAAATTGTTTCTTAGATGTATGATTTGGGTTCCCCAGGCCACAAAAAGGAAAATTCTCTTCGGAGAAGGGGAAAGACCAAGGCTAATTGCTTTGCTTACACATTGAGGATGTCTAGGTATATGCCTGCTGTTGAATTATTTCCTACTTGGAGAGTTTTCTGTGGTGAATACATGAGCTTACTTGTATGAGTTGGTAGGTAGGTAGTATTAGGCAGGAGTTGGGAGTAACTGAGATATTTCAGGGTGAATTTTCCATATGAAGATTGTTAAATATGGTGTTTTATACCTTGAGAACCTCGGTATAGTATCAGTAAAAGTTGCCTCTCAATTGTTTAAAAAAAAGTATTTGTAGTTTATATAAGGAAAAAGCAGAATGGGCTTGAGTTTAGGCTTGACCTATTTTAAAATAAGAAATATATAACCATAATTAGATATTGGGAAATTCTTATGCTATCAATTTCAGAGTTTGTTTTCAGTGGATGCTATTTTGTACAGAGACATAAATACATATTAATTTCTTACTTGAGTTTTAGCAAATCTCTCTGCAGTTGAGAGTTTCAGCCAAGGATTGGTCCTTGTAGAATATGAATTCTCATCACAACATCTATGTCAAGATAATAAAATTTTTGCATTCTTCCTCTATAAAAATAAAAATTTCTGAATGATGTTAATAATGCCATTATAGGTTAGGTTAAAAAAAAATAGAAAATGTTCCTTATTGGAAAATTGTAATCATTTTCCTATACAAACTACTTTTTACAAACCAGTTTTCAGAACAAAGAGCGTTAAATGAGATTTTCCCATATATCGTGTGTGTATATGTGTGATACATGCACATATACATACATGTGTACATACACTAATAGCCTAAAATCCTTTTTAACTTTGAAATAACTTTATTCACAACTTAAGAGAATTTTGTATGTTTATTTGAGGAGGTGTTATAGAAAAGGATACCTCTGAACTCTAGACAGGCTGCAGGATATTTCCGCTTGGCTGTCTCATCATCACTTAACATATCAAAAAGAGAATTCACCTTTACCCTTACATTCTCCATAGCCACTTAAAATTGCCCCTCTTCCCAGCTTTCCTAATTCTGTTTGTGACAACACTACACTCATCGCCCAGGCTTAAAAATTTGAGTCATCTTTGACTTTTCCTTGAACCTACTGTCCTCTGTTATATCCTGTTGCCAAAATTATTATTATTTTTTTTAAGAAGCTCAGTTTAGATCTAAACATCATATTTGACTCTTTCCACCCTCCTTCCAATCCTGAATGTTTCAGTCCTTTTCCTTCAAGGACTCAATTCTTCCAAAGAAGTTGTTCTCTTACTTTTGAAGTTTCTTGTGTTGCCAAGTCCCATCAAGTTTGCCTCCACAGTATCTTTCCAGATCGTCCTCTTCTCTCTACTTAAACTGCTACCATTCTGGTTTAGGCCTTTATCACTTCTCATCTGGTCTACTATGGTTTTGTACCTGGCTTTCCTGTGCCCATTGTTTTCCCAGATCCATGTCAGAAACCTTCAGTGGCTCCCTCTTGTCAGGAGTACAAACTCCCTGTTGTATTGCCCCTATTGTAAGGAGTACAAACTCCTTAGTGGAGCATTTGAGATTCTCCTTTTTAGCTTTATACATTTATTTTTTAATCACTTCCCTTATGAAGTCTTTTGTTCCAGTCAAAATAGATTACTAGGTATTCCTCAGTTATTTTGCCAACTTTGCTGTCAACATGTATTGAAGGGGCAGCTAGGTGGTGCAGTGGATAGAGCATTGGCTCTGAAGTCAGGAGGACCTGAGTTCAAATCTGGCCTCAGACCAAACACTTGACACTTACTAGCTGTGTGACCCTGGTTAAGTCACTTAACCCTAATTGCTTAAAAAACAAGAATGAAAACAAAAAACATGTATTGACCACCACATGCCCTTATCCTTGCTCTTGTAGAAATGTTTTTCTTTCTTAAAGGAAGTAATAAGACCACATCCATGAAGCCCTCTCCAAAAGCCTTCCCCAACCTTATTTCCATGGCTGAAATTGTTCTTTTCTTTAGGTTTTCTTAGAGTGGTGGTGTCAGACTCAAAACTAGGGCCCACAGAGCTCTAGAGTGAGGCTTTTTCCAGATTAAAATGTAATTGGGAAATGAATAATAACCAAATAAATAAAAATACAATAAAGATAATGTTAATTTGGTTTTCTAGGTCATTATGTGGGCCTCAGATTCATTTGTATTTGGGTTTGACAACACAGCCTTACTTCATCTGGATTTTTCTGTTACTCTTATCATAGTATATTTTCTACTTATTTTTTGTTCCTCTTGTGCCCACTTTTCTTCTACTCTGATTCAACTCAATCTTCTTGAAGGAAGGGACTCTTTTGTTTTTGGGGTTTGTATACCCATTGCCTTTTTCATCTATCTGTCTATCTAAGCATATATACATACACATATATATATACACACACACACACATATACATGCTTAATAAGTACTTGTTGGATTTTATTCTTAATTTCTAACTTGTATTCTTTTATATTTTTCTGTAGGCATCCAGGTGGCTTAGTAGATAGAGTGCTGGGCCTGGAGTCAGAAAGACCTGAGTTCAGATTTAGCCTTAGACACTACCTAGCTAGTCACTTAACCTCTGTTTGCCTTAATCCACTAGAGAAGGAAATGGCAAACCTTTCCATTATTTTTGCCAAGAAAACCTACAGGATCATAAAAAGTTGGACATGACTAAACAACACAACTTTTCTGTAGTTTCTCTATATCTTTTGTGCTTTTTTTGACCAAATTTTGCGTGAATTGAACAAATGACAATCTTTTAAATAATAATTTATTTTTAGTTTTCAGCATTCACTTCTATAAGATTTTGAGTTTTAAATTTTCTTTTTTCTTTCTTTCTTTCTTCTTTCTTTTCCTTCTTTCTTTTTTTTTTTTTTAAGGCAGATGGGGTTAAGTGAATTGCCCAGGGTCACACAGCTAATAGGTGTCAAGTGTTTGGTCTGAGGCCAGATTTGAACTCAGGTCTTCCTGACTTCAGGGCCGGTGCTGAGTTTTAAATTTTCTTCCCCCCTCTCTCTTCCTCCGCAAGACAGTGTGCAAGCTGATACAGGCGCTACTTATACATTCATATTAAGCATATTTTCACATTAGTTATGATGTAAAGAAGAATTAGAACTAATGGGAGGGACCACAAGAAAGAAGAAATAAAACAACAAAAGAAAAGGAGAGCAAATCTTATGCTTCTGTCTGCATTGAGACTCCATAGTTTTTTCTCTGGATATGGATAGCATTTTCCATTGTGAATTTTTTGGAGTTGTCTTAGATCCTTGCATTGCTGAGAAGAGCTAAGTCTATCAAAGAGGGTCATCACACAGTGTGGTTGTTACTGTGTACAGTGTTCTCCTGGTTCTGCTCATTTCACTCAGCATCACTTCATATAGGTCTTTCTGAAGGCCTCCTGCTCACCCTTTCTTATAGCACAATAGTATTCTGTTACATTCAGATACCACAACTTGTTCAGCCATTCTCCAGTTGATGGGCATCCCCTCAATTTCCAATTCTTTGCCACCACAAGAAGAGCTGCTATAAATATTTTTGTACATGTGGGTCCTTTCCCCGTTATTATGATCTTTTTGGGATATAGACCTAGAAGTGGTATTGCTGGGTCAAAGAATATGCCCAGTTTTATTGCCCTTTGGGCATAGTTCCAAATTGCTCTCCAGAATGGTTGGATCACTGTACAACTCCACCAAATCACAATTTTAAAAAAACAAACATGAAGTAGACTTTTTTTTTTAAGAGTTAACAGTAGCTTTTAAATGAAATGTTAAAATAAGTAGAAACAGTTCTTAAATTGAGACTAGTTAGAATTGAATGTTTTTTGTTTAGTGGTCCATTCAGTTATACCTTTATGCTAGATATTTATTCCATAATTGCTACTTTCCTCACTTAATTTAGTTGATTGAGATCAACTAGCAAACTTAGTTTACAACTAGTCTTGGAACATTTAAATAGTAAATTTTTTTAAAATTTTTATTCATGTTTCACATTGTTTATGTTATAATGTTAAAGTTTTTAAAAGTAATTTTTGTGAAAATTGGCTTCCATGTCAGTACATTTGTCAGTATAATTGTTAGGACTGTCTGCAGGAACTTAAAATAAGTAAAAATGTGTTCATCTTATTTCTTGTTTCCGTAGAGGAGGTATTGTGTGTAGCCCACTCTTCATGTTGAAGACTAAGGGTTATCATTACAAACAGTGGTTATTTTTACTATGTTGTATTACAGTTATACCCTTGGGTCTTATTGGGATGTGAAGAGCTTTTGGTACCTAAACTAATTGGCCTATATTGTTGTGCTTTCTGAATTCTTGTGTTTGATTTTTGTAATTTTTTCTATAACTTCCCTCAGTGTCTCCTATAGCTTCTCACTTTCTGCTTGCTTTCCTGGAACAGTCTTTCCCCCACAATATCCTGATTTGCTAATTCTTGTTTTTGATGATTTTGAAAACTAGACAGCCTTTGATCCTTGTTAGAATCTCTGCATATTAAGAATGAATAGCTGCTAATTACCATCACCAAAGTCCTGCTCTAATGCCTCATTGTATCATGGAGGTGGCTCAGATGTCTTGAAGGCTGTCTGCTATAGAGAGAGGAGCAGCTTAGCAAAGTCATGAGAAGCTCTTCACCAGGTTGATTGTTGGTGATTAAATTTCAGCCTTAGCAACTCTTAAAGACTCTTCTAGATTTTAAAAATGCTCTGCATTTGTGGTAAGAGTAGGCACATTGAGGAAATCAGAGCTCCATGATGTGTTACCATATTGAATTTCCTGAAGCTTCTTGAAGCCTCCAAGTGAGGGCTTCATGGGCTTTTATTTGAGCAAAGTGCATATTATTTTAGGACATGGACTTTATCACATCTATTTTGACTGGTCAGAATCCTTTTTTGCTTACTTTCTTGGTTTTTGGCTATGGTCCAGAAAGATGGTTGGATATTATGCCTAGTTTTATAGATGTTTTTGAACTGTTATATCTTATATAAAAATTTCTTGAGTTTTTTTTTTGCTTGTCAAAAATATGTTAAGTTTGGAATAACTAACTGGATCTTAATCTTTTAGAGCATAAGCTGTTGTATTTTTGTTGTGTGAGCCAGTCCGTTGCATGCACTAGGCACTTAATAAATTTGGATCAGTTTAATAGAATTGACATTAGTTATTTTAATTTTTCTTAGGTCTTGTAAATGTTATTTATTTTAAATGTATGAAGTAAAGAATCCTTTATTTTCATTTGTATTTTATGGACAAAATTGCTATTCTGCCTTCTTTTCTATGTAAGGAATAAAAAATTGATTATAGGTAATCCTCTGATATAAGATTTTTACCCCCTTTAGCATGGTGTTAGTTTGTATATCCAGGATAAAGAAGGTTTATCAGCTTTGGATCTTGTAATGAAGGACAGACCAGCCCATGTAGTATTCAAGAATACTGGTAAGATATATTCTTATGAACACATGTTCTTCATAGTTTCATAGATTTAGAGCTGGAAGAGACCTGAAAGGTTATCTGGTTGACTCTCTTTCTCATTTTTCAGATGAGGAAATTGAGATCCAGACAAGTATATTATTGGGGACCTGTTGGTGACTTTTTATTCCTAGAAATATGCTCATGAAAATGTGTATTTGTTCTAATAAGCTGGTTTTAATGAGCATCTACAAGAATTACTCTTAGTTGTGGTTTTTTGACACTTTGTTCCTTTCTGTATTTGTTACTTTTTAGACATTTAGAGACACTGGGGGTCAAGAGAGTGAGATCTGGTCTTGGGGAGAAAAGTAGCAATTGATGTGACTAATAAAGAGTTTAGCATAAAAGGGGAGAAGGTATAGAAAGAATGAACATGGCTCCACCTACCAGTATGGACCCTCATGCCAGTGTAATTTGTTTTCTTCTTGCTTTGGGAGTGATCAAGGGGAAAAGAAGTTGTATGCTTTTCATCTGATAAATAGGGAAGGAACTGAATGAAAGCTGCCCCCAAAAAAAATGAAAATAAGGATACCACTTTCCCCATTTTACCCCTAACCTCTAGCACTGAGCTATAGTTGCTTTGATAGCTAAAATATTTTCACTATTGTGGATACTACCACCATGTAGGATATAAAAGTCAATCCCTGCAAATGAAACAGATATAAAAAACAGACATAATTCTATCACAAATTGAGACTAAAGATTTATATTACAAACTCAGACTATAATGCCCTAATATTAATCCCAGTATAGTTTCACATTTATGAAAGAAAAACTATTGAAAGTGAAGATTTCCTTAGTAGCTAGTATTGAATTCCGCATTGACTAAGTTTGGAACAATATGGTCACAGATGATCTTAATAATCTCATAATTCAAATAAGTTGAAAACATAGTTACAAATATGGTCGTATTCTCCACTTTTAGTTTTGTTTTACATGTTTAAATTAGTGAAGTTAAATATGCTTACAATTATCAATGTTAATAAAAGTAAGCTTTTATTGTTTGAAAATAGAAAAGTAAAATGAACACTTATTTTCATCTTAGATCCTACAGATGTCTACACTTGGGGAAATAACATAAATTTTACCCTGGGTCATGGAAGCCAAAATAGTAAGCATCATCCTGAGCTGGTGGATCTGTTCTCCAGAACTGGAATTTATATCAAGCAGGTATTTTGTAGTATAACATTTAATACTTCTGGAATCCTAAAAAGCAACAGCTAAAATCTGTTTGATAATTTAGGTTTTTATTTAGATTAATGTTGAACAGCTGAGTAATATGTTTTCATAAAGAAATCAGATCTATATTAATATATTCTTTTTTAGCAAGAACTCGACTATATTTCCTTTTATTTGGGCAAATTAGTCATTGAGCCTGTGAAGCTAGTATGTAAGCTGGTACCTGTAGGAAGCCAGGAGGTGAAGATGAGAATGGAGAGAGTTCTAGGCATAGGGGACAATCAGGGAAAATGCTTCGAGTTGGGAGATAGAATGTATTGTTTGAAGAACAGCAAGGATTGTAGGGTATGAGGTGAATAAGAATTAAGAAAACTGGAAAGGTAAGGAAGGGATTAGGTTATGAAGGATTCTGAATGCTAAGCAGAAAATTTTATATTTGATCCTGGAGATGATAGGGAGCCACTGGAGTTTGTTGAGGGGGGAGGGGAAGGAAACATGACTTATACTTTAGGAAGATCACTTTTGACAGCTGACTGGAGGATGAACTGGAATAGGGAGAGACTTGAGTCAGGAAGATGAATCAAAAGGCTGTTGCAGTAATCCAGATGTGAGGTGATAAGGCCTGTACTAGGGAGGTGGCAGTGTCAGGAGAGGAGGTATATTTGAGAGTCATTATGAAAGTAAAATCAGCAGATTTAATATGAGAAATAAGAGAGAGTGGGGAGTCCAGAATACACTTATTTCTGAACCCTTGACAGTAAAAGGGATATTTGGAAGAGGGAAGAATTCCAGGGGAAAGATAATCAATTCAGTTTTGAACATGTTAAATTGTCTATGGCACATTTAGTTTGAGATGTCTAATAGGCAATTGGAGATGGGAATCTGGAGGTTAAGAAAGGTTAGGGCTAGATAAATAGATTTGAGAATCATCAATATAGAGATGATAATTCAGTCTGTGTAAGCTGATGAGATCACAAAGTGTAGTAGACTAGATGCCTGGGAGACACCCCTTTTAGGAGGTGTGACCTGGATGAAGAGTCAGCAAAAGAGACTGAGAAGGAACAGTCAGACTACAGGTAGGAAGAGAACTGGTTTAGAGTAGTATCATGGAAACCTAGGGAGAAGAGAGCATCAAGGAGATTGACAGTGTCAGATGGTGCAGAGAAGTGCAGGGTGATATTTGAGAAAAGGCTGTCAGATTTTGCAACTAAGAGATCATTGCTAACTTTAGAGAAGGAGCAGTTTTGGTTGAATAATAAAGAGGTCAAAAAGCCAGACTGTAGAATGTTAAGAGAGTGAGAGGAAAGAAAGTGGAGTCATAGACGGTAAATCATCCTCTTAAGGAGGTTAGTCACTACAGGGAGGAGAAATATGGAATAATAACTAGTGGAGATGAATGGATCAAATGAAGGTGTTTTGAGGATAGAATTGATGGAATATGTTGGAATTCTTGGTTAGGCAGAAAACAACAGAGTTTTTCAACTTTCATAGAAAATCACAGAGACAGAAGGGGATAGGTTGGGGAGAAATACTTTCCAAGTTCTCCAAGACAGAATAAAGAAAAAAATAAAACTGCCCTTTTCAAAACTTGAAGCAACAGCAACACAGAGCAAAAGAAACCTGCTTCTATTCTTAAGGTTTTGTACATATATTTTTGAAACTGCATAGGAATTATTATTGCCTCTTTTTTCCCCCTCGCATGCATATGTCTAGAACTTTTCTTTGTTTTAGCCTGTATTTTTCTCTTTGTTTAGCCATGCAGACATTTGTTACCACTTTACAAGATGTTAGATACACAAATGTTTGTTATAGATCCCTTTGGTATCTTGTTTAAAGACTAGCCTAGTTTACTTTGGAAGAGGGAGGGCCACTTATGGGTGTCAAGTTTTGATCTGAGAATTATAGACTAAGCTTGCATAGTTCTTCTGTGTCTAGCTTTTCAGTATTGTTTTAATCTTGGAAAGAGTTTGGTTCTAGAGTGGTTAAGTGATGCAGTTTTCTTCATGCCCTTTAAGGGCTTGTCCCCCCTCACTTACCACATCCAGTCATTTACCAGTCCTGTTCATTCTGCCTCTACAACATTTCTGAAATAATGTCCCCTTCATTCCATTTGCATGGCCACCATCCTAATTTAGATCTTAGCATCTTCACCTGGACTAATACAATGACTTCCCAATTGGTCTCCCTGTGTCTCAAGTTTTTCCCCTCACCTCACTCCTGGCCATAGCCGCCAAAATCATATTTCTTTTTTTTTTTCTCTCTCTCTCTCTCTCTTTTTAAAGGCCGTTGGGTTTAAGTGACTTGCTCAGGGTTACACAGCTAGTAAGTGTCAAGTGTTTGGTCTTAGGCCAGATTTGAACTCAGGCCCTCCTGACTTTAGGGCTGGTGCTCTATCCACTGTGCTATCTAGCTGCCCCCAAAATCATATTTCTAAAGAATAGATCTGATGGTGTTATCCCTCTGTTGAAAAAGTGCCAGTGTCCCTTTATTGCCTCTTGGATTACATACAAACTCTTCTTGTTGGCTTTTAAAACTTTTCACAGTCTGGTTCCAGCCTACTTTTCAAAGCTTATTGTACATTGCTCCTCTTAACCTTCTTTCTGTTTTTCACATACTGCATGTCATCTCATATATCCATGAAGGAATGAAAAAGCATTTATTAAGCATATAATATGTGCCAAGCACTGTGCCTTTGAATACACTGTCCTCAAAGCCTAGAATATGCTCCCTGCTCACTGCTGCCTTTTAGAATCCCTAGCTCCTTTCAAAGCTTAGCTTGTATCACTTCCTACTGGAGACCTTTCCCTCAGCTTCTGTACTTTGTATGTATTTATATGTGTATGAGTTGTTTTCCCTTATAGAATGTAAGTTCCTAGGTGACAGGTATTATATACTTTTTTCTTTGTGTGCCCAGTAGGTGGTTAGTAAAAGCTTGTTGATTAAGGATTTTAAGTTCCCATCACTCAGTCTCTTTTGTAAGCTAGTGCCTAGTTCTTTATCTTTAATATTTTTGAATTTGAATATAATTATAACTAGAAACCATGTTATATTTATAGGATATTTAATAAAATTCTTTTTTTTCCCTTCTATAGGTGGTACTTTGTACATTTCATTCAGTTTTTCTGTCTCAGAAAGGGCAAATTTACACCTGTGGTCATGGTCAAGGAGGACGCCTAGGTCATGGAGATGAGCAAACATGCCTGGTATTTTGAAAAACAATTGTAATGCATAATTTGTTCAGTTTTATAAGACCTTGATTAACTGGAAATGTTAATTTTCAGGATATCCATGTTTAGGAAAATAGCATAACATGTACAAATAATATCAGGAATGCACTAAAACAAATTAACTACAGTTTAAAAGCATGTATTCAAAATGATGATGAAAAATAACATTATAAATCCTTATTAATCTAAGAAAATTAGGTTTATTATGACTGATCGAACAAAATGGTATACATCTTACATTTTCAGCAAGAATTTGAAACAAAAATAAGTTTTTGTTTAACCCAGAGTTAACAAGATTACCACAATCCCTAAATATTCCAGTTAAATAAGGTTTTATTTTATAGTATTAAATTTCTTTGTCAAGGGTTGTGGTTTAGGAATTTAGAGTACTGTTTCCTTATAAAACCTCAAATTTTATTCTTTTGCTGCCTAATTTCATGGCCAATGAGTTTAAGTCAATGGGATTACATAAATTTATTTCTTATTTTTCAAAATTAAAATTTTTTCCTTCAAAGTCATTTGAAAAACATCTTCCCTTTGGCATATTGTACCATCTATTAGAAGATGTTGTTAAGTAAAAGGAAAGGTGACATTAAAAAACAAACTATCTATAGTCTTCCAGGGTTTTACACTGCTTCTGTTTATATTTTCTTGAGTCAAGATTTTTGTGGGGATGTTAGTCCAGGGTCAGTGGGTATGTCAGTATCTTTTGAGCTCTGACTGGTGACTGTGCTTGAAAAGGCACTTATAAACATTATTAGTGATGTGATGTACATTGTTTTCACACACCAATGAACATTTTGGCTAGAGACCTCCCTTTGTTCTTAGCAAAATTAATATAGATAATACTAGCCACATACTAAGTGCTTAGTAAATATTTGTTGAATTGTTTTCATTTAAGTAGCTTGCATGATTTTGTCCTAAAGAAACAAGTACCCATTCGTTTGCAAACTGGTATCTCCCTTGAGGAAAGGGAGCATTTATTTTGTAGAGAAATGACCAATTTATGGATTTCATTTTGGACTATAGCACCTGTAGTTATTTCATTTTTTATTAGAATAATTTTTTCTAGAATTTAAAAAAAACTATTTACTAGAATAAATGTATGATAATAAGTTTAATAATCCTTTATATTTTAGGTCCCTAGGCTGGTAGAAGGACTAATTGGTCATAACTGCTCCCAAGTGGCAGCTGCTAAGGATCATACTGTTGTTTTAACCGATGAAGGAGGTGTTTATACTTTCGGTCTAAATACTTTTCATCAGTTGGGTATTATTCCTCCACCAGCTAGGTGCAGTGTACCAAGACAGGTAAAATATCCTTAGTTTTCAACCATAATGACTAAAAATATCAAAGATATGAGGATAGTAGCTTATTTTTCTTTTCAGTGTTGTTAATCAGTATATCATCTGCACATAAATATTAACAGATATTAAAAATTTATACTATATTACATATCAAATTTGTGTACTCATCTTTTCCTGTGTTTGATTTCAAAGTTGGTACTACATGTGACTTTGTTTTTATTTATTTTTTAAATCGAGAGAGGATGTCTTACTAGATTGCTATATTCAGAGTCAAGAAGACCTGGGTTAAAAACCATGGCAAGTTACTTAATTTCACTGAGTTTCAGTTTCTTCATCTGCAAGATGAGGATTTTATGAGGCATGTGTGTAAATTCCTTTAGGGCAGCGACTTTTTTCCCCCCTTATTTGATATCCAGCTCTTATTATAGTGCTTGGAACATAGTAGGTGCTTAATAAATATTTATTGTATTGTGTATCAAAAAGGCTCAAATGAGATTATATGTAGTATACTTTCAAGTGCTAGATAAATGTCATTAGCATTATTATTAGTAGCAGATAGATCGGTAAATGGGATCTGTTAATGATCAAATGCTTTCTAGACCTACAAACCTCCAAATTGTAGTCTAGTGTTCTAGTGTGTATTTAGTGTTCTGTTGCTTAAATAGCCTCTATTAGCAAAAGAAGCTTAGGACACAGGACAGTTGACCATTTTGTAGATACTGTATAATTATATGATTTTACTAGATTTTGCTCATATAACAAACCTTTGTAAATATGTTGAATAAAATGAAAGCTTATGAGTTTGACTGCAGATGAAATATTAAAGTTCAGATTTATTGAAAGGAAGCAAATTTCTAGATAAGGGCATTATAATTTTTTTCTTGTTACAGATTGCTAAAGTAAACTGATAAATGTTAAAATTTAGACTTATTGAAGGGAATCCAATTTTGAGATAAGGACATCATATTTTTTTCTTGTTACAGAATGTTGTTAAGTGAGCTTGTTAAATGAACTTGTCAAGTGAACCTTAATTTTCCATTCAGCTACTTTTTAAATGAATTAGCCAGAGAACTCCATTCTTGAATCATTTTATCCATTCTTAAATGCTAGATAACAATGAACACATACTTGCCACAGATATCCTATGTTTTTATGTATAGATTCAGGCAAAAAATCTGAAAGGGAGAACAATTATTGGAGTGGCTGCAGGCAGGTTCCATACCGTACTGTGGACTAAAGAAGCTGTTTATACTATGGGACTAAATGGTGGACAATTAGGTGAGAGACTTTTATTAATAATACATGAAATTTAAATTTGAAATAGTTCTAAACCTTCGAAAATGATATTTTGTAATACACTTGATTTGTTCAATCCTCTGTAGGTTATTTACTAGATCCCAATGGAGAAAAGTGTGTAACGGCTCCTCGGCAAGTCTCAGCTCTGCATCATAAAGATGTCACTGTGTCCTTGGTTGCTGCAAGTGATGGTGCCACAGTGTGTGTTACAAAAAAAGGAGATATTTATTTACTTGCTGATTATCAGTGCAAGAAGATGGCTTCAAAGTATGTGTTTACCTGTTTAAAAAATAGTTTTTTATTTCATTTGTCTCTATGGCTTTAGGAATTGGAATTTTAAAATTTGATATTGAAAGAGCACATATATATATATATATATGTATATATACATATATGTATATATATGTATATATGTACACATACACACATATATACACACAAAAATATGCATATATATGTACACATACATATGCACACACATATACATGGATATGATGCTTATGTAGATTGCCTCTTTGGGTATAGATGGTGAATAATTTTTTCCATTTATAGATAACATTAATGATATTCATAGGAGCGTAGAATTTAAGAATATTAGAGATCGTTGTAACTCAATTTCCTCTTTTTAAAGACAAGGAAATTCCTCTCAGAATAGTTTGGTGGTTTATCCAAGGCCAGGTTTGTCAGTTACTTATATTTTGGCAGCATTTGTCTCTGACATGTGACCCCATTGCTTCCATTTCAGGCAATATCTATCAAAGCAGTATTTGGTTGCTAATAATATTCCATTTTCCAGAGTGGCATATTTAAGCCTTGTTTCCCTAAATCTCATTCCCCTTCTTCCTCAGCAGCAAATTCTAGTCTCCTTTGTCTCTGACTCCAAACACTTTTTCCTTAAAGTGGGATATATTTCTTATAAACTCTATTCTTTTCTGTTACTAAGCCCACTCCATCCCCTCCACTCTTTAACTTGTTTCTAGCTAGCTGTTTAGAACCTGCTGTCCTGGTCATAGCTACTTCTTTTTTTATGTGGCATGTGAATACTTCTGGGTTTCGTTTGTCCTAGGGTGATGAATAGCAGAAAAGTCAGATATCCAGCTACTGGTTTTTGTTATTTTTAGTGTCTTGTTGTGGATAATGGGCATTTTAAGAACAAGAAGGTGAATGTCATCAATGGGATAGTCTTTGCCTTTGATATTCTTGTTTTTGGCTACAACTTTTGGAATGTTGCATTGTTTTCTTATTTATGCATTTCCATATCATTCTTAATTTTTTATGGTAGAGGTATACTGTTTGTTGACTTGTCAGGCAAGTAAGAACACCAGCTTTTGAGTCTGAGAATCTGTATTCAAAACCTAAATCTGATACTTATTTGCTATTTGACCTTGAGTAAGGTATTTTACCTTCTTGGGCTTCCATTTCCTCATCTGTAAAATGGGAGAATTGTACTAGATGGCCTCTTAGGTCCCTTCCAGTTTTATGTTATGATCTTGTGTGATTTCTTTCACCCTCGTGATTCATGCCTAAATAGTGTGTTTTCTGTCTTGCACTAATACAGATTATTTGTTTTCACAACTGGTTTTTACTTAGATTTGTTTGGAGTCATAGAAACTATGGATTTTTCCATTGCTTGAGAAGCAGTGAAGAATATGTGGGAATGAACAGTGTGCCTGGAATAGGGCCCTGTTCAAGCAGGTGGAGCAAAGCGCAAGAGTTGATTGTTTGCTGAATGCCACCTGCAAAGGTACAGCTTGGAGTGGGAGTTGAGGATACCCTGACTCAGTGAGAGAGGTCAGGAGAGAAGGAACATTCAGTACTACAGTGCATTGAGAGCAGGAACCCAGAAGCTAGTACAGTGCCTAGCACATAGTAAATGATTGAGATGATTGCCAGGGATACAATATCCCCCTGATTTTTCATTAACACAAGAAAATGTCAAGCATATAAAAAAGAAGAAACTTAGAATGAAGGGAAGTTTATCAGCAGTAGAATGGGACTTCCAGAGGAAACAGTGGAATGGAATAGTAGAGAGAAATGTGGAGCGTACAGCTGTATGGCTAAGATAGACAGAGGTGAGTTATATCTACCCTTTGGGGAAAAGTAGAACAAGTTTCATCTCACTTCTATGTTAAAGTCTTTCAAATACTTGGCAGGTATCATTTCTTCCTTAAGTCTTTTCCATACTGGTTATTGTCACCCATTTCTTTCATCAGATTCTCATATAGGTTGAGCTTAAATCCTTCCCTCCTTATTGCTGTTCTTTGGATACTCTCTAACTTAACATTGTCCTTTCCACACTGGTGCACAGAATTGAATATAATACTTTAGATAGGATTTGACCAAGGTAAAGTATAGAGGCACTGTTACCTTCTTATTCCAGGAAGTAATGTCTCTCTCAATGTGTCCTAAGATCGTATTAAGCCTTTTTGGCTTCCATATCATGTTATTGCCTTATA
Source organism: Phascolarctos cinereus (assembly GCF_003287225.1). Classification (NCBI taxonomy): domain Eukaryota; kingdom Metazoa; phylum Chordata; class Mammalia; order Diprotodontia; family Phascolarctidae; genus Phascolarctos; species Phascolarctos cinereus. The sequence goes on from NW_027555958.1 coordinate 184,233,837, forward strand.
TTACGCTGTAGTGCATTAAAATCCCCAGATATTTACTTGTAAAGTTGAGTTTTTTGAGCCCAGGTGTAAAACTTTACATTTGTCCCTTTTAAATTCTATTTTACTGGATTTGGCCCAGTGTTCTATCCTGATAAACAAAGTCTAAATTCTGACTGTTATCTTATGTATTATCTATCTCTCCTAGCCTATTTCCTTAAATGAAATCATTGTAAAAATATTAAGTAGCACAGGGCAAACCTAGCAGAGTCCTGGGAGACTACACTGAAGATCTTCCAAATGAATATCAAATCATTAATGACTGCTCTTGGGTCATTGAATTCTAGCCTACATCTCTCCATTTTTTTTCCCCACAGGAATGTCAGCCAAAATCCAGAGCCCCTTTAGGGTAGTCTCCCTACTCTCCTGATGCCCACTGAAACTTTACTTCTGTGATAGATTTGATGCCTTTGGAGCAAGGCATCTTGTGCTTATTGCTTCTTGAGACTCAGGATCCCTTACATAGGTGACTGATATGGCGAATGAGTTCCTAGGAGCTCGAAGAAGCTCACAAGAGGTGCCAACCTCAAAACCTCCCAAAATGACATGGGATATGTATACTCAAAAAACATTCCAGAGGCAGAGCAAACATGTCTACCAAACTTTGAGTTCCTGCACACATGGCTCATTAGTACTTTTGATATCCTGAGGCTCAGAATCTGTGCTAGATGTCCCTTCACACCACTCTTGTCTTTTTCTTCCTCTCCTCAGAGAAAATGTAGATCTAATGGACAAGAGAATGTAACAGAGTTGGTATACTTGTGTCAGAAATTATTCCAGTTTTCCTCTATATGCCCACCACTTCAGTCTCTATATGTAGGCCTGTGGTATCCATTGTGCCTTTCTTAGGGCTGTGCCATTTTCATTGCCCTCAGATATGTAGGCTTATTAGTTATATTTCCTGAATTCTTTATGGATATAAAGTATACACTAGACTACTGAAAGTTTTTTTGATTTTGTTTCGGTCTGGACCTTTGGTTTCATCGTGGTAAGGCACTGTGTATAAATGCCTCCTGATGAAGATTGGCAACTCTTTTGTAACTTGAGATTTTAGAGAGTTGCCTGGGTGTCTGATAGGGTAGGTGAGTTTTCCACAATCACATAGCTAATATATGTTGGAGATAGGACTTCAGCCTGGGTGTTCTCTACTCTGAGGCTAGCCCTCTATCCACTATTCCGTGCTGTGTCTTTATGTCTTTATATTTCTAGTATCATATGTTCAAAAATGGCAATAAAATTATGAAGTAAGTAAAGGATTTTTTGTTTTTTTACCACCTTCCTACTCCCTCTTCCAAGGTGCCTAATAACTTGTTTCGTGTTCTCATACAGTTTTGGTCAAATACCTCCATAGGATTTTTACCCTTTGATAGGCATGTCTTTGAGGCCACAAAGAATGGATCATTAATTGTTGAATTTCAGGCACAGTAACAGATGGGGAGACATTTTAGGGTAAAGAGTCTATCCTTTATCCCTCAAATCATACTGTGTAGCTGAATACTTGTAGAGATATCCTTGTTTGCATTGCTTCCTAAATACAGGTTGTATCTAGATCTTTAATACAAAAGATCTTTAATACAGAAGAGTGTTGCAGAGTAAAAGTTTCAGTTAGCAAAAAAGACTAATTCATACAAAGGAGACAAATTTGCTTTAGCATATTAGGCAGATCGTTTTGTCTTTTGAACCTAAAAACTGTGTTCATAGTTGTTTGCATCACTGAGATACTGTGTAGCTGGAAAAGCACAGAAGTATAAGGATAACAGATGAGTTAATTCAGCAATAGAGATGTTTTATTTTAGTTAGCTCTTTTCAAAACTAACCTTATGAAGAAGTATATGATATCAAAGGCACCAGGATGGTTCTAGCTATTCAAAAAATACTTCTTGTGGAATGATACTAGAACATATAGTACTTCATAGTTTTATTAATTTGGCTTTTTCTTTGTTGAAATGCAAATAATTTTTGGAGAATCAATATTTTAAGCTCTATCAGTCTTTTATACTGTAGTGTGAAGGAATATATTAATTTATTAAGATTTTAGTAGAGCATTAGGGAAAGAGAATAGGAAAACATTGGCTGCTTATTGAGGGCCCAAATAAGGTGGGTGAAAGCACAGTAGAAGGAGGATCAGGCTTAGAAAGGGGATGCTGGGTATAACTAAGCCAAACTTTGATCACTTCACAGTTTTGTGTCATTTAAGTTTGCTTCTGCTGCTGCTGTACTGGGTTGTTCTTTAAAATTAAGCATTTTCGTTTGTGGGGAATGCTAACCTATTACTCTTCTATTTATTTAGGCAACTCAACTTGAAAAAGGTTCTTGTGTCTGGGGGACATATGGAATATAAAGTTGATCCTCAGCATCTGAAAGAAAATGGGGGTCAAAAAATTTGTATTCTTGCACTGGATGAAGCTGGGAGAGTAAGTATATATATGTAGTTTCTTTTGTAATTAGACATATATAAGGATAAATAAAGATATCTAGATGTGTGTGTATTTGGTTTTTAAAAAATAATTTTGTTTCCCTAAATTACTTTGGAATTTAATATTGCATAATTAGGGGATGATATTTGAAGGGGAACTATGATTACAACTAGATAAACTTTTGCTAGTGCTATTATATTACTCGGATAGTACTACTTTGTTAAATTCTAATTTAAAATAGCCTCTTTGCTGTCTTATAGAATGGAAATAATGGTAGACATTTTGAGTGTGATTCCCTGAAAGCCATATTGAAGCCTTGGCTAAATCAGAATGAATTTCATAAATGTAAAACAGAATTTAACATGCCTTTTTAAATGCAAAAATTATAAATTGGTAGCTCTAGGCAAAGAAAAAAACCCAACAAAAATTTGAAGGCAGTTTGTTGTGGTAAAAAGAATGCAAGATTTGAAGTCAAGGGACCTGGGTTTGAATCTTTTCTTTGTTACTTTCTGCCAGTGTACATTTGAATAAATCCCTTAGTCTTTCTGGATTGTTTCCTTATCCAGAAAGTGAGGGAAATTGCACTAGGTATGTTCTTAGGTCCTTTCCAGCTCTACATCTATGGTGTTATGACTTTTTTTTTCTCTTTACTTTTTATTCTTGATTTAGTAAATACATTTATTTCAATACTTCACAACTTTCTTGATTTCATAGACATGGATATTTCTTTCACCAGTGTCGATTGTGACACCTCCATAGCTTAGCAAAAGGTCTTCATTAGGTGTGCTAGCCTAACAAATGTATCACTTGGTAGTTAACCTTTTGCTGAGCCTTTCTGACCTTAGCTAAGCTGGTCTTCTGATGAAAGGCATACAGGCCATTCTTAGATTTTTACTCAGTGTTACTGGGTTGTTGAGGCCTGCCAGAGCAGTATGTGCAAACAGGCATATAAATGCATCTAGAGGTACAAATGTATCGATAGGAAATAAATACAGGAACTAGACCTGTGATTTTATTGACATAAAGAACCTTCAGATGAAGAAACTACAGATTCATACCTTCTCTGTCAGAATCTTCTCTAAGATTTATATTTTAGTTATCTAGAGCAGTGAAATCAAACTCATAGAAATGAGGACCACTAATCCGTACATAAGGATCCTTGAAGGCTACACGTGACTTAGTTTTTTTTTTTTTTTGGCTAGGCAATGGAGTTAAGTGACTTGCCCGGGGTCACACAGCTAGTAAGTGGTTGTGTGTGACCCTGGACAAGTCATTTAACCTCAGTCTTCCTCAGTTTTCTCATTTATAAAAATGGGGATTATAATACCTACTTCCCAGAGTTTCTGTGAGGACAAAATTAGATAAGATAATAACACACAACACAGTGTGTGGCACACAGTAAGTGTTATATAAATGTTAGTATACCTGACCTATGGATAGATGCACAAGGGCTAAACATTTTTCTGAGCTGAAGTGAGGACCTCAGAGTTCTACTACAGAAAAAAAAAAGCACCTTTTCTCCCATACATTACTACATGGAAGAGATAAGAGTTTAATTTATCTGCTTATAGTCCAGGTTTTTATTCAGACTTCCTCTCCAGATCTTTTGGTAATTTCAGCTTTTCTCTCAGCAGCTAATACAGTATTTGAGGCCGAATTTGAACTCAGGTCCTTCTGAATTCAGGGCCGGTGCTCTATCCACTGCACTACCTAGCTGCCCCCACGTGACTTAGTTTTAAAATGTAATGATGTATATGTTTTATTTTGTTAAATATTTCCCAGTTATATTTTAATCTCAGGCACACTTGAGCTGGGTGTTTGACATCACTGACCTAGAACACTGAATGGTTAAGTAACATTCCCAGTGTCAGCCGTTATGTGTCAGGGGAAGGACCTAAAGCCAGCTCTGTTCATTATACCCTGCTCTCTTTTGTGTATAGAATTCAAGTTAGTCCCTTAGAATTAGTGCAAGGAAAGCAGGAAAAATATCTGTGTTTTCTTTTAAATAGACAGAATATTGACTTTTGTTCTCTGAGCTAAAATGTTTCTGAACCAGTACAGGGAATGCCATTTTGATAAATATATAACATGCCTGCATACATGTGCCCGTGTGCATACATACATACATACATACATACATACATACATGCATAGATACATACATATACTCCTATCTATTCACACAGTTATATTTTACATGAATGGCACTGAGAAACTTATAGTTACTGGAGAATAATTTGTTCTGTAATTTCATATAGCCTTTTTTCCTCCAGTGATGGAACTTAGGCACATTTTAGGATCATCATCGTCTATTTTCACAGTTTGGCATTTTAAATGAAGTGCTAATCTTATGGCTCCACCTACTGGCATGTTTTAGGTATATACTCAACTCTCTTTTTCAGTTTTGTATTCAAATGAACCCTATGAAGTCAAAGTTCAAAATACTTTCAGACTAATGTTGTAAGTTATTTCCAGTAATGGGAAGGAGAGAAGAGTCAGGAATAAACTAAAATAGCATTTAAATTAGAGGTGTTTTACGCTTGCCTGTGGAATTACATTTGGACTATATACATTTAGAGTACATCTAGAGACCTAACTTGAGAAGAATGAGTTCAATTAGCAAATGTTTATTGATCACCTAGCTCTGATTGACTATATAAAGCACTCTGGAATATAACTTAAAAATGCCCATTTTCTTTATACTGACTCTTGGCATAATTCTTTTTTGTGGTCTTCCATTCTAGGAATAGACAGGTCTCTGTGATGTTAAACCAATAATAAAATGCCGCCTATTAAACCTTACCTGGGTCCAGGACTTAGTTTTCAAAGGTTTTCTTATTACTCAGTACAGTAAGAGAGCAACAATAAACAATGTCAGTCCATAAACATTAAGTACCTTCTTTGTGTGCCAGATACTGTATTAGCTGCTGAGAGAAAAGCTGAAATTACCAAAAGATCTGGAGAGGAAGTCTGAATAAAAACCTGGACTATAAGCAGATAAATTAAACTCTTATCTCTTCCATGTAGTAATGTATGGGAGAAAAGGTGCTTTTTTTTTTCTGTAGTAGAACTCTGAGGTCCTCACTTCAGCTCAGAAAAATGTTTAGCCCTTGTGCAGCTATCCATAGGTCAGGTGTACTAACATTTATATAACACTTACTGTGTGCCACACACTGTGTTGTGTGTTATTATCTTATCTAATTTTGTCCTCACAGAAACTCTGGGAGGTAGGTATTATAATCCCCATTTTTATAAATGAGAAAACTGAGGAAGACTGAGGTTAAATGACTTGTCCAGGGTCACACAGCTACTAAGTGTCTGAGGCAGTATTTGAACTTGGGTTTTCCTGACTCCAGGCCTGGCATTCTACCCACTGTGCCACCTAGGTATATTGTGTAAAAGCTGATTTTTTAAAAAGTTGCCTCTTTTATCTTCTGGGACTAGATTAGTTTTTTCTATAATAGCTTTGTGGTATGGGAGTAAGATTATAACATCTAACCTTTCCTTTTCACCACTTTTTCAGAATTTGTTATATAGTTATGTAAACTTCCCCCCTTGAGTTAGCCAAGTGTGATAATGTCATGCATACATTAATATGTCACTGGTTGCATTCCAAAGATGAATTCCTAATAATTTGGTCTGAAATTCCCTGTTAACTTAGAGATTGTAATAAAGTTTCAAGAAAAGCAAAAGTATTAGAGAGATTAGCTTTATTTTTTGCATTTAAATGATGGAATATTTGAATGAACACGTTTAATGTAGTTAATTGCAATTTTTTAAACTACTTTAGGTGTCTACTTTGGACAGTAGGTGGCACTCTAATCCCTTTTTTATGTCCAATGGATGCTGTTTCTTTAGCTTATATTTTCATACATTTAGGGGAGGGTTTTCTCCACTTAGTGCTGCATTTAACCATAATTTTCTCCCCCCCCCCATTAGCACAAATGAGTTGATTGTTTTCTCTTTAGATCTCCACAGATTGTGTTTTAGAAACTGATTAGCATGGAGAGTACAGTTCCTGTTATCTCTATGCATATTCCTTTTTTTTACTTTATATTTCTCTCTTCCTTTTGGCATGTGGTCTATTATCACTCATAGATGTTAGAAAAAAAGATTATACCTAATTATAACAAGAGGTTTTAACCTTTTTTTTGTCACATGGTCCCCTTCAATGGTCTAGTGAACCTTTTCAACCCCTTCTTAGAATAATATTTTTGAATGGATAAAATATATAGGATTACAAAGAAAACCAATTACATTGAAATAATTTCCAAAATATTTTTTAAAAACCAAGTTTATAAACCCAATTTTAAGAATCCCTGAATTACAAATACTTTTGTTATTAAATGTCAGTCTCATAAAAGGGGGAAAAATACAATGTTTTGGCTACTTTGTGTTATGCCAGCTAAATTGTTTTCTACCATGATAAAACATATCCTGTTATCTGAAAGTGGGATATAAAAGAAGGTGTAAAGGAAATCCAAGAATAAATATAGTCCTATTAGAGCAAGATTCTTACATGCCATTTGGCATTTTTTAAAAAGACCTGATAAATTAGTCCTGTTCCTCTTTTTTGTCCCATTTACTTTTAAAATAATGTATTTGTAGTTGGGGTTGTTTACATCAGAGGCATTTGTCAATGTATCCCACACCCCACCCTGAGCCCCTCATAGAACTCTCCCTTTTACAAAGAAAAACAGTTAAGCAAAAACAACTGACAAAATGACATGACAAATAGTGCGTGCAACATCTTACTACTGTTGTTTCACTCACTGTTGTACTAAGAGAACAAAAATGAATGTGTTTCATTGTTTATTCTCTGGGACCAAGATTGGCAATTTTGACTGCCCTTTCGTAGTGTGTGTTCTTAGGCCTTTACCTAGCCTATCCTCTAGTCTTGTAATGTATTCCATTCTCTGAGAATCCATGGTTTCCTTCAAAGCTCAGGTCAAGAGCCACATGAATTATTTTCTGGTCATCACCCCGTACTTCCTCCCTTTCACAGATTACCTTGAATGTATTTATTTAGGTACATGTTTTAACTCTCGATAAAATGCCAACTCCTTGAGGACAGAGACTTTTTTATTTTGGTATTTCTATTATCCTGTATTCCTAGCAGTGCTTAAACACAGCAGGTACATAAAGTTTATTAATTAGCTTATTATAGTCATTGTGTCCATTGTCCACCTGTTTCTACTTCTCTTAAATCAACTTATTGTCTTCCTATGTTGTTTGAATTCTTCATATCCATTGTTTCTTATGACTTACTAGTGTTCCAATATAGTCATGTACAACTGTTCAGTTATTCTCTAGTTAATAAGTTGTTCAGTCATTTCAGTCATGTCTGACTCTTTGTGACCCCATTTGGGATTTTCTTGGCAAAGATGCTGGAGTGGTTTGTCTTTTCCTTCTCCAGCTCATTTTACAGATGAGGAAACTGAGGCAAACAGGGTTAAGTGACTTGCCTGAGGTTGGTCACACAGCTAGTAGGTATCTTGAAGCCAGATTTGAACTCAGGAAGATTTGTCTTTTTGACTCCACCCTGGAATTCTATCTACTGTTTTGCCTAACTGCTCAGTTAATGGATATCTAATTTGTTTCCAATTATTTTTGCAACTACAAAAAGTACTATAATGAATATTTGGTGATATTTAGGATCTTTATTTCTGTCTTTGACCTTGTGGCATATGCCCAGGAGTGGAATCAGTAGGTTAAGTTTAATAACTGTTCTTCCATAAATCCAAGTTGTTTTCCAGAGTTGTTGGACCACTTCAGTACTCCACCAACAATACTTTAGTGTTCTGTTTTCCCACAGCCCTTCCAGTATTGATAATGTAAGCATAGATGGAAACCTTTCCAAGTTTTGCTGCCGACAAGTGAACCTGATGAAGGCTGGAATGAGGGCTGGGTGATTTGAGAACCTTGCCTTCTTTGCTTATTTTGTGCTCTGGCTCAAAATCATTTGCTTGCTAAGACAAAGAGAATCTTGGGCATTGCTGATGGCCTGATAAATTGTCTGGGAGAAATGACTATGATCTCTGCCTAGACATAGGTGTCACAGAGGCAAAATTTTTTCTTAGCCTGGGGGCACACTTCCTTACTTTTGCTAGCTTGTGGTCTGGTTCTCAGACTGCTTTTATCACAAAAAGTCTTTGAAGTCATCACACCTATGGATACTAGAGCTGAGATGGATGGTGAGTGATCATGATGAGATGAAGTCCAGAAGCCTCTTTCTGTCCTCTCCCTCCCTCTCTCACTTTCTTCTTCCCTCTCTTCTTTCTTCCTTTTCTCCTTCCTTCTTTGCTTCCTTCCATTTGTATTCCCTTTATGCTAAAATGAAAATTTGAATGTTCTAGTTAAAGTTTTTCAAAGATGTTTTCTTTAATTCCAGTAACATGTAGATTTTGATTGATCAGATGTATTTTTTTTCAATTGAATTTTGGTTTTATTCTAGGTATTTTGCTGGAAATCAGTTAGCAGCTACATGAAACAGTGTCGATGGGCTTATGGTCGCCAGGTCTTCATGTCTGATATTGCTTTAAATAGGAATGAAATACTGTTTGTTACCCAAGAGGGTGAAGGATTTACAGGGAAATGGCTTGAAGAAGGAAAAAAGAATACTGAAAAGAAAGGTCAGTTTATGTGTAAAGAATCTATTTTACATGAAAATATGTGTCTCTTGTTTTTCACGTAGTTTTTTTACTTTCTTCCCTTATTTTCCCTTTTTAGTGAAATTGTTCATTTTGTTACCTTTTTGTATATGCAATGCGTCTTAATTTTCTCAAGCAATTTATTTGCTTATTGTAACATACCAGGAGCCCATGAAGTTATATATATTTTTTTTTTGCTATTTTGTTCTCTGGCTACAGGGAAAGTCAAAAGGAGAGTACAATTTTACCAGTACTTGAATATTATGAAATTCTGTAGATCAGAGCAATAACATTGCCTTTCATTCTCATAATGCTTTTCAAGATCAGATTGTTTGAAGAACAGAAGTTTTCTTTTAAAAAACTAAACAATTGTTTTTAACATTTTTTATTAATACTTAGTTTATTATGGAAAAGGTAGAGCTAGGTTTTGTTTATAAAATTCAACTGAAAGATGGTAATTGAAAATAAAAATTACTTTATAATTTTGTCAATTCGCAATTGCTTTGTAAATTAGCAACTTTATTAGTTATCTGCAGAATGCTTTTAATTAGCTATACATTAAAAGCTGTATGGTAGCTAGTCATTAAATATATTTAATAAATCTAGGGTGACTTGTCATGCCAGTATTATTTTATACATTGTTTTTTGGTCTTATCAGTTAATGTATGTATGTTAGGAAATACAAACTAATTTTAAGATTATCCTCAAAATATAAAAGTGAGCTAATCAGCACCCTTGAAAAAGTCATACAATATACATGTAATCTTTAAGAAAATGGGTTGTGTTTCAAAAGTTGATTTTTAAATTGTTTTGTATTTAGAGCTCATTTTCCCATGGAATCAATGTTAGGAAGTTAGGTTCCCAAGCTGACTGGCACAAAACTTCTTTATTAACAAATAATGTAACTAAAGCATAGTAGCTAACTACCTTGTGAATAATGTTTCTGGGGGAAAATGCATTCAGCAGGTCAGATACACATCTTCCTTCTTTTCCAATGGAATAAAGGATTCATTCTTCCTTTAGCTCTATCCAAATATGAGAGCAGGACTGTGCCAACACCAAGTTACTGGTGCTGGTTCCTGAAGTTTGGGAAAAATGTTTCAATAGAGAAGGACCTGCTGTGTGTTTGGGGAGAGGTGGTGGTGGTGAGGAACACAAACTGGGATGTCAGTTTGTGGGGAAAGGGGTAGTGTGGTTAGGGCTTCCCATCAGAAGGAGTCCTTGGTATTCTGGCATATTTCCTCATCAATTATCTACAAGGCTTAGAAATTGGTATATTTATTTCACTTTCCCTGGGCTGTTTTAGGAAGTGTCACATACTACACTTTTAACATTTTCTAATGACTTTATTCAGTTTGTAAGTGGGGTAATTAACAAATCTCTAAAAGAAGCAGTCACAAATAAGAATTAAATTGTGGGTACTTGTACAGAAAAGACTGAGAGAAGATTAGTTTCTGAGTTAATAGGGCTCAGGCTATTCAGGACATTTAATTTATCTCATGGGGCCTCTAAATGGGGGATCAGAAGATGGAGTGGAATATACTTGGGGCTGCTACTGGGGTTAAGGGGAATAGCAGTAGAAAGGATAAAGGAAATGCAGCTGCCATGTTCACTACTGGCCACAATCAGTCCTGCCTCCTCAAACCCCACTCTATTCTTGATTTGATTCAAGATGGAAAGACTGGTATCAGAGTGGGGGAAAGAGACAGGCTGGTACAGTGTTGTAGCATCTGAAGAGAGATGGTGAGGGGAAATTAGGGCATTAGAAAAGGATAAAGAATTCCTCTGGTCACCACCTTTTTTGAGGTTTTTTTTTTTTTAGTGAAGTAGATGTTGGTAAATAGGGCATTGCTTAGATTTCAAAACTAAGTGTGAATTATATTTTGCTATAAGTTATTTGGAATTATCTATAGCATTCTGCAGTTTGTGATCAGGCATAGTTGACCTGCCAAAATGCCATATGTAGTTTTGCCTTTATTATTATTTTGTATTGTTCTACTGAAGTCTTGGTTTAATATCTTAATATGGCATGGAGGTGACTCTGGTTTTTCAAAGATTATACCAGTGGTCGCAGCCAAGATGGTGAAATAAGAGAAAGTAATACAGCCAAGCTCTACCACAGCTACTCCAGCAATGATCTAAGAAGACCACCAAACCAAATAGTGAATGGGAAATCAAAGGAAAGACTACAGAGGGTCATCTTCCTAGCTCAAGATCACAGATTTGACTTACACACATATAACTAAGCCAGGAACTATGGAATAGGATCCCTAGAATCATGAACTCATTGCTCAGAGTCTTGATATATTTGGACAATATAGTACTCCCAGAGTTTATCTTCTGATTTTGTACTCAGCCCCTTGTCCAGGACAGCAGCTTGAGGCCTAGAATATGGACTTAGAACCTCAAGCATCACCCAGAGCATATTGTGGACCCAGCCTTCATTAACACTGCATGGGGGTTCTCCTAGATGATTTCACTCAGGGCAGCAGTACTGGTTGCCCAGAACAGATTGCTGGAAGAATGACTAAGTGAAAAATGATTAAGAATTATTGTCAGGCCAGGGATGCCTGGGACACAAACTCAAAAGAAGAATTATTCCAAAACACCTACAAGCAAATCCTCAAAGCAAAAACACAGCTTTACCAAAAGATCAATTAGAAGTTTTAAAAGAAATCGTATAAGAATGAAAAAATGCATTTAAAATAGATATTTTAAATGAAATGAGAGGAGTTGGAAAAGAAATGAGAACTATGGAGATGAGTGTTGGAAAAAGAATTAAAAGCTTTGCCCAAGAGATATAAAACCTAATCCAAGTAACAGTTGTCTGCTTGAAAATTAGCATGGATCAAACAATTTAATGATTCCATGAGACTACAAGAAATAATAAAGCAAAAAGGTTGAAAAAAATAGAAGAAAATGTAAGGTGCTTCATATCAAAAAACAACTGACTTGGAAAACACATCAAAGAGAGAGAATTTAAGAATTATTGGACCACCTTGAAGTCACGACAAAAAAATAAAAACCAAAACAAAGAAAAAAATTGGCTATCATACTTCAAGAAACCTTGAATGAAAATTGCCTAGATTTCTGAGAACTAGAGAACAAAGTGAAAATAGAAAGAATCCATTAGTCACCTCCTGAAAAAAACCCCAAAGTGAAAGTTCCCAGGGATATCATAGCCAAAAATTAAAGCTTTCAAGTCAAAGAAAAAAAAATGCTGCAAGCAACCAGAATGAAAGAATTCAAGTACTGAAGAACCACAATTACATAAGAGTTACAGAAGATTTAGCAGCTTCCACTTAAAATTTAGCAGCTTCCACTTTAAAGGAGTGGACAGCATGGAATACAATATTCCAAAAGGCAAAAGACACAGGCTTAAAACAAAGAATAACTTACCAAGCAAAACTGAGAAAATCTTACATGAGGGAAAATGGATTTTTAATGAAATAGAGGACTATCAAGCAATCCTGGTGAAAAGATTGGAGCTGAGTAGAAACTTTGAACTACAAACACAGGAGTAAAGAAAAACATAAAAAGGTAAATACAAGCAAGCTGTTAGAAAAAAAGATTATAAGAATGAAGTGTTTGCATTCTAGTGGGGGGAGGATATAAACATTCCGTTAAAAACAATAATACCAACAGGGTTCCTAGGAGGGAGTTAAATAACTTGGAGAGTCTGGGAATGATTTTTGTTGTTTTGATGAGCTTAGAAGAAAGGAAATGCAGGGGGAGGGGGGAAATGGTGCGCTAGGGAAGAAAAGGGTTGGAATGGGGCAAGGAGAGAACTTACCTCATACATGCTGGGGACACAAGTAGAAATATATACAGTCACAAGGAAGGAGTAGGGAAGGTGGACACTGGCTCAAATTTCACTTTGAACTGATGCGGAGTGAAGAGAGCAGAATGAGTGGAGCAATTTATATTATAGCAACATTGTAAAAATGAAAAATTTTGAAAGGCTTAACCGATCAATGCAATGATCAACCGTGATTCCAGAGGACCAGTAATTTAGAATTCTGCCCATCTCTTGACAGGTGATGGACTAGATATGCAAAATGAGATGTGTATTTTAAGACACGGCCAATGTGAGGATGTACTTTGCTTGACTATGTGTATTGGTTGCATGGGTTTTCTTTTAATTTTTTTTCCCAGTGGGGGAGGGGGTGACAAGATGGCGAGCAGATGCTTGTTAATTGGGGGGAAAATAAAATTTAATTTTTAAAAACAGCAGAGGAAAATTATATTTTTTTATTTAGCTCTCTGAAATGGAGATGTTCTAAGGCTGAATGTGTATATATTTTTGAACTTTAAAGTAAGATGTATGAAAAATATTATACCAGTGGCATACATGGCTGAGGAGGTGAAATCAGTGTGGACCCTACAATGGACTACATGTCTGTTATCTAAGACCTACCTAGGTTCCAAGAAGCTTATCCTACAAAGGTTGGCCATCATCCTAATAATGTTTTTCATCACAGCAACTAATGAACATAATCCGCTAAGGCATGGAGAGAATGTGATCTCTTGGTTGACCACATTGGTGTAATTTCCAACTATTCACTGTCTCTTGCCCTACACATCCAATCAGTTGCCAGATTTTGTTGTTTCTAACTCCAGAACAATCTTTTTCTGTCCCCTTCTCTATACACATGACTACCCTAGTTCAGGTCCTCATCACCTCTTGCCTAGCTATTAGAATAGTCTTCTAAATGATTTTTTTTTTGCCTCAGGCCTCTCCATTCCACCTGTGTTCCACACAGCTGCCAGAGTGATTTTTCTCAGATTCAAGTTTGATATGTCACTTCCTTAAGAAACTTCAGTGATTTCCTTTTATCTCTGAGCAAATACAAACTCTGGGCATCATAAGCTAGCCTCAACCTATCTTTCCACATTTACTAGACATTACTCTCTTTCACACAGTCTGCATTCCAGCCAGAGTGGCCTTTTAACTGTTTCTCCACATAGAATTCAATTCTGTTTCTCTGTGCCTTTGCACTGGCTATCCCTCATGCATGGAATGAATGACTCTTCTAATTACTTAGGATTTCTAGTTTCTTTCAAGCCTTAGCTCAAGCACTGTAATTGCCATGAAGCATTTTCAGATTCCTTTAGCTATCAGAGCTGTTCCCCTAAATTGATCAGCTTATATCTATTTTGTGTTTACATATATGTGAACTTACTGATCCTCCAAAGAACGTAAGCTCCCTGAGGGCCAGGACTATTTCAATTTTGCTTTTGTATCCCCATTACTTAATTGATTGATTAAATAGAATACCCATAGGAATGAATTCATAGATCTTTGGAGTGTCATGTTTAGTTCATTAGACCTTTATTAAGCATCTCTTATGTGCCTGTCATCATGTTAGGTGCTAGGGGTAAAGACAGAAATAAAAGTCTCAGTAGGACGCTTTATATGTACTGTACAGAAGATGTGGCTACCATATAGCTCTGTTTTTCTAAAAAAAAGTTTTTCTGTTCTTATTTTGTTTTATTGAAACATTAATCAGTGGATATTTAATTTTGTTGTTGTTGTTTTTGTTTTTAACAGAAGTTATATCAAACCTCCATAATTCCTCATCAGATGGATCTTGTGTCTGTGACACAAGTAGTGTGTATGAGAGAATTCGGCTTATGAAACTTACTTTTGTCCACAGAGCTGTCAGTATTAGCACGGATCCAAGCGGAAGTAACTTTGCAGTTTTGCAATCAGACCCTAAGACAAGGTAGATGTGATATTTAAAGTTTTATTTCTCTTTTAGTTTTCTTCATGGAGAGGAAGATAGTATTTTCCCCTTTTATACGTAACTTTCTCATTAAAACTGAATTTCCTGAGTGACTACGTACTGTAGAGGTTATACAGAAACAGAATTTTATCGGCCATAAAGATAAAGAACACTCATGGATGGACTTTGCTGTTGAATAGCAAATACAATTCTGGGACTTGTTTATGGTCTAAGAGAAAAGGGCATTTTAAAAAATATTGCAGTAGAATTTAAATACCTGGGGTACTTATGTGCCTCTGGTACTTTAAATTTATAATTCTTTAGCGTTCTTTGGTTACTAAATTCTTTATGTATGCTCTCTCTCTGATTGAATTGTGATTTGGAAGTTTGAATCCTACATCTGCTCTTTATTAGCACTGTGATCTTCATAAGTCACTCAACATCCCTGGGTTCTGATTTCCTTATCTGCACAATGGAAATGTTTGCCATAGGTGACCTTGAAACTTCATTCCAGCTTGAAGTCCTATGATTCCTCTGGCACAACAGTGTGAAATAGAAAATAAATGTTAGTATCCTCATTATAGAAATGAGGAAACACATTCAAGGAGGGTAAGTCACTTGGTCAAAGTCACATCACCCTGAAGAAAAGCTCTGGCTTCTGATATCCAGTGTGCTTTTCATAAAACCACAGCTATATTTGGATCCAGAAATCTGAGCATAAATATCTTATAAAATTTGCAAAAAGTTCATGGCACTTAGGTCTTCCAGATAGGGAGATTTCAGTGCTTAAAATGGCAAAGGCAGTCATTCCTAGGAAAGTGTTTCACACTATCATTCTGTATCGCATGTACTCTAATCATTTTTATGTAGATACTGAAAAGTTAAAATGAACATCAGAGACAATCTTAAGGGAAAAGATGTCAGAAAATGGTGTTGTGCTGCTTATTGGGGAACATAAATTGGGGTGGAATTTGGATGAAGCTGAGAGAAGGGCAGTGCTAGGGTGATATGATTACAGGTTGATTTTGTTTGTATGTGTGTATACATATATAAATGTATACGAACACATATATGCATATGTACAGTCAGCCTGCAACAAATATGTATATGTGACTATATATGTGTATGTGTTTTATGTCTGTGTATATGTGTATTGTGTATACACACATATATTTATATGCACGTGTGCATTGTGTGTTCTATATCACACACATGCATGCACATACAGATATACGTATACATGCATGCCTGAGGTCTTATATTTGTACTCCTTGGCAGAATCGTTTCTACTGGCTACTTTCCTAAGTTACTGATTAATGCTTCCAGTAACTTGGATTGGGAAATCCCAATCTTCTATACTTTAGGAATGCCTTTGAAGGCAGGAGTTGTTTTTTCTCTCCTTGTAAAATTAAAAAAAAATCTGAGACAATGCATAGGTTGTGTGACAGGTGTACTATTTTGTCCTGTGCTTTTACTGATGTTTAGAGTATATTTTAAATTGCTTCTTGTGGCAGCATGGCCACCTGAATTGGAAACCAACCTTGTAGCTAGGAGTATCTAACATACTAGCTTTTGCTAGTTTATCTCACTTAACCTCTCAGTGCCCAAGCAAGACTGTAAGCTGCAGAACAGTTGTTGATCTGCATTGGTAAAGGGAATTTTCTCGCTGGGAGAGCCCTATACCAAAGAAGACACTGGATGAAAAATGTAACTTAATTTTTGTTTTGCCTTTTTCTGAGGGGAACTTGTCAAATACTCTTTCAAAATTTTATTTCTAGAATTTTTCTGTTGTAATGGTCAATACTACTTTCAGAGAACTTCATATTTGTCTCTTTATTTTGAAAGAAAAAAATTGAGGACAAAAAACCCAAGAATATAGAACATTTTAAAATAAAGAAAAATTGAGTGGTATAGTGGTCAAAATTGGGAACCATAGTATTCTAGGAAATGATGATTTAGAAGATCCCTGAATTTAATACAATTGATATAAATTTTCCAGTATGAAAAGTGCTGGAATTTCATTTGTCATACTCTTAAAATGATTGTTCTCTTTTGTTTATTAGCCTTTATGAAATTCCAACTGTGTCCTCATCATCTTTTGCGGAAGATTTTGGCACACTGTTGGAGGAAACAGATGAGATGGACAATACCCATGATGTGACATTTCAAGTTGGCAATAAAACTTTCCCTGTGCACAAGTATATTTTGGCTATGCGATCAGAGTTTTTCAGGAAGTTATTCACTTCAGATGGTATTTCTGTCGATTGTCCAGATGTTTATCGCAAAGATGAAGATGCTGTAGGATGTGATCTCTTCGTTATAGAGAAGGTTCACCCTGATTTATTTGCTTACCTTCTACAATTCATCTACACAGACACTTGTGATTTTTTAACTCATGGCTATAAACCTAAAATGGTGTATAAGGAAAAGCCAGAAGACTATCAAGATACTCTGATTTCCAGCTTTGATAAAATGAGTTTTCATGAAGATAGTAATCAGAAGTCAGCCCTGGAAGTTTATCGAAGTAATCAAGTCCACACAGTCAATGAAAGACAAAAAAATAAAATGAAGCCTTCTAAAAAGGGCAAAAGTGTGGGTGAAGCTGTGAATCCTGTAAAGATGTTGCAAAGTGTTGCAAAGAAATTTGATGTCAGCAGTTTGAGTAGTAGGTATGGTAACATTTGATTTTCCTAACTAACTTCCATTCTCTTCCCATTCTTTTCCTTTCTTCTCTGCTCCTCCCCTTCCATTTTGTTTTTCTTTTGAGATTATGTATGTGCTTTTCTAGCTATTATAGATGTTTTTTAAAAAATCTGATAACAGAGTGTTTATATTCCCTTTCTCTATGGTTTCATGTCTATTTCTTTGATATTTTTTAGATAGATTTGTGGTAATCACGTATATCACTACAGGAAGAGTGGTGGGTGAGGTAGTTTGCATTTTTCCTGGGCCTTTCTATCTTCTTGAAACTTAGCTGTGTTGTGAGTTTGTTTCTGAAATTGAGTCTTTTGTAATTAGCATCTTAGTAAAGTAAATTCTGTTTTCTAGAATGTAAAGGAAATGCTTGTTTTAATGATCTGGTTAACAGAAAGTTACCATATGCCATATAAAAACAGTCAGTCCTTAACTTTCACAGGGTAATATTCCTTGAAAATGGTGTAAAAGTGAAAAAATGTGAATGTTGATACATTGAATCTATGGGAAATAGGGGGTTAAGTTTCTCCAACCATGAAAAACTAATCTTTTGTTTTGTTGAAAATATGCTTTTCTTCATACAACTTTTTTTTTTTTGGGCTGGGCAGTGGGGTTAAGTGACTTGCCCAGGGTCATACAGCTAGTAATTGTTATGTGTCTGAGGCCGGATTTGAACTTGGGTCCTCCTGAATCCAGGGCCAGTGCTCCATCCCCTGTGCCACCTTGCTGCCCCCCTGCATACAACTTTTGTAACAAAACATTAATTCCGATAATATGCACTTTTCCTAACACAGTAACCATGAAATCATAAAATGCAGTACACAAAATAAAATTGCTAGCATGCAAAATATTTTTTCCTGAAGAATTCATGAACAAACAAGAGAGAGAGAACATTACAAAATGCAAGATGGATAACTTTGATTGCATTAAATTGAAGTTTTTGCACAAACAAAGCCAATGCAATCAAGATTAGAAGGAAAGTAGAAAATTGGGAAAGAATTTTTACAACCAGTGTCTCTGATAATGTCCTCATTTCTAAAATATATAGGGAATTAAGTCAAATTTCTAAGAATATAAGTCATTCCCCAATTGATAAATGGTCAAAGGATATGAACAGGCAGTTCTCAGATGAAGAAATTAAAGCCATCTATAGTCATATGAAAGAATGCTCTAAATCACTATTGATTAGAGAAGTGCAAATCAAAACACTCTGAGGTACCACATCATACCTATCAGATTAGCCAAGATGACAAAACAGGAAAATGATAAATGTTGGAGAAGATGTGGGAAAATTGGAACACTAATGCATTGTTGGTGGAATTGTGAAATGATCCAACCATTTTGGAGAGCAATTTGGAACTATGTCCAAGAGGGCATAAAAATGTGCATACCCTTTGATCCAGCAATAGCACTTCTAGGGCTGTATTCCAAAGAGATCATATAGATGGGAAAAGGTCCCACATGTACAAAAATATTTATAGCAGTTCTTTCTGCGGTGGCAAAGAATTGGAAATTGAGAGGATGCCCATCAATTGGGGAATGGCTGAACAAGTTGTGGTATATGGATGTAATAGAATACTGTTGTGCTGTAAGAAACGATGAACAGGTAGACTTCAGAAAAACCTGGAAAGACATGTATGGTCTGATGCTGAGTGAAGTGAGCAGAACCAGGAGAACGTTGTACACAGTAACAGCCGCGTTGTGCAATGACTAATATTGATAGACTTAACCCTTCTCGCCAATACAAGGATCTAAGACATCTCCAAAGGCCTCATGATGGAAAATGCAATCCACATCCAAAGAAAGAACTATGGAGTTTGAATGCAGATGGAAGCATACTATTTGCTGTTTTTTTTTTTCTTTCTGTTGTGTTTTGTTTCCTCTTTCTGGTGGTTCCTTCTGTTGGTTCTATTTCTTCCTTACAACATCACTAATATGAAAATGTTTATTAGGAATGTATATGTATAACCTATTTCAGATTGTGTGCTGTCTTGGGGAGGGATGGGGAGAAAAATTTAAAACTCAAAAGCTTATGGAAATGATTGTTGCTAAATCAAAATAAATTAATAAAAAAATCACCAAAAACAAAAAAACCTATTTTTTCCTGCTAATAATTCCCTAGAATTCTGTGCCATTGTTCATAATGGGCAGTAATTACTGAAACAAAATTTGGTCATAGAGTTTAATTGTTTTTCATATGCCTTAATAATGGATCTCAAATTAGACTGTAAACTTCTTGAGGGAAGAGCCTAAGTTTTGTACTTGTGTGCATGTAGAGTGATGGGTTCTTAAGTCATAGGCTGGAGAGCTGGAAGGAATCTCGGAGGTTATCCAGGCCCACTTTTTTTTTTTTAAAGGCAGTTGGGGTTAAGTGACTTGCGTCGGGGTCACACAGCTAGTAAGCGTCAAGTGTTTGGTCTGAGGCTGGGTTTGGACTCCGGTCTTCCTGAATTCAGGGCCGGTGCTCTATCCACTGTGCCACCTAGCTGCCCCCCAACCTTCTTTTATAGATAAAGAACTTGAATTACTGAGCGATTGGTTTAACTGAGCTCCATAACTCACCAATGGCAATGCTAGGCCTAGAACCTTAGTCTCCTGACTCCTAAGTCATTGTTATTTTATAAGTCATTCTTATGACTGGAAATATTCTGAAATAGAAATTGTTAGTTACCAGTAGTGACCAGAAATTCAAAATTATTTATTGGCAGAGAAGCAATGCTAAGTGTTCTTTTAACAAATGTATTTAGCCCTTCTTTACTATTGTAGCTCTATTGTTCTTTATTTCTGGGATCTACTCTTATAATGGTATATTGCAGTCGACTTATCATATGTTACTTAACTAAATTCTGCAGTGGTGTTGAATTTAGGAAAGAATCAGGTGAGCAATAAGCTACAAATTTGGAATTGTTGAGAAAAACTGTTCTTATATTTATTTTCTCCTTAGACTCTGTGGGTTGACCTTGTATATGTATATTTATATCACGTGTCCCTGTGACATTTGGACCTGTCTTCTGACTGTCTTTACTGATGAAGAAACAAAAAGTGTAGAAAATTTAAGTGATTTTCCTAGGATCTTGTGTCATGACAGGATTAGAACTGATTGTCCCTAAGTTTTGAAAGACTATAAAATTAGGTCATATTATGCAGCCCCCTAAAGCAAAATACTCCTTAAACTTGTATGACAAGAATATATCTTATCTTTTCCTAATGTTTAGAAAATATGCTACCTAGAAATTTTTTAGGTGGCAGAATGGAATTTTTATACTAAGTGGGCATTTTTGTTTATTTTGTAGGCTGAATGGAGTCAAATTTGAAAACGGAAAAATCAATGTTGTTGTTACAACAGAAACTGGAAATAAACCAAAACTAAATCAGAAACAATGGTAAGTTGGAAAATTGAAGGGTTTTTTTTTCCTTCTATGCTTGTTTTTGTTATTCAGATTAGGAAATGGGCTTAGACTTCACTTTGGGGTACCTTACC
The DNA here is from genome assembly GCF_003287225.1 of Phascolarctos cinereus. Lineage (NCBI taxonomy): Eukaryota > Metazoa > Chordata > Mammalia > Diprotodontia > Phascolarctidae > Phascolarctos > Phascolarctos cinereus. The sequence goes on from NW_027555958.1 coordinate 184,254,841, forward strand.
TGTTCCTTCCTTTTATCTGTTACCAGTCATCTTTCTTGGGAATATGGGGGAGGTGTGTAGCAGTTGGTGCAGTACAGGAAACTATATAAGATAGAAGAACTTTATTGATGGAGGGGATCCTTCTTCCTTCCCTTTTCTCCCTTTTTTCTTCCCTCTGTCCCTCCATTACTTTCTCTTTTCCTCTTTCCCTCCCTCCCTCCCTTTTATTCCTTCCTGTTATGCTGGAATGTAAATAACTTTAGTAGTATGATGAGTATGTTATTCTTGAAAAGGATTGATTCTTAAGGATATATGCATACTAACTTGTCTAGAAAGACAAACTCTTTTTTGAAAGAAACAATTACAATGTGTTTGGTGTTTTTTTTTTTTTGGTATGTCTACATATTTTAATTTACATCTTACTCATTTGCTATGACCATATTGTTGTTCAGTTGTTTCAGTTGTATCCAGTTCTTCATGCCCTATTTGGGGCTTTTTGGCAAAGATAGTAGAGTGGTTTGTCATTTCCTTCTTCAGCTCATTTTACAGATGAGGAACTGAGGCAAAAAGGGTTAAGTGACTTGCCCAGGGTCACACAGCTAGTGTCTGAGCCCAAATATCAAGTGTCTGTGATATGTTACATGTAACTATACATATTTTTTGGGGTATTTTTTCAGTTAAGTCAACAAGCATTTATTAAGCTCTTAAACATTTCTCTTTTTTCTCTTCTACCTTTCCCTCATTAAAAAAAGAAAAAAAACTATTGTAAGAAATAAACACGTTCAAACAAAATAAATTCCCATAGTATCTCTGTCCAAAAATCTCTCTTTCATCCTACATCAGGTCCATTGCCTGTCTTTCAGGAGGTGTATAGCATTCTTCATTATCAGTCCTATGAAATCATGGTTGTTGATGGCACTGAATAAAGTTCTTAAGTTTTTAATATTTATTTTTACATTAGTATTATTGTATAAGTTCTTCTGCTTCTGCTCACTTCATTCTGCTTTGTTTGATACAAATATATCCAGATATCTCTGAAACTATTTCTTTTATTGTTTCCTACTGAACAACAGTATTTCATCATTTATACCACATTCACATACCATGCTTTGTCCAGCTATTCCCAATTGGCACCATCTTAGTTTCCAGTTCTTTGCCACTAGAAAAAAAAGTTGTCACAAATATTTTTCTACCAATTTTTCTTATGTTCTATTTGATGGTTAAACTGCCTGGCACGTTCTTAGTGCTAAATAAATACTGTTTTTGAAACTAGTAAAGATTTAACTTTTTATTATGAAGAAATGGCTTTATTTTTTCAAGCAAAGAAATGGCATTTGCTTCAGATATGTATTTTGTTTTACAGTTCATTTCTTTGTGATGTGACCATGAAGTCAGTGGATGGGAAAGAATTCCCCTGTCACAGATGTGTACTTTGTGCTAGGCTTGGTATGTATATATACAGTTTCATAATTTATCTACTAGCATACTTTACTTGTCTAGATTAAATTAGTTTTTCTGTTTTTCCCTTCCAGAATATTTTCATAGCATGCTGAGTAGCTCATGGATTGAGGTATGTTTTTAAGTAGAAACATATATGTCATGTTAATATTCATTCTTTAATCATACCTAGAAATTAATTTATATCTATCTATACCTATGTCTCTGTGTCTATATAAACTGATCATCCAAACTTTCTCTGGTAAATTAAACTTTTAAGGTGCTGAACTTTTAAGAAGTTTAACAATATACATATCCTCTTCAGTAATTCAATCTTTTGTAACTACTATGTTATTGTATTCTAATCCACTAGCTTATAGCTTGGTGTGTTTGTTAATCTAATCTTATAGAAAATATGGTTTTATTTTGAAGCGTTGATTTTTAAGTATTTTGAAAATTATTTTCTTTAATGTGAGCTGTGTGTGACCTAATGAAAATACTTGACACACTAGCTTTTGAAATATTTCTCAGACATATCGCTCAGCTATTTTACTTTTGCATAAGTTTTTATTCATTTAATATGAATTTTTGTTGAATTCCACCAACAAAATGAGCATATGAAAAATAGTAACTTTTAGAACATAAAATTGGTGGTAAAAACAGTGCAATTAAAATTTGTTAATTATTATTTGGATATACTCAACTCTTTGTCAGTACCATCTTGTTTGTGGATAGTGTATTATTTCCTTTGTTTCTCTTTCATGCTGTATGCTGATTTATAAAAAGTAATATTTTCTTATTCTTTGGTGTTTGTTTGAATATGTTTAGAAATAATTTCTATACTGTTATGTGTTAAACCTGATTCTCTGTTTGAAGAAATTTGTGATGTCTGTCTATGCTTTAAATCAGTTTACAACACATATGTGGTGTGTATGTGTGTGCATATACATATGTAAATATATATACATATATATATATATATATATATATATATATATATATATATATATATACACATATATATCAAACTTTATTTAGGCTTCCAGTTGTGCTGCTCTGGAAATGCCAATACGTTCTGATGTACTACAAGTTATCTTGGATTACCTTTATACTGATGAAGCCCCTGCAATAAAAGGTATTAACAAAATGGAGAAACAATTTACTGAAGTTAGTATTCATGTAATTTTCAACTGAATTAATATGAGATAAGCTTTCAGTTAAGTGTTTCAACTGTTTTAATGAAGATACAGGAATATTATTGGCTATTATGTCAGAAGATTTTGTAATTTTTCCAGAACAATATGAATTTTTAACATCTGAGCAGCCAAGGTAAATGTGATAACTAGTACCTCAGTAAATAGTCATTAAACATTTATTAAGTTCCTAGTATGTGCCAGGCACTTTAAATACTAGAGATACCAATATGAAAAAGGACCGTGCAGTCCTTGTCTTCAAAGAGCTTACAGTCTATTGGAGGAAGACAAAACACAAAAGGAAGCTGAAAGGGGGAGGGAAGTGAGAGAAGAAGAAGAGGGGAAGAAGCTACCTGATGTAAAGACATGGTAAAGTCAGAGAATTCCCAAAATAGTTTAGTACCTACTCAACCATCTCTCTGAAGTATTTGATTTATTTCTTGATTTTCTGCCCACATTTATCTGTAAATTTAGCATAGCATTGTAAGAACAAGGGCCAAGGACTGAACTAGAATTTGGAAACATTTGGACTGAGCTAGAATTTGGAAACATTTGGACTGAGCTAGAATTTAGAAACGTTTGCACTGTGACCCTTATGTGACTCTTCATTGCTTCATAGGATTGCAAAATGCAACAAGATGAAAAAGCTTTTTTCTAGAGACTTAAAATCTGGATAAGACATGAAAAGACAAAGGGAACCTTTTAGAAGTTATGGCCCCTTGATAGTTTTTAGGGTCCCTTCAATAATTGTCATATTTTAATCATTTGTAAGGATTTGTCCCAGACTGAGATCTTGAAGAGTTCACAGAATACCAAATTATCTTTTAGAATTATGAGGTCAGGATTTGCTATATAACAGATCTCCTCTTTTAAACAGAAAGAGTGATGAAATTTCTGCTGTGATAGTTCATATTCTTTATTTTAGGAGAATATCCATTTAGCCACTATTTGTAAATCATCTGCAAACCTAGAACTCATCCATCTTGCAGAATTTAATGTGTGTATCTATTTAATGGAAAATGTATAGTAAAACAAGACATTTAACTACTAAGTTAATTGTAATGTTTTTCAGATAAGATATTATGGTAATTTTAACTATCTTTTTAATTTAGTAATTAAGTTCAACATTTATTAATTTATAAACAGGTGACTTACATTTATGTAATATTTTTTAGCTTAAAATGTTTTTTCTTCATATTATCTCATCTGATTATATGCAAACATTTAATTAACAGTTTCCTCCTTTTAAGATTTCTGTTCTTTAGGCTATAGGGAGTATGTCTCTTTTCCTGAGGTACTTCTGTATGATTTTTAATTATTTTAGTTAGCCCTGTAATGGTAAGGGAGTAAAGTTAGTGTCTGAAGTGATTCTGTTTTGTGGTGGGTAAAAGATGAAATGACTGAGGAAGCAAAGGTTTGAGCTTCAGAGCATGTTGATTTATTAAGTAATGCAGGGTAATGCAACAAATCAGGACTAGTTGCCTTCCTCAGCTTTGGCGCTGGATCCTGAATATAGGAGGAGACAGACTTTAATACATTAAAAACAATTAATCAAATAAGTCTAGTTAATCAAAAGGAAACAATACAATATTAAGTAATTTGATTTTAATTGGATGAAAGGTTAGGGACTTTCCAAGTTGGGAGAGGGAGAGTAAACAGGTGCAGTTCCCTGAATTCAGAAAAAGATGTATCCCACCCCCCCCCCCCCGAAGTGTCTGTAAACAATCAAAGGAACATGGCAACAATAACTGATTAGTCATGTGGCTTCAGTTTTCAGATAAAACGTATGGGTTGCTTAAGATGTATAATTGGGACAAAACTCCTTGCATTAAATCTTTGGATCTGAGTTTCTGGTCAGCATGACTTAGGTCCTTAGTTAAAGGTCTCTAAGCATCAGGTAGAGATCCAACTTCCCAGCCATGCAGGACTATGTTCAAACAGGTCAATAAGATTATCTCACAATTCTCGCAATTGAATATCAAGTTTTCTAACAAGACAGAAATTGGATTAGACCATTAATGAAATAGAAAGGCAACCAAACTAACTCCAAAATTGAGTCACAAAATGGAATCAGTATGGTCCACTTAATTCCCACAATTAACCACTTGCTGTCCTAATCTCCTCAGTTCCTTTAGTTCTAAGGCTTCTGTTTAAGCTCAGCACTATAAAATCATGTTAAACATCTGTTTTGAAATAACCCTTTTCAAGCAAGTTCTATCCACCCTACTGGCTTGCTCCACCACTTAATGCTGTGTGATCTTGGGTTAGTCGCTTAAATTCAGAGGACCTTAGTTTCATTATCTGTAAAATAAAGTGGATGAATTAGATGACCCCTGAGTTTCTATCCAGATTGAAAGTTATGATCTTATGATGATTCCTAAATGGACTGTGTACATAACTGTTTACAACTGAACTGTCAAACTTGCAGCAGACTCTCCAGACCAGATTAAAATGTAATTAGATGATGTTTAACAAAATAAATAAAAATGCAATATTGTTGTTATCCTGTCTTTTTTTAGTTGGGTCTGACTCCTCGTAACCCTATTTGGGGTTTTCTTGGCAGAGATACTGGAGTGGTTTGTTGTTTCCTTCTCCAACTGTTTTTACAGAAGAGAAACCTGAGAGAAACAGGGTTAAGTGACTTGCCATGGGTCACACAGCTAGTAAGTGTCTGAAGCCAGATTTGAACCCACAAAGATGAGTCTTCCTGACTCCAAGCCTGTTACTGTTATCTAGCTGCCCCAAAATACAACCTAGATAATGCTAGTTTGTGTTCAATATATGGCTTATTGGGATATGTATCGATTTCAGTTATGTCAGAGGGATGCTGTTTTTAAAAACCTAGTGCCTCCACTTCTTCTTCCTTGCTGTGTATGTATGCATTGAATACTTTGGTCCTGACAGCACTGAATTCTTTTAAGTGTAGGAATCTAGGAAACAATCAAGCTTCCATACTTTGAAATAACTGAATATGCCTTTTTGAGTTGTAGACAGTACAAAAAAATCTATAGAATTATAATCCTATCTTGGCAGTACTGTGAAAAGATGTATCCCAAAGAGATCATACAAATGAGAAAAGGACCCATATGTACAAAAATATTTATAGTAGCTGTGGGATACATCTTTTTATGAATTCAGGGAACTGCACCTGTTTACTCTCCCTCTCCCATCCTGGAAAGTCCCTAACCTTTCATCCAATTAAAGATCAAATTACTTAATATTGTATTGTTTCCTTTTGATTAACTAGACTTATTTGATTAATTGTTTTTAATGTATTAAAGTCTGTCTCCTCCTATATTCGGGATCCAGCTCCAAAGCTGAGGAAGGCAACTAGTCCTGATTTGTTGCATTATCCTGCATTACTTAATAAATCAACATGCTCTGAAGCTCAAACCTTTGTTTCCTCAGTCATTTCATCTTTTACCCACCACAAAAGATATAGTAGAAATACCACAGAATGAACATGGACTGAGGTCCTCTTCTACTTAAAACCACTGAAAAATTTCTCTGAGCCTGTTTTCCTCATTTGTAAAATGAGAAAGTTTTGGACTATATGACCTCTGGGGTCCCTTGCAACTCAAAATGTATAATTTTAGGTATATTTATCTGGAACCAGTTTGTGTTATGTTTATCTTGGGAACATAGTATAGAGTTATGGTATTAGCAAAAGACATTTGTTTTATTAGAAGTGGCTCTGATAAGGATTTGAATAGGTAATTGAAATAGGTTGAGTCCCTGGGAATTGAGCTAGGAAATAGGGCTAGCATTGATGAAGCAGAGGGAAAAAAAAGACAAAATGCGGTAGTATCTGTAAAGCACTTTGAAACTATAAAGTGCTAAATAATAGTAATAACAATTGTTACTGTTATTATTCACAATAGTGTTTATTATTTTCACCTCTACAATACTGAGTTCTAGCACAGGCTGGAATTCCTGGCTGAGGAAACTCCCTGTCAATACAGGTTCACTGTAAGAATTGCCTAGTAGAGGCAGTGACTGTTTTGTTTTTGTCTTTGTACCCTCAGTGCCTCACATGTAGTAGGCGCTTATGAAATGTTTGTTTTGAATTGTTGAAGGATAGAGAGAGGATTGTATACAGTATTCACTGTCTTAGTAGAAGTAGTTGAGCTATAGTTGTTGAATAACTAGACTAGAATAAAAAGACTTACCTGAGACAGAATTGTAGTACAATTTTAGTCAATTAATGAAATCCTACAGTAATAAATTTTACATGTACTAGTCTGATTGCTGAAGTTAATTCTGCAGTGGAATTTTATGAGTTTCATTTTCCCTCTTGCTAAGCAGATATATTAACTTATAAACTTATAATGTCAATTCTAATACTTAGTGATTGTTTAATTTAAAACCAATAACTTGATATGTCATCTTGTACCTAGGTTTTAATTAATAACTTTCTTGGTGTGAATAAAATTTTTTTCTTTTTTTTAAATTAATTTCTTTTGATTTATCAACAATCAGTTCCATAAAGCTTTTGAGTTTTAAATGTTTCTCCACCTCCTTCCCTCCCCCCAACCAAGATGGCCCGCAGTCTAATATAGATTATACATATACATTCTTATTAAACATATTTTCACATTAGCGATGTTGTAAGGAAGAATTAGAACCAATAGGAGGAACCACCAGAAAGAGGAAACAAAACAAAGCAGAAGGAAAAAAATAGCAAATAGTATGCTTCCATCTGCATTCAAACTCCATAGTTCTTTTCTTTGGATGTGGATAGCATTTTCCGTCATGAGACCTTTGAATTTGTCTTAGATCCTTGCATTGCTGAGAAAGGCTAAGTCTGTCAAAGTCAGTCCTCGCACAGCGTGGCTGCTGTGTACAACGTTCTCCTGGTTCTGCTCACTTCACTCAGCATCAGTCCATACAGATCTTTCCAGGGTTTTCTGAAGTCTGCCTGTTCATCATTTCTTATAGCACAATAGTATTCCATTACATTCATATACCACAACTTGTTCAGCCATTCCCCAATTGATGGGCATCCCCTCAATTTCCAATTCTTTGCCACCACAGAAAGAGATGCTATAAATATTTTTGTACATGTGGGTCCTTTTCTCATTTGTCTGATCTCTTTGGGATACAGCCCTAGAAGTGCTATTGCTGGGTCAAAGGGTACGCACATTTTTATAGCCCTTTGGGCATAGTTCCAAATTGCTCTCCAAAGTGGTGTGAATAACATTTTTCTCTGCTTTTGATAAAAGGTTGTGAGTAGCCATTGGTGTCTGCACAGAAGCACTCTTTAAGGAAACTTTAGGGGTTGTTTTTTTTTTTGGCAGCAATTTAAGCATATAGGTATAGCAAATAATATTTATAGCTGAGCTGTCTCCTGGAAACAGAATAATTATAAACTAATTTTTACTTGATGTGTTTAGGAAATAATCAAGAGTTTTTTAGTGCATCTTGTAGAAATGGGATCTCGTTAACTTTATAGTCCTGTCTCTACATTCTAGTAAATCCCTAAACTTACAGGAGTATACATTAGCATGTGTGAACTCTCAGGGTAAGGTAACTTAAATTCTTCAATATATTTTTAATTTGAAATTGGTGCTAAAGAATGGCATGACATTAGACATTATATACAATTGGATTTAAATGAAAATATTTATTATTTAAATATAATGCTCTAATACACATTTATAGTTAGTCATTTAGCCAGAATTTCACATTCAGAAAGCATTTAAGTAAAGTGCATATGGAGTATATATACATAGTCGTTGCCCTGTAGAAGTTTATATTCTAAGATACAGAATATATTAGCCTCAGTAAATTTCTAGTCTCAATCTAACTTACTTTTTTTATGCTATATATTCTCAGACTTCCTTCCTTTCTGTCCTCCCACCACCCCTCACCTGTTATGTACTCAGAAAATATGTACTAATGTTGATTTTTAGTTTAAGCAAATTTTGAACAAGAAAGTCTGCTGTAAAATATTTATGTGATGTGTCCCAAAGATGATTCTTAGATATTAGATGTTTTTCATTGTTTGTTATTGATTGCCACTGTCCATGGGTACAGATAATTGAAGATTGATTCAGAAAACGTTATAGACAACCATATTCAAATGGAAGAATGCATAAAGATCATTGTATACATGAGTGGCACAAGTACATTTCCTTCATCAGAAAACAAAGAGTGCAATGTAGGAATTGTATGTTAGAATGTCTCCTGTGGTCCTGGAATAGTAAAAGCTGTTTTGAACAACTTTGTGCCTCTATAGACCTTATTATGTTTACTTGTATGAGAGATAACTAGGTTGGACCTATGGGAAACTAATTCAGCATCTCAGTAGCAGGACTACTGGTATTAGCTAGAATTAGATTTCTTTGGGCATTATTGTTATATGCCAAGGTATTTTAGTATACTTGTACCGGTCGTTAAAATGTTAATCAACCCAGAATAAGATGTCCTTTTAAAACTTATAAACAAACAGCATCATTATTGTCTCATATGCCACAAGAACCTTTAGAATGTTTTTTTTCTCAGAATACCATATACTAGTTTTCTGTATTTGGTGACTTAATATTTAGTCTTTTGGTTTGTTTCCTTCCTTTCTAGATAGCTTAAAATGTTGTTTTAATAACATGATCAAAATTTTTTCCTTTAATATTTAGACTCTCAAAGTGTGGAATTTGTTTGTAATGTTCTTGTGGTGGCGATCAACTACTAATAATTCGATTGAAAGAAATCTGTGAAGTAGCAATAACAGAAAAACGTGAGTATTTTTCCTATGTGGTACTGTTAATAAGTTTTCAAGTTGGTTCAAGCTATTTTTTTTTTTTAGCTTCTAGGGAGATAGTTCTTGCTACAGAAGCAGCATGTGGATAAGAAAGCTGGCTTTGGAGTCAGAAAACCTGGGTTTGAATTCTGTCTTTAACAAATACTGACTTTTTCCCCTGGATAAACCACTTTATCCCTTAGTGCAACTCTCACCAGAAAATTCTGATATTATAAGTAGCAGAACAAGTGCCCTATCTGCATTGTTTGGTAGAGCGAGTTTCCTCACTGTAAATTCCTTGTATCAGTGAAATCATAGATCTAATTTTTAAAAAAAATGAGATAATGATAATTCACATTTTACATAGATCTTTAAGATTTGCAAAGTGTGAACCTCATAGCAGTCCTGTCAGGTGTGCAGTATAAATAACCCCATTTGTTGGTTAAGTGATCTGCCCATTATCACATAAGCTTTTAACCTTGGTCACATTTTTATGGAGGCAGCTAGGTGGCTCAGTGGACAGAGTGTTGGGCCTGGAGTCAGGAAGACCTGAATTCAGATTTGACCTCAGAAATTTACTACCTGTGTGACCCTGGGCAAGTTATTTAGCCTATTTTTTGCTTTAATCCACTGGAAAAGGAAATGGCAAACCACTCCAACATCTTCGCCAAGAAAACCCCAATGGGCAGTATGGTCCACAGGATCATCAGGTGTTGAACACAACTCAACAACAACAACAACAACAACAACAACAACAGCAAACCATTTTCAGTACACCAAAGTGGGCTGCTTCAACTTTATTCCTTTTTTGTGGAGTCTCAGGTCACTCTAAAGTCTTTGTAATTTTTTATGTAGGATATTAATTATAATTTCTCTGGCTAACATCAAAGCTGATGATTTATTTTTCAAGTCAGTTTTATGTTTTCCAATGTTAGGCAAACCTTTCTTGCTATGCTTTTCTATACAATGCCCATTGACATGTTGGAAAGGTGATCAACTAGAACCACTCTATGCCAGTGAGCCTATATTTTAGCTGGTAACCACTAAGCCTAGTTGTATCTTCTATGTTATCTTTTTTTAATGATTTGTCTGAAGCCCTGGCATAAATTTCATTTTTTTGTTGTTTGTTTTATTTCCTTTTGCTTTTAAATCAATCTGATAGACCCATTCTTCTATGTCCCCTACCTACTGAACCTTTCTTTATAACAGATTAAAAAAAAACAAACTTATTCATAAAATGAAATCAACTATACATAGTATCTGATAGCATATTTGACATTGCTTCCTCATAGTCCTCCATCTTGAACAAAAGGAGGAAGGTACATTTTCTCAACTCTTAATTGGGACTACTCTTGTCTAGTTTTGTTCTTTCCATTCACATTGTAGCCATTAAATGTTTAGTTTACATCAGTGTGCCACCATTTGTTTAGCCATTTCCTAATCAGTATTCCCACCCTCATTTTGTTTATAGTTATTTGTTATCACAAAAAGTGCTGCTATGAATATTTTGGCATTTATAAGAACTTTCTATCTTTGCTTTCCATTGGGTTTGTGTCCAAAGGGTATAAATATTTTATTTTGCTTGATTTTTTGCTTTATCTTGAGCTGTTTTCTGAAACTAGCATGTAATTATAAACTAATTTTTACCTGATATATTTAGAAAATAATCAGAAGAGTTTTCTAGTGTGTCTTGTAGAAATGGGGTTTCGTGGAGGCAGCTAGGTGGTGCAGTGGATAGAGTACCAGCCCTGGATTTAGGAGGACCTGAGTTCAAATGTGGCCTCAGACACATAACACTTACTAGCTGTGTGACCCTGGGCAAGTTACTTAACCCCATTACCCAGCCAAAAAAGTTAAAAAAAAAAAGAAATGGGGTTTCATTACTTTATAGTCATGTCTTCATATTCCAGTAAGTCCTTAAACTTATAGGAGTATACATGAGCATCTATGAACACACACTCTTGGGGGTAACTTCAATTCTTCAAATTTTTTTTTAATTTAGCATTGGCATTAAAGATTGGCTTGATGTATTATATACCATTGGATTTAAATGAATATATTGCATATTATTTAAATAAAATGTTCATAATATACATTTATAATTGAAGTCATTCAGTCAGAATTTCACATTCAGAAAGCATTCAAGTAGTTATTGCATATGTAGTATCTATACATAGTCCCTGCCCTCTAGGAGTTTATATTCTAAGACACAGAATATGTTAGCCTCGGCAAATTTTTAGTTTCAATCTAACTTTTGTTTTGCTATATACTCTCAGATTTCCTTGTGTTGCTTAATTTAAAATAGTTTTCTAAAATAGTTGGAACAACTCACGGTATGCCAACAGTATTTCACAAAGCTTCCATGCTACAGCCACTTCAACATTGACTATTTCTGTTTTTCTTTTCATCTTAATTTAATGGTTGAGTTGAAACTTTAGAGTTTTTAATTTGTAGTTCTATTAATGATTTGAAACAATGTTTTATCTGGTTTTTAGTTTCCAGCTTTTTTGAGATCTTTATTCATATCCTTTGACCACTTAACAATTGGGGAGTGGCACCTGGCCTTTTTCATGCTAATTTACTGTGTAACTTGAATATCATAACTTTATCAAATATTTGATGCAAAGATTTTGGACAACTGAAACCTGGCTCTGCTGTAGTCTGGATTTGACGGAAACATTGTCCTGTTCAGAATTTACCAAATGCTGACTTTCTCTACTGGTAGTTGTGAGAACTACTACATTTTTCTTAGCCTTTTGCCTTGTTTCCAGTCACATGGGTGACACTTCTATGAACTTGGGGGCAAGTAACAATCTATAAGCTTTTATTAAATGCCTGCTGTGTGCCAGGACCTCAGTCTCCTCCTCCAGTAAATGAGGTAATTCAACTAGATTACCTCTAAGGGCCCTTCCAATTGTAAATTTAAAACGAACCCATGATTTAATTTCAGTGTGTCTTTTTGTGTTTATGCCTGTGTGTTTTTGTGTATGTATACATATGATATGTAAATTTTACAGGCATACTGTATTGCCATGTGGAGTTGGCTATTAGGATAGTTCTAGTCAATGCTTATTAAAAAACTCAGGTCAAAATACCCTAGTAACATTTTTCAAATTCCATGAGTTGGTGTGACCATAAAATCAATGACATCATGACAAAACCCTTAGGGAAAACAGCTGGTAACAAAAAAAAATCTTTTCTGGACAAAAATCAAATAATGTATTTATATGTATTTTTAAGTTTGTGAATGAAATGTACAGCAATGTCAAAAATAAAGTTTATCCTAATATGTATATGCCTTGTAAAAAAGTCATCAGATGTCTAATGTAGTGTTTTTCTATCGTAGACATCATGCAGCAGAAGACTTGTTTCTTATTAAAATGCATTAAAAAGACAGTAACTGCTTATATATTTGTTAACTTCCTGTTTTAACTTACTATTCCATATGAAGCTGTTTTATATAGTTAAGCATGATGTTTTCATTGTAAAATACTATTACTTTTCCTGCCTGAAAAATGACTCTGTGTGTGTGTGTGTGTGTGTGTGTAGAACAACAGAAGAACCAATTGTAAGATGACTGAGTTAAATGAGTTGGTGAGAATGAGACTGAGTAGGAGAAATAGATAATTCTCTCAAGTTGTAGATAGTGTATAAGTTAATTTTTAAGTCTGCATTCATTTTGAGGTTGCATACGGTGCCTTTTAAGAACTGTAATTCAGCTTCAAACTACATTAAAAATTGTTAGAACTAGGTTGTGAATGTTGACAATTTAAAGATTTCCAAGATCATCATACTCCATAGGAGCTTCTGCTCTATTGAAACCCAGTGGCCATTCATTGACTATAATTCTAGAGAGGAAAGCTTTTATTTTAGTATTCATTTTTTCTGTAAGTAATAATATAGCATATTAGTATAAAACAGTCATTTTTATGTGATCATGTAAAATCAAATAATTTAAAACTGTTCCAAAAAAACTACATACTGTAAATGCAAAATTATTCCTTCAATTTGTGGGGGAGGATTTTAGGAAACTACATTGTTACATTAGTCATTAAGAGCAACATACTATTAACATTTATGCTAAAATTAAAACCTCCCAAACTTAAAATTATTCTGATATATTTGGTAGGCAAAAGATTTTCAAAAAATTTTCTGTACTACTCTTAAAATAACTTGTTAATATTCTATATGATTGTTTTTCTTATTTATTTGTTTTCCCTTTAAACGTTTCAGTTTGTATGTCTCTTGAATTTGTGGCAAAGTTGGGTAAAAACCATATTGTGTATCTATCGCTATATTTGTTTTCTTTGAGAGCAAGCTTGATCCTACTTTTTATTGTTCTGAGCTCAGAAATTCCGAAATCCTTGGAATTAAGTGCATTTTATTCCTTGAAATAACAGTTTATCTAATTTTAATAACTATCTTCTTTTGCAGTTACTCTAAAGAATGCTGTGACATTGGAGTTTGCAGTAATGTATAATGCTGAGCAATTGAAACTGTCTTGTTTACAGTTTATGGGGCTAAATATGGCAGCTTTACTTGAAGCAAGGTAGGTTTGGTAAATGAATTCTGTAACTTGTTACATAGATATTTACATATAATGGTAAAAATGTTAATAGAATAATTTTAAATATTATTGATCTCAGGGTCTAGTTAATTTGGGAGTTAAAAGTAGCAATAATAACTGATGTTTAAGGTGCTGTAGAAAGCCTTTTTATATAATTTTTCTTACTAGAGCCTCATAACCACCTGTTCATAGTAGAGTTCATAGAATAAGTAGCAGTTAGCCTTTTTTTTAAAGTCTATATCTGTGATTTCATTAGCATAGGGAATTTGTTGCATAGATATTTCTACCAGTACAGATTAGAAAAATCATCTACAATATATATTCTTAGAGAGATGACTGGTACACTGAGAACATCAACAGTCAACAAACATTTATTAAGAGCTTACTGTGTGCCAGGGATTGTGTTAAGAGCTGAGAATTACAAGGAAAGACACCAGCTCAAGTCTCTGCCTCTCAAAGTGCAGTGGGGGAGACAGAATTCAAAAGCCCATGCATATGAGATATATCCAAATGTAAAAGAAAGCTGATCTCAGATGGAAGGCCCTAATAGTATGTGTGTTGAGGGGGGTAGAAAGGAAGTAGTGACTAGGATTCATGTGGAAGATGGGATTTGAATTGAGTCTTCAGGGAAGCCAGGAGGTAGAGGTGAAAAGGGAAAGTATTCCAGGCCTACAGTATAAAGAGCAGAGGCATGAAGTTAAGAGAATGGAGTGTTGTGTGAGAGAAACAGTAAGAAGGCCACTATGGAAGGATTGTAAAATATGTGGAGAAAAGTATAAGACTAGAAAGGTAGAAAGAGTCCTGTTTATAAAGGAGTTTAAAAATGAAACAGAGGATTTTATATTTAATCTTGGAGGTAATGTGGAGCCATTGGAGTTCAATGAATGGGGACACAGTGGGGGAGTGTTTGACATGATAAGACTTGGGCTTTAGGGAAATCACTGACATTTGAGTGGAGAATGGATTGGATGTGGGAAGAAAATTAATGAAGGGAGAGCAGCCAGAAGAGGACTGCAGTAGTCCAGGCATAAGGTAATGAGGGCCTGCAGGAGGGCCTGCAGGAGGGTAAGTAGCTGTGTTGGAGGAGAGGAGGAGACACATCCAAGAGATGTTGTGAAGAGAAAAATGAGATCTGGTAATAGATTGGCTACGTGGGTTGAATTTAAGTGAGGAATTGAGAATGACACTGAAATTTCCAGTTTAGGTAATCAGAAGTGATGGGGCCCTTAAGAGTAAATAGGAAAGTCCCCGAGAGAGGGGAAACATTAAGTTCCTTGCTTGGTGTCAAGTAGTTATTATCTTTAAAGCAAGACTTGATCCCAGATCTTTGCTAACCCCAGGCTGGCTTTCTGCCTACTGTGCCACCTTTTCCCCCTAATCCTAGTTTTATAAATGACAAAATTCAGAGAAATTAAGTGATTTTCCTAAATTTGTGTAGTTGGTGATCCTTTCAGTGTTAGAGCCTTTGTCTATCACTTATTACCCTAGAGCCAGCCCTCTTTTACATGACATCAGTTGTTGTCTCTGATGTCTTGTTTTGATGCAAATATCCTCCCATAGAGTTTAATAAATGTGTGCGTGTGTGCGTGCACATGCGAGTGCACGTTTACACATGCACACATATGCTTTGCTTGTTTAGATATTTAAATTTTATGATCATTACCATATTGGATAGCATTTTTTTGCATTGCATTTTAAAATGCAGAATAATTATTAATGTTTTCTCTTTGTGACAATTATCTTTAAGTTGATCCTCATACTTTTTTTTTTCAAATTAAACTTTGCATGAATTCATGACTACAGGCAAACTGGATCCTCAGAAATATTGGTTCCAATTTGCACAACTCACATCAGCAGGGAGGTGGAAACTGGGAGGTACTATAACTGTACTTGTGTAAGATGGCTTCAGGAAAAAAAAATAACTGTCAGAATTTTTGTTTCTAGTTTGCTCATATGTGGGCATATATGCTTAGCCTCTTTTTCTTTAATACTTCACTGTCATTGAGTTTTACCTAGATGGGGATGGAATTCTTTAAATGATAGTAAGTTATAAATACATAAATATATTAAAGTCATGTTTTATAACTTTATGGTTCTTACTTGCCATTTAATTACAACAGATAAAGTACTTTTCAACTCTGTAGTATGAGCTGTTTTATTTTTGATTCAAGATCATTGCCTACATAAAAATAACCAATTCTTTAGGTTTGGTTTGGCCACAGAGGGATGTCATATTAAATGAATCTTAAGATAAATTGTCCATCTTATTTTATAGGACACTGGATGTTCTAAGTGATGATGTTTTGAAGGATCTTTCTGTGTTCTACAGAAAAATGGTAAGGTTTATATTGTAGTAAAGATGAGCAAAAATATAAAAAACTAAAAACAAAAAACTAAAGCAGTCTATTAGTGAGTTTTATAATTTTTTCTGAATAATTCCTATACTTAGTACACTTTTATATGAAGAAGTGAAAGTTTTTTCACTGACAGTACTCCCTACTAGACTCTCATCAGAACATATATATATAAAGAAATGAAGATATAACATTGAAGGAAAAAATGAATTGCACTCTGATTTTTAAATGAGTGGAAGTTAATAGTTTTAAAGATAATCCTTTGTTATTACAAGAAAATGAAGAAATTAAGGTTCAACTAAACCCTAAGAATTAGGTAAAAACATTCTTTTACCTGGACTAGAGAATAAGTATGTCAGGAAAGTTTGGAGTTTCATTCTTCTGTCTTATGGAATGTTAGGCCTATAAATTTATATTTGACTAGTATTTTAATTATAATTTATATTTGACTAGTATTTTAATTACAATTTTTCCCTTATGCTTGAAATGTGGACCACTTGTTTGTGGCATCCCAGAATTTTCCTGTTAATTTCAGTACATTTTGTAATAAATGTAATTTGATAAGAGTTAAAGATCTATCTGTATATAGAAAAAGGTAGAGATTTTCTTAAAAGAATTGTGTAACATCTCTGTTATGCTACAGATACCAGCAATGGATAGAAGGGTAATAACACCGTATCAAGATGGTCCAGATATCAGCTATTTGGAGGCAGAAGATGCTGATGTTTTTTTGAAAGGAGAAATGAATATGGAACACCAGTAAGCGTCATTATTTTTGCCTTTTTTTCCTCCTTGAAATGTGGTTCGTTTGATATGTTTGATAATGTCGTTCTGTTGATATCTTTCTTCTGCTCTAGGTCTATCGTATATCGTAACCTATTTGTTTACAGGTTGTCTCTCCCATTAGTATATGAGCTCCTTGAGGGTACAACTGTTTTTGCATTTTTGCCTACTTTTGTATCCCTGGGGCTTAGCACTGGGCCTGACATGTAGTTTGTGCCTAATAAAGGCTTGTTGATTAACTGATTGATTAATTGAACATGTGGCTCTCTATTTTATGCTTCACTTCATATTTGACAATCAGAATTGATTTTTAAAAATCAAGATTTAATAAAGTAGCACAGTAGTATTTTCTGTTCTCTGTATTAGTTTGTGTTAATGTAAACATAGTCTGAGAGAATAATTTGTAAAAGCCTATTTTTTTTACTTCTCATTTTCTAGTATATTTTCAATTCGTGCAGTAATCATTCTCATAAAGACCTTTGAATCTTAGAAAGTAGATATATGGAAAAATAGTTACTGATTTTTTATCAAGCATCTTTTTTGGGTGGTGAAAATATTGTCTTTGATTTGTCCATTCTTTTAGAATTTTCCCTTCTTTGTATTCTTTCCAGCATAGATTTGTAGTGTATATATTTGTTTAGATATATTGATTCATCCCAACCTTCCTGCAGTTGCCTTGATTTTCTTTCTATTTACTTTTTTGTAGTCACTGTGTGTGTTTTTCCTTCCTGGTTTTACTTCATTTTGCATCAGTTCATATGTCTTTTCATGTTTTTCTGTATTTTTTAACCAGTTTTATTTTTCCTTTTCATGTCATGTCATTTTGTAACAAATGATAGAAAATAGATATGGCTCAGTTAGTTGCATTGCCTATCAATATCTTTTCCCTTTTTTATTAGGATTGGACCAGAGATAGCATTACTGTCTAATCTTGCATTGAGAGACTAATGACATAAAATATTATGTGCTCCAATTTAGTTGTATGCATGATACAGTGATTCTAAATAGCAGTATTTAACTCTGTATACAGAAGAGGAGGAATACATCTTGCATCTGTATTGTATTTTTAACTTTGCAAAATATTTTTGCATGCATTTCCTCAGTTTCATAGAAATAAGTCTGGGTTATATGTGGTAATTATTATCCTCATTTTGCAAACAGAGTAAGTGTGACACAAAGTAATTAGCCCAGAATCACATAGCCCGTTAGGACTAGAAGTTTGGTCCTTGTGTTTGTTTCACATTTGCCTGAATTCTACAGCATGGTTAAGTACATTACCTTTGTAAAACTGTAGGATCATAACTATTTTACTTACTCTAGATTTCTCTGATTTAGGTTTTCTTTTATATTTAAAGACATTTGATGCTTGTTTTTTGTTAGAGAAGCTTTCTTCAAAAAGGCCAAAACAAAAGCAAAAAAGAAGCCACGAAAGCGTTCAGACAGCTCTGGGGGTTATAACCTTTCAGATATTATTCAGAACTCTCCTTCCACAGGTGAGTAGTAAGCCTTTTTTATCACTTTCCTTTTAAATTGTCTTATCATTATTGTGGAGTAAGTTCTTGATATATAAAACATAGTACCACTCTGTAGAATAAAAATGATAGAGCAGCTTTCAAAACTATTGAAAAATTATTTTAAAAATTCAATAGATTTAAAAATGATATTACCTTTATCATATGTATTTTGGACATGCAGGAGCAGAGATGTTGCAACATAGTTCCAGTTGTAGCAGTGATGCTTTCAAGGTTGCCATGGGTGAGTCTTAAGCTATAATAGATAGAAGATTCATTATTCTCTGTTAGTGTAATAATGAGTACATTATTTAGTGCAATAATAAATACTAAATTTTACTTCTTCAATACTTTAAGCATCTGTGATTTTGTAGTTGTAAGCGTTCCTTCTTCTAACTCTACAACCCCTCGGTGACTTAGTAGATAGTCTTCAAGAGTGACTGTGCCCCTAAAACTCATTGCCATGTGGTCAACCCAATGATAAGCCTCCCTGAATATTGTCGTAACATTTGTTTTGAACTAGCTAGGAAGCTGGAAAAAATAACATGTTTCTAAGGGAAATAGTAACTGGTTGGTGTTTCTTGTATGCTTCCAAAACAAAACATTTCAAATCCTTTGATCTAAATTTCATGTATCACTGAAATTCAGGAAAGCATGTGAATTTTATTATAATGGATTTGGTTAAAATTATTAATTGTGATCAATAGAACTTCACATTTAAATGCTTTATACATAATATAACTTTATGCATTTTTACCTTTTTAAAAATATATTTTTAAATTTTAAACCATAGGCTTGGTAAAATTGGATAAAACCAACTCTACAGAATCTCTTCCAGAACTACTGACATCTGACTCTGAAGGTAGTTATGCTGGAATAGGTAGTCCTAGAGACTTGCAGTCTCCTGATTTCACAACAGGAATTCATCCAGACAAGATTGAGGTTTGTTTTTTAATTGACTACAGATTTTTTTTTGTTCTGTTTTGTATTCATGTTTGCCCCAAAATATTTGTGGATATATAATTTAGCTGTCTTACCTATCCCATTATCCTAATAGCTTTAAAGCCAACTCTTAGCTGACTTAAATGAAGTTGTAACTGGTAGCAAGAATGGTTTATATGTTTTTATATGTACAGTATTTTTCTTATACTTGTATACTGTTGCTACTTGTATATTTTTTCCCAATGATTACTGTTTTTAGGATTTGTGATTTTTATAAAATTCACTCCATATTTCAAAATAAAACATTGATTTAAATTCTTGCACTGAGTAACCAACAGTTTCCTTGACTATTTTGGGAAAAACAATTAATCTGTAACTCAGCTAATTAACATTTTACTTGGACAAAAATTAATCATATTTGGAAATTTTTCCAAGTGGTACATTTGTAGCAAAAGTAAGGAAAATAGAAGCAAAATTCAACACAAAGAGATTGGGCACAAAAAAGAACCCTTGGTGTAGTTCTAGATGTAGCTTTCCCTGTGATTCATTTCTGGGATCTACAGTGGTTGGAATACTTCTGAGATTTAGAACGCAATTGAGAGCATTATGAAACTGTCATGTAAATGAAAATCTCTTCAAAGTCATAGCCAACTTGACATACAGGCATGTAAGATTTGTGTTGGAGTATCAGTGTTACATAATATTGGGGATTCTAAATTCTTAATGAGTAAATATTGTTAGCAAATTTACACATAGCAGTTTGTATTCTTCTAATGCTAAAATCATCAATATTTAGTTTTTTGTTTCCAGAGTTTATCTGAATAGTTCTTCATGTAATTAGTTTTATATTTAATGCTTACAAGGAATTTTACATGCAAGCATACTTATTTACCTAATGGTATTGAATAATGCAGAGCAGTGTGCTAACTAGGTTTGATATAATTGAATGTCTTAAGTAGGTTAAATCAGCTAGATTTTCTAGGAGATATAATGAACTGGTTTTAGAGATTTTGCTGTTTTACTTTTTTAAAAAAATTTTAGGTGATGAAAATTAAAACATGTGTTAATGGTGCATACCTGATGCATCCTAGTGAATATGTAAAACCATATGAAGAATCACCAGCACTGAAAATGTCTGTTCCACAGTCCATTCCCAGTAATCGAATCAACTGTGCAAGCTCTTCTAATTGGGTTGCCAGCTCTTTCAGGTGGGATGCTTTTGATGTGTTTGTTAATTTGGCACATATAACTTAATAGGAAATTTTCCAGAATAGCCAGTTTCTGATAATTTTATTTCCTGATTTGCTGTAAATCTCTTTAATAGGTTTGTATTTTTACCTCTGAGAATTTTTTCCCCACATTATGGATTTACTGTGTACCACAGAGGGCCAGCCAGAGTAAAAGCAGTAAGCATCCTTGAGTATTTATTGACACCCCATAATACTAGCCAGAGATTCCCACTTAGCATCCAAATATATTTTGTATACGTACATGCACACACAGGTATGTACATATATACAAGTGTGTATACATGCCTTCATATATGTATATTACACATAGTCTATTTATGACATGCACATATATTAAATCTGTGATTTCACTATGTAGGGATGTAGGGAGCTCCTGGTGAAGAACTGTAGCTTGGCACCTACACAGCATCTTATAGTTTTAAAGTTTAGACAGTTGCCTAATGATGTATACATCATTTTAAGCCGTTTTCTACTCTCCTGTTTCTGTGATTCTCATAGGTACTTTACTACCTCTCTCTCGTTGTCATTCAGTTATTAGTCCTGAATGTTCCACTTTATGATTATTTTTTGCCCCCTTTATGCACTTATTAACTTGAGTTTTCCTAGTACCTGGACAAAACTTAACTTTGTATAGGTACTCTTCATCTTTGAATTCACATCTAGCTACTGTTGCCATTTATCTGTTGGCAGTACTTAAAATTCTTCTTAATTGTTTTCCTTTTATTCTTCCCTTCTCTGTGCTGTTCTGTTTCCCAGATAATTTGTCATCAACCTTTAGAATGTAGCCACAGTTCCTCTTAAGGAAGGAAGGTTCAGAGAGGATGTGGAGGACCGGTTTTGACAGTGTGCCTTAAGCCACTTGGTGCATTATTAGATTTTGTGTTATTAGTACTGAGTTGTTTATTGTCGGGCCTGTCTCCACTTACAGTTTTAATACTATACCCATGATATATAGAGAAATAGATCTATACAAATAAGTACACATAAAGACATGTATCATTTTATTGATCTCTTATTTTTACATCACTTTGAATTTTCCCCGAGAAATTTTTCCTCCCTGAGAGAAACTGTTATAACAAAGAATTTTGCAAAGGGAACCAGTTATATTAGAATATAGTTATTAAAATATTAAATTCACAGACCCTAGGTTAAGGATTCTTGCTCTAGAATATCATACATTTATTATAATATGTGATATATGGCATATGAATATTGCTTATTTTCTTGAAACATACTATATTTAACAGATAATATAATATCAATTAAAAACCTACATCTTTAAACATGAAGAATAATACAGAAATCTGTTATCCATTTTGAAATCTCACAAAATTAATAAAAGATTGTCACCTTAATAAAATGGTTTATTTAAATAGATTAGAATTTGATATCACCATATGCATTTGTATATTAGTTACTTCATTTTCATTTTGGAATTAGAGATTTGGGAACCAAATGGCTCTCGAAGAGATTTTGTAGTATTTTAAAAGCCCTACCAAATTCATGAAGCTTTTGAGAAGCTGATTGCACATTTTTTCTGTGGTGTCCTTGTACAAAAATTGTAATTTCAGCCACATTTGCTTGTTGGAACAAAGAACAGAATGACAAAGTAAAGGAGCTTTGGCATGAGCACTAAAGTAGGCTGTTGATTAACTCTTAAAATTCTTCATAGTTTTGAGAAACAAATAGGGGCATGTATAATATATAGACAAGATTTGGAAAACTATTCTAATTCTAAATGCCAGAATTTAAGAAAATCCTTGTAATAGTTTGTCTTCAAGTCAGGAGTTCTTTGTGTTTCAAGGATTTCAAGCCCAAATGCCTTGAAATCCACTGTGTAAAATATATCTCTGAAATATCTCTGAAATAAATATTTCTTGGAATTAAATGTAAATGTTTTTCTAAAGAGGAACATTAATCATTCTTCCTCACATTTATAAAACATTTGAAAGTTTACAAAGTATGCTCCTTCCAACTTTGTATGCTAGGTAGTATAAGTATTATCCTCATTTTGCAGATTTGGAAACAGACTCAAAGAGGTTAAATGACTTTTCTGGTATGCTATAGTTAGAGGTTTGATCCAGTTCTTCAGAGATTTGAACCCAGTTCTTCTCTAAGTCTAGGACATTTTCTCCCATACAATGATGCTGACACATCTGTAGCTTATGAATAGTTCTTAAGTACTTATAGGAATATTAGTTGATAATAACAATGACTTTTTTTTTAAACAAGAAGGCATGCCAAATAAAACAAAAATATAGTGTTGTTACATTGCTTGCCAAGAGATATATAGGGGATTTCCCAGATTCTGAATATGTAAAGGTAGTTCAAATAGTTTTCTCTTATCTAGCAACTGTCTATAGTAGATTTTGACTACCATTGAGAGAACATTCTAGTTTCTTTATTTAAGGGTCCCTTTTTACTTAATGTTATTCTTTTTATGTGTTTTACATTAATGTAAATAATTTCTACTTATTAAAACTTAAAGTGGAAAAGAAAGAGAATGCTCTTCAAGGTCCTCTTTTATCTTAACCAATAAAAATTTAATGTGAATTCTTGTGTGGCATGCCATTTGACCAAGAAAACTTAGCAATCTTTTCTTTCCTTAACTACCATTTAAAAAATAAGTTACATTTTAATTATGTCATTTAACATGGTAATGACTTTGAAAGTATTTTTGTTGTGTTATTTATATATACATATATAAAGAAAGGTTTTATCTGAAACATTCTATTTGAGGTTTCCCATAATTGAGGAAGTAGACATAAATTATATATCTGATTACCGATCTTATATATGATTTAGACAATTTCTGTGAAGGTTAGAAACTGGAATGTAAGTGAAAATGAATGTCTTGAAAGGTAACCTTTTTTATGTCATTCAGCCCGGTCAGCCCTCCTGCCATGGATCTTAGAACCATCATGGAAATTGAAGAAAATATGCAAAAATGTGAAACTACACCAAAGACAAATTCAAGGTCAGTTAGGAAACAATGTAAATAAAGGAAGAAAATGTCACAGAAAAGGCAATGCTTTGGATTTATATAATGATAAATACATTTTTATAATTTTCATTTATATTTTATAATTAGAAATATTTTGAATTTTTAAAATTTTTCATTCCTTAAGGAAACATGGTATTATGACATTTTTAACATCATTGATTAATAGCTGTTGTACAGAAGCACAAAAGAAGGACTGGGTTAGATGACTTTTCATACCCCTTCTAATTTTAAATCAATGAGCCTGTGTGTGATCTCTTATTTTATCCATATAGGGTGTGGGAACTTGTTAATTAGGGCAGATCTGTGGCTTAAGGATAAGCCTTAAAGGTTTGTTGAAGCATGTGGAGGTCAAGTGACTTTTTTGGCCTCAAATAGTTAGCAGTAGTCAGGGAGGTTTGGAAACTAGACTTTCCTGACTGCAAGCCCAGAACTCTACCTATTTGCAGTGCTCTCTTTAAGAAAATCAAAGTAGTTTTTTTCTTTTTTTAAATGTGGTCATAATATTAATGTAATTGGCTGCATCTAGTTACTGTGATCTTTAGCCTTCTTTATTTAGTCATTTGATTAACAGTTCAGCTGTTATTTTCCTTCGTATGCTTTATAGTGTAGAAAATGAGAATTCTAACATATTTGTTATCAATCAAATTTGAATCAGTCAAAGTTAGGAAGATCAGCTGGTTTGTCTTTTCCTTTTTCTGACCTTTATTCTGTAGCTTATTCTAAGTTATTCAGCATATATGAAATGATTTCCTCGTGGCTGTTTTTGTATGCTGTCTTGACTGAGTTGAGTTGATGGTTTTAGTCCATATCCTGATTAATATAACATATACCTTTCCTTTAAAATCAGCATTTTAATTTGTTTAATCAGAGATACTAAAGATTCAATGATTGTGAATAGCAAATCACCTTCATATCTAAAGGTATAGAAGAATTAGTAATAGAGATCCTATATAGTTACTTTTTAATCCTCTAGAATATTTTTATCTTCACTGTATCTTCGGCATTTTAATTTTACATCAGTAAAATCTTGCCAAACTAGACTAGAATTCTAGTGATCCTGTTCAGCCTCTTTTAAATATCAGAAATAACTTTTTTTTTGTGGCATTTGATTTGATTTGTAGCAAAACCACTTCTCATGGGATTAAGCTTTCTCAAAAGCAAAGAAAAATGATTGCCATGGCTGCCAAGGAGAGCAACCCAGGAATGAATAATGTGGAAACTACAGTTGTGACCACTCCTTCTACATCTGCAAAAGCCACAAAACCAGAGAATGCCTGGTATGTTCTTTTACATTAAAATAAGCACTTCTATATATCTTTTTGCAAGGCAGTTTTCTCATTTATTTAAATAGTGTTTATTAAGTTATACTATTTTAATCTTTTCGTATGTTAGTATGTCACTATGATTGAAATTCATCCTCTATATTTTCAGTTTTCAAAAAATAGATAATTAAGGAGATTAGTAATTTTATATGTGTTTTATTTTGTCAGTAGAGATTTGAAAACTTCTAGTGATGGGAGTTGGAGTCCAATTAGTAAGCACTTATTAAGTACCTACTGTGTGTTAGCCATTGTGCTAGGTTCTGGGGAAATTAAGACAAAAATGAAGCAGTCTCTGCCCTTTATTGTAAAGGAAGAGACAATATGCACACATTTTAAGCATAAACCAAATAGATTTTAAAGTAATGGAGGTGAAGTAGCTGCTCCTAAGCAAGTGGTATTTGAACTGGCCTTTGAAGGAAATGAGAGATTCTAAGAGTTGTTGATGAAGAGGCTGTTTCAGACATGGGAGAGATGATATGTCATGAGTGAAGAACATCAGGAAGCCCAGTTGGATTGAAATAAAGGGCTTCAAAAGAGGAGTAATTTATAATAAACTAGAAAATTGGTTTGGGGGCAAGTTGTATAAACATCAAACAATGGGGTTTAATTACCTTAATGTTAGCATTTTAATCAGATTCAGAAGGATGTGTAAATTTAATACACTACTGTGTTTTCGCATGTGATGTTTGAAAAGGTTCAAGGGACATAGATTCTGAGTAATTTAATCATTTTATTAATAAGGCCAGCAGGTTATTAATAAACAGTGGTCGTTTGGCTGTGCCTCTTAGACGAAAGACAATCATGGCAGCCCACTCAGTTTTTATATGCCCTTCAAAACAGTAGGTGGTCCATCAAACAGCAATCACATCTAATTGGTTAACATGATTGGAGGTGGGCTATATTAAAATAAAGGGCTGAATATGTCTTGGATAGGGAAAGTATCTCTATACTAGACCACCCATAACTTTAGGCTATCAGTTCAAAGATTGTATACCCCATGCAGGCCTGAGTAGAACATAATGGGCTTTCCCACTCTAGATTAATTAAATTCCTTGCAAAAACTGGACTTAAAGTCAGGACTTTGGAAGAAGGGGAGGAGCTCTGAATCTCCCCAAGATATTGGTTATTAATAATAATTTCTCACATATATGTGAGTTTTTAATTTTTTTAATAGATTTTTGTTGATAGTTTTGGGTTTTACATAGTCTACATTTTACCTGTGTGTGTATACATATTATGTGTGTGTGTAAAAAATATATATACTATGTGTATGTATATACACACATATAAAATGTATATAATGCTTTAAGATGCGCAAAGTTCTTTACAAAAATTATCTATACAACAGCCTTAGGAAGTAGCTGTTATTGTCTTCATGATACATCCCCACGAAACTGAGGCAAACAGCAGGTAAGTGACTTGCCCAGGATCACATGTCAAGTGTCAGAGGCTGGATTTGAATCAGTTCTTCCTGACTCTGTTGTTAGTACACTATCCACTGTACCACCTACCTTCCTGAAGGAAGGAAGGGTACAGAGAAGGAAGGAAAGAGATGGATGGATGGATGGATGGATGGATGGATGGAGAGAAAAATTCAAGAAAACTAATCAATACACTGAAAAAATCTGACCTTGTAGTCAATGTTTTATACCTGTGAACTTGAACTCCTATTTTTGAGAAGAATGAGGAGAGATGTCTTATTGTATCTTTGGAACCAAGCTTCTTGTTGATAATTTCCCAACATTTAATTTCTGTTGGTGTGCACTTCTTGATATTGTTGGAATCACTTGGTATATTGTTTTCTTGGTTCTGCTTACTTTACTTCATTCCATGATCAGTCTTTTCTTGCTTCTCTGTATTCATACTATTCATCACTTCTTATAGCAATATTTTGTTACCTTCATGTACCACAACTGATTTTGCCGTTCCTCAGTTGATGAGACATCTACTTCATTCCCAGAACTTTTTAACAGAAACTGCTGTTAAAAAGCTTTTAGTATATATAGGGAGCCTTTCTTTTTGTCATTGAACTTCCTGGGGTATATGCCTCATACTGGGTCAAAGGGTATGGATATTTTAATTACTTTATTTGCAAAAATGAATGGCATATCAATGTTCTAGTGTGCCTGTCTCTCCACAAAACCTCCAACACTGACTAGTTCTGTCTTTTGTTATTTGCCAGTTTGCTAGTGGTGAAGTGAAACCTCAAGGTTGTTTTAATTTGCATTTCTCTTATTAGTGATTTGGAGCATTCTTTCATATTCTTGTTAATAGTTTATAATTCTCTTGAGAACTACTCATATCCTTTGACCTATTGGGGAATGGTTTTTGGCCTTAGATATTTCAGCTTGTTGCTTACATATTTTGGATATCAAATTCTTACCAATTAATTGAAACAAAGTTTTTTTTTCCCCAATTGAATACTTCTCTTGTCCTTGATATGTTAATTTTGTGTATGCAAAAGCTTTTCAGTTTCATAATCAAACTTAAACATTTTATCTTTTGTAATTATCTGTATTCATTATTTGGTTGAGAATTCATCTCCTGCTCATAACTGTGAAAGATATATGATCGGTTTCTTTTCTAACTTTTTTATGGTTATATGATCTTAAATATTCAGGTCACATCCATTTTGAATTTACTGTGGAATGTGGTATAAGATGCTGATTGGACTGGGTCTGATTTCTGCCAGATAGCTTCCCAGTTTTTCCAGTAGTTTATAAGAAAATTCTTTCCTATATAATTTGTGTTTGTGAATTTGTCAAACACTGGGTTATTGAGTTTAATTATTTCTGATTCTTCCTTGCTTATTCTGTTCCACTCACATACTTCTCAATTTTTAAATCAGTACCAACTATTGTTGATGATTGTTGCTTCAGCAGGATTTTTTAAGTGAATAAATGAATGGGCTTTATTAAGTACACACTGTGTGCCAGGTACCATGCCATGGAATAAAAGTTAATGGTTACCACACTGAAGTATTCTGAGTTATTTTGCATCTATGTAGAAGATAAATGTCCAACTATTTTGATGTTTTAGTTTAAAAAGTAATGTGTGTTGTGATATATACTAAGGTAGGTTTTTATTTATTTTGGAAAACCACAAATTAATATTTTCTGTGTTATATTTTATGTATTTTGTTAACTGTTTCCAATTACATTTTAATCTGAATAGAGCAACATTGGGAGCAGTGAGCTTGACATCTCTCTTTTATTCTTACAAGTTGGTATTTAAGATATAAATACCTTTTTTTAAAAGAGGAAACGGTATTCTTTCAAGATGTTCTTCTGTATTATCTATCATTGTGGAATTTGTCATTTTTTTTATATCTAGCCTTTTTGTCTAAGTGAAAATTCTAGTGCCACTTTTGCTAGGGAATGGAGTTCTTTTTAATTTTTGTATGGTTACACATGCCTATAAATGTTCTTCCATAAAGTTCCTTTGGCTGCTAAGATGGAAAATAGTGGTAGCCCAAGAGTTAGAAAAGTAAAGTATCAGTGAGAATGCTTTCATGATTGATGAAAGAAAAATTGAACTAACTTAACATTTATTTCTTAAGTCAAGACAACAATTATTACTTAGCACCTACTATAGGTCATGTGCTAAGTTCAGGGATTACAAAGAAAGGCAAAAACAATCCCAGCTTTCAAAGAGCTCACAATCTAATGGAGAAGACAGCATGCATGCAAACAAATATATACAAATAATACACACACATGCCGCGCATGCATACACACACACACACACACACACACAAACTTGCATACACAATAAATTGGAGATTATCTCAAGAGAAAGGCCCTGGGATGAAGATGAGATTTTAGCTGAGATGTGAAAAGTTAAGAAAGTGAGGAGACAGGAGGAGAGAAAGAATTCTAAACATGTGAGACAGCCAGTGAAAATGTTCAGTTAGGAGATGGAGTGTCTTGTGAGGAACAGCAAGATCAGTGTTACTGGATTGCAGAGTGTATGCTGAGGAGTTAAACATGAGAAGACCAGCTTATTGAAGGGCTTTAAAAGCCAAGCAGGATCTTATATTTAATCCTGGAGGTAATAGAGAACCACTGTAATATATTGAATTAAGAGGATGACATGGTTAGACGTATCCTTTAGGAAGATTACTTTGACAGCTAAGTGCAGGAGTACCTAAAATGGGGAGAGTAAGGTAATTTATAGATAACTCTTAGAGACCACTAGTGAGATTTGAGGCATTTTGTGAGTATTGCAAACATGTATTGTGTTCTCTTATTAATTTGAGACTACCAAGAGTAGTTCTATATAAAAGTAAAGAGCAATATCATCATTGACCACAAATCCCCAAAATACCGTTAGGAGAAATTTGGCAATAGAGTCTTTTATGCACACAGCTATGAAATTTTTGTACTCCATGGAAATGAGACACTTGTCTTGGAAATTCAGCAGCTTTACTGGCAGTGATATTTGCCAAAAGGGTGGAGAAACTACTGGCACTTACTCCTGATTAACTAAAGACACAGTATGCTTTACACCCTGCTTATCTTTTTCTGCCAAAAGAAACTTCCAGTTTTTTGTTTTTGTTTGTTTGTTTTGTCTGTGAAGATTTAAGGATAACATAAAAGTAAAGTTAGGTTCTTTGGAGGCAGATAAAATTTGTATCAGATGTACTTTAAGAGATCTTATCACTCCCCAGATATTAGGATAATGTTCTACGTTTTCCTTAGGGGTTTTTAGATTGTTTTTTAAACAGAGCATTTAAAGCGTAGACAAGCAATAATTTCCACATTGTTTATTAATTAAGATACCCAGATTTCACAGTAGAAAAAGAAATGCAGAGGAAAAATTACATGTTCAGAAATAAAATTTCCTGATTCACAGGCTGGCAGCAGTTGTTCTTTTCTGTTAGTAGCAAAGAAAAGGGTAGTTGAAACTGAGTAGCAAGAGTAAGGGCCATTGGTATTTAAAGGAACAGATTGGAAATATATAATCTATTATGTACCTATAATTTTGGAGGTCAGACTTAGTTGGTAGCTGGAGCTGGCACACATGCTTCTATCTGTGATCAAATTGTCAGATTTGGCTTTTTGGCCACCTTTCCTTCTTTTTTTTGTGTAAGAACTTTAACCAAAAGCTAGGACATCTGGTTGCCTACTTAATCCTGTTTGGGCTTCTGAACTCTTCAACTCATTAATAGAATATCAGGATAGATTAGATATCTTAGGTGAGAAATAGTTTTGTAATATTTTTTTTTTGGACACTAGAAAAAAGGACTTTAAAATGGGATAGAGAAGTCCTTATAAGCTGCATGTCAGCCTGCATTTTACTTATTAAGGTGCATTGTTTTCTCTTTTCATTAATCATTATGCCTTCACTTAAACAATGTCTCATCAATCTAAAACAACTACTAAACCTTTTTTTTCCACAAACTGCTTCAAAAATAGTATTATCTACACAGTCTCTTCAAAGTACTTTGTGTCTCATCTATCTGTAATACTGCCTATCTACCAGGGTTGTTTTGGGAATCAAGTAAAATAATGTATGTAAAATGCTTTATAAACCTTAAAGCTTTGGATAACTGTGAACTATTATCTAAATTCATGGTTTCAGAGCTATTGATCAGGCTGTCCCAGACTACTTAAGAAAGAGGACAATTTAAGAATAAAGAGCCAAACACATTTTTGTATCAGTTGACAAATCTAGTTCTAAGCCTTTCAGACAAATCATTTCAGTTCTTCGCTGTTTAAACACTGGATTTTCATAGATTCAATTCTCTTTGTTTAGGGCAACCTTCTTAGTACTTACCATGGAGCTGGTTATTTTTCCTTCAAAGACCTCCTGAAATGCCATATGTTCTTTAAAGGCTTTCTTTATTCAATGAAAGTGTGATGTGACTTGACTGTTGATCACATATTGACTCAGTGTACTTAAATGATAATGTACAAGACAAGTATAGCTTATTATCATTTTCATTATTTTTCTTACTTTTACCTCTTTTATATTTTTTTCTTATGTGGGTGTGTGGTTTGGCGATTATGTTGGAATTAGGTGGAAATCCATGCCTCACTTTCACTTAATCATAAAACTAATCAAAAGGGAATTGGTACTTCAGAGGATTTCTTTTGTAAAACTTTTCAAGTACTTTATGAATTTAACCTTAGTTCATGACTTAGTCCATCATGACTGGTTTCTTCAAAGTATGAATTTCACGTTTTAGGTATTTATGTGGTTAACATTTATAAAATGCTCTTTATTTAGGTAACTTTTTATTCTGTCTCCTAAATAAAAATTCTAGTAAAAAAAAAGCTGAAATTATCATAGAACGCATTCTGCATTTGTAGTCTCTTCATTTTTGACTATATGAAGTGTCCCTAAAGTCTTAGTGCCTCTTTAAGCTTATGTAAAACTTCACTAAGACTTTAGGGACATCCTGTATAGCAAGGGGCTCTAAGAAAGGACAAGAAGGTAGATAATACTAAGAAATATAGAGTAGAGAAGGTTATAACTAAGGTTATAACTATGTAACTAAGTTATACAGAATATCAATCCAGCACACGTGCAGAGCAGTAAAGAATTTCTTTAGTATAGGTCTGAGGAAATGAGAGGGTAAACTGGTCGTAATCAGTTCCTTTCATCACTTCAGATTTTCCTATAAATACACGGTCGCTTTCCTTTCAGGCAAAGTAAGTTAGTTTTTTTGTTTAAATACTGTCTGTGAACTCAAAACTTTTCGTACCCTCGTTGATAAAATGAAGTGCTTGTTAGATAAATAGAAGTTGGTTTTTTGTATTTGATAAATGCTGATAACTACAATAAAATTGACTTATGTGGAACTCTTAGAGTGATTCATTTTTTATAGTAGTTTTCTAAATTATAACTGCTCTTCATGAAAATTATTTTAAAAATGTATATATCTGACTTCTTGTACAGAATATACTGAATGTAAGTTGACTCTTGATAACTTAAAGTCATTGTAAACATCACTTATTCGGTACTATTTCAGTCCCTTTCAAAAGGCATACTAATGCTTTTAAAAAGTATTGAAGACAGTATTACCAAACCCAGTTTACAATTTTAATGCTATACCAAACTATCAAAAGTGTATTTTATAGAACTTGACAAATGTATATTTTGAGAAACAAAAAAAAAATAAGACAGCAAAGGAAAAAATGAAAGGCTGTATTGGCTATATATGTGTATACATAAGTTATATATGTAATTCTATATAATATATGCACATATGACATGTGCATGCATGTATGTGATTATCTGCTTACACATCTTCATTGTGGTGAAATAACTTATCAAAATGCATCTGCTGTAGTCTTTGGCTCTTGTTGCTTATATTCATTTGTTCCTGACTTTAGTCATAAAAATCTTTTTTCCCCCTTCTTCCAAAGACAGAGTTATACAAATACTGAATTCAGACTTACTGGAGATTTTGCTGAATAGCTTTCCTATTGCTTTAGTTTTTCTTTACATTTGGTCTCCTAATCCTTTTATATCCCTAAATATGATGTTTAGCTCTCTTTTTTTTTTTCATTTCTTTGTGACCCCAGTACCTAGAACTTAGTAGGTGTTTAATAAAATGCTTACTGACTCACTGACTTTTTAGAAATTATGATATTCCTTTGAATTAATTATTTAATACAAGATCACTGAATCACCTTTTAAAAAACACATAACTATGAAATTTCATTATTAACATGAATGTTCACATTCTGCATATTGTTGAAACATAATCCCCTGTGTTTTCACTGAAGCAGTTTTAAACATTAAACATATTGATGTACCTTCTCTCATAGGACATCTCTCAATTCAACTTCATCCAAGTCATTCCGGGATCTTTTACTCGAAGAAAAAAAATCTGTTACAAATCACACGCCAAGAAATCACGTCAAAAAAGTTTGCTTTAAAGGAATTGAAGATTCTCAAGCTTTAAAGTCTGTAAGGTAATAGAATAATGATTTGCATTTTCCACTCAGGAATTTTTTTCTGTCTTCTGCAGTATTTTAAAGAGCTTTCACGTCTTTGAAAATGTTATATTTGAGAGTGAGATGAGCCTATTCTTCTAAAAATGAACATTTTCCTGCTAATTTTTAAGAAAATTCTGTCTGAAAACAATCCTCAACTGTTTTCTTTTTTCCCTCCTCATTCTCACTGTTGAATTTTGTCTTCAGACATTTCATGTGTGAAGTTTTAAAGAATGAATATATGTAGAAGGATAACGTCTCTATAGTCAAAAGTAACATTTCTAGTCAAGTTTTCCCATAGTAGAGTACAATAGAATACAGCTTTGTTTTGACACATAGGTAACATTTGTAATAAATAGAAGATATTTTAGTAATCCAGTCTTATTCATATTTATAATATTTCAAACTAGAAGGGACCTCAGACAACATATATTCTGACGTATTTATTTTACAATGAGAAAACCGAATCCTAGAGAAGCACTGAAGTGGCTAGTTTTCGAAGCACAGCTGTTGAAGGCTGAGTTTTATTGGTTGTCCAAGTAAATAGAACATTTTAATATTTGTCTTTCAAATTATGTCTTCCAAAAAGCATAGTTGAACAAACATAATGTAAGCTCCTCTATTTGGTATTTAAAATGTGGGTCCAACATACCTTTCTAGCCTTTATTATGCATTACTCCCTCTCACGTATTTTGCTTTTCAGTTAAACGGGCTTTCTTGCTGTTTCTCACTCAGGAGACTTCATCTCCCATCTTTGTGCTTTTGTAGAGGGTATCTGCCATGCATCAAAGGAACTTCATGCTTAGCTTTCTTAGAATTTCCAGTTTCCTTTAAAGCATGGCTTAACTGCCCCCTCTTACAGGGGGTTTCTCTTGATCTCTCTGTTTGTTAGTGTGTGCCCCCACAAATTATCTTGGATTTATTTTGTATATACTTATATGGTATGTTGTACCTGTTGTCTCCTCAGTGCTTTTGAGGGATAGAGATTGTTTTATTTTTGTCTTTATATCCTTAGTGCTTGACACAAAGACTCTTAATAAGTGATTGTTGATTAGGTTCACTAAAGTATCTTAAGCCATAATGTTTATCTATTTTTGAAATCTCAGGTGCCCTCAAATAAATATTTTGCTTGCATAGCTGATAGTATGTCCATTTTATGCTATGGAGAAACTTTTTTTTTTTAACAATGACTTGAAATATTGAGAGTTCTTGAGCTTGTTAATAAAATGTGTGCATTTATTAAGTTCTAGCTCTAGGGACCTTAGAGGCCACCTAGATCTTTATGAATGAGGAAACTGAGGCTCAGAGAAGCCAAATTACTTTGATTTCATGTCCACTATATCCCTTGCATCTGGAAGGACCTCTAGAAGTCATCAAATCCACTCATAATGCCATAGCTCTATTTTACTTTTTTGTTTTTTAGAGACTTCTGGGGAAGTGAAATTTTGCTTCTTCTGTAATGTATTATTAATGTTGTACAAATTTCACCTAATACTTTCTTACATATCACTTAAATCTTTCTTAAAATGGAGAACTCTTAGAGTTATAAATGAATATAATAACCATTTAGTAGTCATGGTACAATCAAATCAGTAAACACTTGAGTGTTTACTCTGTGAAAGGTGCACTTAACTTTAGTTTCCTCTCTTTTAGGCAAAAAAACCCCTAAAAAACTTAAAGCTTTTAATTCTTTAAGATTTTAAATATTTAGGTCTGATTTCTTTTGGATCTCCCCACGTCTCTCATCCCTCCTCATACTTTACCACAAGTGTCTCAGACATAATCGAATTGCATTTAAAACTGTGTGATCCCATCCAGTGCAAGGAAAATGGTTTCTCTGTGTTATATTGTTTATGCACCAAAAAATTCATGCTTTTTAATGTTAGAATTGCATTGCTGATATAAGAAATAAGCTTTCATGATGGCTTATGGTGAATATTGTATTTCTCAGAACAGATTTTAATGTCGCATATAAATTACTGTTTATATTTTACTTTGGCTTAAACGTTTATATTGTTTTAAATACTATCCCTGGACGTTTTCTTAATTGAATAAATAACATTACACCCAAGAATTTTAATTTAAATGGAACTGGGACAGAATACTTGTTCTATAATTGATAACTAGAATATACTATAGTTTTAAGGCTACTTATTATTTACTTTTACATGAATACTTATTTAATAGCTTTTCCAACTTTAGAAAATAATTTTATACTCTGTGCTGTTGTAGTAGAACCTAATACAATATTACATATCTGTTGGGTATTCAATAACTGTGAGTTGTTTTAAACAGCTGTATGGTATACATAGATGCAGGAATAGCAGGAAGAATATTATTAAAATACAGGCTGGATTATTTTGTTTTGTTTTCTTTTATTTCGTCAAATATATTGACAGAGGGAGCAATTAGATGGTTCAGTGCATAGAGTGCCAGGCCTAGAGTCAGGAAGACTCTTCTTCATGAGTTCAAATCTGGCTTCAGACACTTGCTAGCTGTGTGACCCTGGGCAAGTCACTTAACCCTATTGCCTCAGTTTTCTCTTCTGTAAAATGAGCTGGAGAAGTCCAGTATCTTTGCCAAGAAAACTGATGGGGGGGTCGTGAAGAGTCAGACACAATTGAACAACAGCATATTGACAAAAATGGGTCTAATTGACCTTAATGTGACCTTAATCATGACCTTAATATGTGAAATAGAATACTGACGCATTTAAGAAATATTTTTTGAATACTTGCTGTGTGCAAAATATTGTGCTAGAACCCTATAAAATGTACCAAAAAAAGTATAATCGAGGATCCTTATTCTAAAAGCATTTATTGTCTGGGAAAAGAAAACATAAATAAGTTAAATATCACTACAATACTTAAAACATAAATTAAAAATTATTGAGTGCAGACCTTGTATTTAATTATATGGCAGTGATACCAAAGATAGCCCAAAGGTCATGTGGTAAGTGCTGCCAGATGATTGTTTTATAGGTAATTCATTTGGGCTGAAAAGAAAGAGAATGACTTAAAGAAATGGAGAGGAGGCTGGAAAGTATTCCAGGTCAGCAAAAAGAAAAAGCATGGATAAAGAAATGCTTATGGCATATTTGGTTGACAAGGGAGTAAATCATTCAGGCTGAAGTGTAGAGGGTTTGAGCAGGGAAGTAGTGGGTGATTAGTTGAAAATGAGGTAACATAATAAATAATAGAATTCATTTTTTCCCTTTTTAAAAGGCATCTCAGGAAATTCCACAAATGACCTGAATTCCTGATCATTGTAGAAAACATGCTTTTTCAAGACTAGTAAATAGTTTTAAGAATAGCACTGTGTTCTTGTGTATTTTAGAGTCATTTGCGACCTCTGTTTATTCTTATAAATTTTTAGTTTATAAAACTTTATGAAACCTTCAGCACTCTCATTTGCACAAGTTTTTCTATCTGACATTTATGTTAAGATATTCTTCAGCTTAGAATCTACTTGATAGATGTAATATATATCTTAATTTTTCATGTCTATAAAATATGGAATCATGCTTAAACTTTTAGTAAAAACAGTTATGCATTTCTGCCTCAGGCTATTTACTAACTTATATGCCCCCCCACACACACTTGAATTGACACTCATTTTTACAATCTCTGAGAGAACATAATGATTTTTGAGTTTCTAATTAGTAATGGCCACTAGAGAGGAAAAAGTAAAAAGTCATTTGATTATACCAGTTCTAATTTCTTTGTTTATAGTTAATTAGTTGCTAATTTCTAAAATCTAGGCCTTAAGTTTTATTACAGTGTGAATCAATTTGAAGAAAAACCGGGTTATGTACTTTAAAATTTTGTCTATTAACCTTTCTTTTTTTTTGACTTTTGTTTTTAAAAGACTAGAACTTTAAGGAGATTATCAGCATTTGAGGCAACTATTTTTATTAATATTAGATCCTAAGCATAATGATTCATATTACTTCAATGTTCTAAAAGACCCAAGATTTAATAAATGTTGATTTTAAACTTTGTGCCTGAGTAGATAGTTTCCAGGATTTTGGAAAAAAAATTCTTTGAGTGGGCAACCTTTTTGCAGTGAACTTTTCTGCCTTTTAGCTAAGCTAGTGGTTGGACTTTTTAGGTAATTATAATTGGTTTGGTAACATTCTAGTATCCCTTTGAGAGTAACATACCATTTTGGCAGATTAACTGATAACCAGTGGCATTAGTTGGCAGTGGTCTCATGTGGTAGGAAAGTGACCCAACAGTATTTTATTTAAAAAAAAAACCTAAGGTTTTAGTTGACCTTTTTATTCAGTGGGTCCAGAATGTGGTGTAGTTATATGTGTGTGCGTGCGTGCGTGTGCGTGTGTGTGTGTGTGTGTATCCAGAGGAAGGGAAATGGCAGTCCCTTCTGCTTCTGCACTGGTCAGATCACTTCTGGTATACTGAATTAATTTTGATTCTCTATATCTTAGTAGGGACATAGACAAACTGGAACATGACTAAAAAGTAAATAGGGTTGGGAAACCATCCTATTTAAACTACTATATTGAGAATGGGACAGTAGGTGGTATAGTGGATAAGAGTGCAAGGCCTGGTGTCAGGAGGACTTCTTTTCCATACTTCAAATCTGGCCTCAGGCTATGTGATCCTGGGCAAATACTTAACCCTGTTTACCTCAGTTTCTTCATCTGTAAAATGAGCTGGAGAAGGAAATCTCAAACCACTTCAATATCTTTGCCAGGAAAACCTCAAATAGGATCACAAAGAATTAGGCACAACTGAACAACAACATATTGAAAATAGAATATTACTGAAACCATACTATATAGAGAACTTAGGAAACATGAGCAAAACCAGATGAGAGAGCGTGAAAGGATTGTGATCTGAGTCAATGGAGGACATACCAGATCACTGAAATAAAAGTAGCCTTGTGAATAATTTCATTGCTTTTAAAGACTTGTGATTTCATCAGGGTGGGTGTTCTCTCTATTAATATAGGCTGCATCCCCTCTATCTCAGAATTAATAGATGGTTTTTAAAAAGTTACCTGATGGTAATGAATTTTTCTGAACTTAGGTTGGTCCTCAAAGAACAGACACACAGTGCTTTACTATACTTGTACTTGGAAACATTTCCAGTTGGAAGCAGCTAAGTGGTGCAGTGGGTGGAGGATGGGACTTTAGAGTCAGGAAGATTTAAGTTCAAATCCGGTCTCAGACACTTACTGGTTAAATCATTGAGCATGTAACTTAACTTCTGTCTGCTGCAAAAGGAAGATAATAATAGCACCTACCTCCCAAGATTATTGTGAGGAACAAATGAAATAAATTATATAAAATGCTTTGTAAACCTGAAAGTGATGTAAATACTTGCTATTAATATTATTAGCATCATTATCATTATTAAAGAACCTGCCATAGCTTTCATTTCTTTGGTTATTATCTTGGTAGCAGTTTAGTGCAAAAGAAAAAACATTTGGAGGCAGAAGATTCTCTACCACTTAGTACCTATGTGATCATAAACAAGTCATTTAACTTTTTGGGGCCTTAATTTTCTCATCTGTAAAATGAAGAAGTTGTGCCAAATGACCTTGAAGGTCTCTTCCAGTCCCATATCTATGATGCTAAGAACTAAGTGTCTCTTCATCACATGATGAGACAATGAAATAGAAATGTAATATATTACTATGCGTATGAATAGTATTAATAAGAAAACAAAAAAAATTTTCTGATTTTCAGTACCTTTCAGTGCTTTAAGACTATAATTGTTTTCTACAGGGCCTTCGATAATAATTTTACATTTATAGGTGACATGAATGTACATATGTTCTTTTGTTGGCTTTCTCACTCAGATTTCAGTGAGAAATCAGGATTGTATAGTATAAAGCGCATCTCACTGGTAGTTGTTATGTACATAACTGTATATTAGACATGTCATTCTATTTAATATATCGAGCTTCTGTTTCTTTATGAAATGAGAGGGTGGAATACATAATATTTTAACTATAGATCTTTGATTCTCTGGAGCTTATTTTAGTGATCTGTTCCCTTTCTCGTTGACTTAGAATTTCTACTAATTATTTGTCAGTATTCAGTGCCAGATTATTTTTATAATTGCTTTTGGTATTTGTTTCGTAGGTATTCAACACGAAGTAACCCAGGACCAGAAAGTGACCATACTTCAGATTTGCCACTGCTAGAGAGTCCAAAGTAAGGTTGAATTAACTGGTTCTAACTGCTTTTTTAGATCCTCCAAAGTTGGGATGCTAACTAACCATAGCAAAGGGGTTTTAATAGAAGGAGGGGATGAAAAAAGGCAATTGTATGACTTGAGGAATACTGTCTCGTTTCATGATTTCTCTTAAGTTCCTGTTCCTGGCTGATACCCTTGTATCCCATTCCTATTTAGTCATGAATAGAATGATAGTCGCCACTTAGTCCTCCTTTTTCCTGTCTCCTACCTCATCACTTTTAAAGCTGTTTAAAAAAAATTCTGTGCCAACTTGTTTATTTTGTGAAAATAGCTAAAATGTATTAGTATTAATAAAACACTGATAAAGAGTAGTATATAACATGAGGCTAGGGGCTGGACCTGTTTGCTTTACAAGCCTTAGTTCAGTTGTTTTTCAATTGTGTCTGATTGTTCATTACCCCATTTGGGATTTTCTTGGCAAAGATATTGGAGTAGTTTGTCATTTCCTTCTCCAATTCATCTTACAGATGAGGAACTGAGGTAAACAGGGTTAAGTGACTTGCTCAGGATCACATAGCTATCTGAGTATCTGAGGCCAGGTTTGAACTCACAAAGATGAGTCTTCCTGATTCTGGGCCTGGCACTCTGTATCCATTGCACCCCCTAGCTGCCCTGCAAACCTTAGAATGCTATGTAAACACTAGCTGCTTTTGTTATCATCATCATCATCATCATCACTATTATGACCTGTGATTTCATTGGTATTGGGAAATACTGGATGTGAAAACTCCCTTTTCCAGTTTAGGTCATTAGCACCTTCATTATAGCTTAGAGTCTTAGAATTCTCAAATGCACTGAGAGGTTAAGTCAGTTCCCCAGGGTCACACAAGCAGTATGTGTCAGGTGGAGGACTTGAACTCAGGTTTCCCTGGCTGTAAGATCTGTGTCAAATTGCCTGTCCCTGAAGAACTATTTTATGACTTTGCTTTGAATGATAAATGAAAATTCACGACAGTTTTTCTCTTGTAGTCCTTGGCTGTCCTCATCACTGACTGCCCCTCCTGTGAATGCTCCTGTCACTTTTGCAGCTATTGTGGAAGAAGAGCTGCAGCAAGAGGCAGCTCTTAACAGGATTCGAGAAAAACCATTGGCCCTGATCCAGGTGAGGGAACAACTCAAAG
This sequence comes from Phascolarctos cinereus, assembly GCF_003287225.1. Taxonomy (NCBI): domain Eukaryota; kingdom Metazoa; phylum Chordata; class Mammalia; order Diprotodontia; family Phascolarctidae; genus Phascolarctos; species Phascolarctos cinereus. The sequence continues at coordinate 184,295,213 of NW_027555958.1, forward strand.
CTTACCATTAACTCTTCAGGAAATTATTATTTTGTAGGCAGAAGCAGTCCCTTAGATCAATCTGCCAGATTAGAAGTGTTAAAAACACATAAGAACAAAACTAAATGGTCCCCTAGTGTAAATATTAATGGGAGGGCATTTGGAATATATAATTTAGAAACTTTAAATTGTGAGGAAGTTTTTCTTTTTCTCTAACAAAAGCAGTTTCAACTTAATTCACCAAGTGATTGTTATATGCAAGGTAATATGAAGAAAAGAGACAAACTAGATACAGCTGGTCCTCAAAAAGCTTATAGGCTAAAGTTTGTTTTAGCACTCCCATTTTTTAAAAAGTCATTATTACAGAGTTAGCAATATCTATCTTTCTACTTGATCTCTACAATCTTTAGCTTAAGAATTTAATTTTTTCCCCTTTTTTTCCTGTTTAGGTTGAGGAACGTGCAATACAAGACTTGTTGATCCACTATGAGGCATATGGCAACCCTGATGAGTTCGTCATTGTTGAAAGGGCGCCTCAGGGACCAGTTGCCGTACCTATGTGGAACAAGCATGGATACTGATCTATCACAGATTAGATATGCATACTTCATACACTTAACCTTTATAGTAGAAAATAGGCTGAGGGAAAGAATTCTCATAACATCAACAGTTCATCCTGTAATAAGAGAAGAATTTAATTTGTCCATAGCAGTGATTTTAAGTATAATGCATAATCAAAAGGAGATTTCAGAATTGTGTTTTTAGTAATTCAGAAAAAAATGTATGGTAAACAGTTAACCATGTTAAGTTTAAGTAGAATTATTTACTTTAAGTCAAATTTGCAAGTAAAGGAAAGGATAAGTAATGAAAATATAAAAAGTAACACATTAAAAATCTTCCATTTGAGAATTTGTGATTATTAGTTTAGAAAAATTTGCCAAATGTTTCTTGGTATGCTTATTTTTACCACAAAATTGATATGTTTGAAATAGGGACCCTAACTATCTCTCAATCTACTAATGTGCAAAGTTTGATGATGGCCACATACAGGGGTACATTAAGTAATGAAGCTGAGGTTTTGGATACTAATGCTTCACCACAGCACCTGTTTTCCCTGAGAATATTCTAGGTTGCCCTGCAGTAGCTTGTTCTTCACTGTTATTTAAAGCTTTGAACACAGTGGAAAGGAAGAAGGAGAAATACTATCTCACATAGCTGAAGTTAAAATAATTACGGTTCTCCAGTGCAGTTGGGAGCCCCACTGCCTTTTAAGCCTTTTTGAAGTCTGAGAGATTATCAGTTTCTCTATGTGTTAAAAATTTCCAGAATGAATGTTTAATTATGGATGTATAAGATGACTAGTTTGGAAGAGGGTTGATAAATGGCTTTGCATATTGTGTATACAAACTTTTCTGTGCCTGGTTCATCTGAACAAATTTATATCTAAAAAACAATGTTTGTTAGCCTTATTATAGACTGTTTTCTTTGTCTGAATTTAAATAGGTTTAATTTAAAAAATTTTGCCATCTTGGTCAAGATTCTGGACTAAGTAAAAAGGAAGAAACTACAGAAGTCATACATACATGGAAGAATGGACTAAATAACACACTTTGTTAGAATTAACTTGTTTTGGAAAGAAATGTAGCTACAACTCACTAATAATTTCATGTTCTGCTATACCAAAAACAAACAAACAAAAAAAAACTACCCTCAAACACACAGAAACACAGTAAATATGTAAAGCAGTTCAATAAAAAGTTAAATCTTGATTCACACCAGTGTGTTGAGTATTTTTATTAAGTTTTTTCTCTGAGAAATACTAACTGTATTTATAAATTGGTATTACCATGCATTAAGAATGATAAATAAGATAGTTTTTCAGGTGATTACCTATTCAAAGTATCATTTTCTATGCTTGTAGGTAAGTTATAAAAAATAAAGTGAATTCTATTTCCTCTTACTAGAATTTATACTTAGTAAGATAGTGCTTGAAACCTCAAAATTAGGAATATATAGTTAGTGTGACCACAAATTTGTTCATCATGTGGTAGAACCAGGAGTCCCTGAAAGCTTGAAAAACTTAACCTGAACACAAATAAAAGGAAGTAATACTTTTATCAGGAAACAGCTTAAACTAAATACAAAAGAAGGTAAGCAAATTTTTGCTTGTTTCCTGTGTGGAAAGGTTGGAGATTTGGGGTTTCCATTTGTGCCAGTGTGAATGAGGATTGTCAACATTTCTATTACAAAACTTCCTGAGTTTTGGTGGATGAGCAGGTAGAGGAGGACAGGGTTAAGATAAAGCAGCACAGGAGAAACCACAACACAGGCATTGTAAATGGGTGATTTTCTGTGTGAGTTCTGGGGTGGGGATGAGGGGAATGCTGCCACAAAAAAACTAGTTCATCTTGTGAAGAGTACCATGAATATTAAAAGCATGTTTGGCTTGTGTGCCATACCTGGTTGCTGCTTGTGTTGTAAAATGCAAATTTTCCTTCTAGCTAAAAGACGAAATGAGCTTAAGAAATTTTTATATCCTCTTATTTTATTAGAGTCCTTATTCAGTTTGGAATAATAATTATATAGTTTATGAGAAGCGGCATGGTGTAGTGGATAGGAAGCCAGCATTGGAGTCAGGAAAACCTAGATTTGAGTCCTACCTCTGAAACATAGTGGTTGTATGACTTTGAGGAAGTCACTGGGCCCACTCAGTGACAGGACAATTTTCTAAGATTAAAAATTGCCACTTCATTGATAAGGAAGGAAGTCCTCATAATGGCAATAGATTGATAGATATTTTGTGAAGTACTTAACACTGTGCCAAGTACTATGATAAATGCTGGCTCAAAGACTTTAAAGCAAAAAAAGACTTCCCCTGCCCTCAGGGAGATTATATTCAAATAGCTGAAGACACCACCTGAAAAAGAGCTTTAAAGGCAGTGGGAGTGAAGAGGATTAGGCATCTTCCTGAGGACCTGGTGAAGTCCTGAGTCAGGAGTGGAACTGGGAGAGGACTGAAGGACTAAGCATGGCTGACTTGGGCACTTAAATGGAAATTCAAGAATGAGCTCACCAGTCAGAGGAAAAGACTATGGGGATGGAAGGATATTCCAGGCTGCTGTGGCATGGTGAAGGAATCCAGAGAGTCGGGAGCAGAGCTGAGAGAGGAGCAGCTGTCCTCCACCAGCCACCTTAATCTGTAAAGGAAAGTAACTCTACCCACCAGCCTGGGATCTGAAACCAACTCAAAACTTTCCCAACTGCTATTGTCTTTGCTTGCACATACCACTCTTGCCCTTATCCCAGCATTGTTTTGGAATAATCAGCAGACCTCAATTTTGCCCATTCACCTGTGGAGAAAGGGAAAATATAGAAGGCCAGAACCACTTTCTGCCTGAGATGGATGGCTTTGTCCAGCCTGTAGTACTCTTATACCAAGGAATTCCAAGATGGTAGAAACTGTTAAGAATATCCCCAAACTTATGGAAAACAGCAAAATGGACTCAACCCAGCTAAAGAACTAAAGAATTGAGGTTAATAGGGGAGAGGTCTAGCAAGTGAGCTTTGTACGTGGAGGCATTTAAGGAAAGGGACCAATATGTAGCTGAGATCAGTTCTACCCAGAAATTAATTGAAGCAGGGATTGAGGATGAAGAAAAGTGAATTCTCCAATATGGAGAAGAGGTTGAGGCAGCTTTTAGGTTCAGCCTCAAGGAGTAAATCCACCAACAAAAGAGGAGTGGTAAAGTGAGTGATGGCAACATAAGGCAAAAATATTAAAAATACCGATTATTTGAAGAGGAAGAAAATTCAGTTAAGAACCTAGAGCACAAGGTGATAAATCAGTAGGGAAGATACTTAAAAGGGAAAAAAGACTGCCAGAACATTTAAAAGATTGCAAGTATTTCTAAAATATTGCAAGACAAAGGAAATAGAACAAATACCCAATAAAACAATATTGTAGATTTCCAAGTGAGCGTAGAACCATAGCAATATTCTCCAGAATGGTTTAAGAGACTAACCAGAACTTTGAGAGAAAAATTTAGATTAGAATAAATAGTAGGATTTATGTTCTGTATAGCAGACATGAAATAATTAGTGAATAGAAAAACTTGAATCTACAGCGGCAAGTCCAAAGAGACTAGAAAACAACAGATTGAGAATACAAATGCATTGAAGTGGTGGACAATCTAGAAGAGGAAAAGCAACAAGTAATAACAATAAACACGATTTCTAGGCAAGTAAAACACATAGATCTCAAAGATAGTATATATAAAGACAACTTCAGGATCATAGGTCTCACAAAGAACATGAGGAGTCAAAACCTAAATGCTATAATGCAAAAAAAAAAACCCAAAACAAAACCGTCCAGAACTTCTGAATATAAAAATAAATCACCAATTAAACCGCAATCCACAGGTTACATGGGGGTGGGAACAGAAAAGGAGAACCCTATGTTTCCATTTCTGAGAAACTGGGTAAATTTAACAATTCCAAGGACAAAAAATTGTGCAAGCATCCTTCAGATATAAAGTAAAGGAAATTCAATTAACATAAGTTTATTCTTCACCAACCAGTAACTGCAAAAGTCAAAGGAGCAAACCAAGACAATATTCCCTATAATTCTGAGGCCAATCATCAATGGGAAAAAAAAAATGGACTTCAGTGAAAGAAAGGCAGTTGAAGTGCTCCTAGAAAAAAATAGACTAAGCATATTATCCTACGTGCAAATATCCTAAACCACAGAAACACACAAGGAAAACAAAAGTAATAAAATTACCCCATCTCTAGAGACTCTTCAAAGAAAAAAAAAGCCTAGAAAGGGAAAGCTACTTGTGGGGTTATTCTTTTTAAAAGAACACAAAGGGATAAAGATGAAAGTAGAACTTGAAGAAATAAGAGAAGTGATGTTGGACCTGGTCTGAAATGGCCTAAACCCTGGGCCAGGGTGGGGAACCTGTGCCTGGGCCAAACCCTGTAATCTGAGACAAAATGGGAGAGGGGAAATAGAGGACAGAGGGGAATGTGTGGTAAAGAATAGGAAAATAACTCCTGTAGTCTCTGAGCTAGAAAAGGAGACGCAGCAGAACTGGTGAGGTGGCAAAGGGGAAGGATTAGAATGGAGAAAGGGAGAAATCTTGATTTAATTGTGGAGAGGGTGCCACTAAAGAACAGTCCCATGAAGGGAGAGATATATTCTGTAATGGGAGATGAGGACCTTATAATGGGTCTAAATTACAGGGAAGTTGGTGCACAGGGAGACTACTTCCTTTAGGGGAATGTTGTGACACCATGGACAACGCCCTGCCTCAGGAGAAGGGGATATCATCACTGTTGGGAGATAATTGGCATCCATAAGAGTAGGAAAGCATAAAATGAGGGAAGAGATTGTATTGCAAATGAGAAACAAAAATGATCATAAGGAAAGCAGGAGGTAGAATTGGACCACACCATTTAGGACACAGGGATCTTTCTACCATGGAGCAATGATTCCATCCTCATTACCTCCCTCAGAATCTGATACTTCTAGGAGAGAAGCACAACTGATAAAAAGAGGAGGGAATGAGGGAACAAAATCCATAAGAAAATAATGTAGAAATTGTTTAGAAGAAGGAACTCAAACTTGGCACATTAGAAGTCAGGAGAATTAATTCCATGAGGAAAGCAAAGACATTAAAGAAGGAATAAATGAGTACAACAACCTTGAATCAAAGAATAAAAGTTAAAAATAGAGATTTAGAACAAGGTAAAGAAATCTTCAGAAAAAGGTGTAGAAAAAAAGAAGAGAAGTGTAGAATGGGAAATTTTTATTTAAATCACTTAACTAGGAGGGGGAAAACGGGGAAGAATTAGATAACTAAATAAAAGGAAGAAAGGAAAAGACATCAATAAGTAAAACTCCAAAAATTAGGAAAGGATTGACAGAATGGGAAGGTGGGAGGAAGGGAAAAGGAAATAGAGTCTGTTAAGTATAGGATTGCTTTAAAGTGGGTTAATTAAAAATAATCAGAGGAAGAAAATATAAGCAAAGAGGAAAGAAAACCAAAAATCATCAAAAAAAAATTTTTAGACAACTCTAATAACTTTAAGTGTGAATGCATTACATAATCCAATAAAATAAAATGAGATTAGATTAAAAAACGAAACCCCACAATCTGTTGCTTATAAGGAACAAAAAAGTACAAAGCTTTAATAGCTTGGAACTACACTGACTTTTGTTAACACTTTGTACAGACAAAGAAAGATCTTTGTTAACATAAAAAATGTTCTACCTAAAAACAGAAGCAAACATCATATACAATGGAAATATACTAGAAGATTTCCTAATAAATGCAAGAGTAAAGCAAGCATGCCAGTCTTTGTATGATTTTGTTTTGAAGTAGTTCTACAAATGTTAGCAATAGCAAGAATACAAGAGAATCTAAAGATGTAAAGAGAGGCAACAAGGAAGAGTTAAAACTATTCCCATTTGCTGCTGACATGATGGCTTACTTACAGAATTTTAATAAACTCTCAGAGATACTAGTTGAGACAGTAGCTTCAGCAAAATTTCAGACTAAAAAATAAACCCTAAAAACTCAATACTTTATGTCAATGAATCATAAGAGGTGATAATAGGGAAATCTCATTTAAAATAGCTTTAAGATATGATATTTGGCAGTGTATGTGCCAAAACACATAATATATATATCTATATATATCTATATATATAGATATATATGTATAGATATATATCTATATATATAGATATATATCTATATATATATATAGATATATAGATATAGATATTCAATTACAAAGTGTTTCATAAAGCAATTAAGAATGACTCAAATAACTGGAGGAATATTCAGTGCTCATGGCTGGACTATGCCAATAGAATAAAAATAACAATACTACCAAAGTTAATTCATTACTTTAATGCCATGCCAATCACACTATCAAAGGTATACTTTACAGAGCTTGGTTAAAAATAATAACAAATTTATTGGAAGAACAGAAGATCTAGATTATCAAAGGAAATAAGGACAAAATACAGAAATGAAAGGAGAATAATACTTCCAGAATTCAAACTATAAGTTAGCAGTCATCAAAACTATTTGGTATTGGTTAAGAATAAAGAAGTTTGATCACAGGAGTAAATTAGGAAAATAAAAAATAATGAAACTATGCCCTAGCATTTGATAGACTTGAAAACAAATTGCTTAGGAAAGAACTCACTATTTAATAAGAACTACTGGGAAAAATGAAAAGCAATGTGGCAAAAATTAGTCTTAGACCAATATGTTACATCATATTTCATGATAAATTCAAAGTGGATGTGTGACTTTAATATTAAAAATAAAAAAAAGGATACAAGAGCATTTCTTTATTAGTAAATTCCTACTGAAAAACAAAACAAAGCAAAAGCAGATGACCACATTGCTAACAATACTCCTATCTGCTCTTATGATTTCTTGAAACCATCTTATCTGTCATCCTTTGACCTTTCTGTAGCTGCATTTGCAAATCTGTTCGAAGTTTGCCATCAACAGTGACCCATCCTTACAGTTCTTTTTCCCTATAAATGAGAAGAAAACATTGAATTAGCCTAGCCCTCATGACTGAGAAAACAAGCAACTGGAAAGATAGGCTCAGTAATACAGAGAAAGTTATAAAACTATACCGTATAGAAGACTGTCTTTAAGACTGATGGAGAGGTTGTAAGCCCAGGTGTAGCAGTGAGAGTCATTTCATCAAGGAGTTTCCACAACAAAATAATGTTTTAAGGATTCTTTTTTTATTGCTTTTTTTTTTAAATATTTATTTTTATCTGCCTTAAAAAAAAATTTAAGTTCTGAATTCTTTCCCTCCTTCCCACACCTCCCCCATTCATTGAGAAGGCAAGAAATGTGATATCAATTATACATTTGAAATCATGTAAAATGTATTTCCATATTAGCCATATGGTAAAAAAAAAACTTCAAGAAAAATAAAGTTAAAAAAAGTTCAATCTGCACTCAGATTTTATCAGTTCTTTCTCTGGAGGTGAATAGCATTTTTCATCATAAGTCTTTTGGAACTGTCTTAGATCATGGTAATGATCAGATTAGCTACATAATTCACAATTAATTATTATACAATATTGCTGTTAATGTGTACAATGTTCTGGTTCTGCTCACTTACTTTGCATGAATTCATATGTCTTCCCAAGTTTTTCTGAAACCATTCTGTTCATCATTTTTTATAGCACAAGAGTATTCCATCACTAGAGCAGCTAGATGGTGTGGTGGTTAGAGTGGTGACCTGGAGTCAGGAAGACTCATCTTCATGAGTTCAAATCTGGGCTCAGACACTTACTAGCTGTGTAACCCTGGGCAAGTCAGTTAACCCTATTTGCCTCAGTTTCCCCATCTATAAAATGAGCTGGAGAAAGAAATGGCAAACCATCCAGCATCTTTGCCAAGAAAGCTCTAAATGTGGTCAGGAAGAGTTAGACACAACTGAAAAATGACTAAATTGCAAAAAAATTCCATCGCAATCATATACCACAATCTGTTCAACCATTCTCCAATTGATATGCATTCTCTCAATTTCTAAAACTTTGCCACCACCAAAAAGAACTGTGTTTAATATTTTTGTACTTATAGGTTCTTTTCCTTTTCCTTTGATCTTTTGGAGATGTAGACCTAGTAATAGTATTACTGGGTCAAAGAGTATGCACAGTTTTATTGCTATTTGGGCATAGTTCCAAATTGTTCTCCAGAATGGTTGGACGAGTTAGTTCACAATTCCATCAACAATGCAACACTGTCCCAATTTTTCCACATTCCCTTCAGCATTTGTCATTTTCCTTTTCTGTTATTAGCCATATATATTAGCCATTCTGATAAATGTGAGGTGGTATTAAAGAGTTATTTTAATTAGCATTTCTCTAATCAATAATAATTTAGATCATTTTTATATTACTATAGATAGCTTTAATTTCTTCATCTGAAAACTACCTGTTCATGTACTTTGGCCATTTATCGACTGAGGAATGACTCATTTTTTTTTATAAATTTGACTCAATTCTCTATATATTTAAGAAATGAGACCTTTATCAAAGAAACATGCAATAAAAAATTTTCCCCCTTTCCTGTTTTCTTTCTTTTCCTTTTTTCCCATTTTTTAAAATTTTATTTATTTATTTTGATTTATCAACAATCACTTCCATATGCTTTTGAGTTTAAAATTTTTCTCCCCCTTCCTCCCCTCTACCCTCCCCAAGATGGTGCACAATCTGATATAGGCTATACATTTACATTCCTATATATTTTCACATTGGTGAAGTTTTAAGTAAAAATTAAAACCAATGGGAGGAACCATCAGAAAGAGGAAACAAAACTCAATAGAAGGAGAAAAAAATGATAGCGATTCAACTTCCATAGTTTTTTCTTTGGATGGGAATAGCATTTTCTATCATGAGGCCCCTGGAGATGTCTTAGATCCTTGTAATGCTGAGAAGGGTTAAGTTTAACAATATTAGTCATCGCACAACGTGGCTGTTATTGTGTACAAAATCCTCTTGGTTCTGCTCACTTCACTTAGCATCAGACCATATAAGTTTTTCCAGGTTTTTTTGAAGTCAGCCTGTTCATCATTTCTTATAGCACAATAGTATTCCATTGCATTCCTATACCACAACTTGCTCAGCCATTCCCCAATTGATGGGCATCCTCTCAATTTCCAATTCTTTGCCACCACAAAAAAAGCTGCTACGAATATTTTTGTATATGTGGGTCCTTTTCCCTTTGTGTCATCTCTTTGGGATATAGCCCTGGATCAAAGGGTATGCACATTTTTATAGCCCTTTGGGCACAGTTCCAAAATTGTTCTCCAAAATGGTTGGATCATTTCACAACTCCACCAACAATGCATTAGTGTTCCAATTTTCCCACATCTTCTCCAACATTTATCATTTTCCTGTTTTGTCTTGTTGCCCAATCTGGTAGGTATGGTGTGGTATCTCAGCATTGTTTTGATTTGCATTTCTCTAATCAATAACGATTTAGAGCATTTTTTCATATGACTATAGATGGCTTTAATTTCTTCATCTGAGAACTGCCTGTTTATATCCTTTGACCATTTATCAATTGGGGAATGGCTTGTATTCTTATAAATTTGTCTTAATTCTCTATATATTTTAGAAATGAGGCCTTTATCAGAGAGACTGGTTGTAAAAATTCTTTCCCAATTTTCTATCTTCCTTTTAGTCTTAGCTGCATTGGCTTTGTTTGTGCAAAACCTTTTCAATTTAATGTAATTAAAATTGCCCATTTTTCTTTTCATAATGTTCTCTATCTCCTGTTTGGTCATGAATTTTTCTGTTCTCCATAGATCGGATAGGTAAACTATTCCTTGTTCTCCCAGTTTACTTATAGTATCAACCTTTATATCTAAGTTATGAACCCATTTTGACTTTATTTTGGTATATGGTGTGAAATTTGGGTCTATGTCTAATTTCTACCATACTCTTTTCCAGTTTTCCCAGCAGTTTTTTTCAAAGACTGGGTTCTTATCCCAGAAGCTGGGGTCTTTGGGTTTATCAAATAATAGATCTATTGAGTCATTGACTACTGTGTCTTGCATATTTAACCTATTCCACTGATCCACCTCCTATTTCTTAACCAGTACCAACCAGTTTTGATGATTGCTGCTTTATAATACAGTTTAAGATCTGGAATTGCTAGGCCATCTTCCCCTGCATTTTTTTATTAGTTCCTTTGATATTCTGGACCTTTTGTTCTTCCAAATGAATCTTGTTATTATTTTTTTCTAACTCTATAAAATAATTTTTTGGTAGTTTGATTGGTATGGCACTGAATAAGTAAATTAGCTTAGGTAGGATTGTCATTTTTATTATATTAGCTCGGCCTACCCATGAGCAACTGATGTTTTTCCAATTATTTAGATCTGATTTTATTTGTGTGAAAAGTGTTTTGTAATTGTGTTCATAGAGTTCCTGGGTTTGTTTGGAGGTAGACTCCTAAATATTTTATAATGTCTACAGTAAGTTTAAATGGGATTTCTCTTTCTATCTCTTGCTGTTGGGCTTTGTTGGTAATATATAGAAATGCTGATGATTTATGTGGGTTTATTTTATAGCCTGCAACTTTGCTAAAGTTGTTTATTATTTCAAGTAGTTTTTTACTTGATTCTCTAGGATTCTCTAAGTATATCATCATGTCATCTGCAAAGAGTGATAGCTTTGTTTCTTCTTTGCCTATTCTAATGCCTTCAATTTCTTTTTCTTCTCTTATTGCTAAAGCTAAGTTTCCAGTACAATATTGAATAACAGTGGTGATAATGGACATCCTTGTTTCACCCCCGATCTTATTGGAAATGCTTCTAGCCTGTCCCCATTACATATAATGCTTGCTGAAGGTTTTAGATATAGATATATTATTTTTTTATTAAGGAAGACTCCATTTATACCTATGCTTTCTAGTGTTTTTAATAGGAATGGGTGTTGTATTTTATCAAAAGCTTTTTCTGCATCTATTGAGATGATCATGTGGTTTCTGTTGGTTTTGTGTTGATATGCTCAATGATGCTGATAGTTTTCCTAATATTGAACCAACCCTGCATTCCTGGTATAAATCCTACCTGGTCATAGTGTATTATTCTTGTGATAAGTTGCTGCAATCTATTGCTAGTATTTTGTTTAAAATTTTTGCATCTATATTCATTAGAGAAATTGGTCTATAATTTTCTTTCTCTATTTTGACTCTTCCTGGTTTAGGTATCAACACCATATTTGTATCATAAAAAGAATTTGGTAAGACTCCTTCTTCACCTATTTTCCCAAATAGTCTATATAGTATTGGAATTAATTGTTCTTTAAATGTTTGATAGAATTGCATGTAAATCCATCTGGCCCTGGAGATTTTTTCCTAGGGAGTTCATCAATGGCTTGTTCAATTTCTTTTTCTGAGATGGGGTTATTTAAGTATTTTACTTCCTCTTCGGTTAATCTGGGCAATTTATATTTTTGTAAATATGTATCCATTTCACTAAGATTGTCAAATTTGTTGGCATATAGTTGGGCAAAATAATTCCTAATTATTGTTTTAATTTCCTCTTCCTTGGTGGTAGCTTCACCCTTTTCATTCTTGATACTAGTAATTTGGTTTTCTTCTTTCTTTTTTTTAATTAAATTAACCAAAGGTTTTCTATTTTATTGGTTTTTTCATAAAACCAGCTCTTAGTTTTATTTATTAGTTCAATAGTTTTCTTAATTTCAATTTTATTAATTTTTCCTTTGGTTTTCAATATTTCTAATTTGGTGTTTAGTTGAGGATTTTTAATTTGTTCTTTTTCTAGTTTTTTTAGTTGTATGCCCAATTCATTAATCTCTTCTTTTTCTATTTTATTTATGCAAGCATTTAGAGATATAAAACTTCCCCTAAGAACTGCTTTCGCTGCATCCCATAGTTTTGGTATGTTGTCTCATTATTGTCATTCTCTTGAATGAAATTATTGATTGTTTCTATGATTTGTTGTTTGACCCAATCGTTTTTTAGGATTAGATTATTTAGTTTCCAATTATTTTTTAGTCTATCTTTCCATGGCCCTTTATTACATATAATTTTTATTGCATCATGATCTGAAAAGGATGCATTTAATATTTCTGCCTTTCTGCATTGGATTGTGAGGTTTTTATGCCCTAGTACATGGTCAATTTTTGTGTATGTGCCATGTACTGCGAGAAAAAAGTATATTCCTTTCTATCCCCATTCAGTTTTCTCCAGAGGTCTATCATACCTAACTTTTCTAATGTTCTATTCACCTCCTTAACTTCTTTCTTGTTTATTTTGTGGTTAGATTTATCTAGTGCAGAGGGGGAGGTTCAGGTCCCCCACTAGTATAGTTTTGCTGTCTATTTCTTCCTGTAACTCCCTGAATTTCTCTAAGAATTTGGATGCTATACCATTTGGTGCATATATGTTTAGTAATGATATTACTTCATTGTCTATGGTGCCTTTTAGCAGGATGTAGTTTCCTTCCTTATCTCTTTTGATTAGATCTATTTTTGCTTTTGCTTTGTCTGAGATCAGGATTGCTACCCTGCTTTTTTCTTCAGCTGACATAATATATTCTGCTCCAGCCTTTTACCTTTACCCTGTATGTGTCACTCTTTTTCAAATGTGTTTCCTGTAAACAACATATTGTAGGATTATGGTTTTTAATCCATTCTGCAATTGTTTCCTTTTTGGGAGAGTTCATCCCATTCACATTCACAGTTATGATTACTATCTGTGTCTTTTTCTCCATCCTTTCCCCCTTTATGCTTTTCTTTCTCCTTTTTCCTTTCCCCCTTCACTAGTGTTTTGCTTTTGACCAGCCTCCTTCAGTCCCTTCCCTTTTATTATCCCTTTCCCTTTTCTTCCCCTTTAGTCTTACTGCTTTTCCCTCCCTTCTTTCCCCCTTTTTTTTCCCTCCCTTTTCTTTCCCCTTTTCCCTCCTACTGCCTATAGGGCAAGTTAGATTTCTATACCTAACTGATTATGTTATGCCCTTCTTGAGCCAAATCTGATGAGAGTAAGGTTCAAACAATGCTCCCCTCCTTCTTTCCCTCTGCTGTAATAGGATTTTGTGTCTTTTCCTGTAATGTAATTTACCCTTGTCTGCCTCCTCCTTTCTCAGTACATTTTCTAAGATCAGATTGATCCACTTATTTGGATCCATTTAACCCACTTGATTAGATTTTTTTTTATCATTACATCAAAGTCAACTAATATCCACCCTCTTTATGTATACTCCTTTAACAAGGTGTAATAACAATACAGTTCTCAAGGGTTGCAAGTGTCATATTCCCTTGTAGGGGTTTAAACAGCCCCCCCTTATTAACAACATATTGTATCTTCTGTCCCATTTACCTTTTTAAGTCCTTCTTGAGTCCTGTACTTGAAGATCAAATTTTTTGTTGAGCTCTGGTCTTTTTATCAGGAAAGTTTGGAAGTCTCCTATTTTGTTGAATATCCACTCCTCCCTTGAAAAATGATGCTTTTTTGCTGGGTAATTGATCCTTGGCTGCATTCCAAGCTCCTTTGCCTTAGGAATATCATGTTCCATGCCCTGCGTCTTTTAATGTAGAAGCTGCAAGGTCCTGTGTAATCCTGACTGTGGTTCCATGATATTTAAATTGTTTCTTTCTGGCTGCTTGCAGCACCTTCTCTTTCATCTGGTAATTTTGGAATTTTGCTATTATATTCCTTGGTTGTCAATTTGGGATCTCTTTCAGGTGGTGATAGTGATTCTTTCTATGGTTAATTTTTCCCTTCTGGTTCTAGGACTTCGGGCAGTTTTCCTTTATGATTTCCTGAAAGATACTGTCCAGGCTCTTTTTTTCATCATGATTTTCAGGTAGTCCAATAATTTTTAAATTGTCTCTCCTGATGATTTTCCAGGTCGGTTGTTTTACAATGAGGTATTTTGTTTTCATCTATTTTTTCATTTTTTTGTTTCTGTTTGACTGATTCTTGCTCTCTCATAGAGACATCAGTTTCCATTTGTCCAATTCTAGTTTTTAACAGATTGTTTTCTTCTGTTAGTATTTTTTTGATTAGGCAATTGAAGTTAAGTGACTTGCCCAGGTTCACACAGCTAGTGTCAAGTGTTTGGTCTGAGACCAGATTTGAACTCAGGTCTTCCTGACTTCAGGGCTGGTGCTCTATCCACTGCGCCACCTGGCTGCCCCTCTTCTGTTAGTTTTTGTACTTCCTTCTTCAATTGGCCAATTGTGTTTTTTTGGGACTTGTTTCTCAGTGTACTCTTCTGTTAGTTTTTGTACTTCCTTCTTCAATTGGCCAATTGTATTTTTAAGGGATTTGTTTTCTTCAGTGTACTGTTTTTTAGGGACTTGTTTTCTTCAGTGTACTTTTTTTCCAATTGGCCAATTGTATTTTTGAAGGACTCTTCTACCTCTCTCATTTGACTATTAGACTCCATCTTGAGCTCTTCTAAGAAGGCTTTTTGGGCTTCAGACCAGTTCACATTTCCTTTTGATGTTGCAGATGTGGGTTTGTTGACAATGTTGTCCTCTTCAGAATTTCTGTCTTGATCTTCACTCTTCTCATAATATGAATCTATGGTATGTTTCTTTTTACTCATGGTGTTTCTTTATTCCCTGGCCTTTAAAGAGATTGAGCTCTCCTGCTGGGGAACAGAGGGCACTGACCCAAGCTTCTTGTGTTGGGAGCCTAGGTCTTGGTCACTGGCTTTGTGTGCTGGGGCCTCTTAAGTTGGCAATTGGAGGCTGTAGGTTTCTGGCAACTTACCTCGTGTTGGGCTGGAATCAGCAAGGCTGGAATTTTCAGGCAATTCTAGGTTGCCTGTTTTTCCTTTCCTTTAGCTTTCTTCAGCTCTTTTTAGATGGGTGCTGCAGGGTGTTTATCAGCCTGGGGTCCCCTGCAGTGTTGTCTCCCTCGTTTCTGCTAATGCACTGGGAGATTCCTTTGTGGTAGAGTGCTGTGCCACCTGGTGGTTTTCTGAGCTGGTTTCCACCGGTTGCCCTCTTTCCCCCCCCCCCCCACTGGGCACTGGAAGGTCCAGGTGTTGGTGTTTGCCTGCTCTACCACCTGGGATTCAGGATTTCTTCACAATTGGAGGCTGCAGGTCTCTGACAGCTCACTTGGTGTTGGGCTGGAACCAGCAAGGCCTGGGCTTTAGGAAGACTTTAGGTTGCTTTCTTCAGCTCCTTTCAGATGAACATTGAAGGGGACTTATCTGCCTGGGGCCCCTTGTAGTTCTGCCTCCCTGATTTTTGCTCAGGCACTGGGAGAGCCGTTTGCTGGGCTGCTGTACTGCTGCTCCCCGTCTTTCTTCTGGTTCAGCTGTTCCAGGGTTTTTGTCTGGGGTGATATTTTCTGGGTTTTCAGAGGTTGATAGGGGAGAGTGAGAGCAACTACCTTTTCACTCCGCCATCTTGGCTCCCTGAACTCTGTTTTCTTTCTAATCAACTGCATTGGCTTTGTGTAAACCCTTTTTAATTTAATACAATAAAAATTATCCATTTTACGTGTTGTGGTGCTCTCTATCTCTTGTTTGATCATAAATCTTCTCTGACAGATAAAATTTTCTGTGCTCCCCAATTTGCTTATAATATCACCCTTTACATCTAAATCATTTATCCATTTTGACCTTATCTTTATATACGGTGTGAGATGTTCACCCACGCCTAGTTTCTGACAAACTGCTTTCCAGTTTTCCTTGAAATTTTTGTCAATAGTGACTTCTTACATCAAAAGTTTGCATCTGTGGGTTTATCAAACACTAGATTACTAAGGTCATTTACTACTGTGTATTGTGTACCTAATCTATTCCACTGATCCACCACTCTATTTCTTAGTCAATGCCAGTTTTTTTTGGATAATTACTGCTTTATAATATAGTTTTAAATCTAGTACTGTTATGCTGCCTTCCTTCTAATGTTTTTCACATTAATTCCCTTGATATTCTTTACCTTTGGTTCTTTCAGATGAACTTTATTATTTTTTTCTCTCTCTATAAAATAATTCTTTGGTAATTTTATTGGTATGGCACTAAATAAGTAAATTAACTTAAGTAGAATTGTTATTTTTATTGCATTGGCTCAGCTTACCCATGAATAATTAATTGTTTAGAACTGTTTTTATTTGTTCATATAGTTCCTGAGTTTGTCTTGGCAGGTAGACTCCCAAGTATTTTATGTTGTCTGCAGTTATTTTAAATGGAATTTCTCCTTCTGTCTCTTGCTGCTAGGTTTTGTTGGTACTATGTAGAAGTGTTGATGATTTCTGTGGGTTTAGTTTGTATCCTGTAATTTTGCTGAAGTTGTCAATTGTTTCTACTAGTTCTTTAGTTGATTCTCTAGGGTTCTCTATGCATTTTATCATATCATCTGGAAAGAGTGATACTTTTGTTTCCTCATTGCCTATTTTTATTCCTTCAGTATCTCTTTCTTCCTTGTCTTATTGCGGTAGCTGTTTCTTTTTGTGTGTGGGTGGAGGCAATTGGGGTTAAGTGACTTGTCTAGGGTCACACAGCTAGCAAATGTCTGAGGCCAGATTTGAACTTAACTCTTCCTGACTCCAGGGCCAGTGATCTATCAATTGCACCACCTAACTGCCCCTTATAGCTAATATTTTTAGTACAATAGTGAATAATAGTGATTGATAATGGACATCTGCGCTTCATTCCTGATCTTTGTGGGAAGTTTTCAAGTCTAACCTAATTATAGGTAATGCTTGCTGCTGGTCTTAGATATTACTTATCATTTTTAAAAAGGTTCTATTGATGCCTATACTTTCTAGTGTTTTTAATAGGAATTCGTATTGTATATTGTCAAAGGCTTTTTCTAAATCCATTGATATTATCATATGATTTTTGTTGTTGCTGTTATTGATATGGTTAATTATGCTGATTTTTTTTTTAATATTGAACCAACCTTGCATTCCTGGTATAAATCCCACCTGGTCATAGTGTATGACATTTGTGATATATTGCTATAATCTCCTTGCCAGTATTATGTTTAAAATTTTTTGCATCAATATTCATTAGGGAAATTGGTCTACATTTTTCTTTCTTTGTTTTTGCTCTTCTGTTTCAGGTATCAGCACCGTGTATCTGTGTATGTGATAAAAGGAATTTGGTAGACTCCTTTGTCTATTTTCCTAAATAATTTATACAGTATTGGAATTACTTGGTTTTTAAATGTTTGGTAGAATTCACTTGTGAATGCATTTTGTTCTGGGGATTTTTCTTAGGGAGTTAGCTCATTGATGGCTAGTTCAATTTTTTTTCTAAGATTATTTTAAAAATTTGATTTCTTTTTCTGTTAATCTGGACAATTTATATTTATATTTTTGTAAATATCTATCTCATTTAGATTGTCAAATTTATTGGCATATAATTGGGCAAAATGACTCTTTATAATTGTTTTGATTTTATCTTCATTGGTGGTACATTTACCCTTTTCAGTTTTGATACTGCTAATTTTGTTTTCTTCTTTCTTTTTTTAAATCAAATTAACCAGTGGTCTATCTATCTATTTTATTGCTTGTTTTTGTTTTCCTCATAAAACTAGCTCCTGCTTTTGTTTATTAGTTCAGTGGGGTTTTTTTTACATTCAATTTTATTAATATCTCCTTTGATTTTCAGGATTTCCAATTTGGTGTTTAATTGGGGATTTAAAATTTTTTTCTAGTTTTTTTTCCAATTGTGTACCCAATCTATTGATCTGCTCCTCTCTATTTCATTGATGTAAAATTTTAGAGATATAAAATTACCTTAAGTACTGCTTTTTCAACATCCCACAAATATTGGTATGTTGTCTTATTGTTCTCCTTCTCTTCAATAAAATTATTTATTATTTCTGTGATTTGTTCTTTGATCCACGCATTCTTTAGAATTAGATTGCTTAGTTTCCAATTAACGTTTAATCTTTGCTACCACAGCCCTTTATTGAATATAATTTTTATCCCATTACAATCGGAAAAGGATGCATTTAATATTTCTGCTTTTCAGCATTTATGAGATTTTTATGTCCTAATACCAATTTTTTGTGAAAATACCATGTACAACTGAGAAAAAAGGCATATTCCTTTCTATTCCCAATCAGTCTTCTCCACAGGTCTATTGTATCTAACTTTTCTAAAATTCTATTCATCTCCTTAACTTCTTATTTATTTTATGGTTAGACCTATTTAGTCCTGAGAAGGGAAAGTTGAAGTCTTTCACTAGTATACTTTTACTGTACATTTCCTTCTGTAACTAACTTCATTTTCCCCTTAAAAATTTGAATGCTATGTCATTTGATGCATTTATGTTTAGTATTGATATTACTTTATTATAAATGGTATATTTTAGCAAAATGTAGTTTCTCTGCTTATCTCTTTTAATTAAGTCTATCTTTGCTTTTGCTTTGTCTGAGACATGATAGCTGCCCCTGCCTTTTTTTTTTTTACTTCATCTGAAGCATAATAGATTCTGTTCTAGTCTCTTATTTTTACTCAATGTGTGGCTTTCTCTTTCAAGTATGTTTCTTGTAAACAACATACTGTTGCATTCTGGTTTCTATTCTTCTATCTTTTTCCATTTTATGAGTAAATTCATCTCATTCACATCCACAGTTATATTACTAATTGTGTATTTCTTTCCATCCTATTTCCCCCCTTCTCTCTCTCTCTCTCTCTCTCTCTCTCTCTCTTTCTCACTCTCTCATTTTCTCATTTTACCCAGTCACTCCTCAAAAGTCTGTTTCACTTCTTCCCACTGCCTCCATTTATCTTCCCTCCCTTCTATCAGCTTCCACCTTCTCTTATCCCCTTCCTCTCCTTCTTCTCTGTTGGGTAAGATAGATTTCTATAACCAAGTGTGTATGTTATTCTCTCTTTGAACTAATTTCAATGAGAGTGAGGTTCAATCATTTACCACCTGTATCCCCCCATTTTCCCCTTCACTGTAAAAGCTCTTCCTTACATGCTTCTTTTATGTGAAATAATTTTCCCCATTCTTCCTTTCCCTTTCCCCTTCTTACAATACATCCCTTTTTCTCACCCCTTAATTTTTTTAGATAATCCCATCTTAGCTTATGTCTGTGCCCTTTGTCTACTTATATTCCTTCTAACTGCCTTAATAATGATAAAGTTCTTAGCAGTTACAAGTATCATCATCCCATTTAGGAATGTAAATAGTTTAACCATAATAATTCCCTTATGATTTTTCTTTCATGTTTACCATTTTATGCTTCTCTAGGGTCTTAAATTTGAATGTCAAATTGTTTATTCAGCTCTGGTCTTTTCATCAGGAATGCTTGAAAGTTCTTTATTTCATTATATGTCCATTTTCCTCCCTGGATGATTGTACTCAGTTTTGCTTGGTAGGTTGTTCTTGGTTGTAATCTTAGCTCCTTTGCCTTCTGAAATATCTTATTCCAAGCCCTCTGCTCCTTTAACATGGAAGTTGATAAATCTTGTGTGATTCCAAGTATGGCTCCAGGATATTTGAATTGTTTCTGGCTGCTTTCAATATTTTTTCCTTGACCTGGGAGCTGTGAATTGGTTATAATATTCCTGGGATTTTTAAATTTTGAGATCTCTTTCAGGAGGTGATCATTGCAGTCTTTCAATTTCTATTTTATTCTTTGCATCTATGATATATTGAGGTAGTTTTCTTTGATAATTTTTTGAAATATGATGTCTAGGCTCTTCTTTTTTCCAGCATGAGTTTCTGGTAGGCCAATAATTCTTAAAGAATCGCTCCTTGATCTATTTTCTAAGTTATTTTTCTGATGAGATGTTTTACATTTTTCTTTTATTCTTAAAGAATCTTTTGGGGCAATCAGATGGCACAGTGGATAGCACACCAGACTTGGATTCAAGAGGACCTGAATTCAAATCTGGCCTCAGACCAAACACTTGACACTTACTAGCTGTGTAACCCTGGGAAAGTCACTAAACCCCAATTGCCTAAAAAAAATAATAATAAAATTAAAAAAAGAATCTCTCCTTGATCTATTTTCTAAGTCGTTTTTCTGAAGAGATATTTTATGTTTTCTTCTATTTTTGGCTTTGTTTGATTGTTTCTTGATGTCTCATGGAGTTGTTAGCTTCTGGTTGCTTAATTCTAATTTTTAAGGAATTATTTTATTCAGTGAGCTTTTGTTCCTCTTTTTTCCATCTGGCTAATTCTGCTTTTTAAGCAGTTATTTTCTTCAGTGAATTTTTGTACCTCTTTTATCATTTGTTCAATTCTGCTTTTGAAGATGTTAATTTCTTCAGTATTTTTGTGCCTCTTACTAGGCTGTTGGCTCTCTTTTCATAATTTTCTTGCATCAATCTCATTTCTTTTCCTAATTTTTCCTCTTTCTCTCTTATCTGATTTTTAAAATTCTTTTTGATCTCTTCCATGAATTCTTGATGATGTTGTGTCCAATTTACTATTTTTTTCCTTTAAGACTGCTTACAGTTGTTTTGACATGAATGTCATCTTCTTCTAAGTTTGTATCTTGATCTTCCCTTTCTTCATAGTAGATTTTGTGTTCAGATTATTTTTTGTTGTTTATTCATTTCCCCCAGACTATTTCTTAACTTTTAACTTTATATTAAATAAAGTTAGGTTTTGCTGCCAAGGTGGAGGGGACACTGTCCCAAGCTTCAGGATTTTTGTGCTGCTGTTTTCAGGCTAGTTCAAAGTGGGGTCTATAAGGTTTTGGTTCTTCTAAGGTGGTGTGATTCAAGGAGAGATATGTTCGCTCCTTTCCTAGCCAGCCACTGGTATTTACACAGGAAAAGCTCCTGCTCCCCTGAAGCAGTTAATACTAATGCTTCTTTCGACCCTACCAGGACCCTTGCTTTCTTGTGAGGGTCTGTGCTCTTTTCCAGGCTGGACTCGTGACAAGGATCTGCTCCCCTGCAGTGGCAAGCACTGGTGCTCCTCTTCACCCTGGGCAATGCAACTGGGTCCTGCACCCAGTGGAAAGGGTCCCCTGTAATTTCTTTCTGAACAGTTGTCCACTCCCTCCCCCCCTTACTCTCTCTGCTCTGAAAGTTCCCGCAGCTGCTGCTACTGCTGCCACTGTCACAGGCACTTCCAGGGCTCACTACTGGTGTTGCTGACTGTATTCTGTATCAGCTCCCAACTCTCCTGCCAACCTCCTAAGTTGTCTTGAGCTGGAAAAATGTTTCACTCTGACCTTTTCTTAGCTCTGCCACTTGAGAATTCAATTGGAGGTTTTTATTTTAAAATTCTTTGGAAGGAAATTCTGGGATAGTTAACTGAGCTTCAGCCTTCATTGTGACATCTTGGCTCTGCCCTGCACACCACATTGATTAAGCCAGATACCACCATACTAGACTAATCCACACTTTAATGTGAGTTCAATGAAATTGCCCAGCCCCAGAGACAAGGTCAAGGAAGAGAAAGTGGCCACCAGTTTATGTAGGAGGAACCCAACAGTATGTACCATGATACAGCATTATCTGAAACAAAAGAAAAGAAGCAGCTTATGTGAAAGCTGAGAGAAAGATTAGTTATAACAATCTCCATTCATTTAAACTGAGAGTTAGATGGATTAGGAAAAATAAACAATCTAGAAAAGAATACAACACAATAAATAGTGTGGGAGGCAGTAGGTGGTGCAGTGGATAGAGCACCAGCCCTGAAGTCAGGAGGACCTGAGTTCAAATCCGGCCTCAGACCAAACACTTGAAACTTACTAGCTTTGTGACCCTGGGCAAGTCAGTTAACCCCAATTGCCTAAAGAATAAATAAACAAACAAACAAACAAATAAATAAATAGTATGGAATAAAGGAAAGAAAACAAACTTATTTATTGAAAGGGAAAGCAAGGCAATAAGATGGATGGAATTCCCCCAAATGAAAGCAGAACAATAGCAACACAGACAAAACCAAAAATGACAGAATGGTTTGAAAGAGTAATGCAAAATTTGAAAAAACCAAGGATGAAAATTAGGGGAGAAATCAAAACTCTCAAGAAATAAGCAATAATTAAACATTTTATGCTATAATATTCTGTGAATCAGTTAGAGAGAAATACAAGGATAGCACTCTACAAGCTCAAATGAAATTAGATAACATGAATTCATAGGGGGCCCTGTCAAGATAGTTATAGGACATATTCTAGCACTGTTCAGCATTTCATCAGTGTGAGGAAAAGAGTCATAGAGTCAAAGTGATCCAGAGTTGTTGTTGTTTTTTATTCACCAGACTATGTTGATTTTATTTATCTTTAATATTCAAGCATGCATTTTTTTCTCCCTCCAATTACCTCACATTGAACAATTTTAGATATAAAAAAGAAAAAAAGAAAATAATCATAATGAGTATGCCCAGTCAAGCAAAACAAATTTTTTATTTAGGTCATGTCCAAAGATGTATGCTTAATTCTATATTTTACATCCATCACCTCTCTGGCAGGAGGTGAGTAGCAGGCTTCATCTTTGTGCCTTTGGAATAATGGTTTGTTATTGCATTAATCAGAGTTCTAAAGTCTTTCAAAGTTCTTTTTCTTTATAATAGTATGGCCATTATATAGATGGCTCTTCTAGTTCTGTTCCTTTTATATCAGTTCATATATATCTTCCCAGATTTCTCTGAAGCCACCCCTTTCATCATTTTTGCCAGCCAGGGTCAACTTTTGGCAAAGTATGAACCAGGACAAGACAAGGGGACAAGGACTTCAAGAGTAAAGGAGGGGTAACCTCAAGCTGATTAACTGTATCATCATAATTGGGAAGGAAGGAAAGTGAAGACAGAAGAGGATAGAAGACCTAAATCAGTACCAAGGAATGGAAGGACTATTTTTAGCTGAGATTATGTGGAATAGTAGTAATTGAGTATATTGAGGAATTGAGAAGCCAGGATGTTTATGTGAACACCAATGTATATGTTGAGGTTCAGTCATATAAAGGCAGGGACTGGGCAAGCCAGAATCAGGCCATTAGTCAGCTTCTGAACTCCTTGAGAAAGGAGGGAGAATGACCTTGACTTGGTAGAGAAACTGCTACCCAGAACTGAATCAGGGGATATATCTAGATCGTGTGAACCTCACAGAAGGAGAGGTTGTTAGCTAATAGTAGTGGAGGAAAGATCAAGAGGGGAAGAGGTTTAAGAAGGAATATTCATTAATGGTCAAATGGGGATTCTAGAGGGTGTGATGGCTGGAAAGTAGGGATGGATTGAGACATGGGAGGAATATGTCAGAGGCAGATGGGCATAGGAATGGGAAGTGGTGGCAAGAGAAACAGGTCATCTTAGTATAGGAAATTCAGGAATTCACTATCATTGGGTTTGAAATAATAAGAGTTGGGTGTTCGCTAGCTATAGGGGATGTGGTAACTTTTCCTGGGGCTCACACCTTCACTGATACAGACTTAGTCAAATCATCTCTAAGAGCTGGGGTCCAGTTTCTGGTTTTGAAAATGGACGTTAGGATCTGATGTTTATGGCTCAGGGCCTGAGTTAGTCTAGAAGGTAAAATCTGAGCTATGTTAGCTAAGCTGATTATGTCTTTGAAGAAATGAATCCCATAAGAGCTGAGGTAGCTTCCCTGGATGCTAGACTTGAGCAGTGCAGTTGGCTTCTTGTCCATGCCTTGTGGAGTCTCAACTATGTGTCTACACACATACATATAAAAGAAGCTAACTTGAGAAGGCTAAAAGGACCAACTGAAGGGGAAGTTAACACTTTTTAGAGAAGTTAAGATTGACATGTTGAGCCATGAAGGAAGACACTGATTCTGAGAGATAGAGGTCTAGTTTTCATGTAGTATGAAATTTCATATAGTATGAAATGAGCCTATCTTGCTTTTAATTATCTTTGTAGGCTAAGAATCCCTGCTCCTGTATAATATATAAATTCCTTAGACTTTTTTGTGTCATAGATTTCTTTGGCACTCTGGTGAAACTTAGGTACTCCTCAGAATAATGTTTTAAAATGCATAAAAATTCAAAGGATTGCAAAGGAAACCAATTATATTGAAAAACAATTATTAAAATAAAAAAAACCCAACCAAATTCATGGACTCCTGGTTAAGACTCCCTAGAAACCACAAAGAACCACTGAAAATTTTGTGTTTGTTTATTTGCTTGTTATTACCAGATCTGCATTTTTGTTTTTTTATTTAAAAAAAAATCTCTTAATTTTTTTTTTCAGATCCAAATTCCCTCCCTCCCTCCCCTTTCTTCCCCACCCATTGAGAAGGCAAGAAATACAATACCCATGATACATATGAAGTCATGCAAAACATTTTCTCATTAACCTCATTGAGACAAAGCAAGAAAAATAAATAAAGAAAAATATGTTTCAATCTATACTCATAGTCCATCAGTTCTCTCTCTGGAGGTGGATGGGATTTTAAAAAATGAAACCTTTGGAATTATCATGTATCATTATGTGTTCAGAGGAGCCAAGTTGCTCACAGTAGATTATTGTTTGCAATATTGCTATTTTTGTGTAGACTCTTCTCCTACTTCTGCTCACTTCACTTTTCATAAATTCGTATATCTTCCCAGGTTTGTTTTTTCTGAAACCATCCCTTTCATCATTTCTTATAGGACAATAGAGCTTTACCTTTGGTAGATTATTTTTGGCAGCTTTGTGAAGAACAGATTAGGAGAAATTATAAGAAGATAGACCGATTAGGAAGCTATTATGGGCTATAGGTGAAAAGATGATTATCACCACATGAGTGGAGAAAATAGATTAACAGCAAAAAATGTGGTGCATGGGTAGAATTGACAATAATTAATAACTATCAACACATGGGAGAGAAAGAGAAAAATCTAGGATATTAGAGAAAGAAAGAGGAGAGACAGAGAAACAACAGACACACAAAGAATATGGTCAATGGGTAAAACTCATAGAGGAGGAGAAGGTAAGAAGGGATGTAGGGAATAAGTAAAGGGATTGGCTTTGGCAAGGATAATGGTGCCCTTTTTTCACTGATAGCAGTAAAGAAGAGGATCACTTAAAATTTATAGGGGTTTTATGGAGTAAGGGAGATGAAGAATCTCATGCTAAATAGTCCAATTCTTTTGCTAAATAAATTAGCAGAAACTATTATGCCCAGCTATATGCCAGTAAACTTGAACATTTAAATGAAATAGGTGAATATTGATAAATCTATGATACTCAGATTGATAAAATAGAAAATTGTGTAAATAAACCAATTTCAGGACAAGAAATTGAACAGATCATTAATGAACAGCCACATAATACAAAAAAAAAATCCACAAAGACCGGATTCATGTGTGAATTCCACAAACATATTTATAGAACAAATAATCCCTACACTATGTAAACTTATTTCCAAAATAGAATATAGTAATATTCTGTACTGTTCTTTCTATAGAACAAATTTGATCCTTCTACTTGAACTAGGAAGTATAAGGCAAAGAAAAAGAATTATAGACCAATTTTATTAATGAGCATTGATACAAAAATATTGCTAAGTAGAATATAACAAGATGAAAAATTATTCATTACACCTAAATTGAACTTAAACTAAAAATGAAATGATCATTCACCATTTGGAAAATAATTCACTTAATAAATTATATCAATAATTAAAATAGTGAAATCCATTTGATTATTTTGGTAGATACAGAAAAAGCCATCAATAAAATATATACTTCAATTTTGGAGCAAAGAAGTACACCCCGACCATTATCATTCAAAATAACTCAGAGGTATTAGCTACAGTAATAAGTCAAGAAAAATAAATGAAAAGAACAAGTACAGGCAAATTGAAAACTAAAATAACTCTGGAATATGATGGTATTTCAAAATGTGAGAAACTCAACAAAAGATTGAACAATAAGTTTAAGCTAGCTAATTTCAACTGGGCACTCACTTCAGGAAGGCAATCATAATGTTATAACACCATAGATTGAGAGCTTAAAGGGACCTTAGTGGCCATGGAATTCAACCCCCTTGTTTTATAGATGAAGAAACTGAAGCAGAGAGAGGTACTTCTCATTCCTAATTGATTCATAACCCCACTCATCACAACAGTTATTCCATACCTTTTTTTCTCATCAAGCCTCCCACTCTACCCCTACTTCCCCTCTCTCAGCTGAGGGCTTTGTCTAATGTCAGTGAAAAAAAATCGAGGCCATTTGACAAGAACTTCTTTTCCCTTCTTCCTCATTTCACATCCCTCATTATCTTTTCCTTCTCTCTAATCTGTGATGATAAAGTGGCTTTTCTGATTGCTCCTGATCTCATCCCTTCCCATCTTCTCCAGCATATTGTTTTCCCAACATTCCCACTCTCTCTACTCTTTCATATCAATGCCTACCAAAATTCTAGAAGTAATAATTAAATCAGTGGCCCACTCCAGTCCATCCTCCACACAATTGCCAAGGTGATTTTCCTTAAGCATAGATCTACTCATGTCCCTTACTTATTCAATACACTTCAGTGATTCCCTGTTATCTCTAGGATCAAACATAAACATATCTATTTAGCTGTTAAAGCACTTTACAATCTAACCCCAACCTATCTTTCAGTTTCATTATATATTATTCCCTTTCCCTCACTCTGTGATCCAGCCAAACTGGTCTCCTCTCCCTTTCTCATATATAGGAATACATCTCCTATCTTTATGCCATTGTACTAACTATTCCCCATGCCTGGGATGCACTCTTTTTTACAGAATTTTTTTTCTTCCTTCAAGATGAAACTCAAGCAACACCTTCCACATGAAGCCTTTCCTGATTTCCACAACTTCTAACACCCCAACTCCCACCTTCTAACTGCCATCTTCTATTTATTCACTTTATATATGTATATATATATATATTTTTTTTTTCCTGTGTCTACTTACATATGTTCTTGTTGGCTTTTCTGTTAGAATGTAAACTTCTTGAAAGCAGGAAATGTCACAGTCTTTGGGTTTCTACTCCTAAACATAGCGTAGTACCTGGTAATAATAGGCATATAATAAATGCTTACTGATCAATTTATTATTTTGTGACCACTCAGAAAAGGATCACAGATTTGGAGTTGGGAGGGTCCTTGGAGATCATCAATCTATCCCTTTCCTCATTTTAAAGTTGAAGAAACTGAGGCATAGGCGGGTGAGATGACTTGCATACAACTAGCAAGAAGTGGGGATAAAATTTGAACCAGATCCTCTTTCTCCAATTCTAGCACTCTTTCTGCTATATTAGGCTATCTCCCCAAATGGGTGAGCTCTGGTAGCCAGCATTAGTTTACAAAGAATAAGTCTTTCTAACCTTTATTTCTTTCGGTTTTGGTTATGGTTACATTATTTATTACTACATAATGAGTAACTTATTTTTTAGTGCCTTTCATTCCTTTTGAGTATCTTTTTCAGAGCAGGTAGAGGAATGCCAGAGACACAGCATAATCTTGATTTCACCAAGATATTTGCAGAATTATCTCATGATATCCATATGGCTTAAGTGGAGAAATGAGAGTAACAGTATAGTAAGGTGATTTCTTATTGACTGAACAACTATATTTCAGTGTTGATTAATGTATCTATCACCCTGCTGAAAAGTGTCGATTCCTTTTCCAGTTGGCTCTTTCCAGTTCAACATTTTCATCAGTGACTTGGATGAGTATGAGCTTATCAAATTTGCTGATTACACAAAACTGAGAAAATTAGGTAATAGTTGGATCAGAAAGTCAAGAATCAAAATTATATTGACTCAGCAGAAATGTTAGGCTGAGACTAATGACATGCATTTAACAGTTCAATTTCATTTTTAAAAAAATTTATATGAACATAAGATGAAATTTACTTAACTTGATGGCATTACATTTTGAAATGGGGGTTTTAGTTAACTCCAAGATCAATATGAATACATGATATAACCAACCTTGGGGGAAAGGGAAGGAGGATAATGTATAGAACACAGTGTTAAACTTGAGTAGATTTCTGTAATTGCTTCTGGGCATCCCCCTTTAGAATAATATATGGTATGGTGGCTTCGAGATACTGTTATTTTTGCCCATGTAGGTTTTGTGTATTCACATGGTTCTGTCTAGATGTGGCCCAGGGAGGCAAGAATAAATATCTCCTTAGTCTCCCCTAACCCTTCTCCAAGGAATACTTTGAGAGGGGAAGCATGAGGTTGGGGCCAGAGGCTAGCCCCTCTGCTATCTTCAGAGAAGAAGAGGTAAGTAGCTAAAATGATATTTGTCTAGAGGAAGTAATTTTTAGATTCAAGCTAAGCTCCTGATCACTATTATTTAACAAGAATAATTATCCTATCTATCTATCTATCTATCTACCTATCTACCTATCTATCTATCTATCTATCTATCTATCTATCTATCTATCTATCTATCTACCTACCTATCTATCTATATCTATCTATCTATCTATCTATCTATCTATCTATCTATCTATCTATCTATTGGTCTGTCTGTCTGTCTATTTATCTAACAAGGCTTGACTTCCCACCAAATGTCAGTTCTACAATGATTACATATAGCAAATAGCAAATAAACCCATTTATCCAAGTTGCTAGCAAAACAAAAATCAGCTAGCTTGACCTTGGGCAAGTCACTTAACCCCATTGCCTCACCAAAAAACCCCCCCAAGCCCCCAAGAAACAAAAATCAGAAAATATACATGGGAGAGTATATATGCCAGTCAAAACAAAGTGAAGGAGGCCTTCCAATGAGCATTTCCCTGAGCTATCCCAAGGGAAAGAGTCTTCGATTTCAACCAGGGGGAAATTACCCCAAATCCCTAGTGTAGTAAGCTAGAGTTAGGGACATGATAGTAATTGCCAGCTTTTCTACGTGTCTGCTTCTTCCCAGAGTCCTTCTCTTTTCATGGACCTGAAGAGAGGTTGGAATCACATATCTTTTTTCTCAATACTAAAAGCCAGAATAGTTGGAATCTCTCATCCCTCTCATTCTCACCAACTCTACCCATCCCTCACTCAGGCTCAGGGCACTGAATAATCAGTGTCCACCAATGAGTACAGGAAGTCTTATACAATTGAGGCAACCTTTTGAGTCAAGGGTTACAATGACAAAAAAGAGTCCAAGGGAAGACTATGAGGATGATGAGATTCGGTTCTGAAGCAACTGGGGATTGTTTAGCCTGGAAAATATCTTCACATGGATGTCCTGTCAATGTCTCAGATTTAATTTGTCTGGAACAGAACTGATAACTTCCTCTTTTACTCTCCCTTCTTACATAAACCTGTGTGTTTCCTCCAAAATATTTTATTTCTCTTTTTTAAAGTCATATTAATATATTTTGTTTTTACATTACAAACTTTTACTGACTATTCCCATCTATCAGAGTTCTCTTGTAACAAAGTCAAACAACTAGGTAAAACTAAGAACCTAATGACCACATTTGAAAGTGTATGCAAATTCCACATTTATACCTACCCATATTTCTATTTAAAAATAAAAATAAATCAATTGAAATCCATTTTCTCTCCCTCTTAAGTCCCACTCCATTGGAAAAAAAAAAGAGAAAAGAAAAAAAATTCCTTGTAACAAATATGCAAAGTTGAGCAAAACAAATTCCCTCACTGACTGCATACAAAAATGTATGTATGTGTACATACATGCAGAAGCAACAACAACAAGAATGTAAGCTTCTTTAGAGCAGAGGCTGTTTCATTTTTGTCTTTGTATCTCTAGTGGCCAGCACATAGTAGGTACTTAAATGATTATTGAAGTGACTTGAACTGAACCTAAATAATCAATATAAGGAAGACTATGTATGAAGAATACTTAATATCTAGACTATGATATAGTTAGTTGTATGGACAATCCACAGTTTGTCTGTATACGTATATGGGACAAACAATGCTAATGGACAGTGAATTGTGCCAAGAACTGAACAGGAGAAGAGTGGGCTAGATTGCCTTTAGGAAATTACGTTGTCCTACAGGAGGCCTTTCCAGGTTCCTTCCATTGCTAGTAACCTCAACTCTGAGATTGCCTTCCATTTATATTGTAAACATATATGTGTCAAATGTTTTGCATATTAAAATGTGACTAGCTTGAGGGCAGGAACTGTGTTTTTGTTTTTCTTTGTATTTCCAGAGCTTAGTACAATGTCTGGCACTTAAAAAGTGCTTAATAATGTCATCTTCTTTGTTGACTGACTGACCCAAACTTCTCCCAGAAACAAAGGTTGATATTTTTTTTTCTGTTACCATGTTGTATTTTTTTTCAATTTTATAACGTTTTTATTTAAAGTTTTGAGTTCCAAAATCTGTCCCTCCCTCCTTCCTTCTTTCCCCCCTTCCTGAGATGGTGAGCAATCAGATATAGGTTATATATATGCAATTATGTAAAACATTTCCATATTAGTCATTTATCTGTACAAAAATATTTATAGCAGTTCATTTTGAGGAGGCTAAGAATTGGAAATTGAAGGGATGCCCATCAACTGGGGAATGGCTAAACAAGCTGTGGTATATGATTGTAATGGAATATGATTGTGTTATAAGACATGACAAGTAGAATGATTTCAGAAAAACCTGGAAAGACTTACATGAACTGATGCATAGTGAAGTGAACACAATCAGGGGAACATTGCACACAGTAACAACAATATTGTTCAATGAAGAATTGTGAATGACTTAGCTATTCTCAGCAGTACAACAATCCAAGACAATCCCAAAGGACTAATGATGAATCATACTACCCGCCTCCAGATATTTTAAAATCAATGTTCTTGTAGTGATGTTGTTGTAGGGTTCTGAGTAATGGAACACCATAGGCTCCAAAAAATTGAAGTCAAATATTACACAAATCTTACTGGAGAAGCACATGGCTGGCATGAGCATATTGTACCACATTGTAAGTGGAAAAACTAAATAGATGCTAACACAAGCAGTCTGGTAACACCAACAGAAGGCAAAGGACACTGGGGTCTTCCAGTGCTGGAAGTATGAGGGCCTTGGCCATATGCGTCCCATAAGTATATGCTTCTCTAATAGTATATTCTGAGTGTGTGCCTGCTCTTTCCACTAACGCTGTGCATGATTATAGGAGAACATCTCAGGTTTATGAGGGAAATGTTTTGCTATGATCATTCTTATAATGCCTTCTGAATAAATGCTTTTGTTGTGAGCAAATTGTGTCTATTTGCTGGCTATCAAAGGTGAGCTTATCAGTGGGAGCTTGTCAGCCATGGTTTTAGGAGTATGGATCCATGTGCCTTGAGCCTGCCATATCCCTAAGGACTCAATCTGAGTATATGAGGTAGAGGGGGTGGCCATTAGAGGTTGTACTTATCTAGATATCTATGTGCTGTCTACCTCAACTAGACTGTAATCTTCTTGAAGACAGGTACTATTTCATGTTCATTTTTGTATCCTCAGCAACAAAGAAAACTAAAAGACAGACAGTGCTCTCAAGTAGGTTACAGTCTAATGGGGGAGACAACACAAATAACTTTTTATAACCAAGCTATGTGCAGGATAAACTTGAACAATCAACAAAGAGTGGGTACTAGAATTACAGGGGTTCATGAAAAGGCTTCTTGTAGAAGGAGAGATCTTAAATGGAGCTTGAATGGAATCAGAGAAACCAGTGTCTACTTCATTAGAGGTGCTAAATAAATATTTGTTGCTTGATTGGTAGAGGGAGTATGAGTTGCCTCAGTGAAACAAGAGCCCATACTGATGAAATTAAGGATCCTTCCGAACACTGAATTGTAATTTGGCATCAAAGATTTAGAGCAAAAAGGAACTTTGAAGGTCATCTTGATCAACTCCTTCAGTTTACAGATATGGACACTGAAGCCCCAAAAGGTTAAGCAACTTAACTAAAAGTTCCATAGTTTCATTCTACTTATGGAGCAGAGCCAGGATTTGAACCTGAATATTGAAACTCTCCAGTATACTAGATTTTGTACTTACAGTTGAGGTGTTTTGAATCCTGTTCTTGGTTTTAGAGTATAAACTAACAATTTAAATTGCTTAACTTGATGAAACCTTCCAATGACTGGTTTGACCCTCACTAGAGTATGAACAGCTTTGCTTCCAGCTATATCATAATGAATAAGTCTGAGGAATCTGGGTGTAGTGGAGTTCTGACCCAGCAAACAACAGATTTATTGTGTGCTGTGAATACAAAATTAGATGAAATAGTTCCTAGTTTAAAAAATTCCACCCTTAAGTGGAATAATATTGGCTGTGAGAAGTTGAGCTTGGTTTCAGAGGTTAGCAAAATGAACTCTACACTGTTTGCATTTGGAGTATGTGCTAATAAAGATAAGGATTTTTCAACTGACTTGCTATTCCATCTTTCAGTTGGGTATAAGTGTCTTGGAATAAGGATTTTGTAACATATTAAGCAAACTGCATTATGAATGTGTTCAGAAGTCTATACCAGAACAAAACAAAACAAAACCCAATCCAACCACCCTGTTGAACATTAAATATGAATGCAAAAGTCCTACTTTTCCTGCATTTATGCATATGAATGCCAGGTTCTACACAAGGCAACGCCTTATTGTTTAGAGTCATATCAACAGATGGCATATTGGTTTATAATTTTAAGACTTGAGTGGAGTCATGACTGTTAGCTCAAGAGTTGGAAACTTAACAAAAGACTTTTGTACAGGGCACAAAAACATCTGAAGTTGCTAGATGGATAAGCGTTTGAACAGAATTACACAAAGTGCTTTTGTCAACTAATTTCTTTTTCCTTTTTATTCATTTTATCATGACCTGTGTAAACTTCAAAGTTACTTGGTGGGGTGTGGAGCAGGTTTGAAAAAGCAGCAAGCACTTCTTTAGAGAACCAGTTCTGGACCATAGTTTTTTGAAATTTACTGGAATAATCTAACTACCTAATACATGTTCCAGAAATTTTGAGAACTAGACCTGCAGTGCTATATGGTAAATTAGACCAATAACACCCTCCTCATGGAAAAAATTCAGTGAATGGGAAATCACCATATGTGGGCATTGTCTTTTAAGTCATTTATTAAACACCATTGTCTTTAGAGACAGTCAAATGTCTTAAATCTTTTTAAGGTATCACATAGGCATAAGGTAGACCTAATACTACTAGAAAGCCAAAAACAAAACAGGATCTAGAAATAGACTATATACTTAGCATGGCTTATCTAGAGAACTAAATTTTTTTTTGTCCTCTCAACCTGTGATTTCATTGGTACAGGGAAC
The DNA here is from genome assembly GCF_003287225.1 of Phascolarctos cinereus. NCBI lineage: Eukaryota > Metazoa > Chordata > Mammalia > Diprotodontia > Phascolarctidae > Phascolarctos > Phascolarctos cinereus. The sequence continues at coordinate 184,328,860 of NW_027555958.1, forward strand.
TTTCAGTGCGGAAAGTCCATCCACTGGTGCAGACTTTTTTTTTTTTGTAATTTATAGTAAAAGAGTTGCCTGGGACACTGAGAGATTAAGTGATTTGCTCATGGCCATGCAGCTAGTATGTATCAGAGGCAAGATATAGACTCAGGTCTTCCTGACAGTAGGGTTTTACTTCTATCTACTACTAGAACTTCATATTATATTCAGCTTTTAAAATCTCTTCATTTATTGTTTTGTCTTGTTTGCTAGGCTTTCAATTTGAGAGAAACTATGTGTCTAATGTTTAAATGGGGTTTGGAACTTGAGAAAGATACTATACATTGCTTTTTGTTATATTGTTTAAGAATATCCTTAGAAAATATGATATATAATTATTTGACTATTTTTATTTTTTTTAAAATTTTAACCAACAACAGCAATTACTAATTATATAGTGTGGCAGCTAGGTGGCATAGTAGATAAAATGTTGGGCTCAGAGTTAAGAAGACGAGTTTAAATCCTGTCTCAGAAATTTTCTTAGCTTTGTGTGGGCAAATCATTTCACCTTTCAGCCTCAGTTTCCTTGTGTATAAAATGGAGATAATAATAGTACCTACTTCACAGGATTGCTGTAAAGATGAAATGAAATGACATGTAAAGTGATTTATAAACCTTTAAGATCTATATGAACAAAAAAGTAGTGTTTCATGAGGGTGCTGTGTTTCTAAGCTAGTGACCATGGAAAATTTTAATGAGTTGTAATGGAAAAGGTTCCACAATAGATTAAGTGAAGGACACTTTCCTCCCAGGTACAACATAATGATAATCAGCCAGGAGGTGGCCATTTAATCGACACATCTCCTGAAGCAGACAAAAGTGACTCTGACTCACTCCATGGCCCCATTAAAAAGGGAGTATTTTTACAAGAGGAGGCCAGCAGATTTCCATGTTAGCTATCTGGCCATAACTAGACATGTCCAGAAAGAACACTGCCAGAAACAAACATTTATTCATCAGTGATAGATTTCAAGCTGGAAGGGACCTCAGAGATCATTTAGTTCTACTCCTTCATTTAGAGATGACCAGATTGAAGCCCAGAGAAGTTAGGTGATGTGTTCAAAGTCATAGGCTCATGAATCATGGATCAAGAGTTCTTAATTAGAGTCTGTTGTTATTGTTGTTCAGTTGTTTCAGTTGTGTCCAGCCCTTTGTGACCCCATTTGGGGTTTTCTTGGCAAAGATACTAAAGTGGTTTACTGTTTCTTTCACCAGCTCATTTTACAAACAAGGAAACTGAGACAAACAGAGTTAAGTGACTTGCCCAGGGTCACATAGCAAGTAACCAACTGAGGCCATATATGGACTGAAGTTTACCTGACTCCAGGGCCAGAGCTTTATCCACTGAGCCACCTAGCCAGCATCTAGAGTCTATGAATATGTTTTTAAACATATATTTACAACTGTTATTTTAACATTATTTATTTCCTTTGTCATTCTGTGCATTTTATGCATTTAAAAACATTCTGAGTAGGGATCAGAGAGGTTTCGCCAGGCTGCCAAAAGGGGCCAGGACAAGAAAAAGGTTGAGAACTCCTGACTCAAAGACTTCATTTCTACATGTGGAAGGGACCTTGGAAACCATCTCGTCTAACTCCCTCATTTACAGATGAAGAAGCTAAGATGGCTTAAATAACTTGTCCGAGGTCCCAAACTATCTCCAGATAGTGTGCAGTAGAGTTGGAATTTGAGATTGGTACTCTGACTTTACAACCCTACCCATTTCCGCTATAGAATGCAATCTCTCAGCATGCTTTACTGTATTCCTTCCCTCAGAGAGCTTTCAGTCTATATTGGAAGACAGGATAGATGTATAAAAAGAAAAGTCAATTAATGTCAATCAATACAAATTTATTAAACACTATGTGCCAGGCACTGTGCCAAGTGCTGGGGGTACAAAAAGATAGTCAAAGAACACCAGACTTGGAATCAGGATATTTGGATTCTCATTATGGCTCTGCAATTTACTATCTGTATGCCCTTGGGCAAATGACTTCAGCCTCTGTGAGACTTAGTTTATCCATCTGTAGCATAAGGGTAACAATACATGTACTCCATATCTCATAGGGTTCTTTGTTATAGGGATCATAAAGTGAGCTATGCATTATTACCATATTTTACTCTAAGAAAGTCTTGAGTGAAGGAAAAGTGTTGTATAAAGAAAAAGAAAGGCAATGTGGTACAGTGGATGGAGTGCTAGGCGTTCAAGTCTTTCCTCTGACACTTGTCCTGTGTCCTTGGACAAATCATTGAAATCCCTGAGAAAGGAGCATAGAAGTCATAGGCTGGTTGTGTTCTGCTGGGCGAAGGATATTTCCAACCCAGGAGTTTTTTTCTGCTAACAAAATCACAGCTCCTTCTTATATTTGTATAATTATGAGGAGTACAAAGAAGCATAGGCAGTGAGTACTACAATTAAAGGGCAGTGACTATAGATATTTGAATATCTTCAGATCTATGTCGTACTTTGCAATTATTTTATAACTGCATCAAAGACAAAAAAAGACAAACTTTCCATTGAGGGACCTTATTAGATAAATACTTATGTTTTCCTCGGTGATAGGTATTAACTTTTTACTCATATACTCGGTTACCTTCAGAGCCAAGAGGGGCATCTATCATGAATGAGACTGGTTACTGCCTACCTTAAGTTTGTTTAGTGAATATTATTTTTATTAGTATGAACAGGGTTAGGAACTGACCTGTGATTTGATTTATATAAGGAATTTCCAGATGAGGACACATCCTCTACTAATACAGGTTGGCACCTTCTTTACAACTTTTATTAATAACATACTAAAATATAGAGGCAGTGTGCATGATGAAAAGAGTGTAATCAGAAAGATCTAGATTCAAATACTGCCTCTGATACTTATTAGCTATGTAACCATGAGCAAATCAATTAACTTCTGAATGCCTCAATTCCTAGGATATTTCTCCTAAGTTATAGCTAGTTCATGATGTGCTGGCGGTGGAGGGAATTCTCATTTCTCTCACTGACAAAAACCACAGACCCTTCAAGTATGCCAAAATATTGTGTAAACAAATTGCTTATAGAGTCCTTGTGAAGCTTTATTAACTCCATTAGAGTTGTGGTAAGACTTTAAAATCATTGCCTTCTCATCAAATTGACATTCTTCAGAAGATCCCAGGGATTGTCAGGATCAAGAATATAGCTTATAAAATTCCTCAGTGGCACACAACACACTTCTGAAAGCAGAATCTAATGCTGAATCACAAAAGATAGTGGTGATAGTGAAGCACAGAAATTTAAAGTATATATGAATTTTGGTTTCATATACAGCTTATAATTTGCCTGTCTAATATGTCTGATTAAAATAACCATATCACCTTTATGAATACCTATACATAAGGTCATAGATCTATGTAGACATGAAAGGGACATCTACTTCTATTCTTTCATTTTATAGATGAGAGAATTAAGGCCCAGAGAGATTAAGAGATAAAGTTGGAATTTGAACCCAAGTGTTCTGACTCCACGTCCAGGCCTTTTCCACTCTACTAACCATCTTTGTGTTTCCTTTATCAAATTTTCTTCTTTTCTAAACTCTTTTTTGGGGCATTGATGATTTTGGATTGGATAGAGTTTGTCACCTTGTGTTACTCTAATCTTAGAATTCTACTTAGAAGTCCACTCTCTGAACTTCACTGTCAAACTTATATCACCTTTTTTTTCCCTGCAGATTTCAGATTTAAAACAAAAGGGTCTTTGAATCCTTTGAGCACTGTATACCTTAATTTTTTCAGGTTATTGTATTATATCTGTGCATATGATAGAAGACATTAAAAGAGAATCACTCCTTCTTGGAGAATGAGAAAGATAGGAAATGAGACAATCAAAACAGAGTTGATCTAGAAACCATGTCTCCAGTATTCTAACCTTTCACATCCTTTCATTTTTTTCCTACCCTTGCCGTGGTTGATATAGGAAAAGAGACAGATGTTCTCTTTTCCCCAAGGAGCCCTAACTTTTTTTAACCACCTTCCATTTTACCATGATATCCTTCCCATAAGTTTTTAATCGAGAACATTCATTGGCAATCAGAGTACTACATCTCCCTTTATAGAATTTATAGGAGATGCTGATCACTAAGAGCTCAATTCACTGAGAAATAAAGAGGCTATATTTAGAATTGAAACCACACATATTAGCTGAAATTACTCCATTTCCTTGGGTGATGTGCTGAATAATGGAGAGTTTCCTGGGCACTCTTTACTTTATCTTTGAACAACTCAAGAACTGGTGACCAGTGAAATGAACTACTTGTGTGACCTTGGACAAGTCACAGTATCCTTTTGGGGCCTTAGTTTCCCGATTTGAAAAGTGAGAGCATTGGACTAGTTGATCTCTTCTGGCCATTCTGTTCTAGAGTTTTCATTCCCAAACTGGGCCATGGAACCACATTTTGGTATTTGGATTTATCCCCTTCATGACTTTTTTTTTGGTGATTGTGCCTCTCTTGCTCACGTTGTAGATGTACCAACAAGAAGGTAGTTTTCTTCTTCCCCTTCTTTGTGTTGCATCAGGATTGAATTTATGGGCTGAATCAGTACTGCTAGGAATTTTGAAGGTAATACTATTTATTTATACTAAAGGAAGTACTCAAACAAAGAACATCCTTAAAATGAAATTTATTTTTAAAAGTACATGGTTCATCCCTTTTGGACATTGTCATGCTAACGGATGGAAATGAAGGGAAGGATTCAGGGGAAAGGAGCAGGAGATGAAGGAAGGCATCTCCCTCTGTCCATATAGCTTACCCTTCCAGTCTTGTTATATATTATTCCATGTACAGCCAATCTGGACTTGCTGCTCTTCACACACAGCACTCCATCTTCCATCCTCACGCCTTTGCTGAGGCATGCCAGGAATGTACTCCTTCTTATCTCCACCTTTTAAATCTGCAGTTTTCTTCAAAGCTCAGCTTAAGCCCCACCTTTTACATGAAGCCTTTCCTGAGCCCCACAGCTGCTATTGCTTCCCCTCACCCAGCCCTGGTTCCCTTGTAATAATTTTCTTTTTCTTTCGTGTATATATATATATTTTTTTTTTGTAAGGGAGCTTTAAGGATTCTACTAGGTGAAAAAGAACATCAGTGCCTTGTAGTACCACAGTTGTGAGTTGTCTTGGTTACTCGTGTTACTCATTACTATTGAGCTTTCTACCCATAAATGTTATGTGTATTTGTGGGAGATATATCCCACGTTTCTAAAGGGGAATCTTGTGAAGTTACTATTTTTTTTAATTATACTATCTTAGTAAATGCCTTTGCTATGAACAAATTGACTCTACTGACTGACTCAGTCAGTGTCAAGTCCTCTGGTAGAAGTGTGTGAGCTTTACTTTTAGAAAAGTGACTGCAGACAGTATACCTTTGAAAACACAGAGTGTCCCTAGGGACTCAACTTGTAAACTTGAGAGCACAGAGTTGGTAAAGTAGCCCAGAAAGTAATGGGGTGGGGGTGGAAGGAGATGGATGGTGCTACCTATATTTGGTCATATTGTCTTCCAAACAGAATGTCATCTGTTTAAGGGGAGGGACTGTTCATTTTTTGTCTCTCCGCAGTGCCTATCACAGTACCTGAAACATAGTAGATGTTTATGAAACGTTTCTTGATTGATTGATGCAGATCACAGCTGCTTTCACCCTCAAAGAGATATTTAAAATTGGGCAGCTTTGCTCCTCACACAGGCATCTTGGCATAATCATGAAATCCCTGCACTGGGCTCAACTCAGTGTTTGAAAAAAAAAATTATAAGGTCACTGCCACTTGAGATATAGGGAATGTGCTAGAGTGATTTCCAGAATTGAGAAGCCTTGCTGTGGAACATGAGGACATATATCAAATTTGTAAGCAAGCCTCTTGGAAGAAGCCAATATCCTTTATTAGAACCATACCTGACCCCACACTTTCATAATGCCTCACTTTGCATAGAACATATTTAAAGCGATTTAGTATTCAATTATTTCACCAAGGTGAGATGCTTGTTTTCATAGGTGGCTGAATAAACAGAATATCCCAGCCTTGGATTAGCTAAGGGTACCACCAAAATGTGTTTCCTCAAGTTGAACAAGGCACTTGGAAGAACAAAACCTGCAGCAATTACAAAACATGCTTTTTACAGATGAATATACTTGCTCTGAACTGAGCTCTGGGGATTAGAGCTTTAAACTTGGCATTTAGTCTATGGAGGGATTTCCAGGAGAATTATTCACAATTGTACCAAAAGAGCTGCTGTATGTAATGTCACAGTTACCAGGAAAAGTTCAGAGCAGCTGGAGGGGCTGAGATCTGAAGATCAGATGTTTTACATGTGATAGGACTGACATGATTTAGAATTCCAATGAACACAAGAAAGATGTGCAGTGCATGAGAAAGAAAAAGTACATTAGGACTTTTCAGAGGGAACACAGGCTTGTGGAGAGCACATTGAACTTAACATTAGGAGGTTTTTTTCTGTAGCTATTAATTACACTGGGGTATGCCTTAGAGTAGACAACTATTTGAACTCTTTGTTTTTCAGTTTGCATTGCCATCTTCCAGTAGAAATATTTGAATACTTACTCTTCACTTCAGCATGTTAACACCAATTTTTTTTAAAAGAAACTAAAGTTCTAAGAATCCCTGTTCATAAATGGAATGGCTTTTAATTTTCTATCCCATATTATCAACAGTTTATACAGAAATAGGACTATAGATCTAGAGCTAGAAGGGACCTGAGAGGTCCCCAATTTTACAGATGGGGAAACTGAGATGTAAAGATGTTAAATGATTTTATTCAAATTTACAAATACAGCAAAAGTGGCCGAAACAGAATTTAAACCCCAGCTTGCAGACCATAAACAAATCCATCACTTTTTTCCCACTGTACCATGCCCTGTAAGCCAAGATCTGAGTAGTATGGAGAGGTAGAAAGAAAATACATAAAACTTGGCTCCCAGCAAAATTGGCTCATGTAAATTCTAGAACATATTGCTAATAGACCTTATACTGCACTGAATGCCCACTAGAAAGTTAGGGTCAAACCATATGAATATTTCAAAACTTCAGGGATCCAGTGTCAGGAGTCTGACAAGTGAAAGATGGTGACTTAGAGGAAAAAGGGTATTTGGGCCAACAGTTTTTCTGATGTGACTGATTCAGGGTGTATACCAGGAGTATCCATAGGCCATCCATGCTCACACCTTGAAAAAATGTGGGAGCAGGAAATGTATGCTACATCCCTAAAAGGTCAAAACCTCTGGGAGCCTCAGAAAGGCAAAATATGTCAGAAAAACAATCATGCTGCCTGCACATCTAGTAGCATGCTTCTTCATTTCTGTAGGGTTTCAAATATGTGTTCTAGCCTCCATTTACTTAACCTTTCCCCAGTTCCCTAGTTTGTTGGTTCAGCCTCCATCCCTTGGACTTTTGTGTTGCTGAAAAACTCCAGTTCCTGACACAGTTTGATTTCTGGTTTACACTTCCAGTTTGGAAACTGCCCCTCTTTTCCCAGATTCCCAGGGTTTTCCTTAGGTCAGTTGATTGTTCTAATCTCTTGAAGGGTGGAGTGGGGAATACCTAAGTATTATATGATAGGTGTGTAAACTCTTTTCCCCAAGTCATGGCTTGACCATGGGGGAAGCTGTTTGCTAATCTATAATGACTTTCATCTCCAGTAGAGGACTCCAAAGACCTCAGAGCTATCACAGCAATTCACTGTACCTGGGGAGACTATACCCACTAGTAGCTCTGTGATCCCCCAGCTTCTTTTACCAGGTGAGTAGACAGCCTCCAGGTTTCCTGGCTCATTACTAGTTATTCACGGGCTTCCACTCTTAGGGACTCTACATGGCTTGGGTCAAGGTGGCTTTTGTTGCATCGTTCCAAGTTTGATAAGCTATCTGCTTATTGGCTGTTTACTTAATAGAAAATGTCTTTCTGTTGGAAATCTGTAAAGGGATTTTTAGAAGCCCAAGGAAATGCTTTCTTCCTTAGATCCGAGGTGCTCAAGAATTAACATTTCCATTGGAGTTGCTAGAGGATCTGTTCTGATGGACTGATTTTTGGATGAAATGGTCCCACTCATTCACCATGAACTATCCTAGTTGGATGTGGTTGTCAACCTTCCTACACTATTGAAGCAATGTGTACACGTTTTCTTGTCTTTGCTCAGGTCAACTTTGTGGTGGAGTCTGTCAAGAGCCTGTTGAATTGTGGGGAAGAAGGAGCCAATGTCGTCTAAGAAGTATTGGGCTCATAATGCTCCTACCACCCAGGAATTGTACCCAGGTAGGGAGCCATCCATGAAATGATCTGCTTGCCACCATTGCCAGGTGTATGGCAAAGAGTACTTCCTACTTATCACAAACCCACTAAACTTCACATTATTTTTTTTCCCATATCCTATTTATTTCTGACATCTAAGATTGAATTGTCAGACCCAGGGATACAGCAGATCTGAGCTATGATTGACATGGGCTCTTCTGTGATCTTTATGGACTCAGTTCTAGTCCAGGGAGAGTATTCAATAAAATCTGTGCTGCCCTAATGGTAATTGAAATAATTGATGAGCACCCACTTTGGTCTGGATCAGTGAAGTAACCCGAGACCAAACTTCTATGAAGTTAGAGTGGGAAAATATTATGAAATACTCATCCTGAACATAAACCACTATTCTCAGTAATTCTGTGAACTGGTTGAGAAGGAGAAGGCAATGGACAGAATCTAGCTCTTATGTGGGATTTGGAAAAGATGACATTTAGCTCCTAATACTGCTGTAAAAAAAAAAAAAAGCTCTGTATCATTTCCATTCATAACCCCCAGTTGGATTCTGAAGCAGACTGCCTCTCTCTTACATCCCCCCACCCTCATTCCTCAAAGTTGGGACTATTGTGATATTTTTATTATGGTTAAGGCAGAGAAGTTGCTCTACTATAGGTTATATGATAATGCAATAAATCTAATTCTGGAGGTATTAATTCCAACAGGCCAGATCAGTAGAGAAGGCAAGCCAGAGAATTGCATTTCTGACATAACTATATAATTCTGAATGTGGTTACCTTTGTGGTCTAGTATCCCCTACTTAACCTGATGGACCCATTGGTATTAGTATTGATATTCACTAAATTTGACCGCTAGGTCTATCTAGTGATACAATTTGGTCAAGATATGGAAAGGTGGGAAGTGGAAGATGGTTTCTCCTACATGGTATGGCCAATATGGATATCAGATTATGTTGGGAGCAATGAGTATACAGTTTTTTGAGGATTTGTGAATTTGGTATTTTAAGATATACTGAGCAGGGTCTAGTGGTCTGTCCTTGGTATATATCCTTATCTATTCCTAGGATCTTGTCTAGAATGCTGAATTGGTCTGAGCCATCCTCCATCATGTATGCCAAATACTATCTCTTTGCTCAAAATGTGAAATGGCATTTGGAAAAGAAGGTGGAATGTCTGGGGGCTCATTGAGACCAGTAAAGAATCGATATGTTAAAAACTGTATTTTATATCTTATATGTTACCCCCTTTCTCCACTTTTTCCATAAAAAGCAGCAAATGGCCTACAATGATTCCTTAGTTTTATGACCTACTGCAGACTATAGACTATCCCTGACTATCTCCCTTAATGACCTGCTTAAATACTTAAATATACAATCAAAAGAATGAACCAGGTATGTCTGATTGTGACAGCACACTCAGCCTATGATTTTTGCACATCTCTTAAAGACCTCGAAGACTTTGCAGTGCATAATAGAAGCAGCAAGTAGATTAAATAATATGAAAAACAAGTTCACCTCAGTCTTGATCTTAATATACTTTGGTTGGCTGAAACAGTTCATCAAGCCAATGCCAACATGTGGGCCACCCTGCCATGTATTACCCCCTTCTCTTTCAACCAATCCATCACCAGCCAAACAACCAAACAACCAATCAACAAAGTGGGAACACAAAGATAAAAACAACGTGGTTCCTGACATCAAGTAACATACACACACACACACACACACACACACACACACACACACATACATACATACATACATACACATATATATACACACATACCCCTACCCCTAAGTAGTATATATATATAATATATGTATGTATATCTATATACACATACATACACACATATGCACTGTTGTTGTTTGGTGGTGATATTCACTAAATTTCACTTTTTAGGGAGAGTAAGGTCATCTGGTGATACAACTTGATCAATATACGGAAAAGGTATATGTATACAAAGTCATCTCTAAGGGGAAGGTACTTCAGCTGGGGGAGTAGGAGAAGCCACATGCAGAAGGAGGCACTTGAGCAAAGAAAACCTGGGATTCCAGGAGGGAAAACATTCTAGTCTTAGGGAGCAGCCGGTTCAAAGAGAGTCATATATGTGAGCAATAGTGAGAAGGCCAATCTGACTTGACCATATTGTGTGGAAGGAAGTGATGCATAAGAAAGCTGGTAAAATAAGATAGGTACAGTTTTTAAAGGACTTCAGCTGCCAAGTGGAGTAGTTTATATTTGATCATAGACATAATAGAGAATCAGAAGAAACTAATGAATGGAGGTAGGAGTAGTCAGACCTGGACTTTAGGAAAATAAGTTTGGCACCTGTGTGGAAGATGGATTGGGGCAGGGAGGAACTTGAGGCAGAGAGATCATTTAGAAGGCCAATTTAATAGACTAGGGCAATCAATAAATAAACGTTTATTAAGGATCTCCTAAGTGCCAGGCACTATGCTAAACACTAGGGATACAAAAAGAGGCAAAAAAAAAAAATAGCTCCCACCCTTAAGTAGCTCACAATCAAATGGGAAGACAACAAACAAACACATATGTATAAAAATTCTACATGTGGGAGAAATAGGAAATAATTAAGGGAAAGCACTAGAATCAAGTGGATTAGAAAAGGTTTCTTGCAGAAGATGGGATTTTAACTGGGACTTGAACAGAGCCGAGGAAGCCAAAAGGTAGAAATGGGGAGGTAGAGCATTTCAGGCGTAGTGGACAGCCAGGGAAAATACCAGGAGCTGAGAGATAGAGTGTTCTTGGAATAGCAGAGTCCAGCGTCACTGGACTGAAACATTCATAACGGGGAATAAGAGGTAAGAAGATTGAAAAGGTAGTGGAGGGCTAGGTTTTGAAAGGGTTTGAATGCCAAACAGAGGATTTTGTTTTTGATCCTGGAGGTAATAGGAAGCCACTGGAGTTCAATGAAGAGGAGGGTGATATGTTTGGACCTGCACTTCATGAAAGTCACTTTAGTGACTGAATAGAGGATAGATTTGAGTGGGGAAAGCAGATCCACCAGCAGACTATTGAAATGGTACAGGTGTGAGGTGAAGGGGGCCTTCCCAGAGTTGTGGCAGTGTCAGAGGAGAGAATGTTGCAAAGCTCAGGTCTTTGCAACAATTGGATATGGGGGGAGGGGTGAGACATCAGAACAGAAGAGAATCACAACAGAAATCAACAGGTATTGGCAACAGGTTAGATATAGGATTGAAAAAGAGTAAAGAATTGAAGATGAATCCTAGGTTGTGAGCCTGAGGCACTGGGAGGATGGTGTTGCTGGGAGATGGGGAGAGCTTAAAGGAAAAGATAATGAGTTCAGTTTTGAACATGTTGAGTTTCAAATGTCTACCAGACATCCATTTTGAGTTAGACATAAAAGATTGAATGTCAGTAGAGAGGTTTGGGCAGTATAGACAGATTTGAAAATCATCAGCCTAGAGATGCTAATTATATCCATGGTAGCTGATGAGATCACCAAGTGAAGTAGCATAGAAGGAGAAGAGAAGGCGACCCAGGACAGAACCCTGAAGAACACTTGTGGCTAGAGGGCAAAATATCAATGAGGATCTAGCAAAGGAGACTGAGCAGGAATGGTCAGAGAGGTAGGAAGAGAACCTGGAAGACCTAGAGAGAAGATCAAGGAGAAGAGAGTGATCAACAGTGTCAAAGGCTGCAGAGAGGTTGAGACAATGAGAGTAGAGCAAAGACCATTCAATTCTGCAGTTGGGAGATCATTTGTAACTTTGGAAAGAACAGTTTCTGTGGAATGATAAGGTCTGAAGAGGGATTGTAAAGGATTAGGGAGTGAGAGGAAAGAAAGTGGAGGCATCTGTTGTAGAGAGACTATTCAAGAAGTTTGGCCACAAAGGGCAGAAGAGACATAGGACAATAGTTATCTGGGAAGGAAAAACTGAGTGAGAGCTTTTTCAGAATGGGGGAGACACAAGTATAGGTATTAGGAAATGAGCCAGTAGACAGGGTAAGACTGAAAGTAAGTGACAGAGTGAGGGTGACTGAGGAGGCAGTCTATTGGAAGAGACAAGAAGAAGTGGGATGGCTTAGGCGGGCAGAGGGGTTACCTATTTCATCACATGAAACAGAAGAGTGAAGGAGTGGCAGAAGGCATATAAGTGATATGAGATGGGGAAGAGGGAAGAAAAGGGTGCTCACAGTGAGCAGCCTCAACTTTTTTTTCTGTAAAATATGAAGCAAGGTTCTCACTTAAGAGGGTGGGTGGAGGGGGTTGAGTAAGGATGAAAAGGTATTCGATAGCCTAGAGGCAGTGAGGGCCCAGAAGAGGGTGTATAGCATAAATTTGTAGTGGACCCAGTCAGAATGGTTTTGTGATTTTCTCCACCTCTGTTCAACAGAACATGTATAGGAGCTAGGTGACAAGTAGGAAGGGTTGGAACTAGTGGGAACGGGGAGGCTGTATGGGTGGAGAGAAATATGAATGTGAGACAGGTTGTGGAGACTGAAATGACAAGATTTGGCAACTGTCTACTTGGAATAAGTAAGAGGGGGAGTTAAGGACAAGTCAGGTTGCAAACCAGGATGACTGGAAGAATGGTGTAAAAGGAGGTGGGTAGGTGACCTCTATGGTTCCTTTTAGCTCTAATCTAGGATCCCTACCTTTTTGAAGAAAGACACAGGGAAAAAAAACTCCAACTCTTTATCAATGAAGCAACAAAGCAGGTATAAGGCAATTCCCACAAAAGGAAAATCCTTATCTTTAAAAAAGAATGCATTTTATTGATGCTTTTTATCTTTCATAATATTTTCAACACCTACCCCTCTATACTGAAGACTCCTTAGTGACAAAAACAGTTAAGCAAAAACGTCTACTACAGTAATCCATTCTGACAATGTAGTACATATTAGTTTGTTTGTAGTATGTTTTAGCTTGTCCTACCTCTCTAGGAAGCAGCTAGGGGTTCAGTGGTTGTCAATGGGCTTTGAGTCAGGAAGGCCTAAGTTTAAATCCAGCCTCAGATACTTCCTATCTCTGTGACCCTGGTCAAACCACTTACCCTCCATTGGCCTCAGTTTCTTCAACTGTAAAATGGGGATAATTAATAATACCTACCTCCCAGACTTGTTGTGAGGATCAAATGAGATGATATTTCTAAAATGCTTAGCACAGTGCCCATACAGAGTAGTTGTTTAAAAAATAATTGCTTCCTTCCTTCCTATCTACTCTAAGAGACTCTACACTGAGCTTGTGGCAAAAACTTCTGACACAGAGATCAAAGCTGATGAGGTATACCATTATCCCTCCTAGTAGTCTACACTATACTGTGAGAAAAGCTTTACCTTTTGAAGATTCAACATCTTATGATGTAGGGAAGATTCATAGTCATTTGCAGATACCAGGAAGTCTATTCCTGGCACTGAGAGAAGAAATGTATTGTTGCATCTGGTGACTCACTATTGGAGGAAGAGAGGTCATATGTAAACCTGACATAACAAATCACGGAATATGCTGTCTTCCTGGGATCTAGGTCTAGGATATAACTAAGAGCCTGCCAAGATTTATCAAACCTACCACCTACTTTTCACTTCTGCTTGACGTAGGTACAAATCATACTGTCTCAAAAAAGCTGGTGTCATATCCCAACTGGGTCAGTGCTAGTGAGTCAGGTAATCATCAGGTCAAGGGAGATGCAATCCACTCTGTGGGAAGGCAGTCTAGAAGGGAGAGGAATTGTCATTTGTGTGGGATAAGTAGGCTGCTAGATCACAGAATCCACGAAGAAGAAAGGTATCTCATCTGCTCATGAGTTCCTGTGATTCTTTGAAAATCTTTTTGTTTTCTGTGGGATGAAATAAAGATTCTCATCTATCATGTGCCTCGTATGAGAGTTGGGAATCCTGTTCTTTTATCTGTAGAAATTTAGACATAGAGCACTGTACCTGGCACATAGTAAGCACTTAATAAATAAACATAATGATTGTTGATTGACTGAATGGGAGTCATCTGCATAGAGTAGTTGAACCCTTGGGAGTTGATATCTCCAAGGGAGAGAAACAAGCATTTATTAAGTGCCTAGTATGTACCAGGCTCTATGCTAAGCACTTTACAAATATTCTTGCATCTGATCCACATAACAACCCTGGGAGGTAGGTATTATTATCCTCATTTTATAGTTGAGGAAACTGAGGCAGACAGAGGCTAATTAACTTGCCCAGGGTGACATGGCTAGTAAATATCTGAGACCAGATTTGAACTCAGGAAGATGAGTCTTCCTGATTCCAGGATTGGCCCTCCATTCCACCACTTAGCCCAGTAAGTATTTTAAGGCAGTTCTGAACTCATCTTCCTAACTGCAGGCTCAGCACTCTATCCATTGTACCACTTAGCTGCCAAGGGAAAAGAACAGGGTCCAGAACAGAATCTTGGGCTTATGTCCTCAGGTAGAGGATAGAACATAGATGAAAATTCAGCAAAGGGGGCTGGAAAAGAGTAGTCAGGCATGTAGGTAGAAACCACAAAAAGAATAATATCATGGAACCAAGACTTTGCAGATATTGCTGTTTTACAAACTTAATGTTTGTGGCAACCCTGCATCAAGGCGCCTTTTTTTAAATTTTTGGCTAGGCAATGGCGTTAAGTGACTTGTCCAGGGTCGCACCACTAGTAAGTGTCAAGTGTCTGAGGCCAGATTTGAACTCAGAGCTTCCTGACTCCAGGGCTGGTGCTCTATCCACTGCACCACCTAGCTGCCCCAGGTGCCATTTTTCTAACAACTTGTGTTCACATTGTGTCACTATGCTACATTTTTAAAATTCTCATAATATTTCAATTTTTTTCATTATTATTATAACTGTTATGGCGATCTGTGATCAGTGATCTTTGATGTTATTATTGTAATTATTGTGGGGCACCATGAACTGCACCCAAATAAGACAGAAAACATAATTGATAAATATGTGTTCTGACTGCTCCACCAACAGGCTGTTCCCTATTTCTCTCTCTCTCCTTTGGCCTCAGTATTCCTTGAGACACAATATTGGAATTAGGCCACTTAATAACCCTACAGTGGCCTCCAAGTGTTCAAGTAAAAGGAAGAGTCAATCAATGCAGCAAATTTAATTGTTATCTTATTTCAAGAAATGGCCACAGCCACCCCAACCATCAGCAAGCACTTGTCTAATCAGTCAGCAGCTGTCAACACAGAGGCAAGACCCCCCCTCTCCCCCCAGCAAAAAATTATGACTTGCTGAAGGCTCAGATGATGGTTAGCATTTTTTAGCAATAAAGAATTTTTAAATTAAGGTATGAATATTATTGTTTTTTTTAAAGACATAACACTACTGTACACTTAATAGACTACACTTAATAGACTTAATAGCGCAGTGTAAACATAACTTTTATATGCACTGGGAAACAAAAAACATTCATGTGACTCCCTTTATTGCAATACTTGCTTTATTGTGGTGGTTTGGAACTGAACCGGCAGTATCTTCAAGATATGCTTGTATGTGATGGGAGGTGGTGCTTAATACTTGCGCAAGTCTTTTTTTAGGATGAATAAAGTTGAGTTATTTTGGAAAAGGAAAGTGAGTGAAGAGAACAAACATGCACTAAACACCTATCACATGCCAAACGTTGTGCTATAGATTATCTCATCTGATTTCACATTTTTGGAGTTTGTACTACCATAGTAGCCATACAATGAGAGTAAAGGTATGTTAAATGTTTTCATCATGACCTGCCCAAGTTAAATAGTACAATAGAGAAAGCAATGAATTTGGAGTTAGAAGAACTGAGTTCAAATCCTGGTCCTAATTACTATCAGGGTAACTTTGGGCAAGTCCTCCAACCTCTCTGGGCCTCAGTTTCCATATCTGTAAAATGAGGGAGTTAGACTAGATGATTTCCGAAGTTCTGTCCAGGTCTAATTGTATGCTACTATCCTCCCTCCCAACTCTTCCCACTTCATCTCTCTGTAGTGTGAGAGCTAAAAACAGAAGGAAAAAAAACCCAAACAAAACAACCCTGAAATGTCCCAGACTAAATTTATCTTTTTTTTTCTTCTAAAACTGACTTTTCCTTTTGACTTTATGATTGCTTTCAGTGGCATTATCATCCACCTAGTCACTGATGCTTGAAATCGTGGTGCTTTTTTTCTTTCCTCTCTTCTCACCTTCCATATCTAACCAGATACCTAGTCCTGTCAACTCCACCTCCAAGATAGCTCTCTGATTTGCCACCTAATTTCTAGGTCTGCTGCTGAAATGCTCATACAAGCCTTTATTACCACCGACCCGAACTATTGTGATGCTCTCCTAATCGGTTTCTCTGCCTTTTGTCTGTTTCCGCTGTGATCCATCTTGCAGTCCACTGCCAGATAAAACTTCCCTACCTACACATCTGAAATGTCATTTTTCTGCTCAAAACTCTTCACTAATCCTCATCTAAATTCATAGTAAATAAGTTACAAATGATTTTGCTGATATTCAAAGCCCTCCACAAACTATCACTTCCTTATCTTTCCAGATTTATTTCCACGTATGTTCTTTAGCCAAACTTTTATCTGCTTTCTCTCCTCCATGTTTTGCTGTCTTTGTTCACATCATTCCTTATGCCTAGGAAATCTTTTCCATATCTTGGCTTATTAAAAATCTACATATTCTTCAAATCTCTGATAAAATGCCACATTGTCAATGAAGCTCCCATTGATCTCTTTGGCTGAAATGATCTTTTCTTATTCCTGCCTCAAACAAGGCTTTGTGTCTTGTAAACTTTTGATCTTGTCTATTCTGCACTAATTTCTAGCTAATAATATCTAACATTTATGTAGCACTCAGTATGTCCCAGGCACTGTATTAAGCACTGATTGTGGGTTGTTGCATATTTCTGTATTCTGTGTTGCTTCTCTAGACCTAAACTACTCCGGTTTCAATTATCTCCACATTTCTTCTAGTACAGCCAACCCATCAGCCCTGGAGAACTGATTGTTAAATTTTCAGAGTGAGCATTTAGACCTCAGAAATCAACAAAGGCTACACATCTGGTATTGATTTATTGTTTTGTTGATTGTGACTCTAGATTTAAGAAAGGGATAAAAAAAAGTCAATGATGCATATTAAACTCAAAAGTAGTTTGGAATACATTTATTTTTAGAACTGGTTGTTTAGCATTTACCAGAACACTCCTGAGCACAAAGTCCTGGGATCCATGGATAAGAGGTCCATGTTTAGGTTTCAAGGTGGCTGTGAATTTGGATGAGAAAAAAAACACCTGTATTTTCATTAATCTCTAACTGAAATTTAGCATTTCCTTCAAATATACATATAGACAATAAACATTATACTGAGGAGTCCATAGGTTTCACCTGAACGCCATTTTCTGTCTATGACATGGAAAAAGGTTAAAGATCTCTGGTCCAGCACAGTGCCTTGTACCTAGAAGGCACTTCATAGATGCTTGTTGAACAAACACAAGATATTGGGAGGAAATCTTTAATAGAGTGTCACTGGAGTCTGCCCTCTCTCCCTTCCTTTGCATTTCTATCATCGACTTGGCTAATAACACAGAAGGCATGCTCATAAAAAAACAGGATGACACAAAGCTAATGTTTAGGGTGACTGAGTCAGACACCTAAAGGATCTTGATCTTCTGGAACAGTAGACTCAAGCTGAAGATTTTTAATAAGAATAAGGAGATTTTATAGGGATAAGTAGAAATTATAAGATTTAATTATAAATTATTAATTTAAGATTTAATTATAAGATTTATTGATTTTTAATAGAGATAGGTAGAAATTATAAGAAGCAGCTAGATGGCACAGTTGGTAGAGAGCTAGGCCTGGAGTCAAGAAGGCCTGAGTTCAAATCTGACCTCTGGCACTTATAAGCTTAACCTCTGTTTGTCTCAGTTTCCTCAACTGTAAAATTGATATTATGATAGCACCTTCCTCTTAGGGTTGTTGTGAGATTCAAATGAGATAATAATTGTAAAGCACTTGACAAATAGTAGGTGCTCTGTAAATGTTAGCTATTATTATTTGTAACTATTAGCTATAATAGCTATTAATTATTACTTCACTTAGAATACAAAAGTCTCAAGTTTGGGGGAGTCCTGGCTTAAATACAATTCTTTAGAAAAAGACGCAGATGTTTATTTGATGGTAAACTCCATAGGAGTCAATAGGGTAACTCAGTGAGTCTTGGGATGGTCGGACATCTGGAATATAGAATCCTCTTGTTGTACTCAGTATCAGTTAGACTACATGTCTCATGGGATCATAGCTGTGGAGTTAGGATGTACCTTTGAGGTTAGCTAGTCCAAACCCCTTACTTTTACAGGTGAGCAGCTGATGCCCAGAGAATTAAGTGATTTGCCCAAGGTAATATAGGAAGTGATAGAACAAGATTTGAACCAGGGTTCTCTGATTTAAGATTTATCACTATTTTTAATTTTTTTTTTTTGTGGGGAGGCAATTGGAGTTAAGTGACTTGCCCAGAGTTACACAGCTAGTGAGTGTTATGTGTCTGAGGCCAGATTGGAACTCAGGTCCTCTTGATTCCAGGGCCTGTGCTCTATCCACTGTGCCACCTAGCTGCCCCAAGATTCATCACTCTTTCTTCTGTACCCTGGTGCCTGTTATCATCAGAAGCATAACATTGATCTGTAGGTGGCAAACTTTAAGAAGGGCATTGACTAATTATAATCAAATGGATAATCAAAGTGGATAGAGTGCTAGCTCTGGAGTCAGGAAGACCTGAATTTAAAACCAGCCTCAGATACTTACTGCTGTGTGATCCTGGGAAAGTCACTTAACCTCTGTCTGCCTGAGTTTCCTCAATTAAAAATGGGGATACTGATGGCATCTACTTCAAAGTAGGAGTGAGGACCAAATAATATGATATTTGTAAAGTACTTGGCCCAGTGCCTGGCACATAGTAGGTATTTAATAAATGCAGATTTCTTCCCATCAACTGCAGAGTGCCCAGAAAAAAAGCAAGTAAAATAGTGAGAATAATGGAGACCA
This sequence comes from Phascolarctos cinereus, assembly GCF_003287225.1. Taxonomy (NCBI): domain Eukaryota; kingdom Metazoa; phylum Chordata; class Mammalia; order Diprotodontia; family Phascolarctidae; genus Phascolarctos; species Phascolarctos cinereus. Next base: position 184,348,190 of record NW_027555958.1, read on the forward strand.
TGCCATGCAAAGATCAGTTGAAGGGCCTGGGAATATTTGTACTCAGGGTGGGGAGGGGGTTGGGGAGACTTATGGGAGATAGGAGAGCATGATAGCTGTTTTAAGCAACTGAAAAACTATCACGTGAAAGAAGTCGGTTCTTTTCTGTTCTGTTCTTAGCATGGGAAGGGATCCAAACCAAAGACCAATAAATGGAGATTATAAACAGCTAGATTTTGCTTTAGAACAAGGAACATTTTTCTGACAATTACAGCTGTCTGAGCAAGGGAGTCAGGGCTAGGAGGCCCACTGGATAGAACACTGGGCCAAGAGTCAGAAGTTCAAAATCCTAAGTTCAAATCCAGTTTCAGATGCTTGCTAGCCATGTGACCCTGGCCGAGTCACTTAATCTTTGGCTGCCTCGATTCCTCAACTGTAAAATAGAAATGATAGTGGCACCTGCCTCCCAAGGTTGCTGTGAGGATCAAACAAGATAATATTTGTAAAGCACTTAGCACAGTGTCTGGAATATAGTAGGCACTTAATAAATGCTTATTCCTTTCTCCCCATGAGATGGCCTGTCTTTCTAAAGAGGAAGTGATCTTCCTATAATCCCTACTTCCTACAGGAAGCCTTCTCTAACCCTTCTTAATTCCAGTGCTTTCTCTCTATTAATTATTTCCCCTTTATCCTGTATCATGTTTTGTATACATTTGTTTGCATGTTGTCTCTTCCATTAGATTGTAAGCTCCATGAGGGCAAGGACTGTCTTTTGTCTCTTTTTGTATCCCTGGCACTTAGCATGGTTCTTGGCCCATGGTGGATACTTAATAAATGTTTATTGAATTGAATTGAACTATAATAATAAGTGTCCAAATAGAAGCTACATGGCTACTTCATCAGGAATGCTGGAGAAGGGATTGATTCCCACATGAGGAATGAGGTAGAACTAGATTACTTCCAAATTCTCTTCCAACTTATAGGAAAAAAGGAATTCTAGAAACCTAGATCTAAGGTTAGAAGGGAGACTCTCTAGTCCAGCACTCCCACTCCACCTCCAACTTTGTCTATGAGGAAACCGAGGCCCAATTTGCCCGAAGTCAAAAAGGTAATTAGCACAAGAGGCAGGATTTGAACCTGAGTCCTTCTAACCCTAGACTTAGTGCCCTTTCTCCTGTATCGCATTGCTTATATATAGCACTAGAGTTTTGGAGAGAATTGAGTGGTGGAGATTCATGAATCTTCTATGTAGACATGAAAATTGAATCAGTTAAGGGGAGAAAATATGTATGAAAATCAGAAGAGTGATCTCTTGGTAAGTTCAAGCTTGAATCAGCTATGTTTATACTTCTCCTGTCCAGTTGAAGCAAAGTGATTTTCCCATTGCACAATTAATTGGCAAAAGATGTAGGATCATAGGATATGGAGATAGAATCAACCTTATGGATCAGGAATCATAGCTCTAGAGCTGAGAGGGACCTCAGAGGCTCCCTACTCCAACCTCTTTAATTTACAGAGTAGTGGCCTTGAGAAGGGAAATAAGTTACCCAAGGTCACCAAGGGAGCAAATAGCTAAGCCAGAAGAAAACCCTCCAAGTCCTTCAATCCAATGCCGTTGCTATCACCCCATGGCTGTATTGTGGCCACCCAGAACTAAATCATTTAAGGAAAAAACTAAGGATGTGGTATGTGTACTGGTATTCTAAGTTCTAGTGACCACAGGCAATTTTTCTAGACAATATGCGTAATACACCTTATTTGCTAAATATCCAAGTCCATGTATGTACATTCTCTAGACTGGAATGAGTTGCACTTAACTTGACTCTTTAGTATGTCTTGGAATCTTGTTTATTGATATTAGGATAGAGGTATTACTTTAAGAGAGATCATGAGCTTTTAAATTCTACCAAGAAATAGTGGGAGAATTTTTTGTTTGTTTTAATTTAATGGTGGAAAAGTCAAGAGTTAGACTGGGATTATAGTCATAAGGGTATTGGATCCTTTTTTAGTGCTTCAAAAAATGTGTCTTCTGTTAAGCTTCTTAGCCCATTAACCCATTTCCACCCAGACCCATGAAGAGCAGAGAGATGAGCCTTTGTATTTTCCTGAGTACTTTTGCTTGAAGTCATCACACTTCTTTCTGAGCATTTTATCCCAAAGAGTGACTGAGGAAACAGTTTCTTCTGGTGCCAATTAATGAGTCATCCAGCTGTTTTTGGCCTGTGAGCCCTTTGCTATTTGCTTCCCCAAACCTAGGAAGCTCATTTTATCATTTCCATACCTCTTTCCAGCTCTGTGTTCTGGAATTTTTCCGTCCCTTCTTCCAAATGTGTGTGTGTGTGTGTGTGTGTGTGTGTGTGTGTGTGTGTGTGTTGAGGACCTTGAGTTTAGTCCAAAGTTGGGGGGGGAAGGTGGAAGACGGAAAGATGAATTTACCTGTTTCAAAGTCTCTTCCATTTTGCAAAGGGGTCTTGCATATGTTATGTTCAAAACCTTGATGTCCTACAAGAAACAGACGAAATCAGAGAGGCTGAAATGACAAGAATGGTTTAAATTTAAAACTGGGAGAGGGAATGTTGCCTCTAGGTAGCTTAGGTTGAAAATGATTCCAAATGTTTTATTTGAATGTCAGCTGTTTTTAGTCTTATTCCAGACAAATCCTCTTCCACCCTACACTGACCAGAACTCAGCTGAGCTTCATAAAGACCCCAGGACTAGAAGCCAACAACTCCTGTTGCCTTGAAATACTTCCAGCTTTGACAAAAGGCAGTTTTTTTTCAGGTGCCAAGCCCTCCAGCCCCAGCATATTTCCATCATGGTCAATCAGTGCATCATATCAGATCTAGTAGTTTCCTGGCCCTTGGCCTGTGTGATGTAGCCTAATAAAATCTGTATGTTAGGACCCAGTGAGTTTCGCTGGGAACATTGGCCACTCATTCTGTTTGTTCTCCTTCACTCTGTCGTGGTGAATCATCACCTGCAGCATTTTACATGGTGACTCATTTCTAAGTGCTCTACACTTTTATCTCAGTGCAATAGCTTTATTCCAGAATGGACTACTCAGCGTCAGGGATCACAGCCCATCACATCATTAGGAAGCCAGTGATCACCTTGCCAGAGGTAAGAGTAGTTGTAACAAAAGGTGGAAGAAGAAGGCATCTCACTGGTAAGGGTGAAGCTTCCTTATCCTCAGACATTCATCAGAAACTCAAATTTGCAAGACCATATATTGCTATGACATTATCTATTGATGTAATACTCTTACTTCTTTTTTCTGGTCTTTATGCATATAAAGAATGATGACAGTGTAGTACTTGGGGAAATTTTCTGTTTAAAAATTCAAAAATTATATCCAGCACATATTTTTGTCAAGTTTTGTCCATGTGTTTTGTTTTTACATTCCATTTATAGATCACTCTTAGTCTACCTTTCTTATTGCACTCTTACTTCAAGTAAAGCAGTTAAGTAGAACTAATAATACAGTAGCCTCATCTGAAAATGCATGCAATATTTCACATCTATAGCACTCCTCCTAACTCTTTATTTTTTTAATGAACAGAAATCTGAGGAGTATGCAGGCTGCTGCTGATGAAATATGCTATTCATTATGGACATGACAGATTTTGTTTTTTAGTCATTAAGTCATGTCTAACTCTTTGTGACACTGTGGACCGTAGACCCCAATACTGTCCCTGGGGTTTTCTTGGCAAAGATCCTGGATTGATTTGCCATTTCCTTCTCCAGTGGATTAAGGTAAACAGAGGTTAAGTGACTTGCCCAGGGTTACACAACTAGTAAGTATCTGAGGCTGGATTTGAACTCAAGTCTTCCTGAGTCCAGGCCCAGCTCTCTATCACTAAGCACATAACTATTTCAGAGTAAGACATATAGACATATATATATGTGTGTGTATATATATATATATATATATATATATACATACATAATGTGTGTGTATATATATATATAATGTGTATATATATACTGTGTGTATATATATATATAATGTGTATATATATACACACACACACACACATATATACACAGGGACACATATATACACACAAATTTATATTATATACATATTTTTATATCTTTTAAAATATATAACTACTGAAGGAATTTATTTTTCTTGACTCTGCATGTTTAGTACTGGACATTTATTTTTGTTTTCTTTTTTTCCTCAGTGGAGTAAGGGGTGGGAAAGAGAAAAACACAACAAATATTTATCAAACTTCCACTGTGATAAAACTCTATACTTAACAGTGTGATGGCGATATGGTAGAACTTGGACTCAGAAGACTTGGGACCAAGCACTTCTTAGCTGTACCACCTTGGACAAAAATGAGCCTATCACAGCCTCAGTTTCTTGATCTTTAAAGTGAAGATAATAATACTTGTACTAGTTATCTCACAGGGCTGTTACAGGGAAAACACTTGGGAAAACTTAAAGGGATATAAAAATAGAGATTATTGTTGTGCACAGATATGGATATTTGTCCCTGCCCTTAAGGATCTTGAAATCAATCATAAAGAGAAACAGATGTTTACAAATAAATATAATAGAAAGACTGTCTCTCCTCATTGGAGGCCTTCATGCAAAAGCTAGATGATTATTTGTCAGGTGTGTTAGAAAGAAATATTTTAATAATATCATTTGGTTGAAGTAAATGGCCTCCAAGGTTCCTTACAACTCTGAACTTCTATGATTCTATGCAAGTAGAAAGGGTACAATAAGGGAGCAAAGTGCTATGAAATTTCAAAGGAAGGAGGGATCTCTTTCAATTAGGAGGTTGAGGAGGTTTTATGAAGAGGGAAGCATTTGATCATTACCTGAAGGATGGTTAGGATTTAAAGTGCCAGAAATAGGGCTAGAAGAAACTATTCCAGGCATGAGTTATAGTAGAACCAAGACAGTAAGTCATGGGACATTTGGAGAATAATAATTAGTTTTGTTTGGATGATAGATAGTAGAATGAAATAAGGCTGGAAAGGAAGATGATAGCCACATTTTGGGGGAATATTAAATGACAAGCAAAGGAGTTTATAATGTTTCCAAATGGCAAAGAGGAAGAATTAATGGTTTTTAAATAAGGGAGTGAGATCATCAAATCATTAGGAATGATAATTTGGCTGTTGTATGTAAGATGGATTAAGAGAAAGACTAGTTAGAGAGACTAGTTAAGAAGTCTTTGCAATAATCTAGGAGAGATAATAAGGATCAGAAGGAGGTTTCTGGAAGAGAGAATGGTAAAGCTGTTAAGGTGGGGTAGCCAGTAATGTCAAATGTGGCAGAGAACTCAAAGAGAAGGACAAATGAGAAGAAGCTGCTGGATTTGCCTATCACTGGTGGGCAGTTCACTGTTGACTTTTAAGAGTATGGAGTAATGGAAACTGAAGTCAGATTGCAACAGGTTGAGGAGTGGGTAAGAGCTGAGGAAGTGGAAGCAGTGCATGTAGAAGTTTGGCAAGAAAATGGAAAGAGACAGGAAGGTAGCTAGTGGGCCCACTACAGTCAAGGGACATGCTTGTTTGGAATAATGAGAAGTGAGCATAAAAATACTTGCATTATTATCTCACCAACTTGTTGTGAGAAAATTACTCTGTAACCTTTAAGGTACTATATATCTATATATCTATATATCTATATCTATATCTATATATCTATATCTATATCTATATCTATATCTATATCTATATCTATATCTATATCTATATCTATATCTATATCTATATCTATATCTATATCTATATCTATATCTATATCTATATCTATATATATCTATCTATATCTATATCTATAGATATATAGATATAGATATATATATATATATTTGAGTGCTATTACATTATTTGTAAGCAGAAATGAAAAGGAGCCACCAGAGAGACAGAGTCTGAAGATGCTAAAGAGAAAGAAAGGGTGGTCAATGGAGCAAGGCCCCAAAGGAATCAGGAGGTAAGGAGATAAATGTCAAATCTCTTTTCTTAAGTCAGATCAAAGGAAGAAGGATGATTGCAATGGAAGAAGGTAGTTGAGGAAGTTCACTTTGACTTGTGAGTAATTTCAATAAAGCAGGTATTGGGTTTATGTATCAAGTAAAAGGGGCAAGAAGTGGGTTGGGGGATTAGAGAGAGTGGAAAATGTTTGGAACAGTCACTGATATGAAGTTATTCAGAGATTAGTTAAATGTTTTCCCAGCAGTGATGAAGACCCAACAGAGGTTTTGTGGCATGATTATGTAGTGGATTCAATCAGGCAATCCTGTAAATTTTCTTTTGCAACACTTTGAAGTAGAAAAAATTTGATGGTAGAAGTCACCAAACTATACAGGGATAAGAATTAACAAAACTCACAGAAGAGGAGATGTTGATGAAGAGTAGACTCAGTGTGTTGTCCCTATTGCCCCCTTTTTGAGGGTGACACATGACAGGGCATCTTCTAGATGTGGAATCATGTGACATTTTTTGCATTCTGGTGGAAGGCTCAGAACACTTCCGGGCTCAAACTTTTATGGAGTTTTAGACACAGACCCAGCTGACACAGTAGAAGATTACCTTGCCATCCATAAAGGAAGATACTAATATAGTCAGACCAGTGAAATGAAGATATTTTCTAAACCACCTAATAAGAAGTTAGGAAAGAAAGATATCTCTATCCCAAACGTTCAAATGGACTATTTGTGGCTAACCTGGCATAGAGAGAGCTGTTTGAGCTCGTATTGGACTGATCAGTCCTAGCAGAATACATAGTCATACACACTTGACCCCACCATTGTGATATCATTGGTTTTGTTTGAGTACAAAGGATGAACAACAACAGGAAAGAGAAGTAGGAATGCAAGGAACCTGACTCTAACTGTGGCATTCAGCAAGAGGCTGAAGGTAGTGATGGTGATTGCAATAGATAATGCCTAGTTTCTAGGTTTGTTACCTTTAGCATACATGCATCCTGGGTGCCTGGGGCCAGAGCAATCAAATCACTATCAATGGTTCACATGGATTGGATAAAGTTGGCATGGTGGAAAGTCAAAAGGAAAATAGATGTTAAGGAATTATTTATGAGGCATCTAGGTGACCTACTGGATGGAGCACCAGACCTTGAGTCAGGAAAACTTAAAGTCAAGTCTGGCCTTAGATATATATTATCTGTGTGTTCCTGGATAAGTCACTTCATATCTATCTTCCTCAGTTTTCTCAACTGTAAAATGGGGATAATAATAGCACCTGTGTCCCCGGGTTGTTGTGGGGATCAAAGAAGATAACATTTGTAAAGCACTCAGCATAGTACCTGGCACATAGCAGATATTTAATGCTTACACCCTTCCCCCCATTAGCTAAACCATTGTCAAAATGGCTGACAATGGGGTGCAATGTGGGTAAAAAAGTAAGAGAAAACCAGAAGAGAGCCTGGGGAACTAGGGGGGTGGAAATAGTCAAAGAAACTAAGAATCCTTCTAAGAACAAAGAAAAGATTAAATGGTAAGGAATCCCATCTCTGTCATCCATAACAATAGATATTCCTCTTACTTTCATGTTATCCACAGAGCAGGTCCTCTTAGTCTTCATGTAAATCACTGATAAAAATGGTTAACAGCAGAAGGCCAGGACAAAGTGTGGCAGCCGTAAACCTCCTGACAGGATGACATAGATCCATTAATTGCACAGTATTCTCTCTCTCTCTCTCTCTCTCTCTCTCTCTCTCTCTCTCTCTCTCTCTCTGTCTCTCTCTCTCTCTGTCTCTCTCTCTCTTTCTCTCTCTCTCCCTCCCTCTCTCTCTCTCTCATATGCACACACACACTGATTAAAATATTATCTATCTATCTGTCTATCTATCTATCTAAAAACATACATATATATTTAAAGTGAATAAATACTCTTTAGGTCCAGTTGTTCAGCTAGTCCTGATTTACCTAATTGTGTTATGACATAGTACATTCCTTTTCATCTTTTCAACAAGGATATTAACTAATGCTCTATCAAATACTTGCTAAAATCAGGATATGCCATATCTACAGCTTTCCCCTCATTTAAAAATCTAGGAATCTTTAGATTACTTTGGCATGACTTGATCTTAGTTAACATTTATCAGTTCTTAGTTATCACTACTTTCTCTAGAAGTAGGTAGTGGATAAGCTTTGGGCCTAGAGTCAGGAAGACCTGAGTTCAAATTCAGTATTAGACAAGTCACTTAGAAAAAATCTCTGCCTCAGTTTCCTCAAATGTAAAAACGTGGGGATAATTAAAAGTCCCTACTTCCTAAGGTTGTTGTGAGGATCAAATCAGATGATATTTGTAAAGAATTTAATGTGATGCTTGGCACATTGTAAGTAGGTGCTTGTTTACTTCCTCAGTACTTAGGAACCATCTGCTTAATACTATATGTTCAGGAATGTTACTGGACGTGGAAAAAATCAAGGTCGGCAGTTTGTGGAATCCACCTTCTTAAAACTATGATAACTTTTGCCTTTATCTAGTCCTGTGAGGCCTTTCATTCTCCTAGATTCTTTAAAGATTACTGAGATTCAGAAGTCACATCTGCAAATTCTTTCAGTACCATGGAATATACAGTTATCTCTTCCATATCCCAGGGGTTAGGGGTGTGGTGCCCTCTTGATCTGGAAAATCCGTGTAAAATTTTTCAGTTTTCCCTTTGTATCAGAGAAGAAGTCTGTTTTTTTTCTTTTTCTTTTGTGGGGTATTTACAGTACTTCATTGTAAAATTTGGGGTAAGCATTTCTGAGTTTCTATACTGTTTCTATGTCATCTGCTGTCCTTTGCATGTCATCCGCAAAACTCCCCCAAAATTCCCATTTATAGTACTTTCTTATGCCGACCCTCAATACATTGAAACCTCCATGGGGAAAGTTGAGATGTGGAAGAGATAACAACAATTCATCCAAACTAGGTGATTGAACTCATTTAAAGGAGAGCAAAGCTTAACTACTATCTTCTCATTTATCTTGGTCTTCCCCGCCCCCCTTAACTGTGGTTGTCTTAGACTTATTGGTCTGAAAATTATTTCCCTTGATATAGAAGGCAAAAGCAACATAGAAATGGGGTAGTTATTCTTTCTTTCAACTGTCCCATGCCAGAAGTCTCTGCCCCTTTTCTCCAGAGGTAGGCATAATTTCTTCTTCCTTTTTCTTTTCTTTTTCCTTCCTCAAACATTGTTTCAAAGTCCCCTTTCATTGTCTTCATTAAGCAGAATCAACTTTTACTGCCTGTTAAGCCTAGATTAGGATGATTGATTGCCAAAATTACAAGAGGTAAGGTAAATTTTGAAATATCCTATTACAATATAATGGGGATATTTTCTTAAGTGTCCTATTTAGAGGACTTAATTCCTCAAGGAGAATGCCATCCTACATGGCAAGATTCAGGTTTTCCTGGATTACAAGACAAATTTTGGAATCCTCTGCCTGATCATCCTGCTAAATATCACATCTCACCCTGAGCTTGGTCCAGTTTTTTGTTTAGTAATCAAATGCCTCAAGATTTGCATTTATGATCTGAAACAAAATCCAACTTAAAAAAAGTTTAACTCTAATCAGAAACTTCATATAAAAAACCAAAAATTGTCAAGTACACTCAGCAAAGTGAATATCCCACAGATAAAGAGTCTTGCCTTTCATAGAACATTGTTGATAAAATATTTGTACACCAAGAAATGTACAGCTAATTCTGCAGCTACATCAGAGGGGAAGAAACATAAGCCATGGTCTGTATTTCCACTGTGTGTTTTAAATTAGCTTAGTCAAGCTATAAATATTTTTTTTGGGGAAAACCCCAACAACTAATGTTCCTCTTTAAGCCAAGAAGACTTGGTTGCTCAACACAAATTAAATTCTTATGGGGGTGTGGGTGGGATGGGATCTAGAAAAGAGGAAAAACTAGGTTATTTCTGACCTGTGATAGCTCTGTCAATTAGGGTTATTCATAACCCAATCATTTTACTTCCTATTCAGATGCCTGAAGTAACCTTTAACCAACTTTTGTATCCATTTCAGACTGAATTGTGTGTTTAAGGCTCTCCATTCATTCTCCTTTCCCCTACTCCCATAGTATCTACCTCAATCTCTTATTAAGAGTGCCTGGGTCTTGTCTCCCCCACCCACCTTTTGTAGCATTATCTTTCACCTTTCTCTGAGCTAATTAGGGCCTTTGCTCTTCAACTCTTCCAAAAAATTTCAGCACCATTATAATATATACACATTATGTACATATATATATGTTATATAATTGTGTATATACATATACACACATATATACATACATAACACATGCATATATACAAACATACACATATAGACACACAGACGCATATATAAATGGATATACGAATAAAGGAATAAATAAAATATATACAGAATGCCCTCAGTATTTGTGGAATATAGATTAAGCTGAAGGAACTAGGGATGTTTAGACTAAGAAAAAGAAAATTCAGAAGAGACATAATGGTTGTCTTCAAATATTTGAAGGCCTTTCAAATGGAGGAGGGATTAGACATCTGCTTATAACTAGAAGTATTTGGTAAGAAATGCAAAGAAGCAAATTTAAGCTTGAGGTAAGGAAATACTTTTACAATTAGAGCTATTCAAAGCGATATAAGCTGCCTTCAGAGGCAGTGGGTTTACCCTCACTTGTTATCTTTTAGGAACAGCTGAATGATCACATATATTTTAATTCAACAAACATTAAGTGTCTAGTGTGGCACATGTAACGAATGCATTGTCAGGTGTTAAGATTACAAAGAAAAATGGAAACAATTTCTTCTTTCAAGGAGTTTATATTCTACCAAGGAGATACAAAATGTCAGCCAGTTGACTTCAGAAAAACCTGGAAAGACTTGTATGATCTGACGCTGAGTTAAGTGAGCAGAACCAAGAGAACGTTGTACACAATCGTCACATTGTGCGATGACTAGTATTGATAAACTTAACCCTTCCCAGCAATTCAATGATCTAAGACATCTCCAAAGGCCTCATGATGGAAAATGCTATCCACACCCAAAGAAAGAATTATGGAGTTTGAATGCAGATCAAAGCATACCACTTGCTACTTTTTTTTCTTCTGTTGAGTTTTGTTTCCTCTTTCTTGTGGTTCCTCCTATTGGTTCTAATTCTTACTTAAGACATCACTAATGTGAAAATATGTTTAATAGGAATGTATATGTATAGCCTATATCAGATTGTGTGCCATCTTAGTGAGGATGGTAGGAAATATTTAACAAAATAAGGTTACAATAAAACATAGATAGCATTGCATTTTTAAAACTAAGTTAATATGTAGCCCTCAGGGATTCTCATGCGTGAGTTAGTGCCCCCCCTCCCCCACTGCCATTTCTGTTTGAGTTTGACAACACTGATCTGAAAGGGCTTCTTGTTCAGGTGCAAATTGTCCTCATAGCTTGTGAAGGATTTTCCACCTCTGAAATTCTGTGATTCTCATTCTGATTCTGAGATCTCGATGGCTTTTTGAATGGTCAAAACCTTTATATGCTACACCGCACCATATTGTTGTTAAAGACAAGGGAGAAGTGAAGAGGAAGGAATGAGCCTATGTACATATCTCCTTTCCTTCCTCTTGCATTTTCCCCCTCCCTCTTCTTTCTAACTCCATCATGGAAGAATCAGAGAACAGATAGGTAGGTATGAAACAGAAATGGATGGGCTGTATTTTGTGAACTTGGGTTTGAGAGACGGGACTGAATTAGTAAGCTTCCATAATAGGAATTCTCCATACCAATCAAATAACAGGTCTGGAACTTCCCCAATCTGCCCCTCTTCCCTAACTAAATCACATGATTTTATCAATGGACACAGAAAAGGCATGTAGCAGAGTTGACCCTGGAGACAAGAAGATCAAATCCTTTCTCAGACATTTACTAGCTAGATGACTCTGGATGAGTTATTTAGCCTCCCTCAGCCTCAGTTTCCTCATTTGTCATGAATAATATTAGGGGGTAATAATAGCATCTAATTCATGGGGAGTTAGCCAGGGATCAAATCAAATGACAATGTGTGCAAGTGCTTTGCAAGTCTTAAAGTGTTATATAAATTTTAGCTGTTATTATCATGGCTATTACTACTTTTACTATTACTGCTGCTGCTGCTGCTGCTGCTGCTGCTACTACTATTACTACTATTAAAGAGACAGCATAGTATAGTGGATAGTGAACTTGCCTTGAAACCAGGAAAATGTAGGTGAGCCATTTAATCTCTCAGTGCTCTAGACAACTCTGCAAGGCTCTTAATTATGGAGAAAGTGCTGCCCTGCATTGGTAGAAGTTCCTCACTGGGAGCTAGCTCTTTAAACCAAGTCACAGGTTCTATCCATAGACCTATCATTATGTTAAATACACTAAAAAAAATCAAAGTAATAAAATGATCTTTCCTTAATGTGGTAAAGTCCGTATCTAAAATCAAGAGTTAATTATCATCTGGAACAGAAGATAAGTAGAAGCATTCCCACTGAGATCAGGGCTACTGCAAGGATACTAGCTAAATGCTATCTACATCAATAAGTTAGGATGAAAAAAATTAAAGTATTAGACATAGGCAAAGAAGAGGGAAAATCATCTAAATTTGCCAGTTCTTTTAGAGAACTCTAGAAAATCAATGAAAATTAATTGGAGCAATTAATGGAAAAGCAATATGGCATAGTAAATAGGAAACCCATCTCAAAATCAGAAAGACCTGGTTTTAAATTCTTCTTCTGACAGAACCTTTCGAAGCTTGGCAAATTGCATAACCTCACAATACTCCAGGCAACTCTCCAAGACCATTAGTTGTCACACAGTTGTTGATCTGGATTGATAGGTATTTCCTCATCAATATTCTTCCCTATACCAGGAAAATCAATGCAATAGCAGGATTCAGAATAAATCTACAAAATCACCAGGTATCCTGTGGATTATCAACAAAATCCAGAAAAAAGATGAGAATTTAATTTAAGACAATAATGCATTAAATGTCAAGTCATTAACCTGCCAGGGCACACAGAAACTAAACAAATACAACTATAAAGCATTTTCTACAGAAATAAAAGATCTAAATAATTGGAGAGAGGATCTTTATGGACAAGACATAGATTTAATAAACTAATAATACTACACATATTATTTTATAGACTTAGTGATCTACCAATTAATTTATGAAAGAAACCTTTGGAGAGTTAGACAAAATATTAACAAAAATCATTTGGAAGAACAAAACATTAAGAATATCAAACAAAATAAAGAAAAAGAAGGAATGGGGCTTGCCACTACCTTAAACTGTATTTCAAAGTAGATCTCAAAACTAGATAAGTAATTATCAAACTTATCTAACAGGGTGAAAAAAAAGAAAAGTAGACTAGACCAGATAAGTAAGACTTGGAAATAAATGTACATAGTACTTTAAGGTTTCGGGGATGTGCTGGAGTCAGCTCCTAACAGCTCTTGAGAGATGACTGTTAAATTTTCAGTGTGGGAATTTACACCTCAAAAATCAGCAAAGGCTACCAAGTCTCTGTGATATCTGTGAATGTCAGATTTATTTCTTCATGTTAGGATTTCTGGTTCATCTTTCTTGTTACTCTTTATTTGTGTTTTGTATATAGACATATGAAATTATCATTTTTATCAATGGCTCCTGTCTTGAATGTTGCTGTCTGTGAATTTCTCGGAGCCACTACAAAGTCATTTATTGTTTTGTTGATTTCTGGACTTAATTAAGGAAATATTGGAAAAAAATGTTAATAATGCAAATTATACTTAAAATGTGTCATGCATGCATTCCCCTCCACTCCCTACAGAGAGCTGGTTGTTAAACATTTACCAGCACACTCTTGGTTCCATAAAACCAAGATCACAGACTATTGGGGAAAAGATGTTCTTAGAAGATCACAGATTCAAAGAATCTCTAGGGCAGGAGAGATCTTAAAATCCAGCTAATCTTGTGTGTCTGAATAAGAATGTCCTTTACAAGATACTAGTGGTCATTTAACCTCTGCTTGAAGCAATTCAAGTGAGCATTACTCACTGAGGGGCCCTATTCCTCTTTTGGGTAGGTCTAGTATTGTGATGTATTTGATGTATTTCCTTACATGAAGGCCTACATTTGCCTTGTTGCAACTGCCCGTCACCCATTGCTCAGAGTTCTGCCTTCCAAGGCTGAGAAGGAGTAATCTTACTTCTCTTCCAGGTGATAATGCTTCAAATATTTGAAGATAGCCTTCATGTATGATGTATCATTTTATCCTTTTTAATATGAATTCCTACCTAGTCACATCTTTCCCAATTGCATATGTAATTCCACTGGCATAGGAAATCCCCGAGATTGGACACTGTCAATTCAGGTCAGCACTTTCTCTGCAACTTATAGATATGGTTAGTTACCTGAAACATGGAGAGTGTTAAGGATATTATATTTTTATTATTTTTTTGTTAAATTTCCCAATTACATTTTAATCTTATTTAGGCCACATTTTAGAGTGTTGTGGGTTGCATGTGGCCTGATGTTTGACACTTTTGACCTACATAAAATCCTCTGTTTGCCTTTGAAAGCCTTTCATAACCTGGTCCTATTATAAGATTTCCTCATACCTTACTCCCCTTCACATTGTGATCCAGTGATACTGGCCCCCTCGCTGTTCCTCACATGGGACACTCCATCTTTCAACTCAGAGTCTTTTTCAGTGGCTATTATCTGCATTGGGCAGCTAATGGATAGAGTGCAGTGGATACAGTGCTGGGCCTGGAGTCAGAAAGACTCATCTTCCTGAGATCAAATCCAGTCTCAGATGCATACTAGCTGTGTGACCCTTGGCAAGTCACTTTATCCTGCTTACCTCAATTTCCTCATCTATAAAATGAGCTGGAAAAGGAAGTAGCAAATCACTCCAGTATCTTTGCCAAGGAAGCCCTAAACGGAGTCACAAAGAGTTGGACACAACTAAAATGACTGAACACACATCATCTACCATACCCGAAATTCCCTCCCTCTTTGTCTCCACCTCCTAACTTCCCAGATTTCCTTTAAGTCTCAGGTGCAGCCTTACTTTTTTTTTTTGGCTAAGTAATGGGGTTAAGTGACTTGCCCAGGGTCACACAGCTAGTAAATGCTATGTGTCTGAGGCCGGATTTGAACTCACGTCCTCCTGAATCCAGGTCCGGTGATCTATCCACTGTACCACCTAGCTATCCCCCAGTCTTACATTCTGCAATAAGACTTTTCCAGTTCTCCTTAATCTGAGTGCCTTTGCTCTGAGACCATCCCTAATTTGTCCTGTGTATATTTTGTTTGTACATAGCTATTTAAGTGTTTTCTACTTCGTAAGACTGAGCTCCTTGAAAGCAGGGACTATTTTTTACCTTTCTTTGTTTGAATCTTTAGTTTATCACAGTGTCTGTCACACAATAGATGTTTAAGAAATATTTATTGATTGCCTGACTAGCTAGATACATCTGGAACTCATGTGCATAGAGATGACAATCAAACCCACTGGAATGATGAGACCACCAAGGGAGAAAGTATTATGAGAAAAAGAGAAGAGGGCCTTGAGGGATAGTTAGTAAGTGTGATCTAGATGAAGATAGATTGAAGAAGGGGATAAAGAAGACTAAGAAAGAATCATAGTTTGAAAATCTAGAGAAGAGAGAGTATCTGGAAGGAGAGGGTGGTTCCCAGTGTCAAATGCTGCAAAAGTAAAGAAGGATGGAGATTGAGAAAAGGACATCAAAATAAGAGTGTAGAGTTTTAGTTGAATGATGAGGTCAGAAGCCAAATTGCAGAGTTTAAAAGACAGTGAGACGAGAGGAAATGGTCATTCTGATGTAAAAGTCTTTTTTGAGGAGTTTATCTTATGATCTCTTTGGTTTGTTTACTCATTTTTTTCAGTCTCTTTCCTGATTTTTCTGTCAAGTAGAATGCATGCTATTGGAAGCAGAGTATATTTTTGGTTTCAAGTATGTAACCCTAGCACCTAGTACATTGCCTGGCACATAGTAGGTACTTAATAAATGCTAGTTGAATTTAATTGAAGTTTTATGATTAATTCTTTCTCTTTACATTTCCCCCCATTGCTGTTCTTTTATTTTATTGGCACATTTCTTGCTAATTTGAGGCAATGGTGGGGAATTGGGCTTATACATGAGCTCTCACTCAGCATTCTTTCGGAAAATTCCTGCTGATAAATCTTTCAAATTTCATTTAGTTCATCTGTTCTCAATTTACACATGGATTATACCAGAAGTAGGGCTATGTGAGGCTTGGAAAATTCGTGCTATATTCCTCATCTCTAACTTTAAATATGCAAATCTCCATGGATAAAGCTCTGGACTTGGTGTCAAGCCCATCTGAGTTTGAATCCTGCCTGAAACACTTAGCAACTGTGCAGCATTGGGAGAATAACTTCTGTCTGTTTCAGTTTACTCATCTCTATGAAGGGGATAATAATAGCACTCACCTCACAAGGTTATTGTGAAGATCAAATTAGATAATATAAATTTTGCGAACCTTAAAGTGCTATATAAATGCTATTATCCTTATTGGCATTATTATTTCCATTGAGTCACAGGAAAAATATGAAGTAAAGCAGATCCCAGACTGCAAATGACAAAGGAGACATTGATATTACCTGATAACATGAAAAGTTTATTGCCTCCAGGACCAGACGTGGGAATGGGTGCAGAATGTATCTTAATTAGGTACTTTTCCCCTAAAGCACTCCAAAAGGCAATAGCCTACCTCTCAAGGTGAGGTTGGAGGGGAGGTTAGGTAAACAGAGGCCTTATTAGGAAGGGTAGTATTAATAATGAGCATAAAAGGAAGAAATTCAGCTGGAGCTATGCACAAGAGATGAGTTACTTAGGAGCATGTGGAGTTGTGCCAGGGAGATGAACCTTATCAATGAAGTAGTAATGCTCAGCTGAGACTATGCATCAGAGATGGACATTTTGGATTCCCTTGAAATCGAATAGGTATTTCAGTCTGAAATGCTACTGTATATTGATTAGATTGGACAAAACCTCAGGCTATTCATAAGGCCCAAGTGCTAGGTAGAGTGGTCAAGTAGACTGCCAGCAGGGCTCCCAGAAGCTTTCAGCCGCTCAGTTACGGTAGTCTAGGGTTTCTCCTAATGCCTTCCCTGTTGTTATTGTGTGGTACCTCAGCTGCTATTTTGGGAGGAGGACAATCAATTAGGAAACTGTTTGGCAACCGTGTTTGGGGGGAGAAGGGATCTCGAGTGGTATGTTATCACATTTCATAAGGCTTGAAAGACAGATCAGAGAATACCTCCAAATAGAGAAATTAATAGTGTTGACATGTCCCAAAGATTGAGCCTCAGAGCCATATATCAGATCCTTTCTAAGTGAGCTCAATCCCCCATCACTGGGGAAGATTGCCCAGGGGTGGCCATCTTCATGACAATGACAAACACATATTTATGCCAAGATGGGGAACTAAAAGCAGAGATATCTTAGAGGAATTTGGGACCCTGGACAAACATACTGTGTGCTTACCACACCCTCTGCTTCAGTGAATATTTATACTCCTTTGAAATAAGGTTAGGATGAGCAAAAAGAATTGCTTGAATGAGGCAAAAAGGCAAAATGCATCTGGGTGAGTGGGAGGGGGATGGGAAGTGGAAGAGGAGTGAGCCCTGGTTCTGATGTTATAATTTATGCACCAGGCTTGAACTATAGTTTACACTGTATTTAGTATATAAGTATAAGGTTTTTAAAAGTGCCAGCTGGGGCAAAGAAACTCCCCTTCCCTTCTGCAACTGATGCCTTCCCTGAGTCATTGCTCAGCCATCAATAGAACAGGGCCCTCAAAACCATGAAACCCGGAGCAATTTCCACACCCCACTTTGTTGTACCCTAGGGACGGCTCTGACTAATGTCCAGGAAGGTTGAATAAGATTCAAAGTCCCATAGCTAGTTAATAGCAGAGCCAGGATGATAAGTCAGGGTTCGTCCTTCCTAGTTCTTTTCTTTCCAGTAGACCTTTATTATTTCTGCTAGAATAACATTTTGTAGATTTCCTAGGATTTGTATTTTTATATTAAAATATCCCCCCCCTTTTATTTTTCAAGAGGAAATTCACATACTCTTTCTCCACTACACTAATTTATACCAGAATGGATTTACAGGCAGTTTTCTAAGGAGACCCAATCTCAGATATAATTTCTGGTGAAGCTGAATTCATTCAAAAATGTGAAATAATCACACCATTAACATTTCTACAGCTAAAACAAAAGAACTCAACAGAGACCTCACCAGTTAGGTTAGCAAACAGGAATCTTGAGATAACATAGCTGTCAAGTTATTCCATTTCTAAAGCCTTCACAAAGCTTGAAATGGGTCCAACAGAGGTCTTAAAGACAAGAAAAAAGAAACAAAACCAGAATATATAGTTTTTTTAAAAATTGATTTGGTGTTCCAAAATTTCCTAGTGACCCATATGTAAATAATGATATATAATTCTGTGTGCTTACTTTCTTGGTGCAGTTCTAAATTTAATCACCAAGTTAGATTTGGTACCTATCTTTTTGAGAAAAAACATGCAAAGGGAACACCATGAATTTATAGACAAGTAATAACACACACAGAAGTTTTTGATTAGAAATTAGAAACACACCCAGCTGAAAATTCTTCATAGAGAGGCAGAAATGAGAGAATAATCATCATTGAACAACCCATTAGAATTTTTTATTTTAACACATGTATTTATGTGCTTTCTGAGCATAATAGCATATGCTTTGAGTCATAATAGAACTTCATGTATTTGCTCAAAAGATTTCTGGAAACCAAAATAGATTATCAAGAAAAGTTAAGGAATATTCACTCTGGAGATCCTTCCTTGAGCTCAAGCCATACATCATCTGTTTTGAATGGTCTAGGAAGGTTCAACCCAGACTAGAAGTGAAAAATGGACTGGTTAATTCTCAGAGGTTCTTTGCTAATCTAATTGTAGGCTCTCAAAATGTCCATTTGTATGTGTGAATCAATGGAAAAGTATGTATTAAGCACTGGAGATACAAATATAAGTAAGGAAGATGATACCTGCCCTCAAGGAGCTCCCAATCTTATAGGGGAAGACAACCTAAAAGGGGGAACTGGAGTTGAAACAGTATGCATACAAGTGTACAGAATCTGGATCTAGTGGGAGGAGGAGGGCCGGAGGGCAGACAGAATAGTTTAGACCTGGCAGGAAAATATAGATCCTTCTTACATAAAGATAACTATTCATCATGGTGAATAAGGAATGTGCTTTGAGCTGTTTTCCCAGTAGCAGATGATTATGGATGGATTCAGTCACACACTCTGGCTGAATCCCTATTGTCATCAATGGCCTATACTTGCAGGACTGGCCAGGATTAAGGGTGTGACTTGTCATTATGTAAGCAGAGTGGAGCTAACTGATCCATGTGGTTCTGGAATCCATGACCATGGCCTCATTGTCCTTGTGCTCTAACCAACTGAGCTCATCAGTCACAGACCTCTCAGGATGGAGCCAAAGGGCTGAGGACAGACCTTTTTTTTTGATTCTCTATGAGGTTGTCATTAGTGCGGTGAATCAATTGTCTATTAAAGCAAGAATATTGGCTATCTAACAATTTTGCCTTGTCTTTCTCATGTTTCATTTTTGTTTTTGTGTGTTCAAAGCCTAACACAGGTTTTTGGAGAATGTATATTGATTGATAATTTCCTGAAAAAATTTCCTTAAAAAAATTCCAAATTTCAATTGAGTTATAGTTTTACTGTTTCAACCAATAGTCAGGAATTTATTCATTCCTATGTTTTCTTACTCCCTTTGGTCTTTAATGGCATCTCTAAATCTCCGGATTTTAGGACACTTGTAATTCAATGGGCCTATGATCTCATTGAGGCCCCCTCACTCCAGTGGTGCAGACTTCTGCTATAGTTAGAGGCAGTGTGATATAGGAGGATTGAATTGGAGTCAGGGATACATAGGTTCAAATTCCCCTTCAGACATGACCCTGGGCAAATCACTCTTAGGAGCCTCAGTTTCCCCACATGTAAAATGAGGGGTTTGGGCCTCTAAGTCCCTTCAAAAGCTCTAAATCTGAGAGTCTGCTCTCATAAGATGTGACTCTTGTCCATATCTTTCCACTTGTCCTTCACAGAGGCTTCAATTAATGTTGTTGATATTTTTAGGTACCAATGCAACATTATGGACATCAGCCTGCTATTTCTCATTCTTTCTACATCATTAACACCTCCCACCCCCACCTCATCCCCCACTTCTCTTTCCAGTTACCTGTATCCTTCATGGTGGTTCACCAATAAGTCAATCCACAAGTATTTATTGTGACAGGTACTATGCTAGCACCTAGGGATATAAAGACACAAATTAAACAGCTTCTTTTCTCAAGGAGCTCGCACTCTATGGGGGTGTAGGGAACAACATGTACATATATAAATATATACAAAATTAAAAAAAAAGTTTTGTTTTGGTGCAAGGAAGCATTTGAAGCTTAAAGTGTAGAGCAGATCAGAAGTGTCAGGTGAACTTTGAAGGAAATGGTAATGGTAAAGAGGGAATGTAAGGCATGGAGATTAGAGATGAAATATGGAGTGTGAGGAGCAAAAAGGACAGTTTGGCTATACCATAAAGTGTGTGAAAGGGAGTAATGTATAATAAACATTTTCCCTGATTTCAACCTATAGTACCTTTCCATGTTTATTATATAATACATTACAACAATTCACACACTCTCTGGTCCAGTCAAATTTGAATGCCAAATAAAGAAATTTATATTTGATCTCAGAAGAAATAAGGAGACTCAACATTGCCCTGCCCCTACCACCTGGGAGGATCAGGCAGGAACAAAGACTCATTGCCCCTGTAAACTCCACCTGGAAGAGAATCTAATCTCTTAACCACTTTCTACTATCTCCGTAGCTAGCAAAATCTCACCACCTGTCTCTCCCAATCCGTGTATCACTTAATTACTGGCTACATAGAAGTAAGCTATCCCTAACCCCCACCTCCTGTTGTGTCACCTCTCTCTTCTTCAACTCTATACATATTCCACTCCAACTGTGCCTACCCCTTCCATGGTTCTCTCTGGAATTCCTGTCCCAAACTTCCCTTCGTTTTAGACCTCTTCCTTCTATGCTCTTTCCCTCTACTTGTACCCATTGAGACTTGGTTTCCTCCAGAGGATTTGAAGCCCTGGCCATCCTCTCTAGCAGTGTGTATGTGTGTGTGTGTGTGTATGTGTGTGTGTGTCTGTGTGTGTGTGTAGAGAGATAGAGATAGATCTAGATAGAGGTCTCTAGATCTATCTAGATTTCTCTATCTATGTACCTATGTATGCATGCGTGCATGCATGCATGTATGTATGTATGTATGTATGTGTGTATCTTTCTACCTATAACTTTTATCATTCCCCTCTCTACCCACCATCAATGATCTTGGAAAGTCAGTTATAATACTTCTTAATCACTATTTCCAGACTCTCTCTTTGCCACCATCACTCAATTATCTCTCCTCCTTTGAAGTTTCCTCTATTCAAAAAAAATTTCCTATGTAGAGATAATGGTGGCTATTGTCTAATGGTGCCAAAGTCATTTTTTCTTTTCTTAAGGAATTCTGTTCCTTGTTCACTTTCTTTCCTCCTCAATTTTTGCCCTTCTACTAGGGGAACTCACCATTCATGTTGATGCTCTTTCAAATACCCTAACTTCACAGTTCCTTCATCTCCTTAAATCTCATCATCTGCTCCTCAACTTCATTTCTGTCACACACAGGGATGGTCACCCTCCAAATCTCACCATTAACCACAAGTGTTCCACTTCCTTTATCAAAAATGCTGGCATTCCTCTATCTGACCATAATATCCTATCATTCCATCTCTTCCAATGTCACACCCCTTCTAAATATATTCTTTACCCTCATCTTGACTTCCATTCCCTCCATCCCTCAAGATTTTCTCAAGCTATTACCCCTGCTCTGACTTCACTTTCTTTCCTTCCCAATCTCAACCCTATAGTTAACCAATTTAGCTCTACACTGTCATCTACTCTTGAATCCTTCCCCTTTTCTTATTGCTGTTCTTCTCTTGCCAAACCCTAAAATTGGATTACTCCTACCATCTGCCTCCTTCACTCTCACTCATGTGCTGCTGGATTGGGCTGGTGGAAGTAACATAACCATGGTGATTGATTATGTTACAAATTTGTGTCATTTAATCTCAACTGAATTTTAATTGCTGTCACAAGGCAATCTTCTCATTCTTCTCTAATTGATTCTGTGTCACTTCTTGCAGAAGCTATTCCAAGTCTTCATTCTTCAAGATTCTTAGATCTCTCCCCTCCCCCATCCTCTTAGTTCTTACCTTCAGTGATGAAATTGAGGCTATTCTTCATGAGCTTGCTCTGCTACCTCTCTTTTCATCTTAAAATCCCTTGACATCATCCCTCCCCACACCCGCTGCAACTCTCTCCTCATTTCCTCTGGTCCCTGAAAGTGAGATGACAAGCCAACTTACCCAGGCCAACTCCTCTACATGCTCTTCTTTTTTCACATTTATTTATTTTATTTTAAATTTAATTTATGGAATAAAACAAGCATTTTTATAACATAGTATAATAAAAATATGATTGCACATGAAACTGAAAATCTATTATGTACAACTTGCTATTTCTTTTAAATATGTAATAAAGTTATCATGTAAATTTCTTTTTTCCCTTCCCCTACCCCTGCCCTAGAGATGGCTACCATTAGACACAATATTTTATATATTTTTGTCTTTTATCTTCCTTCTAATCTTTAATCTCTCTTTATCTATTGGTTCCTTTTTCTACTACCTTCAATCATACCCAAATCTCCTACATCCTTAAAAATGAAGCAACCCATGCCCCCTGACAAAAAAGACACTTTTCACTAAACCCTACCACACCTTCTAGCTATTATCCTACAACTCTTCTCCTTTTCTATTTCAAACACTTAGAAAAAGCTATCTATACTCTTACCTACATATCTTTTCCATCTCTCACTCCTCAAACCTTTTTAATCTGACTTTTGACTTCACCATTCAACTGGAAGTTCTCTCTCTATAAAGTTACCAACAATCTTTTAATTGCCAAATCTGATGGTCTTCATACTTCTTGATATTTCAGGTACATTTGACACTGTTGACTACCCTCTTCTGCTGCAAACTTTTTCCATTCTGGGTCTTTCCTCATTGTCCTCCTACTTGTCTGACCACTCCTCTGCCTCTTTTTCTGGCTTTTCAACCATATCATGCTCCTTAACTGTGAGTGTTCCCCAATGTCTTGTCCTAGGCCCCCTTTTTCTGGCCATTCTTTCTCTTGGTAACCTCATCACATCCTGTGGGTTTGATTATTTCTATTCAAATGATTTCCACATCTAAATAATCATACCTAGTCTCTCTCCTGACCACTTCACTCCCACATCATCAACTACTTATTGAACATTTTAGACTGGATGGACCAGAAACATCTCAAATAGATCTAAAAACATCTAAAACAGATCTCATTATCTTTTCTCCCAGACCCACCCCTTGACAAAATTCCCCTATTTCTATTGAAAGAACCACCATTCTGCTCTTATAGATTCATAACGTTAGCATTTTCCTTGACTCCATACACACCCTTATCCCAAAAATCTAATCAGTTTCAAATCTTACAATTTCTACCTCCATAATATCTCTCCCATGTGACTCCTTCTCTATTCATACTCAAATCACCGTAGTTTCAAAGCCCTTATCACCTGGCACCAACATCATTCCAATGGCCTCCTAATGATCTCCCTGCCTTAAGTCTCTCACCATTCCAGTCTATTCTCCATGCTGTCATCAGTGATCTTTCCTAATCATAGAACTAACCACATCATTCTCCTATTCAATAAATTAAAGTGGTTTTCTATTATCTCTAGGACAAAATAAAAATTCTTCTCTTTTTAAAGTCCTTCACAAACTGGCCCTAATTAGTCTTTCTGGCCTCATTACTTGCTTTTCTGCACTCTAAAGTCTAGCTCAATTAGCCTTCATTCTGGTCTTACCAGACAGCTCTTCATCTCTTTTCTCCATGACTTTATATTGGCTGTCTCCCATGTCTCTTTACCTCTGCCTCATAAGGGTCCCTCACCTCCTTCAAGATACAAATCAGTATCAGCTTTCCTGATCCCCCAACTGATAGCACCCTTCCTCCCTGACTACCTTATATCTGACAACCTTTTGTATTTATTTTGTAATTATTTTGCAAGTACTTAGATATAAACACGTTATCTTTTTGGAAGGAATGTAAGCCTCTTGAGAATAAGGATTATTTCATTTTTTAATATTTATATCCTCAGCTCCTGCACATAGTAGGTACTTAATAAATGGTTATTGATTGATTGATATAGTGGGTAAATGAGTGACACGTTCAGATCTGTGCCTTAGAGAGAAAGTGTTTTTCTTTTTTCCTTCTTAGACCACTTTTAAAAATTTCAATAAACAAGTTAGTCTGGTGAATTGTGTGGTAGAATGGGAAGAGCGCTGATTCTGTAGTCAAGGGTTGTTGTTTGGTCATTTTTAGTTGTGTCCTACTCTTAAATATCCACCCTTTTTTTGGGGGGATTCTTGGCAGAGATATTAAGTAGCTTGCCATTTCTTTTTTCCAGCTCATTTTACAATTGAGGAAACTGCGACAAACAGTAACTTGCTCAGGGTCACACAGATAGTAAGTGTCTGAGGCAAGATTTACTCAGGAAGATGAGTCTTCCTGACTCCAGACCTGGCACTCTATCCACTGCACCACCCAGCTGCCCTCTTAGTCAGAGGACTGGGGTTCAAATCCTGCCTCTGCCAAGTCCCATCTGCATGACCTTGGGGAGATCATTGAAGCTTTGTCGGCCTCAGTTTTCTAATTTATAAAATGATAAGGTAGGAATAAGTGACTTCTGAGGTCCCTTATAGAAATGTATTTATGATACTACCTTGAGGTCATCTAAGTGGCACAGCAGACAGTGTACTACACTCGGAATCAGAAAAACCTGAGTTCAAATCTGGCATCAGGCACTTACTAGCTGTATGGCCCTGAGCCAGTCACTTAACCCTGTTTGTCTCAGTTACTCATGTGTAAAATGAGCTGGAGAAGAAAATGGAAAACCACTCTAGTATCTTTGCCAAGAAAACTCCAAATGGGATCATAAAAAGTTGGATACGACTGAACAACAACAACCTGAAAAGAGTCAGAGAGCTAGGTTCTAGTTTTTTTTCTATTATAAATTAGTTGCTTTGATATAACCAAGTCACTCTTTAGGCCTCAGTTTCCTCAATTGTAAAGCAAGCAAGTTGAGTTAGATCAAAGGTTCTCAGCTTTTTTATATCATGGATCCACTTTCCAGTCTGTTGAAGTCTTTAGAATTCCCCATCTCAGAATAACGTTTTTTAAAAGAATAAAATAAATTACATAGGATTGCAAAAGAAACCAATCACAATAAATAAAGTTATTCTTTTCCCCCCTTAAAATTCACAAACTCCATTATTTGATCCCCAAGGTCTCATTCTAAAATGAATGGAAATACTAACATTTAGCACACAGAATAAACCATTTAACATTTTCCCCCTCAGTTTTACAGCTATTGAATTATAGTGCCAGAAAGAGGCTTGAATTTTTAAAGACCGTAAGGGCAGGCAATCTCACAACATCCCTGGGTAACTTTTTCATAACTTAGCATTTGTTAGTTTCTGAAACTTCTTCATCCTAATCCTTTCTCATAAAATCACAAAATCTCTTTCTATTGATTTTGAATTCTATCTAGCACATTATTTCAAAAGGGACTTGAATCCCCAAAGTTAAGATTCTCCCAGTAAATTAAGTATAGAGTTATGGAAACAGTGATGAAAATGCACAGCAACAGCAGTGGTAGCAGCTGTTCTGTGGCAACAATATAACAATATACAGGGAACATCTGAAGTCTTGACTTTCATAGTTGTTACCGTTCATGGTAGATTTTTGGAAGAAGATACCCAACTGCATTTTGTTCTATGTTTGCCATTATTATATAAATTATATAAATGTTCTGAATGCCATTATTATATAAATGTACTGAAGGTCTCCTTCAGTACCTCCTTTTCCCCAATCATTTTATAATTACAAAATAAACTCATAAGACTGAATAGTCTCATAAACTCATTTGCTTCTCTTTAGCCTGTCTAGTGGGGCATATAGTAGGAACTTAGTAAATGCTAATTAACTAACTAATTGATAAAGAAGATACTCTTTTCTTTGGACTAGTATAAATGACTATGGTGAAAGTACTGTGTAACAATTTAAGCATCCTTTTTTTTTTTGGCTAAAAATGTACTTTTTCTAGGTATCCTACCTGATTTTAGCCAAAACTGTGGGTCATATAGCTCAGGAGGAAAAACTGTTTTATATCCATATATATACATATATGCATACATATACACATATGTATGTGCACATATGTTGTCTGTGGAATAGTGAGACACACATATCCATCACCTCCTGGTGGTGTGTATCACACGCTTAAGTGGATAAGTAGTCTGTGGTGTACCTGTCTGTAACTGTTATTGGAATATTTGTGCAGTGGCTAGCAAGGACCTGAAAATGCTTATAACATTACAATCAAAAGAACTGTGGCTGGAGTTATTAGTCCCAGTTTCTCCCTCCAGCATGAGAGGAGACAAAATCACTCTATTTACAAAATGTGGCCCCTTAGGCAGCTAATTTTGACATATGGGGGTCTCAAGTGGGAGCTTCCATAGGAATAGTAGCATGTATTACATTTTTCTAGTGCTCCAAAGCACTTTCACACACATTGTCTCATTTGCTATATTCACAATGGGGTAGCGAGTGTTCAGGGAAGACAAGTATCTCTGGTGTAAGAGCTGGTGAGTCCTTCTCAGGGATTCTTTCCACCTTTGGTGTCCACCTGCCACCCAGCTCTCACCTGTGACACCAAGAAGCTATAGCATGCACAGTGGCCACACTCCAGAAACCCGTTTTTTTTTCAGATGGGTTAAACCAGGCTGAGGGTCACTGAGGGGCCTCAAATCCATCAGTGAATTAGGGGGTAATCTACCCCAAGCATGTGAAACTTTCCCAGTGGAATAGGCAGATGTAAACAATTTGTTCTAACAGTCTATGAAGGCAGTGGAAGCAGGCACCATGGAGCTCTTAGAGATTAATTAGATATCAAAGAAGCCAAGGTCATCCATTTCATCTAGAGCCATCTCCAATTGTCTTGCCTTTTGTTTTGTCACTGGACTCCAGTGATTCTGGAGGATAGAGTGAGGTTAGTGACTTTGCACAACTCTGCCTCACTTCAATCCAATTTATGCATGAGTCAAAAGTGCCATTTTATCTATCTCAAAGTCCTGTGGTAATAGCCAAGTGATGAATCAGCAAGTGTGGATACACCAGGAGCTGTAGTCACAAGTCTGCACACAGGCAGCCCAGGCCATAGGTTCATCTCACTGGACTAAAGCAGCATTGGGCTTCGGCAGCCCCCTGGGTGTCTGAGCAGACATTTTTTTAGTAGTATTTTTTTCCCCTAACTACATATCAAGAAAATTTTTAGCATTCATTTTTACAAGATTTTGAATTCCAAATTTTTCTCCTTCCCTCCTTCTCCTCCCCTCTTCTGAAAATGGTAGGCAGTTTGATACAATTTATATGTATTATCATGTAAAACATATTTCCATATTTGTCACAGTTGAGGAAGAAGAAACAGGTCAAAAGGGGGAAAACATGGGAAAGAATAAGTGAAAAAGATATGTTTTAATTTGCATTTAGAGTCCATCAGTTCCTTATCTGGATATGAATAGCATTTTCCATTGTGAGTCCTTTGCACTGGTCTGGGGTCATTGTGTTGCTGAGAAGAACTGAGTCTCATGGGAGATCAACACAATATGTTACTGATACTGTGTATAATGTATTCCTGGTTCTGCTCATCTCACTTTGCAACAGTTCATATAAGTATTTCCAGGTTTTTCTGAAATATGTCTGATCATCATTTCTTATTGCACAATAGTGTTCCATTACGTTCATGTACTGCAGCTTGTTCAGCTATTTCCCAATTGATGGCCATCCCCTCATTTTCCAATATTTTGCCACCATGAAAAGGGCTGTTATAAATGTTTTTGAATATGTAGGTCCTTTTCCCACTTTTCTGATCTCTTTGGGATACAGACCTAGTAGTGGTATTGCTGGATTAATGGGTATACATGGTTTGATTGCCCTTTGGGTATAGTTCCAAATTGCTCTCCAGAATGGTTGGATCAGTTCATAACTCCACCAAAAATGCATTAGTGTCCCAATTTTCCCACATCCTATCCAACTCTAATCATTTTCCTTTTTTGTCATACTAACCAATATGATTGGTGTGAGGTGGTACCTCAGAGTTGTTTTAATTTGCACTTCTCTAATCAAAAGTTATTTAGAGCACTTCTTCATATGCCTATAGATATCCTTAATTTCTTCATCTGAAAACTGCCTGTTCATATCCTTTGATCATTTATCAATTGAGAAATGGCTTGTATTCTCATAAGTTTGACTCAGCTCTCTATATACTTGAAAAACACTTCTTGTAAATACTGTTTCCCAGCTTTCTGCTTTTTTTTTCTAATCTTGGTTGCATTGACTTTGTTTGTGCAAAACCTTTTTAATTTAATGTAATCAAAATGATCCATTTTGCATTTCATAATGTTCTCTATCTCTTGTTTGGTCCTGAATTCTTCCCCCACTTCATTGTCTATGGTACCTTTTTAGCAAGACATAGTTTCCTTCCTTATCTCTTTTAATTAAATCTCTTTTTGCTTTTACCTTGTCTAAGATCAGGATTACTATCCCTGCTTTTTTTTTTTGTTACTTCAGCTGAAGCATAATAGATTTTGCTCCAGCCCCTTACCTTTATTCTGTGTGTGTCTCTCTGTTTCAAATATGTTTCTTTTAAGCAACATATTGCAAAATTCTGGTTTTTGAACCCCTCTGCTATCTACTTCCATTTTTTTGGGAGAGTTCAATTCACATTCACAGTTATGATTACTTCCTTTGTATTTCCCTCTAATCTATTCTAACTTCTATTTTTTCTCTCTCCTTTCAGCCTTTCCCTCCTCAACAATATTTTGCTTCTGTCTACCACCTCCCTTCTGTCAGTTCTTCCCTGGGCCCCCCGTCCCCCATTTACTTAATCTCCTCCCCTCCTACTTCCTTGTTGGGTAAGATTGATTTCTATATTCAACTGATGGTGTATACTATTCCTTCTTTGAGCCAATAGTGATGAAAGTAAGGTTCAGGTAATGCCCATCACCCACCCTCACATCTTCCCCTTCACTTAGATCTTTCTCGCCTCTTCATATGAGATAATTTACCCCATTCTACCCCTCCCGTTCTTGTGTCCATTGTACTCCTCTTTTTCATCACTTAATTTTTTTATGTCATTCCCTCAAATTCACCTTATGCCTTTACTCTCTGTCTATGCATATTCTATCTGAACTGTTGGTGACACAATTTTCAAGTTACAAGTATTATCTTCCCATGTAGGGAGGTAAACAGTTTATCTGTATTGAATCCCTTATGTTTTCTTTTCCCTTTTTACCTGTTTATGCTTCTCTTGAGTATTTATTTTGGAGGTCAAATTTTTGGTTTAGTTCTGGCCTTCTCTTTATGAAGGCTTGAAATCCTGTTGTTGAATGACCATTTTTTCCCCCTCCCTTGATGTATTGTGCTTAATTTTGCCTGGTAAGTGATTCTCGGTTGTAGTCCTAGCTCTTTTGCCTTCCAGAATGTCGTGCTCCTTGACCTCTAATCCTTTAGTGTTGCAGCTGCCAAGTCCTGTGTAATACTGACTTTGACTCCCAATATTTGAATTATTTCTTTTTGATCACTTGTAGTAAAGCCTCATTCTTTTCCTTTGGGAACTGATAGACTATGAAGATAGGGGGGTTTCCTTATCTGCAAAGAACCCCAGTTGCATAAGCATTATCCCAGCCTGGCACAGACTGGCTGGTGCCTGTCTTGCCTCCCAAGGACACACAGGGAGTCCAGCTTGGGGTGCAAACAACAAATTATGTCAGCTGCGGGGATGGGGACTTCATCCTTGACATATTCAGGGCCTCCTGCATGCTCTAGGTCCAGTGTTTCTGGAAAATATGACAACTCAAAAAGACATATTCAGGGGATCCCTTAATAATGCTTACTAGTAACCAGTATGGTTTAAAGACAGTTCTTGAAGTTACGTAGGTCTTCTCAGTGCTTAACTCTAGCTCAACATCCACTATGTCATGAAGCCTCTTTGGGATTAGTGGCATCAATTTCAAGCTATTTGGCCTTCTGTTAACAATATGATGCAAATATTTTATACATACTTTGCATGTGAGGAAGCCATGTCTCAGAGAGCTTAAATGACTTACTTGTCCAATGCCACAGGATGTTGGAAACATATTGCTTATTTCATGTCTGGGATTATGGTAACCATTTACACTTTCTTACCCATGTGCCTTTAAGCAAGTAGACCTCTCTAGACCTCAATGACCTTTTCTGTGAAATGAAAGGTGTTGGACTAGATGACCTTTCAGTTACCTTCTAACTTTAAATCTGTCACCCTGTGATCCAACCATGATTATTGAGGCGCCTTTGTCTAGTGTCTAAGCTCTATTCAGCTGAACAATGTGAATACTCTCTGACTTGGGCAAAAGGGAAACTTCCTGTTTATAACAGGGAAGTCACTCCAGTGTCTCATGGTCTCATTATCTAGTTGAACTTGTAGAATGGAATATGTGTTGGGCTCTACTCAATGTAATTTCCACCCCCAAACCCAATGGGAAGTAGTGAAAAGACTATGGAGGGAACTTCCTCCTAGGCTGCTGGAAATGATGCAATTAGGAATAAGGATAGGACTTGTGACTTGAATGGCATGGGCAAGTCCCAGGTAAGGAAACTCCCTTTCCTGGCGCACTTTAGCACCTTCTCTGAAACTTACAGTGTTAGAAAGCTTCCTGGAGCACTGAGAGGTTAATTGACCTGTCAATCAACACAATTAATACAGCCAGTGTGGTTTGGATGAGACTTGAACCTGTGTCTTCCTGGTTTTGAAGATGGCTTTTTATCTACTGTACCACCACCACCACCAACAATAACAATGCAGCAGCAGCAGCAAATAACAACAACCAACACCATCACCACCAAACAACTACAGTAATGTCAACATATCAATGATTTGAGGTTTCATCTCATAGTTTCCCCATGGGAGCTCTTTCCATTGGTGCAGAATGTGGCCAGTCTATAATCTGTGGTCTTAGAGATCTTCCTACCTCACCATAGATCATGATTAAAAGTAACAGTAGCAGGCTCACTGGTAGAAATGGTAGCCATAGTAACTCACATTTACATATAGTTTGAGGTGCTTTGCAAAGTGCTTTCTCTACAGTTATCTTTCAGAAATTTAGATATGTGCCTCAGGCCATACTTTCATGAGCTGAAGGCCACATCTAAATTCTGCCTCTCCTTTTACGGATGAGGAAACTGAGTCCTAAGGATAATTAGCTTCGGTTTCTAATTAAATTCTAGGTGTATGCTGGAGCTGGCATTTACCCTTGGAAAGCAGTGAACCCTACAAATCAGAGCTTGAGTTATTTTGTTGATTGTCTAAACTTAAGAAAGTGAGGGAGAAATTGTGATGAATGCAAATTAAACTTAAAAGGGCATGAGTACATTCCCCCTCCCCCGGTGGGAAGCCAGTGATTAAACATTTACAAATACACCCCTAGTTTAACCTAACAAAACTGTTTAATTTTAATAGAAGGACCTGGTGAGGAGCTGGCAATAGTTAATGGTGCCAGAAACAATGCCCTGGTCTTATCCACCTCTTACATAGGAGGCAGACTTACAGATTTTCCATACAAATAAATGACTTGGGGGAGGAGGGCTGCAGCTTCTTTCCAGCCTCTTGTACTGCCTCAACAGCTGCCCATTTCTAAAGAACCAATGTGCCTATCATAAATTACCTGTGCAGTTCTATGGGCTTTAATTGATTTCCAATTCTAGGAATGCAGGACCGAGAACATTGGTTAGTTTCTTTCACTTAAAAGTCAACTTTGGGTCAATCCTGTTATCCTCATGCCAAAGAAGCTCCAAGGCAGGGACTGAAAAAACCATCCCTTTTTAGTTATGTCATTTAAAACATATAGCACAGGATAAAACAAACCCACACATTAACCAAGCCCAGACACTGATCCAAGGGCTGTCAGTCTGAAAGGAAGATACCATCAATGGGCACCAGTTAAATCTGTCTTAAAGACTTTATTTTTATCTGTCACCCTGCACTTAGAACATAATCGGCTAACAATGTTCACTGACTTAGATTTCAAATCACTGAGCTATAGTGAATTTTGGACTTCCTCAGTAAGCAGGTTTTAGTAGAGGCAGAGGAGGAGAAGACAAACAGCTACAGAGGAAGTTATATGCAGTGAGTCAACAGCCCTTAGGCCTACAGTATAAAAATATTTCTGAGACAAGTGACCTCTACTAAGAACATCCTTGTTTCTAAAAATTTTAATGTAGAATTGTCTTTGGGAGTAGCCAGCAAGACGTTCTAAATGATCTGAGGTCCAGATGCCAAAAAGAACTTCAAGATTCCTAGCTGATCAATAACACAGATACTCTTGTGGCTGTGTCTAGGGATTCTGCTCCTATCCTATGGAATAATCTGGGAGTGGTGTGAAAAACAAGACTTCAATCCATAACCTTTTGTTTGTGTCTGGACAATTCATTTTAACCTCTCCTCTCCTCTCCTCCCTCTCCGTCCTTTACTTTCCTTCCTTCCTTTTCTGCTTCCCCCCCTTCTTTGTCCTCTCTTCTGTTCTTCTTCCTTTTCCCTCTCTTTTTTCTTTCCCTTTCCTTTCCCTCCCCTCCCCTCTCTTCCCTTCTCTTTGTCTTCCTTCTCTTCCCTACGAGATAATATTTGTAAAGTGCATTGCACAGTGCTTGGCAAATAGTAGAAGCTTAATAAATACTTGTTCCCTCCCTCCCTCCCTAACATCTCTTCCTCTCCTCTCCTACCTTTGTTTCCTTTTTTCTTCCTCTCCTTCCCCTTCTTATCCCTTCCTTTTCCCGCCTGTTTTTTTCTAGCCTTTAACAAAGGAATCTAAAGATATCAAGGCACACTAGTTGAGACATTGGAAACTTTTCCTGCCTTAATCACTGGTTCTGGTACACTATAGGTCAGGTAGCTATTAGGATGGGATGGGAGAGGCACAAAAGAGTTCCTTTCCATAGCTGTGTAAATGTGGGCAGGTCAATTAATCTTTCTGAAAACAGATTTCCTCATCTGTAAAAAAAAAAAAGCAGATTATAATAGATGATCTCCAAAATTCCTTTAAGTTCTACTTCCACGATCCTTCAATCCTATGGTCTAGTCACCTGGGCCCTATATGAAGTGATACATTGGAAAAGGAGTGTGCCTGAGAGTCCATAGCTCTGACCCAACCCAATGAGAGGGTTTGGAGGCTTTCCTGGGCATTTCTTTTCTTAGTTTAATTTAACAGATGAAAAGAAGATGAAACAGATGAAAGAAGAAAACCAAATAAAATCCTATCCAAAAAAATCAGGCTTGTATTTTTATCTGAGTGTTTAAAGTGGTTAACATTTTTAGTCAGGAGATAGATAAAAAAAAGGTTTTTTTTTTAAAACCCTGAAATGGGTAAATTACAGAAGGGAGATTTGAGACAATTATTCTGCATTTGTTGGTTATTATTTCTCTTAAATGGAAAGCAGTGTCATTTAATTCCTGGATGAAATCGAGGCTACTCAGATAGTATAAGCTAACATTGCATAATGCTCCTAATTCTTTCCTTTGCACTGGGAAGAGATACCCACTTGCTCAAGTCTGGAGAGATGAGCAGCTTCTATGGTCATTGCATTCTCACCTCAAGTTTACCCTTCACTAAAGTTGGGAAATGAACTCCTGCAACTAGTGGCCATTCCGGCTACTGGCTTTATCCGAACCTGTGATGACAGGGCTATTGGAGTTAATGCACGACCAAGAGATTGTCTAGTTCTACCCACCAATCAATCATCAATCAAAAAGCATTTATAAAGGCACCTCCTATGCCAGGTGCTGTGCTGGGCACTGGAGATTCAAAGATAAAAAATGGAATAATCTTGACTCTTAAGAAGAAACTTACATTCTTGATACAAGTCACCATCTAATGCAGTATAAAGTCTTTCCTGATTTCTCCAACTGCTAGTGTTGTCATTCTCATAGTACTTTGTATTTAACTCCTTGGTATATATCTATATTGGGCAGCTAAGTGGTACAATGGATAGAATGCCAGCCCTTGAAGTCAGGAATTGACTCATTCATCTTTGCCAGTTCAAATCTGGCCTCACACACTTACCAAATGTGGGACCTCGGGTAACTCTCAACTCTGCCTCAGTTTCCTCATCTATAAAATAACCTGGGAAGAAAATGGCAAACCACTCCAGTAACTTTGCCAAGAAAAGCCCAGATGTGGTTACAGTGTCAGATGCAACTGAACAACAACAAATGTTTATATATTTATGTGTGAATTTATTTACTACATATATGTCTGTGTGTATATGTCTTTGTTTATATTTATATCTATCTTTCTAATATGTCCTTTTTTCTCCCCAGTTAAAATGAAAGCATAGTGCAAATAGGGATCATTTCATTTTTTGCGCTTCAATCCCCAGCACCTAACCCAGTGCCTGGTATATAACAGGTTTTAATAAATACTCATTGATTGATTGATCAGCATCTAGCTCTCAATGGACTTCAAGTGGGGAGGAGATGAAAAAAGAGTTGGGAATGAGCCATGGGACAATTTCAAAATGAACAGTACCTCCTGCAGAGGGTATGTGTGTTTACTAGTAAAGGAACCGTTTTAGAGCCATCAGACATGAGTTCCAATGGAGGTGTTCTAATAAATGTTTAACAAATGGCTCACTGAAGTTTAGACAATCAGCAAAGCAAATCAAGCCTTGATTTGTAGTGTTTGAAGATTTCTAAAGTATAAATGCTCACACTGATAATTCAAAAATTTGCTTTTGACAATCAGTAAGAGCTGGCTCCACCATGCTTCTGGTTCTAATCCCACTTCTATCACTACTTGCATGACCTTGGGCAAGTCACTTTCCTTCCCTGAGCCTTAGTTTCTGCATCTGTCCAATGAGAGGATTGGACTCGGTGGCCTCTGAATTCTATCCAGCTCTAGATCTATGGTCCCATGACCTTGCAATGTTAAGATATGTTACTGGAATCTCTAGTTGGAAATCAGCACACATTTTCCTGAAGACCTCTGTTATAGAAGATGGTTGTTGTTGTTCAGGCATTTCAGACATGAAGAGTCTTAATTTTAATTAAAAATTAAGAAATATTAGAAAGATAGACATAAATATGAACAAAGACATATACACACAGACAGACATATATGTAGTAAATAAAGTCACACACAGATGTATAAACATTTTTTGTTGTTGTTCAGTTGCATCTAACACTGTAACCACATTTGGGCTTTTCTTGGCAATGATAGCAGAGTGGTTGGCCATTTCCTTTTAGGAAAACACTGTTAAGTGACTTGCCTAGGGTCACAGAACTAATAAATATCTGAGGCCAGATTTGAATCCAGGATTTTCTGACTTCAAGTCTAGCACTTTATCCACTACACCACCTAACTGCTAGACACTTATTAGCTATGTGTCCCTGAGCAAGTCACTTAATTCTGTTTACTATCAATCTGCATGATGTCAATGAAAAAAGTGAGGAAGGGCTCCTGTATGTTGGGTGGAACCCTATGTGGAACTTATGAGTGTATGTAGACAAGAGTCACATAGGAGGGACAGGAATGAAGGGGTTGCAATCTACATCTTTGGAGGAACTTCCAATGAGGTCTAGATCGATTTGAGTTTTTGCATTTTTTTTTGCATCTGCTTATATAGGTATATATTGTTGTCTCTGATAGAATGCAGGCTTGTTTAGGGTAGATGCTATTTCATTTTTTATTTTGTCCTCACCAGAGCCCTGAAGGATGAACAACAACAATAACAAGAAGAAGTAGGTGGTTAATTAAAGCTTGTTGATTGAGAAAAATCCCAACTGGTACTTCATTTCCTTTTCAATAGAAAGCAAAATGGAAATGAGATAGGAGGAATGTTGGGAGCAATATACTGATGCCTCATCTGGATTAGGATTTGTGGATGTTCATCTTTTTCTGTCTATATCCTCTTTAAGGGCATTGGGGCTAAACCACATACATCTATTCTGAATGGGGGAAACAAAAATTTTTCCTGAAACAATTTTAGATTGTTTACTTCTGGCCATCTTGGATAGAGCAGGGAGGTGAATTATCTTGTGAAATGAAAGGCAGATAGCAATGGATTTCTCTACACCTGCAAGTTCAACCCTAGATGTTGCCGAAGTACTGATCAATCAATCAATCAATGAGGAAGGACTTCATACTGCAGGTGGTGTCTGAGCTGTTTTTTAAATAAAAAATGACTATGAGGCAGAGGGAAGAAGGGAGTGCATTCCAGGTATGTAGAATAGAGGACAGTTAAACTCAGCTTGCCAGTTGTGTCTGGGGAATGATCGGAAGCAACATTCGGTAGTGCCCATTACATCAAGGTCCTACTTCTAACATTATTAGCATCCCATTCCAAAGAGACATCTCACAAAAAAAGCATTTGCCAGTGAACAAAGCTTCTGAATATGAGTCAAGAATTACTACCCTGAGCCTTTAATATTTATTGCACCAGGTTCTTAATAACAGTTAACTTTCATTAATCATGTAACTAAGCTTCTAGTCTTGTTACTTATTAAGGTTTTTGGCAAATTTGTGAGAAGCCATTTTCCTAGGGTGATTTGTAAAGCCCAGGAGACGTGTCAAATCTTAACAAATCATTCCTCAGAGTGAAAATAATTAGAAAGCTAATAGACATCAAAACAAGTCCAGGACCTTATTCTGAACATTGTAACCTGAATAGGTTATTAATTTCCACCCTTTAAAGTGAGTCTTGTTAATTCATGGCATGAAATCACTTGAAGAATTTTAGATCACTAGCATGCATTTCCCTTCATGCTCCCTGCCCCGACCCCCCCCCCCCAAAGACAGTGATTCTGAAGGACCATAAAAGTTTCAGAAGCTTGATGCAGTTTGTGTATTGCTCTCAGGTAGCAGGGTACTTCTGAACACTGGCATCCTGTGTTTGGGAAAGCTGGTCGCTTCTTCGATACACAAGTCATTCAATGAAGACAAATCTGAAGCAGCTAGGTGACAAAGCAGATAGAACACTGGACTAGAGACAGGAAAATCTGAGTTCAAATCTAGTCTTAGTTATCAGCTATGTGACTCTGAGCAAGTCACTTGTGCCTGCCTCAGTTTCCTCACCTGTAAAATGGGGATCGTACTAGCACTCTCAGGGTTATATACTATGATTATATTATATAATGTATGCTATCATTATATATTATATAATTATAGTATTGTATAATATATTATTCTATTATATATTGTACTATTACATATTATTATTATTATACTATATTTCCAAGGTTGCTGTGAGGATCAAATAAGATAACATTTGTCAAGTGCTTTGTGAGCCTTAAAGTGTTATTATTAGTGTTAAAATTATGAGTGTTAAAATATTCACAAAAAGGAGAATCCATGGAGGTTTGCTTTTACTAATTTTTCTTTTTACTCCAGTTTTCTGGAGTTGTGAAATTCTACTTTACTCATTCTTACTCCTAAATAATGAGATTTCCCCTATGTAACATGATCTGCCTATTATTTCAGTTCAGTTGTGTCTGACTCTTCATGATCACATTTTGTTTTTTGCCATTTCCTTCTCTGGTTCATTCTACAGACGAGGAAACTGAGGCAAACAGGGTTAAGTGACTTGCCCAGGGTCACATAGGTAGTAAGTGTCTGAGGCCAGATTTGACCTCATGAAGATGAGTCTTCTTGACTTCAGACCTGGCACTCTATCTATGGCCCCGCCTAGCTGCAAGATCCTTATGAGTAGTTATTTCAACAAGAGAGAAAAAAATTCCATTAGATCTTTAGGTTTCAATTGCCTTACTCAAAAATAATCTGTTGCAGCATCTATGGGTCTCTTTAGAACATTGCTTGGGTTTTGGTCCAGTATTATCAGCTCAGAGCTACTAGGCACGCTAATGCCATTTCCTGAAAACTGGGTTTTCTTTGAAGACCGCTCATCTGAGCATTAAACAGACTAGACCCCACTTGGTTTCTGTGGTCTGATACTATCATAGCCCAGCAGATGTGGTGGCCTCCCAATAGAGTGGTTATAAGTGCAAATGTTTTAGAAATAATGTGTTTTCCACAAATAATTCCCAGATCTCTACCTCCTTTGTAAGCATTTTCCTCTTTTCCCAGGCAATTTTTAAATTGGAAAAAATGTTACATAGGAATTTAACAGGATAAAACAGAATTTTAAAAGATTATTAAAGCCATACGTTTCCAGAACATTGTGAACCTGATCAAATATTGATACTAAAACCCAGGATGCCTATTGTTTGTTGTGCAAGCCTCTGCTAGCCAGAAAAATACCAGAACTGTCCTTTTAAAAACAAATGATATGAATGCAACCCTCTCTTTACCCAAGGACAGAGACGTGTGGTTTGAGCCCAGAGCCCTCTTTACGCATCAAATATACTTGACAGGATGAAAGGAAGAAAACATCCTGAGGCCCAGGGCTTGACTTATCTGCAAAGCTGGCTCAATAAATCCTGCAGATGCCAGGCCATTTGGCCAAATTTCAGGTACAGGAAAGGCCAGCGCTGTTCCTTTATCCCCTTGCCTGAAAAAGTACAGGTACAATGCTGGTGCCAGATTAAAAACAAAGATCCTGGTTCTGATTTTTTTTGGCCAACAACGTAGGTCTCTGTATCTACTTATCACATTAAAAGATTCCCTTTGCCGAATGGACATGAACACAGAAAATGATTATTCCATTTTATTTTCAATTCCTTTATGGCATCATTTTGAAATTTATTTAGTCCTTTGTCCTTGGTTAAGAGAGGTAAGTTCTTTGAGCCTCAGTTTTATCAGTGATAATATGGGGATAATAATCCTTGCACCATCTACCTCACAAAGAGTTGTGAGAGTTCTGCTTTATAAATATTTAAGCGTGGTGTTAGTCCGAATTATGATAAAATTTATTAGAGGAGGCATCGAGGCACAGTTCAAAGGGCACTGTCTCCGGCAGCAGATGAACTGGATTTAAACACCATCTCTGATACCACCTGCAAGGATATGCTGACACCAGCTCCAACCAGAGAGCCAATTGTTAAATTGTGAGCATCTTTAGAACCACAAAATTTCCACATTAGAGTTTGATTTGTTGTTTTGTTGATTGTCTAGACTTAAGAAAGGGATGGAGAAAATGTTAATAATGCAGATTAAACTTTAAATGGCGACACAAGTACATTTATTATTTTCAGGGAGCCAATTGTTAGACATGTACCAGTACATACCCACACCTGGGTGACTTTAGGCAAATCATTTAACCTTATTGACCCTCAGTTTCTTTATCCATAGATGAAGAAGAAACCTCAGTTTCTATCTGTAAAAATCAGAGGATTGGATCACATGGCCTTTGAGGTCCCTTTCAGCAGGACAGCTATGATCTTGTGATTTTATCACCAACGACAACAGTAACAACAAGAGCAGTCCTATAAGGTTTGCAAAGCACTTCACACGTAGTTTTTATTCATTACTCACAGCAACCATGTGCAATGGGTGCTATTACTACCCCCGTCTTGTAGATGAGAAAACTGAGGCTGAGACAGGTTAAATGACTTGCCCAGAATCACATAGCAAGTATCTGAGTTTAAATATGAACTTGGGTCTTCCTGACTTCAAGTACAACACTTTGCCCGCTGCCACCACTCGTTGAAGCTTAAAACTGCACCAAGACTTTTGGGACAGCCTGCATAAACATTTATAAATGGAAGAAGCTGGCAAAAAGACCTGTATAATTGATAGACAAAAAAAGATATTAGTAGATCTGACTCTTTAAAATGTATTATCCTACAGGGGGAGAGATCTCATCTTTTGTGTTTGGTAGTGCCTCCTATACTACAAAGGCTCAATGAATAACTCTTGTTGATGTTTAGTAGTTTTTCACTCATGTACAGCTCTCTGTTGCCTTTTTTTGGGCTTTTCTTGGCAAAGATGCTTGAGTGGTTTACCATTTCCTTCTCCAGCTCATTTAACAGAGGAGAAAGCTGAGGCAAACCGGGATTAAGTGACTTGCCCGGGGTCACCCAGCTGGTAAGTGTCTAAGGCTGAATTTGAACTCAGGAAGATGGGTCTTCCTGATTCCAGCCCTGGTGCTCTATCCACTGTGCAACCTAGCCTTTTTGAAATGAGGAATACTAGGCAATAACTAAGTTTCAATATGATGAGATAAGGTAGTGTGTGTCCAGGAAGATCTACGAAAAGCTATGGATGAATTAGTAGGGGACAAGGGGGAGATATTTTTGTTGGCCTTTCTTACATATAAACTAGCTAAACCAGAAGTATTTGTAGGGTAATGTCATTAAAAAACTCTTTCCTTTTCCTTGTGGGAACTTAGTGGACCAAACTGTTTTATCTTTTCCTGCTGGACACCTGACCAGAAAACTGAATCTCTTCTCTTATTTAAAGGGGTATAGTTAGCATGTTGGGTAGCTAGGCGGCACAGTGGGTAGAGTGCTGGGCCTGGAGTCAGGAAGACTCACCTTACTGAGTTCAAATAAAAACCATACCTATCTATCTGTCTGTCTGTCTATCATCTATGTCTCTCTATATGGCTGTATCCATCTATTATCTCTCTATATGTCTATATCCATCTATCTATCATTCATTTCTCTCTATATGTCTATATCTCTCTATCTATCATCTATGTCTCTCTATATGTCTATATCTATCTAAAGAGAGACAAAGAGAGACAGACTCAGACAGACAGAGAGATATAGAGACACAGAGATATAGAGAGAGAAAACTTACTGTTGGTCCATAGAGTGGTGAAAAATTGGAATGGGACTTGGTGCTGTCAGCAGGAAGAGAAAAAAAAATGCTTTGCAGTTATCGCACTGTTGCCACTTGTCATTTTGGCTATGAAGTCAATGCCACTCCCCCAAGTTGGTGGTTCCAGACCAAGATTAAGGACATCATTGATTCAAGACAAAGCAGAGACTCCCAAGGAGTATATAACCTCATTGCTATTTATTAAATATGGATAAGATTATTTTCATTCCAGTGAGACTAAGACTTCAGGCTAAAATGTCTTCAAGATATTATTTCTTAATATTTCAGAATGTAAAAGGAGGCGTAGTAGCCCTGCACCTCGCACATAGAAAGTGTTGAATATTTATTGACTTGGCTTGTCGATTACATGCTTCCACACGTGGCAAACATCACATCTCATATTCTACACTCACATATTATTTCTAAAAAGGCTTTTCTCTCTCCACCATTCTGTCTTCCCACTCTCTTGTCTCCCATTCTGAAATTACTATAAAATGCCTCCTCTAGTTAGAAGGAAAAAACTCCAAATGCTGAGGTATGTGTAGATCCAAGCTGTTTTCGCCTCTTTTGGAGGAAACATTGCACAAGGGCCAAGCAGCAAACAGTGAAGTGGGCCAAAGGAAATGGGGGTTGAAAGGTGGAGGAGGTCGAGCTAATACCAGTACTCTCTTAGTTTAGGTTTGATTTTGGGATGAAATGAAGCACCTGCAAGTCGTTGAACAGCTAATTAACAGAGATTTACTTTGCCCTTACACAACAAAGATAGACAAAAAAGTTACTTTCCTTCTTATCTTCTCTGCATGTGCTTCCCTAATATCCATGTGGAAATGCATCTTGGCATCAGGGTAGGACATGGTGAAGGACATTTTGTCCAGTCCACAAAAATCCAAGTCCAAGGGACCCTAACTGCTGGTGACTGGGTCTTTTTATGCCTTCAGGTGACCAGGAAGCTGCTTCTGAGGGGAAAGCAGCCTGACGACAACTTCCGCTAATTTTAATGAAAGGTAATGCCTAAGGATTAAGGGCAGCTAAGTGGTCTAGTAGATAGAGCACCTGGCCTGGGGGCAGGAAAATTTGAGTTTAAATCTGGCCTCACTGATACTCACTAAGCTATGTTACTCTTGGCAAGTTACTTAAACCCTATTTGCCTCAGTTCCTCATCTGTAAAAATCAGGACACACTGGAGAAGGAAATGGCAAACCACTCCAGTATCTTTGCTAAGAAAAGCCCATGGATTGTCCACAGGGTCACATAGAGTTGGACGTGACTGAATGACTGAACAAAAGCAATGGAAGTGAAGAGAATGACTGAGTAAGCTGTAGACAGTAAGGTAGAGCAGAACAGTCTCCATCGCAGTGTGGTTCCAAACGGTCAAAGACCCAAACCTTTCGTTTAAGGCTTGGTGGCTTACATTGCCAACAATGCTGAGAGAAAGGGGCTCAGGTTGGGTTTGGCTCTCCTCCCTACCTCAGCTATACTGGGATCTTTTGAAGTTAGTTCATAGACCCTTTAGGGGAGACTAAATTCCAATAAAAAAATACACCTAATAGGGTTGCTTGAAATGTAAGGGT
This sequence comes from Phascolarctos cinereus, assembly GCF_003287225.1. Classification (NCBI taxonomy): domain Eukaryota; kingdom Metazoa; phylum Chordata; class Mammalia; order Diprotodontia; family Phascolarctidae; genus Phascolarctos; species Phascolarctos cinereus. The sequence continues at coordinate 184,390,780 of NW_027555958.1, forward strand.
GTTTAATGAATGAGTCACAAAACTAGCAAGTGCATGGACCTTGGGAGAAATTCCTAGCTCAGTACGAAAATGTTAAACTTCCAAAAATACCTTCTAAAGCTTATAAATCTTTAGCTGTAGCCCTCAAGATACATACATATATACACACACACGCTCATTAACTCACTCACACATTAAAAGTTTATGCTGGATTTTATCTCATCAAAATCTCAGTGCCACTATACCAGGTCTAGAAATCTGAGTTACAAGAGTAGCAGAGAGATAGAGGAAGAAGGGTGGGGAAGTGTGTGTCACCAGAATGACTTGTCAAAGAGGTCTGGATGTGACCCAGACCCCTACATGCTATCTTTTGTTGTTCAGTTGTTTTTCAGTCATGTCCAACTCTGTGTGGTTTATATGTATGTGCAAGTATACATACACACATATGTTCAGAATTACTCCTTTATGTAGATTACAAATTTTACTTTATAAAAAGCCCTAATTATATTCCTATTATTTTTGGCTAAATTATCAAATAAAATGAATCTGTGAACTCAATGATGTGGGTATTCCCTACAGCAATGGTATCAAACTCAAATAGAAATGAGGCACATTAAACTGTACAAGGATCTCTGCTGGTCACACATGGACTTAGAAAACCAGGTATTAACATTATGTTTTATTGCATTTTAATTGATTTTGTTAAATAGTTCCTATTTACATTTTAAGCTTATCCTGTACATTTAGGAGTGTAGTGGGCTGCGTGGGCCTCACAGCCAGTGTGTTTGACACTTCTGAGCCATAGCAATGCAGACTGCAGCCCACATCTTGCCTGTCCATCCTGTGCCCCTCTTTCCCATGTCCTCCCATACGTTTAACACAGGAAGCCCACTAAACATGCATGAATCGTCTATTCCTCTTGACATCGTGAAGATAGTAATGGCACATGTGAGCGGTACATTAGCTGTCCCTCACTTTAGCCACATAGCCAGTCTATCTTCTTTTTTTGCTCATCTGGATGATATCCTTTATTCTGCTTCTTCTTCCTGGGTTCCTGTCTTTAATTCATTGAAGGCTGCTTCTTTGTACCATGTACCTTTTTATTACCCTTTTGCTGATTCTCATTTTCAAACCTTAAGAGACTATGAAATAAAGAAAAAAATACAAGTTCTTTCATCTTTTTGTTTAACTAAGAAGTATTTTCCTTCTTCCACTTCTCTCATCTCTTTGTAGGGAAAAAAAAACAGATAAGTAAAACCCTTGTAATGAATGTGTACAGTCAGGCAAAACCAATTCCCAAAATGTCCATGTCCAAAAATGAATATCTCATTCTGCATCTTGAATCCCTTGACTCTCTGGCAGGAGGTGAAGAGCATGCTTCATGCCTGGTTCTCTGCAATCAGGGTAGGTCATGGCATTGATCAGAGACTTATGTCTTTCAAAATTTTTTGTCTTTAACAATGTTGTTGCTACTGTATAAATTGTTTTCATGATTCTGTTCACTTCACATATGTCTTCCTAGGTTTCTCCAAACCTGTCCCTTTCATCATTTCTTACAGCTCAATAGTATTCCATTACATTCGTAAACCACGATTTTTTTCAACCATTCCCCAGTTGATAGATACTCCATTAGTTTCCAGTTCTTTACCACTACCAAAAATGCTAATATAGATATTTTTGTATGTATCAGACCTTTTCTTTTTTCTTTTTTTTTTGATCTTTTTGGAGGTATAGGCCTAATAGTGATGTCAGTGGATCAAGGAGTATGCACATTTTAGTGACCTTAAGGGTACAGCTCCAAATTGCTTTCCAGAATGGCTGCACCAATTCACAGGTCAACAAAAAGAAAAAAAGACTATTATTGGTCTGTGTTAAGCAATAGATGTCCACAACTCATCTGGTACAGTTTTATCTTACTTCCTATTGTGAATTCAAAATATTGTCAACATTTCAAGCTTATTAAGGTAATTGAGATGGTGATAATCAGTTTTATTTAATTTACCTCAAGGATAAAATTGAAGTATAGAATTGAAGGAGCACCAGGCCTAGAGTCAAAAAGACCTGAGTTCAAATCTGGCTTGAGAAACATACTAGCTGCGTGACCCTGGGCAAGTCACTTAACCCTTATTGGCGTCAGTTCCTCATCTGTAAAGTGAAGATACACTGGAGAAGGAAAAGGCAAACCACTTGAGTATCTTTACCAAGAAAACACCACGGTCTTTGTCCAGGGAGTACATAGAGTCAGACACAACTGAATAGTAACAACCACAACCCCTAAGTATTAGGTAAAAAGGAGGCTCCCTTTCATGGAAACTTTGGTAAATAGGACTCATCCTCTCACAGAAGAGAATGGAAAGGGGAAGTAGATGAGATGGTCATTTGTGGGGACTTTGGTTCCCCCCAAATGGTCTGTGAATTGAAAAGCTTGAGAAGGCCTGTAGTAAAGCATAATGCTTGACTCTGTAGTGACCTTTCACATAAAAAAACCCCTGAAATAAAGAAAAAAACAACAACTCTTGTCTGAACTACAGCAATCCATCCCCCACCAAATTGTATTGTGATATTTTTAGTTTAACCATAGACTTTGTGGTGATGGTTTCCCAAAGTTATTTCTAAGTTTAACTGTTAGTATTTATGGTTAGTACAATCAGACCTACTCTCTCCTCACTGATTTTCCTTCAGATATCATTATAGGATTACCAGTGAATTCCTTTATAAAAGATTACACTTACATAAAAGGAGGAAGAAAAGGAAAACATGAATCACGTCATCCTCCCATTCCAAATAGTTTCCTATGGGAGATTTTCATTTTCATAAAAAGACAGAGCTGGAAGGCAACTTAGATCACTTGGTCCTATCTCTTCATTTTACAGATGAGGAAATGAGGCCCAGAGATGTGTTACCAAGACTTCTAGTATGTTTATGTGTATGTGTTCAGTGTGTAGGAGGGAGAATGGGGGATGGGGGCAGTTTTCAATTCCTTCTTATAAACCAATTCCATAAAACTTCTGGGTTATTTGACAATTGGAATTAGGATGTGCTCTGAATTGTACCAGTTCATAGCTGGACTCTAGAGGTTGTTTTATGTAATCCCTTTATGTTATAGGTGAGGAAACTGAGGCACAGAAAGCTTAACTGACTTGCTTAAGGTCATATAACAGAGGTGAGAAGAAAGAAGATTACATTGTGGGGGGCAACCTATGAAAAGGCAGAGAAGTAGGAGATGGAAGTCAGGACTAGAACCCAGGACTTCTAGAGTTCCCAAGTAGGGCATTACTTTGTTGACATTAAGTACGTATAAGATTCCTTTCATCCAGATGAGTTCAAGCACTTCAGATAAAATGCTGTCAAAATATTATTTCTTAGTATTTGAGGAAACAAAATGAACCCTTCCTTTCCACCATGGTATGATGTTTTCTTATTGACTGAACCCAAATAACACACACATACATACATAAATCTCCTTGGCTGATAGTAATTATATATATTGATTGATGTGAGCGATCAATCAATTTATTAAGCACCTACTATGAGCCAGGGACAGAGCCCCTGAAGCTTTTAGGGTCCCAAGGATCAAACTCTATTGAGGCCATAGAGAGAGAGAGAGAGAGAGAGAGAGAGAGAGAGATAGTGAGAGAGAGACACACACACACAGTGAGTGAGAGACAGACAGAGACAGAGAGACAGACAGAGACTCAGAGAGACAGAGAAAAAAAGACAGTGAAAGAGAAACTTAGAGATTTTGAGAGATTGTGACAGACATAGAAAGAAAGAGACAGAGAACATTTGAAAAACATACTTTGTTCAGTCCATCTGTTTAGGAAAGGAAAAATGAACATAGGTATTAGTATTGCTCAGGGCATTGCCTAGGAAGAAAACAAAAAGACTGGCTGGAATTTGTCCTCTATTCTTGACACTATTTTCAACATGTTCAGATGCTATGTCTAGGAGGCTGACAATTACCTTCCCCTTTGTCCTGGCACTTCCAGAGGATGGACCGGGGGTTGGGAACCTTCAGCCTTGAGGCCACATGTGGCCTTCTAGGTCCTTGATGTGGTCTTTTGACTGAGGCCAAGTTTTACTAAGAGGATTTGTTCTATGAAGTGTGGATTCAGTTAAAGGGCTGCACTTGAGGACCTAGGGGTCTACATGTGGCCTTGAGGCTGCAGGTTCCTCATCCCTGGTAGGCACTCTGGATATGAAGTTAATCATAGCTTCTCTTGAGTTCCTCTTGGACACTGGAAGTGGGAAAAGGTGCCCAGGACATTCTGAGCTTTATCCTATCTCTGACTGGTCTGTTTTTCTGGTCATTCAGGTTCACAGCCTGTGTGTTATTCTTGACTCTTCACTTTCCCTTATGCCCATTTCCAATCCGTTCCTAAGTCTTATCAATTCTACTTCCTCAGCATGTATTGTGTCTGTTCCCTTCTTTCTATTTGCATCTTCATCACTTAACTTCAGTCTCTCACCACTTCTTGCCCAGACTATTACAATAGCCTTCAAATTGTTCTCTCTGACTCTCTTTTCCCACTTTCCAGTCCAAATTCATATTACTAAAATGCAAATCTGACCATCTTGCTCCTCTGTTCAAGAAGCTTCATTGCCTTCAGGTTAGAATAAAAATCCCTCTATTTGGCATTTTAAACCCCTCACCATCTGGATCCAATGTATCTTTCCAGATTTGGTACATTATTCCCCACTACTTACTCTATGGTCTAGACAATCTGTCTTATTTGCTGTACTCAATACACAACCTTCCATCTCTTTCTTCTCTGCCTTTTCATAGATTGCCCCCCACAATGTAATCTTTCTTCTTCTCATCTCTGTCCCTTGGAGCTTCTGATGTCCCTTTCAGGCTCAGTTCAAATATTACTTCTTTTAAGAGGCCTTCCTTATTTCCCTAGCTCAGCAGTTTTCAAGCTTTTTGGTTTCAGTACTCCATTACATTCTCTAAAATGACTGAGAAGCCCAAAGAATTTTTGTTTATGTGGGTTATATCTGACTATATTTATCATATGCAAAATTAAAACATAAATTTGTAAATGTTTACTCATTTACAAATAAACCATATTGATATAAATGACATATTTTAATGAAAATAAGTATATTTTCCAAAGCAAAAAAATAGTGAAATGAGTTGAATTATTTCATATATTTTTGCAAATCTCTTTAATTTCTGGCTTAATAGAAGACAGCTAGATTCTCATACCTGCTTCTGTATTCAATCTATTGCAATATTTTATTTTTGTTGAAGTATATGAACAAAATCTGGTCTTCACACAGATACGTAGTTTGGGAAAGAGAAGAGTGTTTTAACATGCAAATAACATCCTAATATTATTATAAAAATAGTTTTTACCTTAAGGACCTTCAAAAGAGTCTTAGGATCTGCAGAACTGCTGCCTTAGCTGTTAATTCTCTTTCTCAAGGGGCTTACATTCTATTGGATCAACAAAGAAAAAAGGGAACATCTGCAAAAAAAAAAAAAATACCTTCAAGTCTAACTTGAGCTTTAGTTGGAAGCAAAAAGCCAAGGAAGTCTTCCCAATTATAATGTGAGCTCCTTGAGAGTAGGAACCATGGTTTTACCTTTCTTTTCTTCTCCCAGAGAATAGTACGACATGTCTCAGTGGATAGACTGCTCAGCTTGGAGTAAGGAAGATGAGTTAAAAACTGGCCACAGTCACTATGTGACCTGGGCAAGTCATTTAACCTCAGTCTGCCTCAGCTACCTCATCTGTAAAATGGGGATAATAATAGCACCTACCTTGTAGGGTTGTTATGAGGATCAAATGAGGTTATAATTGTAAAGCACTTAGTATAGTGCTTGGGATATAGTAAATGTTATATAAATGTCAGCTGTAATTATTATTACTAGCAGTAAGTGCTAAATGAATGGTGGTTGACAAATCCCCTGGCCAAAGAAAAAGCCTGGGTAATTTATTTTATTATTTATAATTTATAATTTATTTATTTATCACCTCTTTCTTCTTCCAAGCCTTCTTGCACTCATCACTATTTATATTTTTATAAGAGTGATCTTGGACCTTGGTTGAGTCTCTTGACAGTGCTGTGAATTAGTAGGTGTTCAGAATCTGTAGTATGATTCCCACTTAATAGTTGTTGACATTGGAAAGGGAAAGCGGAGTGGCTGACTTAAAATTTAATAACAGAGGACTAGAACCAAAGGTCTGTGAAAGAACCATTGAATAAGACATTTTTTCAATCATGTTGCTTTTCTGTAAGAGGAAGTTTCAAATGAAGGTAATATTTATCTCATTGATATCTATAGGGAATGGACATTTAATTTCACTGGTATGTGAAATTCCTGGTGAGAGAAGCAATGAAATGTATTTTACAGTCTTAAAGAGCTGCCCAGAGCACTGAAAGTTTCAGTGACTTGCCCAGGGACACCTAGTCAGTATGTGTCAGAGGCAGAACTTGAACCCAGTTCTTTCTGATTCCGAGGTTTGCTCTCTTTCCATTATGTCAACGCTGCCTTTTCAAGGTAATATTTATTGGCCATTCTGAAATAACCTGACATTACCCATCCTTGAAGCCTGAAGGCTTCATGGGATATCCATTTTTCTTTCCTTGAGTGAATTTGATTAGTTCTTGAAAAAGCCTTGGCTCTCAGCCCATCGAAATGAAGTCTTCTTCTGGTTCTCAGAATATATACAGGAGGGAAAATAGGAATGTTTTTGTTTCATTTAAATGTCCCAGCTTGAGATTTCTAGGCCAGAGGAGCTATTCTATCTGTCTCAGTGAGGTGGCTATCAATGGCCATAGTCCTATCAATAAGATGTTGGCTGTTACATTAAACTCAGCTTTCAATATCACATGACAAGCTCATGCCATTTTGATTGAACGAAAGAGAATTTTATGCTAAAGAAACCTCTTAGTTTGGTGCTTTCCCAACCATAAGCTGTCAGTGTTCCTAGAGTGCCTGCCTTCCTCAGGTCTATATTTTAGATGTCTTAACTTCTTTCAACAAGGCTCAGTGCAAGTGACACTTGCTCCTGGAAACCAAGCAGTTTAAGTAGAGTCTCCCTCCTCATTTGCTTTGAATTTTCTCACTTCTCTGTGTACATATTGTATCCCTAGGAGAAGGTTAGTTCCTTGAAGGTAGCTACTGTTTTATGTTTTTCTTGTAATCCCCAGGTCCCAGCACAACACCTGACAAGTATTAGGCAGTTAATAAATGATAATTGAATTGAGTTGAGAAATTAGGTAGAAGAACAATGAAGCCCTTTATAAAAAAATAAAATACAGATCAGAGAGGGGAGTGGCAAATCTTAGAAAGAAGAGCTAAACGTTTGGAAATTTTATCTTGGGAAATAAAAAAATAATAGTAAAGGGTAGCATTTATACAGTACTTTAAAATTCACAAGGCATTTAACAAATAGCATTTTATTTGATTGTTATAATAACTCGCTAATGTGGGTGCTATTATCATTCCCATTTTATAGATGAAGAAACTGAAGCTGAGAGATTAAATAACTGGCCCAGGATCATACAGGTAATGACAGTCTGAGGTAGGATTTGAACTTGTCTTCTTGCCTCCATGTCTATTACTCTCTCTACTAGGTCACTTAGCTGCTCCCCAGAATGACTTCCTACTGGATAAGACTTTTCCTTCTCCCAGATGGTACGATATATTTGTTGAGCAGACTGAAAAGTTAAGAGTCTCAGAGGGAGAAGTAACGTTAGGTTCTTAGTTGGTAGAGAAAGAACTACAATTCAAAGTGTAATGACTTGTCAAATGTTGTGATGATAAATACTAGCTGACCTGGGATAGCACATCCAAGTATCCTCACCTACATTTTTATGTTGCCTGACTTCTGACAAAGAGGAGGAAAGGGCATTTAGCTATTGTTTAGTTCATATTGCTTTTATAGGAAAACAGCAGTAGTTTTTGTAAAAATATGTATATCACATTAATTTATTTGCTTCAGGAATACATTTGATCATCAATTAATCAATCAGCAAGCATTTATTAAGCACCTACTATGTTCCATCCACTGTACTAGGCAATGGAGATACAAATACAATCAATAAAATGATCCCTGTTTACAAGAAGCTTATATTATAATGGAGGATTAGCAAAAAGTTAGCATTTGAATATTTTTCTTGACTATGGAAACATCCAGGTGTGAAAATTGATTTATTTGAGATTCAGGCTGTAATATAGAGTCTTAGACTGGAAGACTTAAAGTTTAAGTGATTATTTGTGTTGGTTACTCAACTAGCAATATTTCTAACTTATAGGGAAAGAGAGTATAGGCTAAGACCTCTGCAAGGATGCAACTTGTATTTTGTTTTTGTATTTCCAACACTTAGCACAGTACTTGACACACACTAAGAGCTTAACAAATGTTTTTTTTTTTTCCATTTATTAATTCAAGTGAAGAATGCTTCCAGCACTTTGGGGACTCTCTTACTAATGGAAGGACATGGATAAGAGTTCCAAAGGATGGACAGGTATGAGTCTCCTTTTTATAGGAACTTGCACAATCATAAGCTCACAAATCCTTTTGAATACTTGAGGATTAGAAAATGATCAATTTTGACTGATTTTGGTGTCATTTGCCTTAAAAACATTGCTCAAATGGTCTTGTGCTCTCATTAACTTGTATGTTCCCTCCAATAACACATATTACAAGGATACCAATGTAGCACTAAAGCTATCCATTGTGTTATCTCACCTCTTCTTGTGACCAGCCAAACTTCTCTTCCAATTATACATTTCTTTTATGGCATCTTTTATTACTCTTCTCTGAAGTTCTTCCTTAAGCTATATGTGCCTTCTCATTGCCTTTTGAAAACCATTTTCAATCCTTTTGAGGCTGTGGTGTTCCATATCTCACAGTCATATGATAGCACTGTTATACTGATTTTTTTTAAAAGGCCTTTGTTTCTGGGAGAAGCTTGGGGTTAATTTGTTTTTTTGTAATTTCTTGAAGCCAATTCAGCCTACTCTTCTGTTGTTCATTTCTGGGCCCATTCATTGTATATTTGTACTGTTTGTCCTAGATATATATTTTTTATATATATATATATATATATATATATATATATTTTTATTTTATATATATATATATACTGATGGACAAGCTCTTGCAGGTTTTTTATCCAATTGCATGTAGACATCTGGGCAGTAAACATCTTTCATCCAGTTGGTCTTTCCTGTGTGGATAGTCAGACCACACTCCTTTCATTGGTTCTGGGTCTTTTCTAGTTGGTTCTGAAATGTCCTAGGGTTTGATGAGGCAGCTATAACATCATCCTCAAAGAAGAGCATCTGCAAGAACTTTCCATCCATTGAGAATCCCTCTTCAGTTTGGACTCTGTTTTGCACTGAAAGAAATAAAGAATATAAGATCTCACTGTATTTATTTTTGGTTGAATATTAAAAAGCATTCATTCCATAGAACTCTTTTCCAACAAGGTGTCTGCTCTTCATACATCAAAATCATTTGAAGTTCCTTGAGATATGGTAACAAAAATAGTCCTGTTTAATGATCCTCTGATTATCATCAAGAAAGGAATAAGATAGGAAAATGAATGTTTGCCAAAAGTGTTCACCACTGAGAAGGAGGAGATCTAGGGTAGGTATTATAAAACTTAAAATGTTTGAGAATAAGACTTTGTATCAGATTGGTTCTCTCTAACTCTGGTTCCCTTTTACCTTGGACTTCTTTGTTCCCTTCTTTCATTCTTGTGCCAACTTCCCTTCCTGCAATCTTTTCTAGTGGGACAATCACCTTTTCAGCTAAGCAATTTCCCTTTTCTTCTTTATGACTCACCTTAAAGCCTCACCTCCTCAAGATGAATGGCTTAGAGCAATGACACATGCTCATTTATTCACTAAAATTGGACAGTCATTATATCTCATTCTTCCTTTAGCCTCTGCTGTGTAACTTGATAAAGAAAAAAAGAGAATAGCTTTTGGGGTCATCTGTAGCATCTCAAGAACAGGATCTGGGATATAGTGGAAAAGGAACTGGAATTGCAGTCTGGGTTTAAATCCCTGCTCTGTTACTGGATGCTTCTGTGGCCTTGAATAAATCACCTCACAGGTTTGGATCTCCATTTCCTTATCTGTAAAAATGAAGAAGTTGGATTAGATCAGTAGTTTTTTACCTTTTTTTTTTTGTCATGCACCCCTTTGGCAGTCTGGTGAAGCCTATGGATCTTTTTTTCAGAATGTTTTTTGAATACATAAAATAAAATATGTAGAATTAGAAAGGAAATTAATTATACTGAAATAAAGTATACTGTATTTTTTTTTAAAAGTTCACAGATCCCTGGGTTAAGACTCCCTGAATCAAATGTTCTTAGAGCCCCATCTGGCTCTAGCTCCTATAGGCATGTTTTTTGCATATCTACACAATTAGCAATAAATGAATATTCAGTCAAACCAGCAAACCAATTAGTAGACTGGGTGTCAAACAAAGAGCCGTTATCTCTTTGTTTCATTTAGAAAATTGTATCTCTTTTCTTTATATCACCTTCAGTTTTGAATAAATTCCTCTTTTCCCCTACCCAATTAGCCACCTGTTACAAAAAAGATCAAAAAAGAAAGATAGAAAAAAGAACAGTTCAACAAAATTAACCAACATATCAATCATGTCTGACAGTATGTATAGTGTTTCACACCCATCATCCCCCACCTCTATAAAGATGGAGGGAAGCACAGTTTCTGATCTCTTTTCAGGGCCAGTCTTGATCATTATCAAGGGCCTTATCTCCTAAGGTGGGATCTGAGCTCTCAGTTTCTGACTCTTCTTCCCTAACATTTATCAATTGTTTTGCTGCTCGAAACTCTCATCATTGTATAGATAGAAGTCAAGGACACAATCTCTCTAGAAAGTATGACTATATTTGCTAGACTTACTTTTATTTTATTTAATTTATTTTTCATCTTGCTATTGAATAACTTCAGCTCTTTCTGTATAGAGAAACAAGTTATCTGTGAAAGGAACACTATTACAACATCGAGATGGATAACGAGATAAGGAAACTAGTGCATTGGAAGTCACTTGCTTTATGGTTATGCCTCTGTTGTTTTGTTTTTGTTTTTGTCTTTTGTTTTTTGTTTCCCAGGGACATTGAACTGTTGTGGAATTGAGTACTATCAATAAGGGGAAATGAAGCTTACCTTTAGGAGAAGATGTGAAAATGTACAATACTGAAATTGCGATGCAGGCCAACTTAGAAAAAACATTTGTAAACAGTTAGATGAAATATAACAGAAGTACCTGTGGTAAAAGCAGTGGTGCTATTATTTTTAACTTCTCATTTTAAAAGACGAGTTGCAGATCAGGAGCAATTGAGAAAGAAAGGTCAGAGACTCACAGAACAACATTTCACGTAATGTTTTCCTTTAGAAGGAAGTGCCTGTTATTTGATCTTTCCATACGAGAGAGTGATGGTCTAGTAGCTAAAGCTTTGACAAAGATAGTCTTCTATCACTTTTCTACTAAATAAAAGAATAGCAAATAGAGTAAAGAAAGGTGATTCTTTTTATTAAAAATCTAATCTAATCAAAAGAATTACATGCAACTTAAAATTAAGGTTTTTTTTCAGATTTGCAATGTTCTTCAACTTTCTTTTTCTCAATCTCCCATTCTTTTAAATCTTGCTCTCCAGATATCTGATTTCTTTTTTTTTTATCAGTTATTTATACTTCAATGTGAATTGAAGCCCATTTTAATTCAAGCAATTTTTTGCACCCTTCTATATGCCAGATACTACTCTGAGATGGCAGGAAATATAAAGATTTTATAAATGCACACAACTATAATTCAAGGAAGAACTGGGGCCAGATCAGAGAAAAGCACCTGAATGCTAGCCTAAACAGTCTGAATTTTATCCAGGAGGTAGTGTGGAGCCATTGAGGATTCTTGAGCAGAAAAATGACATTATTATAATCTTCTCAAAGCTGTGCTTTAGAAAAATAAATGAAGCTACTGCAAATATTATATCTGGTTCCAGCTATACTTTTCAAGTGTTTTGCAATGTACTGTTGAGTTTAAAGGAAAATATTTCAAAGATAATCATAAATTCTCTGCAATTGATCCATAATGTTAGAAATTAAACAAGATATCAGTGTGTACCACAGAACAGTGGAACTTCTCATAACATTTGAAAAGGTCACAGATTAATAAAAATTTAGAAGTCATTTTTGCAAATTTCAACTTTCTTAAAGAGTGTCTTTAAAAAATAAAATAAAATAACATCTGTCAAGTTGCATGACGCAAATAGAAACAAGGCCACCCATTGTTAGAATTCAGAATGGAGGAACTCAGCTCGTCAGCATCAATCCAAACTTCTGTTCACTAGTCTAAATTGAATTTTAGGGGGATGGTAGTTGAAAAGACTTCTTTACTCTCTCTTTCCCTACCTAAACTAGGGTGGGAAATGATTTTTCTTTAAATATCTGACAGAGGAAGTCTGCTTGTAGTGATTTTGATCCAGAGCTGTTAGTTTCTTCCATACATAAATCTCCTTTACCAATTTGGATTGGCAACTCCTACCATTTAACAGTCTTAGAGAATGATCAGGGTGTACTGATTGCTTAAGTGACTTGCCAAAAGTCACATGGCCACTCTGTATAAGGTACAGGGTTTGAACCCAGGTTTTCCTAACTCTGGAGCTGGACCCCTATTCATTACACCAAGCTGCCTCTCATTGGCAGTACTAGCTATGAACATAACCTCTCAGAAGGTGAAGATTATGCTCGCTTAACTCACTTTGCACAATACTTATAACATTGTCATTTTTGAATGGATATCTAAAAATTGCTTTTGACAGTTCAATTGGATTCAATAAGCCTTTGCTGAGCCCCATACTGTGTGCTTAGCATTATGTTATATGAGGGGTTCTTAACCTTTTCTGTATCACAGACCCCATTAGCAGTTTGGTGAAGTCTATGGACATCTCCTCAGAATGATGTTTTTAAATGAATAAAATAAAATATATGTGATTACAAAGGAAACCAGTTTTGTTAAAATACAGTTTTAAAAATGTAAGAGGGGCAGCTAGGTGGTGCAGTGGATAGAGCACCAGCCCTGAAGTCAGGAGGACCTGAGTTCAAATATGGCCTCAGACCAAACACTTGATATTTACTAGCTGTGTGACCCTGGGCAAATCACTTAACCCCAATTGCCTTAAAAAAAAGTAAGAAAAAAATCACAGAGCCCAGTGTGGGAGACTCAAAAGAAGACCATGATATTGTCCTATTAAGGAACTTACAATCTTGTTGGAGAGAAGACATTTACCCACATGAAACAACTGGAGACCAAAACAAGAAAGTATATTCCAGTGACGAAACATTTGCCTTCATTCCTTTCCACATATAGTAAGTGCTAGGAAGATTCCCAGAATAGAGAGATTGTAAGCTGGGAGGAATCATGGAAGAGGAAAGACATGAACTGGGTTTGAGGGATGGAGAGCATTCCAGGTGAAGACAGAGGGCAGTGAATAAGTGAAGCAAGTATTCCTAGCTGGAATAGAAGGTCTGTATAGGAAATAGTGGAAAATCAAGTTGGATAGGTAAAGTAAGCTAGATTGGAAAGGTGTTTGGCTATATGATTGAGAAAGCTGAACTTGATGAGACTGGCATTAGAACCACTGTATTTTACTAATGACATCCCTAATCATTTCCCTTCTTTTTCCTGGTACTTATATAATAAAGAAAGATGTTAATATCTGCTTGAATGTACTCAGAATTCTTCCCTTCTCATTCAGGACATATTGTGATTAAAATCACATCAAATGATGAAAGGAAGATTATAGTATATTATATTTCTTTGAGACTTTTCACTTGTTTTTCATTTAACCTACTGCTCAGATTCCTTTAGGTCAATCCTGATTTCTTTCTAATTATGGGTAAGTCCAGGGCTGATTTTTATAACTGCTCATTTACCCTCCTACAGCTTTCGTGTTCTAGGCACCATGCTATATAAATCCTTACTTCTTGGTCTCACTGATAGGATGAGTTATTCTCCTCTTTTTTAGGCTTGTCACAGCTGACTAGGCCACATGAAGATTTTCCCTTAGGATTGTCCCATTCCTGGAATCACATATAATGGCTGAGTCCACTTAGAAGTTTCTTATTAACTTCCTTTGCTCTGGTTCATCACCTTTCCAACAGTTGATTATAATGTTCAGTGTTATGGCTAGAAATCTTGGATCCTTACAGAAAAAATGTTGAAAAGCTACCTCTTCTCCACCTCTCTATAACTACGAAATGGATATGTCAGCCTCTTGGGTGGTATTTATGCCTATGAAGAGAGACAAAGCATGTAGTTAGCAAAGAGGTGGTTAGGAATGGAGTTAGTGGTTGTTAGGTCTCTAGCTTTCTTACCAGGGCCTTTTGTATTTTCTCAAAGTGGACTGTCCTCTTGAACAAATAGGTACTTCTTTCAAACCTGACATCCTTAGCTGGGCAAGTATAAGAGTGGTCTTATGATATTTGACAATAATAAAAAAAATTGCATCATAAAAAGTAAAGTCTGAGAATGAGGCTGCTAATTATTTTTTTCAATTCATTACCCGCCCCATTCACAAGCATTTATTTTCTTGGGTGGGAATGGAGAGAGAAACAAAACCCTTGTAACAAATATCATAGTCAAACAGAACAAATTCCCTCATTGACCATGTCAAAAAAATGTATGTGTCACTCTGTATCTTTAATCTATCACCTTTCTATCAGGAGATATATAGCAAGGATCATCCTCAGTCCTTTGGAATTATGATAGACAATTGAACTGATCATAGTTCTGAAGCCTTTCAATTTTTTCCCTTTCACAGTGTTGTTGTTGATTATATAACTTGTTCTCTTGGATTTGCTTCTTTTATGCAATATCAACTACACAAACTTCTCAGGTTTCTCTGAATCTTTCTCTTCTGTTATTTCTCACCGCAAAATACATAGATATGTTATAATTTGCTCAGCCATTCCCCAGTTGATTGGCACACTCTTGGTTTCCATTTCTTTGCTTCTACAAAAGCAACTGTTACAAATATCTTTCACACATATGGGTCCTTTTCTGTTTTCTTTGATGTGTTTGAGGTATAAGCCAAAAGGGGGTACTGTTGGAAAAAAAAAGGTAAGTATAGTTTGGTGACTTTTGGGTAATAGTCCCAAATTGCTTTGCACAGTACTTGAACCGATTTACAGCTTTGCAACCATTGCATTAATCTGCCTGTTTTCCCATGTTGCCTCCAACATTTGACATTTTCCTTCTTTTATTGTCATTGCTAATCTTATGGGTTTGAGGTGGAATTGCAGAATTGCTTTAATTTTCATCTCTCTAATTATTAATGATTTGGAGCATTTCCCACCCTCCGTGGCTATATGTAGCTTAGATTTCCTAAATTGAAAATTGCACCTTTCCTTCGACCATTTAATAACTGGGGAATAGCTATCATTCTTATAAATTTGAATGAATTCTTTATCTATTTTGAAAATGGAATCTTTATCAGCAAAATTTGCTGTGAAGATTTTTCCCCCAGTAACTTTTTCCTTTCTAATCTTAACTGCATTGGTTGCGTTTGAACAAAAAATTTTAAATGCAAATTAGGCAACTAAGTGTTGAAGTTGATAGAGTCTTGGGACTTAGAGTCAGGAATACCTAGGTTTAAATCCTTCCTCAAATAGGAGACTAGTTTATTAGCAATGTGTCCCTAGACAAATCTCTTTATCCCTCAGTCTGTTTCCTTATCTGTAAACTGGGAATAATAATAATAATGCCTATCTTACAGGATTACTGTGAAAATTAAATGAGATAATATTTGTAATTTGCAAACCTAAAAAAATGCTAGCTATTGTTATGTCATGAAAATTGTCCATTTTATCTTTATCCCTTAGTTGATCAAGAATTCTTACCCTATCCACAAACCTGAAAGGAAATTTCTTCCTTTGCTCCTCTAACTTGTTCATGATATGGCCTTTGATAATCTAAGTCCATGCATCCATTTAGAGCTAATCTTGGTGTTGGTCTAAAGCTAGTCTCTGTCAGTCCACTGTCCAGTTTTCTCAACGATTTTTTTTTAATAGTAAGTCCTTACCCAAGGGATAGATTCTTTGAAAATTAGAATGGACCAAATATAAATTAACGACTCTTGAGAAAACAAGAAATAGTAAAATGAAATAAAAAGAGTGAAAAAGTAGAAGAAATTACAATCTCATCCCCCCTCCCCCCCAAAAAAAAGCTGCCCTAAAGAATGGATTATGAAGAGGTAATTTAAGAATCATTATCACCTGAAAGCCATCATGACAGATAAAGAGACAAAGAGAGACAGAGTAACAGAGAGACAGAGACAGAGAGACAAAGAGAGACAGAGGCAGAGAGACTGAGAGAGACAGAGACACAGAGACACAGAGACAGTGACAGAGAAGACAAAAAGAGACAGACAGACCAAGAGAGACACAGACTGACAAAAAGAGTGAGTGAGAGATACAGAGAGCCTAAACATCATATTTTAAAATGTCATGAATAAAATTTGCTGAATTATTAGAACCAAAAGGCAAAATGAAAACATAAAGAATTCACCAGTTACATGCTAAAAAAAAGAAAAGAAAAGAAAAAGAAAAAGAAAGAAAATTCCTAGGAATGTTATAGCCAAAATCTAGAGCTTTCAGGTTGAAGAGAATGCAGCTGGAAAGAAGAAAAGTTTAAGTATCAAGGAACCAGTCAGGATCACACAAGATCAGCAACTGTTTTCTTAAAAGAAGCAAGGAACTTAGAAAACAATACACCAAAAGGCAAAAGATATAGGTTTTTAATCAAAAATAACTTAACCAACAAAACTGAGTGTTATTCTACATGGGAAACAAATTAATTTTAAATGAAATAGGGACTTCCCAGTATTCCTGATGAAAAGACCAGAACCAATTGGAACCTTTGAAATATAAAAGAGTTAAGAGAAACATAAAAAGGTAAATATGAGTTAACATTTAATAAAAATTATTCAAAGATGAAATGTTTGTATTATAATAGGGGTAGAAGATACATGCTTCCCTTCAAAATCCTAGGGTCATCAGGAGTCATAAAAGGGATTAAATAATGGTTTTGTCATTCTTTTTCATTATCTTAAAAGAAGAAGGAAAGAGAAGGAAGAAGGAATACACTAAGAACAAGAAGAGGAGAGAGTGTGGAGAAATATTATCTCATATAATTAGGGTTCAGCAATAGAAAATTATACAAGGAAAGGAAGAGATAAGGGAGTTGGTATCATTTGAACCTCATTTCCATCTGAAGTGGTCAAAGGAGAGGAAAACATACATGCACATACATACACACAAACACATGAAACTCAGTAGCAAAACAGGAGATTACAGGGAGAGAATTTATTAAGATGGAGGGTAGGTTCCAGAAGGGATTAATTACAAGCAGAATGAACTCTAACTGCAGAGTTTGAGTTGTGAAAAGGGGTTTAAAAGTAAAGAACTAGTGTGTAAGAACCTGTATGTGGTTGAGAGGAAGAGAAGAATGGAAACAAAGCAAAAACAAATTAAATGCAGTATATTTAGTATATTCCTTCTTTCTCATTATCCTCTTCTTTGTAAAGAGGGAGCAGGGAGAAAAGAGAGGAAAAAACATAAGAGGACTAGATGAAGGAAAATAAACAATGAACAATTATATTAATGGATTGAAATCACTTATAAAACAAAAGAAGATAGAATAGATTCGAAAACAATTTAACAATCTTGTTTACAAGAAATATACTTGAAACAAAGATTCAGACAGAGTTAAGATAAGAAATTAGAGAAAAATTCTGCTTCATCTAAACTCTTTTTGGTTATAATTCCAAACTGATAGTCTCAAGGTACAGAGTGACACACATTTTTTGTTGTGACTAAAGTGTGGATTTGTTTTCCTTGAGTCTGATTATTTGGTAAAAGTTTTTATTTTTTCTTTGCTTTTTAAAAAAATCTGATAAAAAGAATTCAGGGAGTAGAAGGTAGCAATGATACTGTCAAAAAAAAAGAATAGATAAATGAAAGTCATTGAAATACATACATGTATATGCATATATTTTATATAAACATATATTTAGCTACACAGAAACAAACAAAAGGAAGTTTAGAAGGAAATACAGACAAGTAAGGCAACTTTGAAAGTAACATATTAAATTTGTTATATACTTAAAGAAAACAAGCTTTATCTGCTCTAGTCTATATATGGAAATGTTAATTTTATTTGACATTTTTCAAGTTTAGAAAGAAAACAAATAAAAATAAAAAGTTCTTACTGTCAGATTTCTCCATTTCTTTCAGACATATGCTTGTGTGTATGGTTGCAAAATTTATACCAAGCCATACATTGATATTAATGTGTAAAGGCAGGTAAATGCCAACTCATTTAACAACCTTAATAGTGATCATCATCGTCAGATTGTGGAGGCTCATCTCTTTGGAAAACATTGGCAACATACACATGGAAGGCATATCCTTTCCCTTTTCAAATGCATCTGGGTAAATATTTGTGTTCATTTTGACGTGGGTATTCACCAGAGAAATTAATCTTCCTGGTTCAGTTTGGTACAGGTAGATGATGAGTTCTCAACTTAATTTACTTTATTTTTCTTGAAAAAAAAATACAATTGTGTTGGTGAATGCACAACCATGTTCTTTTTTATTCCCTATTCAAAGGTCTGTTTTTTCTTAGTATAAGTTACTTTATTTCTCACTACTTTTTATGAAGAGATTTTACAGCAGAATATCCTATTTCTCATATTTTAATGAATTAATGAATTTTAATGAATAAATTTAATGAATTTTAATGAATTTACAAAGTAATTTATAGTATAATGCCTAAACTACTTAATTGTAGTATGAAAAAATGTTGTCTAAATTAAGATATATAATAAATATGGCATTAGTATAGTTTCTATCAATTGCGCTATGATTCTTTTCACCAACCCTGTGATTGCCCTAGTCAAAACACTCCTCTTTGGCCACTAGACCCCTATATATGTCCCCCCGTTCCCATTACAATATAATTTCCTTGAGGACAGGGACTATCCCACTTTTTGTATTTGGATTCCGAGTCTTTTGCACTTGCCTGGCACAGAGTAAGTGCTTGAGAATGCTTTTTCATTCATTCATTTGGCTTTTTTTTTCTGCTTAAAAGTCTTGATCTCTTGAAATCATTTCTGAGATATTGAAAGCCTAGGATAGTGCTTTGCACATGGTAGAAATATTTGTTTGTCAGTGTCTGGACAAGGAAAACTCATCCTTCTAGAGTGCTTTAAAATTTGTGAATTTCCTTCTTCACAGGAATCTTGTGAGATCAGTTGCACAAATCTTATTGTCCATATTTTGTAGTTGAGGAAAAAGAGATTCAATGAAATTATGGGACTTGTCCAAGTTTATACAGATAGGATGTGCTAGGGCTCAAATCCAGGCCATAGAATCATATATATATATACATATATAGAATTTGAAGACACCTTAAAGGCTGTATGGTCCAACCTTCTCATTTTACAGATAAGGAAACTGAGGGTAAGCAGTGAAGTGACTTCCCCAAAGGCTATACAAATGGTAAATGGAAGAGTTGAGATTGGAACTAAGATTCTGTGACTCTGAATTTGCTACTCTTTCCACTACACCATGCTGACTCCATGATTAGGAAAAGGGAAAGGGAATGAATATTTATTAAGCACTGACTATTTGCTGGGCTCTATGCTAATCACTTTACAAATATTATCTCATTTTAATACAACAATTTTCAGAGGTAGGTGCTATTATAATCTCCATTTTACAGTTGAGGGAATGGAGGCAGACAGAAGTTAATGACTTATCCAGCTGAAGCTAGATTTGAACTCAGATTTTTCCTGACTCCAGACCCAGCACACTAACCTCTGGGCCACCTCTGGATTAGTATGAGCTTATGACTATGCCACTTTGTCTTTCAAGAGAAGACCTAGTTACTCAGGCAGGATAGAAAAAAGGTACATCTTGATTATCCCATTTAGAAGCAAATGCCTGATGGTCATGAAGGAATCAGCTGCATTCACTTTAGGAAAGATTCCCTACTTCCCACCCCATTTTCTCTATTATGCCTTTATCCTTGACAACTTCTACTCTTCTTAAGATCGTAGAATCATATGACTGTAAATTTAGATTTGCAAAAGACCTTAGGGGCCATCTAGTGTAATCTCTTCTGAAGGTTAATATAATACCATGTAACATTATCTGTCAGAAATGAAACTATGCTACCTTGTAGTTTGACTTTTCTCTCTTTTATGAAGAGATTTTTTCCTTTTAAAAAAAACCTTCCTCATTTGTAAAATTGGAATGTTGTTCAGTCATTTGTGACTCTTCATGACCCCATTTGGGGTTTTCTTGGCATAGATATTGGAGTGGTTTGCCATTTCCTTCTCCAGCTCATTTTGCAGATGAGGAAACTGAGGCAAACAGAGTTAAGTAGTAAGTGTCTGAGGCCAGATTTGAACTCAGGAAGATGAGTCTTCCTGATTCCAGGCCTGGCATGCTATCCACTGTGACGCCTAGCTGCCAAAAATAGGGAAAATAAGACTTATATGAATTGCCTTATAGCACTGTCATGAGGTAAGTGTTTTCTAAACTTTAAAGAACTATATAAATGTGATTTATTAAAGTCAGTGTACTTCGCAACCAGTCTTCAACTTACAAGTCACAAATTACTTTCTATTTTTTTCCCCTCGGTTGTTTGACACAGAGAATACTCACTAACTAAAGCCTGTTTGAGTTCAGAGAAGGGACAATGCAAGACATTTTGACTGGATTTTGATACCAAATGAAGAGTTATACAAAATGACATTTCTAGGCAGAAAGTAATCTCATTACTATCCAGTGAGGGCATCTAAAGCTTTCAGGATGTTGGTCTGCAGGACTTGCTTTTGCTGGTGACAGAGGCCTGGAATCCAGTGGGACAGTCATCCTTTTTTTTTTTTTTGTCTCTGATGTTTCCTATCAGAGACATTAGAGTTTAATCTTCTCTGCCCTGGACAAGTACATGTCACTGAGGGCTCCAAATATTGGCCTGAAGCTATCAGCGGGGCATAAACACTGACAGACATTTTGGCTTCAATTGCTGCCGTGCCCTAATCATCTAGTTATATAAAACTAAACCTTTGCCATGTGTCCTCAGGGTATATAAGTGCTGTATTGTGATGGGAATTTTGAGGCCTTCAATAAAAGCTTTGTTATTTCATGGGGTGAACAAGTGATTCCCATCTGTTGACTCAACTGATAATAGGGCCCTGATAATCATTTGTTTAACATGGCCTAATATTCACTGGGTATATCATTCTGTTGTTTTTTTTTTCTCAGTTGAAAAAATGAGGAAGTTAAATGAAGCATTAGTGACAGGTCAATGTCAGAGCTATTAGAGGAAAGGAGAAAGCAGAGTGATGTCCCCTAAACCTGTATTCTATCATGGAGCTCATTTAGCGTTTCCCAGATCCTTAGTATCTCAGTGGCAGCTTGAGTGCAGCCATCTTCAGGAGACCTTTCCTGATCATTGCTATCTGTCAATGTTATCCCCTCCTCCCCCTTCCAAATGACCATGCATCTATTTGTATATACCATCACATGTATGGGTTTATCTCCCCTCATAGAATATTGAACAAGTTTAATATTACAACAAAACAGTGTCTATGGACTGGAAGAGACAGACATAGGAGTTAGCCAAAAAGCATTTATTAAGTGCCACTATATGCCAGATACGAAGGAAGCTAGGGAGGCCAGGAAATGGAGCTGAGGACAGAGAGTATTCCAAGCATAGAGAACAGCCAGTGAAAAAGTTGGGAGTCTAGAGACAGAATCTTGTGCGAGAAAGAGTGAAGTGGACAGTGTCATTGGGTAGCAGAATATGTCAAGGAGAGCGGGGAGAGGAAGGTGAGGGAAGCCTGGAAATGTTGGGGGGAGCCAGGTTTGATCCCAGAGATGATAAGAAGCCACTGGAGGTTATTGAAAAGGAAACGGGGGGGAGGATGATAAAGCCAGATCTGTGCTTTAGAAAGATTAATTTGATTGAGTTGAGAATGGACTGGAGTGGGAAAAGACTTGAAGCAAGGAGATCAACCAGGATAGGAGAATTTGAGGTAGTAAAATTCACAGGAAAGTAGATGGATTAGACATAGGATGTCCTGAGGGGGACAGAAGAGTAAAAAATAGCATGTTTAGATCCTGAGTACCCAGAAAGATAGGGCAGCTAGGTATCCAAGTGGATACCTAGGCCTGGAGTCAGGAAGATCTGAGCTCAAATTCAGCATAAGACATTTACTCGCTGTGTGACCCTGGTGCAAGTCACTTAACTCTGTTTGCCTCAGTTTCCTCATTTGTAAAATGAGCTGGAGAAGGAAATGGAAAACCACTCCAATATCTTTGCCAAAAAAACCCCAAAAAACAAAAAAAAAACACCCCGAATGGGATCACAAAGAGTCAGACACAACTGAAATGACCGAACAACAACAGCTTCCTGACTTCAGGCCCAGTTGTGCATCCACTGAGCCACCTAGCTCCTGAAAAGACAGAAGTTCCAATACCAGCTCTGATTGAAACTAGCCGTGCAGTCCCAGGCAAGCCACTTAAACTCTCTGGGCTTCCATTCATCTATAAAATGGGGATAATAAAACTTGTATGACAAGGGGGAAGCTGGGTGGCAGAGTGGATAGAGCACTGGCCCTGGATTCAGGAGTACCTTAGTTCAAATCTGGCCTCAGACACATAACACCTACTGGCATGTGACCCTGGGCAAGTCACTTAAACCCATTGCCTAGCCAAAAAACCCCCCAAAACCAAACTTGTATGACACACCTAATAGGGGTGCTATAAAGCACTTTATTAACATTGAAGTACTTATATATGAAAAATCTAATTATTCTTTACTAAGAAGCTAAGATCATTGGAAAGATCATCCATGCAAAAAGTGACATCAACAAGGATCACATTTGGGTTGGAGCAGAGATTCGTAGATAGAAGCTACATAAAGAAGTTTGTTTAAAGAAAAAGAAAAAAAATTGCTATCTTGGGATCCTGAGGTTGGCATCCGGGTGGTCAGTTGTACATTCTTTTGCTGCCATCACCAGACATACAACAGTGGGCTAAAAATATCCATTGATCTGATGATGTAGCCAAGCCAAAATGTTTTTTTTTTAATGAGGATTTTAAACTCTGGGCATTTTCCAGAATTAAGAGGTATGGGTGGGGTGGGATGGGGTGTTGTTTTAATGCATCATGATACCGAGAATGTTTATCCAGTTCAGGATAGCTATATTTCTAACTGGTGTCTTAGAAGAGGCAGCTGAATTTTATTTCTAAAAAGTGGCCCCAAGGCACAGTTTAAAGAGGAAATAAAGGTTAGAAGTTGCCCACTCTTTAGAGACACATAGTTGATGAAATGAAAAGAGAGTTTTAAGATTTATTATTTTTGTTATGATTTAAATACTATCATTTGGGGTACTTCTAGCACTTCTGATGCCAACCGCAGACTTTGTGCCAGGAACATTTGACTCTGGAATGCCAGGATCCTGGCTTGAGAATAATTCTCTTCCTTCCCTATGTCCCTACTCTCCATCTTATTCCTTTCCAGATGAATGAGTCCAACATGGATATTTAATTTCAAGTCAGAGAATAAATTCTAGAAAATTTTTTCCTCATAACACCCCTGTAAATTATGTAGTACAATTTTATTATTCCCATTTTATGGATGAGGAAATGAAGTTTCAAAGAGGTTAAATGAGTTGCCTGTGATCACACAGCTATACTAATCAGAGCTGGGATTGGAGCCATTCTCTCTCTCTCTCTCTCTCTCTCTCTCTCTCTCTCTCTCTCTCTCTCTCCTCTCTCTCTCTCTCTCTCTCTCTCTCTCCAGATTTTAAATCTAGTTCTTATTTAGCTATGCCACTGTAACTCTAGCTCAGCAATTTCCCCAATGCTCACAACTTAGCTTCTTTTCCAAGGGTCTATTGCTCACACTCCATCCTATTTAAACGTGCAAGTCTCTGTTCCCTTTGAATTTCCAGCCCTAAAATAATAATATATTTTGGCATCAATTTTAGAAATTAGTATTTCTAGACATTGGACATTTCACCAAGATTATTTTTTTATCTATACAACGGAGTATTATAATGGACTTGGCTGCTAGAGTCTATGCAGATAAAGTAAGTTAACATTAGAATTATTTGAACTGATGAAATAAAATTAATTTCAGGCCAGAGAACAAAGTCTAGAAAATTCATTCCTCACAATAGCCCTGTAAATTATGTGGTACAAGTTTTATTATTTCCATTTTACAGATGAGGAAATTGAGTCTCAAAAAGGTTAAATGGCTTCCTTATGATCACACAGCCAGAGCCAGTCAGAGAGCTAGGACTGGACACCTCCTCCCTTCCTTCCCTACTCACCTTCTCTTCCTCCTCTCTTCTCCCTCTCTCCCTTCTTCTCTCCTTGGCCCCAATTTTAAGTCCATCTCATTTAACTATGCCACTGTGTACACACACCCTAGAGAGAGCGTGGTATAATTAGTAGACAGTTGGCCTTGGCATCAGGAAGACTTTGCCTCAAGTTTTCCCCCTGACAATATTGGCTTTGTGATCCTGGGCACTTTCCTCGACCTCTTAGAGCTCCAGGTAACTCTCCAAGACTACGTTGCAGGAGAGTTGCTGATTTGTATTTGGAGAGAAGGATCTTGATTAGGTTTTCCTTGCACGAATGACTGACCAATCAATCAATAAACATTTATTAAGTACCTACTATGTGCCAAGCACTGTGCTAAGCTGATGAAATCATAAAGTGGATCAAGACATAGGACATACATGTATATGCATGTATACATACAATACATATACACACATATACATACAATGCATACACATATTCATATACATACAATAAGAGACAGTGTGGATAATGGCTAGAGATCAGGCTTCTGGGTGCAGATATATGGGTTCACATCTTGCCTCTGATACCTAATGGCTCTGTGACCCTAAGAAAGTCACTTAACCTCTCTGTGTGCTAGAAAAATCCCTAGGACATTCCTAATCTGGGGCCCATGGATAGATTTGAATAAGAATCCAGTTTGAATTTGGATATAAAAAAAGTTATAGCTTTATTTTCACTAACCTTTGGCTTCTTTTGTAATCCTATTTTTAAAAATCATGCATTTAAAAGTATTCTGAGAAGGAATTCATCGATTTTCGTCAGACTGCCAAAGGGGATCATTATACAAAAAAGCTAATGATTCCTCCTCTGAGATTATAAATTGCAGAGCAGGTCCCTATCTATATTGCTAGAGGAATTTGCTTATCACAAATTCCCTTGAGCAACCAAATCACAGGTACCAAAGAAATTTTCCCCAAGACCCCCAAAATGATTTGCCCAGAAATTTTTAAAAATTTTCTTTACTAGATTATAAACTCCAGAGGGAGCAAGGAACTTTTAATGTATTTCTTCATTTGTTATATTCTTCGTGACCTGTAAACAAATAGGTTGTATTTGTATGTATATGTATATATAGGTGTCTTAATGAGTACATATTTTAATGAGTACACATTCTTGTATGTACATTAATAAATATAGCAATTGTATAGACTCTTTGTAACTTCCACCACTGGCTCTCCAAGGAGGCACTGTGCTGGGTGGGTGGGAGAATGCCTGATTTCTGCCACTTATCAGGTCAGAGAAAACAACTCAGGCTATTTAAGTAATCCTAATCCAACCCATTTGTTTCAGGCCGAGATTTTAGAGCTAATTAGAGAGAAATCGTGGTGCTTTGCAGGTCTCAACACTTAGAGGAGAAGGTCTCATTTGGCGTGGAGGCAATCTGTGTGCGTGTCTGAGTAAGAAAGATGTTGGAGTTTGTAGTCACCTTAGTTGAACCAGGCAGGAGTCAGGAAATGGGACAGAGAGGATGATGGGCTTTGATTTGCACTGCTGGAAGGAATATGTTGTTATTCAGTCATTTCAGTCTCTTCATGACTCCATTTGGAGTTTTCTTGACAAAGATACTGGAGCGGTTTGCCATTTTCTTTCCCAGCTCATTTTACAGATGAGAAACTGAGGCAAACAGTAAAGTGACTTGCCCAGGGTCATACAGCTAATAAGTGTTTGAGGCCAGATTTGAACTCATGAAGATGAGTCTTTCTGACTCCAGTCCTGGTGCTCTATTCACTGCACCACTTAGAACAGAAGGATTTGTTTTCTTTTTAGGATGAAGCAGGGTGGGAGGTGATGGAGGGGTGAAAGTAGGAGAATGAATCGGGACTTGGTTAGAGATGTTTTCATTATGTTGGCAGGTACTTGAAATAGTTTTATTGGTGGTAAAACACCCAGGCCGTTTGACGAAGACCCTTCATGCTACTGCAGCTCAGCCCTTTTATATTAGAAGCAAATATATAATGCCTCATAAGTATGATGACGGATTTTTCTAGGAAGGCATATGGTGGGGAAAGAAGTCCTGTGCAGAACATTATTTCCCTCAAAGCAATTTCTCAGCAGGTGGAACTAATAAAATGTGTAATAATATGCTTTCAAGCTGTTAGTTGGGTCATTTCTTTACATCCCTTTGCTCACATATTAAATTTAGGGATGAGAGGGATGCAAGGGAGGAAATGTGTTTTCTGATTTTCCTCCAGCTAGAGAATTTTTTTTTTAACGAACTATTTCAGAAGAAAGTGGTAAGAAAAAATGGAAACTGTCATCCAGCAGTGGAGGAGCAATGAGTCAAGGCCTCAAATAATCAATCAACAAGTGTTTTATTAAGTAGCTATTATTATGTGCCTAGCACTGTGCTAAGTTCTGAGGGCTCAAAGACAAAAATGGAATAGGCCCTACTGTCAAGGAGCTTATATATCAAGGGAGATAATGTATACATACATAAGTCTATGCCAAATGCATATTTATGGAATAAATACAAATACCTACAAGGTAGTTAAATATAAGATAGTTAGAGAGGGAGGACACTAGCAGTTGGGGGCGGGATCAGGAGCTTTATAGTGTAGGTCTAGAAGGGGTAGTTTGAGATGAGCTTTGAAGCACACTTTGAAAGTCTTTTTTCTCTCTATGTTTACATTCTATCAGGAGAAAGATATTTGTGTAAGTAAGTATATTCTCTCTCTATGTGTATATATATATGTGTGTGTGTGTATATATGTATGTGTATATGTGTATATATATTATATATATATATATATGTATGTATGTATGTATATATATATATGTTCAGAAAAAGTCAGTTTGGCTGGATTGTAGAGAGTGTGAAGGGGATTGAAGGCTGATACCTGAGAGGACAAGAAAGCTGTCCTAACTGAAGCAACAAGGCATCCTGCGGGAGAGATGGGAGGTAGGATGTGCCAGGCAAGTCAACACACTACCACCACCTCCCCTCAGAGGACAGTTTTTGTTTAGTTGTCTTTATTTGTGTCTGACTCTTCAAGACCCCATTTGGGGTTTTCTTGGCAAAAATACTGGAGTGATTTGCCATTTTCTTCTCCAGCTCATTTTACAAATGAGAAAACTGAGGCAAATAGGTCAAGGGACTTGCTCAGGGTAACACAGCTAATATGTGTTTGAGGTCAGATTTGAGCTCAGGAAGAGAGGTCTTCCTGACTACAGGCCTGGCACTCTATCCACTGCACATTTAGTTGCCAGTTGCCCAGTAAAGATAGGCCAGGACTCTGAACCAGATAGTCATAGAAATAATTTTGAGCTCCACAGCTTTGGGTCTCATGTCAGTCAGGGCCCTGTAACCACCATTTAGGGAAGTAGTCGATTTGGAGAAGGGGCCTACTTTCCTTGCCATGACTGATACTAACCACCACTGACCACTCCAGATATTGAGACATTTCTCCTTCCCTCCTTCCCTCTTTTTCCCTCCCTTACCCTTTATTCCCTTCCCTTCCCCTCCCCTCTCCTCTCTTTTCCCCACTTTTCTTTTCCCTTCAACAGAAGTTGATCACTAGTTGGGAAAGTTGTCCTTTTCCACAAGTAGATTTTCTAAGACAGCATTACCACGGGCATCATCAAATCAGCTCTTCCCAGCTCCTCAGACTATTCCTTTTTGAAGAGGGAAGGGCATGTGCAGAAATCTCTGCATTTTTTTCCTGTCTCATGTGAGAAGAAGAGTGTGTCTTTGTGTTATTAGAAAGAGAATGGTGTCACCAGTACAAAGATGGCAAGAATAGGAATAATAAAATTATGATAGTTCAACCCTAAGTTTGGGTTGTACTCTCCCACCAATGCTCAATGGGGGAAGGTGGGTACCAATTACATAAAGCTGAAGTCTCTCTCTCATCCTATTTGTCATCTTCTCCCTTCTTTTCTTTCTCCTTTCCCTCTTTTCTTTTCTTTCTTTTCTCTCCCTTCCTCACTCCCTTCATTTATTCTGTCTTTGCCTCTTTCTCTCTCCATCTCTTGCCCCTTCCCTTTCTATTTTAATGGGTGTTAGAAACCTAAGTAGATACACATATACACACAGATTTACTTGTTATGTTATATCCCAGCTAATCAGAATAGTCATTATAAATTTCAGGTTAGGTTAAATGTCTAACATTTAAATGTTTTTATTTCATTCTGAGTCTTTATCTTTTTTTTTTTTTAATCTAAGTTTTAAAGCAGCTATGGGGCTCTGAGAGAAGAAAGATGTGACCATTTTTTTTTCCTGATTTATCGCACAGTTCTTTGGCATTTTAGTTGTTAATTGTCTTTGGATTGAAATAATTTTTTAAAATGATGAACCAAAGATAAAAGAAGAAAGTTAATGCTATGGCATTTGTTTTATAAGCTGACAAGCCTATGATCTGCAATGGTTCTGTTTTCAGAGGAAATCTTGAAGGTAGAAAACTGCATTTTATTCTTAGCTTTCAGAAAATAAATAGTCATAAAAATTAACTCGTGATCTTTTTGGACTGTCTTCAGAGGGGTTAACTAGATGCCACAGAACTGTTTAAAATAGCCCACGCCCTTCCTTATAAGTTCTATAAAGAAGATGAGGGAAAGGGGTCTCATAAAATGGCTTTGTTTTGTTACACATACTTCTCTTTTCCCATTAAGCTATATGACCAGGGCTGGCAGCCGAGCTTATACATGAGAATTTCCAAATTGAACCAAGGGACCCATCATTATGATTTTAAATTATGGCATTGGGGCAAGGTCAGCTGCACCACAAGAGGGCAGCTGGTTCACCCCATCACTTTCAAGATAGTGGCCAAAGCTCTCATAAATTGCAAAGAGATTCCCCAGTCTTATTCAGAATTCAGTTATGAATGAAAATAGCAACAGATGACAAAAAATCCTGGTACCAAGTATACAAAGCCTTCAAAGCCATTTCAGAGTGTCATCAGATTTATAATGTTACCTTTTGAGCAGAATTTGTTTTGAGAATCCTCGTGTGTCCTTAATGAAAGATCTTTTCCTCTCTTTGACAATCCCTATTCCTATGTCAGACTTCTGATAATCTCTGTTTGGGTTCTCTTAACATAGTTTTTTTAAAAAAAATTGAATTGAATTAAGGTGTTAAAAGACAATTAATATATTAGCTGGATATATCTAGATAATATATTAATTGTCTTTTAACACCTTAATTCAATTTAATTTTATATGTCCAACTACTATATTGTCTTTTAATACCTTAATTATAAACACACACATACACACATATACACACATACACAGACATATATCTCAAGCTTTCCTTGAGGAAAGGAACCATTTAATTTTTATATTTGTATCCCTGCACATATTAGAACTTAATAAATATTTATTAATCTGAATTGACTCAAAGTGAGATACCTCCCAGGACCATTTCATTGCAGGTCAATTCAAAAACCAAATGGTTATCACAATTCAAAAACTATAGCAGTGAAATTACAAGGAAAGGAGAACAGAAATGGGGCTCTTTTTATCACCCACATCTTAATAAGTGACTTCATATTTAGTCTATTATAAAAGTGGTATGTTCACATCATGTAAAGCTACATTGTTCATGTGAGGGGAAAAGGCCCTCATTTTAGTATAAATGGAAACGGCCTGTTATTGTTTTTGAGAAAAATATTTTTCTTTTTAAAAAGAAAAGCAAATAAAGAAATACAAAAGGTGTTTCAGAAAGGTGCATACATATACAGGACAGTTTTGAAAATAATGAGTTGAATTTATTATATACTTAAAAAATAAGCAGTATGTAATGGAAATCCATAATTTTACATATAATCCTATTTTTTTTCCTAATTTGAATATGGAAATGCTCCTTTTTAAAAGCTTAAGCTCAGAGTAAAATAGTAATAATAAAACAGAACAAACCTGAAAGAATCAGGGATAGCTATGTAGTATTATTTATTGGAATATGATACTCCCTTATATTACCTATGGGCTCCAGGAAAGATTGTGCCTCCCTTTGAAGTTAGAGGGACTAGGTCCCAGATGGTAGCTAGAATAACAGGTAAAGGGCAAAGCCAGTCATGACAACTGGTTAGTGAATATGCTTCAGACAAACTAATCCAAAGAGAGGAATAGGTAAAGCAAAAGAAAAAATCTTTTAAGGGGTATAGAGACCACCTCACTCCAGTGTTCTTAACCTGAAATTCATAAATATGTTTTAAGAAATATTTTGATAATTGTATTTTAATATAATTTAACATATATTTTAATATATGCTTTACTTCATATTTTATTTTATGCATTAAAGAACATTATTCTGAAGAGTACATAGGCTTCATTGGATTGTCAAAAGGGTCTATGACACAAAAAATGGTTGGAACTTCTGTTCTGACTCATTTAGATGCTCTTCCTATTTTTGTGATGCTATGGTTCCAAGAGGGGTAAAGTTATAACCTTAATGTTACTGTAGCTGGCATGTGCCAAGAGGAATAAGATAAACCTCTTTTCCATTATGCATGGTAGACTCCCAGGGCATATACATGATAGAAGAGCTGCTTCCACATAAAGGAGACCCCAGGCTACTGACAGAAGATATAAGTTAGGAGTAGTACTACATGGCTTGGAGGTAGCAGGGCAATGGAACTAAAGAGAAGGGTCCATACTAGAAGCAAAGGGGAATAGTGAGGAGCGTGAAGACCTGGGGAGGGACCTGAACTGAAGGCCACTACATCCCTATATCTTCTGTAGAGGTAAAACCTTGATGAGAGAGAAAAAGGAAACTTGACGAATGAAATTGACAAGAAAGATAGACCTTCAGTGAAAACAACATGGTAGGGAGCTAGGGCAGGGATCAAAAGACTAGAATAGCAAGGAAGTCTACGTACTAAGGAGAGGTATGGCTTGCCAGGTACCTTGAACCTCACTGGTATCATAAGTCATGAGAATGAGGGACCTGCCCAAAGTGAGGGTGGCTTGATATCCTCCAGAAAAGGGAGAAAAGGGCTTTTTTTTTTGTTGGAGGGCTGTCTATAGCAGGAGTTCTTAAATGGCACACGAATAGATTTCAAGGGGTGTATGAACTTGAATGGGAAAAAAATGCATATGCTTTCACTAACCTCTAACTGAAATTTAGTACTTCCTTAAATAATTGAAAAACATTCTGAGAAGGGTTCCATAGGTTTCACTATTCTTCCAAAGGGGTTTATGACACAGAAAAAGGTTAAAAACCCTTGATCTAAAGGACAGCATTAGATATGAACTCTTTCTGAATTTTCTGTTGTATAAATAAAATCTTTTATATATTTATATCATTATTAGCCTGAGTACTTGCAGAGGAGGAAGGTTATTTGGAAAGCAAAATAAACAAGTTAATAAAATTGGGGGTATACCTGGGTAGAGTAATGAACCAGAGAGATTTTCTGAGACACCCACAAAATAGTGTCCAGGTTCTTGTTTCAGGGAGGAAGATTCAACATATTGAAAGCCATTTGAATCTGAATATAACTAGCAACTAGAAAATAGGTTTGCTTCATCTATTTTCACTACTAGCAGGGACTTTGATATATTTTCAAGGAGGCACCATGGTGTAATGGGAAGAAGACTGAATTAATAATCAGGAGACTTGGGTTCAAATCCAGCCTCTGTCACTTTGAGATAAGACAGCTATTAGAGAATCCCTAGCTAAGTGATTTCATCTCTCTCTAGAACTCACTTTGTTCATCTGTAAATTAGGGGTTTGGATTATCTAGTCACTAAAGCACCTTACAGCTCTAATTACCTAAGGATCTATAAATCTATAGCTGAATAAATGGAGAAATGTATTTTGGTACTCTTTCCCTAAGTTACCTTATGTATATTATGTTTATTCCTTCAACAACAAGTAATTATTGTGTTTATTACATGAAAGGTTAAGCTCTATGAAATATTTAAAATGTACAAGATATATGGTCCTCACCCCTAAGGACTCTGATAGAGAAGAGACATAAACATAAATCATAAGTACATTAATGGAAGGGTTGGGTTTAGGTTGCCTATATCAATACAGGTTTATATCTCTTCTCTACTAGAGTCCCTAGGGGCAGGGACCATGTCTTGTATGTATTAAATATTTCATAGGACTCAATCTTTTTATGTAATAACCAACATACAAAAGAAAGTCTTTAGAGTGAGTAGACATTTGTTGGAATAGAAATGTGGTGGGAAAGAAGCTAAGAACAAACATGAAGAAGAACGATTCATCTCTCATAAAATAGAAGGTGGGAGTGGTGAATGTTTTCTTTCAAATTAAATGAACATCTTAGAAATGAATTAGTTTCCTATTGACTTCTGGGAATTGAAATGCAGTATTCTGTGCCAAGGCTTTAAGTTTTATAGATAGGAGTGGGTGAGTGAGATCTGCAGAGATTATTTCGGCAAGATCACAACTTGATTCGCTGTTGCCCAGATAAGCAACGATGCATGCCATTCAGGAACTAGAATGAAAACAAAAGCTTATCTGTACCCCTCCATCATAGTGCACACACCCTTCAGATCACCAATAGGAAAACCAGTTGAGTTACAGAATTAAAAACATGTACCTCTGTGTATGTATTGGCAAAGGAGAATGCCAAACGATATGACATTTTCTGTTCAAGGGATTTGCTTTCAAAGAGATAATTCCATCTGGAGCTGAACAGAGGGCTGAACAGGCACACCCTGCCACTCCAGCCTTTCAAGAGAGCCACAGCACTGTCAAGGATAGGTAGAAAGGGCCATTCATGACAAGAGATAGGTTGTGGGTTTTGTCAGGCTCCACTGGGTATTTTTAAAAATCTCCCTTAATTCTCTTGACTGACATTTGCAAACTTATCTATTGACGCTTGTTGGTCCAAGGCAGGGAGCCTTTTAAGCAGTGTTGAGAGCAGATGCTTCTGTTTTAGATTGCTTCTTTTAATAACAGCTCACATTTATATGGAGCTTTAAGATTTGCAAGGCACTTACATATATAATACCCCCTTTCAGGACTCTTTTGTCCATCTCAAAGTGCCACTAGCGTGTTGGGTCTCCAGAGGGGTGGCTATTGCTACTCCTAGGATTGTAGGGGTAACCCTGTGGGTGGCAGTCCTTTTAAATGTTAGCTCAGAAGCCACCACCAGTGTGCTTCCCTCAATCAGCCAATACACTCAGTCCTTTAGCAAAGGTATTTACTCAAATGACATAGGAAGAATAAGAATCACAAAGTGCATCCCAGAATCATCAGGGCACACCCAGATTCCAGGAGAAGGGAAAGAGTGGGTGTGAAAAGCACGATGGCAGTGAGGTATATGCACGAGGCATCTAACAACCCTAGTTCTGAAGGGCCTAGGTATCCCCTCACTCTCCAGAGGGTCCTGATGAAGTTCACTATGAGTCATGCCCATATTCAGCAGAGCTGGTTCTTTGTTAAGGCACAGTATCTCTGGGTGACCTATGGCTCATCTGAACTTGTTTCTCAAGTTCTCAAGACTCTAGGGTGTCTCAGCTAGACAAGGCAATCTGTTGCTGAGCAGCCTTGTTCCTCACAACAGGCCTGGGAGGCAGATGCTGTTATTATCTCAGTTTTACAGAGGAGAAAATGAGGCTCAAAAAGACAAAGGGACTTGGTCAGTTCACGCAGCTAATAATCTGAGAAGGGATTCAAACTCAGGTCTTCCTTTCTCCATGTCAAATAATCCTTTCACTGTGCTGTTGGATATACTTATGGGCAAAATGTATGTGTGCCTCTTTACTGTAACATAAATGTTAATTTTGGTAGGTTGAAGGCTAGCAGAAGCCTTTAAATTAAATTTGAGCTATATTTGTAATAATCAGTCCATTTTTTTGCCTTTGAAAAAATGCATCATATCAATTAGCTTTCGAGTGTAACAAGTATTAAAATGGTAACTTCAAAGTATACACCTACACATCTCTGTTTCCCCTGACCCTCTGTTTCTTTTCCAATCTTCCAAATTTTGGTATTCAAACTGGCAAAGTGATCCGACCCTACTCCTTCCCCTTTCTTGGGTTTAATAAAGTTTCCTTAAGAATTTGCCTTTTGAAGTTAGTTGCTAAGTCCATTTCACATAAATCAGATGACAGAAGAACCATTTGGAGTAATGTTTTTGGAATGGGCTTTTCCCAAAGAGACCATTAGATCCTGAGTATGAATAAATGAGCAAATAAATGAATGAGTGAGTCCTACCAGTAGCTGAACTAGTAATATTGCTTCCTTTAATTTTTTTTCAATATAGTGAATCATTTTTGCTGTTTTTTTCTGAACTGAATGGGACAGATTCTTTTTTGAGTTCCTTCACAATAATTTCCACTAACTGCTGGAAAACCAACAGGTAAAAGCTGAAATGCCATTGGCAGTTCTGCTGGATCTTTTTGCTGCCTTCTCTATTGGTGAGGCATGACTTTCCAGTGCCTGGAGTCAAGTTCTATGAATCATTTTTCTTTTCTTTTTTTTTTCTTTCTTTCAGAAAGAGAAACACATCTGAGAAATCTGACATGACCTAGTATCCAAAAAGCTCTACTGACTAATGGGCAAGGCGAGAAGGGAGGAGGCATCATTAGCTGAGGGAAAGGGTAGACTGAGGGAATTCTTGGCCCTAAATGCAGTCTGGAAGAAAGTATTAAAATAGGAACTAAGTAGAAATATGAAGAGGACTAAATTCTGGATGAGTAGGAGGAGACAATATTAATTGATATTGGGATGGGGAGGAAGAGGACCCCGATGATGAAAACAAGAAGTTTTGAATGCCTTTATTGTTTAAATTAGTATTTACTGGGGACCTAGAATCTATTAGGAATTGTACGCGGGAATTGTATGATCCCTGACATAGGGAATCCAAGTCCTAAGAAAATCCATGGCATTTCTCATGTATTTTCACTCAGTTGTCCTCATCTCCTTTTCCACCCATGGGTTGGGTGTACAGTTTACAATTAAGGTAGCTGGGAAACCATGACTGCCTGTCACTTAACCTTTCTCAGCCACTGTTTCCTCTTCTTTAAAAATGGCCACAAAAAAGATCACCTGCCTTCAAGGGTTGTTGTGATCAAAGGCAGTAACATATGTGAAGTGAGATGTAAATGTAACTTGTTATTATGAGTAGTATTTCATTTATTAGTATAGAATTCATTTAAGAATCAAGAGTCCTTGGGGCAGCAAGGATGTGCAGTGGATAGAGTACTGGCCCTAAAATCAGGAGGACCTGAGTTCAGATCCAGCCTCAGACCAAACACTTGATGCTTACAAGCTGTATGACCCTGGGCAAGTCACTTAACCCCAATTGCGTAAAAGGAATCAAGATTCCTTTTTAAGAAATCAAGAGAAGGGGCAGCTAGGTGGCACAGTGGATAGAGCACCGGCCCTGAAGTCAGGAGTACCTGAGTTCAAATCCAGCCTCAGACCAAACACTTGACACACTTACTAGCTGTGTGACCCTGGGCAAGTCACTTAACCCCAATTGCCTAACAAACAAAACAAAAAAAAGAAATCAAGAGAGCTGTATATAGTGGGATTGGTGGTGGAGATGCTAGGGCATAAACAGAAGATTTTAGGGAAAGGTACAAGTCAGCAAACAGATTTAGATAAAAGATTACCAAGAGAAATTATTTTTCACAAGACTGAGTCGGTCAGAGCTAACAACTCATGTGAAGAGGGCACCTTGGGAACTTACAAACACCCACCATTTTACATTATTCTGAGTTCTCTCTCTTCAGTCATTTAGAAATCCTACCATAAGTTGTATGGACTCCCCAGGCTTCACTACCAACAGATTTATAATGAAAATCCTCATAGGAGTCATATTTTTGAACAGTCTTCCAGTGGATGGCAGGGTGGCTGACAGGAGATTGTGTGAGAAAAACTAAGTGAGAAGGCAGAGATCTTTTTTCTTGTTCTCATTTATTTTCTTGAAATGTTCTGTCTGTAGTTGCTTGTTTTATTTTTCTATTTCATTTCAGCCTGCTCTTCTCCCTCACCCTCACACACACACAGACACACACACACAGACACACACTCACACAAAAGGGAGGTCTCATGGTAAGGTGGCAAAAGGATCTACCACTTACTACTTGTGTGACTTTGGCCAAGTCATTCACTTCCTTGTGTGTTCAGATTCTCCATCTGTAAAATGAGGAGAGAGGGAGATGATCGGATGATTGATCTCTAAGATCCTTTTCTGCATGAAATCCAAGACTTTAAGATCTGTGATAAATACTTTCTGAATGACTTTTCCTCACCTTTTGTTTTCATTTCATTTTATTTTTTGTTCTCCTACTAATCTTATTTCTACCTTGCTTGAAAAAAAGCAACATTACGCAGTGGATAGAGCACCGGCCTTGGAGTCAGGAGGACCTGAGTTCAAATCCAGCCTTAGACACATAACACTCACTAGCTGTGTGACTCTGGGCAAGTCACTTAACCCCAATTGCCTTACCAAAAAAACCAAACCAAAACAAGACAAAAAAGAAAAAAAAGCAACATTATGCAGGCACGTATTGTGACAGGAACATTTGCTCTGCTACCTAGGAAGAGCTTTAAATTTAAGGAGCACACTTATTAGCTGTGGGACCTTGGACAAGTCACTTAACTCCAATTGCCTCACCAAAAGCAAAAAAAAAAATTTAAGGAGTGAACATGTGTTGATGGGGGTTGAGCCTTAACTGGTACTCATTTTGCCTGGGGTTAGGGTGGAATGGTGACTCAAGAACTATCCCAAGGGTGTGAAATTGTGGTGGGTAGCAGTTGCACTCTGGGAAAGCTCAGCTTTTACCCCTTCCTCTTCCCATCTCCCATTTAGAGGTCTACTTATATTTCCCAGGTAGCTGGAGTGGAGGAAGAAAGCAGGCCCCTGGGAAAGTAGCAGCATGGACCATGAGGGGTAGGGCTGCAGGAGGGAGTTGGGGTGGGGGTGGGCCACATTGCTCTCCACAGACTCATAGAGGAGAGTGATGGGAAGGAAATGCAACCCTCCCAGATGGAAGCATGCTCCCCTGCAGCTCTAAGGACAAAGCCCTGGTAGTCTGTGGCCCTGACCTAGTTACAGCTCTGAGTGTGGGAAATACCTGATATGGAACTCCTTCCCTTATCACTGACAAAATAAAAGGTCTTATGGATTAGTCCTAGAGGGTTTCCTGAGTGTCACAGAGCTGCTAAGTGTCAGAAACCAGACTTAGACTCACTTCTATCTGGCTCTAAGCCCAACACTCTATCCACTATTCTTTGCTGCCTCTATTGGTGGCTTCAGAGTGGGAGAAGAGTATCTACCCATAGGTATAAGTAACAGGGAACAAACGGGACTTTGCTCCAGGGTGCTACCATGCTGCAGATATATTTTCTCTCCGTGGCAATAACCAGCTCAATTGGTACATGGCCTAGGCCACCTCATTCACTCTGGATTCTGGGGTCCATTTTTTTCTCTCAACACACGCAGGGGTGGGCTCTGAATTCCTTAGGGGAGCATGGCTACCCTCCCAATTGCACCTAAAATTCAACTGTCCTCAGTGCCACAGCTGAATTCCCTCCCCCCTTTCACCTTGCCACTGTTTTTGTCTTAGGTGTGGGAATTCCTAACTGCAGTTCTGTGTATAACTATAATTTTATTTTCCTTGAGAATTCTGGGTATGGTGGTTCAACTTTATAGTACTCGATGCTGGGCATATGGGGGGAGGGGAAGAGAGAGACAGAGGGAGAGAGAGACAGATACAGATACAGACACAGAGGAACAGAGGAAGAGAAAGAAAGAGCTCAAGTAATCCTGGGATGTTTTTGGAGATATATACATACATACATACCTACACACATATACACACATAAGCACGCACATATCTACATATACACATGTTTATGTGTATATATATGTGTGTATGTATATGTATATATACACAGATATCACGCATATACATGTGTATATATTTTCTATATACACATGTACACACATATATGCAGATATATACATATTTTTCCCACTTTTTCAGAGTGATGCAACTCAAGTAATGCCACCCCTGCCCTCCAACACTCGTTCCCAGGGATGTTTTCAGACAAAAAGTTCTCTAATATAAGCACAGTTCCCGGGGACTGGAGGTGTCACTAAAACAAAACAGACTCTAGGTAAGAGATGCCTTGGTGGCAGCAACATGCACATTTGTCTGTGTCAAGGCATGGGTTTGCAGACAGAACCAGCCTCCTGAGCTCTGTGGTTTCATTAACTTCACTGAAATAATGAGTTCCAGCTTGAGCTCTGCACTTGGGTTTCAGTCCCACAGCTGCCCCACAGCTCTGAGTCCCTGACCAACCTCCCTCCCAGTGCCTGATGCCATCCTGGCTGGTGTGGAATGTTACACAATGCTCCTTCACAGGCTTTGATAAAAATCTCTTTTGCCTTGAAAGGTCAATGAGAAACAGCTGCAACAGGTTGGTGACTTTTAGAAATATGACGTCAAAGAAAGCCAAACAAATGGGACTCCTGCTTTAGTGAAGTTGCAGGTGGGGTTGGAAAGGCTTTGGGGAATTAGAATTTATTCAGAATCAATTTTGAAGGATGTCCTATTGGAAGACTGGAGGCTTTTGCCAAAGGATTTCCAAACTCTGAAGTTTTAGTTCTGATGTCGTCAAAATCATAAAAAGTTATTGCCTTCTCCAATGAATGGGGTGTATTCCCAGTTGTTGGAACAAAGAGTCATTTTTGTTTTCTTTCTGCCAATTTATTGGGAGGATGGTTGACCAATGGTTTTGGTGTATTTATTCATAACTTCCACAAAGACTTGGCCATATGTTTTGCTAGTCTACACACTGTTTCTGATAGACTTGTAAATCCACAGAACGTATGTAATGAATACAGCAGAAAACAGTCTGTCTTCCTCAAGTTGGACCCTGGCTGCTGATTCTGTCTGAAAGTACTCATTTCAAAGTCATTTGCAAGCAGTCATCATTGTGGAATGATCTCATTTATGATGTGGATGGGAAATGGAAATTCCATTTCTGTTTTGACTTCAGAATACTTCTGCCTTTTTTGTTTCCATTTAAGTACAAAAAAAAATCTAAATTCAAAACAGGAGCTGTTTTGGGGAGCATGCTTTATCTTACTTGTGGGAGTATGTTAAATTGACTTTGCTCTATAGCAAATTTATTCAGCTGGAAAAGGAAACTGCTTAAGGATTTGGGATTCATGGACTACTTTTTGCTTTGGTCAGTTTGAGAGTTTGATAACAGGCAGCATAGAGATAAGTTTTGCCTCTGGTAGTAAAATAAATTTCTTTATTATGGGGTAAAACGTAGAAGAGAAGCAGTGAGACATAATGGGAAGGTCTTGGAATCTGAAAGACCCAAGTTCAAATCCAGCCTGATATGTAGCATCATAGGTAAATAAAAGCCCTCAGCAGCTGAGGCCCAGAGAGATTGTGTGCTGAAGGTCACACAGATAGCAAGAAGCAGAGAGGGAATTTGAACCCAGGTCCTTTTCCCTGAGAGATGGTGTTCTTTACTATTGTATCACCTGCTAGCTTTGTGACCATCAAAACAATCCTCATCTCCTAGTGCCCCAGGCAACTCTAAAAGGCAATAAGTTATAAAAGTGTTGTCAAACTGCATGGATAAAAATCACAGTTATGGACTATATTCCCCTCTCCCTTCCCCTCATACATACCCAAAAAAGAGAGAGAGAGAGAGAGAGAGAGAGAGAGAGAGAGAGAGAGAGAGAGAGAGAGAGAGAGAGAGAGAGAGAGAGAAATGAAACCTTAAATGATGGATATTGATTCTTATTGTCTATAAAAGTTTTATACAGATATATAGTATATTTAGTCCTGAATGATTCTCAGCATGCTTTGAAAGCTATATTTAGTACTTGCTTCATCCAGCATCTGGATAGGAATTCAGCAGCTGTGTAACAGTACGTAAGGAACTCTGCTCAAAGCCCAAATCACTGCTTGAGAAAGAACCTGGCATACAACTCAGGGCCAAAGGAGAAGAGGGAGGATGGCGTGTGGGTGGTAATTATCCTATCTGAAATTCTGGAATTGTAAAAGACTTATTGTGGCAGTCAAAGTGCAATGAGGCTTTATTGAAATCAGATCTTTATTTCTGCTTGCATCTCCTAGGACAGTGCTCCAGGTGGAAGGGAGTTCACCATCACCCTACCAGTTCTTTGCTACTGACCCAATGAGAAAGTGAGTTTCTGTGTCCTGAGGAATCCATATTATAACATTCACATGACAGAGAGTAGCCTATAAAGGCTATATAAAGGCTCTCTAAGCTTGGCAAAAGCTGGCCCCCCTAACTTTGGATTCATGTTCAACTGTGCATTTTTGTTTTAAGAGGGTTAAAAAGACAGCAGAGGCACCAGAGAACAGGAATGAAAATGATTAAGGGTTAGGAAGGGGATTTATGAGTCTAGGTCAAAGGACTTGACAATAGTTGGCTTGGAGGAGAGGTATCTAAGGGGATGCTGGACAGCTATCTTGGAGTAAATGAAGAGTCCCTAGTGGAATGGTGCTCAGCTGTTTCATATCTCCTCTGAAGTTTGAACAGTAGGAAATGAGCTTGAGGGGGAAAAACAACCCTAGCACTCCTCTTTGTCAGAGGATAAAATAACATCCAAACAGAACTATAGTCTTTGAAATAATGAGATCATTCTTGGCTTAGCCATGAGTTTATCTCCAAAATCCTTTCCAAGTATTCTGTCTTGTTAGTGTGATTTGAGGGTGACTGTAGGGGCATTCCTCCCATCCTTCTTGGGGCCTACAATGTAACCACTAGAAATCCATTTCTTTGGATTAAAATGTTATCCCCCATTAAAAAGTAAATGCTTTCCACATGGGTAAATATGTTAGCTGTTATCATTCACCAGCCAATCAATCAACAAGTGTGTTTTAAGTGCCTTTTTCTATGTGTTTTCTAGTGCCATGCTAGGTGGTGGGGATACAAAGACAAAAATGAAACAGTCCTTTCCTCCTAAGAGCTTATACTCTAATGGGAGAAACAATAGGGAATATATGTAGGTATATTCAAAATACATGCAAAACAAATGCAAAGTAATCTTAGGGGTGGGGTGGGGTTGATGCACTAGCAGCAGGAATAGCCCTGTGAAAAAGGCGGTACCTGAGCTGAGTCCTGAAGGTAATTAGAGAAGCCATGAAGTGAAGGAGGATTATACTCAAGGAATTAGGGATGGCTGATGCAAAGGCCTGGAGTGTTGTATGTGAAGAACAGTGAGAAGGCTATATTGTAAAGATGTTCAACTTTGAAAGACCTGGGAGCTCTGATCAACCTAATGGCCAACCCCATTTCCAAGGAATTCATGATGAAGCATTTTTTTCTCCTCCAGATAGAAATGGACTTAGAATAGAAATTAAAGCATATCTTCTTCTTTTTCTCTCTCTTTCTCACTTTCTATTTCCTTTCTCCCTCCTTTTCTTCTCTTGCTCTCTCTCATGACTATACACCTTCTTAATGACTGTTTTTCCTGCCTTCTCAGTGGGCAGAGGAGGGGAAAAAAGAGCAAAATAATTTGGAACTGAAACTAAAATAAAATTAAGTTAAAAATTAAAATTGAAATAAAAAAGAGTAAAAAGACAAGTGTTGGACAGCCCAAAGGACTGACACTTGAGGGAACTCCATAGAGATATCCCTCAAATTTGTCAATCTGTTAGTGGCTACCATCAGTATATACCTAACTGTACTTTCATCATACTCACATCTTTCTGCCTTGTCCAAAAGGATAATATGATAGACTTTGTACACTGCTGAAATCTAACCGGCATCCCCTTAATCTGTTAATGTAGTTATTGTGTCAAGAAAGGAAATGAATTCACCTGGTATAATCTGTTCTAGGGAGAAAGCCGTACTGACTCTTTTGTTCGTCGTTATTAGTCAGCTAGTTAACTCACATCTATTAATCACTTGCTAGGTGCCAAACACTGTGCTATCTGAAGAGAATATAAATACAAGCAGAAAGATGGTCCTTGCCCTCAAAGAGCTTACATTTTAATGGAACTAAGATAACACATAAAAGGAAACTGAAAATCTGGGGGATAGAGGGAAACAAGGTAGAAGAAGTTAGGGGTAAGGCCTGCAAAAGAATGAAGGCTCTGGGAGGAGCTATCCAATGAGAAGAAGAGGCAACAGGGGAAACCCGTAAATCTACTGTGTGAATTCCAGGGTTGGAGAGCTTTTATTAGAATAGATTTCTGGGGCATTGTAGAGGAAGTCTGGAGCACAGCTTGGAGAGGAACTGCCTCCTATTCTAGAAACTCCCAAATCATTCTTTTAATAAATTGTAGAATTTTGCTAGGAATTAAAAATCATACTCTCCAGCCAATAATTTTCATCTTCTGCCTTGTTTACATTTTTCAAAGTCAGATGAATATTTGCCCTTTTCCAATCCTACAATAAAATGAGTAGGAGAGCTATTTCAATTCAATAAATATTTATCAAGTACTTGATTGATTTCCCTGAAATTTGATCATGAAGGCAACTCACTAAGTAAACATATCCCTCCTATTTCTGACACTCAAAGGTTTACATGGTGCTTTCCTTATGAATCTGTGGGATAGGTAATAAAACTATGGTTTCCATTTCACAAATGAGAAAATTGAAGCTTTAAATCTAATATGTAGAAGAGCAGGAATTTGGATCCAGTTTTCCTGATCCCAAGCCTCAAATTCTTTTCCACTAGACCATAGTGTTTCTCAGATATCACCACCATCATTAACAGTGTCACCATTATCAAGCAGTAATAGCCTGAAAAGCAATCATTTCTTTCACTTGTGCAATAGAATCCCTAACATTTGAATAGAAAAGAACGATAGCAGGGTAGTGACCTGTTCTAGGCTCAGCTCTCTCACCTGGACTACCACAATAGGCTTGTAACTAGATTCACTGCATCAAGTCTATATTCACTCCAATATATCCTTCCCCTGGTTGCCAAGGTGATATTTTAAAAGTGGGTATGACCACATCACCCTTCCCTATTCCAATGGCTTTCAATTACCTCTGGGAAGAAATATAAAGCCATCTGTTTAGCATTTAAAGCTCTTCATAACTCATCCCTTTCCTTCTTACACCTTACTTCCCTTCATGAACTCTGAGATCACCTATAATGGCTTACTTGCTGTCCATCTCAAATCTCTGTGCCTTTGCAATGGCTATCCTACGTGACTACGATATTCAACTCCCTAGCTTCTCTGGCTTCCTATGAGATGAATTTTGAGTCTTTCCTTCTTCAGGAAGATTTTCCAGATACCCCAGCTTATTAGTATCTTCTTCTTTGAGGTACCCCCATTCTATTCTGTATGTGTCTCGTTTGTA
Organism: Phascolarctos cinereus; assembly: GCF_003287225.1. Lineage (NCBI taxonomy): Eukaryota > Metazoa > Chordata > Mammalia > Diprotodontia > Phascolarctidae > Phascolarctos > Phascolarctos cinereus. The sequence continues at coordinate 184,434,438 of NW_027555958.1, forward strand.
CCTAGTCATTTATATGGTGTCTTGTTCATTAGAATATATGTTCCTCAAAGGCAGTCTAATTTTTGTCTTTTTCTCAGTCCTTAGTGCAATAGTTCCTGGCGCATAGTAAGTGCTTAATAAATGTTTTCTTTTTTCTTTTTAGGCAATTGGGGTTAAGTGACTTGCCCAGGGTCACACAGCTAGTAAGTGTCGAGCGTTTGGTCTTAATCTAGATTTGAACTCAGGTCCTCCTGACTTCAGGGCTGGTGCTCTATCCACTGCACCACCTAGCTGCCCTTAATAAATGTTTTTTGACTTATTGATCTACCATATAAGATGAGAATAAAAAGAATAATAATTACAATGTAGGTGGTACAGTGGATAGAGCACCAGGAGTCAGGAAGACCTGAAATCAAATCCATCCTCAGACACTTACTAGCTGTGCAACCCTGGGCAAGTCACTCAACCATGCTTGCCTCAGTTTCCTCATCTGTAAAATGAGCTGGAGAAGGAAATGGTAAACCACTCCAGTATCTTTGCCACGAGAACCTCAAATGTGGTCATGAAGAGATGGACGTGATTGAAATGACTAAATAACAGCTAACTCAGATTTTTATATAGGACTTAAAAATTTACAAAATCTTTTCCTCTGAGCAATGCCGTAAGGTAGGATCATAGTGTTAAGTCTGGCATTGTCTTTGTGGTCACCCTGTTCTCTTCATCCTTTTGTATTTCTAAGGGATTTGTCAGACTTGAAAACCAAGCAAATATGTCAACTTTGAAAGCCTCAAATTTTAAAGCCTATTAAGTTCTCTAATACCAGGACAGGTTTTTGTGTCAAAGCCTTGCGCATGTGACAACTGTCATGTTTATTGCACTGTGTTGGAAAATCTTTCGATAATTGTTAGCAGATGGAGATTTGGCTCAATGTTCTTCTCTGTGCTGGAGAACAGAACCTCCATCCTGGCTTTTGTAGATTTAGCTCCTTCCCCCTATCCTCATCATTGTGAAGCAAAAGGGAAGCTGATGATGGATAGACTACATGAAGGACTCAAAGCAGCCTACAAAAATTTGGGGTTAGGAAAGCTCCAGCATGTTTCGAACAGAACTTAATTGATCAAATCAGGGATTAACTGGAAGCAGATTTGATGACATCTAAAATTCCACAGCAAAATTCTTCTTTGAGGAATCCTGGAGGATGGGAGAGGCCCTGTTGTACCAGAGACAGACAAATCATTTACCAGTTTTCAAAGAGTGGAAGAAGGTAAACTTTTTGCACCCCTTCATAGACCATAGGATCATAGATTCAGAGCACTGCTTTATGCAGATGAGGAAACTGACCATATTCTACATAGATTGTGAGTATGAGAGGTAGAATTTAAACTCAGATCCTCTGAATTTAGAGCCAGTACTCTTTCTAAAAGGGGTGATTTTGGGGTCACTTGGTGAGTACTTGAATAGGAAGCTATTTTTATGACCCAAAATGGACTAATTAAGAATAAGCCATAATAGACCAACCTACTTTCACTTTTTTTAAACTGGATTATCAGATTGTGAAATAACATGAGCATATTATTCCTGGATTTCAACAAGGTACTTTATCTCTCATGATATCCTAGTGCACAAAGTATGGAAACATAGATTGAATCATGGAACAGTTAAGGGTGTTTGGAACTGGTTGACTGACTGGACCCAGAGAACATTAATTAATGGATATCAGCCTCAAGGGATGTCTCCAATAGAGTTCACCAGGGCTCTGCCTAGATTCTTTTTTGTTCAACATGTTGGACAATGATTTGGATGAAGGATCTCTCTTCAATTCACTCCCTCCATATAAGTAGTTTTAAAGTTGAACACTCCATCAAAACTCTTTGGAAACACCAGGATCATTCTTTTTCCTTCTGAGGAGAAGGGAAGAACTTTGTGATATTTAGGAGAATCTCAAAATTTGAAGTTTAAGAAATATAGCTCTCTACTAATGTAGCCTAAAAAAGTATTTGCTTTTTTAATTATTTACCATATCACACTGTTGTCAACTAGAAACCTCTTGATCTTTTTCACATGATCTGTTTTCTAGCCATATCTCCACCATACTTTCCCAGTACAGCGTTAAAAAAAATATATATTTAGGTTCAGGACTTTTCATTTATCCCCATTATATGTTATCTTTAGGCAGCGAGGTGATGTAATAGATAGAGCAGGATCCCAGATTAAGAGCTGGAAGGGACCTTGAAGGCCCTCAAATCCAACTCCTTCATCTTATTTATTTTTTTTGGCTTTTTGTTTGTTTTTTCTTTTAGGCAATTGGGGTTAAGTGACTTGCCTAGGGTCACACAACTGGTAAGTGTCAAGTGTTTGGTCTGAGGCTGGATTTGAACTCAGGTCCTCCTGACTTCAGGGCCAGTGCTCTATCTACTGGGCCACCTAGCTGCCCCCAAACTGCTTCATTTTATATATGAGGAAACTAAGGCCCATGGAGATGAAATGATTTAGCCAAGTTCACATAGGTAATCAACATCAGAGGCAGGACTTGAAATTAGGTCCTCTGACTCCAGAGCAGTTTTCTTTCCATCGTACCACAGTGTGCAGGTGACACAAAACTGAACAGGATAGCTAATATGTCATCTGGAAGATGAGGGATCCACAAGAGCTTTGCAGAGTAGAACAGTGGGATAAAGCTCAAAGGATAACATGTTGTTCAGTTTTTTCTTTTTTCTTTTTCATGTTAATTTATTTTTAGTTTTCGACAATCACTTCCATAAATTTTTGAGTTTTAAATTTTTCTCCCCCTGCCTTCCCATCTCCCTCCCCCAGATGGCGTGCAATCTGGTATAGGCTCTACGTGTGCATTCCTATTAAACATATTTTCACATTAGTCATGTTGTAAGGAAGAATTAGAACCAATAGGAGGAACGACAAGAAAGAGGAAACAAAACAAAACAGAAGAATAAAAAGGATCAAATAGTATGCTTCGATCTGCATTCAAATGCCATAGTTCTTTCTCTGGATGTGGACAGCATGTTCAGTTGTTTTTCCATCATGTCCCACTCTCTACTACCCCATTTGAAGTTTTCTTGGCAAAGATACTGGAGTGGTTTGCCATTTCCTTTTCCAGCTCATTTTACAGACGAGGAACTGAGGCAGACAGGGTTAAGTAACTTGTCCAGGGTCACACAGCTAGTAAGTGTCTGAAGCCATATTTGAACTCAGGAAGATGAGTCTTTCTGACTCCAGGCCTGGCACTCTACCCTCTGTGCCACCCAGCTGCCCCAATCCAAACATTGGAGAAACATGCTATTGTTGCTGAGTCTGTCTGTCTCTTCATGACCCATTTGAGAAACTGAGATAAGCAGGGTTAAATGATTTGCCCTGGTTCACATAGCTAGTAAGTGTCTGAGGCTGAATTTGAACTCAGATCTTGCTGACTCTAGACCCAGTGCTCTATCCATTATGTCACCTTGCTGCCTAAAGATAACATATAATGGGGATAAATGAAAAGTCCTGAACCTAAATATATATTTTTTTAAAGCTGTACTGGGAAAGTATGGTGGAGATATGGCTAGAAAACAGATCATGTGAAAAAGATCAAGAGGTTTCTAGTTGACAACAGTGTGATATGGTAAATAATTAAAAAAGCAAATACTTTTTTAGGCTACATTAGTAGAGAGCTATATTTCTTAAACTTCAAATTTTGAGATTCTCCTAAATATCACAAAGTTCTTCCTTCTCCTCAGAAGGAAAAAGAATGATCCTGGTGTTTCCAAAGAGTTTTGATGGAGTGTTCAACTTTAAAACTACTTATATGGAGGGAGTGAATTGAAGAGAGATTTTTGATGAATCTTCTACTTGGGGAAAAGAAAAGTTTGTAATATAGAAGGATGGATTTTTTTTTAATCTCTGGGGGAAAATAATCAAAAGTATCTTTTGGAAACTTCAGAAATCACGCAAAGCTTCAATTTCATGATACTTCTGGTAAAATAATTCCTTATTGTGAGATCATAGGTTTAGTGGGCCACTGTGATGTAGAGGCTAGAGTATGGGGAGCCAAAGAGGTTGTAAGGTATTCTCTGGTGTGAGGTTCTCCAAGCCCTTTACAAGGCTGCTCATCTACCTTTACCCTTCTCTTTACACCTTTACCCAACTCTCACCTGTGGCTCCAATAAGCTGTAGCACGTACAGCAGGCTCACCCCAGTAAAATCATGTCAGCAGATGGGCCAAACCAGGTTGAGGGTAACCAACAGGCCTCAAACCTATCGGTCAATTAGGGGGATATCTACTCAAACATGTGAAGACTTCTCCCAGAGGAATAGGCGGATGAGAACAATGAGAACTGTGAAAGCAGCTGAAGCAAGTGTTATTAGAGATTGGTCAGACATTGAAAATGCAAAGGTTATCTACTGCATCTTAAGCTAGCACCAATTGTCTTGATTTTTGTCCTACCACTGAACATCAATGATGCTGAAGAAGAGAGTGAGACTGAGGACTTTGTGCAATTCTGGCTGACTTAAATCCAGTTCATTCATAAGTCAAGATACCACCCATTCCATTGTGATGTAGTCATCGGTCCTCTTTGAAAATGAAGGACACTGGGCAGCTAGGTGGTGCAGTGGGTAAAGCCCTGGAGTCAGGAGGACCTGAGTTCAAATCCAGCCTCAGACATACAACACTCACTAGCTGTATGACCCTGGGCAAGTCACTTAACCCCATCGCCTCACCAAAAACAAACAAAAAAAGAAAATGAAGGATGAACAACAACAATTTATGCAGTTAGGAAGAACAGAGTTCAAATCTTACCTGAAAAACTTATTAATTTTATGATCTTAGCCAAACCAGTTAAGTTCTCTCAGGTTTAGCTTTCTCATATGTAAAAGGGAGATAATAATAGCACTTTCCCTGAAGAGTTGCCGTGAGGATCAAATGAAATATTGTAAATGCTGGCTATTGTTGTCATTACTATTACAACTAAAAGGGACCTCAGAGGTTGTCTAGTCCAACCTAATTTTACAGTTGATGTAACTAAGGCTCCAAGAGTTTAAATGACACATAGTGAGGAAATCTGAGTTGATCCAGATGCCAGCACACTGTTGTGGGTATCCTCATGTCATATCCCTTGATTCTACTCTGAGCCTCCCATACGACACTAAACTCCCACCCCAATGTCCTGGGCTCCTGGCAGGTAAGAGTTCCCAAGCATCCTCCATCCTAGCTCTTTCCCTGTCCACTATCTAATTGTAAATACAGTAATCAGATCAACAATTGTTTCCGGAAAGATCATGTCAATCAATTGCCATATGACTCAACTCATCATTCCTGTGTTTTTCTAGGCCCAAATGTAGCTCTCTGCCTACTTACCACTGCGCTAAAAATGTCTTCCTTAATCTGAATGAAAGCTCCTTGAAGGTAAGAACTGTCCTATATGTTTTCCACACATTTACTTTTTGTCTCCCCACCCTACCCAGAACTTCATGCAGTGCCTGGCAAATAGTAAACTCTTATTTATGCTTTTCATTCATGTTTCATTTAGTTTACAAGGTTAAGATTTTAACATGTCCTTGTCTACTGACTCCCAATCCAACATTTTCAAGAGGAGACAGCAGAATTGCGCCTGAAATAGGCACACACCCTTTGTTTTCCATCTTTATTTTGCTCCGTGCCCCTGCTTCATCCACTGCAAATGTAGGAATAAAAAATACTCAAGATTACTTTCCTCGCTACATTTGTCATTTCTTATGGCACAGCAATATTCCATTACATTCATGTATCACAATATGTTTAACCATTTCCCAATTGGTGGCATCTATGTTGTTTCCAATTCTCTGCTATAACAAAAATTCTGCTATAAAATTTTTGCTGTATATGGGGATTTTCTTCTTATTAATGGCTTTCTTGGGGATATTAGTTCACCAATGAAATCTGTGGTTCAAAGGGTATGGAAATTTTAGCCATTTTATTTACATAATTTCAAATTGCTTTCTGGAATGGTCCTATTAATTCCTGACCTTATCAGTAAAGCATTAGTGTTCCTGTCCTTTCACAACTCTTCTTCAAAAGACTATTCCCATACTTTGTCATCTTTGCCAAATTGCAGAGTGTGAAGTGAAACCTCAGGGTTGTTTTGATTTGCATTTCTTTTATTGTTAGTGATTTGAAGCATTCTTTTATAAATCAATAGTTTATAATTTTTCTTTTGAGAACAGTTTGTTCCTATCCTTTGACCTATTTGATCTATTGGAGAATGGCTTTTAGTTACATATTTGTTAGTTATCTATCTATCTTGGATACCAAACCCTCATCCTAAATATTTGATAAAAATATTTTCCCCCTAGTCAACTACTTTTCTTATCATGCTAATTCTAGTACTTTTTTTTGTGAAAAAAATTTGAATACTTTACAACAAAAATTATTAAAATTTTTTTGCAATTCCTTCTATCCTTTGCTTATGCATTCATTTCTACACATGGCTATGAAAGGTATATGATCTGCATCTCTTCTAATTTTTTTAATGGTATGATCCAAAATATTCAAATCAACAAGTATTTATTGAATGCCTATTAAATACCAGGCAATGTGCTAAGTGCTTTTCAGGTCACATATCCTTCTTGAATTTGTTGAAAATATGGTACAAATTATTTTATCTAAACTTAATTTCTGCCAGATTTTTTTTAGTCTTCCCAATAATCCTTGTCTTTCCTAAGTAATTAAAAAAGTAATTCTTGTTTTTTCTTAAGTAATTAATGTTTTCAGGTTAATTGAACACAAGGTTTTTGAGTTCCATTTCTTCTGTTTCTTCCTTGTCTAGTCTGTTCCTTTGGTCTACTTTTCTCTTTTTAAACCACTAACAAATGGTTTTGTTGACTGTTGGTTCATAATATAGTTTGAAGTCTCGAATTAATATTTCCTTTCAATTAATACTTATCTCATTATTTTCCTTCATATTTTATATTTTCCTCTAGATAAATTTTGTGATTGTTTTTATTGAGTCCTGTAAAGTACTCCTTTGGCATTTTGATTGCTATGACATTAAACCCATAAATTAACTTTGCTTATAGAATTATTTTTATTATATTGATGCAGCCTAGACAGGAACACTGATTATACCTCCAGCTATTTAAGTTGTTCTTTCTTTATTTAAGGTTCACTTTGTAATTAAATCTCTGCAAGTATTAAGTGTGCTTTGGTAAATTGACTAAAATATTTTACGTTTTTTGTAATTATTTTGAATGACTTCTCTTTTTATTTACATATAGACATATTGATTTTTGTGGGGGGGAGTGGTTTGGAGCCTGGAACTTAGTTGAAGCTATTATCTCAATTCGTTTGTACAATCATTTTATTTTTTGATATGTTGAATGTTTATATTTCAATGTGCCTGTAGTTTTTAAAAGTATTTTATGATTGCTGTGAAGAAACAACAGCTACTGAGGACCTATAATCTTGGAGTATGTTACCTGTTGCCTATTGCAAATATTTCTTTTCTGACTGTTGGTATTGCATGGTCGTGATCTGTTGCAGTGATGCTAAGTTTTAAGTTATTTGCCCATGTTTAAAATTGGCATCCTCTCTTCCCTACCCCTCCCTAATTTTTTTTCCAGTGAAAGTATCACTTCTGGACTTCAATCAATCAGTAAACCAAAAACATTTACTAAATGGTTACTATGTGCCAGGAACAAAAGGTAAAGGAACATTACTTTCAGTAAATAAGAAGGCGTTTAATTGAAATTGGAAGCCGAAATTAAAAACAAAACTTTTCACCATAGCCAGGAACTTATATCAAAGCTATATCTTTCTTCCTGAAGTTTTCTGTGTTCATAGTATTATTTTTATATTGATAACAGACTAACATTGGTTAAAATTCATTAACATAGTGTTCAAAGAATAATAATCTGTGTGACCTCGGGCAAGTCACTTAACCCCTCTGCATTTATTTTTTTTCTTTTGTAACATGCAGGCAAGGGTGTTGTCAGAATCAAATAAGATAATGGATATAAAGCACTTTGCAAACCTTAAAGAACTATATTAATGCCAGTTATCATCATCATACTACTATTATTATTATTATTATTATTATCCTACACTTCATTCCCAGAGCCTTCTACTGCATTTCTGCTGAGCTCAAGCAATGTTTATTGAGCAGTATAGGGATGTGTCAGTAAATGTTTAACAACCTGGCTAGGGGAGGAAGGTGATGTATGCACTCACTTTTAAAGTTTAATCTGCATTATTAACATTTTCTTAAATCCAGACCAGGGGTAGGGAACATGCAGCCTCAAGGCCACATGTGGCCTTCTAGGTCCTTGGGTACAGCCTTTTGACTGAGCACAAGTTTTACAGAGCAAATCCTTTTATTAAGGGGATTTGTTCTGTGAAGTTTGGATTCAGTCAAAGGACTGCCCTTGAGGACCTAGAGGGCAACATGTGACCTTGAGACCATAGGTTCCCCTCCTGAGCTAGAAATTCAACAAAACAATAAATTAAGATTTGATTTATAGGCTATTGCCAATTTCTGAGGGATAAATTCACAAACTGAAAATTTAACAATTGGCTTAAGTTGGTTGAAGCTGACTCCTACATACTTTGGGCAAGGGGTCCAGATTAGGGGTCAGCAAGCTTCTGTTTAGAAACCTTTCTTAACTCACAGGCTATATGGTAGGTGGCAGGGCCACATTTGATCCAAGGGCCCTAGTTTGCAGAATCAGGGTCTGGACAAACCATAAATCTGCTTCTATCTCTAAGGCTATGAACCTATCAAGCAGTGTGAATAAAACAGCATTGATTTTCTGAAAGTCTAGAGGAAAAGTAAAATAATAGCCAAGAATTTCTCACCTGCTACTTCCCCAGAATAAGCCCTCTTCAAATCTGACATAGGGTTCATGTTGTTCTCTGAAAGTCAGTAAATTCTTCTTTTTCCTAGACCCTGGGAGGTGGGAATTGGGGTTCCCCTTGGGAAACACTGCCCATTGTGGCTTCAAATGTCAACCTGGAAGGTAAGGACTGAAGCTTATTAGTTGAACTTTTAATTCAGCTCCCTTTTCCTCCTTCTCTTCCTCCCTCTCCTCCTCCTCCTTCTTCTTCTTCTTCTAGTTTTTTGTTTTGTGACTTGTAGTCCTATTCTATGCTTTATATATTTAAAAACTAGTTGTCACCTCCTCAGCCTTTTATTTTGGATAAATGCTTCTAAATTTATTTAATATTTACTCCCAGGGATCTTTTTTTTTTTTAAATGGATGTTCTTTGATCTTAAATTGGGCTGTCCATACCAAGTGGGCTTCATCCAAGAGGCTTCAATATATTTACTAATATACTTGGTGATACATTTTGTTGCTTAAAATAAACCGAAAAAAGAAAAGGAAAATTCTTGTCGGTGACATCACTATCCTGTGGTACATTATAAACCCTGTGCCTCCAGAAAAAAAGGTGCTGTCCAAAGTAAAAGTTCAGGAGACTTGTTTTCAATGAGTCCATTGAAAACTGGTATGAATCCCACTAATAAACTTGTTTTAAAAATATTGGGGATATTTTGGCAAATTTCATTGGGATAACAGATTGAAAAAATTTGGCCTAGGAAATAAAAAAGATCCAAACCCAAAAAAGCAACCCCCCCAAATTCCATAACTTATATTCTTTATGCTATAGTGCCCCAATGAAAGCCTTTAATCTGAATAAACAAAGGAAGAAATTGTTTCGAATTAAGAAGGGAAATATGGCATATAGTTAAATTCAAGGGAAAAAAGGGAGAAATAACAATAACATTATTTGGTGACCATTTCTGATATTAATCTTTTACTCTCTTCAGTGATTTGGTGTTTGGTGAGAAGGTTCGTTGTCTGACTTGCTGTGTGAAGGAGAATTCAGCATCTTTGCCATAATCAGTTTGCAAGGTGGCATACATAAAGCAAAGGCAAGAATGAGTCCAGGATGTGGCTACGTAAGAAGAAGATAATGCCTTTGCCTTCTAAGTTTGGTGTTCATTTCAATGCCTTTTTCTCTCCCTCATTCTTTGCATGGGAGACAAAAAGAATATTGAGGTCGAAAAACTGAAGGGTCTTGTGTCTAAAGGATCCTTGGAAGTTTTTCAGAAAAGCAGCTTCTAAAAATGCAGTTTAACCATCTATCATTATACAGGGAGTCATTATGTGTGTGTAAGCATGCACATATATACATATATAAGCATATATAATGTAAAATTATATCAACTTTTTTCTCATTCAGAATTATTTCTTCTTTTTATTTTTTTTAAATTAATTTCTTCTTTTAAAAAAATTATCAGAAGCTTTTCTTGAAGCCCTAGAACAAAAGAAATGTTAGTTTGTTGAAGTTTTTTTTTCTTTTAGCAAATTTGTATCTTTTTATGTTATGGGCCAAAATTTTTTAAATTTTATAGCAATGAACCTTGCCAAAACATATAATATACACATGTAGAGTATATATATGTATGTATGTATCTATGTTTGTAGACACCATGCAGCTGGGGCTGTTTGGTTTTCCAAAGGTCTTGGAACTTGGGGTAAGGAATCTTCTTGTGGTGGAGAGTAGTTTTTAGGGGAGGCAAAGTTGTTAAGTGTATTCTTCCCTATTCAAAATGACTGGGTGTACTGGGGCTTTGTATTTCTCAAAAAGCAGCATCTTAAGCCCTGATTTTAGCTAAAAGAGATACTGGAAGGCTTTAATTGCAGACTGAAGCTGGAAGCAGAGAAATGCTCCACAATCTCATGCCCTTTGGAACTATTCCTGGAAAGGACTAGAAGTGACCAGGGAACCAGTGGAATATCATCAATCATGGCCACATAAAACTATCAGGGAGCAATGTTTAGCGGGTATTATATTTTTTCCCCAGACATCAGGCAGAAACTACATGCCATCAGAGATTCATGCCACGTGTGACCTGTGGGGAGTAAGCCTAGTGGGAATAGTGTGATAGATAATAATATTAGAAAACATTGGTTATCATGTAGCATCAGAGGAATGGATTGCCAGGCATGTGTGTGCTCACATATAATCCATACTTGTGTGCTGTTCCATGCACACTCTCTGTTTTTTTCCACTCTCTCTGAGTAATAGTGCATGCTTATGTAGGAAAGTGTGCCTCAGCTATATAACAATAATGATGTTGATAACCATTTATATAGCAGCTACTATTACTGTGTGCCAGGTCCTGTGCTAAGTGCTTTACAAATACTATCTCATTTGTATCCATGCTTTTTCACTAAATGCTTCTGGCTAACTAGTAAACACATTGATGAGGGCTCATAAGCTAGGATGTTGAATTGATTCAAGTCCACTGAGAACCTTTAATCTGGAATGGTCTTGTCTGGAGGGCCCATATGCAAGCTGGAAGATGTTCCCAGGTGTTGTTCTTTGGACAAAATGATTACACGAGTATAATCTCTTTCTATATTATCAATTTTCCCCAAATATTTCCTGATAAAAACACTACTGAAAAGAAAAATTTTCTAGTTGTGAGATTTTTAATTTCTCTTTAATGAGTAGAAGAAAATGTTTTCTTTTTCTTCCTTTTTTCTTCTTAGTTTTAAAAATTTTAAACTTAAATACAAAATAAGAAAAGGAAAACAAATTGAAATACTGAAGCTTAAATACAAAATAAGAAAAGAAAAATAAACATTGACATGTGCACAGCAGAATATAAGAAAGAATTCAAATGTAAAGCAATAGATTTACATTTCAAGAAAGCTTATATAATAAATATTATACATTGTGTTCAGAGCTGACCATCTTGCCTTACTTCCTTGTAGGTTTTATTTTGTACTCTGCAGTGTACTTTTCACTTTGTTCTTTTCTTCTCTCTTCCTCCACTCCTCCCCCAAGAAGGCTACAATTAAGTGCAAATATATTTGTGTGTGTGTACACACACACACACACACACACACACACACACACACACATACATACATATGCACATTCATAAATATATATACACATATACACACGAGCATATAGACATGTGTACATACATACACTTATATATACATACATATACATAGATATCTATAATCATACACATACATACACAAAAACATTTTGAAGGATATGATCTCTCACATTACTTGCAAGATAGGAGAGCGTGAAGTAGACTGAGGCAGGAATTGAAAGAAGGCTGTACTTGAAAAACAGTGCATAATTTCAACTATCTATAGTCTTAACTTCTTGACTTGGTTTGATTCACAGGCAAGTAGACAGGCTGAAATGAGAAAGAAGTTCCCTATACAGTGTGTTCAAGCATCTGGTATTCACTGGAGACTGGTATTTTCACATACAAATGTACAGAGACAGGTTGGTCATGCTCATTGTGTACTTTTATAATTGGCAACCACTGCTAACAAGAAACCTAGAACACCATCCAGAACACATGTTCATAATTATGGGTGTTTAGCTGGGTAAATTAAATGCAATTATGTAAATGGCTCAATACAGAAAGAACATACAGCACTAAGTCTTTTAAATCTATTTACCAATGCCTTCAAGTCACACTTTACTTTTTTGGGGGGTGGGGTGGGGAGGTAGTGAGAGTGGGGCTGATAGAAGTCTAATGTTTTCCTTTGGTACAATGTCTTAGACCTCAGGAATATCCACAGTGTTTACCTGTGAGAGTATAGAACTTCTCCTTCCAATGTACTATCATGAAAAAGATGCAATCTTTTCAACAATTCTGTAAGTCAATAACTTGCAAGATAGGATAGGGTGAGATAGACTGAGGCAGAAATTGAAAGATGAAGGCTTTATTTTAAAACCTGTGCATGATTTAATCTATTTGCGCTCATGACTTCTTGACTTGATTTGATTTGCAAGCAGGCAGGTAGGCTGAAGGCAATGAAAGATCATCTTGTTCCTATCCTGATTCATTTGTCAATATTTTTTGGTAAATATTGACAAATGTCAAGGCATCTAATTCTCGGAGAAGATCCCCCCCCCAACAGATAGACAGACAGAGACAGAGAGAGAAATACACCTCATTATAATCTGAATAACAAATGATCTTTCTTGAGCTGTACTCAAAACAGTGCTATGTCCTTCCTATCCTCCATTCCCCTCCTTCCACCCCCATGTTTACTGTGTTTGGATTTGCGGCAAAGAGAGACACAACTCTTTATTTCTTATGTGGTTATACTTCTTTGGAATTCTCCATCATACCATCAAGAACATCATCCTTGGGAACCTCATTATCCTGCAAGATTAAATCAGCTTTGGTCCTCACACTTCATCATTACCTTTTGCACCTGTGATTGGAGGATGGAGTGATAAGCTCCTCCCCAAACCTCCATTTAAGGGTGGGGTCCAGATCAGGTATCTGTTCATTTCTTAACTTGCTATACTCCTTTGGACTTCTCCATCATGTCACCTCGCTCCTTTTCAGCTTCCTTTTGTGTGTCATCTTCCTCATTAGATTGTATGCTCCTTGAAGGAAGGGACTGTCTTTCATTTTTGTATTTGTATCCCAAACACAATCTGGCACATAGGAGATATTTAATAAATCTTTATCAACTGACTGACTAAACTGTTTATTTGTGCTCATCCATTTCCTGTGTACAGCATCTACAGAATGCCATTTTTCTGGCCACTGACTACATAATATGTCTCCTAGCCTCCACCTCCATTAACTCTCACTTAATTGTCCAAAAGACTTTTGCCTATGTGTTGTTTTTCTCAATAATAATGTAAGATTCTTGAGTGCAGGAATTGCTATACTTGCTTATATTCATATGCCCAGCACTGAGCTGGGCCAATACCTGGCAAAAGGCATTTAGTTCATTTACACAAGAGAGCTTCTGCAGAGGAGTTGGTCAAATGGAGTACATATAATCAATAAAAGATTGTTTGAGGTAACCCATTTGATCAAAGATTCTGGGGAAAAGGAATAAATTTAATAATTACTACCCAACTGAACAGTTTATTGTAATAACTGTAACAGGTCTTCCTTTCCTGCCTCCACTCTCTTTCCACCTCAAAGCTTTCCTTGACATTGTAGCCTCAGTAACTTTTCTTGAACAAAGCTCTAATCAGAGTTTTCCTCTACTTAAAAAAAAAAAGTCAGTAGCTCTTTAATATTGCTCAGAGAAAGTTCAATTCCTTGCCTGGCATTGTGTCCTTTATAGCCTGTCATGTGATCCTAGGACTAGAATACAACTTGAAGGTCATATAGTTCGACTCTGAAGCCTAGGGAGTTCAAGTGACTGATTCAGAGTCACATAGCTAGGATTTGAACACAAGTCCTCTGACTCACAACTAGCACTCTTTTCTCCATACTATGTTGCTTTCCTATCTTTCTAGTGGATAGAGAGTGCTGGGTCTGAAGTCATGAACTGAATTCAAATCTAACATCTGACATTTACTGGCTGTGTGACCCTAAAGAAATCACTAAAACCTCTATTTGCCTCAGTTTCCTCAACTGCAAAATGGGGATAGTAATAGCAGTTACCTCCCGGGGCTGTTGTTAAGATCAAATGAGATAATGTTTGTAAATCCCATCCATCATTCCTTCCTTCCTTCCTTCCTTCCTTCCTTCCTTCCTTCCTTCCTTCCTTCCTTCCTTCCTTCCTTCCTTCCTTCCTTCCTTCCTTCCTTCTTTCCTTCCTTCCTTCCTTCCTTCCTTCCCTGCCTTAATTCATATTATTTTCTTCTGTGCATAGGTATACTGGCCAACTCTTTGTTCCCTGAAAATAACCAGAACTTGCATATCTCTACACTTTTGTGTATGCTGTTCTTCATGTCTGGAATGCCCTCCCTCGCCATTTTCTTTCTTTCTTTCTTTCTTTCTTTCTTCTTTCTTTCTTTCTTTCTTTCTTTCTTTCTTTCTTTCTTTCTTTCTTTCTTTCTTTCTTTCTTTCTTTCTTTCTTTCTTTCTCTCTCTCTCTCTCTCTCTCTCTCTCTCTCTCTCTCTCTCTCTCTCTCTCTCTCTTTCTTTCTTTCTTTCTTTCTTTCTTTCTTTCTTTCTTTCTTTCTTTTCTTGGCAGTGGGGTTAAGTGACTTGCCCAGGGTCACACAGCTAGTAAGTATTTTGTGTCTGAGGCCGGATTTGAACTCAGGTCCTCCTGAGTCCAAGGCTGGTGCTCTATCCACTGTGCAACCCAGCTGCCCCCCCGTGCCACCTAGCTGCCCCTCGCCATTTTCACTAGCTGAACTCTAATACATCTTTAAATTAAATGCTCCCTTCTCCATGAAGTTTCTTCCTGATCCTCCATGGTTGGAAATAATAACCTTCCCCTAAGACCTCACATTTGTTTTGTAATTCTCTAATGCCCTATATATCATATAGTGTTATGCATCATAATCATGAGAATGTTAAGATGTGAGCATGATATGAGAATGATGTGAGCAGAACCCAGAGGATTACAGTTTATACACTGATAACACTGTGAAGAACAAAAAAGACTGACTGATAAATGTCATGATAAAACATGAGTCTAGAGAACTGAAGATGAAATATGCCACTTGCTTCTTACCAGAGAAGGGAAGGACTAAAGATGCAGAATGAAATATACATTTCTGAACATGGACAAACATGTGGATTTATTTTGTTGGACTATGCATATTTGTTTTGGGAGTTTTGTTTTGTTTTTATTGTTCAATGATGGAGCAGTAGGAGTGAGAGATAATAGATACTTGTAAAAATAAAGAAATAGAAATATGTATTATATTATTTAATATTTTATTCTATATTATAAAATGTGATATACATATTATATTGAGTGATATTATTATTATAGTATTATAATATTATGGTATTAAATATTCTAAAAATTTAAATATGATACATTATAGTTACCTATCTTGATGTCCAATCTCTCACTCTAAATTCCTCAAGAACAGGGACCATCTGTCATCCCAATGATGTCGTCTATGCCAGCACCTGGCATAGCCCTCTGCCCATCATAGGCACTCAATAAATGCTTCTGGTTGCTGTACTTTATGTGGGTGTCCTCATCTTTGAAGAACACAGATGGAGATTAGGGATTTATTATGGACTAAAGTAAAAAAGTACCCATCAGAACAACAATCTAGAGAGGATATTGTGATGGGGAGGAGGAAAGCTAAATTCTTTTAGAATAATTTGGTGGGCTTGAGCTGCCTCTGTGTGGGAGGGTGGACCAGTGATTATCCTTTTAAAGTCCCTCCTCCAGCCTTTAGAAAATTGCCTTCAGTATGCCTTGGGGACCTTGAAGCTTTGCCTACTGGTGGGCTGACAACATGGGAATTTGCAAAGCCTGTCTGGTGGAATTAGTCCAGCTTTATGGAAGGGGATCAGAGGAGGGAAAGAATCTGTAATGCTATTGCTCTTATTGCTAAAAGCAAAAAAATACTGACTGTGCCATGGGAGAGGTGGGAAATATTAAATGTTAAAAGTTGAAAAACTATACAAAATTGGCTGGAAATCACAGTAACCCTGAGCATAGGGAAATTAAGAAGCCACTGATTTAAGTGATATCACAGATGGGCTTTTTATTTTAGGATTCATTAAGTTTTTACACATGAATTATTAATTTCCCCATCTTCTATGCTTCTATGAAAACAGCACTGTAGATTTTGAGTCAGAGGATCTGGGTTTGAAACCCAGACTCTAATACTCCCTGCCTCTGTGATTACAGGCAGGTCATTTAACCTCTCTGAACTTCAATTTCCTCAACAATTAAATGAAGAGATTGGATATCCCTTATCTAAATAGGGATAAGAATAGGATAGCTAGGTGGCACACTAAATAGACTCCTGGGCTCGGAGTCAGGAAGACTTGAGTTCAATCCAACCTCAGAAACTTACTAGCTGTGTGACTTTGGGCAAGTCACTTAACCCTGTTTGCTTCAGTGTCCTCATCTATAAAATGAGTGGAGAAGGAAATGGCAAACCACTCCAGTATGTTTGCCAAAAAAAAAACCCTCAAATGGGGTCACGGAGAGATGGACATGACTAAGCAACAGAACAACAATAATAGCACCTACCTTCCAGAGTTGTTGTGAGGATCATAGTAGATAGTGATTGTAAAGCACTTAGCACCATGCCTGGTACTTAGTAAGCCCTATATCAGAGTTATTATTATCATTATTACTCTAAATCCGGGATCCTATGGCTTGATTATCATAAATGAATACTGAGATTTGTGGGATAAAAGTAAGTTCTGTTCAAAGGGCTATTATTATTATTATTATTATTGGTGAGGTAATTGGGGTTAAGTGACTTACTCAGAGTCACACAGCTAGTAAGTGTTATGTGTCTGAAGTTGGATTTGATATCAGGTCCTCCTGACTCCAGGGCCTGTGCTGTACCCACTGCACCACCTCGCTGCCCCTCAAAGGGCTATTATTGCCTCCTTGGAAATGTTTCCTTCCTCTAAATTTATAGCAACTTTGGACCTTTGTTCTTTGTAGTATTCTTTTCTACATTATATCAATTATGTAGATCTTGCGTTATGTGTCATGCATTGTAAGCTCCATGAGGGCAGGGACGATGTCTCGATTATTCTTGTATTTTTACTCCCTTCCACCATCATATAGATATATGTACACACACACACATATATGTGTACGTATATATGTTTATTCTATACATATATGCATACCCACATGTACACATGCATACATATCTCTATTGATAACTGAATTTCAGTCTAATTGGTTTCCTTTGAAATTCTGTATGTTTTATTTTATGCATTTAGAACATGGGAAAGGCCCATTGTTTCATTAGATTGCCAGAATGCTTCATGACACTCAAAAAATTAAGAACTCTTGATTGAGTTCAATCTGCAGTTGAAGAAAAATCTCCCCTACAATGTCCTGATGGGTGATCTCATTCAGCCTCTGAAGAAACCCATCCAGTGACGGGGCAAGGTGACCCACCATTTCACTTTTGGGCAGAGCTTCATTACTAGAGGATAAAGAGATTCAAGGAAGGCAATTTTGTTTGGTGATTCTCCATATCCTTTTCCCTTTTACCCGCTCTGTTTTTTCAAGGGAAGGCATATACAAAGATATGGAGGCAAGAAACAAAAACAAAAACAAAAACAGGAAACATGTTCAGGGGATAAAAAATATGTAGTCCAGTTTGGCTGCAGAATAGGGGGAATAATATTGAAGGAAATAGTATGAGATAAGGCTGGGAAGGTAGGTTGAGGTCATATTGTGGAGTACCTTGAGTTCAGGGTAAAGGAGCTTGGATTTTATTTGAAAGTCAATGAGCTTTTGAAGGGTTCAGAGCAAGACACTGATGTGCTTAGATCTATGCCTTTGAAAGATTGTTGCTGCTGTTCTGTCATGTCTGACTCCACATGACCCCAAGGACATGTCCATGCAATTTTCTTGGCAAAGATACTGGTTTGTCATTTCCTTCTCCAGTGTGTCCCTATTTAATAGATGAGGAACTGAAGCAAATAGGGGTTAAGGGTCACACAGCTAGTAAATGTCTGAGGTCGAATCAGAACTGAGGTCCTCCTGACTCCAGGCCTGAAGTTCTATTCCATTACACACATAGCTGTGCCTCCTGCTTGCTCCTGCTGTAAAAAGATTACTCTGGCCTAAATGCTAAAGTGGTCTAGAAAGAAGAGACTAAGGCAGAGAAACAGACTCTTTTTCCCAAAGGTAGATTCATTCTTAGCATGGTACATAACTTCTTTGCAATTCTAAGTTTGCAGCTGAGAATGAAAAACAGTTTGCAATTAATTACATTTGCTGATCTCTGGACACCATGTGGATCCTCTATAAACTAAGCCAAACAGAGCTATTTCCTCCTTGAAAGAAAAGATAATGTTTCGGAAAATAATGACATAGTAGGCCACCCAGAATAATTCAGATACCTTTCTTTTTCTGAAAGATAGGGGCTCCCACTTGACCCTGCAAAGCTCATTTATTAGATACCTTTTGTGCTTTTAGAATAATTCTTCAAATAGCTACCACTTTCCCATCCTGCTTCCCATGGAGAGTAGTTATTATCAAATAATAAACAGCAAGATATGGCCCCGTATGTTTCTAAAATACCCAAGAAAATGCGCCAAAAGGAAAAGTGATGATCTTAGTTAGTAAATGAAAAATTACCTCTTACCTTGCTCTTTCTCTTGAAGGAAGGAAATATAATATGCACAAATATTTTGTGGTTTCCCTGTTGAGTTCATGTTCCCTCCCTCTGAAAAAAAAATCAAAAACAAAAACAAAAGATTGTAATATGTGAGCTAATTTATACCAACTGGCACACACTATCTATAGGAATGTGTGGGAGGGAAGGCAGACTCTTCACAAAATAATGAATTGGAGTAATTAACTAGAGTTTTATCAGAGATAAATTTGAGATAGTTAAAATAATCCTAGCACTCATGATAGGATTATGTACAGGGAAATGGTGTAGGGATATATATTATGATTTTGTGGTTCATAAAATTAGAAGGAAACTAGACACACAAAGATTTGACTGTAAAGCATATGGAGTGAGACCAGTTACACAAGTCAATGCTGGATCACAGATTTAGAGCAGGAAGGGACCACCTCAGGGATAATTTAATCCAACTCCTTAATTTTATATTAATTAATCAACCAAGATTTATTAATTAGTTCTGACGTGCCAGGAACTGTGCTATGTTTGGAGGGCACAAAGACAAAACAAAATCAATTGTTCTCTGTTCTAAAGGAACTTATATGTTATCTTTATAGATGAAGAGCAGCGAGGTGATGCAGTGAATAGAGCACCAAACTCCATCAGTCAGGAAGACCTGAGTTCAAATCTAGCCTCAGACACTTACTAATTGTGTGACCCTGGGCAAGTCATTTAACCCTGTTTGCCTCAGTTTAATCATCTGTAAAATAATCTGGAGAAGGAAATGATAAACCACTCAAATATCTTTGCCCAGAATATCCCAAAAGGGGTCATGCAGAGTTGAACGGACTGAACAATAACAACGAATAGATGAAGAAAGTGAGGTACATAGAAGATCATAGATCTAACATGGAAAGGAATTTCAGAGGTGTCTTGTCCAACCTCCTTATTTTAAAGATGGGGAAACTGAAACTCAGGGAAATTAAACGACTTTCCCATATGTAGCAAGTGATACAGGTAAAAACAGAACTCAGCTTCTCTGATTCCAAAACCAGCACATTTTCCTCTTCATATGCTTCCAACCATGTTGAAAACATATTCCAACACTTTTTTTTTCATATCTCAGATGACATAGGTAGTGATAAAGAGTAGCTGGGACAAAATTGAAGAGGGATAAGTTTTAATGGCTTTTCTGTTCTAAGTGTAGCCCCTGAGGAAAGAGCCATTAGGTCTTCATTTTCTTACCCAGGATACTATGTGGCCTGGTACACATCATGATGTTTGTTTGTTTTTTTCCATTCTATAATGTTTCATTCTACTTTGTTAACTATTCAATGACCTATGCTAGAATCCCACTTCATCCCAACATTGAACATGAATGGGGCGCTGGCCTGTGACAGGAATCCCTCTAGGAATCTTTATACCTTCTAATCAACTATCAATTCTTAAGTAATCTAACTCTCCCAACATTCTCCCAATCCATATATGTTGTGGTAGGCCAGGTCCCTAGAGTATAGCTAGCTACATCCTTCCCAACTCAGTGTTCTATGGGTAGCCCAGAGGGGTAGTGGAAATTTCTTCTAATGTTGCCATTCTGGTATGTTCACTGTAATATCATCACGGGTGCTCCAGTATCAGTGTACTAATTAATATATCCTTGATAAACAACTAACATCAATTAGCTCTTACAAAAGGGTACGTACTAAGAAGACATCTCATGAACAAAAAGACGTATTCCCCCTCCACCTCTCCACCCCCGCCCCAAACCAAGACAGGTACTACCCTCTGCCGTGTTGGGAGAGGGAGAGAGAGCTCAAACTTAAACCGTTTGCTACTCAAGATTTACTCCACCATTTTCCCTTCTGGGTATGGAATAGCCAGTAGATTTGTTCCCTTGCTGCAGAACATGGTGTCTTGGCTGCCAAGTCATCTACTGCTGGGATAAGTCTGGTAGGCCACTCCTAGGGCCTGCACTCCTCACTGAGATTAGCTTCCAGAAAATTCCAGCTTGGACTTCTGTTCCTGGCTTACTGGTGACTCTTGTGACTTTTAGAATCTCACAAGATTGTTTTAACAACAACAACAAATCAATATAGCAGACCCTTTCCCAACCCCTTTCACAAAGAAAAAAAATCGCTGTAATTTGGTGATTATATTGTTATTCACTGTTGACTGTCTACTGCCTGACATGATACCTTGCACATAGTAGGTGCTTAATAAATGTTTGTTGAATTGAATAGAATTGCCTCAACCAAAAGGCAATCTCGGCATTTGTGTTGGGCTTCAATTTGTTTCGGAGTGAAGTATCAATTAAGAGCAGATACACACATATGTATATGTACATATGTATATATACATATATATACACACTATGTATATATATGTATATATATATGTATATATGTATATGTATGTATATATATGTGTATATATGTATGTATATATGTATATGTATATATATATAACACACACATTCCAACACTGACAAGGGATGCACACACACACACATACATACATACATATATGTGTACACACACATACATATATATGTGTACACACACATACATATATATGTGTACACACACATATGCATACATACTCATATACATATATGTAAGACCATACTATGCTTATTTCCACTTGTCATCTGTTTCTCTGAAGGTGGATAGAATTTTCCTCCATAAATCCAAGTTTTTCCATGTTTTTCTAAATCAACCAGCTCATCATTTCCTACACCTGAGCAATGTTCCAACCCAATCACATCCTATCTGAGAGATTGTCTATGAAAGTTTCTCCCCCTAGTTGTCTGCATTCCTTCTATTATTTACCGCATAAGTTTTATTGATACAAGAAAGTTTTAAAGTAATAAAAATCGTCCATTTTACACTTCAACAATGCTCTCACTTCATAATGTAGTTTGAAGTCTGATACTACTGAATCTGATTCCCTTATATCTTTTTTCCATGGTTTCTTTGAAGTTCCCAACCTTTTGTTCTGTCAAATGAACTTTGTTATTATTTTTTCTAAGTAAAATAATTTTTAATAATTTAATTGGGGTGGCATTAAATAAATAGAATAGTTATGTAAAGTTGTCATTTTTTTTACTATGTTGACTTTACCTACCCATGAAAAATAAACTTTACTTCAATTATTTAGATATGACTTTATTTTATAAAAAGTGTTTTATGTTTATATTCATATAGTTCCTGTGTCTGTTTTGGCAATAAAATACTCTCAAGTATTTTACACTGTCTAGTTATTTTAAACTGTCTAAAGCAATATTGAATAATATTTCTGACACATAGTATCATTTCTGTGTTTTTCTCTTTTGATTAAATTTATTTTAGTTTTAACTTTGTTTGAGATCATGATTACTACCCCTCCTTTTTTTACATAATAAATTCTACTCCTGATCTTTATTTTATCTTTATGTATAACTCTCGTTTTTATAGCATTTCCTGAAAGCAACATTGTTGAATTCAAATTTTTAATGTGCTATCAGTTTCCATTTTATGTATAAATTCATCCCATTCACATTCTAAGCTATAAGTACTTGTGTATTTTCCTACTTCCTATTTTCCTCATTATCCTTTTCAGCCTATTCCTACCCTTCTTCCCTCCTCTGCTTACTTTTAACCACTACCTTGTCCTCCTATTTCTTAACCTACCCACCCTTCCAATAGTCCCTCTCTTAATCTCTCCCCCTACCCTATCACTTTTCCCTCTTGTTTCTTTTTGAATTTAGACAATTTTTATATGCTTCTAGATATATATGTTGTTTCCTTTTTAATCCACTCCTAATGAGAGTAAGGTTCCAGCACTACCTCCCCTTCCCTCTATTAGCTTCATCTGTATCAATTTTTCCTTTTACGCTTCATTTGTATGAGATAATTACTCCTTTTCATCTCTCCCTATACAGTTTTATTTTTTTTTAGAATCACCCCATCATACTTAACTCAGCCCAAGCCTTTCTTTCAAACTACCCAAGTAATGATAGTCATAAAAGTACTCATAATATTTTCACATGAGAAGTAAACAATTTGACTTTCTTGAGTCCCTTATAATTGGTCTTTAATGTTTACCTTATATTTCTCCTAGATGTTATATGTTAAAATTTCCCTTAAGTTCTGCTGTTTTTTGTCACAGATACCTGAAAGTCTTTCAGTTCATTAAATGGTCCATTTTTTCCCCACTATTCAGGATTATACTTAACTTTGCTGGGTAAGTTACCCTTGGTTGTAATTCCAGCTCTTTTACTCTATGAAATATAGTATTC
Source organism: Phascolarctos cinereus (assembly GCF_003287225.1). NCBI lineage: Eukaryota > Metazoa > Chordata > Mammalia > Diprotodontia > Phascolarctidae > Phascolarctos > Phascolarctos cinereus. Next base: position 184,457,717 of record NW_027555958.1, read on the forward strand.
TAAGACTTATGGTCCTTCAATGTAGTAGCTGCTAACTCTTCTGTAACCCTTATTGTAGCTCCATGATATCTAAATTATTTTTTTCTTGTTGCTTCCAATATTTTCTCCTTAACCTGGGAGCTTTGAAACTTGGCTATGATATTCCTTTCAGTTTTCCTCCTGGGGTTCCTTTCAAGTGATCAGTGGATTTTTTTTTCCTATTCCTGCTTTGCCTTCCTGTTCTGGAGCTTCAGGACAATTTTCCTCGATAATTTCTTGTAATAGTGTATCAAGATTCTCTTTTTTATTGTAATTTTCAGGTAGTCCAACTATTCTTTTATTATTTCTCCTCAATCTATTCTCCAGATCAATTGCTTTTCTGATGAGATATTTCATATTCTCTTCTATTTTATCATTCTTTTGATTTTCCTTCATTATTTCTTGGTATCTTAGAATGTTCTTAGCTTCCTTTTGCCCAATTCTAGTTTTCAAGGCATTATTTTCTTAAGTTTTTGATTCTCTTTTTCAAGTTGGTTAACTTTGTTCTGATAATTTTCTTGATTTTCTTGGATTGCTCCTTTTTTTTTTCTATTTTTTCCTTGATCTCTCTTATTTGATTTTAAAGTACTTTTAAAGTTCTTCCCAGAACTCTTTTTGTGCTTGGAACCATTTAACATTTCTCAATGAAAAAGCAGTAGCTTTTTTTTTTTAGCTCCATTATCTTCCTCTGAATATAAACCCTATTTTCTCTATCCTCATAGTAGCTATCTATGTTTGGGCTCTTTCTCCTTTGTTTATTATTTTTGTTTTGTTTTGTTTTTAGCATCTATTAGTGTGATCAAGTTCTAATCCAGAAGTATGGGGAATAATGCCTCAAGCCTCAGGTCCTTCTTACTGTTATTTTCTAGGGCCTGTCTTGGGGCTCAACCTTGGACTCTCCTTTCCACTCCTAAGCCAGGGCGAAGGCCCCCAGCCACAGTGTCCTGGAAATGATCTTGCTCCCTGCAGTCCCTCTTGGTGGCTGCAGCTGTTCTCTCTGCCCTGGAACTGAAACCAGGGACTTGGCAATCCTGCAAGTGCCCACAGTCAGCAGGGTCCCCACTTCTTTGCTACTGTACTCACCAGACAAAAGAAAAACAGCAAAAGGGAAAGCAGTCCCTGTTCTCAAGGGCCTTATATTTTACTATAGAATACACCACATAAACATGTCCTTTGGATCATAAGATCCTAGATTTAGACATGGAATTTCAGAGAAGTTAAGTGACTTACTTTGATATGCAAATAGATCATTTGATGGAGAGATAACTAACAATTAAGGGCAGATTGGGGAGGGGGTAATCAGAAGCAAACACTTTTGAGGAGGGACAGGGTCAAAAGAGAGAATAGAATAAATGGGGGGGCAGGATAGGATGAAGGGAAATATGGTTAGTTTTCTACAACATGACTATTATGAAAGTGTTTTGAATGATTGCACATGTATAACCTATATCGAGTTGCTTGCCTTCTCAATGAGGGTGGATGGGGAGGGAGGAAAGGAGGGAATTTGGAAATCAAAGTTTTAAAAACAAATGTTAAAAATTGTTTTCACATGCAACTGGGAAATAAGATATACAGGCAATGGGGTATAGAAATGTATCCTGCCTGACAGGAAAATAGAAGGGGAAGAGTATAAGAGAAGGGGTGTGTGTGTGATTGAAGGGAAGACAGATTGGGGAAAGGGGTATTCAAAATTCATGCCATCTTGGGGTGGGGGAGGGGAGAAATGGGGAGAATATTAGGAACTCGAAATCTTGTGGAAGTGAATGTTGAAAATCAAAAATAAATAAATAAATTTAAAAAAGAAAATGACTACAAAAGGTAAAAAAAAATTAAGGGAATTGGGTAAGGCCTTGTATATATAGGAAGTTAGGAATTCAAAAAAGCTGAAGAGGGGAGGAAAAGATATTCTAGGCAGATAGGACAACTTGTGCAAAGGCAAGAAGGTGGGGAAAAAATGACTAGCTGGGGAATAGCAAGCAAGCCAATGTGGCTGGAACTTGGAGTAATGAAAAGTAGGAATATGAAATAAGTTTCAAAAGGTAAGCTAGAGTCAGGTTATATGGGGATGAATGCCCCTGGTTTTATTTTTTTATTTTAATTTTATCTAAAGGGCAATAGGGAGCCAATAAAGGTTCTTTAATGGGAAAGTAGCATAGCCAGACATGCTTTGGGAGGAAAATTTTGCCAGCTCTGTGGAGAATGGATCAAAGAAAGAAGAGAACAGAGGCAAACAGTCCAATTAAAAGGCTCTTGCAATAGTTCATGTGAGAGGTAATGGATTTGGGTGGTGACTGGGTATTAGGTGGCTCAATGGATAGAGGGCCAGGTCTGGACTCAAGAAGGCTCATTTTCCTGAGGTCAAATCTGGTCTCAGACAGCTGTGTGACCCTGGGCAAATAATTTAGTAGCTGTGTGACCCTGGGCAAGTCACTTAACCCTGTTTGCCTCAATTTCTTCATCTGTAAAATGAGCTGGAGAAGGAATTGGCAAACCACTCTAGCATCTTTGCCAAGAAAATCCCAAATGTGGTCATCAAGAGTTGGACATGACTGAAAAACGACTGAATAACAAGGGTAAGTGAAAAGGAAATAATAGATTGAAGAGATGTTATAGAAGTAGAACTGATAATTGATTCAGTGTGGGAGGTGAGGAAAAGGACACAGCCAAGGCTGTAAACCTCAGTCACTAGAAGTCAACAAAAATTTATTAAGCACCTCCTATGTACCAGGGACTGTGCTAAGTGTTGTGGATACGAAGAAAGTTAAAAGACAATCCCTGCTCTCAGTCAAACCTGGAGACAATAAGTAAACTATGTACAAACAAGTTGTATACAGAATAAATAGGGAGGGAAATCTCAGGGGAAGATGCTAGAATTAAAAGAGATTAGGAAAGTCTTCCTGTAGAAGACAGACTTTTAATTGGCTCTGGAAAGAAGGAAGCCAGCGAAGTCAGGGGACAGAAAGGAGATGGGGGAATATTTCTCCTACTATTATTAGGCAGCTAAGTGGAACAGTGGATAGAGAGGATCAAATGGGATAATATTTGTAAAGCATTTAGCACAGTGCCTGGTATGTAGAAGGCACTATATAAATGCTTGTTATTGTCATCATTATCATCACCATTAGTACTATAATTACAATATTTCAGGCACTGGGGACAACCAATGAAAATGACAAGAGTTCAGATATAAAATGTGTCACTCCACTAACACTGAGGAAGCCAGTGTCAATGGGCTATAGAATAGGCCATGGGTTTAAGGTATAAGAAGACTTGGAAGGTGAGGGTGGGTACCAAATTATGGAAGACTTTGAATGCCAAAGAGTAATTATTTGGTCCTAGAGGTGATAGGGATCCACTGGAGTTTTTTGAGGAGGATGCTGACATGGTTAGACATGTACATTCAGAAAATCAATTTGACAGCTGTGTGGAGGATGATAGACTGGAGAGGGGAGAGAGATGAGGTAGGGTGACCAACTACGTGGCTACTATAATAGTCCAGGTATGAGGTGATGAGGTCCTGAGCCAGGGTGATGGCAGTGTCCGAGGAGAGAAAGGAGGCACATACAAGAGATGTAATGCAGGCAAAATGGACAGGAGTTGGCAGCAGATTGGATATAAAGGGTGAGAGAGAATGAGGACCCCATAATGACACCGAGTTTGGGAGCCTGAAAGGTTGTTGTTGGTGGTAGTTTCATTAGTTCTTTCATGAATCCTCCACTGTAACTTTATTTCAAAGATCTATCTTTAAAAGTTGCTTTGGTTTTGGAATGGGAGAATTGGGCCCAGAAGAGGAGGAAGAAAGATTCTAGATTTAGTTTCCAGAAAATTTTCAAGTGGAGAGAATTCCCATAAAAATACAGGAGCACACGTCATTTAGGGCAAGAGGGTGGGACTTCTTTTCACCATGTTTATAGAGTTCAAAGGGAAATAGGCTTTGTGGCAATTAAAACATGGCATCTGGATCTACTTCCTACTGTGGGATACTTCACATACAATTCCTTAGCGCTTCTCAGCAGCTGGAAACCCTGATACTCATGCCTAGATCTTCAGTAACCATTAAATTTTGATAGGGACTTGGAACTTTGTCCCTCCAACTTGCTGCAGTCGAGAACACCCTTCAAGGGAGTCATGCATCCCTACACTCTGCTAAAATGCTGCCTTGAATTTTGGCATGGGGGGTCTTCTAAGACCCTGGGTCTTCGAAAACCACGATAGCCGAGTACAAGCTCTGTCACAAACCTATCAAGCCGTGACATCTTCGAGCATGCATTGAATGATGGGCTGCCACTCAGTGTGCCATCTTGAAACCACCCTAAGTTCAGAAAGGCTTATATCAACAGAAGGTGGACTGAATTGTTAGACAATGACACTTTTTATAAGTTTAATTGATTTGTTTCATTTTTATATTACAAACATTACCAGATTACCCCCTTTCCATGAGAGTGCTTTTGTAACAAAGTAAAATAAACAAAACTAACAATAATAATGACTTCATTTGAAAGTGAAAGTAATATTCCACATCTGCAGCCCCTTCCCCAACTTTCTATTTTCTAAAGTGTTTTTTAATTAATATAATTCTTTTTTCTCTCCTTCCTGCTCTCCACCCCATTGAAAAAAAGAGAAAAGAAAAACAAATTTCTAGTATGAAATATGTACAGTCAGGCAAGACAAATTTCCTCTTAGGCAATGACATTTGGGGGGCCACTCCAAAAGAAACAGTTCGTGGAGACCCTCCACTGTTGTATGGAAAGGTTGTTTTCTGTGTCCGTGGAGGAACTACTTCCCCTGAGGAAATCCCACAGATCTTTTGAAGAATGGAAATATATCCTAACATATGGTTTAGGAGTAAACATCTAACAGTTTATTTTTATAGATTTCTCAGTCTTTAGAGTATTTATAGCTTCACTCCTTCCTTCACAGATTTTGGTGTTTGTTTAATTCGTAGAAACAAAAAAAAAAATCCCTTTCATAGCCAATTCCTCATTCATTTAACATAGCATATGTGTGCCACGTCTAGCTGTTAATCCAGAGATTGTTTACTCTTGAAATATTAGTCTATAGTTTCTTTTGAACAATTTGCATTCTGCTTTATTCCCTCATGTACCCACAAGGATATCTATCACTTCTGACTGAGATGTGGTAGTTTAATGATAGAAATGGCAATAATCTATCTAAAAAGTGCTGATTGGTAAATGTTTTTGGATGGCAGTGAATGAATGAACGAATGAATACAAGCGCATTTGTTTAAGCACTATGTCCCAATCAGTATGCCAAGTATTTGGAAGGAAAGAAGGAAGGAAGGAAGGAAGGAAGGAAGGAAGGAAGAAAGAAAGAAAGAAAGAAAGAAAGAAATAATTATTAAATGCCTACTATGTACTAGACACTGTGCTATAAGTGTGACCACACTGTGCTGCAAACATCATCTCACTGGATCTTCACAATGATCTTGTGAGGTAGGTGTTATTATGACCTTCATTTTATAGTGGAGGAAACTGAGGCAAACAGGTTAATTGACTTGCCTAGGGTTTACAAAGCTAGTAAGTGCCTGAGGTCACATGTGAACTCAGTTCTTCCTGACTCCAGACCCAGAATCCAAGGAAATCAATAGAAGAACAAGTCAATTGCTGGTTTTAAGGAGTTCCTGTTCTAATGAGAGGAGATAACACATAGGTGGGTTCCCTGTGGCAAGACCTCAGTGTCAGGAGAATGCAGCATTGATAATGGAGATGATGAAAATTGATGAATCATTGCAATGCTCTGATTTCAGCAAGTTCTGGGGGCTTACCATCACAACTGGTTTTATTTTATTTTGTTTTGAATGAAGTAATATTCTTCCTATGCATCTCTTCAGTGAGTTGTAAAATACGGATATAGCTTCTTTTGATGAGAAAACATTCCCAAGCCTGGAAGAATGTACAATAAAAATGGAGCAGCATCATATCGTAGTAGAAAATCATTAAGTATGGGCATCTGGAGACTTTAGTTTTAGCCACTGCTTTTCACCTAAGTCACTGTGTGACTTTGGACAAATCATAGGACCTATCTGGTCCTCAGTTTCCTCATCTGTAAAATGAGAGGCTTGCATAAGAGTTTCTTCAGTTTGGAAATACTACAATTCTGTGAATTAAATGTAACACTTTCAGACATGGGAGTGAGGTGGCAGACCACCTGAGGCTGAACTGAACTTCACAAAACCAGGCTGAGGGATGAGGGTTTGACTAAGGAAGTAGCATCTAGGAAAAGGTGAAGTTGGTTCCTTCTCCTCATCACCACCAACACCTCCTTTCCTACTATCTCCAGTTTCTTTGATATTACTCTCACCCCTTGTTTCAAATTATTGGACTGCAAATGAGTACTGGGATAGGGGACTGAGATTGGAGGAAGTAGGGAGGAAGTGTCCTATCAGGTTTTATAAATCATTCACCCTGATTCTACATAACATTCCCTCTGAATTCTATCACTAGGAGTACTTTGGCTGTTTGTTTACTCATGGGGGTGGGAGTGGAGAATGGTTTGTAGGGGAAGGGAAAACTCTAAGCTGGTGCATTTACCCTTCAGAAGGGCACATGTCAATCTTTTTTTTTCTTTTAAGAAATAGTGTCACAATGATCGTGTTTTTCTCATTTTATCTTCATTTAATAATAATTACAGCTATCACTTACATAGTGACACTCTATTTCATTTCTCTGCAGCATTTGATCTGTTGATCCCTCCAATCTTAAGTCTATTCCCCTTCCTTGGCTTCCAGATAACTGTTTCCTTTTCATTCTCCTCCTACCTATCCAGTCACTTCTCTTCAGTCTCATTTGCTGGATCTTCATTTTCCTTCTGTCCACTGAGTGGGGACTTTCTTGAATGCTCTTCCCTAGGTTTTCTTCTCTTCTCTCTCTATACACTCTCCTTCCATTTGCAGTATCATTAATTACCATTGGCTTAATGATCATATCTATGCAGATGATACCCAAACTTACATATCCAGCCTTAAATTTCCATTTCAATGTTACCAACTGCCTGATGGACATCTGTACCTTCAGATGCATCTGCAGAAGCATTGCAAACTCAACATGTCCAAAATGAAATTCATTGTATTTTCATCCAAATTATCCCTCTTCTAATCTTTCTTTGTTGGTACTACTATCCTTCTGAGAACTGAAGTTCGTATCCTCAGAGTGCTACTTGACTTTTCCTTCTTTTTAAATTCCCTGAATCCTGTTACTTGCCAAATGCTATCAATAGTACCATTAAAACACCTCTCATGTCTATCCCTTTCTCTCTGCCCAAACAACTTCAACAATTCCCAACTGGACCATTGTATTAGATTCCTAACTGATGTCTCTACTTCATGCCTCTCTGCTTTCCAATTCATCATCTATGCAGTCGCTGAACTGACATTCCTAAAACAGATCTGATCTGATTTGATCCCTATTCAAAATTTTCAATGGCTCTTTTTTTCTGCTACAATCAGATACAAACTCCTAAACCTGGCATTTAAAGTCTTCCATAAAATAGCTTACTTCTGCTTTCCCAATCTTATGTCATATTATTCCCATTCACATACTCTCTTCCAGGCAAACTGGCATGCTAGATTTTTCCATAAACAGCATTCCATTTCCCCTCTGGACGTGTGCATAAGTGATCCCCTATGTTTGAAATAGACCATCTTCTCCCCTCTGCTTCATAGACTTTTCAAAGCTCTAACTTTTTTTCGAAGGGCCATGACTTAGGCAAGGCCTTTCCTGACCCTCTCATTTATTAGCACTCCATCCTTCTTGAAATTATTGTTTATAATACTATAAAACTGGAGGAATTTTCTAAGAATCACCTTCCACATTGTATCCAGGTTCTAATGTCAAAGAGGAACATTCCTATGCTGGAGTTATATAAATAATGCATTGGACTGGAAATGCTCATTTGTGAGTAATAGGAAGGAACCAGGGAAATGGTTTAATTTGGACAGATTATTAGGTTTGAGGCCTCTTATGGGCCTCTTAGTTTTCTAATCTGTAAATATCTAATATCTATTATCTAAGGTCCCTTCCATATTTGTTTTGCCTTTTTTTTTTGGTGAGGCAATAAGGTTAAATGACTTCACCAGGGTTACACAGCTAGTGTCAAGTGTCTGAGACTGGATTTGAACTTGAGTCTTCCTGACTCCAAGGCCGGAACTCTATCCACTGTGCCATCTTGTTGCACCTAGTCCCTTCCAGATTCAATGAAATATGGGAACTAGTCCATGAGAACTAGTTGTAAAGTAGACTTGCGAAGCTTTTATATGACATGGTTCTGAAGCTCCACCTGTCTCTTCTTTCATAAAACCATACCTAGGCATTAAAGTATTTCCCCAGAGGCACAGTGAAATAAGCACTGACTGTGGAGTCAGAGGAGCTGGAGTCAAGTTTTGCCTTGGACATGTCACTTCACCAGCTGATCATCAGTTACTTCTTTTGTAAAATGAGGGAGCTGGACTTAGTGGCTTCAGAGTTTCCTTCTAGCTTTGAAATTTGTGATCTTATGAACATGAAATCTGGTTGCTAGGGAGTGAGGGAGTGGTTAATATGGTGGCAGTAAGAATGTAAAGAAGGAAACAGAGGTTATATAGAATCAATGAGACTTCGTCATTGATGAGCTTAAGGGGGGAAAAGATCAGGAAAGAATCAAGATGACTCCAAGGTATTGAAATTTGGTAACTGTGAGGATGGCACAGAGAGAGACAAAGAGAGGTAGAGAGACAGACAGAGAGAGAGAGAGAGAGAGAGAGAGAGAGAGAGAGAGAGAGAGAGAGAGAGAAAATGCCTTTCAATATAGGCTTCCCCATTTATGTGGTTTACTCTTCTCTTAGAATGGGATAAAAACCACTTGATGTTTATCTGGAGACAAAAGCAATAACAAAAGTACATAAAGCAAATGTACAAATTTTAAAGAGAGCAGGAAGCTCTTGAGGATAAATGATTCCAATCTGTCAGGCAACAATGAATCAGGGAAAAGGGAGGAAGTGGATGAGGAATAAATTCACCAGGTCCCGTTAGCAGTGACAGTCAGTGAAAAGGTGAAATTCTGTCCAGGGAGATCACTCTTTAATTGAGTCAGTGAATCAGACAAGACTCAAATGTTGCATTATTTCAGAATAGAAATAGCATTCAGGTGTAATACATTCACTGGAGCTGTCCATCCCATACCCCTAGCTTCCATTACTTTCCTTGGGGATTAAAGCTCAAGCTTCTGATTTAAGAAATTTAAGCCTCCTGTGACGCTTCTTTCCTCCCAAATGGGAAGGACTACATGTCCAATTAACCTCATTTTCCCCAGTAAGGGAAAGGTGCTGGGTTCCAGTTTCTGACATATTGAATCTGAGTTGAATTCATAGAGTAAAAAAAAAAATTCCACCTCTCTCCCATCTGGTGTGCATTTTCTATCCATTTTATACATAGCTATAGCTAAAAAAAACGTTGTTTTGAACTTTACTCCAGTGAGGAAATGTAATGTTAGTGGCAACTGTTGATATGAGTTCCTTTTCTCTTAAGGATGGGATGCCACTGAGATGAGGTGCCCATTTCAGCTTTTGTGGTGTTCCATCCCATTCCCTTTCAGTGAAGTCAGTAATTGGGAATTCCACAAACTGGCTCCTATGTCATCATCTTCTTACTGGGAAACAGAACAGCCACTTGAAAAAAACAGACAGTGTAACAGAGAAAAGAGAACAGCAAATGAAAGAGAAAGAGTGGTAGAAAGGGTCACTGACTTTATTTTTTCCTGAGGTTAAAATCCTCAGCCCATTTATCTGGCTTTTATACTGAGACGGAATAAAATACAAACTCCTTCACCTGGTATTCAAAGCCCACCACTATGTAGGTCCAATTAATTTTTCCAGGTTTCCTTCTACTACTGCCCTTTATTTATATACCCTGTATTACAACCAAACTAGTCTATTCAACTTTACCCAACCTCTTCCCAAACTTTAAAAACCCTAGGCCTTAGCTCATGCTGTTTACTCCATTAGGATTGTCCTCTCCTGTCCCAGTTCCATCTGTCCATGTTCTATCCACCCTTTAAGTCTCTATTCAGACACATGAGACCTTCACTGTTAACCCAGCTAGAAATGAATCTTCTCTTGTCTGACCTAACATAACCCTGTTTTCCCCATTTAAATTTTTCTAAGTCTCAATTTCCTCATCAGTAAAATTAGGATAACAATAGCATTTACTTCACAGGGTTATTGTTAAGATAAAATATGATACCATATGTAAAATGTTTTGCAATCATAATGATCATGTAATCACATAGCTCCACTATATGGTCAGCTGCTATCATTATTTTTACTATTGTTATTCCTATCACTGCACTTTCACATTCCACCAAACAGTAATTATAGACTTTATATTCTAGACAAATTTATCTACTTGCTATTCTCCCATATCACGTTCCATTTCTTGCCTCAGTGCCTTTGCAAAGATTCTCCATTTATCCCCCATGCCTACAAAACTCCTCCCACTTCAGCCTCCCTAGGTCCCTTCAAGTCCCACCCCAATTGCTATGTCTTGTAAGAGGTCTTTTTTGATATACCCAGTTGGTGCCTTCTTTCTCCATCCCCTACCTATACCTCAAATAACTTGTCTGTGTGTCTCCTGTGTTTGGGTGACTGGTTAAGGTATTGTGGAGAAGAATGTGGGGATATGATCGGTAAGCCTGTGCCTTAGTTGATTAGTGGACAGTCAAAGCTCTGGCATATTTTCTGCCAGACACCGAGTTGCTTTCAGAACTCTTTGCCAGGTTTCATCTTACTCTACATCCCTTCAGAACTCAGGGGTGGTTGGTTGAGTATGTGGGAGGGTTTCCTGAGTGGGGAATTGCTTCATGGCAGCATGGAGGGGAGATAGGAATCTGCACCTAATGCTGGCCTCTGAAATTGTCTCAATTCATTTCAGATCAAAATCTTTGTACATTAATCTGAAAAAAGAGGGATCAGAGCCAAAGGTTAAAGCACCATTGGGGAACATCTGTTCAGACTTAGATACTTTTCTGAGCAATGTGGCATCATGGCTAATGATCATGAAGACAGGAAGATTTAAGATGAATTCCTACCCTTGACACATATTGGCTGTGTTACCCCAAGCCAGTTTGTGATTCTAAATTGCAGAATGTGGCACTCTGCGTAGCAATGAAATCACATCCGGTTTTTAAAAAATGGTTAACTTTAGTATTCTATATTCTATTTACTAGCTGTGAAACTGTAGTTTCTGGCAGGGTATGTCAAGTTGTTCAGATAATGATTTATTACATTTCTACTCTAAGTTAGGTTATTCCTCCTGTTTGGAGTGGTCTATTCGACCCTTTCAACGCTCAGTTTAAATTCCATTTCCTTCAAGGAACCTGTCATTCAACCTTTGTTCATTTTTTTTTCTCTGCAGTATCTAAAGTTGGTACCACACAATTCAGCACTTCATTTTATTTGTGTTTTACAGTTTGTAGTTGGTTAATATGCATGTGTCTTTTTCACCATCTAGAATGTTAAATGCTCAAGAGATGGAAGGAATATTTAAACAGTTCTAGAGAAAGTGGATGGATCCTAGACAGTATTGAGAGGTTCAAATCTCAATGAGGGAGGTGATAACCCTTTTAGACTATGCCTTATCCTGTGTCTGGAATGTAATCAATTTTGGGAAACATGTATGAAGAAGAATATTGACTAGGTGGATTGTGGTCACAGAAGTCTGCTGCTCTGAGAAATTAAGTGACTTGCCCAGAATCATGCCACTAATAAACATAAAAGGAAGGGTTCAATCCCAAGTTTCTTGACTCTGAGGCCAGTACTCTAGCTACATCATGCTGCTTTTACACACTAATTTTTTTTAAAAAATAATTTTCATGAGGAACTTAACAAACATCAGCAAACATAAACATTTCAATATCCAAAACCAGAAAAAAAAAGATTCTATATAAAGACTCTATAAAAATTTGCTGCTATTTCATGGCCTGGTTTCAATCTTAGGAACAAGATACCTCTCCCAGAATAAGCCCATCATTTCTAATCTCATCGCCATGCTGGTAACTCAAGCCTTCTTTGACACTACCTCCCTCAGCCTCCTCTCCCCTCCCCTCCTCCTCCCAATGCCTTCCTCTATAGAAATTGGACTCAGCTCACTCCACTTTGCACCTGCTACTCTGCCTGGTTTGAATTCTCCAAACAAGATGCCTTTGCACCTGGTGCCCCCAGTTCCTCCTCTCTGTTTTCTGCATTCTCTTGTGTGTTGTCTTTCCCTTTAGATTGGAAGTTTATTCAGCACAGGAGCTGTCTTTCTTTTCATTAATTGGATTCCTGGTACTTAGCTCAGTGCATGGAACATAGTAGATACTTAATAAATGTTTACTGGATTGGATTGGATTGGAAATTTAATATGATAGTGTCACCACTGCCTGCTTGTTTGTATCCCCTTCTGAACTTCCTTCTCTTTTCTTTGTGTATTTTTAAATGATTAATTTCTGTCCTTTAAAATATTTTCATTTTACCTCAAATAACTATTACTATTAGTCTACTATCTCTGATCATTCTCTTTCCCTAAGTAAAAGCCCTCTCTTATCATTCTTTTCTATATCTTTGTTTTCTATACAAAAACATAGAAAGTATAGCATGTAAAAGTCCCAGAAGTTTTAGTGTGACATTAATTTAGTAAAATTCAAAATTGCATTAACATCAGGGATACTCTGAGCCTATTTTCAGTTTTTTTCCCCATAAGAAATTCTTGATTGTGTTCAAAGGTCATGAAGCATCAACTTCATGACATCCAATTCTGCATGACCTCTTGATGAATGGGGAAACTTAGGGATATTTATTCTGGACATGTAGATAAAAAATGGGGAAACCAGGGTGGCGAGATCTTGTTCCATGGAATTTAGGCCAAGCAGAGTTGTAGGTGAAGTTTTCCTGCTCTTTGAAATTTTTATTTGCCCTTCCCAGACTGGTTTATTTAGTAACACGGAAACAAAAGCTCTTGAAGGAAGAGATTTTGGATGTCATGTAGTTTAATTCTCTCATTTTACAGATGAGAAATTAAGTCCTAGAAGTGGCAAGTACAGTTGCGAAGTGAGGTAGTGGAACAGTGAGAGTACTAAAGCTCAGCTCTCCTGATACCTAATCTATTGTCAAATGATTCTATTTAGTAACTTGTGTGTAGAATTCTGTACAAAAGCACTTTACAAATGTTACCCAATTTTATCTTCATAACCCTAGAAATAGGTGCTGTTATTATTCCCATTTTAGAGATGAGAAAGCTGAGGTAGACCTGTTAAATGACTTGCACAAGGTCATACATATTTAATAAAATAACAAAAAAATGATATTGTCACTCTCTTAGTAGAAAGTTAATTACAAGTGTAGTCTTTATAGAAACTGGGAATCCTTACCCCAAACCACACTGTCAGTGATGAGTCAGGTCACCAGACCTTAGCTGGCTTCATCTTTCTCTCAGGGTTGTAGGGAGTATCTTTGAAGTTTCTTTTTCTAATGCCATTCACTCAAGACACCATTCTGGCATGTTCTCCCCGATGTCAACTGACAGTATCTTATCTTACTAATATTAACTTACAGTTAGTATGTGGGGACAGCTAGGTGGCACAGTGGATGGGTCTGAAGTCAGGAAGATTCACCTTCTTGAGTTCAAATCCGGCCTCAGACACTCACTAGTTGTGTGATCCTGGGAAAGCCACTTTTTGCCTCAGTTTCTTCATCTGTAAAATGAGCTAGAGAAGGAAATGGCAAACCACTCCAGTATCTTTGCCAAAAAAATCCCAAATGGGGTCCTGAAGAGTTGGACACAACTGAAAAACTATTGAGCAGAACAGTTAATATCTCTCATATTATTGATGCCCTATAGCAATTAGTGCCCCAGTATCATTTAACCATTTAACATCAATTAGTTTGTACAAAAGGGCATTCATTGAGAAAATATCGCAAGAACAGACATTACAAAGCACAGAGATAACCAATGACAGCAGGGTGAAGCCATTTCATCTTCTCAGCCAGAACCCCTTGGAGTTGCCTAAGCCATCATGTGGAGTCCTTCCTGACTCCATATGTGTTGGATCTAATATCAAGGGGCATCACTGTCAGGGGGCAGTGATGTTACAGCCTGTATAGTGGGCAGCAGAACCCTAGCAAGGTGGAGGGGGCTGAGGAGTTTTTGAGTTAGGAAGCCTGGCACAAGAGGATGTCATCAGTCTGGCACAGTGGGGCAGCTGGGACTCCCAAAGCAATGGAGCTGGATATAGTGAGGTTCCCAGAAGCAATGGCAGTGGGCAGAATTGCAGACCTTAGTAGCATCAGGTAGCACTTGAGCCCTACTAGCAGCAAAGTGGACACAGACATGGGGCCTAACAGTATGGACATTGGCATGAACAATGACAAAGGCAAGCCCATTGGACCTCTTTGCTTACTGAAATCTAGAATTTAAGGGTCCCTTCCACATTGTTACCAGTATAATATTCAATAGTCATTGGACAATTTTTCCCCACGGTGGGAAAAATCCATCCATCTGTCCATTCCAGAAGACCAAGGGGTGGTACTATTTGAATATGGCTTGCTGAAGTTGTCTATGCAGTCTCCAATGGAGAAGGGCACCTTAAAAGGGCTGAGACTTCAGAAAAACCTGGAAAGACTTGTATGCACTGATGCTCAGTGCAGTGAGCAGAACCAAGAGAACATTGTACATAGTAACAACCACATTGTGCAATGACTAACTTTGATAGACAGCTCTTCTCAGAAATGCAAGGATCTAAGACATCTCCAAAAGTCTCATGATGGAAAATGCTATCCACATCCAGAGAAAGAACTATGGAACCTGAATGCAGATTGAAGCATACTATTTGCTCTTTTTTTCCTTCTGTTTTGTTTTGTTTCTTCTTTCTTGTGGTTCCTCCTATTGGTTCCAATTATTCTTTACAACATGACTAATGTGAAAATATGTTTAATAGGAATGTATACATAGAGCCTATATCAGATTGCATGCCATCTTGGGGAGGAAGGGGGAGAAAATTTAAAACTCAAAAGCTTATGGAAGTGAATGCTGAAAACTAAAAACAAATATTAAAAAACATGAAAGGGCTAAGAGTTGCTATTCCTCCCATCCCCTCCACAGCCATTAGGGGACTTCCAGAGCTGGTAGGCCAGGGAATATTAGTGAGTGGTGACACTTTGGCATTAGAACTGGCAACATGGGAGGGGGCTATGTTGCTACTTTCCTACAGATAACCCTAATCTATGATGTATTGTCATGCAGGAAGCATCATCATCTGTGGTGTAACCTTGGTATTATTTTTCCTGCTCTTGTTAACAGTCATTGCTATGCATCAATGCTGTGATTCATACTTGTGAATCAAAGATTTGACCTTACCCCACCCCCCACTAAATTCGGAACTCAGTCCTTCTGAGAGAGATTTTGGGTTTTCGTTCTTCCATTATCTGATCACTACTTCAGGAAGCTGTTACATTGTCCTGATTTTGCTTTCTTTGTTTTCCATTTTTCCCCTTTTCCTCCTTTTTAGGATTGTAGGCTGTAAGACCTCCAGAACCATCCAATCTAACCCACTCATTTTTACAGATGAGGAAACTAAGGCCTGTTGCAAATTTCTTGTGTCCTTGAGGTAAGAGTTGTCATGTAACATTACTGAAACCATTTAAATGGTAGAAGGCCCTTTAAAAGACCTTTCTACCTTTTTACCAAGGAATGGGATATGGTAGGAGCAGCAGTCTATGGCCTTGCTCCATGCTGGTTAAACTAGTAAAGATATTCAAACTCTTTTCAAGGTTTAATTGGCTCAGAGGACTAAGATTCCAGTCATTCATGTAGCTTCTTAGTCACCTGAAAATAAAAACAGCCAGGATGTGAGGGGCTAGAACTCCTTCCTCAGGTTTCTGACTGAGCCCTAGAAGAATGAGCAACCTCAACATAGGAATGCTGTGCTCAGCTGGATAAATGACATATTGCAGATGAATATTCCTTCCTTGTTCTGTCCTTCCCCTGCTATGGCTAGTAAAAATTGTGTTAACTGTTGAATAACTCTGGAATATGTTATTTCATTCTAGTCTCAAATTTGAACCACCAGACTGATTTGCCTAGCTCTGGTCCATTACAGATGTGATTACTGAGTCCACATCTATGATGACTGAAAAACCATGGAGAATGGGAGAGTTGCTACAGGAATAGATTTTAAAATATTATTTGCCTTTAAAAAAAGGTATAGAGATTAGAGTTAAAATAGAGGCTATTAAGATTGATTTTGATTCCTTGTGAAATTCTAGTATTATTAAAGTGTTTTTGAGGTTTGAACAGCTTCTGAGAATTTAGAAAAGTAACTTGTAGTAACTAGAAGGAAGCATGATTTCATTAAGAATGATCATGTCAGAATAATCTTAGTTATAGTATTTTTATTTTTGCAAAGCATTTAGCAAATTCATATTCATGGTGTCATTTTAGACACGATAGATAAATGTGGTCTAGTAATTAGCACTTCTTAAACTGTGAGTCACGACCCCATGTAAAGTCATGAAAAATTTGGCAACAGTAAAAGGTTTCTGAACGTGCAACAACCAAAAATTAATTAAAAAATCAAACACATAATGAATCTGAGGTATTTCTGGCAGCACTTGCCCGTGTTGCATCACTCAACTTCACTGCAGCCTTGGTTCTGGACACAAAGCATGCCCACTTTGCACTGTGTCTGCCCTCAGGCCATGCAACACCAAAGAATGATGCCCGAACAGAAAAGGGGTGTTGAATGGAAAAAGTTTAAGACCTGGTCTAGTTGACAGATAATTACGTAGATTAAATAACAACTGAAATATTGGACCCAGTCATTCCCTCCTATATTCTGTGGTCCAGCCTAATTGCCCCTTCATGTCCTCACACGCTACTGTAGTCCACCTCCTATTTCTACATCTTTGTGCTGCTTGTTACCTACTGCAGGTGAGGTTGGGGTAGGGGAGGTTGGAAGAAATCTCATGACAACCTTTTAGAATCCCTTATTTTCTTCAAAACTCCTTTTCTACAAACATTTTCTACATGAAAACTTTTCCATGTTCCCCAGCTATTAATGCCCTCTCCTCAAACAATTTACCATGTATTTATTTTGCATACACTAATTTATGTGTACATTATCTCTTCTAGTAGATGGTAAGCTCCTTGAGAGCAAAGACTGTTTCATTTTTGTCTTTGTAATCTCAGTTCCAAGCACAATTCCTGGCACATACTAAGGACTTCATAAGTGCTTATTGATTAATTAATTAAAATAATATCCACTACTTGCTCTTTTTTTCCTCCTTTTGTTTTGTTTCTTCTTTCTTGTGGTTCCTCCTATTGGTTCTACTTCTTCTGTACAACATGACTAATGGGAAATATGTTTAATAGGTATGTATATGTAGAGCCTATATTGGATTGCATGCTGTCTTGGGAAGGGGGTAGGAGAGGGAGGAAGAGAAAATTTAAAACTCAAAATCTTATGGAAGTAAATGTTGAAAATTAAAAATAAATTATAAAAACATAACATCTATTAATACAGAGATGTCCTTTATAGAAGACTCTAGGTATCTGTTCTTGCACTACTAGGTAACATTTTTATAAATTTCATGGATGTAAGAAGGTGCAGAGGAGGGCCTTAGGCTTATATAAAGAAAACCTTCCAAAGCATGAACCATCCAAGAGCAAAATGGGCTATTTTGGGGAGTTCCCTTTTAGAGGTCTTCACACAAAGGCTGGTTAAATATTTTTGGAGATGTTACAGTAGTGACATTTGTCAGGTACAGGTTGGACCACATGGCTTCTGAGGCTCCTACCAGCTCTGGATTCTGTGTCTGAAGCTAATGAAGAGGGAAGAGAGAGATTGAGGCATGGAACCTAGTGAGACATGGCTCATGTTAGGATACTAACCACCTGCTCTTGATGCAGCCCTTATCTGTGTTTCAAATGCCAGTAGAAGGGGAGACATGGATTGAGTGTGGGGGCAGAGCTATGAAGGCAGCTTACAAGCTAAGTCTTCACGGTGTGTTGATGGAAACGGCACAAAAAGACTTGTATGCCACATTAGTCTCTACAAGTAGGAACAGAATAACAATAACAAGCCCTTTTTTGCTCCATGGTCCACCATAACCCCCTACATATAGAGTAACTTTATTACTTGGTGCTCAGGCCATTGAAGGGAGGGGTCGGTGTTACATTAATTCCAACTCAATTTTGTGCATCCTCACATGACTTTAGATAGCTTTGGGCACTTACCCCTAGCATTTATTATTGTACACAATGGAAATAAAGCTAGATTTGGAGTCACTGTAAAATGAGAGGGTTGGGCTAGAGGGTTTTCCAGCACTGGATGGATGTTAACATGTCTTGTCTGGGTCTGAAGCCTGGTTTTGCTACTTCCTGTGTGACTTTGAGCAAGTCATATATGAACTTTAATTTCTTCATCTATAATATTGACTACATGACATCTAAGTTTCCTTTTAACTCTAAGTCTACACCAACCACATTCCCCTTTGTCTCAGTTAACTCTGGAGAATATCCAGCTTCTTGTAGGCTAAAAGTCTTTTAACAAAAAGGCTGCTTCCAACTAATCAGTGATTACCATCCATGTATAGGATTCTTAAGCTTAAGTTTCCCTGTAAAAAGGCAGGAAAGATAAACTCTGTGTGCTGTAGCTTATCTCTTGTCTTGGTTGAATCTGCTTTAAATTGAAGACCACTCCTTTCTCCCTCTCACTGCCGCTCCCCTGCCTTCCATCTTTTTGAACTTGTGCTAAAATTGAATGCCATTTTAAGTTGCATTAATAGAAGTCCAAGATACAGATCAAAAGAATGACCCAACTCAACATAGGGGAGCTGTACTCAGCTAAATCAGTGTCATATCACTGATATCTTCTTATATGGAGTCCTTATCCCATACTATCCACACATACAGACACAAACAGAACTCACTGGTGGTACTAAAGACAATGTCATAAACCAGACCTGGTATCTTTAAAAAGGGAAAGATATCTGGAACTGTTGTAAAGCAGACCTCTCATGTGTGTCCAGAATGACAGTGTTTTTAAACTCTTAGCTTGAGATTTTGGAAAAGAAGGCATTGTCCAACAATGTAGTATCCAGACTACTTAAATTCTTCTAAGGATGACATTTCAACCTTCATTATTGGTTGTTTTTCTTATAGTGATGATCAATCCAGAAGACAAGAAAAGAGGAAAAAAAAAAGACATGTGGCTATCTAACCAGGCTATTTAAAATATGCATGCTATGTATAAATACTTATGTGTATGATCACACAACATATATATGCACATGAGTGTATAAATATGTGTGTATATGCACACACACATAGAGATTTGTAAAACACTTCGCAGAAACCTCTTTATCATTTTTACAGACAGTCGCCATAATGGAATATCCAAGTACAAAGGATAGCCAATAAAAACCACTGGGTCAGACTCTATCTCTCCTTACCTCCTATGCTCTCTCTTCTTTCAGATCTATTGCCTTTCCCCAGGATTTGAGGCTAAGCTTTGCAATATATTGAATGCTAAATGGGGAAAAAACAAAAACAAAACCAAAAAACCTTGTTTAAACAGAAGCACAGAATTTCAGAGTTGGAAAGTTAATTAGAGTCCCTCCAGTACAATCACTGGCTGACTGAAAAATCCTTTCCATCTCATACTTGACAAGTGATTATTCAGCCTCTACTTGAAGACACCCAGTTAGTGGAAAAGCACTACCTCCAAAGACAGCCTATCCCTCTTATAGATAATTCTAATTGTTAGAATTTTTTCCCCTTATATGGAGACTGCTTCTCTAAGCCATCTACCCAACGATTCTAATTGCGCCCTCAGGGACTGAGCAGAGCAAATCCAATCTGTATGCCACATTATTGCTCTTCAAATACTTCTTGGCTGTTATGTTTTACCTAAATCGTATAATCTCATTAATCCAGACTTGTAAGACACCACAGAGGCCATGTTGTCTAACCCATTGCTGACAGTCATCTAGTCTTTTCTGGAGTACTTCTAATGAGGGAGAACTCTTCAGGCAGCCCATTTCACTTTTACTTATTTACTTATTTGCTCATTTATTTATTTATTTTTTTATTCATTCATTCATTCATTCATTCATTCATTTATTTATTTGTTTATTCATTCATTTATTTACCTTTTCATTTATTTAGCCATTTATTTATTTATTCATTTATTCATTTATCTATTCATTTATTTATCTATTTATCTATTTGTCTGTCTATTTGTTTATTTATGTACTTATTTATTTGTTTGTTCACTTTATTTGTTTGTTTGTTTATTGTGAGGCAGTTGGAGTTAAGTGACTTGCCCAGAGTCACACAGCTAGTAAGTGTTATGTGTCTGAGACCAGATTTGAATTCAGGTCCTTCTAATGCCAGGGCCCATGCTCTATCCACTGTGCCACCTAGCTGCCCTAGCTCATTCCACTTTTGTAAGCTTTAATTATAAGGAAGGTTTTCCCCTTAGATCAAGCCTATTTTTTTTGCCTATTTTTCATTTTCTACCCATTACTCCTAGTTCTGCCCTCTGGGGTCAGAGTCTGTGGTCAAGGAAGATAAGTTTAATCCTCTGGGTCACAGCCCTTCAATAATTAAAACCTCCAGCTTGATACTATTTGAGGTTCTTTCAACAAGTCCTTGAACAGCACAGAGTTCAGATTCCTTGAGGGTCAGGACTGCTTAATTTTTGTCTTTGTACCACTAGTACTCAGTGTTATACCCAGCACATAGTGAGCACTGAATATCAGATTCCTAAAATCTAGTCGCTGCTCAGATTTTCACAATCTAGCCAATAGCTCACAGACAGATTCCTTAAGAGTCTAGCTAATATGGTGAATCTTCAATAAACCTTGTGTTTGGCTTGGGTCAAATTCTTTTGAGCAGGACCCATGTGTTGTGATTTTGGGATTCCAGCACCCCTAACCTCTAGACCACATCAGCACCAGAACTAAATACAGCAATCCAGATGTGGCTAAGAACAGCAGGATTATTAGCATTAACTTTTCTGGCTTCCAAACTGAAATTAAACTTGCAGTCCACTAAATCTTTCAGATCTTTTTCACAGGATAATTTTCCTCTTTGGGTTTCAGCAGAAATGAGCTTTTGGCAAATCCAGCCTTAGACACTTGACACTTACTGTATGACCCTGGGCAAGTCACTTAACCCCGATTGCCTCACCAGAAAAAACAAAACAAAACAAAACAAATCCATTAATTCTATAAGCCCATGAGAAGCACCATGGAAGACCCTTTTCCCCAAGAAAGTGCCAAACATGAAGAAGGAAGTGGTTGTCCCCCCCAAGACAGAAGCTAAGTCCAAGGCCTTGAAGGCCAAGAAGGCAGTATTGAAGGGTGTTCATAGCCACAAAAAGAAGATCCAAACGCCCCCTACCTTCAGGTGACCCAAGACACTCAGACTTTGATGGCAGCCCAAATACCCTCAGAAAAGTGCCCCTTGGAGGAACAAACTTGACTACTATGCCTTCATTAAGTTTCCCTTGACCACTGAGTCTACTGTGAAGAAGATTGAAGACAACAACACCCTGGTTTTCATTATGGACATCAAGGCCAACAAGCATCAGATCAAGCAGGCAGTAAAGAAGCTCTATGACACTGATGTGGCCAAGGTCAACTCACTGATCCAGCCTGATGGAGAGAAGAAGGCCTACGTCTGATTTGCTCTGGACTATGATGCTTTAGATATTGCCAACAAAATTGAAATCATCTAAACTATGTCCAGCTATCCCACTCCACCTATAATAAAAAAATTTTCCAGTATAAAAACAAACAAACAAACAAACAAAAAACAAAAAGCAAAGAAATAAGCTTTTAGGAATTCAGAAAATAACAAAATTGTGGGATTGTTGCTCACTAATTCGAAATTGACACGTCTAGCCACAGATTGGTTTAGTTGGTGAGGTTTATGGGACGTCCAATACATATCTGCTTCCCTTCACCTTGGTCCTTTCTAGAGAACCTGATCATAAAGCCTTATTTTCAATTTTAATTTTTCTCTTTCTTTTGTCTTTATAGTATCAAAGGAAGGGATCTGGTTGGAATTTCAGTCAATTAATTTAGGTAATTCCAGTGAGACAGCAGGTTTTCCAATATGAATGCATTAATTTTAGCCTGTCCTTTTCTTCCTGTCCTTGAACCCCTCTTTCCTTTTCTCACTGGAGAAAAAAAAACAACAAAAAACCCATTGCACTTAGATAGCTGGATATCATTATATCACAGTCAAATCCAGGTGAAGTATTCAGGGATGGTAGAAGAGTAAATCTAAATCTGGAAGTCATATTAGGAGTCATCTAGTCTAGCCCTCTCTTTCTTGTTGTTGTTCGGTCATTTCAGTTGTGTTCTACACTTCATGACCCTATTTGGGGTTTTCTTGGCAGATACTGGAGTGGTTTTCCATGTCCTTCTCTAGTGTGTAACCATTTTACAGATGAGGAAACTGAGGCAATCAGGGTTAAGTGACTTGCCTTGGGTCATACAGCTAGTAACTGTCTGAGGCCAGATTTGAATTCAGGAGGATGAAGCTTCCTGACTCCAGAACTCTACCCATTTTGCCACCTAGTTGCCTCTTAGTTTACATGTGAGTATACTGAGGCCCAGATGAATGAAATGAGTTGTCCAAGGTCACACAGTGTGATTGAAGGAAATCCAGGTCTAGAGTCCAGGTCTCTTGGTCTCCTGACTCCCATCCTAATCCTTCTAATTGCTTACCCCTATTCTCTATGTCTCTCTCTATCTCTCTCTCTGTCTCACTCTCTCTCTCTGTCTCTCTCTGTCTCCCCTCTCATATTTATAGCAATTTATTACTTTATTTCTGAATATACCACCCCCTCTACCATCCCCAATAAGGCAGAACCATTTCTTATGTAGTGGTTATAGTGGAGGGGAGAGGGGAAGTTGGTTACCCTAATTAATGTAAACACAGAAAATAAGGGGGAATAACAGAAGTGATGCAGTGATATATGGCAAATTATGTGCAACATGGTATCTATACCATATTATCCATTTATAAAGAATAAAAAAAATTTCTCTGATGAATTGAAAAGGGAGCTTGGCATTAAGCGGACCAAAGATTGGCCACATACCTGGTGGCCTTTAAAAAAAATCTACCTGAACTAGCTGAAGTAGAAGGCTTGAACCCATGAGGGAAACAAGACGGTGGAAGAGCAAGTAGTACAGCTGGATTCTTCCTCACAACAGTCTAAACCAATCTAGAATTAGGCTAGCTATCTTTCTGAAGGTAGCTGACCTTCATTCAGAAAGTAGCAGATCTAGAGAGCCCACCTGATTGATCCACCCAACTCCCCACCACATGGAGAGAAAAAGAGAGTAAAGGGGGGAGGAAGATAGAGAGAGAGGAAGAGAGAGAAGGGATGAAGAAAGAAAGGAAGAAAGAAAGGAAGAAAGAAAGAAAGAAAGAAAGAAAGAAAGAAAGAAAGAAAGAAAGAAAGAAAGAAAAAGAAAGAAAGAAAGAAAGAAAGAAAGAAAGAAAGAAAAAGAAAGAAAGAAAGAAAGAAAAAGAAAGAAAGAAAGAAAGGGAGAAAGAGAAGGAAAAAGAGAGAGGAAAGGAGACAGAGAAAGGGGAGAGGGAGAGAAAGAGAGGGAGAGGGAGAGAGAGAGAGAGAGAGAGAGAGAGAGAGAGAGAGAGAGAGAGAGAGAGAGAGAGAGAGAGAGAGAGATAAGACCAGCTGCAGATGCTGAATAGTTGCCACTCCCTAGGTTAAGTTAAAGAAGCTTGCCTGACCTCCAGGATACCCTCATGTGTTCTATCTTTTAACAGTTCTTTAAATGATCCCAAGCCTACTTTGAAATTTCTGCCTCTGAGCTTTTGCCTGGCTCATCCAAAGCCTCCAATAATATTCTGCTCTGGGTAAAGCAAGTCTGAATTTAGTTAAGTGTGATCCCCAAGGTAATGGGAAAGTAGGTTCTCAGTCTGATTTGACAGTTTGTGAAAATAGAGAGTTACACATTTTATTGAGACATTTTATTGAGAGTCATAAATAGAGTTGCTTACATGCAAAGCAGGCAGGAATTTAGTATAAAATGCCTCAGCTGAAGCTTAGTCTGACCTTGGAGAAAGTCCAATGTAACTCCTGTTACAAAAATTAGATTTTTTTTTCGCGTTGTCTAAATCTTTTTTTTTTCTCAAAGTTAAAGCTTCTCAGGCATTATGAATATGACTTAGCGCTCTCTCATTCCCTTTTGCAGATACCTTCCTATTAATCTATTCAATGGGTTTGGTTAAAGAGTCAAATAAATGACCTAAAGAACCAAAGATTTTGATGGATCAGAAATACCATAGGGCTGATGGTTTCTGATATCCCTGATGGGCTGTCAGAATAAAGAGCCAGCATTACTAATGTGCATTCTCAATATGACTTTGGGGGATTGGGGGCTAGGGGCTGAATGCTAGGACATGAACCTGGCAGGCTTCAACCCCTCTTCTGAGTAGTTGGGCTGGGTTTTGTTTTTCCTGCAATGTTTCTCTGACACCAAGCCTGTGAGAGTTTGGGGTTATTGGGGCCACCAGCCACTGGTAAAGGGTGCGTAAGCATGTGCTCTGGGGCTCTGCCAGCACAGGCCTGGATAATATTTCAGGGCACAAAGCCCAAGTCCAGATGACAGATCAAAGTCTTGAGTATGGGGTTTGGGTGGATATCAAACAACACTATACTACTAGGAAATTCAACCTTGGGAAAAAGATAATACATTCGGGGTTCTAGATTTGGAGTATCTATAAATGTCTCAAACTTAAAAGGTCTTCTAAATGCAGGTGAACAAGTCTTTTTGTTATTTTTTTTTTGCTTTACAAATAAAAAGTTTTAAAATCAATCAATTAATCAATAATCATTTATTAAATATATACTATATTCAATGTACTATATTCCGGTTCCTGTGCTAGATACTTGGGATAGGAAGAGAAAAAAGGCAACAGCTATTTCCCTCAGAAAGCTAACATTCCATCAGGGTAAATAACGTGTACACATATTTGTTGTTGTGGTTCACTTGTTCAGTGTTCAACTCTATGCACTGTTCGTGGAGTTTTCTTGGCAAAAATACTAGAGTGGTTTTCTGTTTCCTTTTCAGTGTGTCCCCATTGTACTGATGAGGAACTGAGGCAAAAAGGAGTTAAATGACTTGCCCACGGTCACACAGCTGTTAAATGTCTGAGGCCAGATTTGAATTCACATCTTTCTGACTCCAGGGCTGGTGCTCTATCCATTGTACCACATACAAAATAAAAAATATACACATACACATACAAAAATATAAAATATATCCAAAGTAGATAAAAGTTTTTTTTTTTTCCCTCATGGGGGGAGGCAGGCACTACTGAGTGTAAGGATCAGAAAAGGCTTTACGTAGGAAGTTAAACTCTGAAGGAAAGTAGGGACCCCATAAGGGGTGGCGATTAGGAGGGAGGGCAATCCAGGCATGGGGAAGAGCCTATGCAAAGCTGTTGAGAAGGGAGATAGATTGTCGTGTGTGAGAAACAGCAAGGTGACTAGTTTTGCTGGCTCAAAGGGTTTGTGAAGAGCATTGTATCACAAGTCTGGAAAGGTAGCTTTGGAGCCAGATTGTGAAATACTTTAAATGCTAAACAAAGGAGTTTGTATTTTATCCCCAAGGCAATAGATCTACACTGGAGCCTTTTAAAGCAGTGAACATATTCAAAGCTGTGCTCTAGGAGTATCACTTAGGTGGTTGGGTGGGGGATTGATGGACTGGGTGAGAAATTAAAGGCCGGGACACCAGTGGGAGTTAGTGGAGACCTGAATGAGGGTGGATGGCTATGTGAGTGGAGAGAAGGGCATGCATGAAAAAAAACACATTTAATTTATTAAAAATTCAAATGGATCTGTGATCTCATTAACATCTGTGTCCCCACCAGTAGTTCAGATGGTAAATAATCCATGCCTGCCTATCCCTTGTGACTCTTATCCATGTCTTCCTGTAAGTCTACTGCAGGGTCTAACCCAACATTCTGGGTACCTTCCTCAATTTCTTATTAGCTACACAGTGGTTAGAGGCAGCAAGGTGGTGCAGTAGATAGAGTGCTGGGTCTGAAGTCAAGAAGACAGCCTCAGACACTTAGCTTGGTGACCCTGGGCAAGTCGCTTAACCCTATTTGCCTCAGTTTTCTCATCTTTAAAATGAGGTGGAGAAGGAAATGGCAAACCACTGAAGTATCTTTGCCAAGAAACCCTACATGCAGCCATGAAGAGTTGAACATGACTCAAAAATAACTGAACACATACAATGCTCATCCTTCACTCCTATTAAGTATGTAACCAGCCCATCTTCTTTTTTTAAGGTTCATTTCTTTGACGACATCCTTGATGCTGCTACTCCATAATTCTTTCTTTTTTTTTCTGTTTTGTTCGTAATGTGTTATTTCCTACAGTAACCCAGCATGTTCCTCTCTATTTCCCTCATTGGCCCATCAAAATTGTCACATTTGGACAGTGACATTTCATCAATATATTTTTTCATTTACTTATTTGTTTTATTATTATTACTAACTCAGGGACTATATTTTTGGAGAATATAATTTCCCCCTTGGTTATCATCTGAATACTTCCTCTCTTGGATTCACTATGCATTTGAAGATCTATTTTGTGAATATTTGCTCAGCTTCTATTCATATTAGAGTCTAAAGTTGAGTCTCTCTCTTTAATGCAGGGAGCATAGGTCTTCCATGAGATCTCATTCTGGTAATCTTGAAAAGATAGGTGTGTAAAACTATTTTAGGTTCATCCATTTCCATCAAAGAAAGATAACAATGATTTTGTAATATTTTTTAGCTGAGTCTCACTCTTTGTGAATAATGTGGCTTAGTTTTGGAAAATGATGCTTATAGATTCCTAGATTCCTGGAGTTGGAAGAGGCATTAGAGCTTAGTCAACCCAACCTCATACCCAGGCCAGGAATCTCTTGTGCATTAGCCTTGACTAATAGGATCATTCAGCTTTTGTTTTAATAGTTACAGTGCTGGAGAACTCACTATCACAAAAAGTAGTCTAAATTTGTTGGATAGTTCTAATCATTAGAAATGCTCATACACTTTACCCCAATCCTAACCCCATGACAATTCCTTTCTTTTAAGAATGCCGGATGGATTTCCGGTGCCAAGATGGTGACATAAGGAAGGAATCTTCTGAAGCCCTCCCAAATACCTCTCCAAACAACTACAAAACTACCTCAGAACTGATCTAGGAGCAGGGAAGCAGCTTACCATCATGGCAGGAAAGGTCTGTCTCACTGGGGTGGGAGGGGAGTGAGGAGCACTGGCAGCAGCCAGCCTCACAGATATGGGCTTGCAGCAAGGCTCCAAGCTTGGGGCAATCCACCAGCAAGGCCCTGCCCTCCTGCAAACCAGCAGCCACCTAGGCAAGTGAGCAGTATGTGCAAGGTCTCATCCCAGCAACCCCACCCCCAGCACAAGCCACAGCCAGGCCTTGACCCCACTGCTGACCTGTAGTGAAGCCCTGCCTCAGGGCTGGCCAACAACGAGACTCTACCCCTGGAGTCTGCCAGCAGTAAGACCCTGTTTCCTTAGCAACCCAGAACCAAGTCCCGCCGTGGCGCAGACCAATAACAAAATTCCTCCTCCAGGACTGGCCACCAGAAAGACTCTGTTACTATAGCAACCCAACAGCAAGGCCCCACCCCTGGAACAGGCCAGCAGCTGAACCTTACACCCAGGGGAAGCCAATGGGGAGGCCCCACCCCCAATACAAACCAGAAAGGAAGGCTACTGTCCAGCGAGCAAGCAGCTAAGCCCTGAATCCCAGTGTAAACCAGCAGTAAGACCCAGAGCCCCAGCACAAAAAACTTGGGACAGTGCAGGACCAGAGTCCAACTCTCATACAAAAAACATCATCACAAAAAAAGGCAGAAAAAAATGAGCAAACAACAACAACAACAACAACAACAACAACAACAACAAAGAGCTTGACTATAGACAGTTACTATGGTGATAGGAAAGGTCAAGGCAGAAACTTAGAAGGAGACAATAGTGTCAAAATGGCTACATGTGAAGCCTCAATGAAAAATGTAACTTGGTCTCAGACCGACAATGAATTCCTGGAAGAACTCAAAAAGGATTTTAAAAAGCAAATTAGAAGAAGTTGAAGAAAAAACTGGGAAAAGAAATGAGAGTAATACAAGAGAATCATGAAAAAAAATCAATAGTATGGGAAAAGATGTGCAAAAATTTACTGAGGAAAATAACTCCCTAAAAAATAGAATTGGCCAAATGGAAAAGGAAGTACAAAAGCTCACTGAAGAAAATAATAACTTAGAAATTAGAATTGAACAAGTGGAAACTAATGACTATGAGATGTCAAGTCACAGTAACACAAAATCAAAAAAGTGAAAAAAAGAAAAGAAATTTCTTGTTGGAAAAACAACTGACCTAGAAAAACGATCAAGGAGAGATAATATAAGAATTATTGGACTGCCTGAAAGCCATGATTAAAAAATGCCTGGACAACATATTTCAAGAAATTATAAAAGAAAACTGTGTTGATATATAAGAACAAGAGAGAAAAATAGACATTAAAAGAAACCACTGATCACTGCCTGAAAGAGATTCCAAGCAAAAAACTCCCAGCAACATCATAGCCAAATTTCTGAGCTCACAGATCAAGGAGAAAATATTGCAAGCAGCCAAAAAGAAACAATTCAAAGTCAGGATTACATAGGATTTAGCAGCTTCCACATTAAAGAACAAGAGTGCTTGGAATATGATATGCCAGAAGGCAAAGGAGTTGAGATTACAACCAAGAATCACTTACCCAGCAAAAGTGAATATACTCTTTCAGGGAAAAAAATGGATATTTAACAAAATAGAGGACTTTCAAGCATTTCTAATTAAAAAACCAAAGCTGAATAAAAAATTGATTTTCAAATACAAGATTCAAGGGAAACATAAAAAGGTAAAAAAGAAATAAGAGAGAGAAAATGTAAGAAATTCAAAAAGATTAAACTGTTTATATTTCTATATTACAAGATAATATTTGTAACTCTTAACAATTTTATTACCGTAAGAGCAATTAGAAGGAGCATATGTAGATAGTGGGTGTGGATAGAAGGTGACTTCAATGGGATGATAACCCAAAAAAACAAAATAAAGGATTGAGAAAGAAAATTGCACTGGAAAAATGGGTTGGGGGAGAGATTGAATGGGGCAAATTATTTCACATAAAAGTAGCATGAAAAAGCTATTACAATGGAGGGAAAAATTGAGGGGTGGCAAGGAAAGCTTAAACCTCACTCATCAAAATTGACTCAAGGAAGGCATAACATATACACTCAGTAGGCTATAGAATCTATCAAACCCTATAAGGAAGAAAAAAGGGACAGAGATAATAGAAGGGTGGGGGAGTGACTGATAAAAGGGAGGTCATATTGGGGGACACAGCGATGAGAAGTAAAACACTTGTGAGGAGAGACAGGGTGGAGGGTAAGAAAGAGATAAACAAGTGAAAATAGCATGGAGGGAAATAACACAGTTAGTTATCATAAGTATAAATATGAATGGGATAAACTCACCCATAAAATGGAAGTGGATGGCAGAATGGATTAAAAATCAGAATCTTATAATATTTTGTTAACAAGAAACACATTTGAAGCAGAGAGATACACACAAGGTGAAGGTAAAGGGCTGAAGCAGAATCTACTATGCTTCAGCTGAAGGAAAGAAAGCAGGGGGAGCAATCATGATCTCAGACAAAGTGAAAGCAAAAATAGATCTAATTAAAAGAGATAAAGAAGGTACCATAAGCTGATAGGTACCATAGATAATGCAGTCATATCAATACTAAACATATATGCACCAAATGGTATAGCATCTAAATTTTTGAAGAAGTTGAATAAGTTTCGGGAGGAAATAGATAATAAAACTATACTAGTGGGGGCTATAAATTTTCCCGTTTCAGAACTAGATAAATCTAACCAAAAAATAAATAAGAAAGAAGTTAAGGAGGTGAATAAAATTCTGAAAAAGTTAGATATGATAGATTTCTAGGGAAAATTGAATGGGCGTGGAAAGGAATATACCCTTTTCTCTGCAATACATGGCACCTACCCAAAAATTGAGCATGTATTAGGACACCCAACCAAATGCAGGAAAGCAAAAATAGTAAACACATCCATTTCAGATCATAATGCAATAAAATAACATTTAATAATGAACAATAGAAAGAGAAAAAAATGGAAATTAAATAATCTAATCCTAAAAAAAGTGGGGTCAAAGAACAAATCATAGAAACAGTGGATAATTGCATTAAGAGAAATGACAACAATGAGACAATGTACCAAATTTTTTTGGACACAGCCAAGGTGGTACTTAGGGGAAAATTTATATGTCTAATTTTTTACATCAATAAAATAGAGAAAAAAAACCAGATCAATAAATTGGGCATGCAACTAAAAAAAACTAAAAAAGAATAAGTTAAAAATTGTCAATTAAATACCAAATTGAAAGTCCTGAAAATCAAAAAAGAGCTTAATAAAATTTAAACTAAGAAAACCATTGAACTAATTAATAAAACCAGAAGTTAGTTTTATGAAAAACCAATAAAACAGATAAAACATTGGTTAATTTGATTTTTTTAAAAAAAGGAAGCCAAAACCCAAATTACTAGTATCAAAAATGAAAGGGGTGAATTCACCACTAATGAAGAGGAAATTAAGACAATTGTTTAGGAGCTATTTTGCTCAATTATATGCCAATAAATTCAACAATCTAAATTAAATGGATGGATATCTACAAAAATACAAACTACCCAGATTAACAGAAGAAAAAAAATAAATAACCCAATCTTAGAAAAGGAAATTGAACACACCATCAATGAATTACCTAAGGAAAAATCCCCAGGACTAGATGCATTCACAAGTGAATTCTATCAAACATCTAAAGAACAATTAATCCCAATAACATATAAACTATTTGGAAAAGTAAGCAAAGAAAGAGTCCTACCAAATTCCTTTTATGACACAAATGCAGTGTTGTTACCCAAACCTGGAAGAGCCAAAACAGAGAAAGAAAATTACAGACTAATTTCCCTAATGAATATTAATTCAAAAATTTTAGATAAAATAGTAGCAAAGAATCATATACTATGACCAGGTGGGATTTCTGTCAGGCATGCAGGGCTGGTTCAATATTAGGAAAACTATTAGCATAATTGACCATATCAACAATAAAACCAACAAAAATCGTATGATTATCACAATAGATTCAGAAAAAGCCTTTGACAAAATACAAATTCCTATTAAAAACACTAAAGAACACAGGAATAAATGGAGTTCACCTTAAAATGATAAGTAATATTTATCTAAAACCATCAGCAAGTGTTATCTATAATGGGAATATGCTAGAAGTCTTCTT
This sequence comes from Phascolarctos cinereus, assembly GCF_003287225.1. Taxonomy (NCBI): domain Eukaryota; kingdom Metazoa; phylum Chordata; class Mammalia; order Diprotodontia; family Phascolarctidae; genus Phascolarctos; species Phascolarctos cinereus. Next base: position 184,489,186 of record NW_027555958.1, read on the forward strand.
AATACAATCAGGGATGAAGCAAGAATGCCTATTATCACCTCTGTTATTTAATATTGTACTAGAAATGTTAGCTGTAACAATGAGAAAAGAAAAAGAAATTAAAGGAATTAGAATAGCCAATGAGGAAACAAAATTATCACTCTGCAGATGACATAATGTTCTACTTAGAAAATCCTAGAGAATCAACTAAAAAACTACTTGAAATCATTAACAACTTTAGGAAAGTTGCAGGATAGAAAATGAACCCACATAAATCATCAGCATTTTTATATATTACCAACTAAATCTAGCAGCAAGAGATAGAGAGACATTCTATTTAAAATAACTGGAGACAACATAAAATACTTGGGAGTTTACCTGCCAAGACAAACCCAAGAACTATATGAACACAACTATAAAACACTTTTCACACAAATAAAATCAGATCTAAACAATTGGAAAAATGTTAATTGCTCATGAGTAGGCCTAGACGACATAATTAAAATGACAATTCTATATAAATTAATCTATTTATTCAGTGCCATACCAATCAAACTATCAAAAAATTGTTTCATAGAGCTAGAAAAAAAAATAACAAAATTCACCTGGAAGAACACAAGCTCAAGGATATCAGAGAAAAAAATGTGAAAGAAGGTGGTCAAGGTATACCAGATCCCAAACTATATTATAAAGTGATAATTATCAAAACTCTAGTACTGGCTAAGATATTTCTTAGCCACTCTATTGAGTGGTGGATCAGTAGAATAGATTAGGTACAACTTACATTATAGTAAAAGACCATAGTAATCTAGAATATGATAAACCCAAAGATCCACACTTTTGAACAAAAACTCATTATTTGACAAAAACTAAAAACAGTATGGCAGAAACTAGGTATAGACCAACATCTTACACCACATTCCAAGATAAGGTCAAAATGGTACATGATTTAGACATAAAGGGTGAGACCATAAGCAAATTATGAGAGCATAGAATAGTTTATCTGTCAGATTTATGGATAAGGGAAGAATTTAGGACCAAGAACAATATAGAGAGCATTAAAAAATGTAAAATACATAATTCTGATTATATAAAATTAAAAAGTTTTTGCACAAACAAAGCCAATGCAACCAAGATTAGAAGGGAAGCAGAAAGCTGGGAAACAATTTTTAAAGCCAGTGTCTCTGATAAAGGCCTCATTTCTAAAATATATAGAGAACTGAGTCAAATTTATAAGAATACAAACCATTCCCCAATTGAGAAATGGTCAAAGGATATAAATGGGTAGCTTTCAGACAAAGAAATCGAAGCTATCTATAGTCATATAAAAATGCTCTACATCACTATTGATCAGAGAAGTGCAAATTAAAACAACTCTGAGATACCACCTCACATCTATCAGAGTGGCTAATATAACAAAAAAAGGAAAATGTAGGATGTTGGATGGGATGTGGGAAAACTGGGACACTAATGCACTGTTGGTGGAGTTGTGAAATGATCCAACCATTTTGGAGAGCAATTTGAAACTATGCTCAAAGGGCTATAAATCTGGGTATACATTTGATATAGCAATATCACTGCTAGGTCCATATCCACCCAAAAAGCAAAAAGAACCTATTTGTACAGAAATGTTTATAGCAGCTATTTTTGTGGTGGCTAAGAATTGTAAATCAAAGGGATGCTCATCAATTAGGGAATGGCTAAACAAGCCGTGGTATATGATTGTAATGGTATATGATTGTAATGTGTTATAAGAAATGACAAACAAGATGATTTCAGAAAAACCTGGAAAGACTTACATGAACTAATGCATAGTGAAGTGAACAAAGCCAGGAGAACATTGTGCACAGTAACAACAATATTGTATGATGAAGAATTGTGAATGACTTAGCTATTCTCAGCAACGCAATGATCCAAGACAATTCCAAAGGACTAATGATGAAGCATACTATCCACCTCCAGAGAAAGAACTGATATTGCTTGAATAAAGACTGAACAAACTCTTTTTCACTTCTTCATTTTCTTCCTTCTATTTGAGTCTTCTTGTACAAAAAGACTAATATGGAAATGTATTACATACACATGTATACACATGTATAACCTTTATCTGATTGCTTACTATCTCAAGGAGTGGGGAGAGGTGGAAGAAAGTGACAGAATTTGGAACTCAAAACTTTAAATAAAAATATTAAAAAATTGGGAAAACAAAAGAATGCCAGACAATAGGGATCCATATGAACATCCCATGACCTCTCTTGTCTTGTGGGCAAACACATGGCTCTCCCCAGTTCCTCTTCCTTCATATCTTGTAGGCTGGTGATAATGTTAATGTTCCCCATGTATGGTAAAGCCTTTCCCCAATTCACCTTGATCTGGCAATGACCCACTTGAAAGCTGTGAAGTTCTCTCTTATTTTCTTACGTATATGGTGGCTACAATTTCCTCAACTATATTCTAGTCTTTTTAATTTGATTATCATTCTCCTTAATAAAAAAAAAAGGCACTCAGTCAACAAACATTTATTAGAAACTTACTACATGCCAAAAAGACAATACTTAATCTCAAGAAGTTCATAGTTCAGTGGGTTCAAATGATATAATAAATGTAAAGGGCTTTCTGAGCATGGAAAAATATACAAACCAGTGTGCAAAAGTAGACAGTCCTTGCTCTCAAGGAGTTGATATTCTTCATAAAGGGAATAATGGCAAAATCGGTTTGATCATGGCTCCAGACATGGTGATCAGGGTTGGGGAGGTAGGGGAGGCTGCTGTCAAGGTGGTTAAGATGGTTAGGAATAGGGAGTAAAATGAAGCATAGTTGGGATCTGCCTGAAATGAAACTGTCAACAATCAAGACAGCAGGGCTCCAAGATGAAAATTCTGGAGATGAAAGGATTAAAACCTATAGGGATGGAAAAATTGAGGCCCAAGGAGGATATCTGACTTGCCCAAGGTCACACAGGGATTGAGTATGAGATATAGAATTCAAACCCAGGTCCTCTGTTTAATGTATTTTATTTTTAATTCACAGAAAAAAATAAGCATTTCCATAACACAGTACAATAAAAAAGATGATAACGCATGAAACTGCAGATCTACCATGTACAACTTGCTATTCCTTCCAAATAAACAACAATGTTATTGTGTAAATTTCTTTTTCTTTTTTTTCTCACTAGAGAAGGCTACCTAGAGATGGCTACCATTAGAAACAAATAGATATATATTATATTATTCTATACATAATTATTTAAATTATTCTATGCATACTTCTATTTATCAGTTCTTTATATTCAGATAGCATCTTTCTTCATATATCCTTTATTTTTTATTTTGTGTATTTGTAATAGTCAAAATGACTTAGTTGCTCAAAATCATTCTTAAACAATATTGTTGTTGCTGTGTATGTTTTCTTGGTTCTGCTTACTTCATTTTTCATTATTTTGTGCAAGTTTTTCCATGCCTTTCTAAGATCATTGAGCTCATCATCTGTTATAGCACAGTAGTATTTCATCACAACCATACACCACCACTTGTTCAACCATTCCCCAGTTGATGGGGATCCCTGTAATTTTCAGTTCTTTGCCACCCTAAAGAGAGCTACTATAAACATCCCATTCAAATTTAAAGTTATAATTACTATTTGTGAATTTCCATGCACCTCATTTTTACTCATTATTTTCTCTCAGCCTGTCTTTTTACCCTATCCCTGTTACCTTATCTTCTCCCTCCATCCTCCCACCTTCCACTTTATCCACACCTACAAGAGTCCCCCCACCCCCAATTTCAATCCACACACCCCTCCAAAAGTCTCCCATACTCTCCCCTCACCTTCTCAAATTCTAATCCACACCCCCCCCTCTAAAAAGTCTCTTCCCCACCTATCCTCCAGTTTTCTTACCTCTCTACATGTTCAGATGACTTCTATACCCTTCCAGATGTACACGTTTCCTCTTTGTCAACACAGATGAGAGTAAGGTTCCAACATTATCAGCTCTCCACCTCTTTCTGCTTCCTCTGTATTAGTTATTCTTTACACAAATTGCTCCCTTTTACCTTTTCTTATCCAATTTTGTTTTTTAGAATCACTCCATCATACACAACTCAGCCCCAACCTTTCTTTCAAGCTACCTTAGTAATGAAAACAGTTTTAAGAATACTGATAACATTTTCATATATGTAATAAGTAAACAGTTTAACCTTAATGAACGTTTTATAATTAATCTTTAATGTTTTCTTTATATTTCTTCTGGACATTTTGTATCAAATTTTCCATTGAGCTCTGGTCTTTTTGTTACAAAGACCTGAAAGTTTTTCAGCTTGTCAATAATCAGTGTCTTTTCATTCAGGATTATACTCAACTTTGCTGGCCAAAATGCATTTTGGAAAGAACTACAGAAAGAGAAAGTCTAAAAAACTCAGTGAAACAGAACAGGTCTCAGCCAATTATAAGTAGACACTAATTTTTATAATCGCCTATTAGAATACAGTGAAAAGAGAATTTGATTTTAAAAAATCCTGAAATAATCTGTCTTTCTGACTCAGCATGAATGAAGTAATTCTGAGAGCGCTAAGTATTGCTTGGATCTTTACAAGGATGTGAAGGATAATGAAAAGGATTTAAGAGCTTTCAAACTCTACCTAAAATTAAAAGAATTATTTTGTGTAGCAAAGATTGAAGGATTATTCAATAAGGTAATATAAATAAATGAAAAATTATTATATAGAAGATGTGATCATGTTATTTCAGAAAAGATAGAACAAGAGAAAAGGGACTTTGATACTCATGGCTAAAGCAAGCCTATACATAAGTTAAAGAAATACATCAATTTTTAATTCAACTCAATAAACATTTATTTTTTAAATTTTATTGATTTGTTTTGATTTATCAATAATCACTTCCATATGCTCTTGAGTTTAAAATTTTTCTCCCCCTTCCTCCCCACCACGCTCCCCAAGATGGCACACAATCTGATGTAAGCTATACATTTACATTCCTAGTAAACATATTTTTACATTAGTGGTGTTGTAAGTAAAAATTAAAACCAATAGGAGGAACCATCAGAAAGAGGAAACAAAACTCAACAGATCGGGAAAAAAAATAGCAGTTCAACTTCCATAGTTCTTTCTTTGGATGTGGATAGCATTTTCCACCATAAGGCCTTTGGAGTTACCTTAGATCCTTGTATTGCTGGGGAGGGTTAAGTTTATCAGTAGTAGTCATCGCACAATGTGGCTGTTATTGTGTACAATGTTCTCTTGGTTCTGCTCATTTCACTCAGCATCAGACCGTACAAGTCTTTCCAGGTTTTTCTGAAGTCAGCCTGTTCATCATTTCTTATAGCACAATAGTATTTCATTATATTCATATACCACAACTTGCTCAGCCATTCCCCAGTTGATGGGCATCCTCTCAATTTCCAATTCTTTGCCACCACAAAAAGAGCTGCTATGAATATTTTTATACATGTGGATCCTTTTCACATTTGTATGATCTCTTTGGGATATAGCCCTAGAAGTGCTAGTGCTGGGTCAAAGGGTATGCACATTTTTATAGCCCTTTGGACATAGTTCCAAATTGTCAATAAACATTTATTAAGTGCCTTCTATGTGCAGGTTCTATGCTGAGGGCTGAAGATACAAATAAAAGGACAGCCCACTTCCTTAAGGAACTTGCAATTTAATGGGGAAGACAACATACCAGGAAGGAAATGGGGAAACCAGGGTGGGGAGATCTTGTTCCATGGAATTTAGGCCAAGCAGAGTTGTAGGTGAAGTTTTCCTGCTCTTTGAAATTTTTATTTGCCCTTCCCAGACTAGTTTATTTAGTAACACGGAAACAAAAGCTCTTGAAGGAAGAGATTTTGGATGTCATGTAGTTTAATTCTCTCATTTTACAGATGAGAAATTAAGTCCTAGAAGTGGCAAGTACAGTTGCGAAGTGAGGTAGTGGAACAGTGAGAGTACTAAAGCTCAGCTCTCCTGATACCTAATCTAATATATTGTCAAATGATTCTATTTAGTAACTTGTGTGTAGAATTCTGTACAAAAGAAAGTGAAATGAGGTGCAGAAGGGGGCACAAAGAGATGGAGCATTGATGTTACTACCTTATTAAGTTTTAAGGGAATAGAGGCTAGACCTTAGCACAGTGCCTGGCATATAGTAGATGCTTAATAAATGTGTATTAATTGATGGATATTATTGATATAGGGAATCCCCAGATGAAAAAAACTCCCTACATCAAATCAATTCAGCAACTTACAGTCTTAGAGAGTTGACTAGAGCTCTAGAAGGTTAACCAATTTGTCCAGGGTTTCGTAGCCTCTATCTATGTCTATTTCTATGCCTATGCCTATGCCCATGCCTATGTCCATGTCCATGTCCATATCCATGTCCATGTCTATGTCTATATCTATACTTATCTATCTTTCTCAAAGGCAGAACTTGAACTCAGATCTATCTAGCTCCAAGGCTAATTCTGTATCCACTCCACACATTCGCTTTCATTAACTTCTCTGTCTCTCTATCTATCTTTTATATATACCACAATGTATTTTATATATTTATTTATATATATTTATATATATTTTATACATTTCTTTTTAAAAACTGTTTATAACAGTGCTCAATTTCTTACACAATCCTCTCCACTGTTTTTCTTTATATGTTGAAGTGCTCATATTTTTTGGTGATTGTTGAAGTTATAATGAAAATAAAATTGAAAAAAATATATTACAGTGTTCTGGGTAGGAAACAAAAACCTGATTTTCCTTCATCAGCAGACTCATACTTACTTCAAAAATTGAAGGGCCAGAGGAGGGAATTAGATTTTTAATTTTTATTAAAGGTTGTTCTTGCTGACACTTGGTTTCTTTGAGGCTCAGTCTATTTTTTCTTGGGTTAGATCTATGCTGGTTTGCATGGTTGGGTTATAATTTTCTGGCTTCTAGACATGAAGAAGTTAGTGACAGGCCATAGAATATCTTTTGTGTACCTATAGGAATATGATAAGCACTCAACTGTTTTGGATGGTTTAGATATAGTCCTTGGAGACAAGAATATGGACTGAGTGGCTAATTTCTTGCACTCCCTTCCATGAAGAGTCATGAAGATAAAAGGTAGAGAGTCAGGATGGACAGGTGCAAATAGCTGCAAATAATGCAGATATTCTGATTTTGGGAGTTTTGCCTACCCACTGACCCTTGCTGGATTCACATGTAATTAATAAATTCCTGATCTTTGAATCAGTTTTGGTCCCAACTTCCAGAATAGTGGATGTATTGATTTTATTACCTACCTACCCCTTTCCCCACTATTTTAGTTTATTTTTCTGTTTTTTTTTTGTTGTTTGTTTCACATTGTTCCTCAGCAGAGCTTCAGCTGTAGAAGAAAAAGTTCTGAATCAAGACATCATCCCATCCTCTATCATCTGAAGACAACATGCTCAGTCTTTCCTCCTCCACCCCTAAGATCCGTTGTCATCTGAAATCTTATGTAATTCTGTGTGGTTGTAGTCCATTTTTCTTTTTCCTTAAAGATGTGATCGTTCAAAGGAGGATGACTTTTTCCAGGATAAAGCCAGAAACTTTGAAAAGATTTCCAAATGAGAGAGAGAGAGACAGAGAGAGAGAGAGAGAGAGAGAGAGAGAGAGAGAGAGAGAGAGAGAGAGAGAGAGAGAGAGAGAGAGAGAGAGAAACAGGGACAGGGACAGGGACAGAGACAGAGACACAGAGAGCTGGTCAGTTCAATACTATCAATGCATAATCCTGATTTGTTATTACCTTACCAGCACTGGAGGATCAATCTCTCTTAAATATAGATACTTTCTTGTCCAAATTTCATGCACAACTACCTTTGTCTTCTTAAATTTGTTTGAAAAAAAATTTAATAATCCACAGAGAAAACCCCATTCTCTGTCAGTCACTTATTTTCCATTACATCTTTCTGATACTTTTGACATCTATCCCCACTGTATCTTTTCCCAGTGGGTTTCTCTAAAAGTCACATCATATGGGTGGAGTTCAATTCCCTTGGGAGCTCTGAAGGAGGGAACTACTTTCAGAGGGCAGTGGCCTCATGTAACCATGCTGATAGCAAGAGGGAGGCTGGGTATAATTATGGTGGACCAGGAGACACAAGCTGTCTCTTGTGGAAGAGCCATGGCCATCACTTACAAATGGCATGTCTCCAGATACAAAACAAGCCTCTAGCTAAAAGGGAAGTGCTTTGTGATAGTCACACTGACATAGCAATTTGAGGGTCTAGATGGTTATGATGGTACAAGGCATCTTCCCATTCTAAGCCTCCAATTTTCATCTTGCCTAGAAATGATGATTCCATTAAATAGGATCACAGATTTAGAGCTGGAAGAGACCTCTGAAGATATCTAGTCAAACCACCTTACTTTGAAGATGAGGAAACTGAGGCTCAGAGAGGCTAAGTGAGCAGAGAAGTTTGCTATCCAATGGCATAGCTATTCGGACACAAATCAAAACTTAAATGGAGTGTCATAAGCTTCTCTATACATGCGTGTAGGCTCTCAGAAAATATTATTTATGGGCCCAATAAGGATATGATAGTCCATAGTGACTTGAACATAAAAGGCATTTAGTAATATTTGTTGAATTAAATTCTTGAATTGACAAGGTCTTTGGCTACTCAGAACTCCTTAGAGCCAGCGTATAGGGTAGAAAATGCATTTATTTCTGTACTTACCTATTTATGAATAGAATTATATCTTTTTAGAGTTCTAAGATTTAGTCAATATAAAGAAGGCCACAGTATCCAATCAAAGTGAGTCTAGAGAATTTGGATGGGGCAACTAGGTGGATAGAGCACCGGCCCTGAAGTCAGGAAGACCTGTTCAAATCCTGCCTCAGACCAGTCAGACCAAACAGACTAGCTGTGTGACCCTGGGCAAGTCACTTAACCCCAATTGCCTAAAAAAAAAAGAGAGAGAGAATTTTGAGATAAAGTTAGAAGATGTCACCCTTTAAAAGAGAAGCTATTTATTAGATGAGATTAGTCAGTCTCTAATGGAGTTCATTTGAAGAAAAATTTTGTGAAAATATTGCTAAGAAGATTAGGAGAATACCTAAATGTCATTAATTCAAAATAATTTGCTTAGTTCATCAACCATTCATTATAGGCCTGCTAGTTGTAAGGTACAATGCTAGGTAGTGGGTTTACAGAGAAACATCAGATAAGTTGCACTCATGGAGCTCACAGTCAGATGAGGGGAGGGGGAGGAAACTGTAAGGTACTCAAGCAATTGTGACCTAAGGGACAATGCTTCAAGCTCAGAGGAGAAATCTATGCAAAGCCTTCCCTTCCCCTTCCCTCATACTTTCCCCCAGCAGGTATGTTTTTAGGGCCTCAATTACTCATTGTGTTCAGTTGTTTCATTCATGTCTGACTCTTCATGACCCCATTTGGGGTTTTCCTGGCAAAGATGCTGTAGTGGTTTACCATGTTCTGCTTCAGCTCATTTTACAGATGAGGAACTGAGGCAAACAGGGTTGTTACTTGCCCAAGGTCACACAGCTAGAAGGTGTCAAGGCTGGATTTGAACTCAGGTCTTCCTGACTCCAGAATGGGCACTCTATCCACTGTGCCACTTAGTTGCTCCTGCAGCTGTCAACTAAGATACAGAGGAGATTGCAATTTGTATCAATCATTGCAATTTGCATTGCATAGTGGGGAGGTGTACACTCAACAGCATGGGGGATTTTTGAAATACTGATGTCCCAAATAAGATAAACTAGGAATTAGAGAACCTGAACATGTTAATGAAAACAGTTCAGTGATTTGCATAGATTCTAGAAAAGAGAACAAAAGCATTTGCCAGTATATAATGAGCAATGTTGGGGGTGGGGGGAGACAGAAACAGAGACAGAGCTAGAGAGACATACTATCTACTGGATTTGACGCCTATGTTCCCTAGATCAAAATCACGTAAGAACAAAATGAAGGATGTATTTTCCCTTCTTCTTCTGTCTTCTACTAGAGTTGTATTGAGGATGCTCTCAGTGAGCCTATAGACATTGAGCTGATAAGTTTTTATTCATCTACAAAAAGCAGTTATTTTATTTACCTATGTAGTAGTCCATATAACATTAAACATAAAAGAATAATGCAAGGATAGTGACTTGTCCAAGGACTACTTCTACCTGAACGCCATCAAAATTAATGAAAATGAGAAAGGAAGAATAAGAATTCTTAAGAAATAAGAACTCAGGATATCAACATGTTCCAGAACTGCTGAAAAAAAAGACGAGAAAAATGCATTATAATGATAATAATCTAACATTTATGCTCTTCTTTAATGTTTACAAAGCACGTTTCGCACAATGATTTTGTGATAGAGGTAGTTCAAGCATCCCATCTTGCAGATGAGAAAATGAGGCCAAGCAAAATGAAGTGAACTGCTCAAGTTTACATTATTGGTTAGTGTCAGCACCTTGATTAAAACCCAGGATTACTGACTCTCAAATACAGTGTTCACCAAATCAGTTTTAGGAAGATATCTCAAGAGCCATCCTAAAGGTATGTACGGTCTGGGGTAAAATAAATACAGGATGAAATCAGATGAAAATGCCCAACAGCATGACATAGTGGAAAAAAAACACTGGCTCTAGAGTCAGAGGTTGCTGTTTTTCAGTTGTGTCCAACTCATTGTGACCCCATTTTGGGTTTTCTTGGCAAAGATACTGGAGTCAGAGATTTGGGTTCAAATCCCTTCTCTGACATTTACTATCTGTGTGACCTTGGGCAAGTCACTTAACTGCATCAGTTTCTTTATCTTTAAAATGAGAGAGTTGGACTAGTAGACCCTTGAGCTATGATGAAGGAAGGGCAGCAGAAAAAGAAAGAAAAGACAACATAAGCGTATACCACAAAGCTGTTTTATAAATGTGTGGTATGGGGTCACAATGGAGAAAGGTAAAGAGTGGATGGATAGGGAGGGGTGGATTAAAGCAGTTCAACACAAATACTTCCACTCCAGGAAGAACTGGAAAAGACCCGCCCTACTGATGGTGGGTTGGGATTGATGTCTTATGCTGTCATTTAGCTATCTAAAATTGGGTGAATCACTTAATTTCTCTGGGACTTAACTTTCTCATCTGTAGAATAAATTTGTGGAATATCTCCTCTAAGGTTTCTTCTATCTCTAATGTTCTATAATTCTTTAATATTTTGAAGAAAAAAACATGTCGTGTACTTGTGCTGTTGAATTATAAGAAACTGGAGTTAGTTGGTGTGGTATGTGTGTGTGTATGTATATGCACATGTAGGGCAGTGGAAAGAGTGCTGGGCTAGGCATCATAAGACTTGTGAGCCCTAGGGACACAAAGAAAGGCAAAAGATAGTTCCTGCCCTCAAGGAGCTTATAGTCTAATGGGGAGACAATATGCAAACAACTAGGTAGAGACAACATCTATAGAGGATAGATACACAATAATCAACAGATTATATCTAGTGCCAGCACTGACATTAAAAGAGGTCAAGAAAGGATTCTTGTAGAAGTTGGGACTGTAGCTATTACTTGAAGAAATCTGGGGAAGCTAGGAGCAGGAAGAAGGATGGAGAGAATCCCAGATATGGGGCTGTTGTTGTTGTCTGTCCTTCATTTTTGAAGAGGACCAATGACATCATAGGGTTATGTCTTAACTCTTGGGTGAATTAGATTTAAGTGAGTCAGAGTTGCATAACATTGTCAGCCTCGTCCTCTCTTTCAGATTCATCAAAGTCCAGTGCAAGACAAATGTCAAAATGACTGGTGACAGCCTGGTATGCAGTGGATGACCTTGGCATCTTCCATGTCTGACCAAGCACTCCACAGTACCTGCTTCAACTGCCTTCACGGTCACCAGAACAAGTTGTTCTCATCCACCCAGTCGACCAGAGAAAGTTTTCACATGCTTAGGTTAGACATTTCCCTAACTCACTGACAGGTTTGAGGACTGTTGCCCTTAACCTGGTTTAGCCAGCCTATGGAGAAGGTTTTACTAGAGAGTGGCTGCTGTAAATGCTACAGCAACCTTGCTATGTTTCCTCATCTGCAAAACATGGGAATTGAACTAGATGACCTCTAAGGTCCCTTGTTTCTTTACTTTCTGTGACCCCCTTCAGCCCTACTAGCTTCCCCCAGAAAAATATCTCAGCACGAGAGACAGCATAGTATAGTGTGTAGAGGGCTTTTTTTTTGAGTTAGAAAGACCTTTTACACTTACTAGTTTTGCAATCTTGGGCATCTCAGTTAACTCTTCTTAGGGTCAATGTTCTGATTTGTAAAATGACATTGGACCACATGGCCTCTAAGGTCCTTTAGGTTCTAAACCTATAATCCTATGATTTCTTCCACCTGGATGCTGATGCCCAAAATTGCTTTGCTAGAGACATTTTCATTGATAAAAGACTTAAAAGGCTTGTATTCTTGGTGCAGGTAAGTGATTAGCATGAATTTCTCATGTTGTGTAATGACTGACATCAAATTCTTTATGTCATTGATAGAAAATGGTTGAAGTCAGCAAGGGTATTAGGTCTTATTTATTAAGAGAGGGAAGAAGGCACTAAAGGAAATGATACAGAATGAAGAGGCCAGGACCCACTCAATACAATTTTTTCAACTTCACTGATCTGCTTGGGTCTAGGTGGGCCCATGGGAAGCAGAGGAACATTCTAACAGTCACAATTAAAAGGCTGAAGGGCTTTTCTTGACAGCAAAGCCAATTTCTCCCAATGACTCCAAAGCCCCAAAGTCTTTAAAAGCATTACAAAAGCAGTATGCATGGAGGCAGGCACTGTTCAGGCCAAAGAAACAGACTGTATTGTAGAGAAGCTCAGGCCAAGAATGTGGTTTTATGCTCTACGTGGTTCTTTTTAAATGTGCAGTACTTTACTGCCTAGATTTGTTAGAAGAAAAAATAAGATGGGCTCATATAATTAAAATGCAAACCAGAACCATAGGGGGGTTGTTTATGGAACAATGGAAGCCTTTTGCGAAAAACATATTTTCTAGACATCTCATCCATCAATGGAAAAGGTGGGTTTGTGAGCGTATGTCAGTCTCGGGTGTTTTTTTTTTTTGGTGGGATGGGGGGGGGAAGAAGTGGATGGAGGATTGCCCCAAAAGGCTTTTAAAGTGTTTTTTCCTCTCACCTAGTTTCTATATATAAGAAGCTGTGAAGGATAGTGAGTAGATAAAATTGTGGCCTTGGAGTCAGGAAATCTTGAATTCATGTCCTGGCTCTGCCATATGAGACAGAATGGATTAGGGGAAAAAACAACGGATTTGGAGTGGAGGAGCAGGGTTCAAAACCCAGCTCTGTAACCTGTGTGACCTGAACAAGCTTTAACTTTTAGTTCCAGTTTTCCCATCTTTAAAATGAGGAAGATGGACTGGAATAGTCCTTGAGGTCCCTTCTGGCTCTCAATCTATGGTCTGATCATCCTATGAAATCATTTCACCTTTCAGTGCTACCAGACAATTCTCTTGCCCCAAAAGACAAATGACAAGAGTTGCTGATCTGCATTGGTGGAGGGAATTTCCACACTTGGAGTCCAGATTTCCCTAAATGGATAAAATCACAAGTCTGAACAAACATACACACACATGTGCATATGTGTGCGTGTGTGTGTGTGTGCATATAGTTAGTTATTTAGGTATAGAGATGAGTGTGTATTTGTATTCTCTTACTAATGTTGAAGTTGGCACATTGCTTTGCACATAGCAGGCACTTAAGAAATATTTCTTCAATCACATTCAATTGATTTCATGGTATAGTAGTAGCTAAATGGTAGAGTGCTGAGCCTAGAGTCAGGAAGACCTGAGCTCAAATCCTGTCCCAGGCACTTAGCTGTGTGACCCTGGGCAAGTCATTTAACCTCTGCCTCAGTTTCTTCATCTAATAAAATAGAGATAATAACACCTACCTTCCAGGGTTGTTGTGGAGATCAAACAAGATAATATTTGTAAAGTGCTTAGTGTAATAGCTGGTACCTAATAAGTGTTATATGAATGTTAGCTATTACTATTAGTTATTGGGAAGATTGCTAGATTTGGAGTCAGAAGATCTGGGCTCAAATCTTGGCTCTGCCAATTACCGTGGTCAAGTCATTTTGGGCTTCAGTTTCCCCAACTGTAAAATTAAATCCCCTTCCAGCTCCAAATCCGAGATCTCATGATCCAATGAAGCTCCAAATGTTCTATGGTTAGGCATCCCAAAGACAGTCACTTATCTACCTGGCATCCTCTCAGCCACTTCTGGCACATCCCTGTTGCTGATTGCTCCACTCAGCCTTTAGAGGAAGGAAAATATTTCCCAGCTGAGGCCGACTAAGCCAAGATCCCAGGAACCCCTTTCAGCTTACTTCAGGAAAGGAGAAGGCCTGCTAGCCGGAAGCATAGAGGCAGATTGAATGAAAGCAAACAGAAAGCAGCTGCTATTTGATTTCTCCTTGTCATGATCTGTTTTAGCCTGTGGTGCTGAAGTGGTGACTAGAATGCATTTGAAAAAAATTTTTAAAAATTGATCCCAACATTCAAGTCCAAAGGTAATGACATAAATTTATGACTATGAGATCAGAAAGGTTACTTAACTTTCCCCAAATTCTTTTCACCAGAGAGACCAAGCCAATTAAAATACATTAGTCAATATTTGTTTCAATTTAGAGATTTCAGTGAATATTTTTTCTGGGGCAGCATGGGAGGGGGTAGGAGCTTAGGGAGGCCACCCAAGCTAGTTTACTTAAATATTCTCTCTAGGGAATTAGAGGTTTGTTTCTTTAGTTATTTGTTATTCCCTGCTCCCATCATCCTTAGAGAGTTACTTTCCTTTCTCCTTTCTCACTCTGTGGCTGAATTATTAGTACTCCTATGGAAGATTAAATAAGATTCCACGAATGGTTTTCCAAACTCATCTGTTATATTTAGTCACTGGAAAGTTCCACAAGGCAATTTGCTCCTTACAAAGGGCTCTTACCATCTGCTTACCCACTTCCCTCATCCTTATCAGCTCAGGGATTCAGAGTCAGGACCTGGAAATCATCAAGTTTGTTGTCTTTTAGAGATGTGTGAAGCCTAAGCCATGGAGACATTTGGAGCAGCTCAAGAAGCCATTTTGACCTCCTTGTGTTCCACCCCTCTCCCCAAAGGAATGTTTTCTCTTAAATACTGGAGATGAGTCAGAGATAGTGAGAGCTGGAAATACTCAGTCTCCCAAGAGACCTGGCAGTGAAAGTCAGTCTTCAAAGCAAATTTTTCATGGAAAATGTTCTTGCTGTAGTACCAAATCTACTAATTATGCAAGAGAAATTTGGACTGGTTGTTGCTACCCAAATGTGTTGGTGTCTGCCTGCCAATGTGTATACTTTTGGAAGGACTGTGAAACACCCTTCCCAAAGTCTGTTTTTGCATAGAGTTTATTGACATCCACTGCAGCAACTTTGTGGTCTTTTAAAAGTACAACATGTTGCATACTAGTTAAACTTAGCATTGTGCATTTTACCACACTTTTATGATCCTCATCCTATGTTACTCTTAGAGTATGAGCTTTCGGTACTTGGTCCCTTTTTTCTCCAGATATCATCATGCTAGCAGATTCCTTTCTCTAAACAGAGTATAGTCTATGAGCTAGTATATCTGATTTATCTACAGCTTGTCAGGAATGTTGCAGAGGAGATTCCTTCCTTGGATGGGAGAGTTAGACTGGGTGACCTCGAAGGTCCTCTCCACCTCCAAAATTCTATGATTCACTTTGGTACTGAATTAGTCATAGATTTCTATTAACTAGCACTTGACAAGACAATAAAACAATGATTAATGCTCCAAGGAATGATGTCAATTTACAGGTGATAACAAGAGACAAGTCATCTAATAATGGGCAGAAGACAGAAAAGTTGGAGAGGGGAGGGCTGGAGACACACTCCTGATCAATACCAACACAGCTGTTTGTTGACCTGACATCACAGTAAAATCTCTATTTTGGGGATATGTATCCAAGGACTTATAACTTCTGAAACTTGTCAAAAATAAATACCACTACCCACTCCTGGTGATTCACTTGAGGATAAATGATAACATCAGGGGAAACTTGGGAAGTATTGCTACAATGAAATTCTGGATAAGAAATTGATACTCTTAGGGAAACAGGTGTTTTCTTCACTGTTACTGATTCAGAACAGGCGCTTCAAATAAAGGAAGGTAGCTTTGGAAATAAATAGATAATTAAAACAGTGTCTAAGAAAAAGGATTTGGATTTCTTAGAAGTAGAATAAAATAGAGGAATGATAGTCTTTTGCCAAGAATGGGAAGGGAACAAGCCTTTATTTTTTAACAGTATTTTATTTTTCCAATTACATGTAAAGACAATTTTAGCATTCATTTTTTAAAAAAAATTTGAATTCTAAGTTTTTCATCTTCTCTCCCTCCCCTCCCCTCTTCCTAAAGTGGTAAGCAATTAGATAAAGGTTATATATGTGCAATCATGTAAAACATTTCCATATTAGTCATGCCGTGAAAGAAGAAACAGACCAAAAGGAAAAAACCACACACACGCAAAAAGTGAAAATTGTATGCTTTGATCTGCATTCAGAGTCCATCAGTTCTTTCTCTGGTTGTGGATAGTGGTTTCCTTCATGAATCTCTTGGAATTTTCTTGGGATCATTGTATTGCTGAGAGGAGCTAAGTCATTTGTAGTTGGTCATCACACAATGGAAAACATTCATTTCTCAAACATGTGTCAGTAGGGGCAGCTAGGTGGCACAATGGATAGAGTGCTGGACCTAGAGTCAGAAAGACTCATCTTTATTAGTTCAAAGCTGGCCTGAGTCACCAGCTGTGTGACCCTGGGCAAGTCATTTAACCTTGCTTGCCTCAGTTTCTTCATCTGTAAAATGAACTGGAGCAGAAAATGGCAGACCACTGCAGGATCTTTACCAAGAAAACCCCAAATGAGGTTGTGAAGAGTTGGACATGACTGAAACAACTGAACAATAATAGATATTACACAGGAAGAAGAATATTTGCTAAATGAGGCAGTAATTCACAGAGATAATGTCCAAGAGAGAACTAGCAATAAAACCGAGTTCTCTCACCTATGTAATGAGACAAGTGTGTTATCATGGGAGTTACAGGCAAAGTAGGGTACAAACACCTTTACTTTTTCCCTGGATTTGACTCACTCATTACTCCACCTTGCTCTCACAGATCTAAGTTCTTAGAGATTGACCACCATCATCTGGTTACATTCAAACTCTCTCAGTGTCCTAGGAGTAACTGTTGAGGGGAAATAGATTTCTTCTACTCGACTCTCTAGCTTTTGAGCTTCCATCTAATTAATTTTCTAGCTACCCTATCAGCCACTCACAATACTGAAACTTTTAGATATCAAACATAAGCATTTATTTAATACTAAGGCAAAATAAATAATATCATAGATACATTAAATATAGCTAGTTAAATGTAAAATATATTAAAGCAACTACATAAATAATGCAATATGTTACAATACACTTATATAAACCCCGATTAAATTTTCTCATCGGCACACTCAATATATATATGGTGAAGGGTGGGTACACACCTAGAGGAACCTGGCAGAGAAACATTAGGGAGGAAAATGTATGTGTTTAGGGCAACACACAACTTCAGCCTTCAATGGTATTGTCAGGAAGACCTACACTACCCCACATTGCCTTTCTGTTCAGGGTTTTACTTTGGTTTCTCAACATTCTTAAGTTGGGGAGATCTCTTCTTGACTAGCCCATAGACTTCCTAAGTTTTTTCAATTAATTATCACCTTTAAAATGATGTTTCAAAAGAGACACATCTCTTAATGTGAATAACATCTCTTTAAGTCAGAGAACTGCAAAGTTCATCAAATTGGCTGTCTCTGGGCTTTGCAATCCAGCCAATTATGCATTCATTCAGACACTGCCTTGTCAATCAGGAGAGTTACAACAACATAGTCCCTCTCACCAGAATACCAAAGAACAGCCAAACCTTCTTTGCTTTCCATTTCAAGGTAGAAGTAGCAAAAAGAAAGCAACAAGTCCTTGGGAAAAGTATCACATTTTTCCAACTCAAAGTGGCGCTGAAGGGCAATAGCTTTCACTGAAGCTCTTAGCCAATAAAATCAACTCTCTCTGATTAGTTAGGAATCTCTCAGCTGAAACCTTCGACTGCTTTTAACTTCCATAGCTCCAATGGAAGAGTTTTTCAGCCTCCTTTAGCTCAGGTTCCTCTTCTTTCCCCACTTTTGTTACTTCTGTGGAACAGCTGTGGCTTACATCAGAAGCCAGAACTGGATTAAAATGTAATTGGAAATGTTTAACAAAATAAATAAAAATACATTAGATAATAACATAAATAATGTGAATTTGTGGTTTTCTAAGTCAATATACCACCCATCTGTTTCTACTTGAGTTTGACACCACTAGCTTAATGATATCCTCCTGACTCTCAGGAACTCATCTTCCATTTAAAAAGCTGTAACTGTCCAAATTTCTCCTATTAAGCATAGTCCTGTTAAAATCTTATGTGTCTTCAAATGCTTATGTAATTTCTCATTTTTTTTTAGTTTTGTTTACTTTAGTCTTAAAATATGCAAATTGAGGCAGGTATCCATTATACCTTAGCTCTGAATTCTCCAAAAAGTAGTCTGTAATTCTGGTACCCTTGAAACTCTGTGTGTGTGTGTGTGTGTGTGTGTGTGTGAGATACCAGGAAAGGCTTTCTGAGGAAGATGGAATTTAAGCTGTTTTTCTTTTAAAAATATTTTTTACATTCACTTTAAAATGTTGAATTCCAAATTCTCTCCCTTCCCCCACCTCCTCCCTTACTGCACATCAGTGTCCTCACCCAGGCCAAGTCCCACTTGGTCATTATTTGGGCCCTGATTGGCTCAGAGTGAATATAAATAGCAATCATTTCTGTTTTGTCCAGAAACTCTGAGGGTCTTCAACTCTCAGGATGATTTTTTTTTGACTAGGTAAAAGAGGCCATTATCTGTTTTATTTCTTACCTAGCCTTAGTCATGGAATGAGGCATTGCCTCAGTCAAACTGAGACATGTTAAAGATCTTAACTGAAAAATGCCAAGGTCTCTCATTGCATCCAGAGCCATCCCCAGTCATCCTGATCTATATGCTGCTACTGGACTCAGAGAGCTCTTGAGGAGAAAATGAGGCTGGTGACTTTGCACAGCCCTCCCTCGCTTAGGTCCAATTCACTTGCATGTCATGACATCATCTCACTGATGTCCAGCCTCAAATACTTAGTAGCTATGTGAGCCTTGATAAATCAAACCTTTAAGTTTGTTTGCCTCAGTTTCCTCATCTGTAAAATGAACTGGAGAAGGAAACGGAAAACCACTCCAGAATCTTTGCCAAGAAAACCAAAAGAGTCATGGAGAGTCAGAAATGACTGAAAACAACTAAACAGCAACAACTGGATTAAAATGAAGAGTGTGTAAAAGGGTATAGTGGCATATAAAGCTGGATCTTCCCATTCTGGAGTGTGGGTAGAGTTTCTCCTACAGGGGGCAGGTAGGTGGAACAGAGGATAGAGCACCAACCCTGGCCTTAGACATTTACTATCTGTATGACCCTGGGCAAGTCACCTAATCTCTTCAAAAAAGAAAAAAAAACCTCTCCTATAAAAGGTGAAAAGAATCTTAGAGCTCATATTCCAATTCTCCTCATTTTACAGATCAGGCAACTGAGTTCCAGAGTGGTGAAATAACTTTGTGAAGGGCACACAGTAAGTGGCAGAGCCAGGATCTGAGCCCATGTCTCCTGACTCTGAGTCAATGGCTTTTCCCAATACACCATACACAGCATCTCCTTCTTTCTGGGTTCTACTTGGTGCCTTATTTGCCCCATCTGTGGGGATCTACTCATTTGTTCTCATCTATATCTACCCTGAATATTTACTCTATCCCCGTAGGATTTTTATGGAAAGGATAACAACAAGGCTGAACTCCAAAGCTTCTGTTGCTCTTATGTCCCCTCAGGCAGTATTCTTTACTGATTCTTATTGGCTTTCCATTTTTACTTTTTTCCTCTTTCTCCTCTTTAACTTTTATTCAATAAAAGTCAAGGGGAAAGTTGAAATATGGCTTTTTGTTTAAACTCCCCATGAGTCAGAAGGGAAATCTTCATTTTCTTCTTTTCAGATTCAATGACACCCAGTGAGATTTCTCTATATTTTTACTCAGAATATCTTAGGGCTGTCCTAATTATCTCTTTTCTTATTCATTGTATTGATCCCTCTCTTTTATTTTCTCCCTCTTCCATGCCCGTTTTTTATTTCATTTGAAAGCAGCCAGAGACTGCGCATAGAATTCTTTTGGTCACAAATAATAGAGGATAAGTTGCTCAGCCTACTTTTGGAGTTCTTAAAAGAATAAAAAAACAATATTCATAATGGATAAAGGGCAGACTTGGAGGCAAGGAAACATTCTTCCTATATTCCTATATTACATTTCTATCTCTTACATATACAGTTTCTGTGGCTCACTGAGTAAATCACTGAATCCCTTAGTACCCCAGGCAACTATCTAAGACTGCAAGAGGTGTTGCCAATGTGTATTGGCATAAAGACTTTCCACAAAGGGAATCGCCATGCCAGTGAAATCACAAAGAGAACACCTTGAATCAAGTTACTTTTTGATATTTTTGATATTTTTTGATAACTTTTTTCTTCTTATGGTGTTGTATGGCCCTTAATCATGGAACACTACATTTTCCAATGAACTGATACTGAAAGTTGCCCAGAGGGCAATGGACAGATGCACAGTGGGCATATAACACATTAAGAACAAGGAATTATGGAAGGGAAGTGGTCCATATGATGTCATCAAAGAAACATTGGATCATTTTTTTTTAAAAGGCCAGTTACAAAATGATAGCCAGGGATAACCAAAGACAACCTATGTCTCCCATAGTACCAAACAGTGTCAAGAGGACATGAAAAAGGTCCTCAGAATTGTGGGTGGTACCTTTGTGGCAAACTTATGGAAGGACATGGATGAGAGGTACACTGGATGGGCAACTTGAATGGGGTTGGGCTATATAAATGAAGGGAACACCAACATCGATATGGTAGACGATCCATTGGTGTATTGCAGTGTAAATACAGCCATAAGAACTGTTTGCAAGTTTGCAAGACTTGAAAGGATTATAAAGCCCATCAAGCCATTAGAAAAGACTTCTAAGGTAACCCCAGCTCTACAATATGAAATTAATCTTTTTTTTCTGTGACCACCTCCTTCCCTGTCTCACACTCCTTCAGTAGTGATTGTTTCACTCAGGCCCATTCCTAAGTTAAATTTTACTTAGTCTATTGCCCCTGATTCTCTCCAGACTTCTTTTAATCATTAGACATTTTAATTTCCTAAAAACCAAATTAGAAGGATTAGTGTTTACTTAAGTTTCTTGGATCTAGAGAGATAATATCTGTAGCATGATTAGGATATACTTCAACTGCACTGATGATGATGATAATAATAACAGTGAAAACAACATTTCTTCAAGAGATTAACAAACTATAAATTCTCATATTAATAATATAACTAAACACAACCAAATGGAAACAAGCCATTTTCAAAGAAATAACCATTGCCCACAATCTCCTGGACACAACAGTGACACACAAAATTTTAAGAACGATGTTTTTTGATAGATATCCCAAAAGCAAAAGGGACTTATAGGTGGCTCAGTGGACAGACCACTGGGTCTGGAGTCAGGAAGATCTGAGTTCAAATATGGCCTCAGATACTTACTAGCTGTGTGATTCTGGGGAAGTCACTTAACCCTGTTTGCCTCCATTTCCTCATATGTAAAATGAGTTGGAGAAGGAAATGGCCAACCACTGCAGGATCTTTGCCAGGAATACCCCAAACAGGGTCATGGGGAGTCAGACATGACTCAAATGAGTAAACAACCACAACCCAAAGCAAATGCCCGTAATTCTCAAGCTGCATGGAACAAGAAGACTTTAAATTATAAAGACCTAGCAGAAGAGATCAAGATGTTGTGGAAACACAAAGAAGGCATTGCTGATGCCTGGTCTGCTATTGTAAATGTCTAAAAGATGCTCTCAGTGAGCCTTCAGAGGATGAGCTTATATCATAATACTTTTATTCAGCTACAAGAAACAGTTATCTTCTCCACCTTTGTAATTGTATGTAGCATAGGTTCTTTTCCTCTGTCTTTGACTTCTTTGGGACATAGGTTTAGTAGTGGTATAGTTGGGCCAAACGGTATTCACAGTTTAGTAACTTTTTAGACCATCGTTCTAAATTGCTTTCCAGAATGGCTGAACCATTCTGTGATTTTATTTGTAATGGTAACTTACAGGTGAGGAAATTTCCTCTAGCAATGTAGATCAACATATTCTCTCTAACTCATAGTTTTAGAAAGCTGGCCAGATCACTGACAGATCATGTGACTTTTTCTAGGGTCATGCAGCCAGTATGCTTCAGGATTCCTTGCCACCCTCAGAACATTAAAAGAAAAATAGTGGGATAGCTACTTATTCCAGGATCATTTTTATTTGATCCCTATTGAACTAGATGACAATAAGATAATATGAATAATAACTGGCATTTATATTATGTTGTAAAATTTGCAAAGCATTTTATATTATCTCATTTGAGACTCAGTTAGCAACAGCCCTCAGAGGTAGGTGCAAGATGTTAGATAGAGGAGCCTGTGACAACATTACAAACCCATTCTGAAAACTTCATTCAATGTCATAGAACTCATCTGGATAGCCAAGCAGCATAAAAAGCTGCCATTAGGGGGCTCCTTCCTATCTTGCCTTTTCCCTTTGCCCAGCTCTAGATTATTCCTATTTCTTCTAATGAATTGGAGGACCAGCAGGCCTTACCATCTGGCCTTCTGCTGCCTTTCAAGACATTCCAGTCCTTACCATCTGTCTTACATCTATCCACCTACCACTTCCTGGGCACTGTTATCTTAACTGCTTTATATAACCCAAGGACTTTTGGGTCTTGCTATCCACCTACCACTTCCTGGGCACTGTTATCTTAACTGCTTTCTATAACCCAAGGACCTTTGGGTCTTGCTATCCACCTACCACTGAGCTCTTAGAATTTCTGGGCTTTTCCATCTGCTTTGAGGCTGAACTTTGCTTTTATGTGTTGTCTCCCTTCAATTAGAATGCTCATTGATAGCAGGGACTATCTTGATTTTTTTGTGTGCAATTAGCACATAGTAGGTGCTTAATAAATGCTTATTGATTGATTATGATTAATGATTGATTGACTGGTTAGCACAATGCTTGCAACATAGCTGTTAATAGATACATTTTACTTCATTTATTCAATTCATTTCATGACTTGGGCGTGTATAAAAGACTTGTCAAAAGAAAAATATTTCTTAAGCAAATGGAGGGGAAAGGAAGAACCATCATGTTTGCCACATTACACGATATAATTGGAAGAGCTTTGGGTTAGTGGTCAAGAGAATTTGGTTCTAATTTTGGCTGTGTTACTAACTAGTTGGTTGACCTTGGGCAAGTCACTTCCTCTGCCTGGGCCTCAATTTCTCATCTATAAATTGAGTTGGCTGGACTAGATGACCTCCAGCTTGACCATTCTATGTGATCCTATCTTCAGAATGAGGAACTACAACCTTATTATACACTGTTCCCTTTCTTACATTCTCCCTTCCCACTCACTATATATTCCAATTAAAATGTACTAATAGATGTTTGGACCTTAACATGCTTCCTCTTACTTCTGGGTATTCATGCAGGCTGTCTCCCTTGACTGGAATTAACTTTTATCTTCATCTCTTTCAGAATCCTTCACTTCCTTTCATGAAGGCTCCATGCAAGCATCACCTCCTGTAGGAATCCCTAAGCTTCAAGTGACATCTCTCTCCTTAAATTTTCTTACATCACTTTGTCTCTTTTGCCTCAGTTACTCCCTATTCTGCATCATCTGTGGATATGTTGTATCAAATAAAAGCATATAAGCTCTATGAAGGTAGGAACTATGCCCTTTAAAATCTTTCTCTATCTAGTACTGAGCACAGTGCCTTGCATAGAGTCCCTTGGTTGTTGGACAATTATTTGCTAATTCAAATTGAATTGAATTTTGTTTACAAGCTTCTTACACAATAATAATGCCACTTATATATTAACCACAAACTAGAATATGTTGCTAGAATTCAATAATTTCTATTACTTTCTCTAAAGGGACTTGATTAATATTCTGTTCTCTCCCTTCCCACTCTTCCATTTGTCATGCTTTTAAACTCAAAAGCTACAGTTTTATTGAAAAAAAAAAGCAACATGGTAACAGTGATAATTCATAATACTTCCAAATTAACAACAACAACAACAACAACAACAAAAATAAATGGATTTTCTACCAGATCCATGTTATTTTGATAGATTATCAGAGCACCTTTGCTCTGAAATCTTCATTTGTTGTTATAGGTTGGTCATTTAAATTTTTTTTAACAATGTTTTTTTCTGGCATCGTGAAGAATAGCACAAATGCTAAGCTTTCTTTCTTTTCAAACAGACTCTCAAAGCTGTTAACTCTTACCTTTGTGTGCATTATTTCTATATCCAAATCCAAACTTTCTCCTTGTCTCTACTTCCATTGTCACAGCCCTCATTATCCTTTTAACTCCTGGCCTAAGTACCAGGTCCTCCAACTTCAACTTTCTTCCTCCTCCAAACCATCTTTCATGTTTATACTGGACTGATTTTTTCCACTCATCATACTCTACCTTAGCTGGCAACAATCTGTATGCTTGCTGTATTCTACTTCTACTAGATTACACATTCCTTAAAAAAAAAGGTAGTGTCTTATTTACCTGTCCATTAAATTCAACACATAAATTTAAAAAGCATTTACTAAGTGCCTAGCATGTACAAAGAATTTTGCTATGCACTGGGGGAGATAAGAAACTTAAATAAGGCTGAATTCCCCTTGTTCTGAATTTATAAAAATAAGAGTCATTGGTAAATGGTCAAAGGATATGAATAGGCATTTCACAAATAAAGAAATCCAATCTATCAATAGCCATGTGTGAAAATGTTTTGAATCATTAAACATTAGAGAAAAGCAAATTAAAGCAACTCTGGGACTCTACTGCAAACCCATCAAATGAACAAAATTGGCAAAAAAGGAAAATAACAAATGCTGCAGGAGCTTCAGTTCAACAGGCATAGGAATACAACATGGTTAGTAAAGCTATGAATCTGTTCAGCCATTCTGGAAAGCAATTTCAGCTATGTTCCAAAAGCTACTAAATTCTGCATACTCTTTGACCCAGTGATAGCATTGCTAGGTGGATCCAGAGCTACTTTATTTTGAGAATCACTGCATTTTGTTCAAATATGTATCTGTGCTGTCTCATTAATGATTACAATATAGGTAACCCAAAATAGGACATGACATAGTATCTTGTTGCTCAACCTGTTCTGGGAAGATGCCTAGGTTACCCTACCTCCCATCTTGTTACGCAGAAACCCCTAACTACGCAACTTGGTAATAGGGTTATTATACCAGATCAGCCTCAAGCCCTAGCAATAGGGACCTTGACCAATCAACTTTTACCCCATCCCCACTCCTTTCTGGCCCAATAAAAACATTACTCCCTCCTTGAATGGTGTGACTCTACCCAAGGGGGAGAGTCACCCTTGCTGATGAACTCAATATACCTAATTTTGGTTTACAAAGTTCTGGTCCAGTTACTTGGTTATTTCCATCCCTCCACAACCCCAAAGAGATCAAAGAAATAGGAAAAGGATCTATATGTACAAAAACAATCATAGCAGTTTATTTTATTTTTTTTTTGTGCCAGCAAAGAACTGGACATGAAGGAGATGCCTAAAATCTGGAGTATGGCCAAACAAATTGTGGTATATAAATATGATGGAATACTGCTGTACAATAAGACATGATGAAAAGTATGGTTTTGGAGAAACCTGTGAAGATTGGCATTAACTGATGCAGAATGAAGTGAGCAGAACCGGGACAATAATATATAGGATGATAACAACATTGCAAAATCAAGCAACTTTGAAAGACTAAAGAACTTTGATCAGTGCAATGACTAACCATGATTCCAGAGGACCAATTATGAAGAATGTTACTCATATCCTGAAAAAGAGGTGATGGGCTCAATATGTAGAATGAGACATATGGTTTTGGATATGGCCAATGTGGTAATTCATTTTGCTAATCTATGTGTATTTGTTACAAGGGCTTTGGGTTTTTTCCCTTTTTTTGGCACAAGACGGGAGGAGAAGTAGGAGGGGAAGAAAGTATTTAAAAGCATTTAGGCTCATTAATTTTAAAAAATGACATGGCTCTTCTATTTCATAAAAGGTCTGCATTTATGACCTATATATTCCCTTTTTTACTTGTCTTTTTTTTTTATCATTTCCAATTAATCCTCATCCTTAAAGACCTGATTCAAATGATATTGTAGGAACCCATTCCATGGTTCCTCCAAAAGGTAATAGAATTTCCAAACTAAGATCTCACCCAACACTTTGATTGCAACTCTCTTAAAATAAGATATGATATAATATGTATTTACTAGGATTTATGGATAGTTTATTCATTGAACTATAAGTTCATGAGTATAGAGAATGTGTCACTCCTGAATTTAGATCCCCTGTGCCTAGCTCAATGCCTTGCCCAACATAGGTGCCTAAAAATTCTTGTTGATGATTGATCCGCTGTAACTTTGGGATTAAGGATGTGTTCTTAACCAAGTTGGAGTTACCTGTTAAGAGAGGAGGTGGGTAAGATGGGTATCATTGACTCACTTTTCTAGTGAACCCTCATAAGACTATGTCCTTGTCTATTCTGAGCTAACAGCCAACAACAGACATCAAGTTACCTTCTAATACAATAGGTCACAGGAAGGAGTGGTCACCATTGGACCACGGATTGGGTAGGGGAACTTTTTGTGAATAGAACAGGACCCCTGTGACTTAAAATTGTGATTGCCAGTGAGTCATGTGGAATTGGATTGAGGAGGTACCCTTACTGTTTATTAAGGGATCAGGACCCCTTGATTCAGTACTGAGTGTTGCCTTGGAAAAGGAACACTACTTCCCTTGACCTTCAGAGCTAGTGCAGTTTGGAATAGAGATGATAGGGCCTTGTTTCTCCTTCAATGGAGAAGTCCTACATCCTAGCAAGACAGAACACATGACTTGATTTGATTAACAGTAGTAGGCAGGACTTCAAAACCTGGCTTTTTTGGTTTCTTTCTCTTGACTATGCTCTTCTTTTCTGTCAGGTTGAATATAGAAACAGAAGGTTTTTGGTTTCCCTTTTTGTGTCCTGCCTATTTTTTTTTCTTTTCTAGAGAATGGAGCAGTAGGGAACATAATCACTCCCTTGTGAGTAGAGGTTGATTGAGAGCTATTGAGTAGAGGAAGAAGCATCAAAAATTTTCCCTTTTTTCCCTGTTTTCCTCTCTCTCCACTAAGAGTTGAGGAGTTAAAAAAAAAAGATTTGAGAAATTCATAAGGACTTCTGTAAAGGTAAGCTCAACTAGGGCTGAAAGAAATAGTCCTTTTCAGAAATAACAAGTATATTATAAATGGCATGCATTTATGTGTAATATTTTTTAAGATTATTTAAGAGTCTATTATTATGCCATTAATCATTTTGATAAATGTCTATATTTGTATTGAGGAAAGCATTTCCCATGATTGCCCCTTGCTGCTGAACTTTCAGGTGACCTAATGATTTTGGCCTAGAAGATCCTAAAAACCTTGACCCTCAACAGATTTGAGATGTAACAAGCTTGAGGAAAGTTGGTGGAGGGTACAGGGCATCAAGCTTACTCTTTTAGCACGATCAATCACAGGTGAAAATTGGAGATGTGTGAAGAGAGGAAAAGTTGCTGTGAGGAATGAAATAGGGCCTTGGATATAGTTGATGTACAATAAACATCTATTGAATAAGTGAATGAAAAGATTGCAGTATAAATGTAAGTTGCTGCTATTATAATATATAATGCATAAGTTGCTGTTCCTTGATCTATGTAAATTTATGCTTTTGACGTCTTTTGCTTGGAAAAAAAATGTGTTGTAATTGACATATGAACCATCTACTGAGCTTCTCTGAGAAAAATCTCGACTACGGATGTTTTGTTCCGGCTCTCAAATGAAATACGAATTCCCCATTAAGAAGAAAACATTTCTCTTAAAAAGATGAGTAAGATGCCACTTTTGAAAGCCTTCCAACTGACTACATTTAGGCTTATTCAAGGAAATTCTCTGGCTCTGTACCTATTGCATTTTCATTTAGTGTCACTCTTGCTTCTCAGTAGTTTGTTCATTTGGCATTGTGCCAATCCCTCTAACAGGCTCAGTCAGTTTTATCTTCCTTACGTAAATCATCTATTTTGCCTTTCCTATGACCAATTAAAGATGCTCTTGTGCCCGATGACTAGGCCCAGTGAATGACTGGGCAAGAAATATTTACCTAGGCTTCTGCACTTTGTGTTCTTCTCTCTTATTTAGGCAGCAAAACATTTACACCTCAAATTTCTGTGCTCTCTTAGACCTCCCTACTTCAAATATATCTACATTTTGGGGATGTTGTTGGCCTCTTTCCCCATCTCATATTAATTATACATCAACTAGATGCATCTGGGATTCCATCAGCAAAAAGCAATGATTTGCTTTCCTCCCAGGTTTAGTATTCAGTATTCTCTCAGCTCAGAGAATTTCATCCTTATCCTCACACCTACTAAGCCTGGCCTTTATCCCCACTAAGACCTCTATTCTCAAAATCTCAGGCACTTGGGGGCAGCTAGGTGGAGTAGTAGATAGAGCACTGGCCCTGAAGTTAGGAGGATCTAAGTTCAAATCCGGTCTCAGACCAAACACTTGATACTTACTAGCTGTGTGACCCTGGGCAAGTCACTTAACCCTTAATTGCCTAAAAAACCAAACCAAAACAAACTCAGGCACTTCTCAAAAGCTGAAGCTGCCCCCTTTCCTGATCAAGCCAGACTCTCTGATCATTCCAGACCTCAGTGTCTGTTTTTTTTTCTCCTTATTCATCCATTTCCCTAGGACCACAGTTTCACCTCTATACAGGAGATAGCTTAGGACAGTAGAAAGAGAATTAGTATCTAAGTTAAAGGACCTGAGTTCAAGTTCTGGGTTTATTCTTGCTAGTTTTGTGACTTTGATTAAATTACTTCACCTCTTTCAGGTTCAGTTTCCTAATCTGTAAAATAAGTAAATTAAATGAGATAATCTTCCATCTCTAAAGTTATTATCACTAATCACCACTAGGCAACATTGCTATCCCCTGTAAATCAACTATCTTGCATGGAATCCTTTAATTTTCTTTAAAAATATGATTTATAGCTATAAACTGCCTTAGGAATCATATTGATCAATGGCATTATTTGATAGGTTAGGAAGCTATGGCCCAGGATGTAAAAAAGATTTTCCAAAGGGATTACCAGTAGTAAGAGAGTCAGAATTCAAACCTAAATTGTCTTACTTCAAATCCTGTGATCATTCCATTATATCATTTTACCTCATGCCAGCTATTTATTTTGGCTTTCATCTAAAGCCAATTTTTTCTTTCTTTCCTCTCTTTATGACTCATGACTATGCTTCTTATTCGGGAGAACTAAAATGAAACTAAATACAAGCTCTCTTCCTTTGTATTCATCGTTTCTATTCAAGCAGCTTCAGAAGAATATATATTCCTTCTCCTCTATAATAGTTAGCTCTCCACAAGTACTCCAGATACTCTGCCTTTTCTTCCTGGAATTTTCCCCATTTTTAAAGGCATTAGCTTTTTTGGGGAGCCATATCACCAACTGACCAATATTGGGGTAAGTAAGCCAAAGTGCTCTAAACATAGCAGCATCTGCCCAAATTAGCCCTGCTTCTAGATAATCTCATTTATCCATCATGCAGGGAAGCAACACCTGTTGAAAAGGGGCCTTAGTAATACTCACTATCACTGACACCAACTACCTATCAACTGTCACTGATGAATAGGCAAGTAAGCTAGAACATCAAGGCTTCATGACAAAGAGATAGGGAGCAGTATTCATCAGATGCATTAAACCACTGTCATGAACTGAGCTATGACTTCCCCTTGTATTCTGTCAGGCTGAACCCTGTAGTCCCAAAATGTCCTCTCTGCCCTACCAAACTAGTCCAGGATGGACTATCCAGGGGAATAAACCTTGTGTAGATATGACCTGGCAACTGCTTCTGCAGGTCCTACAATACCTACTTCCTCAGTGGACATAGTTACTAAGAACCAAGAAAAGCAAATTCTTGACTCCAAAGTCCTTGGGATTGCTAAATGATTTAGCGTCAGAACTGAATGTGGGACATGAGTAGCAAGACAGAAGATCATGTATTTTCCTCAGTCCTCATTAACTCTCAAAAAAAAAGACCCCAAAGAAAAATTACATGCCAGAGTTAGAGCAATTAAAACTAAATATGCAGATTGATAAAGCAAAAGACCTTAACAAGGTATCAATCTTACATATTGAAAGTAGAGAACACTAATCTAAAATGTTTCATTAAGCACTTCTCCTCCACCAGCCTTCTCCAATAGGGTGCACAAACCATTCCATGGGCTTGTGCTTTAGAACCTTTCTGGAGTTTCCTTGCCATTACAGAGAGCCTGATAAGGTACCCTATCTGTGACCTTTCTCCATCATGCTGTTGCAAAAAGCATGAGATATCTACTAGACATCAAGGGAGTTTTGCCTTGGGTGGATCCTAGGTTAGAGAATAATAAGGTCAAGGGAATTGTTCAGAAATCCCACCTTGCCCTCCCCCAAAATGCAAAAAAAAAAAAAAAAGACAAAGAATGATTTAGATGAGAATTAAAAGGCAGAGAAAGTAGGGCAAGGGACCAACATGTTTGGCTCTACCATGGGTGAAGGAAGGGGGCCTAGGACGTATATGGGGTAATTCTTATCCCTCTAGAAGAAATTTGGGGCAAGGAGAATATTAGTGAAAAGTCAATTTTAAAATGTGAGAGGAGTCTGAGACAGAACTGAGATCCAGCCCTGTGAAAATGCCTCTGTCAAAGGGGAAGAAGCCTAAAGTAAATGATATGGGAAATAAGAAGAAACAAGACTAAATCTCTCAAAGATTTCAGGGTTATAATAATTCAATTAAAAACCGGGAGCAGAACCAGATAGATAAAAGAAAAGACATTAAAATTAGAAGTGGTGATAAAACCTAAGACACCCAAAAGATTACAAGCTTCTATAAAATAAATATTGAAAGATAAAGTAAATTGAGTCAACACCTTACGAAACATAGTATTCTGTGGATTTCTAAGAAAGCAGGATGATTCACAGTTGTTCAAGAGAAAAATCAGAATCTTGAAAAGGAAACAAATGGCAGAATTTATGGTCTGCACAAACAAAAATGATCAGATAAATTAAAAAAAAACCTAGAATCCATATGGCAAATCTCTCCAGAGAATAAAAGACAAAGCAAATTATTTGGAATATGAATATATTGAAATGAAGGACAATCTGGAGGAAGACAAGCAAAAGAAAATAATATTAAAAGAATATAGGCTATCTATGCAAACAAAAGCTATTGATCTTGAATACACAATTTGGAGTGACAACTTAAGGATCATAGGTTTCCCATGGCAAACTGAAAAACCTGAACACTATAATTCGTGAAATAATACAAGATGACTGTATGGAACTTCTGAATATAGAAAACAGAGAAAGAAGCTAGAGATTGTCTCTAGAAAACAAACAAAAGCTACATTTCAAACTTCAAGATAGATTGATTTAATTGAACAATTCAAACAGTAAACAACAAATTCTAAAAATAACCAGGAGAAAGACCTTCACAGATAAAAGAAATGAAATTCAAGGAACAAAAGACTAGTCTATATGTACCAGAAAACTCAGATAGAAATGGAATTATATATTCTGTGAAGTGGTAAAGATCAAGATGCAAACTAAAATGACATATCCTACAGATCTGAACCTAATCATCAATGAAAAAAAGATGAACATTCAATTAAAAGGAAGCAGTAGAAGCATGTCTGATAAAAAATCATGAACAAATTATCCAACTTACAAATTCCCCCAAACAAAAAAAAAACACAAGAAAGGTAGATAAATAAAACAACCAAAGAAAGGATGAGTAATTAAACAAATTTTCCCATCTCTAAAGACTATTAAAGAAAAACAATAGGTGAAAAACATTCAATAGGTTGAACAACAACTATAACAGAGATCATTGAGAACTAGTTATTTTATTATACAATATTTTATTTTTCCCCAATTACATGTTAAAGCAATTTCTAAAAAGTTTTGAGTTTCAAATTCTATCCCTCCCTCCTTTCCTTTCTCCTCAAGACAGTAAGCAATCTGATATAGTTTATACATGTACAATCATGTAAAACATTTCTGTATTAGTCATTTTGTATAAGAAGACTTGAATAAACAAAGAATAAAAGAAAGAAAAATGAGAGAGAGAGAGAGAGAGAGAGAGAGAGAAGAGAGAGAGAGAGAGAGAGAGAGCGAGCACAGCATGTTTCATTCAGATAGTATCAGTTCTTTCCCTGGAGGTGGATAATGTGATTTGTAGAGTGGTAGATCAGTGGAATAGATTAGGTACACATTATATTGTAGTAAATGACTATAGTAATCAAGTATATGATCCAAGATCTAAAGCTCCAAAGATCCAAACTTTTGGAACAAAAATTTATATTTGACAAAAACTGCTGGGAAAACTGGAAAACAGTATAACAGAAACTAGGAATAGACCAACATCTCATACTGTATACCAAGATAAAGTCAAAATGGGTACATGGTTTACACATAAAGGTTGATACCAATTTAGGAGAACATGGAATCATTTATTTGTCAGCTCTATGGATAAAGGAAGAATTTAGGACCAAAGAAGATATAGAGAGCATTACAAAATGTAAAATAGATAATTTTGATTATATAAAATTAAAAGAGTTTTGCACAAACAAAACCAATGTGACCAAAATTAAAAGGAAAACAGAAAATTAGGAAAATATTTTGGAACAAGTATCTCTGGTAAAAGCCTCATTTCTCAAATATATAGAGAACTGAATCAATTTCATAAAAATACAAGTTATTCCTCAATTGATAAATGGCCAAAGGATGTGAACAGGCAGTTTTCAGACAAAGAAATGAAAACTATAGTCATATGAGAAATGCCATTTTAAAACTACACAAGAAGATAAAGATGAAAGTGGAACTTTGAGAAATAGAAGTAGTGATAATGGATGAACAGGTTTGAAATATATTATACTAAATTCTGCACCTTACAGATCAATTAGAGTACTTTTTTGGGTCACTAAATTACAGAATAAGAGGATGCATAAAAGGGGAGAAAGAAGGTAGAAGACAGAAAGGAAAGTGTGAAGACAACTCCTGTCGATTCTCAGCAATGAGAAGGCTACAGAAGAAGAGAAGTGATAAACAGAGGAACAGAAATGGAAGGAAGAAAGGAGGAGGTATCAACTCACTGGCACAAGTGTGTCCAACTGAATAGTACTTCTATGGAGGAAGAGATATAATCTAAAGTGAGAAGTGGAAAACTTACACAGGATATAATACTCAGAGAATTGGTTGATGGTGGGTAGAGAGCAAATTATCTGAAAGAATATTTTACTCTCCTGGACAGCATCTAGTATCAGGTAAAGTGAAACTAGAGCTCTTAGGGAGAAATCTCATATCCAGAATGGTAGGATATAGGCCCAGAGTGTAGATTGTATAATCTCTGAAAAAAGGAATGATTATAAGGAAAGCAGGGGATAGAATTAAGATTTCATCATTTGGGACACTGCAGAATTTCAACTTTGGGGTAATATTTTTATCCTCACTACTTTATTCATAAATTTTGGTTCTAAGAGTGAATCACAACAGAAAAAAAAAAGATGAGAGGAAAAGATCTACAAAGGAAATAACATGGAAATTGATTAGAAGAAAAAAACCCAAACTTGGTACTTGAGAAATTTTAGTTCCATGGGGAACACAAATAGGCTAATGATGGAATAAAAAAGAATATGAATATGAACCAAAGAATAAATATTCATAATGGACAGAAACAGAAAGGAATCAATGAAGAGAGTGGGATAAAGAAATCATTCTTAGAAAAAGGTGAAGAAAAAAATCTAACCAACAAAAGTTAGAGGGAAGGAAAGGAGAGGATGGATTTTGAATTAGCCACCCAAATGAGAGAAGGAAAAAAGTGAAAAAGAGGGAAAGAATTAGATCACTAAAAGAAACAAAGAAAGAATAAAAAAGAAATCAGTAAGTTAAATAAAATTTTAAAACTAGGGAAAGGATAGACAAATCAAGAGAAGAAAGCCCATGGGAATAGGGTTTCATTAAAGTAAATCAAGCAAAACTAATTATAGGAACAAGATACTGACTCAGAAGAGAAAGAAAATAGCAAAAATCTTAATTTAGAAAAAAAAAGTTGGAGACACAAATAGAAGAAAGAATAAACCTAATTCTTATAATTTAAATATAGATGGATTAAAAAATTCAATGAAATTTAAAGTGAGAGATTAGATAACAAAAGAAACATATAATCTGTTGTTTATAAGAAACATATCTAAAAAGCAAAAGCATGCATGGAATAAAAATAACAGGATGGACAATATTTATTACATAAGGTAAATAAAAAAATTGAGATTTCAATCATTATCAGACAAATATAAAGTTTTACAACATAAACAGAAAAAGAAATTACATTGTGGATAAAGGAATCATAGACAACAAACCAATATCTGAATTGAACTTCTATGCTCTAAATGGCATAGCATTTAAATTCACAAAGGAAAAATTAATTTGCCAAAAAAAACCCATAAATAGAAACACAATAATTGTAGGATATTTTAATATCCTTCTCCCAGAATTGATCAAATCTAAATGAAACATAAGCAAAAAGATAAAGTAGAATTGAATAAATTGTTGGAGAAATTAAAGCTAAAAAACTTGTAGCACCTTCTGAATGTGATCTCTAAAGAATATACGAATTACTCAGCATCACGTGCTACTTTAAAAAAAAATTATCCATGCATTAGGCAACAGAAAAAAATTGCAAATAAATATAAGAAGAAATAAATGTTTTGTCAATGGAAATGATACAAAAGAAGATGTATTATCAGTTGCCTTATTCACTGTACCCTAAGGATCACTGAACTTTTCCATGTACCCTGTATCTGAAACTTCCCCTACCTATTGTGTCTCCCATTAGGATACGAGTTTCTTGACAGCAGGGACTGTCTCTTTTTCCATTTGTACCCTCAGTTTAATACTTTTTTTTTTTTGCACAGAGTAAGCACAATAACACTTTTTTTTTCTGTTTATTCATTGTGCTCACTGGTCATTAAATTGACAGGTACTCTTCATTCCAATTACAATCTGGCCACTTTCCCCCCATTCTCTCTTTCTCTCTCTATATATACATATACATATGCATATATATACATATATGTTTTTTTAAATCTAAATGTAACATCATACATTTAAGCCTTTTAAATATAATTTTGTTGCTAGCTTCAATTTGTCTCAAGCTGAGCTTTTCATTAGCTTTGGAATTACAATCTTAGGCCAAATTGTCCTGATTGGAAACTTACCTAAACTCACTATATCTAACCAACCACATAAGTCACTTAACTTTTCTTAGCCTCAGTTGCTTTATCTGTAAAATGGGCATAATAACATCATCAGCCTCACAAGGTTATTGTGAAGATCAAATAAGAAATTTAAAAAATTTTGTATACGTTAAAGCATTATATAACTGCAAGTTATAAGTAAAAGTAGTAGTTTGCTTAAACCATAAAGTAAGAAATCCCTTTTGGGGGGGATTTTTTGTCCCCTCACCTTCCCTCTCCCTCAAGGGAGATGCTTCTCTATCAAACCATTTGGTCCCTTTAATGCTGCAAGAGGAAATGTAATCCACATGTTGACTAATTATAAGAGAACATCTTGATAAGTGTCCAAGATATTTATACAACTTCTACTCATCAGTGTTGACATTCCTGTCATATGAGTCACTTCTACACATTTGGGATACACTCCAGACAGAGATTTAGTTCATTTTCAGCTTTCTACTTGAAGTTGTGTGACATATTCTTTCCACTTAGTATGTTTCCAATTAATCAATGAATATTACCTTGTAATATAGCCAGTGTGGTGCTAGGCAATGTGGAGGATGTTGAAGAGATTCCTCACTACTTGAGGAATCAATACTAACATACGTATTGGGGGTGGAGTGGGGAGAATAATAAGTATAAGCACCTACTATGTCAGATACTATTCTAAGAGCTTTACAATTATTATCTCAATTGATCTTCATAATCTGGGAGTTAGGTGCTATTATTATTTACCCCATTTTACAGTTGAAGAAACTAAGAGAGACACACAGAGAGAGAAAGATAAAGTGATTTGTTCAGGGTCACATAGCTAATAATTAATTATCTGGGCCAGATTTGAACACAAGTCTTCCTGATTCCAGACCTAGTCTTCTATCCACTGTGCCACCTAGCTGACTCTAGGCAGCTAATTTACCTATGAAACAATCAATGAAAAATATGACAAAACACTTTTATAATGAAGCAATAATTACATGAGGAAAATCACTGCTAAAGTCCTTCTCTGATGCCTCATTATAGTGTGGGGGTGACTACTTGAAGACTGTCAATCACAACCTCTGGAACGTGTTACCAAGCTAGTAAGACTTTGCAGGTTGGTCCAATAATGTCTCGCATTTTTGTATTTCTAAAACAAGTCTGGTTAGATTCAGAGATTCTCACCACTGTCAGGGTGAATACATGGACACCACCAGGTGGTAGGTTCCTCCCCCCCCTCCAGAAACACATGGAGACCTTGTAATAAGTCAGCATGCATTTATTAATAATTTATTTTGTTGTACCAGGAATTATACCATGCACTGATGATAGAAAGAAAGGGGAAAAATCTCTGCTGGATTTTAGTTGAGACTTGAAGGAAACCAGGGAAGCCAGAAGAAAGAGATGTGGAAGGAGAGAATTCCAGGCATAGAGGACAGGCAGTGAAAATGCATGGAGTTGGGTGATGGGATGGATGGATTAGGCTACAAATTGGTAGAAGGAATCCCACATGAATAAAAGAATAAAAATATAGAAGCAAGTATAAAAAATATATTACATTTACTAAGGAAGTGTAGAAAAGGGGAACATCATTGTGGACTGAGAAGGCTTTGTGAAGGAGATGGGTCTGAGGTAGGCCTTGAAAAATTAATAAAATTTGGGTAATGAGTAAAGAAAAATGAGGGAATTCTGGGCTGGAATATTTCTGCTAGTGTGACCCTGGAGAAGTCATTGCATGTTTTTTGTACTGAATTTTCCGCATCTGTAAAATGAGGGAATTGTATTAGATAGCCTCTAAAAGTTTTATCTATCTCTAAATCCATGATCCTCTGATCTGCTAAGCTTGTGTAAGGAACAGACTAGAGATGAGAAGGAATATACTTTAATGTTCTTGCTTGATTTCTGCATTGCTACATTCATCTGAAAAGGACTGATCAGATTATGAGTAAATTAAAAGTTCCCTTTCCCACTTCTATACCTCCATTTTTCCTTTTTATTTGCTTTCAGCTGTCACTCCTTGCTTCCAGGTGCCTGTCAAACTGCCTATGTCTTAAAATAAATCCAACACCCCCTCTTTTGAATGAGGGAAGAGGCTCCAGAGACCACTTGGATTACCAGTACACCATCATGTTATCAGTGCTGAAGGACATATTCAGGAACTCATCATATGTTACTAACAATTGCTACCCACATCCTTCACATTTCACAGGAGCACTATAGAAGAAGGTACATTCTGAAATAACTACAGAACAAATTCATTCCCAAACTCCATTTTGTCAGTGTCCACTGAAAAGGTTTGAATAGAAATAAAAAATGAAATGATAAAGCTTGGAACGGAGTTAGACATTTGAAATAGCTGGGTCACCTTCATACTTACAAGGAAATTTTCTTGATGAATATTGAGTAAGGACACACTTATTTTGGAGGATATAATTGTTATTTGTAAGCTGACTAACTGGCTGGCCCAGAGCTCAGGTAAGGAGGACAAGGCTCAAGAATTATTTTTTTCCAGACTGTCTTAGCAGAAGTATAAGTTCTCACTTAGCTACATGCTAGGGCACCAACACTCAGAATCAGAATGTACCACACAGTCTAAATAAATATCCCATTGGGAGATTAGAGTTGAGCTAAGCTTCCTGGAAGGGAGAGATATTGTATCAGGTTTGAATGAAGAGGAGGCTGGGGTCCCCTCACAATGTGAAAAGGCAAAGAAAGAACCAAGGAAGTCACCAGCAATAGCTGGGATGAAAGTGGGGCAGCCAAAATAATGGGACTGTGAGGGCAAAGTGACAAATTCAAGGTGGGTCCTGGAGAACCTTGAAGGATGACACTATAATAAGGCTTTAGAATCTATTTTTCTCTTTCAACATTTATTTCTGTTTTTGTGGCTGTTTACGTGGACTTCACCCTTATGCTCCTTTCCCTACATTCAACACCATCGTATGCGAAATTGGGAACTGGGAGATTTGGCTTTGGCACTCACAGCTCAACCTCTCTACGCCTTTCCCCCCATCTCCTTTTCTTCCCTGTCCTTTCCCTCACCAGTGTGCTCTTCTCTCATCTCTCCTCCACCCAAAATCTTCTCTCAAGAAAGAATCTGAAACAAATTCACATTAAGATGTAACTTCTAACAAGAGCTCCCATTCCTAAGGAGCTTTTGCGTCACCATAGAAATGGTCCATACTAAAGAAGGAAGGACCTGCAAGGTCACCTTGTCCAGCCATCTCATTTTTTAGCTAAGAAAACTTAGACCACAAAGGATAAGTGGTTTACCCAAAGTGACGTAGGTAGTAAGCATCAAAAATGGGATTTGAACTCATATTGCTTAATTCTACTTCTACTCCTTTTCCCATTGTACTATGCTTCCTTAAATAGACTAAAACTCACATCTTCTGACTCCAGGTTGGTGCTCTATCACAACTAGTGAGCCTCTGGGACCACAACTTACAATTAACCCATAGTGGAGTAATTTCTGATGTCTTTTTGCGAAATAAATAAAATATCTATCTGTTTTTCATCTGTCTACATCTGTCTATTTGTTCTTTTATTATTTATTCATCCATTCATTTAATTACCTACCATTTAATTATTTAGTTATGCATTTGCTTATTTGTTTTTCAGGCTGGGTCTTCCTATTTCGTGGAAACTTTATGTACAGTAGCCACTCATGGACCAATCCAAATTCTGATGGCAGCCTGGAAGCCCTCCTCTCCTGGGGGGCTTATCATAATGGTATGGTTGTCTTACCAATTCTAGCCCTATTGTGTTGCCAGAATTCCCAAATCCAAATGATCCACCTGTCTCCTACTCTCTCAGGAGCAAAGATCATAGATGTGTGCTGCTATACCATCTTTTCAGCTTCCTTTTATATGTTGTCTTCCTCCATTAGATTGTAAGCTCCTTGAGGGTAGGGACTGTCTTTCTTAATTGTGTCCTTGGTGCTTAGCACAGTGCCTAGCGTTTAATAAATACTAATTGAATTGAATTGAATTGGATGAAAGTTTGGTTGATGGTTGGTTATTGTTCTTCATGTTCTAAGAGGATCTAAGTGATATCTCTATGTTGGGGCCAAAGTACAGTATGTCTGGCTGTGGCTGACCAGAACAATATGATCCCAGAAGGCTTCACCACATGAACATTTGCAGTGGATATGTCTCTAGATTTGCACATCTCATATTTCTTTTGAGCTACTGAAATTCTGCTTTGCTTATACAGCATAGCTCCTTCTTTGATGCAGGCATGCCAGGCTGAGCCAATGTCTCCCATGTCTCACAACTGATTCCTAAATTTTTCAGAGAGACCATCAGAGTGTCCTTGTATCTCTTCTTCTGACCTCCATGTGAGCTCTCGCCTTGTATGAGTTCTCCATAGAATAGTCTTTAGGCAAACACACATTTAGCATTTGAACAACATGGCCAACCTATCAGAGTTGCACTCTCTGCAGTAGAGTTTGAGTGCCTGGCTCAAGAAAGGACCTCAGTGTCTAGTACCAGATGATCCTCAGAATCTTCCTAAGACAATGCAAATGGAAGCAATTCAGTTTCTTGGCATGGTTCTGTTATACTGTCCAGGCTTCACAGGTATATAACAATGAAATCATCTCTAGAGGCACTTTCAAGTCTTTGATTCTCTTCAAAGGGGCTTATGGATATTTATGGTTTATGGATAGTTTATTTTGGCTAGAAACCTGAATGTCCTGTGCCTTCTATAATCAACAAACAAATTCAATTTAGCTAAACAAACATCTAAGTGCCTACTATGTTCAACACAGTGCTAGCTCAATTCTAAGAAGGAAAAAAATGAAATAATCTCTGACTCTAGAGGTTACATTCTATTGGAGAATCAGAATCACACAAATTTTCATGTAAGAAGGTGAGGAAGATTAATTTTAATGCTATATCATTTGATATTACCATATTAATATTAATCAGTTCTTAGGAAAGGAATCTAGTCTGTAAACCCCAGGATATCTTGAAAGGTTTCAGTGATCAAAATTTACATTCCTTTGGACAGAGCACCTGCAGGTAAGGATATGGTACTCTATGTGGACAGAGGGAAGGCTGTCCAGCAATAGGCCAAGCCCCACTAGGTCATGGTTTGGGTCCTGATTAACTCAGAGTGATTGTAAGTAGCAGTTGTTTCTATTTTGGCCAGAAACCCTGAGAGTCTTCCCCTCCCAGAATGATTTTTTTTTAAAGTAGGTAAAAGAGTCCATTCTCTGCCTCATTTCTTACTTAGCCTTAATCACTGAATGTGAGGCATTGCCTTAGTCAATCTGAGACCTGTTAAAGACCTTAGCTTACAAAGGCCAACTGCATCGAGGGCCATCTCCATAAGTCTTGATCTATAGCTTGCCACTGGACCCAGATGGCTCTTGAGGAAAGAGTGGGGCTGGTGACATTGTACAGCCCTCCCTCACTTAAATCCAATTCACTTGCATGTCATGGCATCACCTCCCTGTTGTGATGGTCCTTTTTGAGAATGAAGGACAAACAACAATAATTAATTAGTAATACTCCCTTCTCTGTTCAACTCCTCCCCCCAGATTCTTAAGTGTAGTTTCAAGAGAAATCTCTACCATTCTAGGTAAGGAATGTGATCCCATCCCAGCTCTTCCCAAGGCCTGGGCTGAACCTCTCTGTTTACCCCCTGAGCACAGATGCCAGTCTGAGCTCATCTATGCTACCAAGAAGTGAATTTTATGCCCTTGCTTTTGTTAGGATCCAAAACCACCCTTCCATTTTTACTTCTCTCTGTTGTACAGCCTGTTTTTCAGAGCTAAGGCCCAGCAAGCAAGCTGTACCCTAAGCTTGGCTTAACAACAATCCTTTGTGCTCTGGATGAACTTTGATGCAACTAAATCACAAAAATTAAGGTTCCTGAGCTGGTGCAAGCACCAACAGGCCCAGACGTGAAGCCGTGCTATGAATGGACTTTTTGGCACTAGACAACCTTGCCTCACTGTTGCTCTTGTGCCTACCACTGTTGCTACACTATACTGTTTCTTTATCTAGCCACAAATATATAAGTCAAGGCTCAGCCCCACTGCCTTGTGTTTCCTACTAGAAGAGGTCCCACCATATGTGTCTAATTTCTCTCCTCCAGGGGAATAGAAAAAGCCTTTTGCTTTTAACTTGTGGTACTTTTTGATATTTTTGGGATTAACAGTGGTTGCAAAACCTCTATGACTCTTTGGTCACTTGTTACCGGAGTTGACACTTCCTAATCAAAGTTGGGGGTAACATTGTTTACAAAGGGAAAACTAAGCCAGAAAGATCTTGATTAAGGTGGTTTTCTTAGCCCAGATTGATAGAGGCATCTGAATTTCATGATTAGACCGCTTCTTCAGCTGACTTTCCTCCCCAAAATGATGAATAGGGAGGAGTTGAGAACTCTATCCCACCTCCTCATTAAATGTCCACCTCTCAGGAGTGCCTTTCTTTTGTGGATGCCTTCCTCTGGATGCTCACTAGATGATTTGCTTCCTAAATTGGGGTGTCCATAATTAAACACTGCACTCCAGAGATATTTTAACCAGGTCAGAGTACAGGGTTTAACATCCTCACTTTCTTATCTCTGGAAGCTCTGTTTCTCTTAACGCCATCCAGAAATGACATTTGATTCCTTGTTATTCTGTTGTTTTTAGTTATGTCTGAGTCTTTGTGACCCCATTTGAAGTTTCTTGGAAAAGATACTGGAGTGATTTGGCATTTCCTTCTCCAGCTCATTTTACAGGTGAGGAAGCTGCGGCAAACAGGATTAAGTGACTTGCTTAGGGTCACACAGCTAGTAAGTGTCTGAAGTCAGATTTGAACTCATAAAGATGAGTCTTCCTGACTCCAGGCCTGGCACTGTAGCCACTGCATCAGCTGCCATTGTAGCATCAACTTACATTGGCATTGCTTTCTAAAAAAAAAAAAACCCTTCATCTTTTTCCCCCTAAAACTGCTGGCTAGCCACATCTGCCCTGCACTTAAGTACATTTGTACTTAAGTAGATTTTTCTAAAAATCTAAGTGTAAGATTTTATATTTATCCCAATTAAGTCTAATCTTATTTAGTTCATTCCAGTGTTTTAGCCTGTCAAGATCTTTTTGGATTCTTTACATCCAGAGCACTAGCTATGCCATCCAGCTTGGTGTCAGGTTTCAATTTATCCACATTATTCACATTATTGATTAAATTGTTTCATAGCACAGGGCCAGTCATAGATTCCTAGAGCAGGAGACCTCCCTCTAACCTGACAGGGAACCATTACTACCTTCTCAGTCCATCCATTCAACCAGTTCTACGTCCGTCTTTTTGTGTTATCACTTAGCCCACACCTCTTCATATTTTTCATAAGAATAGCACAAGATATTGT
This sequence comes from Phascolarctos cinereus, assembly GCF_003287225.1. Classification (NCBI taxonomy): domain Eukaryota; kingdom Metazoa; phylum Chordata; class Mammalia; order Diprotodontia; family Phascolarctidae; genus Phascolarctos; species Phascolarctos cinereus. Next base: position 184,532,182 of record NW_027555958.1, read on the forward strand.
GACAGTGGTTTTGCTCAAATCTAAGTGAACTCTATCAGCAGCATTGCCTTGATCCATCAGTTTTGTAAATTTTTGAAAAAGGAAATAAGATTAGTCTGGCATGGACTGTTCTTGATGGATCCAAATTACATTTGCAAGTCATTCTTCTATAGTTGCTTCACTTATAACCTTCACACATGGAAACCAGAAGTAGAATGAGGAACCGTATGTACAGAGATAAATAAATATTAGGCTAACTGTAATAAGGAAAGAACACTAAGAACCAGGGGTTGGCACCTAAGATGGATCTTGAAGGAAACTAGGGATTCTAAAAGGCAGAAGTGAGGAGGAAGTACATTCTGGGATTAGGGAGTGACTCCTTTATCACGGTTTTGATTGTTCAGTCATGTCTGACTCTTCATGGCTGCATTTCTCTTGGCAAATATGTTGGAGTGGTTTGCCATTTCCTTCTCCAGCTCATTTTGTAGATGAAGAAACTGAGGCCAACAGGTTTGAGTGACTTGCCCAGGGTCACATAGTAGTAAGTATCTGAGGCTGGATTTGAACTCGGGTCCTCTTGACTCTCCAGGGCCAGCACTCTATCCACTGTGCCACCTAGCTGCCCCATTTATCCTGCTACTTGAGGGCAAAACCAGGGGTAGGAGCAACTATCCACCAGGTAGATAAGCCTTTACCTCTACGGGGAGGGGTGGACCAGATTATAGGAGGGTACCAGGAGAGAGTCTCTGAGAGGAGAAATGGGAAAATTATCTCCTTCCCTTCTTCCTCTGACCTACACCACCAATGACCTTGTTCCTTGTCTCACACCAGGATCCAATTTGCTCTCCATATCCCAGGAAAGATTAGGCTAGTAGAAGATTATGAGATGCAGAGTCAGTCTTTGAATCACACTGCATAAAAACGTCTATATGTCCCATGCTGCTGCTATGCAGATGAAGGGAAGTCCAGGCTGTCCCACCCTAGTAACAGTTCTGCACAGGGTCTGCATATTCGAAGTCATGGAAACTGAAGATGGGGTGTTGAGTTGAGGGAATAGCTGACGTTATAGTTTGTCTAGAAGTATGAAAGGAAGAGTGATATGAACTAAGCATGGAAAGGCAGGTAGACATTAGAGTGTAGAGGGTTTTAAATGCAAAATGAAAAAGTTTGCATTTTACCCATTTTATCCTAGATGCAACAGAGAGCCACTGAGGATATTTGAAATGGAGAGTGACATGTTCAGACCTGAATTTTAGCAATATTAATTTGGCATACTAAAAAAATATTAATTTGGCAGCTATATGGAGGCTGGATTAGAGAGGGGAAGAAGTGGTTACCTGGAAACCAATGAATGGAGAATGAATAGCAGGAGAAATGATGAAAGTGTCCTCACACTAGAAATGACCAATTTTCTAGAGATCTGGCATGCTAAAATGATTACTCTGTTGCAGGAGGCCATGGACATCCATGGTAGCAGGGTTAAGAATGAGAAGGGTAGATTTGCAGGTATTGCTTAGCTGTCTCAACCAATCTCCTCATTGCTTCAGGCTTTGTCTTATCATCTCTGTGCATAGAGGTGGAAGTAGGTAGAGTGACAGCTCATCTTAGAAGCCTTCATAGCTTTCAACAACTCTGATTTGTGTGTGGGTAGAGGGGGGAATGTCTGTTACACCTGGATGGATATCAAAGGTAGGAAGTGACCACTTGGGGAAAGAAGTTATAAACACCATAAGGGCATTGATTATTTAGCAGCTGAGTTCCTGTAGAACTGAGATTAGCTATGAGGGATCTGGGAATATAAAGATCAGTCTCTCTCCCAAGTCTTATCTGTAAATGTGTTGACAGGTTTGGAATTCTAGCTTCAGCCCTATTTCCTGAGATATGGCTCAACTCACACAAATCACAAATGCCTAAATCATGCCTTACATCTATACCCAGTAGCTAGGAAATGCACATTTACTGGATTTTGAGGAGCATCACTTAGCACAGTTACCCATACATGTAAGTTAATAGATGACTAAATGACTGTTTAATATTGTGGAAGAGGATAGTCCTGCAGAATGTAATTCTTTCCATTAGTGATTGCTTCTGCTAGCAACCTAGTAAGATAGGCCAGTTGATTGTATATAATTAACTAATTTTCACAAATAAGGAAGCTAAGGCACTCAGAGACTGACCATATGGCTTAAGGTCACACAGGAGGTTTCATAATTTCTAAATTTGAATATAATGACTTTTGATGGTGCGATGTCCTTGGCCACCTTCCTTGGTCCCTGCTGAGATAGAGGAGGGGGTGGGGCAGACTGGGAAGAGCAGGAACTTCCTCTCCTTGGGTCCTGATGAAGGAGTTGTAGCCAGAGAGCCAAATAAAGATCCACTTAGCTTGGATGTGTGCCTGGCAGACACATGCTCTCATTTCTGTTACAGGCTACCAGAGCAAGGCTTTTCTTTCTCTTGCCACGTTGACTAATAACCTCATTCATATATGAGCAAGGCTCTGTTTTACTTGTTCGTTACTGAAGCCACATCTGACAGGTGTGTCTTCTTGTCGAATAGCTGCTTCCTCTCCAGGGTCTGCTGTCTTTTCTCAGCTTGTTCTCAGAAGTTGGCTTTGCCAGTTTCCTCAAGTTCTTATCCTACTGTGAATTTGGATTTTATTGGGTATGTTGGGCCTTGACTTCCAGGTGTGAATACAAAGCAATTATGTTTACTACATGTTCTCTAAGGGCTCCAATCTAATCTGGTGATTCCTGACTGCTGATTCCAACTTCTTTTTTTTTTGGGGGGGGTGTTTCTAATTTCTTTTAATGAGTAATTTTTTCTCTGAGATTTACTAGACCTTGGTCTCATGCTCCCTGATTCCCTTCTGCTTCACGCACCTGGATTTCCTGGAAGATAGAATTCAAAGCTTAACTAGGGCAAGACAAAATGTCTCATGTGGCCTATCCATTCCTTGAAGGTGTGTTGTCAACCAGCTCCTCAAGAATTCTCTTGGCATCTCTTCCTGTTAACCTGTGAATAACTGGATATCCATTATATCTTTGTCCACTGAGTTGAGATTACTAGGCCTTTGCAATGTGGGAGTCTGTTCTATTGGAACCAGAGACAAAGGGAGGGTATATTAGCTATTTTAGAGGAATCATAATTTGTGTGACTCTTCATTTCCTTTCTGCTTATTCTTTTCTCCCCTCCCCTCAATAGCTGATGTTTTACACGACTAATGTGAAAATCTGTTTAGTGGGAATGTTTATTTAGAGCCTCTCTTGGGGCAGGAGGTGGAAAGAGAGGGGGAGAAAATTTAAAACTCAAAAGCTTGTGGAAGTGCAGGTTGAAAACAGATATTAATTAATTAAAAATAGTCAATATTTTTAAAAGCCTTTGAATAATGTCATGGTTGAAACTCTCATCTGAAGTGATCAAGGAACTAATGCAACATGATTATTGGAATTGGTAGCAGCAAGAAAAGTGATGAGATTCAAACTTCTAACTAGTCCTATTTATGAGTCCGGGAACACCCCATGGGAACAGCTCCATGATGAAAATGATGTATATTTGCCTTTATATTCTGTTTAGAAAATAAGAGAGAACCTTTTTTGTTTGTTTTCTCTATGTCTTATGCAGCTGTATTTCTCAGTGTTAAACAAGCATACAGGGATTTTGTATTTCAAATGCTTTCGGATTTTTCTGCAGTATACATGATCCTATTTATTCCAGTCCAGGGATTACTCTTAGAATAAGAGAGGCCCAGGAGGTCTAATGAGAGATGAAGTATATTGTGGATTCAGTTCCAGACCATCACAATAGAGTAAATATTGCAATAAAGTGAGTCACACAAATTTTTTTATACTATACTGTAGTCTAAGTATGCAATAGAATTATGTCTAAGAAAAGAATGTATATACTTTAATTAAAAATACTTTATTGCTAAAAAAAATGTAATCATAGTCTGAGCCTTAAGAGAGTTGTAAATTTTTTTTTTTTTGCCAGTGAATGGTCTTGCCTTGATGTTGATGGCTGCTGACTGATGGTGGTTGCTGAAGTTGGGGTGGCTGGGGTAATTTTTAAAAATAAGACAGCAATGGAATTTGCCATATTGATTGACTCTTCTTTCACTTGAACACTTAGAGGCCACCACAGGGCTTATTAATTGTCCTAATTTTAATATTCTTGTGTCTCAGGGAAAAGGGAGAGAGACAGAGAGACAGGGAGACACAGAGAGAGAGATGACAGGTAAGTGAAGCAGTCAGAACACACACATTTATTAGGTTCGCTGTCACATTCAGACTCAGTTCTTGGCACTCCAAAGCAATTTCAATAGTGACATCAAAGATCACAGATCACTATAACAGATATAATAAGACTGAAAAAGTTTGTGAGAATTACCAAAATGTGGCACAGAGACATGATGTGAGCACATGCTTTTGGAAAAATGGGAGTCATCACAAATCTTTAATTTGTAAAAAAAAAAATAATTGCAATATCTATAACGTGCCATGAAGTAAAGCACAATAAAATGAGGCATGCCTGTATAGTAGCAGGAAAAAAAGAGGATAGAACATAAGCCCTTTGAGAGCAGGAATGTTTCATTTTGTCTTTATATTCCTAGCTCAGGGGCTTGTATACAGTAAGTGCTTAATGAAGAGTTGCTAAATTGAATTATTGAATGAGGCAAAAATGGACTACCTCCAAAATGAATGAATCAATCAGAAAATATATACTGAGTGTCTGCTGTGTACCCAGGATTTTCTAAGACAAAGTGGGAGACGCAAAGGATGGATAAGATGTTCCCATCACCACTACCACCATGGGGCTGAATCTAGTGTGAAGACAAGATTCATGCGAAAGAACAAGCACTGTTTATTAAGTGACTGCTGTGCACTGGCAATACAAAGACAAAAATGGAAATGATTCCTGCTCCCAAAGACTTACAGTTTAGCCTGGGGGAACAACCTATGTATATAAAGGCATATGTAAAAGAGATACAAGATGATTGGGGAATGAGGATTAGTAGCAGTACGGATCAAGAAAGACTTCAAGTATGGAATATAATAGAACAAGTACCAGATTTGGAGTCCAAGGACGTAGGTTCAAATTCAAACTCTGCTACTTATTATCTGTGTCTTTAGGCAAGTCTGTGAACTTCTCTTGGCTTTAGTTTCCTCATCTGTAAAACTAGAAAATTGGATTAGATGCCTCTAGAGTCTTTTTTAGCACTAAATCTGTGATTCTATAATAACCTAAAAAGTTTAGGGGAATCACTTGTCTTTACATATCACCTTTCTTTTGTGATCTCAAAACCCTCTAAAGACTTTGGGCCTATTTCAACAAAGTTGAAAAGAATACGTTCCTTTCCTTATACATACTTTTCGTAGGTACTAAATCCCATTTAATGACTTAGCAGATGCATTAAATGAGTTCACACAAAATCTGGGATTTCAGCAATATGAACAAATCCTGGTATGGGAACTCCCTCCACCAACTGATTGCATCCTGTGATTTAATAAGTAAATTCCAGAGAGTTTCCACAGAAAAATGAGGTGCATTGCCCAGGGTCACATAGCTGGTAATTATCAAAGTCTAAATTTGAACCCAGATCTCCATTTTTTAAAGTCCAGCACGCTATCAAATAGGCCATATAGACTCTCCATGGCAACAAAGCTATCAAAACAAGTGAATGCTGTTCCAGAACGAGAGCAATTTTCACCCTCAATATAAAAATCAGGTGTGATTGCTAATTAGTATTTTTTAAAGTAAAGTTTCAATTCCTTATTATAAAGTCAGGTAAAACATATACCAATATTTATCAATTCCAGAAATAGTTATTTCATTCTGTATATTTAGTCTATCATTTCTCTGTCAGGAAATAAACAGCTGCTAGTTAATCTTCACAATATCCCATTGAGTCACAGAAGGAAAAGACATTGCTCTCTTCCTTTTTTATAGGAGAGGAAAAGTACAAACAGAAAAACAGGAAGTAGCCAAGGACACAGAGAGTGAGACCATGTGGATACAAGGATTGTAGGAATCTTTATTTTCTGATTCTCAGAGTGGTCTCTGGTCTCCTCAGAAACCTATGACACAGATGGGTTAAGGGATAACGGTTTTTCACAAACAAGTGTATATTAGTCAGACGTGGAAATAATTACGTCTTTTTTACATTCTGTGGAGAGCCAACTCTAAAGGATGCTGGCATAAGCAAGCCAAAGATTCTCCAAGACTGTTTTATTTTTCTTTTTGAGTCACAGATGGTCAGTCTGGAAATGAGAAAAAACTTTCCCTTGTCTTCTTCTCTGGCCTGGCCTCATGTAATCCCCCCACCACACCCCTGCAGTGAGAAGGACTGCTTTTTTCACTATTCCCTAGGGTCAGTTTGGCTCTTTTAAAAATAAACAAATACTTGAAAATTCTTTTTTTTTCCTTCTAATATTAGCTTTGGTCTAAAACCAGAACTCTGGTTTGGGGATGGGTAACTTGAAAGGGAAAATCATGTTCTCATTCTGGGGAGGGGGAGGAGAGAAGATTTTCTTCTGACAGTGTATTTCAGATGGATTCTTTGAGGTAAAGAAAAGGTGGGAGTGGATTCTGGGAAGGAACTGAATTTGACCCTGAAAGTCAACTATTTTCTTCTACAGAAAGCAGATTCCTGCAGCAGTCCAGAGGCCTATATCTTGGTCTCAGAATTGTCTCAGGAAAACACTTCTGATGATCAACAACCCTCCACAATAATGTGTGGAGAACTCAGAACCAAATATTGAAAGGAGAAATAGAGAAATGTCCTAGATTCCAGGTACCTAAATTTACTTTTTGGTGCCTGTTTTGAATTCTGGGGGGGGAAATGTACTCCTTTGGAAGATTTTATTTTGGAGAAGGTGAGAAGTTTAAATATGTCTCTAAGAGTGGCCACATCAGTGCTTTGGTAACTGAGAAAGAACATTGGATTTTGTTAGAAAACTGGGTTTAAATCCTACTTTTACTGCTTATGTGTCCTCGGACAAGATACTTGCCATCATGTATGTAACACCATGGTATGGTGGAAAAAAAGCCTAGACTCCAGATTCCTAAGAACTGTGCTACCTATGTGATGTTGAATAAGTCACTTAACTTCCTGGGCCTCATTTTCCTCATCTGTAAATGAAAGGGGTTGGACTGGCTATTTTTCGAATACCCTTCCAGCTTTAAATTGATAATCCTGGGATAACTATAGCATTTCAGCACTTCTGGAATTTCCCTCTACTGTAGGTGGCACCATTTTCCCTCAGATATGTGATAAGCAGTAAATGTAATGGACAACTCAGTTCTAATGTTTACAAAATGGCAAAGGGTGGAATCTGGTGAGTCAGAGGGCCAGAGAGCAAGAACACGCTGCTGCAGCTGTGAGCTGTTGCACTTATATTCGCTCTTTTCCTGCATTGTAATGAGAATGATAGAACCAAGAGCCCTAGTAGGTGACTTTAGCATTGAGAAGAAACCAGGTCAAGCCAACACCTGCACTGGTGGTCATTCGGCTTATGTGGCCAATCACGTCATCACCATGTGATTAATTTACCCAAGACAGAAGTCTTTGGTGTTTTCTTGCCGCCAAGTAGTGTAGGGTAGGGTTCAGGCAACCTGAAAGTGTGAGGGCGGTGGGGGGAGGAACTGAGAGGGAGGGAGGGAGGCAGAAAGGAGAGGCTCACCCTAGAAGTGGTGCAGTAGATACAGCGCAGACCTAGAGTCGGGAAAACCTGACTTCAAATCTGGCCTCAGGCACTTACCAGCTGCACGACCCTGAACAAGTTATCTGTCTGCCTCAGTTACTTCAGCTATAAAATAGGCATAATAGTTGCACCTACCTCGGGTCTTTGTGAAGGTCAATTGAGATAATATTTATAGATTTATTTATATTTTTAAATTTATAATATTTATATATAATATGTAATATTTATTTATAATAATATTCATTTATCATATTTATTTATTTAGCTCAGCATATGGCACATAGTAGGTGCTTGATAAATGCTTGTTTCCTTCCATCTCTGTGAGCGTCTCTTGTCTTCTGTAATACATTTTCAGGGTTAATTCTTAGGTCATGAATCCATCACTAACTGTCCTTGGTCCTTAGAATGAAGCAAAGTCACTTTCTCATCCTCTGTTCCAGGGGTTCTTAACCTTTTTTTTTGTGCGTGTCACTGACAGTCTGGTGAAACCTATTCTGAGGAGGGTGAACACCTCAGAATAACGTTTTTAAATTCATAAAATGAAGTACATAGAATTGTAAAAGGAAATTATATTTGAATTCAGTTAACAAAATATTTTAAAACAAAATAACAGAAAAACAAACAAATAATAGAACAAATTTGAGACCTTCAGGTTAATAACCCCTTCTTAAAAAACCTTCTTAGTTTTCTGCAGATAGAATTCTGTTTTTGCTAATTTGTCTGCCTCCCTCTTTTTCTACCACTATGTTCGCCTTCACCATCTTACTGGCTTTGTCCCCTGCTTCTCCCACCTCAAAGCCGGGCCTTCCCATATGTAGGTCCCATATGTTAAGCTTTTTATTTAGTACATTGATGTCTTCTCTTTTATCTCTTAAGTACTTGGAGAAGCAAGGACCACTTGAATATGTGGTAGCAGAGGGTAGGGAGTCCTATATATTCCCTTCCTTGATATTAACAGCTCCACTTCAGTATAAATGGGCAGCTTCATCCACTTCCTATGACATATACTGACCACGTAACCCTGGATAAGTCTCAGCTTCTAAATGTTTCAGGCAAGTACCTATATCTTTTAAACGGATCGGTAGAGAAAGTTCATCAGTAGGAGCTCCTTAAAGAGTGGACCTATGATTGAACATATAGTTTCTTTAGTATAGAGAACTTCCAGGTGAGGAAACTTCTTCTACCAACATAGGTTAGTATTCTTCTCTTCACCTTGGATCTGCATCTGCTGCCGAGAGGATCTTTTGACATTCAAGAGTTTCCACTGATCTCTTTTTACTAAAATGCTGGCATGATTAATAAAATGACTACCCAGAAATTATGTCTCCTAAAATTTCTAAACATCACAATATGTAGCCTGCTGGGATCCCTATGTATAGGTGAGTGACTCCTCTTCCTATTTTTGTTTGACACCATTGGCTGGAGCACTGAGAACTTAAGTGACTTGCCCAGTGACTTATCCCTGGCATGTATAAGATGCAGGACTTGAACCCAGGTCTTTAAAGCACTTATTATATGACAAGCATGCTGCTATGTTTTGAGTATCCAAAAAGAGGCAAAAGATGGTTCTTAACTTCAAAGAGCTTATAGTCCAATGGAGGAGATAAATACATTTTGCAAACAAATACAAACAAGCTATATGCAAGATGAATTAGAAAAAAAATTAAGAGAGGGAAAGCATTAGAATTAAGAGAGGTTGGGAAAGGCTTCCTGCAAAAGTTGGGATTTTAGTTGGAACTTAAAGGAAGCCCAGGAAGTCAGAAGGTAAAATTGAGTAGGGAGAGCATTTGAGACAGGGAGGACAGCCAGAGGAAATGCCTGGAGCCAAGAGATGGAGTGTCTTCCTGGTTTCAAAGCCTACACTATACATATACTATACATATACTTTGGGAACTTCCTATGGCAATAAAATAGTAGATCTAGTCCCTTTTCTTATATATCCTTGTTCTTATTCGAAGCCAGACCAAAGGGAAAGTCTACTTTGTCTTTGATTTGGAGTACAATGGCAGACCAGAAAATTGGGAAGTGTCTGTCCCCTCCTATGGAGCACAGATGTTTCCAAAGTCAGTTTCTGGTTGTAAAAGAATATGATTATATACCTTTTGTATAGCCTGTGTACTACACATATGTATTAGAAATGACATTCAGAGGCCCATTTGCCTAAAGAGATTTCCCTTCCTTTTTGGCCAACTGCTGCTTGTTCATGCCATGGCTTAAAATATGGATGAAGCTGAGATTTTTATTGACTTATGCTCTAAATTGTAAGCCATAAGCTTTCTTTCAATGACACCCAGAACCCTTATTAACCCTATATAGAAGGTGAAGGTAATAATGGTGGCCTGAGCTCCAGTCTTATCTCTACCATTGACTTTTAGTCAGCTCCTACCTCAGAAGAATATAAGACGTAACAAACAAGCCTAAAATGTGCCTTTTATTCCTTAAAAAAAGTTGCTTATTGGACATTAGTTGATATTATTGTAATAGGCTTGTACTATGGCTGTAATATGAAATCTCTTTATGCTCATTTTTTCCAAGGGAACTCTACCAGGGTTATGAAGAATTGGAGCAAAGATTCTGCAGGCCAGAGTGTGATGAAATGATTTTCTGGTGTCAAACAATCTTGGCCATACTCATGGACTTATTTCTAAAAAAGATGGTATGCGATAAGAATTACTATATTAGATTGGAAAAGAATTAGTATGGTAAGTTGGCGGGCTCAAGAGACTGCATCACATTTGTTTATTTCAACAGAATTCCCCAGTGACCCCTTGTTGTACCTAGGAATGTGGACAGCATTTTCTTAACTGTGATTCATATAGGAAAAACTTGGGCTTTTAGGGTCATTCAAAGGGCAACATTTCACTATTCTGGATATTCTGATGTGGAGGATTTGGGGATTAGAATTTCAGAGAAAAAAAGTGATAGCAACCCATTGCTAAGTTCTAAGAGTGAAAAATATCACAGTTTCCTTGGCTTGAAATACTGAAATTTCCTTGTGATTCTTACTTCTTCTGAGTGGGGCCCAAGTTCTGCATGCTTTTTATTTCATCTGAAATCAAATGAAAATTTTAAAGGAAAATCCCCATTTGAGCATTTCAAGTTTCTCAAAGTAGATGCTGTTTTAGTTATCAGGCAGGTTGCAAGAATGTTTTTGTACTAAAGTAAAACATATCTCTCTACCCAGATGTCAGCAAATATAAAGAACCTGAAGTTTAGGTTTATAAAGAGCTCATTGTGATAAATAAATAGACCTCCATCTCTGAGATTAGCTAAAAAACCAAATGCAGACCAGGGGAATATAGGATATTTAACACGAAAGCTTGCTTAGATCACATCACGATATTCTGTTCTTTTCCCTCACTCTTGTTAATTTGGAAGGTCTGTTATGCACATATCTTTTTCTGGTGTTGCTTTGGATCCTGAGTTGCTCAGCAAAAAGGGGCAGACTTTTTACATTCTCAGTAATCTTCTCCTGCCCCAATCCTGGTGATAGACTGAGCTATGTGCTTAATAAAATTTCTATGATTATGATGATAAGAATGAAGATGAAAAGCGAAATGGGAAAAGAAAAAGATAAGGAAGAAAATCATCAGCAAATTCAATTTTTTAAAAGCATTTATATCTTTTAAAATTTTTGTATTGATACCTTTTAGTTTTATATTGCCTTCCTTTTCAAATGTTTCTCTCCTTCCTGAGAAAGGAAAAAAAAAGATTAAAAAGAAAAAAAAAGCTTAACAAAATTGGCATATCAACAGAATCTGACAATTTGCACAATCTAGTCTCCTGCTTCTGCAAAGAAGTGGGAGAGATACGTTTTATTCTCTTTCTTTTTAGGAGCCAAGCATTAACGAGCATTTATCAAGCACCCAGTACACAGAGCAGGAGCAGATGGCGTAGTAGAAGGAGTGCTAAGATTAGGGTCAGGAAAGCTTGGTGAAAATCCAAACTTCTAACACATGATAATAACTAGCATTTCTTTAGTGCTTTAAGATTTACAAAGATCTTTATAAATATTATTGCACTTTTTTTCTCACAACCTTAGGAGGTAGGAGCTATTATTATAGCTTCTGGACTCAGGCAAGTCACTTTGCAACTATGAACCTGGGGCAGCTCCCTAGGGTTTGTGGATTAAGGGGATAAGGGGAGTTCTCATACTGGAAGTTCCTTGTAACAATGATTCACAGATGTCCAGTTTATTCTGCATATTTAGAACTTCAGGCTAGGAGTTAGGGGAGGTAGAAAGATAAATCAGATGTGATCCTTGCTGTAGAAGAGCTTGCAGTCTATTGGAGGAATATGAAGACGTCAAGGAGGAGAATTTCCAACCATATGCCAACAAAGGGATGGTAACCCATATTATTTTACCTTTGGAGGAGTAGACACTTAAGATGAGGTCAGTAGCTATTATAAGAGCAGTAGGTTCCTCATGTAGCCACAGAAGTCACACTCATGCCAAAGAACAAATGTTGAACTTCCAAACAATTTGCTGGTTTTCCAAAGAAGACCGCTGTTCCCATCTTGGAAAGATACTTGGAAAGAAGTTGCTCCTCCCATTCTGAGAGCCAGAGAAAGACCTCTTTCTGAGCTCTTTTGAAAAATAGATAAGTAGTCAGTCATTGTGTAACCACATCTGGACAGAAAAGTGCCTGAGAGGCTCAAATTTAGATACGTTGTTGTTTATCCTTCCTTCTTGAAGAAGACCAATGACCTCAGGAAGGTGATGTCATGGCTTGCAAGTGAATTGGGTTTAAGTGAGGGAAGGCTGTGCAAAGTCACCAGCCTCACTTTCTCCTTTGGAGCCATCTGGGTCCAGTGGCCAGATATGGATCAGGACAACGGGAGGTGGCCCTAGATGCAGTGGGAGAATTTAGATCCATTCATAGCAGAATCCCCTCCCCCTTTTTAGCATCTGGTCACCAGGGCCCTCTTTTCCTCTTGTGTGCTGTCTTCCCGTTTCTTCTTGGAATAATGCCCTGAAATTCTATGTAAACAAGCCTCATACAATCTTGATGCCTCTGGGATGGTGGAGTTTTTCAGCGGGTTTATGTTGGGCAAGGCTGGGGTTCTTAAGCTGGGAAGTCATGAATAAATTTGGGGTATTGGGGAGCTTGGATGAGCCAAAACAAATTACATCTTTATTTTCACTAATCTCTAACTTAAATTTATGATTTCTTTCAAATATGAATGTGAGCAGCAGACATTGTTCCTTGAAGGGGTCTATAGGCTTCACCACACTTCCAAAGGGGTTTATGACACAAAATAGTTAAGACCCCAGGACTGGAAGAAGCTAGAGTAAGGTTCTAAGGCAGTCAACTTACCAGCTGATGCGAAGAGCAAATCTTAGCCTGGTCTATAGAGCTTTGCCTGAGAGTATCTCAGGGACCCTCATCTGTATCTAGAAGCAGAGGAAGCAATAAAAGAATAGCCTCATAAGGCCCTAGCAATAACAATACAATAAGAGGCTGCTCTAGAGCACTGGACCTGGAGTTAGAAAGACCTGAGTTCTAATCTAAACAGACACTTCCTAGCTGTGTGAGCAAGTCACTTAACCTCTATTGGCCTCAGTTTCCTCATCTATAAAATGGGACTAAAAATAGCACCTACCTCTCGGGATTGTTGTGGGGATCAAATGAGAAAATAATTGAAAAACACTTAGCACAGCACCTGGCATACGTATATAAAAGCCAGGTGATATGATAATGGTAATGATGATGATGTCCCGCTATCTTTGAGTCCTCCCTGCTGCTCACATATGTTACATCCCCTACCAAATGTTAAGTTCTATTAGTACAAAGGCCCTTGCTTACCTCAACCTTGTATCTTTCCCAGTGCCTAGTGTGGTGTTCTCCAATCAAACTACACTGAATAAATCCTTGTTGAATTAGAATTTAAATTTACCAAGCTTTTTACTTAGCCAAACCTTATTAACTGGATGTTCTGTAGAGGAAACATAATAGGAAGTAAGGTTTTCCTATAACATCCTTGGATCAGAAAGTCAGGAAAAACCTGGGCTGCAATGCTGACTCTGATACTAGTTGTATGACTTTGGGCAAATTCTCACTGATGTTATCTGGGACCTAATGAACTTATCCTAAAATCAGAATAATAACAACTGGATTGCCTACCTCACCATGGGTATTGTGAGAACATTTGCTGTTTCAATCAATCAGCAAGAACTTGTTAAGCTCCCACTATGTGCCAGGGACCGCACTAAGCACTGGGAAGATGAAGACAACAGTGAAACAGGCCCCACTCTTAAAGTTTACAACCTATCTAAGGTAAACAGCAACATGTATGAACATGAACAGATGTGAAATAGAAAAAAGCAAAAGCAGCTGGAGAGAAGGGCAGATCAGGAAAACTATGGTGTAACAAGCAGGTGTTATCTGAGCTAAGACTTCAAGGAAACTAGGGATTCTAAGAAGCTGAGACGAGGATAGAGGGAATTCTAGGTATGAGGGACAACTGGAGCAAAGGCACGGAAAAGGAAAATATAGTGAACATTAAGTCAATATAAAATGTGAAGTATTGTATTTACAAAAAAAATGATCATTTGTTTTCATAGCTATAAATATTGAATGGCCCCCAAAGAACCTTCCAAATCATCAAAGAAAGATTAAATTATAATTTCAGTGTTTTGTATTTTATTGTGTCCAAATTAGTTGAGAATTGGTTATCTGTGTGTCATATAATATATATGTATAGGTATATGTAAGTGTGTGTCTATATATATATATATATATATATATATATATATATATATACATATATATATATGTAAGTGTGTGTGTGTGTGTGTATATAGGGAGAGAGAGAGAAAGAAAGAGAGAGAGAGAGAGACAGAGAGAGAGAGAGAGAGAGAGAGACTGCTCAATGCTTTATCTGACCATGGTATGTAATAGAGTTCTTTGAAGAAATTAAGGCTTTGAAAGCAGCACCTCTAGATCACCTGAAATATCCATGTTTTCTCTATATTTGAAGGTTAATAAAGGTCATAGCCTTGAAAACACCATGTGGGGTTACAGGGCAATACTTTGGGTAACAACTTGGTCTATGGCTACACAGCAATTAAGGAAAATTAAAGGCCTGAATTGCAGACCAAGTTGCAGAGAATCCTGGGAGTGTTGGTGATGGTAATGCAACAGCAGTTTAATCCAAACTGGCAGGAGATGTCAGAAATTTTGGAAGACTACGGAGATAATTAGCTAATGGACAATATTATGTCAGCACAGTGTTTAATCTTAGACTGACCAAAGAGGTCATTCTGATAGGGTCGTTCTGACCCAAACATCATGTAGTAATCAAGTTTTTTTTCCTTTTCCCCACCTTTTTTTAAACATAGAAAGCCTTAAGAAATTTAGGCATTAGAAAATAATCGGTTTTCTAACATTAGAAGCATGTGGGAACTACCTGAGAATTTAACTGTACCCCAAATCATGGAAAATTAAATTCTCAGTGTGGCATTGTGGACTATCAGGCTTACAGTAATGATGACCTAGGTTTGAGGCCCCCTTTAATACTTATAAGTTATGTGACCATGAATCTCAGTTTCCTCATCTGTAGATAATAACATTTGAAGTATTTGCCTCTGCGGGCTGTTCTGAGTTTCAAATGAGTGAATGTATATCAACATTTTGCACACTTTAAAGCATTATACAAGTACCAGGGATTTTCTAAGTATTCCAGTGGGCCTGTGATCTCATTGCCTTTAGTGTTCCCTCCAACAAGGATGTTGCCAAGCCACTCACGCTTGCCCATCTTGCACAACTCTTCTCCTTATTCTCCAAAAATTGTCCACAACACAATGTCTACTCAACATGAGACCTTCCTGTCTTTCTTTTGTCATGAGGATATTAGGGGAGCACACAGGCTCTGCATTGTTTATCTCTCATTCTTACCATGTGACCAGCCCATGTTTTTAAATTGGTGAATTAATCAATTTGATGAATTAAACAAATATTTGTTATGCACCTATTATGTATCAGACATTGTGCTAGGCACTGACAAAGAATAATATAGTTCCTGCTCTCAAAAAGCTTTTATTTACTTCTTAGTTACCTCCAGTCATGTCATTTTCCACTAATATCATCATTTCCTCTCTAGATTCTGCCCCTAGAACCACTCTTAATTGGCTAGCATTGGACTTATTTTGCTCAGTTCTAGCCTTCACAATACTTACCGACCATCTCCAGCTATGCTACTGCTGTGTAACTCTTCCCCCTCTCCACTCCCCAAACCCCTTTCTAGTTCCTCTTTAATGTTATCTTTCCTCATTAGAATGCAAGCTCCTTGAGCGCAGGTACTACCTTACCTTCTTCTTATTTCCATTCCTTGACACAGTGACTGAAAAAAAATTACTTAATAAATTATCTGTCTGTCTGTCTGTCTATCTATCTATCTATCTATCTATCTATCTATCTAGCTAGCTAGCTAGCTATCCTAGTGGGGGAGGCAACAAGTTCTTATACAGTTATGCAGAATAAATATGAAGAGAATAAATACAAATAGAAAGTAAAATACAAAGTAATTTGGAAGGAAGGAAGAGCATGAGTAATTAGAAGGATCAGGAAAGTTTTCATGTAGGTGGTGCTCCAACTGCATCTTGCAGGAAGATGAGGATTCTTTAAGTCAGTAGCGAAGAGGGAGCATATTCCAGGCATGGAGGGACATCCATTGCAAGGGCATGGAGGTCACAGATTGAGTATCCTGTGTGGGAAACAGGTCAGTTTAATTGGATCACACAGTGCTAGAGAAGGAAGGATATCTAATGAGGCTGGAAAGATGCTCAAAGCAAGTTGTGAAGGGCTTTAAAAGCTAAATAGAGGAATTTGTAAATGATCCTAGAGGTGATAGGAAGCCACTGATACTTATTGAGTAGAGTGTACATGCTCAGATTTGCATCTAAGGAAAATTACTTTGGCAACAATAAAATGGATAGCTTGGAGTGGGGAAAAACTTGAAGCAGGGAGACCCAATTAGGAGGTTATTGCAGAGATGATGAGAACATAAGCTAACATGGTGGCTATGATAGAGAAAAGTCAGATAGTAGGTATTTTAGAGGTAGAAATGGCAAGAATTGTCAACCATTTGGATATTGAGGAAGGACGGGGAAGGTTAATTAGATGATACAATAGATAGAACATTGGACTTAGAGTCAGGAAGACCTGAATTTGAATCTTGCCTCAGACATTTAGTAACTGTGTGGCCCTGGGCAGATCTTGTAACCTTAATTTTAATTGGTATAATGGAGATATTAATAACAAGTACTCCACAGAATTGTTGTGAGAGTTAAATGAGATAAAAAAAAATGTAAATCAATTTGCAAACCTTGAGGTGCTTTAGAAATACTAGCTATCATTATTATTACATTTTATATAAATAGGAAAGTAGGTTTATAGATTTGTAGTCATAGATGTTCTATTGGTCCCCATCTTTTGATAATAATAAGGTTAGAATTTAAAATTTTTTTCTCCTATGCCTATGGTATATTACCCTCCTTCAAATGCCCTGTGAATCCAGCTTCAATGCTCTAGCAATTGTGCTGTCCTTAATCCATATCTCTTCTATGTATGCTTGGATTAATCCAGATATTTTCCTTAGGTTTTTTCTTTTCATAATTATAATTAATTGGGAAAGCTTCTAACATATCTTCATTGTATATGGTGCTTGCATCCTAGGAATTCAGCATATTATTCAAAGAACTTAATCTCTTCTATATAATTATGTATTGTTTAACCCACTCATTATTCAGGATATCTATTAAGTTTCCATTTAGGTGTAAATATTTTGCTTATACTCTTCAAATTTATTATTATTTTCATTTTCAGGTTTTATTTATGATGATGTAGCCTATAGAGGTCCTGGGTTCCAATTGTGGGAGCACCAGGACAAAAAGAACCACAAGAGGTTGTAACTTTTATTAAAAGGGCTAGGGAGGTTGGGGGTGGGGAGGGAGAATCCCAGTAAGGACCTAGTGAAATGGCTTTGGGAACCTTCAGGGACACCTGGCTAAATTTGTGGTTTCAAGGAACTTGATTAGGGTGCTCTCTTTTGTTCTGCCCTTTGGTATGCAACCTAGAGAGTCAAGTAGGTCTATAGGTAGTTACAAATAAGGAAGTTTACCAGGCCAAGTTCATAGCACGAGGGTTGAATATAATTTCATTGGCCAATGTGAAGAGAGGCCCCTTTTCACTCTGTATTTCTGCAAATTCCTTGTTTGCTACAATTGAGAATGTCAAGTTTGATATGACTTGGTTCCTCTAGTGGTATGGTATGCCCGCTTGTAGGTCAGTGGACAAGGACCTCACATTCAGAGTACCAACAGCTAAATTAATGTTATAACATCTCCGAGATTCTTACTATGTTTTTTCTGTCACTCTGCTACTAAAGAAGCAGAAGGGGGCCATGCAGGCCTACGGGCCATTATGTAGTTTTCTTTGTTTTGAGGGTTATGGTGGCTGAAAAATTTATTATTAATTGGCCAGCCTACTGGCTATCAGTCTCTCCTTACTTAACTGAGCTGTTTTATAAAGAATAGATTCAGTTTGTTGGTGAGAATATATCATGCCTTTCCAGCATGGTAGAACCAGGGTGAGTTTGTACTCTGCTGATATGGTCTTTGAGAACCTAGTGTCACCCTTCTATGAAAATGATTTTTTGGATAGTAATTATTAATGATCCTTATCAAACAAATAGTTTGGAAACCACCATCCAAGTAGTATATGAAGAGTTAGATGTAGAAATACATTCCAAATCTTTGCTTTAGGAAAGATCTCCTTTATTTGACTGTATCATACAGGAAAAGGATAAAGATGTTTGGTAGGAATGGCTTTAATCCCTAGACCATTGTCTCCAAAGCAAGTGTACTAAGTGGGGTAACAGGGAAAAGTTAAAGTTTTCTTAAATGGGATCCAGAACATTTCTTTCCCTTTAACCATGAAGTCTTAGAATAAACTCCCCTGATTAGGAAAGCTATTCTTAAGAATTAGGCTTCTGGGATTTCTGGACAAAGGTATGTTGAAGCCTCATCTCTAGGTGATGCTGTAACTTCTATCCTCTTGGGTTATACCTCTCATTAATTGCCGGTTTTGAACTTTGACCTTTAAGGAGAATTTGAAAACCCCTCGCTTCTGAAGTCCGTTACTGAGGGAGCTAAAACTGATGTGGGTCATCATCTTAGTTTTGGGAATCCTTCAGCACTGGCTTCCAGGACCAGGCAATGCAGAGTCCTTAAAAGGATCCAACTAGATCTGAAGGAGGCTAATGACACTTGGAGATCAGGCTGATTCGAAAGCATTGGGCTTTAGTGAAGCACACTTCACTAAATCATACTTCATATATACAAACATAAGGAATATATATGTGCTAGGTCCCAGAAGTGAGGCATATGATATATTCCCTGTTGCTTAATCGTTCAATCTATTACGCTTTTATAAAAAAAAAATTTGGTCCTAACTTTTCTTAATTTAGCAGTCATCCAGTGATTTAGATGTTTGCAGCAATCATATAGACTTCCTATTCTGAATAAGGAATGAGATTTCTAGGTAAAGATGGTAGCTGTTTAATCCAACTTATCTTGATTGCTGATCACTGAAGGTACTGCCAGGCCAGAATATGTTTTTGCCTTCGCTTTTCCTTCTTTTGCTACTAGACTAATTCTAAATCCAAGGAACCCTGACTAGTCTTTTCCCCTCCTGGCCATAGCAGAACTTCAACAAACTAACAAAAACTTGGCAACAATCAATTATTAAGCATTTACTATGTGGGGGTCTGGTGCACATGCAAACCCCTTTAGCTTGCTAAAATGCCATCTCTACCAGACTCCCACTACACAAAGAAAGGGGAAAAAATGCCACATGATCCCTTCCCTTAAGGAGTTTACATTCTAGTAGGAGAGGCAATATGCAAACAATTATACATTTAAGGTATATATACCACATAAATGGGAGGGTATGTCAGAAGATAGGAATTGGGGTGGGGATACACCATATGAGGTCTCTTGCAAAGGTTGGGATTTGAGTTAAATTTCAAAGGAATTTAGGCAAGCCAGGAGGTAGAGTCAAAGAAGGAGCACATTTTAAACATGGGGGACAGTCAATGAAATGGCATGAAGTGCAGAATATGAGGAATAACAAAAAAAAAAAAAAGGTCAAAGTCACTGGATCACAGAGGGCATGGAGGGGAGAAAAGCTTCAAAAGATTGGAAAGGTAGGAAGGTCCCAGCTCATCAAGACCTTTAAAAGCCAAACAGAGAATTTTTTATATTTGATCTGAAAGACAATAGGGAGCCACTGGAATTTATTGAATGGAAAGAGGGTGGTGATGTGATCAGGCCCGGACTTTAGAGAAATTACTTTGGCAACAGAGTGGTGAATGCATTGGAATGGAGAGAGATTTGAGGCAGGGAGGCAAGTTAGAAGGTTATCACAATAGTGCAAGTAAGAGATGAGGAGAACCTTCAACAGAGTGACAATTGTGTGAATGGAGAGAAGGGGATGTGTAGAAGAGATGTTGTGAAGGGGTGAGCAACAGACTGGATATATGCAGTGAGTATGAATAAGGCTCCTCCTCTAATTCAGTTAAGACAAGGTCAAAGTTTAAAAACTTTGCCAAGGGATGAGAGGGGTGAGTCAGCTCAAATGATATAAGGAAGAAAGATCCGGATGGCCAAGTTTACAATAGCAGGGAGGCAATATGGTATTAGGATGGAAAAAAAAATACTGGCTCTGGAGGCAAGATGCCTAGATTTATAACAAGGTTATGGATCTCTGTGCCTCAGTTTCCTCCTCCATAAAATGAGGGGTTTAGACCGCTTCCAACTCTAAATCTGTGATCCTATGTTATTCCATATAACTTTGTTTGGCTTAGCTTTGTTGACTCATTTCTGTCCGTGACTCATCTACAGCTGGGCCAATAACTTAAAATGTTTTAGAGATCAAGCCAAGTTTTTCTTCTTCCCCCTTTTCAGTGAATCTCAGGTCTCCTTCTAGTTAGATTCTCAACTTTACAGACTCCAAGTTCCCCTAAGTCTAAACAGTTTACCACCATAAAAATATGGTGCCAGTCCTTAAAGCAGGCATTATTAACTTGTGTGTGTGTGTGTGTGTGCATGTGTGTGTGTGTGTGTGTGTGACGTACCACTTTTGACAGTCTAGCGAAGCCTATGAACCCTATCTCAGAATTATATTTTTAAATCCATAAAATAAAATGCGTGAAATTACAAAGGAAACCAATTATTATGAAATAGTTTCCATTAAAAAAAGTTCATGGACCTAAATTAAGAACCCTTGCCTTAAAATCTTTACCTTCTTAGCATCCAAAAACACAGGTCTGAGTTCTGACAAAACAGTGCCTTATTTGTATTTTTCATATGCATTTAAAATGATGTGATTTTAGTATTAAAAGGAACCTCAGAGTTTTAATAGTATGGAGAAAGAAAATTCAAGAAGAGTTTGTGTATATATAAAGGCAGGTTGACCAAGGGGTTTTTCTTAATTCTGGACATGTAGTGAACTCTGCCTGCATGCACCCCACAGAATTCCCTTATTTGTCCTCCTGAGTTGTAAAATTCCCAAGGGCCAATCCACTGAATGACTTTCATTGTGCAAGATCCAACAGCACGTGTGATTCCCACACTAATAACTCAATTTCACATAAAAACCATTGCTTTGCAGCACTTTCTTTGATAGCCAAGAACTGGAAACAAAATAGATGCCCATCAATCAGGGAATGGCTAGACAAAGTGTGGTACATGAAGGTAATAGAGTATTGCTGTGTTTTAAGAAATGATGCAGGTAAGTACAGAGAATCAAGGAAAGGTCTATGTGAATTGAAGCACAGTGAAGTAATCAGAGTTCTCTAAAAATGGAATCTTTCTCTGGAAGGGAGAAGGATACATGGGATACTATGACTGTTGTTTTTCATCCTTCATTTTCAAAGAGGACCAATGACATCACAATGTTGGAGTATGGGTGATATCATACCTTGCTTGTGATTTAGATTTAAATGTAGGGGTAGCTAGATGCCGCAGTGGATAGAGCATTGGCCCTGGATTCAGGAGGACCTGAGTTCAAATCTGGCCTCATACACATAACACTTACTAGCTGTGTGACCCTGGGCAAGTCACTTAACCCCATTGAGTAGCCAAAATATATATATTTAAGTGTGGCAGAGTTGCACCAAGTCAGCAGCCTTACTCTCTCTTCCAAAGTCATCAAAGTCTAGTGGTAGGACAAAAGTCAAGAAGAGTCATCCAATTAGAAGGAGGGGTCACAGTGGCAGAGGGTACTTCCCAGGTATGAATTTCAGAGCTGAAGTTATCTTCTAGGATGAAGAGGTTTCTGGGGGGGTGGTGGTAGAAAAATCTTTCTTTCTCTCTTCCTCTCCCTAGGAACCTATAGGTTTCTTGATTAAAAAAACAAACAAACAACAAAAAACTATCCCCAGTCTTTTCCCTGAAACACATATCCCTTCTCTGCCATGCCCAATCACAAATCCATGGATCTTGCCTTAAAAAATGTACTAGGTAGCTACAGATAATTTTGTTTGAAGCAATCCAATCCCAGACTACTCCCTTGTCCTCTCCAAACCCTCATTCTTTGATTGTAACTTTTCTGACATAAAATCTTTTACCATTTCCTTGCCCAGTCTGCATAAAGGGGTAGTTCAGGAGTCCTTCTTTTTCCACTACCTCCCCATAAAATAATAATTAAACTCTCCTTACCTTCTCCTTCTTCTAAATCAGAGATTGGTAGCCTTTTTTGTTGTTAAGACTGACCAATTTGACTGTCTGGTGCTGCCAGGTCTCTTCTCAGAATGATATTTTAAAAAGTATAAAGTAAAATATGCATTAACACAAGGGAAACCACTTAATTTGAAGTAGTTATCAACTTTTTAAAAAAGTTTACAAACTCAGAGTTAAGTAGCCCAGCTCTACAAATATCTTTCTTATCTCTCATCATGGGAGTAGCTCATAATTGTTCTCTTTGTCCCCTCAGTGACTCTATGATAAGGTGAACTTCAAAGAGCCCATGATCTTGTTTCCTCCTTACAGTATATAAATGTTGTCATCACCTAGTTTTTTCGTGCTATATGGATTTATTTAAATTTTCTTTTCTTGTGGTTTATAGTTCAAAGACTTGGCTCATCTCTGTTAAAGAAATTATTTTCAGTATGTCATCTCATGTCCATCTTTTTTTTTTTCATGTAAGAGTACACTATGAAGGGCATGTTATATTCTAGGATACAAATTGTTTGCTTTTCCTTTCTGGTATATCATAGTTCAGTCATTTCTTTCATCTAATGTAGTGGATAAGTGATTTAAATTGGCATTTCTTATGTGACCAATCTCCTCCTGTCTGCTTGCAAGAATCTTCTTTTGACATCAACACTCTAGACCTTGTTAAATGTATTTTTGATGAGTCCCTTTTGAGGGTTTCTTACTTTTTTATTAAATTAAATTAAATCAAAATTTTTCTTAGTTTTCAACATTCACTTTTAGAAAATTTTGAGTTCTAAATTTTCCCTCCTCCTTCCACCCTCCCTCCCCAAGATGGCATGCAATCTGATATAGGCTATACCTGTATGCTCATACTAAGCATATTTCTGCATTAGTCATGTGGTGAAAGAAGAATCAGAACAAAAGGGGAAAACTGCAAGAAAGAAAAAAGAGAAAACAAAAAAAACAAAGAAGAGAAAATAGTATGCTTCAATCTGCATTCAGACTCCATAGTTCTTTCTCTGGATGTGGATAGCATTTTCCATTATGAGTCTTTTGGAATTGTCTTAGATCCTTGCATTACTGAGAAGAGCTAAATTTATCATAGTTGATCATCTCACAATGTTGCTGTTACTGTCTACAATGTTCTCCTGATTCCACTCAATTCACTCAGTATCAGTGCATGTTAAGTCTTTCCAGGTCTTTCTGAAATCCGCTTGTTCATCATTTCTTATAGCACAATAGTATCCCATTACATTTTTTATACCAAAAGTTGTTCGGCCATTCCCCAATTGATGGACATCCCCTCATTTTCCAATAATTTGCCACCATGAAGAAGACTGCTATAAATATTTTTACACATGTAGGTCCTTTTCCTTTTTTTGTTAGTGTCCTAATTTTCCCATATTCTCTACAACATTTGTCATTTTCCTTTTTTTTTGTCATATTACCCAATCTGATATGTGTGAAATTGTACCTCACAAATGTTTTAATTTGCACTTCTTTAATCAATGGTGATTTAGAGTATTTTTTCATATGGCTATAGATAGCTTTAATTTCTTCATCTGAAAACTTCCTGTTCGTATCCTTTGACCATTTGTATGGTCATGACTTGTATCCTTATAAATTTGACTCAGTTCTCTATATATTTTAGAAGTGAATCCTTTATCAGAGACATTGGCTATAAGAATTGTTTTCTAGTGTCCTGCTTTTCTTTTAATCTTGGTTGCATTGACTTTGTTTGTGGAAAAACATTTTAATTTAATGTAATTGACATTAACCATTTTGCATTTCATAATGTTAACTATCTCTTCTTTGGTAATAAATTTTTCCCTTCTTCATAGATATGACAGATAAACTATGCCTTGTTTTCCTAATTTGCTTATGGTATCACCCTTTATATCTAAATCATGTACTCATTTTGACCTTATCTTGGTATATAGTGTGAGATGTTGGTCTATGCCTAGTTTCTGCCATACTCTTTTCCAATTTTCCCAGAAGTTTTTGTCAAATAGTGAGTTCTTATCCCCAGAAGCTGAAGTCTTTGGCTAATCTACAAACACTCAATTACTATAGTCATTTACTACTGTGTCTTGTGTACCTAACCCATTTCACTGATCTACCACTCTATTTACCAAATAGTTTTGATGATTGCTGCTTTATAATGTAGTTTGTGATCTAGTATGGCTAGTTTACCTTCCTTTGCATTTTTTTCATTAATTCCCTTAATATTCTTGACCTTTTGTTCTTCTAGATGAATTTTGTTATTTTTTCCAGCTCTATAAAATATTTTTGGTAGTTTGATTGGTATGGCACTGAACAAATAAATTAATTTAAGTAGAAATATGATTTTTACTATATTAGCTCTGCCTACACATGAGCAATTGATATTTTTCCAATTGTTCAGATCTGACTTTGTGTGAAAAGTGTTTTGTAATTGTGTTCATATAGTTCTTGGTTTGTCTCGGCAGGTAGAATTCTAAATATTTTATATGGTATACAGTTATTTTAAATGGAATTTTTCTTTCTATCTCTTGCTGCTGGGTTTTGTTAGTATTATGTAGACATGCTTATGATTTATGTGGGTTTGTCTTATATCCTGCAACTTTGCTAAAGTTGTTAATTATTTCAAGTAACTTTTTATTTGATTCTTGAGGATTCTCTAGGTATACCATCATATCATCTGCAAAGAATGATAGCTTTGTTTCTCATTGGATATTCTAATTCCTTAATTTCTTTTTCTTCTCATTGCTAAAACTAACATTTCTAGTGCAATATTGAATAATAGTGGTGATAATGGGCATCCTTATTTCACCCTGATCTTATCGGGAAAGCTCCTAGCTTACCCCCATTACATATAATGCTTGCTGATGGTTTTAGATAGATACAACTTATCATTTTAAGGAAAACTCCATTTATTCCTATGCTCTCTAGTGTTTTTTAGTGGGAATGGTTGCTGTATTTTGTCAAAAGCCTTTTAGGTATCTATTGAGATAATCATATGATTTTTGTTAGTTTTGTTATTGATATGGTCAATTATGCTGATAGTTTTCCTAATATTGAACCAGTCCTGCATTCTGGCTATAAATTCCACTTGGTCATAGTGTATTATCCTTGTGATAAATTGCTGCAATCTGTTGGTTAATATTTTATTCAAAATTTTTGCATCAATATTCATTAGGGAAATTAGTAATTTTCTTTCTTTTGGCTCTTCCTGGTTTAGGTGTTAGCACCATATCTTTGTCATAAAAAGAATTTGGTAGGACTCCTTCATCATCTATTTTTCCAAATATTTATATAGTATTGGAATTAATTGTTCTTTAAATGTTCACTTGTAAAAAAAAATTCACTTGTAAATCCATCTGGCCCTAGAGATTTTTGTTAAGTGAGTTCATTGATGGCTTGTTCAGTTTCTTTTTCTAAAATAGGGTTATTTAAGTATTTTGTTTTCCCTTCTGTTAATCTGGGCAAATTATATTTTTATAATTTTTCATCCATTTCACTTAGATTGTCAGATTTATGGGCATACAGTTGGGCAAAATAGCTCTTGATTATTGCTTTAATTTCCTCTTAATTGGTGGTGAATTCACCTTTTTCATTTTTGATACTGGTAATTTGGTTTTCTTCTTCTTAATCAAAGGTTTATCTATGTAATTTTTTTTTATAAAACCAGCTTTTCTTTTTGTTTGTTAGTTCAATAGTTTTCCTACTTTCAGTTTTATTCATGTCTACTTTGATTTTCAGAATTTGTAATTTGGTGTTCAATTGGGGATTTTTTATTTGTTCTTTTTCTAATTATTTTAGTTGCATGCCAAATTCATTGATCTGCTCTTTCTCTATTTTATTTGGGTAAGCATTTAGAGATGTAAAATTTTCACTAAGAATTATTTTGGCTAAGGAGGCAGCTAGGTGGTGCAGTGGATAGAGCACTGGCCCTGAAGTCAGGAGGACCTGAGTTCAAATCTGGCTTCAGAGCAAACACTTGACACTTACTAGCTATGTGACCCTGGCAAGTCACTTAACCCCAATTGCCTAAAAGAAAAAAAAAGAAAAAAAGAATTATTTTGGCTGCATCCCATAAACGTCAGTATGTGTTTCATTATTGTCATTCTCTTTGATGAAATTATTGATTATTTATATGATTTGTTGTTTGACCCACTCATTCTTTAAGATTAGATTATTTAGTTGCCAATTAGTTTTTATTCTATCTTTCCATGGCCCTTTATTACATATAATTTTTATTGCATCATGATCTGAAAGGATGCAGTCAATATTTCTGCCTTTCTGCATTTTATTGTAAGGTTTTTATGTCCTAATACATGGTCAGTTTTTGTGTAGGTGCCAGGTACCACCGAGAAAAAGTATATTCCTTTCTATCCCCATTCAATTTTCTCTAGAGGTCTACTCTAGCTAACTTTTCTAAAATTCTTTTCACCTCTTTAACTTCTTTATTGTTTATTTTGTGGTTAGATTTATCTATCTCTGATTTGGGGAGACTGAGGTCACCCACTAATATAGTTTTGCTGTTTCTTTCTGTAACTCACCTAACTTCTCTAAGAATTTGGATGCTATACCACTTGGTGCATGTATATTTAGTATTAATATTACTTCATTGTCTATTGTACCTTTCAGGAAGATGTGGTTTCCTTCCTTATCTCTTTTAATTAGGTCTATTTTTGCTTTTGCTTTGTCTAAGATCAGGATTGCTACCTTTGCTTTTTTTTTTAACTTCAGCTAAAGCATAATATATTCTACTCCAGCCTTTTACTTTTACTCTGTGTGTGTCTTTCTGCTTCAGATGTGTTTCTTGTAAACAACATATTATAGTGTTCTACTTTCTAATCCACTCTGCTATCCACTTCTGTTTTATGGGAGAGTTCATTCCATTCACATTCACAGTTATGATTACTAACTGTGTATTTCTGAGGGTGTCTCTCTGATAAGAGTCCTGGATTCTATTGATTTCTGCTTTGCCCTATCTATTACCTTCAGACAACTTCTTATTTGATTTCATAAAATATGACATTCAAGATCTATTTTCATAGTACTATTCTGGGAGGCTAAAAATGTGTGTGTGTGTGTGTGTGTGTGTGCGTGTGTGTGCACTCATGTGTGTACATGTGTATGTTTTACTAGATCTGTATTGAAAACAAACATTTTTAGTTGGTAGCACCCTCAAGTGTTACTCAATTTCGCTACCTTTCAGGTATGCTTTATTTGTTACTCCAGGGTATTAAGACTTAAGGAACTTAAAAATCTAACACATACAATTCTTTTGTGTGTTGAAAAAAATCAAATTTTTACCTAGTTAGTAAGAATTAAAAGAAGTTGCCAAGTAACAATAATTGCTAGTAGCTTCCATTCTTTGAAGCACTATGGCAATTCTTCCTCCTGTTCAACTGAATTCACTTTACTTATTTCATATTCTATATTCATATCATGAACTATAACTTTAATTTAAAGGTGAACTTCATACTACTTTCCCTGAGCTTCAACATTTATTAAGAGATCTGATGCTGAGTAATGAAGACACTGAAGTGTCTACAACATTTTTTCATTGTGACTACTCACTTGAGGGAAATGTAGAAGAATGGTGACAAGATTCAATTGATCAACAAGTATTAAGTATCTACTGTGTGCCAGGCACTGTGCTAATTTCTAGGGATCAAGACAAAAATGAAACAATTTCTAGTCTTAAAGAGTTTACATTCTGTCGGGGAAACTGCACTTACATATAGATATATATGCAGAATATATAAAAGAAGAAGACTAGTTTGGCTGGGCTATGGAATGTGAGAAGAGGAATGATGTTTAATTGGCCTAGAAAGATAGTGTAGGTTCAGGTTAGGTTATAAAGGGCACTAAATGTCAAACAGAGTAGTTTATATTTTGTCCCATAATTGATAAGGAGTCATTGGAATTTGTTGAATGGGGTAAGGCCTATACTTATGGAAAATTACTTTGTTAGGTATGTGGAGGATGGAACGGAGTGGAGAAGAGCTTTGAGGTGTTCAATTAGACAATTAGGAAGCCACTATAGATAAAGGTGATGAGGGCTTGAACTAAGATGATGTCTGCCTAAGTAGTGAGAAGGTATCAGATGTGTGGCTATAAAAATTCAAGAGACATAATTTCTGGGTAATTACCAATAATTTTATTAATTATGGCTAGCAGGTAATTAATAAAAAGGTCATTTGGCTGTCTCTCCTAAACCAAAGACACCTCATGGAACCCACTCAACATTTATATGCCCTTGGAAGAGTTTGTGTTCCTGAAGGTGGAAATCAACTCTGATTGGTTACCAAGTAATGAGAGAATGAATATTATAATGAGAAGTGGGCTTATTCTAATAAGATCCTGGGCACATGACTCTGATCACTCAGTCTTGGACAAAGAGACTTATCTCTATCCAGACCACTCCCTATCTAGAACAATCTAAACAAAAGGGGTAATTCACTTCCATTCAGACTTGTTGGACAAGTTTGACAGTTTTGGACACAAAAGTCCAAAATTCACCACTTCCTCTACACTAGAATTTCTTTACCTTTTGATCAGATCTAAGTTTTCCCAATTGGGTGCATCTTGTCTAGTATTTCATCTTATCATTAGCCCTGACCTTCAAAGGCTGGCTGGATAACCTACAGGAGCTGAGTTTTGAATGAGGAAAAAGGCAGGAGAAAAACCTTAGTCTTAATTAGATAATTAGTTATTGACATGAGAGAAATAATAATTTCTCAGATACTAAAAAAAATAATAGAGGTAAAAATGGTGAGATATATCAACTGACTGAATGTGTGAGGTAAAGAAGAATTAAAGGATATTAACACTGAGGTTGTGTTCCTAGGAGATGGGAAAGATGGTAGCACTCTCAATAGAAATAAGGAAGTTCAGAAGAGGGGTTCGTTTGGAAAGAAAGATAATGAGCTCTATATTAGATACGCTGAGTTTCAAATTGATGGGATATCTCTTTTCACATGCCTGATTGTCAATTGGTAATGAAATTTAAGAGAGAAACATGGACTAAATATGTAGATCTGAGAGCTATTTTATATAAGTTATCATTAAGCCCATGGGAGCTTTTGAGATTACCAAGACAAAAGAAAAGGTCCAGGAGTGTGAAATTATAATGATCCCACAAAAGAGGCTAAGGAGAAAGAGTCAGAAAGGAAGGAAAGGGTTCAGGAGAGACAAGTGAAAACCCTAGGAAGGGAGAGTATGCAAGAGGAAAGAGTGGTTAACAGATTCAAACACCACACAGAAGTCAAGAAAAATGAGACAAAAAAAGATTTTGACATTATAATGTCATTGGTAACTTTGGAGAGAAGAGTTTCAGTTGAGGTTTGAGGTTAGAAGTGAAATTGCAAAAGACTGAGGACAGAAGAAAAGGAAAGGAAATGGGAATGACTATTGTAGATTATTTTACCCTCTACTCCTAGGCCCCTGTAATGGAAACCAGAGCAGAGAACGCCTTCTAAAACCTCCATTCAAGGACAGTGCCCACGACAGCTGTCTCTTCATTTTCAACCTGGCTGAATCAATTTGGACTTCTCCATCATGTCCTTGTGTCAAGTATCCTCCCTCCAACTCCCCAACTCTTTCAGTTTTTTAAGCTTTCAGTTTTTCTATTTCCTTTTGTGCATTGTCTTCCTTCACTAGATTGTAACCTCCTTGAGGGAAGGTGACTGCTAATACTTAGCACAGTACCTAGCATATATTAAGTACTTAATATATGTTTATTTGCTGACTGACCTTATCAAAGAGTTTTGTGAAAAAGAGCATAACTGTCTAAGGAGATGGTAAGGTATACATATTGAATATTTTTTTAAGATTGTGGAGTCTTAGGCATGCTTATAGGTAGCCAGGAAAAAAAATCAGTGGATAGGAAAAGATTGAAAATTGAAGAGAGGAGTAACAGTGTAGGCAATCTGCTGGAGAAGATGGGAGAGAATGGAATTAGTTGTTTGGTTATTGTCCAACATTCTCAAAGAGGACCAAAATGACATCACTACATTGGAATTAAGTTACAGTGTGTCCAACTGTGGTTGATCAGACCAATACGAGCTCGGAATGCCAGAGCATTCCACAGGTCAGGCGCAAATAATCTATGGGAACATTTGGGGTGGCTTCTCTAAATCTGAGCATCTTACATTTCTTTTGAGCTACTTCAACTCTGCTTTGCTCATAGAACACAGCACCTTCTTTGATGTGGGTAAACCAAACTGAGCAGTGCTTTGCCAGTGTCTGCCATGTCATGCAATCAATTCCAGAGTTCTTCAGAGAGACCTTGAGAATGTCTTTATATTATTTCTTCTGATTATATGAGCACCATATGAGCCCTAATAATAAGTGTCTGGATGGGATTAAGGGCACATGTGGAGGGGTTGGTCTTGGCAAGGAGAAGGAGCCACCTCATTAGAGACTGGAGTAAAGGAGGTGACAACTGGGGATGATGTCAAGGGGTTTTGTGATGTAGAGAAGGAGAGAAGAGGGAGCTCATCCCCAAAAGTATCTTTTCTCATTAAAACATGAGTTTCTCCAGGGAAATGGTAGAGGTGGGTATATGGGGGTGATTTAAGAAGAGAAATTTTGGAATAGTTTTTTGAGGAGTGGGATAGAAAATCAATTATCATTTATAAAGTTCCCACTCATAAAGCCCTTAAATTTGACTGAGGCAAATGCAAATCTTTCACCAGTAATAACAAAACTTGTGCTGCAAATAACAGCCACAAGCATAAGCACTTCCCCTTCTTGGACCCCAGTAGCCTAGGACTCTAAACCCAGGAGCCCCAGACTACCAATTCTGTTTACAGTCAGGTCTGAAAGATCATCTCTAGTGGAAAAGGAGCCTGCCCTATCTGCCATCAACACCAGTAACCTGAGACCTACCATTGACAATCCAGAAAGTCCAAGAACTGCAGGAATAATAGTGACTCCCAGGCCACCAAACCCTCCTACCACCCCAGACCCCCATCTCTATCATCTATGGGAGCAACCCAGGTAGATCTACAACCTGCTAATGACCTCTACAGGTATTTTAGCCTCTGGTAGGTCAGCATGAGAAATAGGTATGATTTTATGAATGGATATATCATTAAAGATGACATGTTACCAACAACTTTGCCACTGTGCCCTAAGGACCATTGAGCCTTTCCATCTGACTTGCATTTGACCCCTGTTTCTCCCTCTATTAGATATGAGATCCTTAAAAGAAGGGACAGTCTTGCCTTAATATTTGTATCCCCAGCATTTAGTACAGTATTTTGCTCATAGTAAGTGCCTGATAAATCATTTTTAAAATTCACTTATTCATTTATTCATCTATCCATCCATCTAGTCATTCATTATGACATCAGAGGTTGGAAATCTAACTGGGAGTAATTTGAGCAGTTTTGAGAAGACATCTATCACAACTAATGTTAATTCTTCCCTTGTAGGTCCTGAAATGTAAATACAAGAAGTTTTGACCAAAGCTACTTGGTCACTTCCTCTGAGAAAAGTTGGTGCCTTTAGTAGGTTATACCAAGTATGTCACATGTGTTACACCCTCTGACATTCTTTTCAATATTCAAATCAATTCAAGGCCACCAGAATTCAACTTCAGCCTGTGCTTTCGTGGAAATAACTCCCAGATGTGCAGCATCTGAGGAGTGTAGTCAGATGACTTGACATTCATCTTCTGAAATAAAGATCAGGCATTGGACCTATGATTTCCTAGATGAGGAAACTCTCTAACAGTTAAGGTCTGAAACTTCTCTACAACTTATAGAGTTGAACAAAGCATCAAAAGTTTAAAGGCCTTGCCTTTGTCATTCATCCAGAAAATGTCAGATATGTGATTTGAACTCAGATCCTCCTGGTTCCATGGCCAATTTTGTGTCCACTAAGCCACATTATCTCTTCTGGAGTAAGCATGCAATTTCCCACAAAAAAAGGTTACTTTACAGGCAAATAAATCGCATTGATGGCTAGCTGATAGCTTGAATTCTTCAGAAAGTTTCTAGACAACCCTCTAGCCACCACCACACCCAGTTCATGATTCAGGACAATCTAGGACCTCATTCACTTTCCTTGTGAAATTCAATTAGTCTGGAAAGGCCAGGCAAAGAGGTCTTTGATATAACAACTCCTAGTGGAGCTTGAACTATGTAATCTGGCCATCATTAGTTGATTTTGCTCTTCTAGGCTTGAAGTCAATCTTCATGTCAAAAGCATTGAGCAAAAGACTCCAGCCTTGAATACGTGGTGACATAATTAAGGGTGGAGACTTATTTTTGGAAGAGAGTTCTACAAGAGGCTTGGGATGCTTACAAATTATGAGGACATAGCCACGGAGGTAGTAATGGAATATCTTCTGCAATAACAGCCATAACAGCATAAAGGTTTATTTGTGGAATTGTGAGCAGCTCTGTTCTTTGAATGTCATTGGTCTTGAGCAGTAAGCAACTAAAGGCTTCAGTTCCATCTGGCATCTTATGGCTATACATAGCTCCAGAACTGTGAGGTTCTTCTACAAAGGGGAAGAAATCCTGGTTTGTTTTCTACTGTGAAGTACTAGAGTAGAACCATAAGCCAATAACTACATGACATTCTTAAAAGCATGTAGAAAAAAGAGTATCGGGTTTATAAATATATAAATAATATATATTTATGTGTGTGTGTATATGTATGTGAGTGTGTGTATGTATGTATGTATATATACATGTTGTCTCCTCCATGTGAATATGAGCTCCTTGAGAACATGGACAGTGGGGTTTTTTCCTCCTTTCTTTGTATTGCCAGTACTTAGTACAGTGAAAAACACTGGGCAAACATAGGGAGGTTAGCTTGCCTGAGAGCACTCTAGGCACACATTCTCTCTCTGGCCACTCAAATTCCATAGCAATCAGCTTGCCTATTGCCCCCCCCCCGCCCAAGCTACATACTGCTTGCTGCCAGACACCTTGGGACAACTCTACCCCCTGCTTAATATCTATGATAATGATAACCTACCTAATCTAATTCCTCAAAGACTAAAATACTTCCATCCCACCCAGTGATTCTGAACCTCTGGTTACTATTGTTCAAATCTCATTCTTGGGTCCCCACCAACCATTCATTCTCATCCCCTTTGATAGAACCCTGCCATTATCCAACTTTAAAGCTACCTACCCCTTCCACTGCCTGCTTCATAGGTAACAAACTATTTTTTGTATATTAAATCCTTTCCTTTCTGGCTCCTTCCATCTTCCTGCACTTACAGAGACCTGGTTCCCTCCTGATGATACAGCTTCCCTGGCCAGACTTTCCAGCACTGTTTACACTTTATTCAAAGCCCTAACTCACTGGTCATGGTGGGGGAGTTGGAATATTTTTGTCCCTTGTCACCACTTTCATTCTTTCCCTATCCCTTCACTCATTAACCTCTCTTCCTTTGAAGTTCATACATAACATATTTATCACCCAATCAAAATTCTGTTCACTATTATCTACCAACTTCTAGCATCTATTCTCTTTCCTCTCACTCTCTTAACTTTTTGCAGTCTGGCTTCCAACTTCATCATTCAACTGAAACTGCCCTTTCCAAAATTGTCAGTGAATTCTTAATTGCCAAATTTCATGAGCTCTTCTCAGTTCTTATCCTTCTTGACTTTTCTGCTACATTTGACACTGCTGATCACCTTTCCCTCCTTGATACTCTCTTTTCATTAGGTTTTCATGATATTGCTCTCTCCACTGCACTTCTTCCTCAATGAGTTCAGTGCTTGGCCCACAATCTTTCTCTCCTCAATTTCTGCCCTCATACTAGTAGACTTCAACATACATATACCTTCCTCAAACACTTAGCTCCCCAATTCCTCAATTTACACATTTTCCATGACCTATTCCTCCACCTCACCACAGCTTCACTAGAGATGGGCATACCTTTCACCTTGCCATCACTTATAAAAAGACTGTTCCCACATTCATGATCTCTGAAATTCCTTTACCTGCTCACAATCTGTTATTATTCCACATCTCTGCCTTGCAACCCTCTCTTCTCACTAGGTTTCCATGACACAATTCTTTCTACTCTTTCTGAGTCTCCTTTGCTGGACTTTTGTTGGGCCATTCTAATTAACCACGGATGTTCCTCAAGGCTCTGTGCTGTATGCTTTTCTCTTCTCCCTCTACACTTATTTGCCTGGTGATTTCCTCAGGTTGCATGGATTTAATTATCATTTCTATGCAGAAGATTCTCAAATCTATTTATCCTCACATAACCTTTCTCCTGACCACCTGTCTCACATTTCCAACTCTCAATTGGACATTTTGAACTAGATGTCTCATCATCTTGCACTCAACATGTCCCAACCTGAAATATCTTTATCACCATAGCCTTCCCTCTTCCTAAGCTCTCTGTTGCTTTCAAGGGTACTACCATCCTCCCAGTAAGCCAGGCTTCCAACCTAGGGACCATTCTCAACTCCTCAATCTCTCTCATCTTCCATATCCAATCAGTTGTCAAGTCTTATTATTTTTACCTTTCTAACATCTCTTTGATACACTTTCTTCTCTTCTTTGATATTGCCATCATCCTAGTTTTGGCCCTTATCACCTTACTTCTGGACTATTGGAATACCATACTTGTTGGTCTCCCTACCTGAATTCTCTCCCATTCCAACCCATACTCCACTCTGCTGTCAAATTGATCTTGCTAAAGCACAGATCTAATCATGTCATTTCCCCTCTTCAATCAACTTTTATTGCTCCCAGGATCAAATATAAAATACTCTGTTTAGCTTTTAAATTCCTCCATAGCCTACATCCCTCCTACCTTTCTAGACTTTTCCCACTTTACACTCTCCTCCCCTCTGTAATACATACTCTGCAATTCAGTGACACTGACCTCCTTGCTGTTTCTTGCATTAGTCCCTCCATCCCCTGACTCTGGGGATTTTCATTTATTGTCTCTGTATTCCCTGGAATTCCCTGTAACTCTCTCCTCAACTTTTTTCCCCCTGATTTCCTTAAAGCCCCAGGTAAAGTCTCATATTATATGAGAAGCCTTTCCTGATCTGTCTTAATCCTAAGGCCTCTCTCTGTTGACAATTTCCAATTTATTCTGTACACAGGTTGTCTATACATAGTTATTTGCATATTGTCTCCCCCATTACACCATAATCTCCTTAAGAGATCATGTATTTTGCCTTTCTTTGTATCCCTAGCATATAACACATAGTAGGTGCTTGATAAATTTTAATTAATTTGATTACTTAATCAGGTAATTGACTGATTGAGTTGTTATTATGCTATCAAATACAAGACCACAGACTAGCCCTTGGCCTAGGAAATAAAGAGCTTTGCAATAGAATGAAAAGCATGGTAGAAATGAGTAGGTCTCAAGAAAGTTGGGAACACTTACTTTGTGAAATTGGTATGTCAAGAATTCCTTTACCTTTTCTGAGGATGAGATGAACATCAATATGTTGATGTGGCACACTAAGATTGTGATGTTGGAAGCTCTCATTTTTCATTTCTCTTTTTTTCTTCATGTCTCTGTACTGGTTGCTCCCTATGCTTGAGATTCTCTCTTCTCTTATCTTGGCCTCTTAGAATTCCTAAATTTGTTTCAAGGCTTAGTTCAGTTTCACCTTTGGCATGTGGCATTCCCTGTTTCTGGGCAGCAAGGTGGAGGAGGGGAAATGGCAAACCACACCAGTATCTTTGACAAGAAAACCCCAAGTGGGGTCATAAAGAATTGGACATGACTGAAACGACTCTACAACAACAAATTCTCTGGTTCTCCATCTGCTAGTACCTTTTCCTCTGAGGTTACCTTGCATCTAATTGGATTTTACATATATGTACACACACACACACACATTTCATTTTTGTTAGAATGTAAATTCCTTGAGAGCAAGTATAGTTTTTTTAAAAATATGTATTCCCAACACCTAGCACAGTGCTTAGCATATGTTAGGCAACTGATCAGTCAACTAGCATCTATTTTATTCAAATGTTTGTTGATTGATTTCACTCAGATATTTGATATATTGCAATCATTTAAGATTTTTGAAGTCTTTCTGTAAGTCAGTGTTCTGCCAAAAGAGGTTCTTCATGAACCATGACAAATTACCACAATTTGCTAGTGCCTTTACCCTTTAAAATTATGTTGTATTTATGCATTTATTTTCTATTCAATTGAAATCTGGCCAATGAGTGCCTCGTCAAGGGAGAATGTAGAATAGTCTCTGCCTGCCAGCTGTCAGTCTATGTAGGAGATTTGGTGATCCAACTTCTGGAAGTAGATTATGACACGAAATGACAGGAACCTTGCTAACCACCTCCTTGGTTCTGAGCATGCATAGGCATCTTGTATTGTTTCCTGTGGGCTTACTGAGTGGTGAAATCTTTTAATTGGCTGCTAAACTGGAGCTGAGTCTGCATATAAAAGACACTGCCTTCCAAATCAAGTTCTCTCTCCTTCTTACTGTCTGTGAGGTGTAAGGATGATTCTCTGAGCTTTGGAGAGTTGATTGGGGGTGCCTGGGGAAGATCAATGAGTGCATGGCTTCCTAGGCAAGCTTGTGTTAGAATGGGGCCCACCTCCTGTCTTCTTTACTTTGATATAGTGCCTTATAAAATCTTGAAAGGTCAGAAGAACCACTAGAGGTCTAGCAGCTAAATCTAAGAAAAAGCTAGCCCTGTGTAACAGACTTACAAGACCCAGCCTGGTAGTGACTGACTGACCCAGGCACAAAGATTCCTTGTCCTGATGGCAAGGAAGCAAATTCTCTACTAGCAATGCCATACCAACAAGGGACCTCTGTTGTGTGAGAAATGTTTATAGCAACCATTTTAAGTTTGATCCAATTCTCACTAGGAACTAAGGCCATAGGGAAGAGAGTAGGTATTTGTATTTTCTCTTCTGGCTATACCTTCTCAGTAAATATCCTTTTGCAAAAGCTAATTGATGTTAGTTGGTTATCAATGATATTGCAGAAACAGTGAGCTAAATGACATTGAGGTGCTAATCTTTGGTTAGGTATTGGAGATATAATTGGTTGACTGATATGAAAGGGAAGGGCACACTAGAATTGAGGTTCAAGTTGAAAGCATTAAAAGAGCCCCATAGATCTTCAGGACTACTCTTAAAACCCTGAAGGTAAAGATACAGCCAGTTATGCAGTAAAGTCCTGCCTGACCTGCTAATTCTCAAGCACGTTGGGAGAGGAAGTCCAGATAATTTCTATATGGATAAATTTTCCAAATATTTAAATGCATGATATACACACACATTACCTCTCCTAATAGAATATAATTTCTCTCCATATTGAACTTATACCCATACATGCATACATATACTCATATATTTATTTGTGTGTTGTCTCACCCATTGGATTATTAGATTGTAAACTCCTTGAGGGTAGTGACTGGCTTTTGCTTCTCTTTGTATCCCTAGTGCTTAGCATAGTGCCTGGAAAATAGTAGATAATAAATGTTTATTTGTTGATTGATTAATAAATACTTGGTTGATTGGGAACTTCAAAGGGTCAAAATGACCAACAATTCATGAAGAATCATAACATTGTCTTGTACCACAGTACTCCCTTCCCTACATATCTAGGATCATTTAGAGCAGGGGTAGGAAACCTGTGGCCTCAAGGCCACATGTGGCTCTCTAGGTCCTCAAGTGTGGCCCTTTGATTGAATCCAAAGTTCACGAAACAAATCCTTTTAATTTTATTTAGTTTTAAAAATTTTATTAAGGATTAACCCTAGAGGGCCACATGTGGCCTCGAGGCCACAGGTTCCCCACCTCTGACCTAGAGAATACCTCTAAGTCAGAGAATTTCAAACTGGCATGGACCTTGATGATCATATAGTTGAGATGAGTCTGAATGTCTCATTTTAGGAAAAAGGAAGGGGACAAGTGTTTATTAAACACTATGTGCCGGGAATTGTGTTAAATGCTTTACCATTATTATCTCATTTAATTCTTGCAACAATCCTGGCAGGTAGATGCTATTATTATCCCCAACAAAGCTGAGAAAATCAAGGCAGACAAAGATTAAGTGATATGCCCAGGGTCATGCAGCTAGTAAATGTCTGAAACTAAACTCAGGTCTTCCTGACTCCAACCCCAGCATTCCCTGCAGTGTGCCACTGATCTGCCTCTTAACTTTACACATTTAATGAATATACCAGAAGCTGACTATAGATCAGGGCCCACCATGATATGAAAGATTGCCTGAGAAAGGGATCTAACTCTGGTTTCAATCTGGTTGAATGACCTGATGGTTTTATTAATTGCTGTGATCCCATGCTGTTACAGAATATGGAGGAATGGATAGAGCACCAGACCTGGAGTTAGAAAACCTGAGTTCAAATCCGGGCTCAGACAATTACTCTGAGTAATTACTCTGAGCATAACTCTGGGCAAGTCACTTTACCCTGTTTGCCTCAGTTTCTTCATCTGTAAAATGATCTGGAGAAGGAAATGGCAAACCACTCCAGTATTTTTGCCAAGAAAACCCCAAATGGGGTCACAGAGAATTGGACATGACTGAAAAATGGCTGAACAACAACAGTGGGGGAGTAACTTGGGAATTAACCTTCCTCTGGAAGTCCCTCCCTCAATCCCTAAACACCTGCCTGAAGTTCTCTATTGTTGTCTATTCCAAGGAAAACCAAGGCTACAGAAAGAATTAGGAGGCCAAATTTTTGGTCATGGGATATGGAAAACACAGCCCCAGAGACCTTAATGCCAGAGCAGGGAATAAAAACAGTTATTCCAACTGGTAAATATGCAGAGGCTTATGGCCTGTGACAATTGTCTATGAGAACATTTGATGAAGAGGTAAAGCTCTGGAGCATTTAGACATAATCAGAAATTGCCCATAGTTCATTTCCATTTATTTCATTAAACTTGGAAACCCGAGGATATACAACATGACAACATTTTGGGCAATAAAAATGGATGTCTCTGGAAGTTGGCTATCCAAGCGGCAGGGTCGAAATGATATGTCCATGGGTGGTTCAGACATTTCTGTTCTGTTTGCTGACTCTAATGCCAATTGACAAGTTCCCTACTGAGAGCTAAATAAGTTAAAGGCAGCCCAATGTGGCGTTATTCCTTTATAGTTGCCCTGTCACATGGAAAATAGGGGTGGCTCCTGTTTAGCGGGCCCAGGCCTGTTTTTTCCTTCTTTGTACTAAGGGAAAGATTTGTTTCCTTGGGCACAGAGAGGTACCATTGAGTAAGGAAATCTAAGGCTGCATCTCTATCTGGTGTGATCAGCACTTTCATCAGCAAGGTGCAAGGCCCAGACAGAATTGCAGCACAAGCAGTGTTAACACTAAGGGGAGCTGCTTGATTAAATCCCATACATTGAACTAGAGAGATGTAGCAAGGCAGGAATGTTTATGGACTAGTGGAAGCAACTTTTAAAGACAGATGGATGCTGTCTGAGCTCTCATGCCAGCTAGGCTAGCTATGCCTCCATTAACATCTTTAGTCAGTGTTATTTTCTGAAATGGAGATATGAAACCATCAAAAAGACATAGCAGTGGTTGGGAACTTGGAGGGAAGCAGTAGAGGTAGAGGAGGTCCTATGATTTTTTTGTTTCCAAAGCAATGCTTCAATTCTTTTACTATATTGAAAGATTTTAACTGAGATAAATATATAGTTTAAAAGCAGACTACCATCTAATAGTGATTCAAATATTAACAATCAATTGAATAAGCAAGAATTTATTAAATGCTGACTATGGGCCAAGCACTGTGTTAATCACAGTATAAAGGCAAAACGGATATACTTCCTATGTTCAAGTAGTTTATATTCTAGTGGTGGAGACGATGCCACTGAATGCTATCTCCTGGCTTTCTTTATTTCTGGGCTGGGGTTGGCTTTCTCACCCCACCTACACAGCTATAACTCAATTTTCAGGGTCTGACCATTCTAGATCCTGGGCCACCCTGGTTGTTCTTCTCACTTACACAAATTTAGTCACAATAACAGTACTGACTCTAAAACACAAAACATTTGCTGAATGATGGGGCAAAAGCAAGAATAACCATAATATTTACATAATAGAAATCAAAAGCAGGGATATTTTTGAAACATCATACCTATGGGTATATCCATCCATAATCCTGACTCACTCTCCTATTACACAATGTCCGTGAAGGGGAAAGGAAGTGGATGTGTACTTAGAGAAACCAGTAAGCAAACCCATCTGTCCAGGGTAATTCAGGTCCATACTGTAGGTTCGGATGTTCCTGATGTATTCAGGAAACAATCTGTACCACATATCACTCATTTGGCAAAACAGATTCTGGTCTTTACTTTCCTTCATTAAGATTGTAAGTACCTGAGGGCAGGGACTATCTTTTGTGTCTTTTTATATCCCTAGTGCTTACTTAGCACAGTGCCTGGTACATAGTAGGCTCTTAAATATTTATGATTGATTCTCTGTCCTCCCAGCTCTTCTCTGCTATTTTTCAAACCACAATACAGCATCAAGCTCTTTTGGTACATAGCTACTCTTGGCAGGGTGCTAAGAACGTGCTACTCTTGTATTATAGCAAAAATATGTAACCATGGCTCCCAGCAAAGCGTCTGAAAAGCCTGTCTTTTCTCTTCTTCCTCTCCCTCTCTTAAATTACACAGGGCAATAAAGGGTAACACAGGGAGCCATAAAAGGTTTCCCCTCTTTCAGGCTATAGATGGTGCTAGAGGGCAGTAAGCCCATGGTTCTTCAAACAGAGGATTCAGCTTTTCCAGCCCTTTCTTACAAAGCTCCCTGTCTATGCCAAAAAGCCTACCTCTCAGCTCTCCTCATAGCCTTAGTTTCTGTATTCTGTCTTCTCTATAAGCAACTTCTCTCATTTCCTTCTGTGTCTTTGTCTTGGGTTTTTTCAGACTTGTTCTTCAGTTTATCTTTTCTTTCCTCTTCTAATCATCTCTCTGTCTAATCTCTTATGTTTTTATCTTATGTCTTCCCAAACTGATGCTATCAGTTGTGTTTCCTTACAAAAAGTTGTTTTTATATTCCTTTCATTAATCAAAATTTCCACATAAAAAAGGGCAAGTACCTTGATGTACAATACAAAGCACTTGTAAGCCAGATGCAAGAGAAGATGGCACTAGTGTCTTGGGGAACTGGGAAATGCATCATGCAAAAAGTGGTATTTTAGTGGATTCTTGAAAGAAACCAGGGATATAAAATAGTGAGGGTAAGGAGGAAAAACATGGAGGCCAGCCAGTGGAAAATCAAGAAGATGGGAGACAAGTGCTAGGTATTATAGGGGGTTCTTAGGATCATAGGATTTAGTGATGGAAGGGATTTCCTTAGAGAACATCCAGTCCAAGCCCAACTAACATCTAGACAGTTGGGATGACTTTCTTAAGGTCATATAAATGATATGAAGAAGAACCAGAGTGAGAACTATAAGAGATTAATAAATCAGTCAATCAATTAAACAAATGTTCATTATGCACCTATTGCATACAACATAGATAAGTTTCTACATTTGCATTGATAGAATTTTTCCCTTTAAGTCCCTACACTTGTATCCCTGTTTTAATACCTGTAACTCTCACCTTTAAGCACAGTTATCTCTATTTGTTGAGTGGGGTTCAGTCTACTTCAGTATCCTATCAGACACTTTCTTAACAGATCTGAGATGCTGGCTGGGAAGGTGAGCTGGGATTTGAAGTCTTTTCCTGGGGCAGCGTTTATTAGGTAGACTGGGGGAAGATAGTGAAGGACCTCAAATGCTTGCTTACAGTATTGAGACTTTAATCCTATATGCCATGAAGAGAGCTGGAAGAATTTTATAAAGAGGATGAACATGTTGAAAGTGATATAGTAGGCTCGTAGTATAAAGGATGAATTTAAGAAAGAGAAAGACTGGAGACTAGTTAGGAGATTATTGCAGTAATCCAGTTGTGAAGTGATAATGAACTCTACTAGGATGGAGACATCAATAATTATAAAGCAGGAACAGATGGAAGAAAATGCAATGCTATTTTAATAAAAACAGGATGAAAGAATAATCCAGTGAAATAATTTTCATTTACTCCAAGGAAAACAGGTGCAACAGGCACTAAGAAATAAAAATTAGCAAAACATGGGGATGAATTGTATATGGGAACAAGGGAGAGCTCATCCAGGTAGTAGGTTAGCAAATTTGGAATTTTAACACAGAATTTTTTCTTTTATTTCAAATTAGTGCTCTTTCTACTACCAAATGCTTTTTTTCTTCTTTATTTAAGAACTTTTGAGAATTTTAAAGAGGAAAGAAGCATGCTGATGTACTTTGACCCAATACTACTAATAAAGCTAATATTATATAGTTAATGAATGGAAGGAAATCTGTGCTTTATTGGAAATTATAATTAGCCCTTTAGTTGTTATCACTGTGAGGCTGCCAAAGTATGCAGTGAAAGAATCTACTGCTCAGTTCTGATTGGACCCAGAATTTAGCAGTTAGAAAGACACATGCCAAAATCATGGCCTGGAAGCCATAAATATGAGAGATTTTCCTCTTTGTCTCAAGTTATTATCTATGGAGTGATAACCCATGGGAATGTAATCATTCCAAACTAGGTTTCCTATAAATAAGTGATTCTTAACTTTCTTTCTTCTTCTTTTATTTATTTATTTATTTTTTTTGCATGTCTCATGAACTCCTTAAGCAATCTGGTAAAGCCTATGAACCCCTTCTCAGAATCATATTTTTAAAATAAAATGCATATTATTACAAAGCAAACAAACTGTTTTGAACAAGTTCATGGAACACTGCTAGAAATTAATAGGATCATTACCAATCCTGATGTTTAAATCCCCAAGGATAATTTTTAGCTTATGCATACTTAGGTAATAATAATAATAATAATAATAATAATAATAATAATAATAATAATTCATGGCATACAAAATGTGTCTCATTTTCCTCACAACCTGTGAAGTAGGTAGCAAAAGTTTTATTCCCATTTGATGGACACAAGAAAAATAAGTCTGAGAGAGTTTAAATGACTTGGCTAAGGTCATGCTAACAGGAATATGACAGCCAGGATTTGAACTCAAATCTATTGACTTTAATTTTTTTGTCATACTTGTTGGTTATAGACAACTCATGGTTGGTGTAAAAATCAGTATATGTGTATACACACACACACACATATGTGTGTGTATATATGTAAATATATACATGCAGATACTACTATACAAACAATGTATTGTATATATGTATATTGTGTGTGTGTATGTGTGTGTATGTGTGTGTGTGTGTGTGTGTGTGTAAACATGTATGCACATATATATTCTTCCTTGAAGTTCTGTTCCTATTTATGATCTTTCTGGAAGTGATTCTGGATTCTTAGAAGCTAGGCCTCTTTAAGGTAAGATGTCTTATTACCTTAAAAAACTTTAAGTACAAGCCTTGTGATAACGTGTACCATCTGAGAACCAGCCTAGCTAAGTTAAGAGCTAGTTCAGCGAGATTCACCATTAGAGATTTGATTACCATGTGATGACTACTTTTGAGCACATCAACTCAAGAAACTATCTACTAAAGCATGGAAGGGTTGATATCTATGGAGTTGGAAGAAACAAGCATGTCAACGAAATTATGGTTCACTTATGAAATAAAGCAATGTGGTATGATCTCATCTCAGGTCCTCAACGTGGCTCTTGAGACCCTCAATCATTCCTAGGTTCAAAGGCTGGGAAATGAGCTGTTTGGGCCCATAACTGTTCCTAGCCCCTATCAATGGCTCTGTGCCAGACCATGTTAGTTGGTTCATGGATTAAGAACAAAAACATTTAATTTAGACAGGATGTAAAGTAGATAATGTTGAATTGAATTAAGTTACAGCTATTCTCCACATCATTCATGACAGGTTGTTAGAGGTTAGTGTGAGCAATGGTCTCTGCTTAGTTATTTCTCTTTCAGTTTTGGTACAGAGGATAATAAACATTGAACTATTGGGAACTAGATCTTTAAGATATCTAGGCCAAGTTCACAGATCCTGCAGCTCTCTCTGAATCTCTGCCATCTTCTTCATGCCAGCCTGTTACTCACAGCCTGTGTCTGCACCTTCAGCATTGTCTAGATGTGGTTTCCATTCTC
Source organism: Phascolarctos cinereus (assembly GCF_003287225.1). Classification (NCBI taxonomy): domain Eukaryota; kingdom Metazoa; phylum Chordata; class Mammalia; order Diprotodontia; family Phascolarctidae; genus Phascolarctos; species Phascolarctos cinereus. The sequence goes on from NW_027555958.1 coordinate 184,576,673, forward strand.
CCATTTCCCTTTCTGCCTTTCCCCATGTCTCTGGATGTTGTCTTTTGTATCTCACTCCCCATGAACCTCTTTTAAATTATCTGTGATAGAAGTTCTCTTATCCAATCAGAGTGTATACTGAATAATATTCCCACACTGCTGGCTCACAAACAGCCTTCTGGAATATAGTATAGAAAATTTTTGCCAATGAGTGACCCCCTTTCCTGGTCTCAAGAATTTCAGGAACTAGACTTCATATCTATGAGTAGGCAGATAAAAGATATCTCTTTATGTCCTATTCCATTTAAAAATAACAAGAATTAAGATAATAAAAATTCAGTCTCTGAAAATAACATCAGAAAAACAGGTTGGTAAGCATGTATTACAATCAATTGACATATAGCATAGTCACAGGTAATTACCTCATAGTAGGGCAGCCAGGTGGTTCAGTGGATGGAGCACTGGGTCTGGATTCAGGAAGACCCATCTTTGTGAGTTCAAATCTGGCCTCAGATACTTACTATCTGTGTGACCCTGGGCAAGTCACTTAATCCTGTTTGCCTCAGTTCTCACATCTATAAGATAGCTGGGGAAGGAAATGGCAGACCACTCCAATATCTTTGCCAAGAAAACCTCAAATGAGGTCACAAAGAGTTAGACACAACTGAACAACAACAATTGAAGATAAATAGTATATAATATGTGCATTAGAATTTCTTGTAGCAGTTAGACACATAGGTCATGTTAGTGATTTAACATGTAATAGTTAAAGACATTTGATAGACTATAGACCAAATACACAAATAACACCAAATACGTAGCATTCAGGTTACAATTACATTCTCAGTATGTATTATAGGTACTTGATGAACAAGAATCAATCTGTCTACATGTGTAAATTTCTCCTCTATTATTCCTGAAATACTGTAAGTCACTGGCTAGATAATCCTGACACATATAATATTATCAGTTCCACATCCATGGTTTAGAACCTTTGACCTTCAGTCTTAATCCTAAATTTATGGGTGACCTTTCTATGTCTTTAACCCCCATAAGTCTGTCTCTTTTGATAGCTGCCATTTCTTTGGGGCTTCTATGATTAGAATATTACTTTGGAAATAAGCTGGCATTTGGTTTCAGGCTTTCCTCCCAATCCCAATCTGGGTATAGGTCTCTTTTGGACAAGCTAGACTTGGCAGGCTTTCCTGACCCTCTAAAGGGTGTCAACCAGAAAGTTTCCCTTTGTCTGGATTGCCGTCTGGATCCTCTCCATGTGAGTCCATTGCCTGCCTCTGGTCCATTTGCAACTGTTGAATGGCTTTTCTTGAAGCCTACTTGGACAGCTCTCTCTGACTTTTATTCCCCTGGTTGCTAAGGAGCCTAGCTAACTCTCCGATGGTGTTTGTGATACAATGTTTTTGTTTTCGTTTATTATCCCAACCATTATCTGGTGCTATTTTGTAGACTGCTAGGTTATCCAAACTTTCAACTATTTGGTTAGCTTCACATCGGTCTGATAGCTTGTATTTTCTCTGGACACCAAGATTCCTCAGCAAAAGTCTATTCCATGGTTACAGATCTAATAGTAAACTTAAGCATCAAGATCCTTTTTTTCTTGTTTCCATCCTTCTGGGCTAAGGCCATAGCCAGGTGATGGGCATCCTTCAACTGATTTCTCAAATGAGACATGTTCTGATTATGTTTTCAAGTCTCCAGTTTCTAGGAACACAAAAAATAAATCAGTAGGTAAATGTCCTAGTGACAAAAGATTAGTAGGTATGCAGTTATACTTGTGGGACCATTCTTGGTGGCATTTAAATGCACACAGTGCTTTATATATAACAAGCGCTTAGTAAATGTTTGTTGAACTATGTTAAACAGCAAATTCAATACATAGTTGTTAATTTCTGTTATGTGTGAGGCACTGTTAAGGACTAAAGATGCAGAAACAAAAAAGAAGATTATATTGCCCAAGAAGATTATATTTTCCTTGAGACCATAATGGGTGAGATTCGGCTATAAAATATACACAGATAATAAATACCAGTTCATATATCCCATATCTATGAAAATATTTATAGCAGTACTTTTTATTGTGATGTCATAATAAAAACACCAGGTCCAATGAAACAATATAGAATGTTCATTCAGAAAGAAATTTATTCAAGAACAAGGAAGTACTCTCCCTTCCCATCCCAGATAATACATAGTGACAGTGTCCCTGAGAGGCATAACTATAGTAAGATGTCTAGAGAGGAATCTTCCCACAATCACACAGCTTCAGAATGAAGCCTACAGAAGAGTCTCTACCCACACCTCCCTCCCAAGTAGAGCAGAAAACAAGACTTTTTATATGCTATGGGAAATAGTTTAATTCACTATAGTCTATACCGAACTTGCAAGAAGAACAAAGCAATTTTCCCCCTCTAAAATTAGCCTAGCAAAGTGGACAAAGTGACTTATTTCTAGAACAGTTGTCTGGGACAGCTTCTCTTTCTCTCTACCCAGCCCTGTAAAGCAAACTGGTGAGTCTGAGGAAACTCAAACACAGGGATTTGCACAATCTACACTGAAATGGAGGTTAATTCCAAAATGGAGTCACTCATGTTGAGAGAGGGAGAATATAGGACTCCTCCCTCTTTGCCTCCACACGAAGAACAAGAAACAAAGTAGACACTCATTAATTGGGGACTGGCTAAACAAATAGGATCTCAGGGCTTTGGGCTCCTTATAGCTAGCATACAGCCCAGACAGGTTTTTACCATGTGACTTCAGGAATTGGACCTGGGAGAAGGGATTAAATTAAACTGGAGGAAATAGCTAAATAAGGCAGTAGGTGGAATGCTGAACTAGGAGTCAGGAAGACATGAGTTCAAATCCTGATTCAGATAATTATTACCTCTGTGACCCTGAGCAAGTTATTTAATCTATCTCAGTTTCCTTATTATTAAAACAGGTATAACAATAGCACCTATCTCACGCTGCTACTGTAAGGATAAAACATAATATTTGTAAAGTACAAACCTTAAGGCACTATATAAATGCTAGCTACTATTGTTCCTTAGAATGTAAGCTGAGGGCAGAGGGCAGAGACTGGCTTTCTGATTGAACTTTTATCCCCAGTGCTTAGCACAGGGCCTGTCACATAGGAAACACTTAATAAAAGCTTGTTGATGGTTAAAAAAGATTAAGAACTAGCTGCCTCTGCCTTTATATGACAGGTAGCAGGCTCACAGGACTTCTTTCCCTAGGCAAGATTCTTAACTTCCCTTATCTTCAGTTTCCCCCTAGGATCACAAAGTCATAGATTTGCAGCTAAGAAGGAACCTGAGAGGTCATCTAGGACAAACCCTAATTCAACAGATGATAAAACTGAGGCCCAAAGAGGTTTTAAAGTGTCATGCCTGTGGCCATATAGTCGGTCAGTCAGTTAATAAACATTTAGTGGCATACTATGTGACAGACCCTGTGCTAAGCACTGGGGATACAAAAAGAGGCAATCTGTCCTCAGGAAGCTCACAGTCTCATACGGGAGACAACAAGCAAACAAATATGTACAGCTAATAAATGTCAGAGGTAGATTTATACTCAAGTAAAATAGAAATAATATAGTCAGTGGGTTGTTATGAAGAGCAAATGTGAAAATGTATGTATATATGTGTGTGAGTATATATACACATATGAATAAACATGTTCTATAACATTTAAAGTGCTATATTAATGTCAGTTTTACTGTCATTGTCACTATCATTACTGTCATCTTTATTAGTTTTCCCTTAAAAAAATCCCTTTCTGTCTCCCTACAGTGTCTAGTAATAAAAACTCTTAAAACAACAATAAAAAGTCTATATACCAGCTTCAAACAACAATACAAGAGAGTAGGGGAAAACCTTTCAAGTAAATCCTGGCAGTGGTGACAATAACAACTGATACTTATGTACTCTAAGTTTCATAAAGATCTATATCTATATCTATATCCATACACATATATATACACACACACACACAAATATATATATACATATGTGTGTATGTGTATGTGCATATATATATATGTGTATACATATATATGTGTGTGTGTGTATATATATATATATGTGTGTGTGTGTGTATATATATATATATATATATATATATATATATATATATATATTCTCAGTGAGTTGGATGGTAGGACTACTATTATCCATCTTTGACAAATGAGGAAAGCGAGTTGGGAAACTGTAACTAGCCCAGGTCACACAGCTGCTGAGTATTGGCAGTAGAATTCAAACTTAACTCTTCTGACCCAGGCCAATACCCTGCCAAGTCAATTATACAACTTGGCAAAGTTGGAAGCAATTGTGTGTAGGTGAGAACCTGTAGGAGGAATCAGGGAAGTAAGGGCTGAAACTTGGTAGTGAAAGAAAAGCGGGGAGTCAAAGGATAGAGAGTGATCTTATGCCATCCCATGTGGCCCTTTGTTTTTCATTATCTCAAGCCTGCCTCCTCCACTGTTCCCTGTCTTGGGCTAAGAGGCTTCCACATCTCATACTTGTTGGAGAAGGAGATAAGGCCCCAGGTTAATCATAGCCAAAGGTCCAAATTCAGTCACATGCCTCATGTAAACCCTGAGGCAAATATTTTCCACTTTCATCTCACCTCTGGATCTTCATGTCAAAGTCATTTAAAAGAAAGGGCCATCTTTGAGGCAAGGCCTATAAGCTCTCACTCCAGGAGTCTTTGACTCATGCCTATATGAGGATTACTCATTATCATTCAGACTAACCAACCCACAATACTTGACTCAGTTCAGACTGGATTGCCTTGGGTCAGGGTTCATTATGACACGTGGTTATTTCACAGCCAGAAGGAAGAGGTTAAAGTTTTCTCTTTCAGATCCACATTTCAGCCTATCTGTGTCCTGGCTAATGAACTGGTCAGGAGTATTATAGGTTGGATGGTGAGTTTCAGTTTTACTTTCTCAGAATTTTAGTAGAGGCTGAAAGGAAATGAAGAGTGGTTGGATTACCAAGGGCTGAATTATGAGAAAGTAGCCATGGATGGTCATATCCATCCAGTCTTTGACATTCCCACTGCTACAAGTAGTTTATGACTTCCTCAGTTTCTTCCTGGACTATTACAAAGACCTCTCCCCATTTCATCTCTTGATCAGTATAGCATAGAATCCCTAGCTAGAAGGGACCTGAGAGGTCTTCTAGCCCAGCTCCTTCATTTTATACATGAGGAAGCTAAGGCTGTAGTTAGATACAGTGACTGCCTAAAGTCACACAGGTAGTAAGTGGCAAAGATGAGAGTCTTCTGGCTCCAAATCCAGGGCTCTTCTCACTCTTGGGTTAAAAAAGTAAAAAACAAAGCCAAACCTTCAGTGACTTCTTCTCCCCAATGAATAACTGACTTATCAGACTGCCAGGGATACAGTGTTCTACAAATAGTAGGGGCTTACTGGATGTTTATTGAATTTTAATTGTCCTGTGACCCAATCTACAATTTCTTCTATTATTTCTCTTCTGCAAATAACTCCATGGTTTCCTGCATTCATGACTTTGTTCATTTGGTTCCCTCCACCCAAATTACCTGGAGCTCTATCTTTCAAAATCTTACCTGTTCTTCAAGGTCCAGGGAAGTATCACCTCCTTTATGAAGCTTTCCCTGATCCTCAGACTGAATGTCATCACTCCTTGCCGAGCCCTTTTGTTTTTAACCTTCATAACATCTCTTGTGTGTGTCCCCTTCCCTCCCCTGATACTGCCTCCACCCTAGTACATTCCCTCACTCTTTCATATGTACACTGCTGCAGTAGCATTTAGGTTGGTCTTCCTGTCTCAAAGGTCTCCTCACTCTAGTCTATCTTCCTTCCATTCAGCTGTCAAGTTAATTTCTCTAAAGTACACATCTGACCATGTATTAATTAAATTCCAGTGGCTGCCTATTATTGCCAGGATCAAATTTAAATGTTCTAGCATTCAAAGCCCTTCACAACCTGACTCCCTCCTACCTTTATCTTCTCCCACTGTATTCACCCACATGGACTTTACAATCTAGAGAAACTGGTACCATTCCTGTTCATTGAACAAGACTTTCCATCTCTCAGTTTCATAGATTTTCACTCACTATCCTCCATGCCTGGGCTTTTCTCCATCCTCATCTCTGCCTCATGCCCTTCCTGACTTCTTTCATGTTCCAGCTGAAATCCTATCTTCTATAAGAAGACTTTCCTCATTCCCCTCCATACTATTGGCTTCCCTCTGTTGATCATATTGTTAATACATAGTTGTTTTCATGTTGTCCTCTCCTTTAAACTGTGAGTTCCTCAAAAGCAAGGATCATTTCATTTTGTTTTGTTTTGTTACTGCCTTCCTATGTATCTCCAGCATTTAGCATAGTGAGCCTGCCACATAGCGGCTTTTTAAAAGTGACTGAACCACCATATTATACCTTGAATGATTTGTCTAATTGTCTTGCCTGCCTTTTGAGAACAGAGGCCATTACACTGACTTATTTTTTTTTATCCCTAGCACTATTTATCTTTTATCCAACACAATGCTTTACACATAGTAGGATCTCAATATATATTTTATGAATTAATGAAAGAGAAAAAAATAGATTGTGATGGTGGCAGAGACATATTGGAAACAGCATGGGTCTTAGCCTTTCCAGGATACCAAAGCACTTATTTTCCTTGCTTGGCTATTTAAGTCAGTACCAGAAATACAAGGGTATACAACATGTCAATTGAGCCTCAGAGCCTCAAGGAGACACAGGTTTATAGGAAATGATTTTCCCACTTTGCAACACAGTTGGGTCACCTACATGACCATTTTTTTGCACCAAATGTTTCCTTGGTTCCTCCTTGAGTCTTCAAAGGGTACATGATATAGTGGATGGGATACTTGGAGTCATGAAGACTGAGGTTCAAATTCCACCTCAGCTGCTTACTAGCTTGGTGACACTAATCAAGTCACTTAACCTCTCTGTGCCTCAGTTTCCTCAACTGTAAAATGAGGGGTTTGTACTTGGTGGCCTCTAAGGTCTCTTCCACCTCTAAATCTATGTTCCTATGAGCCTATGACTTACAATCTACAACAAAAGCAATTAAAGGTATAATCTAATGATAAAGAGGAGAAAGGATTGGATATGAAAGTTACTTCTTTCTTTTCTACTTGGTACTTTGCTATCGAATGCTTCATTGACTCCGAGATCTCCTCAAGGGAGATGATTGATGATTCAGACAACAACTCATCTTTACTTCTTCATCTTGTGAGGCTGTTGACCATATCCTCCCACACGTGTTCTACAAGGAGTCAATTCAACCTGCTGGAGCCTTCTTCTTAATCTCAATATTGCCATGACATCAATGGACCACATGGACTGCTTGTTATGGATTCCTTATTTTTTCTCACCAGCTCATTTCTTTTTCCAGTTTTATATTTCCCTGATAATATTGCTCATACCTTTTGCTCTTGCACAGTTCAGACAGGCAGGCAATAAGCATGTATTAAGCACCTACTCTGTTCAAGGAACTCTGCTAAGTGCTAGGGATACAAAAAAAGCCAAAAATAATTCCTGCCCTGAAGAAGCTCACATTGTAATAGGGAAGACAATAAGCAAATACATATATACATACTACATATAGGATAAACAAGAAATAAGGCAGAAGGCACTAGAATTAAAATTACCTTAGTAATGCAACTGTCATGTGTCTATTGTTCTTTGGTTCAGAGGTGTCAAACATACTGTGAGCCAACAACACTCCAGAGAATGGTGGGAACCAGTTTAAAATGTAATTTGGAAATATTTGACAAAATAAATGAAAATATAATGAAACATAAGTAATGTTAGCAAGAGACTTTCTAAGTCAACACGTACCCATAAGAATGCTTCTGTATGGTTTAGCACTCCCTATTACTATTTGAGTTTGACATAACTGCTTTGGGTGACTTTAATTCTTTAACTTGAGTGACCTTGATTTTTCAGAGATTGTGTGGTATTCTAGTCACACAGGGAGATTGGAAAAATAATGGGTTTTTTTTTTAAGGCAGGCCTTTGTTTCAGGGAGAAGCCTGGGATCATTAAGAGAACTGGACAATTTCACAAATGCAACTCAACTTACTTTCTCCCTTTTACTAAATTCTGGGCCTCATTCATTGTCAGGTTTACTGTTCTGCTTGTTGTTGGTAACGTTAGCAAATTATACCAAACAGAACAGCACAGGCTCAGAATAAATTGTCTCTTCTGTAACTTACTGTGGCCCAGAGAAAATGATGTGGTTGTCCCAGAGCTATTACTGAGTGATAAATGCCAGCAGGGACATACACCAAAAAGGGAGATAGAAAGAAAAAAAATAGATATTTTATTGCAAATACTGGCCTTAAACCTAGTGTAGTTTTGGGAGGCATGATGAAAATTCTTAGATAGAGTTTCCCTTCAGCTTTAGTCTTGGTAGGATAAATGAACCCTACAATTTTTGTCTGTCTTCTCTAAAAGAAAAAAGAAATAAACCTTTGATGAGGGAGACACAGCTGATAAGGCGGGATTTTTAACACCAACAATGATAAGTAGAACCATAATGCAGCTTTCTGATTTGACTGTTTCCTCCTGGTAAACATTAAGAAGACAGTTTATGTATTTTCAGGCCACATGACTACTTAAAAAGGAACTGGACTTGTGGATAAATGTCCCAATGATTTAATAGGAACAATAGTCAGTCTCTTTTTATTTACACAGTCCCTTAATGGGAAAGACACATTTTTATGCCATAAAAATCTATAAAATGAAATCAATGATTTGAAAATACAATGTGAGATCCAACATAAAATGCAAAGCAACAAAATCAGGCAAAAGACTCCCTATTGCTACATCGGCTGCATTCTCAATTTTAGTTAGAGCTGATGAAAATTAAGTAGGCATTGGGTCTAGGAAGGAAAATTTATTTAGGAAAAGACATGTCATAAATCTGGATATGTAGTTAGATTCTTGCATTCTGAGTCTGCTTAGGCTGAACTGTAGGTTTTCAACAAGGCAAAGCTGGGCCAGATTATGATGACTGGATCTTTCTTCCTTGCCCCCATCACTCTATCTTGCTATTATACTTTCCAGTGTTCGTGTTGTATCCCTCTCCTCCAATTTCACTAGCATATTAGCTTTGTGAAGACATAAGCTGCCCTTTTCTGATCTTTGTATGTATACAACCAGGCAAAAGGCCTTGCTCTTACTAGATGCTTAATAAATATTCATCAAATGACTTGGAAACAAATAAGCCTTTAAGACCAATGGTTAGAAAGCCCTGTATAAGAAATCATGGAAATATATATATGTGTGTGTGTATGTGTGTGTGTGTGTGTGTGTATAAAGAAAAAATTCCAAGCTGGTAATAGCCCAGGAAAATCATGGCTGTAGAACCAACAATCAATTCATTTGTAGTTTATACAGTTTTGAATAGACTAGAAAAGAGAGAACCACGATTTATCATTGTTTTGAATAGCAGCCAAAGGGAAAGCTCATTCTGCTGTATATGTATGTATGAATGTTTGTATGTTCATAAATATATATATATATATATATATGTATATCCTAAAGAAATATAGTGCACATATAAATATAGAGGAATAAATAACTGTGTGGTAGACAGAGACAGAAATAGAAAGAATAAAATTGTCCTAGAAAAGACACAAATTAGCAGAAACAGGTATTCAAGAAATTTCATTCTCAAACAGACTAGAAAAAGTATAATCATTCTTTGAAAGACAAGTTGAAGAAAACTTTCTACACATTCAAAACTAAGAATAATTCTATGATGGAAGTGATAGTAACCAAACACCATTTCTAAAGACAAAGTAATTTTTTTTCCCTCCTAAATGCAGATGTAAACCTAACTTTCTTTGTTCTTGAAAAACACAGGCAATTTTTGGCGGAAGAAATATCATTATAAACCATTATTCTATGAAATTCCACGGACCTGCATGGGTACAAGAGAAGTGCAGAGGGACTGGCAAGAAGTGGAGGGACCTATGCATGGAGGCTGGACCAAAACCGTGAGTACACGAATTCAGACTAGAGGTTATAAAAATTCACAGATCATTTCTTACCACTAAGTGCTAATTTCTGCAGGTTTGATTTCTTGATTCAGGGTGCCCAATTCTAATTTCTGGACTTGCTTTATGAAAAAATTCTACACTTGATCCTGATTTTGCCCTTTATTGTACTCCTCATGAATATCCTTAGTATGACTGAGCCTTCCACCCAATCAATGTCTATAACCTGCTAAAACTGAAGACAGCTACTGAGTCACCCAGCAGTAGCCCCCCTCTCAGTCTGCAAGAAATAAAAGCTCAGTGTCTAATGACAAAGGCAGCTAGGTGATGCAGTGGATAGACTGCGTACCCTGGAGTCAGGAGGACCTAAGTTCAAATCCAGCCTCAGATACTTACTAGCTGTATGATGCTGGGCAAAGTCACTTAACCCTGTTTGCCTCAGTTCCTCATCAGTAAAATGAGCTAGAGAAGGAAATGGCAAACCACTCCAGAATCTTTGCCAAGAAAATTCCAAATAGGGTCATGGAGAGTTGGATATGACTAAAATGACTCAACTCAATCCTGTGAAAATATCTGTTAATCACACACACACCCCCCCACACCCCCCCACACAAAATGTTCCTGAATCATGAAACACTTAAAGCTCAGCTGAATCCCGTTATCTTCTCCTTTTGTGGGTCTGGACTGGTGACTTTATTGATGTAGAAAGTTATTCAAGTAAGAGAATCCATTCAACCAATGCAGATCAGCAACTTATTGTCTTAAAGTTTCCCAGGAGCTTGAGAGATCAGGAGACTTGTTCAGAGGTTCTGTATATCTCAGGTAGGACCTAAACCCAAGTCTTCATGATTTGGGTACCAGTTTTTTATCCAACAAGTCATATTATTTATTGCATTAGTATGTATATATCTATGTGTATGTGTTATATTAAATTATTTATACATGTATATATGTATTACATGTGTATTATATTAGCATGTGTATCTACACAAACATATACCCCCACACACACACAAACACATAGGCTGTGGCACAAGAAATAGGAGAGGAGGAGTGGAAATGTCTACCTAGCATTATGGACAAGTGAGTTGAACACAGTAGAAATGAATAATAAAACCTCCCCTCTCACTTATGATTCTGTGGGCCTATTTCTTGAATTTCACAGCTCACAAGGTTTATAGGATCATAGATTTAGAGTCGGATAAATTTCAGAGGACCTCTAGTCTAACCTTTTTATTTACAGATAAGGAAACTGAGGTACAAAAATGTAATTTGCCCAGGATCATACATGTGGCAAATAACAGGTCTGGGTTTTGAACAGAGATTTTTTTTTTTTAATCAAGGCCAAGGATTCATCTCATGTGATTCCCTCACCACAGCCTCATTTAATATTAGACTCCTAAATGTTAGAAATGATGTTAGTACTTAAAAATAAAAAAATGTTTATCTTGAACTCTAGAGCAAGAGTAACAGGAAAACAAAACAAAACAAAACAATGAAGCCTTTTTCCTCCTGATTATCAGGTTGAATTTGGGTTCAACAGTTCAACATCTTCAGTCTATCAATCTATTTATCACTGAATACATTCTAGACACAAGCAGTAAAAAAAGACCAAGGGAATATCTGAGGTAGGTGTTGTCTGACAGAATTGTTTTCATAAATTAGTAGTAAAGTGAATCATCATTTCTTATAATGGGGCTATGAGGCTTAATGAGATAGACTGTACCCTAATAATTTGAATGAAGTCAAAGCAGTATTAAAGAAGCTAGGTGGCATACTGGATAGAGTGCAGAAGTTCAAATCTGGCCTAAGACACTTAATAGCTGTGTGACTCTGAGCAAGTCATTTAACCCTGCTTGCCTCAGTTTCCTCCTCTGTAAAATGAGCTAGAGAAGGAAATGGCAAACTGTTTCAGTATCTCTGCCAAGAAAACCCCAAATGGGGTCACAGGGAGTTGGACACAATTGAAAAATGATTGAACAACAACACAAGCAGTATTATAAATGTGTGTATGTATATGTATATGCATGTGCATATAAATACACATATAAACATGCATACATGCATATGTCTAAAGTAATATGTAGATCATTATCTCTTGTGCAGGGTTTTCCAAGTATAACTCTGAAATATTTAATTGCCTCTAAGTCCCTTGGTTGTGAGCTTCACAGATAGTTTAAAGAAAAGGGCTTTCTTATCATTCTTCATCCAAACTATGTTCTTGTTCTCCTAAGCTTAGGTCCTGCCTCTCATACAACCTGGCTATATGACCCTGGACAAGTCAGTGCCTTGGGCACTTCTTTGAGACAATAAGGTACAGGTGAGTGGTTAATCTGTAAGAGTGAAGGGTATTTCTCTATTAAGAGTTCTGCTTACTGATTAAATTACAGGTCTTCCCTTCTCTACTTCAATCCTCTTTCCCAAAACACATGGATATAAATATTTTATATATATATACATATACATATCACGTATTCATATATTCACATTTACATACCTTTACATTACATATATGTCACAAACATACATGTATCACAAATATATATTTTACATAGATATATCATAGCTTCAAGGATATCTCTATTTATACATTATGTATTCAAAGGGTTTCCTAATTAAAATACTTTTCCATAGAGCTAAGATTGTATTTGCTTAAAAAGACAATAGATACACAGACAATAGACACACACATATATCATACACACATACATACATAGTTAGAAAACTCTGTGTTGATGTATACATACATATGTGTATTTGAAAACCCTATGTGTATATATGTAGACAAACACATACATATATATACAGACATGTAATGATATTTACACATAGATATACACATGCACATATACATATGTATACATTTTGTATCCATCTTATGCATGCACATATATGTGCATGTGTATGTGCACATTTATGGGTACATGAATGTATGTATATATGTGTATGTACAGGCAGCCTGCTGAGAGACAAGAAGTACAAGGAAGGGGCAAATTCACTTTCTTTTTCAGGCCAGTCATCTAAGCAAAAGTTTTCTGAACTCTCCAGGAGGAGTTTCTCCACTTTCCAGCCAATGGTACCTGCTGGTTTGCTTGACATCAGAACTTTTCTGAAACCTCAAGTATTAAATGTCCAAGTTCAACAGTAGCATTTGGGATGCTGAAAAGCCCTATAATATTTTTATCTGCCCAAACTGTGATTACAGGATACTGCTCTGTGAGGAAAACTAAAATTAGAAAGAAACTGCCGGGGGTTTTGATATGGAAGAAGAATATAGTTTTTAACAACATACTTACAGGAAAAACTCAACCCCAAGTTCAGGGCACATGGGTCACAGAATCTTTATGGTAATTACAATGCTGTGCAGAGTGGGATGGAAATAGGATGGAGAGGCATGTCAGTGGACTACAAACAATAAAGCACGGCCACTCTGTGGAGCATAAAATCATTAGAGACATGAGTTGAAGTCCTATTTTTACCACTAGCTTGCTGGAAGACTGATTGTCACCTTTGTGGGCCTCAATCTCTTCATCAGAAAAATGAGGAGCATGGATTAAATGATGTCACAAGTCCAATCAAGCTCATGGAATTCAAAGAATTCATTTGAAAAAGGAACTATTTCATTTCACATTAGGGGAAACAAATATATACCTTTACCTGATAGGCTCCCATATTTCTGATTGCCTATCTTTAATGTGATAAAAGAGATAACAAAGCTGCAGGCTTGGCCTCGTTATAATATAATTTCAAAGTATCTTGGGTCAAGTCTGTACATAGCAAGGGAGCCTGACTAGAAGTGTGGTATTTGACTATGAAATTAAAGGACTTGGGTCAAATCCCACCTCTGACACTACCTATATAAGTTTAGGCCTCAGTTTCCTCACCCATAAAATGAGTTTAGATTAGATGGCTTCTGAAGTCCTTGTTGGCTCTAGATCTATGACCTCTTTGTCACTTGTGGCCAAATACTTGTCCTCAGGCAAGGGGCTCTGGTCCCAGATTCACACAGTCTTCCCCTAAAGGAAAGAAATCAATCTTCCCTCAAACTCTATGGTTCACTAGCCAATCTGGAGCTATTCCAAGAATGTTTCCAAAATAGATCTTCCCAAAAGGGATTGACTGGGTCTCCTCTAGAAAAGATCCTCAATGTGCAAAGTAGTTATAAGGTATAGGAGAACTACTTATTTTCTATACCATATAAGAAGAAATGCTAAAGTACATTCATAAGCACCCATTGAAAAATACTTAAAACGTTAAATGGTATTATACTTTCCTTCGAGGTAAAGTCAACTTTGTAGGACTGCTCAGCAAATATTTCACATTCACCCTGGACAAGTACTGCCTGAGCAACTCACGAGTCCAGAATGTTTTTCAAGTCAGGGCAAGCCTCAGCCCTCCAGATTCCCACAGCTATAGGAGTATCCTTTTGGTCATTTCCTCTAGGAATCACCTAGCAACCAGCACAGGAGCTCCTGACCTACTGACCTAGAAACACCCATCTCTCAGGATAGCTCTTAAGTCACTTGTTTTTAAGGAAAAAGATACAAACATAAGAGATAGCCAAAGACTTGAGATCATGTCTCAGGCTTACCTAGGTTACCACATGTTCCTGCTGTCATGTGAGTTTAACTGCCATGGCTTCTGAAGGGGAGGAGAAAGAAATCAATTTTTTCCCTTGCTGGAAGTCAGAGGAAGACCTGATACTGTCTGTGTGCTAACAAAGAGTATCCCTTGAAAGAGAAAGGAAGTTCACTCTTAACTCTCTCTCTACTCTGCTGAAAGGATGACTTTTCCTAGCTCAGTCACCAATGATTTTGTTTTAAATTAGATTTAATTTTTTTCAATCAGCCCAAATCTATGTTCTCTTTCTCCTACTCTAACCCTCTCCTCAATTGAGAACAAAAGAAAAACAAAATCCTTGTTGCAAACATGTATAGTTGAGCCAAACAAATTTCTAGATGGGCCATGTTAGAAAAAAAGTTTCATTTTGTGTTCTCAGTCTGTCACCTCTTTATCAGGAGATGGAGAGCATATTTGCCATTAGTTCTCTGAAATTGTGGGTGATTATTTAGCTGCTCAGAGTTTCCATATCTTTCAAAACTTCCTTTACCATATTTTTGTCATTGTATAAAATGTTTTCCTAATTCTGTTCACTTCACTCTGCATCATTTTACTTAAATCTCCTCAGGTTTCTCTGAAACTATCCTCTTAATAATTTCTTATAGTACCATAGTATTTTATTATATTTATATACCATAATTCAGCCACTTCTCAACTTATGGTGCCCTCCCTCAGATTCCCATTGTTTGCCACCTAAAAATAACTATAAATATATTTGTATACTCTTAGTTAGAGTTTGCTTTGCTGAGACTAATTTCTCCCTTTATCTGCCCTCCCTCTAATTCTCCCTTTTTCCTTCTTCCCTTTCCCTCCTATTTCCCTGTTGAGGGAAATATATTTCTACATCTGTGTATTCTTCCATTTTTTGATGAGTTCAGATGACAGTCAGGTTCAGGTGTCAGCCTCTTCCCTTCAACCCTTCCTTCTTGTTTGTATAGATATCTACTTGTACACACTGATTATATGAGATGATTTTCCCTGATCTTTCCTTCCCTTCTCTCTCTCTCTCTCTCTCTCTCTCTCTCTCTCTCTCTCTCTCTCTCTCTCTCTCTCTCTTTCTCTATCTTGTGCATTTCTCTTCCCTTTCCCTTCCATTCAACAGAATATAACAGAATTATTCCTAGGCCCTCTGTTTAATTAGATTTCCTCTATGACTCCTGATGGTGATAGGATGCAGAGGAGACACTTGTATAATGTCCCCATATTTGAATGTAAGCAGTTTATCTTTGTTTATTCCTTTATGAGTGTTCCTTCACTTTTATGTTTCTCTTAACTCTTGAGTTTAAGCTTAGAAGTTTCTATATAGCACTAGTCTTTTCATCAGGAATATTTGGAAGTAATCTATTTCATTAAGGATCCATTTTTTTCTTATTTAGGATTATTCTCAGTTTTACTGGGTAAGCTATTCATGGCTATAACCCTATATCTTTTAATATTCTAAGACCTCTGCTCCTACATTATGATGGCTGCTAAATCTTGCATCATCCTGACTACAGTCTCATGGTTGTACTTGATTTCTTTCTGTCTGCTTGCAGTATTTTTTTTTCTTTGAACTGGAAGCTCTGGATTTTGAATATAATATTTCTAAGAGTTTTCATTTTGGGGTTTCTTTCAGGACATGACTGACAAAATTTATTTCCACTTTGCCCTTTGGTTTAAAGATATCTGGGCAGTTTTCTTTCAAAATTTCTTGAAATATGTTGTTTAAAGTCTTTCTTTTTGGTCATGGCATTCAAGTAGTTAAATGATTCTTACATGTTTTCTCCTTGATCTCTTTCTCAGATTAGTTGTTTTTGCTATAAGACACTTTAAATTTTCTTCTATTTTTCAGTCTTTCGACTTTGTTTTAATATTTCTTGCTGTCTCAAAACATCATTGGCTTCTATTTGGTCCATTCTAAATTTCAAGAAGTTTGTTGTTTGGGCAAGGTTTTATACTTTTTGTGCCAAGATATTAATTCTCTTTCTAATGATTTATTTCCTATTTCTCTTTTCTTTTTCAGCATTTTTTCTCTAGCACTCTTATTTCATTTATATATATTGTTTTTAACTCTTACTTCATCTCTTCTATTTGAATTCTAATTGAATTTGTGTCCAGACTTTCTTTTTCTTTGGGGCTTTGCATAAAGCTCTTTTGTAGTCCTTCCCTTTTTCTGGGTTTGTGTCTTGGCCATCTTTGTCACCATAAGAGATTTCTATGGTGGGATTTTTGTTTGTTTGCTTGTTTTCCCCACCTACTTCCTGACTTATGTTAGGGTCAGGCTTTGTGTGCTTCTAGAAGGAAAGTCTGGGCTGATTCTGTTACTGCTTTCTTGGGGTTTTGAGTGTTGTAGTGTTCTAGGATATCAAGAACAGCTAGTCTGGGGAACTGCAAACTTTTAGCACTCTCAGAGTGATCTGATCAAGGACAAAGTCTGATTGCTAGTCAGAGCTCTACATGTTTCTGATCTTTTTTTTTGAGAGTGAGCAATGGTAGACTAATGCTGGAAACAGTTTCTATCCTCTAGCTGTGAATCTTTGCTGGTTCAGAGTGACAGAACTGTACACTACCCTTTGGTCTAGGTTTCTTCCTCTGGTTCTTCTTTATGTAGGCTTCATACTGGATTAGAAGTTAGAACTGGAGACCATGCTCTTCTCCTGGGATCTGAGTCATTACCATGCTCTTCTCCTGGGATCTGAGTCATTCTGCTGCTGTTTGCTTTTGAATTTTTTCTCTACTTATACAAAACCAGGACCCACTACTTTTCCCTACTCTGGAGTGCCAACTTTAGTCATAGGTACCCTCCTTAGTCTGCATTGAAAACCTGGAGCTGGGTAGTGGGTAACAAAGCAACCAGTTGGCACCTGTTTCTACTTTGGTGCCCCAGTATGGGTCTGGGACCTTTTCTTGCCTCTCTTCCTGGGTTGGAGTGCTCCTCCCCTCAAGAAGCGCTCCTGGCCAGACACCTTCCCCAGTGCTCTGAAACTTCTCTATGCCAACCTGGGCTGGGAAAAGTGACTTAATAAGACCTTTTTAAAAATTTCCCCATCAGGATTCTATCTTGTAAGTTTTCTAAATCTGTTTGGAGGAATTGGGGTGGGAGAAATCACTACACTTCTTTCTGCTACTCTATCATCTTGGTTCCCTCCAATCCCACCTTCAATCTGACTTCCCATCCTATTAACACACATAGACCATCCAAAAGCTGATGATCACACATGTGCTTTGGCAAGAGGCCCAAACATATGACCTAGAAGAAGAGGCCAGAACACAAGTTCAACTCTATGGCAAGGCTCCCAGCCTAGTAAACTTGGGAAATTTGCTTAAATACTCTAGTTACATTATAATTAGATTGGTATTCATTGACTTTTGTACAGTGCCATTCTTTTCATACTTTAAGAATTCATTATTCTGTTGAAGTGGTTTTTCCCTCTGTCAAAGTAAGTTTCAAACCATTTTAATCTTACTCGACAGTCTTTATGTGCTGCTGTGGTCGCCCAAAAGCTCATTATCTAGTGGTCAATCTTATTATGAAACTCCCTGCACTTAGACTGATCCTTGAACAACAGTCTTATGTGGCAGCTAGGTGGCATAGTGGTCAGAGTATAGAACTTGGAATCAAGAAGACCTGAGTTCAAATCCTGCTTAGGATACTTATTAACTCTGTGACTCTGGGAAAGTCACTTAACCTCTCTGTGTTTCTGTTTCCTCTTCTGTAAAATGGGGATAATAATAGTATCTATCTTACAGGGCTGTTTTAAGGATCAATGAGTTAGCATATATAAAAGTGCTTTGCAAACCTGAAAGCACTATATAAGTGTTAATTATTATAATAGCAATAACAATTATTAAGGCACTTAATTATTAATTAATATTACATAATAATTATTAATTTAATTAGTAAGAATTACAGGAGGCTTGGGCTCAATTCCTAGCGCTGCAACTAAGGCAGCTATTTTACCTGGGCAAGTCACTTATTCCCTCAGTATATCAGTTTCTTCTTCTGAAACATGAGAGGTAATACATCACTGATGTAGTCCTTTGTAAAGTGGTATGTAAATGTCAAGAGTCGTTATAGGAGGTGTTGTAGTCTAGGACTGAACAGGCTAGAACCTGGTGGTATAGGTTTGAGACTAGGATAAAATGAGACACTTAAAGTCCACCTAACAGTTAACCAAAGTTAATCAAAGATTTTCTTAGCTGTGCCTTGGGGAGGTTATTCAATAAGGCTACTCGGTAAGGACCTTGCGCTGATTTAGCTGAGCACAATTCCCCCATCTCTTTGTTGCCCATGGATGTTCTTCTGGTCAAGCATCAGAGAAGAGCTAGTGTTCCTTATGGATTTTTGCACACAGGAGACCAGGAAGTGCAGGTGGGCTGGAGATAAATCATACAGACTCAGAAGAGCTGATTATTAAATTTTCAGCATAAGCATTTATATGCTGGAAATTGAAAATGGTACAGATCAAGACTTAATTTATTATTTTGTTGATTGTCTAGACGTAGGAAAGTGACGAAGGAAATATTAATGATATATATTAAATTTTTAAAGTGTGGCATGCATACATTTCCCCCCAAGAGAGCCAGTTGTTAAAATATTCACCAGTACACCCCTGCCAAGAAGCAACATCAAGGGTCTAAGCCTTTTATCCTCTGAGTCTATTAAGTCTCCAGGGTAGTTTCAATAAATTGTAAGGAAAGGAAAAAACAAAACAAAACAAAACAGCTCACATCTGGTTATTCTGGTAGATATTTTTCCTACCACTACAGGAGGTAGCATAACAGAAGGTTGGCCTGGGGGGAAAATGAGGGGTGGTTTTGAACACCACACTTAATACTAGCTGTGTGAACATGGGGGAATCACTTGTATCACAAGTATCACAAGTATCCTCTGATACTACAAAATGAGGATAAGAATACCTTTTTGTCTTTCTCACTTGACTATTATCAGGGTAAAATGAGTTAATAACTATGTGAGGTCTGGTCATTAGTAGGAGCCTCCGACTTTATATTCTGTTGGTATAATTTCTGAGAAATCAGGGTATGGAAGCAGGATGTTAGTGAAGCATTGCTTTCATGCTTTTGAAATGCTTTGCAGTCTATGTGCCAAATTTTATATTCTAAGCCAAAGGAATCAGCCTTTTCCATTTAGATTGTTCTTAATGAAGGGGTCTTACACTCTAGTAAAAGGAATTTTTCTCCCCTCTCTCTTTCCTTCCACTTTATTAAGGTCATACGCTCAGAGACAGAGAACTGGTAGGGATCTCCGAGGCCAACTAATTTAACTCTGTAATTTAACAGATAAGGAAACTGAGGCCCAGGAGTGAAATGACTTGTCCAAGTTTTCATAAGCAGTAAGTTACAGAGCTGGTTTGAAATGCCTGCCCCTCTGACTTCAGATTTAGCATACTTTCCATAATAACTACACAGAATAAAAGCTATTGAAAGGTAAGGTTTTTTTTATCTTTGTAAACCCAAATTTAGTGCAGTGCCTGCAGTATAGTAGAAAAATGATAAATGCTTTTCATTCACTAAAGCCTGTACCCAAACCTATTGCAACAAGAGCGACCAACCTTGCTGACCTGCAGAGAGAGGTTACATTTCTGCCTACATCCCCCCTTCCTCTTTTCTAATCAACTAATCAATTAATTACTTTGCTATTTTAATTCATACATTCATACATTTATTTTATGGGTTCAGTTATTTGTTTGTTTTTTCATATATTTATTCTCTGTCCCTTCCACTTCCTATACCCTCAAGTGAACAATACTACAGAATAAAACCCTTAGAATAAATATGCATAGTCCAGCAAAACAAATTCCTCTCTTGGCCATGTCTGAAAACATATATCTTCTTCTCTATTTGAAATCCTTCCCCTCTCTGGAAGGAGATGGGTAGTACGCTTTGTCTTTGGTCCTCTGTCATTATGTTTTATTTTTGCATGGATCAGAGAACCAAAATCTTTCAGAATTGTTTTTTTCCTTTTATGATGTTATTATCATTGTATAAATTGTTCTCTTGCCTCTGCCCACTTCACTCTGCATCAGTACATACAGGTCTTCCCAGTTTTCCCTGAAGCTGGCTATTTCATCATTTCACAGTGATATTCTATTACAGTCACATCTACCATAATTTGTTTAGCACTACCTACATCACACATTCCTTTATCTCCCATTTTATTTGCCAGAAAGTATTATTAGGTTCTTATCTGTGCATATGGGGCAGTTAGAACCTTTTTCTTTGGTGGAATTTGGCAGAGTCATGAAGGCAAATGTTGGTTAGGAATATCCTAGCCAATAAGTCATGGGATTCCTAGGTTCATTGGACCAGATCTAGTCCAACCCTTTAATTTTACAGATGTGGAAACTGAGGCCTGGAGAGGTTAAATGACTTGCCCAGAGTCTCACATGGGTAGGAAGTGATAAAATTGTAAGTCTAGTACTCTTTCCAACCACGCAACTTTGTCCCCTGTAACAAGACAGAGAAAAATCTTAATTCCAGGCTTAAGAACAATGAATTAACCATTAAGTTAATTAGCTTAAAAAACTTTTTTTTAACTTAAGGTGTATTAATTAAAGTTGTTGGTATTTCTTCTTTAAAATGCTAACTATAATAGTCACTGTCATTTATGTAACACTTCAGAAGGTATTGAATTTGCTAATATTTCCTATTTCACAGATAAGAAAATCAAGTCTCAGAGAGGTAAAGTGACTTATATAAAGTGACACAGCTGCTAACCTGGAAGAATTGGGGTTTGAACCCATGTCTTCTGATTAAGCTGTCTGGTATGGGCCAAAAGGACCCAGTTTAAAGCAAAAACATTATTTGGTTTTTAACCTAGTTAAATTTTGTCTAGATTTTTACTGTATATGTTGGACAGATAAAGGACAGCCTGATCAAGTATCAGGTAGGCTGTTATTCTATCTCTGTTCTGACCTTCGGTAACTGAGTTTGGTCTCAGACTTGAAATAAATGAAAACGCTTAGTAACACCACCTTTAGTCCCTCTCCCTTGGACAAAATTCTTGTCCACCAATCAAGCCAACAACAAAATACAGTGAACTTTGTGTGACCTGGTATGACTGGGAGATAGAGTATTCTGGTTCTGAATGACCATATTGAATATCCACAGCAACCAATTTTCACAGAGCTGGACTTTGACTGGAATAGAAGGTTGATTTGCTTTACAAGGTCCACGAAAATTTTACAGTTCTTTTTTAGGATGATGGCTAAGGGTACTAAATTAGATGAATGCTATTCCAAAGACTCTTGGGTTCAGGGTCCTGGCCTGACTCTACCAGGGTCTGATGGGAAATGGCGGTCAAGGTAGTTTGACCTGCTTGGCACAAACTGCCTTCTACCTTTCCCTCAGAAAGATTCTTAAACTAGTTTGGCTTACTTATCCTGTGAAAGGCAATGTGGCTGGTCTGTTCTCCACAGTAGCTGCTTCCCCAGGGGATAGCTGTGTGGGCTGCATTGGAAGTAGGGATGATGGTCTGGGAGATGCTGTCATTCCCAGGGCTCCTGTGTCTATCTGCCTTTTGGTGGCAGTTGATCAGTTGCTGATAGTGATGTAGGAAGATGTAGGAAGATGGATCTGCTCTCCACAAGAATTTCTCCTCTCTGTGATGGCTGTGGGAGCTGGGTTGGAAGCAGGTTTGGTGGTTTGGGGGTCTGGGTGGGGGACACTGGCATTCTGAAGGTCCTTGGAGTCCGGGTCCTGAACTGTATCCCTCAAGGTTTTAGGGGAGATGGTGATCAAAATGGTGGTGATAGTTAGACTTGCCTGGTACATGGTATCCTCTGTTTCAGTCCTTCTTGAAAGTAAGCTTATTGATTAGTACTTAACACAGTAGTTGGCATGTAGAAGAGGCCTAAGAAGAGGCCAACTGATTGTTGGTGGAGGTAGCTTCCACACTAGCAGTTCCCAACACTGACAAAAATCTTAGCTCTGAGTATAATCAGAGCATTGCTGATGTGGCAAAGACTATAATGGCCATGAGAATTTAGAGAAGAATAAGATCACAGGAGGCTGGGGTGGGGGCAGTCGGGGAAGTTTTCATGGAAGTAGTACTTGAAAGAAATTTTGGATTGGCAAAAAGGGAAGAGGGGAAGTAATTTCAGGAACAACGTAGAAGTTAAGCAAAGGCCCAGAGGAGGAGTCATGCACAACCACAACATTTTCAAACAGGATTAGCACAGTGCCTGACACGTGGCAAGCACTATATAAATGTTAGTTATTTCTAACACATAATAATATAATATATAATAATTATATTTTCTATTATTGGAAAAATATGCTAATATGTGCTTACTGTTTAGGGAATTTAAAAAATGGAAACCTTGAGCTTAGTAAATCACTCTGTTGGGATGAGGAAAATGGACCATATATAGGAACCTGAGATCAGAACAACTGTTGGATCTTAAAATCAGGGCAATGACAAGTAATGTGTTCACCAGTTTGATTGCTAATCTGAAGTCTGGGAGAACTAGGAGCAGATAATGTCTCTAATAATACTTATCAGTTGTATTACCAAAGGCAATCCAATTAACCTCTCTGAGCCTCAGTTTCTTTATTTGTAAAAATGTGGACAATTCTATTATACAGTTTAAAGCATTTTGTAAACCTTAAGGCTCTTTGTGCATATATCAGCTATTATTAATTTCATATCAGTCAATGAACTGGAGGGGCAGCTAGGTGGCACAGTGGATAGAGTGCCAGCCCTGGAGCCAGGAGGACCTGAGCTCAAATCTAGCCTCAGAAATTCACCAGGTTAGCAAGGCATCTGGAGCAAAGCTTCACTTTGGGAAGGGGCTTTCTACTGAGAGCAATATGGGGAAACAAGGCCCAGGGGAAGGGATCCAGGAGCTCAATACAGATTCTTGTCTAGCGAAATAAATAGGAAAGACAACTTCACCCTAAAAAGGAGAGTTAGCTGTTACCATCCAAGTAGGAGGCTTAGCTTGATCGAACCAATCAGAACAGAGAGGATAGGGAGCAAAAAGTTACGATCAGCAGAAGACAGTCAGTTTTAAAGTTGGTGTGTTGCCTAAGAGGACAAGCTTGGGAAGGCTGATGGATTCTCATCCAGGGAGTGACAAGGTAAGGTCCATTGCAGTGAGTCTAGTGTGAGAGGAACCCCTTAGGTTAACTAATATGGCCACCACCCTACTTCAGGCCATAATCACCTCTTGCCTCCACTATTACAATTACCTGATTGGTCTCTCTGGATCCTCCAGTCTATCCTCTTTCCAATACATCCTCCACATAGCTAGCAAGCTGATGTACCTAATCACAACTCCTAAGAAGTTCCAATAGATCACTCTTGTCTCTAGGATAGGAGAGACTTTGCTTTTTGCCATTTGAAGTCCTTCACAGTCTGACTTCAGCCTTTCATGCTTTTTGTACATCAGTACCTTTCATTCCCATAGACAACGTTTTATCTCTCATCCCTATACCCTGCCATGGATCATCTCTATACATCCTCATATCTTCCTCTTAGAGTCCCCAGTTTCCTGTAAAGGCTAAGCTCAAGTGTTTTCTCCTATATGATGCCTTCTGGCTGTTACTGTTGTCCCTCTCTACCTGATCCACTAAACTATATTTACTTTGTATTTTAAAATGTATTTATCTGAATAATTTTCTCTCATAGAACATAACCTACATAAGGACAGGTACTGTTTCATTTTTGTCTTTGTATCTCTAGTATCTAGCACAGTTCCTAACACACAGTAAGCACTTAACATGGGCTACTTGAATCAATGAATAAATGAAAAAAAGGAGAAGTCTGGAGAACATTTGATATGAGCCCTGAATTTCCCACACCTGGAGCTGAGGGAGATGGAAGTGAATTCTAGAAGACCAAAGAGCCTGCCAAACTGAATCCATTAGAAAGAAGCCTGGAACTCATCTAATATCTGAGGACAAGACCTGATGGAAGGAAATCATTCAGGAAAAAGGAGACAATTAAAAAGAGTAACATGTAATTCCCTATAGTTGGTAGGTAGAGCCAGGATTAAACCATATGGCTTCTGTAATTTGTAAATTCCCTCAAGACTTTAATTTGTTATTAAAAAAGCCAAAAGCTCCCTACCCATATGTGTCCTTGAGATGCGTCACAGAGGCAGTGTTCCTTGGATTCAGATTATTCTGAACTTATGCTGGATTCAAATCCTGTCTCTGTTGCATACTGGCCATGTAATCCTGGGCAAATCTCTTAGGTTCACTGTGTCCTGGGCACTTTCTTGAGAGTATAAGCTGTAGGACTGTTATACATCTGCATTGATAGAGAATTTCCTTACTGGGAAGCTCCTTGTACTGATGAAATAATAAGTCCAGGAAATAAAAGATGCCTTTATAAGTAAATAATTAAAACGAATGTCTAAGCAAGTACTGTACGCTGTTGTCAAGGAATAGAATAAGAGAGAAAGGAAGAAACTTCAGTCTTCTTCTATAAGCAAGAGGTCTGATGGGGACACCACTTTAGAGATAAGAGGTACTGGTAACAAAGCCATAACTAGTAATTCAGGATCCTGGCTCAAGGACAAAAAATGATGCCCAGGTCCAATAGCGCAAAAAGCATGCTCAGGTCAATTTTTTAAAGCCAAATGCAGTTGGGGAGGGTTGAGGAAAGGAAGCAGATTCAGATCTGAAGTAGGTACATTGGAAGGAGGGAGGAGAGGAAAAAAGGGGCAGAGAGAGAGAGAGAGAAAGAGAGAGAGAGACAGCCAGCCAGACAGACAGATTTTAGGCCCTAATTTTGAGCCTGGAACTATCCTTAGACACAAAATCTGTAGCTCTGCTTCGTTTCAGCTCCGCAGTACAAGATGCCTCCTCCCCTTGGTCCCCCACCCCCCACTCTCCAGTTTCCTTCTATGTGTTGCCTTCCTTCATTTGATTGTAAGCTCCTTGAGGGCAGAGACTGTCTTTCTTTTTTATTTTCGTTCCCACTACCTATCACAGTACCTGGCACATAGTAGGTACTTAATAAATGTTTACCGAGTTGAATTGATGGTAGAGATATGGGGGATATCGCCAAACCCTCATGCTCACTACAAAATTATGCTCGGGATTCCAAGGGGGTGGGGACAGTGAGGAAACATTTTATGTGGTAGCTTCCTATTTTAATGAATTATTCTGGCTATCTGGGTGGTAAGTTCAGTTGTTTCTAGTTGCAGGAGTTTAAATGCTGTTAGTGCTCTCTAAATAAAGGCAACACCAGTGGGCCAATTCTTAAAAGTTGATGATGCTAGGAGCAGAAAGAGGGTTGGGTCAGAAGTGGTAATGGGCTCATGGAAACATAGGTAGCAATGTGAGTGGCAGCCACTGGGAACATTAAGAAGTTGGTCCCAAACCTCAAGGGTATCTGGGCAGGTTCATGATGAGGATTAGTGGAGCATAGCCTGAAAATCAATATGATTTTTGCTTATGTGCTGTAAACTCTAACCTAAAGTTCACAGTAAGCCTCCCACAACCTTTCTGGTTTCAAGCAGTAAACATTTCTTGGAATGATTTAATTTATTTTTAATAGTATTTTATTTTTTCCCAATTACATGTCAAGGTATTTTTTTTAGCATTCATTTTTACAAGATTTTGAGTTTCAAATTTTTCTCCCTTCCTCCCCTCCCCTCTTACTAAAATGGTAGGAAATTTGATATAGATTATATATGTACTATCATGTAAAACATATTTCCATATTAGTCACAGTTGTAAAAGAAGAAACAGATTAAAAAAACAAGAAAAAGAATAAAGTAAGTGAAAAAATATGCTTTGATCTGCATCAAGTCCATCAGTTTCTTATCTGGATGTGGATAGCCTTTTCCTTCATGAGTCCTTTGTATTTGTCTTGGATCATTGTGTTGCTGAGAAAAACTGAATGATTCATAGCTGATCAACTCACAATGTTGCTGATACTGTGTACAATGTTTTCCTGGTTCTGCTCATTTCACTTTCATCAGTTTGTACAAGACTTTCCAGGATTTTCTGAAATCTGCCTATTCATCATTTCTTATTGCACAGTAGTATACTGTTATATTTATATAGCACAGCTTATTCAGCCATTCCCCAATTGATGTGCATCCCCTTAATTTCTAATATTTTGCTGCCATGCAAAGAGCTGTTATAAATATTTTTGCACGTATAGGTCCTTTTCCATTTTTTATGATCTATCGGATACAGACCTAGTAGTGGTATTGCTGGATCAAAGGGTATGCACGGTTTGGTTGTCCTTTGGGCATAGCTCCAAATTGCTCTCCAGAATGGCTGGATCAGTTCACAACTATACCAACAGTGTGTTAGTGTCCCAATATTCCTATATCCTCTCCAACACTTATCATTTTCCTTTTTTGTCATATTAGCCAATCTGTTAGGTGTGAGGTGGTACCTGAGAGTTGTTTTAATCTTCATTTCTCTAATCAAAAGTGATTGAGGGCACTTCTTTGTATGTCTATAGGTAGCTTTGATTTCTTTATCTGACAACTGCCTGTTCATACCCTTTTATCTTTATCAATTGGGGAATGGCTTGTATTTTAATAAATTTATCTCAGTTCTTTCCATATTTGAGAAATGAGGCTTTTCCCAGAGACACTTGCTATAAAGATTGTTTCCCAGCTTTCTGCTTTCCTTCTAATCTTGGTTGCATTGTTTTTGTTTGTGCAAAGCTTTTTAATTTAATATAATCAAAGTTATATATTTTACATTTCTTAATGCTCTCTATCTCTTGTTTAGTCATGAACCTATAGCTCCCTTAACTTCTACTTTAAGAATTTGGATGCTATGCCACTTGGTGCATATATGTTAAGTATTGATATTACTTCATTTTCTGTGCTACCTTTTAGCAAGATATAGTTTCCTTCCTTTACTCTTTTAAATTAGGTCTATTTTTGTTTTTGCTTTTTCTGAGATCAGGATTGCTACCCCTGCTTTTTTTTTTTTTACTTCAGCTGAAGTATAATAGATTCTGCTCCAGCCCCTTACCTTTACTCTGTGTGTATCTCTTTGCTTCAAGTGTTGTTCTTGTAAATGACGGATTGTAGGAGTCTAGGTTTTGATCCACTCTGCTAACTGTTTCCATTTTATGAGAGAGTTCATCCTATTCACATTCACAGTTATGATTATTAACTGTGTATTTCCCTCCATCTTATTTTCCCTCCTGTTTGTCCACTCTCTTCTTTCACCCTTTCCCTCATCAACAATGTTTTGCTTCTGTCTACAACCTCCCTCAGTCTGCCTTCTGTCAGTTCCCCCCCAAACCCTCTTTATTCTCCTCCCCTCCTAATTTCCTGTCAGGTAAGATAGATTTCTATATTCAACTGATTGTGTATATTATTCCCTATTTGAGCCAATACTGATGAGAATAAGATTGAAGGTCCAATCTTTCTCTCCACTGAATAGATTTTTTGCACCTCTTCTTGTGAAATAATCCACCCCATTCTAACTCTCCCTTCCTTCTGCACCCAGCTTACTCCTCTTTCTTATTCCTTAAGTATTTTTATGTTATTCTCTTAAATTAACCATATACCCATATCCTCTGTCTATGCATATTCCTTCTAGCTGTACAATAGTACACCTTCCCATGTAGGGATATAAATAGTTCAGCTCCATTGAATTCCTTATGCTTTCTTTTCTCTTTTAACCATTTTAGGCTTCTCTTGGGTCTTGATATTGGAGATCACATTTTTTGTTCAGTTCTGATCTTCTCCTTATGAAAGCTTGAAATCCTTCCATTTCATCTAATAACCATTTTTTCCCTCGAAGTGTCATTCTTAAGTTTGCTGGATAGGTGATTCTTGCTTGTAGTACTAGCTCCTTTGCCTTCCAGAATATCATGTTTCATGACCTCTGATCCTTTAATATTGCAGCTACTAAGTCCTGTGTAATCCTGATTGTGACTCCCAATATTTGAATTGTTTCTTTCTGGCCACTTGCAGTATTTTTTCCTTTACCTGATAGTTCTGTAATTTGGCTATAATGTTCCTTATTTTGGGTTCTCTTTCCTGAAGTGACTGATGGATTCTTTCAATGCCTATTTTGCCCTCTGGGTCTAGGATATCAGGGCAGTTTTCTTTGACAATACCTTGAAAAGTGCTGTCTAGGTCCTCCTTTTGGATATGGCTTTCAGGTAGTCCAATGATTCTGACATTGTCTCTCCTGAATCTATTTTCCAGGTCAGTTGTCTGTTTTTTTCTTTGATGAAATATTTTATATTTCTTCTATTTTTTTCATTCTTTCCAATTTATTTGATTGATTCTTGAAGTCTCATAGAATCATTAACTTCCATTTGCCAATTCTAACTTTTATTTTTATTTTTATTTTTGGCTAGGCAATGGGGTTAAGTAACTTGCCCAGGGTCACACAGCTAGTAAGTGTTATGTGTCTGAGGCCAGATTTGAACTCAGGTCCTCCTGAATCCAGGGCTGGTGCTCTTTCTACTATGCCACCTAGCTGCCCCCAGTTCAAACTTTGAAGGAGTTGTTTTCTTCAGCAGATTTTTGTATTTCCTTTTCCATTTGGCGAATTCTAGCAGTTGTTTTCCTTTTCCAAGCTGTTGACTCCTTTTTCATAATTCGCTTGCATCACCCTCATTTCTTTTCCCAGTTTTTCTTCTACCTTCACATGATTTTTAAGCTCCTTTTTGAGCTCTTCCATGAGTTCTTTCTGGGCTTGAGACCACTTCCCATTTTTCTTTGAGGTTTTGCCCATAGGTGTTTTTGACATTGTTGTCCTCTTCTGAGTTTATGTCTTGATCTTCCCTGTCACTGTAATTACTTTCTATGGTCAGATTCCTTTTTTGTTGTTTTTTGCTCATCTTTTTCGGACTTTTCCTTTCTTTTAAATATGATCTCTGCTCCTGGGGTGAAAAGGGCACTGTCTCAGGCTTCTCGTGCCAGGGGCTGCAGGCCCTGTCTGTTTACCTGGTGCTTCACTGATGTTGCCCTGAGCCCCATGGGGGACTTTTGTGTCTGGGCTGTGCTGAGGGGGTGGGGTGGGGGTGGCTGGTGCTGCTGGAGGCCATGGAGTTCTGGCAGCTTACCTGGTTTGAGCCAGGGTCCTAGTGCTGGAGTCTGGCTTGTGTTGAGGCCTGCGTTTCCCCAGGGCTACACTGAACCATGGAGTGGTCTGAACACTGGCAGTTGTCCATTTACCCAGTTCTATGCTGAAACACATGACATGGGCTGGTGCTAGTGGCTGCCTGTTTATTTTGGCACCCATAGGCTTGGCAGCTACCTGTTTGCCCCAGACTATGCTGAAGCACGTAGGGTTCTTGGAGCTGGAGTCTGCCCATTCCCCTGGCTATGCTGAGGCACATGGTGGGTCCTGATGTTGGTGTTTGCCTGTTCCACTGCACTGGGACTCAGGATATCCCACTGGTTTGCTGAGGTGGGGCTTGCTAGGATGTTTCCTGCCCAGGACTGTATTCCCCCTTTACTCAAGTAAGACAGACCTTTCTTGCAGATCTTTCAAGTTTCTTGATCTAAAAGATTGTTTCACCCCAACTTTTTGCTGGTTCTGCTATTCCAGGTTGGGCTGCTATTTAATGGTTATTTGGAGGTAAATATGGGAGAGTTACAACTATTTACTGCTTACTCTGGAATTCTGGAATGATTTCAATTAAAGAAGAAAACTCAAGTCACAGTTTGGGGATTCTTGATTAAATGCAGAGCCATATCAAACAGTCAACCAACAAATTAATCAACAAGCATTTATTAAGTGATTACTACGTGCCAGGCACTATGGTAGGCACTAGGGTTACAAATACAAAACAAGAAGAAGGAGGAGGAGGAGAAGGAGGAAGAAGAGGGGGAAGAGGAAGAAGAGAAGAAAGAAGAGGAGCAGGAGGAAGAGGAGCAGGAGAAGAAGGAGAAGAAGAAGAAGAAGAAGAAGAAGAAGAAGAAGAAGAAGAAGAAGAAGAAGAAGAAGAAGCAGCAGTAGCAGCAATTCCTACACTCAAGTTTACATTGTAATGGGGGTAAAAAGTACATACTTAAGCCTATACAGATAAATAGGAAATAGATACACATAAGTATGGAAAGATTAAATACAAAGTTGTTTAGGGAGAGAGGGCACTAGAAGTTCCCAAATCAAAAAGGGCTTTATGCAGAAGGCATCGCCTCGTATGTTGCAAGTGCTGCAGACAGAAAGATAAAAATGTCTGACAGTTGCATCTTGAAGGAGTTGCATTCTATCAGGAGGCAACATGTACATTTATGAGTGCATAAAAATACATGCAAATATATAAAATAAATATAAGATATTTGGAAAGGGATAAGCAATAGCAGCTAAGGGATTCAGAAAGACTTTACGAAGATGTCAGCTAGGTGGTGCAGTGGAGTAGAGCACTGGGCTTGGAGTCAGTCCTGACTCAGATATTCTAACCTGGGACAAATCACTCAACCCTTGTTTGCCTCAGTTTCCTCATCTGTAAAATGTGGATAATAATCATACCTATCTCCCAGGGTTGTTGTGAGGAGCAAATGAGATAATAATTGTAAAATGCTTAGCACAGTGACTGGCACATAGTAAATGCTACATAAATGTTAGCTATTATTACTAATAGAAATGGTGGTTGAGCTGAGTTTTGAGGAAAATAAGGGATTCTACCAGGCACTGCAGTGACATTATATTTCTGCTGTTTTAGTTCCCATTTATTCCAGGTAGGAGGTGACACTGATCAGTGCTGAGACAATGACCAGAGAAGGGATAGTGAGAATGATGTACCTTAGAGTTCTGAAGTTTCTTTGGGAGATTTTTAAATTTTAAAGAAAATAAAATCCTGTAATGAAGTCCTGGCTCTGTTACTTGTAAGTTATGTGGTCATGAACATCATTTTACCCCTGGGGACCTCACTTTCCTCATCTGTAAAATGGGGAAGCTAGACAAGATCTCTAAAGTTTCTTCCAGTTCTGGCTTTCAGCATTTCTGAGGTTTTGTAATCCCTTCAGAACTTTGGTGAAATTGTCAGGCTTCTGGCCCAATGTTTGTCTTCTGCAACTCCATCTGGAATGATATGGATTTCCAAAAAGTTTCTGAATACCAATGCTGAAACAAGATTAGCTCTTGGATTTCCTGAATGCTGCAACACTGCAACTCCATGATTTTTGATTATTTTGTGGTTTTTTTCCAAGGCACCCAAAGTAGTTTACAGACATGACTCTTCTCGAATTGGTGGTTGTTGAAGATGAAATTTAGAGGACTAAAGACTATATTTTTCCAAAGTGATTCTGCCTCTTTGGAATTTGATTCTTTTTGTCTCCTTTCAGGGCCTGGGTATTTTGTCATGCCATGTTTTTCCTACATCGTGGTACTCATAATTAAGCCTGCTAGTATGTAGCCTGTCTGCTTTTTATTGTGCTGTATATATGTACATGGATGGTGCAGTGAATAGAGTGCCAAGTCTAAAGTCAGAAAGATTCATCTTTCTGAGTGCAAATCTGACTTCAGACACTTACTAACTGTGTGACCCTGGGCAAGTCACTTAGCCCTATCTCCTCATCTGTAAAATGAGGACATGCTGGAGAAATAAATGGTAAACCACTGCAGTATCTTTGCCAAGCAAATCCCGAATGAGGTCATAAAGAGCTGGACATGACTGAGATGATTGAACAATAACAACAAATATACGCGCATGCACGTATGAATGTTTGCATGTTCATGCAGGCACACATATTTCAGGATCATGACCTTTTTAATGACAGTGCTACATTGATTATTCATGGGTAATGAGATCTGTATTTTCTTTTTCTTTTTTTTTTTTGGCCAAACCTACATGTCGTTAGTTGTCAGAGGTGGCCCTGTAGAGTTAACATCTATTCTCCAGACATCCAAGAACAGGTAATTCACTATATAGGGAGGAAACTGGGCATAGGGAACCAGGAGCAGAGGTAGTAAAATAGGGTAGAGGGCTCAAGCACCGAATAAGGAAGATTGAAAGAAAAGGCACTGTGACAACAGTGGTGTGCTAGTAGAATTGGGCATCAATAAGAGTGCAGGCTAGCATGGTGCTGGCATTGAAAGGTAGGAGGGAAACTCCTCAACTTTAATCAGCTATTAAGTTTGCTATACCCCTAACTTCAGTGGATGCCAGGATTCCTCACATATTTTGGCCTTGATCTTAGTGTACCAAAAGCTGAATCCTCAAAATGGCCACATAATTTTGCTCTAAAATAGTTTCTTAACATGTCATCTGTGACAAAAAAAAATTCCTAACTGTAGTTCAATATAATTTGTTTCCTTTGTAATTTCATGTTTTTTTTTAATGCATTTAGAAACCGTTATTCTGACAAGGGGTCCTTGGGCCTCACCAAACTACCAAAGGGGCCCAAAATGTACACAAAAAAGATTAAGGATCCATACTTAGAGAGATGTATTTAATGGGGATTATTAAAATATAGACTAAATTCCTAGCTCAGTAAATGAATATGGCAAAGGCATGGAGTATAAGGAGTATTAGTTCAACAACATAAAATCTATTAATAATGATTTCCATAGGAAAAAATACAATTCTTAATAATTATTCTGCAACGGCAAGGCACACTATTATTCCTGGGATGATAACAGGGAAGAGGAGGAATGGAACAAATATTTATTAAATGCCTAGTATGTACCAAGCACTGTGCTAAGCACTTTACAAATATGATCTCATCTTATGGGTATTAGATTACTTCTTCTAGGCCTAGTTAAGTATTTCTGGGCTTGTATCTTTATGGTGCTTCACAGCAGGGCAAAAGAGAGAGGGACAAGAAACAGAGACAGAAAAAAGAGAATTAGAAAGACTGAAAGACACACAGAAAAGAAGAGGCAGAGAAACAGGTAGAAAGAGAAATAGAGACAGAGGGGAGAGAAAAGGATAGAAATAGAGAAAAGAGAGAGGAGATCGAACAGAGAGATAGAAAAAGGAGAGAGACTTACAGGACGGAGAGAGAGACAGAGACAGAGACAGAGAAATGAGAGAGACAGAGAGAGAAAAATGAGAGAGACACAGAGAGAAATAAAAGAGACAGAGATAGAAGAGACTGAAAGATACAGAGAGGAGAGACAGAGATGCACAGAAACATACAGACAGACTACAAAGGCAGGCCTCTGTTTCTCTCTCATGATCTCATGGACACCCAGAAAGGGAAAAGGCCCTGAGAGCAGCCCACTTGCTCCCACTCTCATTCAAAGCCAGAACAGAGAGCTGCTACTCTTTCTGAGAAGCATGTAGGAGAGGGAACACTAGAACAAAGCCAAGCTTGACCCTGGGCATGGCTCAGAGGCTGCCATCCTGCCCCTAGTCAGCAGGCATGAAAGTAGAGCGAAATCTCTAGGATTTTATTCAGTTCATAGCCCATTAGTAAGAGACAGGAATCAAGTACAAGGGCCAAATTCAGCTCCGTTTCTTAGGATGAAGCAGTGTTTGTCTGCTTTGGAAGCTCTGACAGGATGAAGTAAGTTTAGAAGGAGGGGTATCTGACCCTAGTTAACTAAACAGAGATCCATTTCGCTCTTTGAAATCAATGCTATTAAATCAAGAGGGTCCTGACCTATGTCCATGGTAAGAAACCTCTCCTTTAAACCATGACCCACTGGAAATTATTTCTGTACTGGCAGGCGCTAGGTGGAAAAGGGGTAGAATATTCTATAGCCACCTCTTTGTTCAAACTCCAGGTCTCAGTTATAGACTTTTACTTTTCCAAGAATAGTAAAGCTACAGCTACCTAATAATAGTATATAACAGAAACAATGACAGATTTGGAACTCCACAACAAGGGTTCCATTCCTCATCTTGCTAGCTATATGATTTTGTGTTAATTATGTCCCCTCTCTGGACCTTAGTTTCCTCATCTGTAAAATGAGAGTATAAAACTAGACAGTCTCTAGGTTCTCTTTCAACTTTAAATCTAAGATGCTATTATCCTAAGAAACCAGGAATAAGCAGTGAAGAGGAGGCCAGCCTAAAAAGGAAACATTAAGACAAGCCAAAATGTCAGGAAAGCCACGGGGGAAAAAATCAAGCTGGGACCATCATCATCACTACATCACAGTTGAACACCTGCTGAGGATCTTCTTAGTTATAGCATCCTCTTATAATAGGTCATCCTGGACCAACTCTTCTCTTTGTTTCTTAAAGGAGCAGAGATATTAAATTATGAGACCTACCCATAAATCATCATTCATCTGGTGTTCCCAAGGTGTGTTTTTCTTCACTACATATCCACATCCTGAACACCCACTAGACTTCATTTGGCCTGTTTTTGATTATTTTCCAACCTTGTCATTATGATAGTGCATTCTAGCTCTATCTTTCTCAAGCGAGTCTTGAACATAATATCCTCCTTCACCCAAACTTTTGTTAGCAAATTCATCACTCTTAAATGGTGAAAATGTTCAATGTCACCAGACCTAGGACTGATTCCCAGTCAATATCTATTCCCCCTACTTTTTGTTTTTTAATACATCTTCAGGATGAGAAACCAAATGATTTGTAATTAATTATAATGAGCAAGCTGGCCCTGGAAAAAGTAGTTGAAAAGACATACCTTGTTCCCTTCTTTGCAGAAGTGGGAGACTATTGGTATAGAAGACTGAAGATATTATCAGATGTGGTTCATATGTTGGTCAGTTTTGCTAATCTGCTTTCTCCATCCCCTTCCCTTACCCTTTCTTTTCAAATTCTTGTTGACAAAGATGACTCATAGGGTAGAGAAAAAGAGTAGGAATGGTCAGGATGTGACAGCTCAAATAGCTTTAATAGCTTAAAATTGTCTTAAGTCTTTAGGGACACATTGAAGGTCATACAAAAGCCAAAGGTATCAATAAAAGAAAAAAAAAGTTAAGAAAAAAAAGTTTCCAGGTTGAAACTGATTCACAGATACTTTTTCTTTGAATATGATCCTCAAAACAGTTGTTCATCAATTGAGATCACATTTTCTTGATTTATTGATGGTGATTCGGTCAAGTGGCATACTGTATAGATAGCCTAGAAACCAAGAAGACCATAGTTCAAGAGTTGCCTATAACAGTTGTATGACCTTTGGACAGACAAGGTAGAATAGTTTCCAACACCAGGATCCCCATTCCCCTGGACTGAATGCCAATACA
This sequence comes from Phascolarctos cinereus, assembly GCF_003287225.1. Classification (NCBI taxonomy): domain Eukaryota; kingdom Metazoa; phylum Chordata; class Mammalia; order Diprotodontia; family Phascolarctidae; genus Phascolarctos; species Phascolarctos cinereus. The sequence continues at coordinate 184,612,363 of NW_027555958.1, forward strand.
TTGGGGTCCAAACATTACAGAAGAAAATGCTAGGGAAATATAATATAACAATGTAATTATGATAATTTATAATATAATCATAAATCAGTGATAAAGAAGGGTAGAATCATAAAGTATTATTGATGTGGAAATATCTGTAAGTGATCCTTTATTTACCTACTGAGCTATAAATGCTCTCTTGTGGCATGGTATAACTGTTCTGGTTCTTCAATGATCAAGTGGACTGATCACATGATCATCAGTGACAACCCTGTGTTTCATGATGTTTTAAATAGCTCTCTGCCTAATGAATGATGCTGGGAAATGGTGTGAAACAGCTGTCCCTGGTAACAGGCCCACTGCCCCTGTATTTGCAGCTTGTTATCCTGCTCGGTCAGAGAAAGACCATTTGATCAAGGGGCAAGATGGTTAATGGTGATAATTGTGTTCCTTGACACAAAAATGGTTAGTGCTTTTCTTGATATTATCACCATTCTAAAATGTCCAAAGTCATTGACCACTTTTCTTATTATGATTATAATCACCGTCAATATCAATATTAATAAGATTCCCCACATCTTTTTTCCCCCAGCAGCACTCTTGTCTCCTGTGCTGGTCTCCATCAAAAGGTGGCATTGTCTTTTTCATGATGCTCAGTAGAAGAAAATGACTACCCTCAGTAGGTGGAGTTCCTCTAATTCTCTACCTTCTTTTGTGCTCCTGTAAGTACAGCTCCTGTCCCATACATGGGGTTTTCCTTTTTCTTTCATTGACCATTCATGTTCTAATTCTGATTTTGCAAACATTTCTCCTTATCACCATGTTCAGCATAGGGTACACAGTCATAGTCCTGTTTGCTGTTCCTTCTCACTTTGTGATTCTAACTTTCAGTTTCTCTAACAGTTGCCCTAAAAGTGAGCAAACAGTATTTCTGCTTTGTTCAGGGCTAGAACCTAGCCCTGCTTCTTTTGGGCCTGTCATGAAGCACCACTGTGTATGTGGGGACTCTATATTCCCAGGGGGGTTACTATTATTTTAATTGAGTGATGTTAGATAAACCCACAATCAGTTCTTTACTGCCCCACAATCGTGGGAAAAGAAAGATAGGCAAATGTGTATGTGTGAGTTCATGAGACAGAACGATAAAGATAACCATTAGTCCTTCACCCACTGAATCTTTCAAAAACTCACAATATTTACTGTGAAATGTCATTCTGTTGTCTATGTTAGCTATTCGACAAATAGCCATTTTAGTGATGTCTTTTGTTTTTGCATCATCTGTATTTGCCAACATAATTCTCCCCCTTTTCATCTCCCACAAAGCATTCCTTGCAAGCAAATACTCCCTGGTGGAGACCACAAGCCTGTCAGCCACTCAGTCTAGGTGATGCTTATGAAAGATGGTGCTTGGTCAGAGAAAGAGCACATGATCAATAATTGGCATGATGATTAGCTGGAATAATTGTGTTCCTTGACAGAAGAATGGTTAGTGCTTTTCTTGATATTATCACCATTCTTACAAGTCCAAAGTTATTGACCATTTTCTCACTATGATTATCATCACCATTACTGTCAATAAGTCTCCCTAAACTGATTAAGTTATTTCCTCTTTTAAGCATTGTTCCAATTGCAATAAATCTTTTTTCAATGATTATTTTATTTTTATATCAATTCATATATTAATATTTCCTTCTCCATCTACCACCTAGAGAGCAGTCCCTTATAACAAAGAGTTATTTTTTGTTTGTTTATTTGTTTTTTTAGGTAGTAAAATTAACCATCATATCAGTTAAGTCTGCCAGTATATGCAGTGTTCCACTTCAGTAGTCAGCCACCTCTGCAAAGAACAGAGGTATTGAATACAGTGAATATTACCATATAGACTAACTACAGTCTTTCAGACCCATGGAACTCTTTAAAAGCATAGATATATAGACTGTTAGATTTGGAGAAGAATGTAGAGATGATCTAATCCAACCTCCTACTTGGTTTAGGCAAATGCCCTATACAACATCACCGAGAGGTGAGCATTTATCCTGTTTGAACATATGTGTGTGTGTGTGAGATAATGAGCTAAGTACCTTATAAGGCAACCTATTGTGTTTTTTAATAGATGTTTAGACAAATCTATCTTCTATTCAGGCCACTCTTTGTCAATCTCCTTTGAAGAATCACCATCTTTGTCCCGTCCTCCATGTGCGAGTATAGCTTAGAGATCTGTGCTGGACAGAAGTAGGAGGCAGGGTTGGAAGGAGTAGAGTAAGGGTGAGGAGTATGGTGATGAGATAACAGTAGAAATACCCATTCACTTTCAATAGGTCAACTGGTCTAGCCACCCCCCTCTATTTCTTAAAGAGGCAGAGATGTTCACAGCCAAGACCAGTATGGACATCATTCTTTATCTGTTTTGTGCTATATGTTTAGTTCTCTGTGTCCATGTCCTGAACATGTCCCCATTAGACCTCATTTGGCCTGCTGCATTCTCTTTCTTCCTTTCTGAATAAGCTCCTCATATAGTATTTGTCTTCAACTTAATTTTTGTTAACAAATTTATCAGTCATAGTTGGTTGATGAAAATGTATAATGGTACTAAACCTAAAACCAAATCTTGTGTATTACTGCCTCCCCCTGTACTGTTTTGTATATATTTTTATTCATTTATTATTCTTTTATCATTTATTTATGTGCTGTTTCTTACAATAAAATGTAAACCTGAAGGAAGAAATGGTTTCATTATTGTCTTTGTATCCACTCAAAGCTCTCTTTGTCTTTTGTTTATTCATATCTGATATATACACTGAGACACTTTAGTCCTTGTTGAATTGGAAATTCAATCAAATTCAAATTTGCCTCATTTTCACTTTTACCCATAGATTTTAGTTCATCCTTCTTCCAGAATTACAGAGAATAAGGTCATGATTTATGTTCTTCCAAGTCTTTTCTTTCCAGACCACCACCATTTCTGTCAACTGATCCTTATATGATATGGTTTCAAGCATTCATGCTAGATACGTGTGGGTAGAGTGGGTAGAGTGCCAGCCCTGGAGTCAGAAATACTCATATTTCTGATCAAATGCAGCCTCAGACCAGACACTTACTAGCTGTGTGACCCTGGACAAGTCACTTAACCTTGTTTGCCTCAGCTCCTCATCTATAAAGTGAGCTGGAGAAGGAAATGGCAAAGCACTCCAGTACCTTTGCCTAGAAAACTCTAAATGGAGCAGTGATCACAAAGACATGGACATAGCACAACAACAATAACAACAATAAACATTCATTACCATCCTGTTTGTTCTCTTCCATAACAACATAATTTAATATTGTTCCCTTAAACTGTGGTAACCCGGACTTAACATAAGATCATAAATTTAGGACTAGAGTATTTTAAGTATCATTTAATCCAGTCTTCTCATTTCATAGATAGTAAGACACAAAGATGTTAAGTTACCTAACCCAGGTCACACAGGTAGTAAACAATAAGGCTGGGATGCCGGTTCTCTGATTCCAAATCTAGTGCTCTTTCTACCACAGCATAATGTCTTTCATAAGCATATTTCCAAATGTGGTCTGATCGTGTTAGTATACATACACTGGGAATATTTACCTTCCTTACTTAGAATGTTCTATGTCAATTAATGAAGTCTGAGATTACATTATCTTTGCGATGGTTAGTCACACTATTATGTTATATTGAGTTTGCAAAGAAAAACCCTTAGACCACTTTCACATGATCGCTGTCAAGTTTCACTGTCCCATGCTTTCATACTTCCTTTCTGAACCCATGTGAAAGAACTGACATTTACTTTTAGTCTATTTCATTTTTAAAATTTCAGCCTGTATTCAAGCTTGTCATCATCCTTTTTAAAACTGATTCAGAGGTGCAGAGTGGGGGTGAGGTGGTAGAGTCAACGTGGTGAAGAGAAGCCAGGAAGTTACCTGAGCTCTTCCCAGTTTTCCTCAGAAAAAACATTAAATCAAGACTCTAAAAGAATTTTGGAGCAGTAGAATCCAAAAAGAAAAAAAAGAGACAGAGTGAAACAATTTTCTAGCCCAAGAGAACTTAGAAGGATTTCAGGAAAGGTCTGTCTCACTTGGGTAAAAGGGGAGTGCCTCCCAGCACAGTGTCCAGGCAAGCCAGCAGGAGGTTCTTAGCCGCAGCACAGATCAGCAACCAAGACCTTTTGGTTCTGGCTCAGCAGGCCAGCTGTGAGGCCTCTAGCCCCAGCACAGCAGCAGATTGCCAGCCCGGGAACCCAGGGAATAACAGGCTCGACTAGGCGGGGCTACCCTAGTGCAGTGGGCAAGCCACCAGCACCTCAGGCCCTGGAGCAAAAAGCCAGTGACAAGGTCCCAAGCCCCCAAAACAAGAAGCTTGGGACAGGACCCTCTGCATTCCAGGAGCAGAGCTCAACTTTAAAAAAATGAGCAAAAACCGGAAAAGAGACTTGATCACAGAAAGCTATTACAGCTACAGGGAAGATCCAAACACAAGCTCAGAAGAGGAAAACAGTATCAAAATGCCTACAGGCAAAACCTCAAAGGGGAATATGAGTTGGTCTAAAGCCAAAAAACCTTTTGGAAGAGGTCTACAAGATTTTTAAAAATCAAATAAGAGGTAGAAGAAAAATTGGGAAAATAAATAAGAGGTATGCAAGACAGTCAACAGATTGGAAAAGGGAGGACAAAAATTGACTGAAGAAAAGAATTCCTTGAAAAATACAATTGGCCAAATGGGAAAAAAAATCCACTGAAGAAAACAACTACTTAAAAAGTAAAGTTGGCCAAATGGAAAAGGAGATATGAAAGCTAACTAAAGAAAATAATTCCTTAAAAATTAGAATTGGCAAAACAACTCTGAGGTACCACATCACACTTATCAGATTGGCTACTATGACAAAACAGGAAAATGATAAATTTTGGAGAAGATGTGGGAAAATTGGAACATTAATGCATTGTTGATGGAGTTGTAAATTGACCTAACCATTTTGAAGAGCAATTTGGAGCTAAGCCCAAAGGGCTATAAAAATGTACATACTCTTTGACCCAGCAATAGCACTTCTAGGGCTGGATCCCAAAGAAATCATAAAAATGGGAAAGGACCCACATGTACAAAAATATTTATAGCAGCTCTTTCTGTAGTAGCAAAGAATTGGAAATTGAGGATGCCCATCAATTGGGGAATGGCTGAACAAGTTGCCGTATGTGAATGTAATGAAATACTATTGTGCTATAAGAAATGATGAGCAAGCAGACTTCAGAAAAACCTGGAAAGACATAAACTGAGGCTCAGTGAAGTGAGCAAAACCAGGAGAACACTGTACGTAGTACCAGCAACATTGTCCAATGATCAGCTATGATAGACTTACCTCTTCTCAGGAATACATTGATCCAAGACAATTCCAAAAGACTCATGATTGAAAATGCTATCCACCTCCAAGAAAGAACTATGGAATTTGAATGCAGATCAAAGCACACTACTTTCACTTTTGTTGTTGTTTTTTTTTCTTTCTTGTGGTTTTTCCTTTTTGTTTTGATTCTTCTTTCACAACATGACTAATGTGGAAACATGATTAATATGACTACAAATGTATAACCTATATCAGATTGCTTGCTGTCTTGGAGAGGGGAAAGGGGAGAGAGAAAAAAAATTGGAATTCAAAATCTTATAAAAGTGAATGTTGAAAACTATCTTTACATGTAATTGGAAACATACTATTAAGTGGAATTTTAAAATAAATCTCTTTGAGGATACTACAAAAAGAAAAGAAAAGAAAACTGATTCTGTAATTTAATGTGTTAATTATTCTAATGTATTAATTATAGCTTTATGCCATTCACAAATTCGACAGATGTGCCTTCTGTGTCGTCAACCAAGTCTTTACCAAAAACATTAAATAGGAGAATTAACTACAAAGCTCCTGCCCCTAGAGACCTCCATACTTGTAAGTACTGATCCATTAATCATTTAATTCATCTAATAATTGCTCAACCAGCTACAAAGCCACCCCAAATACACATTTATCCATTTTACCCACAAGATTATCATGTGAAACTTGATAAATGCTTTGTTATGATTGTAATTCACTAAGTTTCCATCCTCCAAGTTGACCAGACAAGTAAACTTGCAAAAAAAAAAGAGGAAATTTAGTTCATGTTGTGTGTGGTGCCAATCACTTTGTGCTTCCAAACTAACTGTAAAATAATCCCCTGCAGAATTCTGCTAGATTGGTATCAAGCTAGCCTGTGTATGTAGTTTCTAGAATTGATTTTAAAAAATCAGATAGTGTTTACTTACTTGTAATTGTTTGTTTTTTGGGTTTTTTTTGTCTTTCACAACAGAATGGTGGAAAGAACACTGACTCCAGAGTCAGAGAATCTGGGTTCAAATTCTGCTTCTGATCTTTATTATCTGTGTGACCTTGGACAAGTCATTTAACTTCCTCAGTTTTCTCTTCTCTAAAAAGAGTAGGTTGAAATAGATGGCCCCAGAATTCCTTGTCAGGTATAAGAACAACAACTACAGCAATAACAACAACAATAACAACAGTAAGTATTGATATAATGCTTTAAGGTTTACAAAATGCTTAACAAATACGAGTTCATTTTATCTTCTCAAAAACCCTGGGAAGCAGATACTGTTATCCCCATTTTACATATGAAGAAACTGAGGCACAAAGAAGTAAGTGACTTGCTCAGAGTCACACAGCTAGCAAGTGTCTGAGGGCACATTTGAGCTCAGTCCTTCATGACTCCAAATCTAATACTCTTATCTGCTGTACCATTTACCTGTCTAGATTAATGATTTTATGATCCTAAATTTCTCAGATTGTAAATAGTGCTTTCTCAATACCGTAATAAGACTTAACAGTCATATCTTACTTTAAGGTTTATAAAGCCCTATACATATTTTTTCCACATGATCTTCACAACTGTGAGATCACTGTTATCATTATCTCTATCTTATAAATGAAGAAACTGAAGCTGAGAGAGCTGAGGTGATTTGACCAGGGTCACATAGCCACTAAGTATGTGAGGCAGAATTTGAACTCATCTCCCCAAATCCAGCACTATCCACTATGCCACATAGCTGCCTCACAATATTCATCTGTAATGTCTACAAGGTATTTCATTAAGTGGCATATGATTCTTCTGAGACTGAAAGCCTTCACTCACTTAAAGAGTGCTGTCTTACTACTATCCTCTCACCTGTAATTCCCTGTTAATTATGTTTGTGCTTTAATTTCCAGATCATTTTCCTTGATAGAGAGGAAAGGAGTCTAATAAAAGTTAAGAAATAGAGTTTTCTATCTCTCCTCTAAGAACATTTAAACCTTCTGTGCCTAGCAATGGGCTTTTCCATCCCTCAGTCTTCTTGCTCAAGATACGTTTAACAGAAACTTTTCTGACTCTCACGCCTCATCAAAGAATAGTTCTTATATTCTTATGTTCTTAAAAGCTATACTAGTAGAGTCAAAGATATAGCAGGTTTTGACATGCTGGAAAAGTTTTTTTTTTCTTTTTCTTTCTTTCTTTTTTTCTTTTCTTTCTTTCTTTCTTTCTTTCTTTCTTTCTTTTTTTCTTTCTTTTTTTTTTTTTACAAAGCTACTTTTAATACTCTGGGTTAAGCCCCATAGGAATAAAAAACACTGGGAAAGGGTAACCCCCTCACCCCCAGGAATACCCTGGAGAAGAGCAAGGTTGCCTGGGGAGAAGGATGCACACAGGGAACCCACTGCAGACACAGGGCGAAGGGAATGCCATCAGTTTGGGGACCTGTGAGCGCTACAGGAGGAGGCGAGAGCGTGACGGGACTGGCTCCAGGCACACGGTCGAAGGGCAAGAGAGATGGGCATGACCCATAGAGTTAGTTACTTGGGCTCTTTCTTCTTATTATTGACCTTTTTTCTGCTTCTGTTGCACGATCTCCGAGTCCCTGAGTCGCTTTGCTTTTTCACGTTCTTCTGGCGGGCAAGCTCACGCTGGTTACCGCGGGTCACGGCCACGGCAGCGGCTCCGGCCTGACTCGGTGGCGTCCGCTGTTTCCTCTCCGGAAAAGGCTTCTGACACAGTCCTTACAAGAGATTTTCTGCTTTCACCAAAGCCTTGAGTACAGAGAGGCTCCTCACCAATATGCTGGGGACTTAGTGATGAATTCTTTGGCCACAGCAAGCCATGAAACAATGAAAAACACAAAATGGCTCTCAGTCCCGTGTGGCTCCCTCCCAATTCTGAAATTGTCATGGTAGAGTGGTGGGAAAAGGGAACAGAGTGTATTTACACTCTTAGTCTTTATGTAATCTAGAAAGATTAACTTGTATGTAAAAACTCTACATGTGAGGTTTGTGTCTAGTGACAAGTAAGTTGATGTGCTATTGAATCATATTCATCTTGATGTTATAAGTTACATTAGCTAAAAGAAAGTTGCAAGATGATTCATAGATATTACCTTACAGAGGTAAATCAAGGAGTTGTCAGACAATGACATTGGTTTTATCACTAATCCAAAGGGGGAAAAAAAAGAAACACTTCATGGGACACTTGGTCATCTATATCACAGTATTAATAAGTATTTACAAAAAGTCCAGCATGGAAGTAATTAAATTTCTGTGCCAACATCTGGGTCTGAAGATAAAGAGGTAGAGAGACTCTAAGAAAAACTTGCTAAGACTCTCCGAATTAAATCAACAAATATGCTAATAGTTAGTGACTTCTATCCAACAGTGAGAGGTTAAAAGCAACTTGCGGAGAAATTCATATAAGAAGATGGTATGAACAAAAGTTCTCTCTGGGTTTCCATTGTAATGATGACTGTTATCTAACTTAAGACAACAAAATTATGTGTAACACCTGATTAGCCAAGTAATAGTATGAACCAGATAGGTTCTGCCTGACTACAGGGCAAAATGACTCTGCAGATTGAATACTCAGGGGTGATTTGCATTAAAAGGGTCTGTCCTGGTTAGGCCCTTTGAAGCTTCTATTTAGATCAAGAATATTCTTCTGGTGACTCAGATTTTCAAGGTCTTTACCAGAGCTTTCCTCTCCTGCTGGAAATGAGAGCTTATTTCATTCCTTTGTGTGTATTTATACATATAAATACACATATATATATGTATATATAATGTGTACACATGTATATATAATATGCATACATACATATGTTGTGTGGTGGTGTTTAGATGTTTTCAGTCATGCCCAGTTCCTTGTGACCACATTTGGGGTTTTCTTGGCAAAGATACTGGAATAGTTTGCCATTTCCTTCTCCAGCTCATTTTATGGATGAACAAATGTATATACACATTTGTATACGTGAGGACCACAACTGTAGTAGCCATATGTATATAAATGTATTATACATCGATATCTAATATATTTATAAATAAAAATGCAGGTATTTGGCATCGTATATATGTGTATATGCATGTGTATGTGTGTGCATATATGTAAAAAATCTTCCTTCCATATGTTTGTGGGGGAAACATGTGGACATATATGTATATGTTTGGCTAACACAGTTGTGGTTTTCACTGTTCTGGAACTCTCAGATTTCCAACTCACATCCTCTCAAGGCTACAAGAGGATGGAAACAATAACAACAAAGCATAGTTCAGAAGTAAGCAATGAAAGAGGGTGAAAGAGATTAGACAGAAACTTCATGCTTGTGTGTCCTTAATATGTTCTTCAACAAGAGTGTTGAGAGGCACTAGACATGGCAGGATGAAGTAGCGCCAAAAACAACAAAACAAAACAAAAGAAACAAAACAAAGAGTTCAATTCATAAACAATTGGTTAACAGTGCAGGAATCATTTCTGAATTAACTACCTATCAATGGTCTGACCACTGACTTGATAACAGTATAATCCATAACAAATTACAAGAAAGGGTAAAAGCAAGATATGGTATGTAATTGAGGCAATTCTAACATAATCTATTAAATGAGATCTTAATACCTCCCCAAAAAAGAGAAATTGATCAAATAAAAGACATTGCTATATAACAATGTTGTTGTTTTAGTTATTTTTCAGTTGCATCCAACTATTCGTGACCCCTTTTGGGTTTTCTTGACAGAGAACCTGGAGTGGTCTGCCATTTCCTTCTCCAGCTCATTTAATAGTTGAGGAACTGAGGCAAACAGGGTTAAGTGATTTGTCCAGGGTCACACAGCTAGGAAGTATCTGAGGCTGGATTTGAACTCAGGTCTTCCTGACTCCAGGCTTGGTGTTCTATCTACTAAAACGTCTAGCTGACCATATATGACAATACTCTTTCCTAAATTTGCTTAATTGATATAAACCAATTATTCTAATGAGTAGACCAAAGGAGCCTAGAAACCACTTCAGTCAGCAAATGCCATTGATCTTGGCAAGTAGAAAGATACTGAAATCAAGGTCAAGATTGGCCTATACAGAATTATATATAAAATCTCTCCCAGAAGGGTAATGGAAGATCATGAACAATATTACCTCATAAAAGAGCAAGTAACAGTGCAAAGAATAACAAGTTTCAGGAAAGTTTGGTGAGAGACTCAGATCAAATGAAAAGAATTTAACCATAAAATTGGAAGGACAAAAAACGAAACTGGACAAAAGTAGAAAAGGCCTACCATGATTTCTGTATTAAATTTTATTTTCTATCAGCGCGATAGAGCCACCATATTTGAACCCAAAGGCCACAGCATCCAACATACTACATAAAGAACTGTCAATAGCAGTCGAGAAAACATAGGGCAGAAGAGTAACCAGTCCATAACAAGTTATAGACAAGTATACATGCTGGTTATTGTTGTTGTTGGTGGTGTTGGTGTTCTTTTGTTGTTGTTGTTGGTGGTGGTATTCTGTCTTTTTTCAGTCATGTCCCACTCTTTGTGACCCCATTTGGGGTTTTCTTGGCAAAGATATTGGAATAACTTGCCAATTTTTCCTCCAGCTCATTTTACAAATGAGGAAACTGAGGCAATCAGGGTTAAGTGACTTGCCAAGGGTCACATAGCTAGTAAGTGTCTGAGGCTAGATTTGAACTCATGCCTTCCTGACTTCAGGCCCAGAGTTCTATTCACTGTGCCACCTAGCTAGAGAACAATTTTAAGGGTATTGAGAAATCAGCTCAAGTATCTGCAAAGAGGAGAGGATTCCAAACATTTCACAAAACTGAGGACATTATAATTAGGAAAAGAAATAATTTATCAATAACCACCAACTGATATGTTGAAGCCTCAGATTATGGAGGACTTTTAAAATAAAACCAAAGTAGAAGGATTTGTAAATTTTAAACAGCATTGTCAATAAGTAATGATTGTCTGATATACCTTTTTCCTTTAGAGAGATGTGATTTTTAAGATTAGAGTATTTGTATTATCCTTTCCTCTGAACAATGATTGAAAAATGTTTATTCTTTAGTTTTGTTTTCTAGATTCCAGGCATGCTTTCATCCTTCTCTTATAGTAGTATTGTCTTGGACATGAAACAATTAATAAAGTCATAGCTGTTCTTAACAGTGGTTACACCTTAATCTCTTTGTGATCTGAGAGAGTAATCTGAGTAGTAATCTAAGTAGTCCTCAGCTGAGATTTGGGAAAGCATTATAACCTTACAAGCAAGCAAATTCTCAAAAAATAAATCTCTAAGGATGGGTATTTCTGTGGCTAGTTAATCTCATTCATTTTTTATGGTGTCTCTTATTGGGTTTGGTGTCATAGAATAGTATTATCAGCCTGTATTCCCCATTGTGGGGAAGACAACACTCTCGGAGTGTGTAGCCTCCTGTATGGTAGCTATTCTAATAACTTGCAGAATTTCTTGGTGATTAAGATCAGATTAGATCACATTTAATTGTTGATGGGAGGAGGGGGAAGAGGAAGAGAACACGCATTTTTATTAAGCAGCTACTATGTGCCAGGCACTATGCTAAGTTCCTTACAAAATATTATCTCATCTGATCATGGACTTTCTTCTCAGGAAGAGTAGAGAAGGAGCTCCAGGGATAGATTTATCTGATGAATCTGCTTACATGGAAACTCAGTCCCCACAAACTTCACAATAACCTCAAAGTATAGTTTATGTATTTATATACATATTTCATTTTGGCATGGCATATGGACTCAGATGTTTTCAACTTATTTGAAGTCAAATGTCAATTTTAAATGACTATTTACAAAGCAAACTGCCTTTTTAGTTTTGATGTTTTCCATTTGATGCTCTGCTTCAGGAAACAAGCTTCACAACTTTAAACGTCTGTTTATGCAGCTTATATACAATATTTTCCTCATTGGAGGTTATAGATTGCACTCCTTCTGCCTTCCCTACCCCTGCTCCAAAAGGACAAATTATTTAATATCTGCTCTGAATATGTTTAAAAGTATTTTTATTTACCTGTTGATTTCCCTTCAAATTCTCCCTTTTTCCATTTACTTACAAAGCTTTCTTTTTTTTTTTTTTCAATTTTTCTTCATGGAAAATGAGAGAAGTACCATATACTTGAGATGGGAAGATATCCAGACTTTAGAAAAATAAAGGGTAGAGTCTCTGAATACTAAGAAGGAAAAATTTCAATTCCTGGAAGCATTCTAGAATATATTATCAAAGGGATTGTTTTTGAGTTTTCAGAAAAGGAAACAATGGCTACCATGAACCAACATAAATCCATCATGAACATCTCCTAACTAATCACATTTCCTTTTTAAATGGTAGAACTAGTTTAATGGAAAAGTATCTGCAACAATCTATTTTTGGTAAGCAGAATATAAGAGATCTGAGAGAGTCTGAAAGCTCCTTAGCTACTGAATTAGTTACCTGAACAGTTTTCTGTTGAACTGCAAGGACTTCATGAATTTTAAGCTAAAACCAAAAAAAAAAAAAAACCTTGGAAAAGAAAGATGGAGGCTAGTTTAAAAATGGAGTCTCTCATATCAAGCCATGTAAGATACAAGGTTCCTCTCTCTTTTGCCTCTGTGTTTTCTCTTTACATTTTCTCCAAAGATATCCTTAATATATGCACTGTGTATTCTGAAGAAGACCTTATAGAGTCAATAAAGTAATTATTGACATTTTCTTGATGGACTTTGTACCTTTTTTTTTTAACAACACCATTCATGATCATTTTCATTCCTTGGTAATCTTGCCTTACTTGAGATATTTGAAAATCACTTTTTAAATGAATTGCCTTTAGCAAAAACAAAGCATGTTGTATGATCCTGAGCTGTTCCTTTCTGAAAATCTCATATTTTCAAAATCACTATTCTCCCAATGACACTAATGTGGATAAAAACCATAGAACATTATCATCTCAAAGGAATCTAAATCGTAGACCATTCAAAAACAAGGAGAAGGCACCTGGTAGGTGAGAGTAAGTCACAGCATATTACCAAGAAGATCTTTCATGCAAGGAGTAATATAAAAGAATATTAAGGATATATATCACCAGAAAATATTGGATAAATACCTAGAAAGAATGTTTTTCAAAAATCCAAGGAAAAATCATAGAGTTTGAGAAGGCATGGATAGATTTTGTCCTGTATCAGTGCAAGAAATATTCATATTAATGAAGTCATGGAACCATTAAAACATCCAAAAAGAAGAGGAGATTGGGGGCTAATAAATCAAAGACACAGGACATAATTGTTGTTTAGTCATTTTTCAGTCATGTCCAACTTTTCATGATCTCATTTGGGGTTTTCTTGGTAAAGATGCTAGAGTAATTTGCCACTTCCTTCTCCAGTTCATTTTATAGGTGAGGATACTGAGGCAAACAGAGTTAAGTGACTTGCCCAGGATCACACAGCTAGTACATGTCTGAGGCTAGATTTGAACTGAGAAAGATAAGTCTTCCTGACTCCAGGCCTGGCACTCTATCCACTGTGCCACCTAGGTGCCCATCATAGAATATAGAGATGCTATATTTGAATTTTAAGTATCATTTTATAAAATCCCAATGATATTCAGAGAAGTGAGTTAAGTGGATTCAGTTCTGGTTGAACTCAAAGAATAATGATTCATAGATAGATGTTAACCTGAACTGAGATATCTAGTGAAGTATTTCTTGTTAATGTGTCCATGACCCTATTGCTATTCAACATTTTTCTTGATGACTTAAATGAAGGGATGGGATGGGTCCTTATTTTATCAAGTTTTCAGATGGCACAAATTATAAGTGAGGGTAGCTAACATTTTGGATGGCAATCAGTATACAAAAAATGCTCTGAAGACAGTATTTGGCAAATTATGTCCAGAGGGCCAAAATCATTCTTAGCTCCCTGACTATTAAAAAAAAAAAGGCAGTGGGCCAGATTTGTCTCACAAGCTATATAACTTGCCAACCCTTACGCTAGACTAATAGGCTAAATCTAATAAGATGAGATTTAAAGGAATGAATGTAAGGTCTTAACATTTTGGTTAGGAAAAATGTCCCTTGCATGTGTTCAAATTTAAGCATTCATCACCTTTTATCTGGACTATTGCAATTGCTTCCTAATTGGTTTGCCTGACTCTTCTTTCTCCTTTGCAATTTATCTTCCTAATTAACGTCTGCCAAGATGATTTTCCTAAATTTGAGTGTGTCACTTTCCAATTCAATAAAGACCAGTCATTCCCTATTAACTCTAGAATCAGATACAAAATTCTCTGTTTAGCATTTAAGGATCTTCATGATCTGGCTCCAATCTACTTTAAAAGCCCAATTATACATTTCATGGACTCTTCCAGCCAAATCGGACGTCTTGCAAGTTATTCCAGACAAAGTTCCATTTCCCTTCTATGCCTTTGCTTAGACTGTTTCCCATTCCTGAAATGCCTTTTTATCTCTATCTCTAAGAATCCCCAGTTTTTACTAGCTGTGTGACCCTAGGCAAGTCACTTAACCCCATTACCTCACCAAAAAACAAACAAACAAAAATCCCCAGTTTTCTTCAAAGCTTAGCTCCAACACCACCTTTTACATAGAAGCCTCTCTTTCTCCTTCTGGCTGCTAGTGCCACCCTCCCCATAAACTGCCCTATATTTACTTGGCATATACTTATATGTATACACATGCTTTTGTCTTGTAGAATTTGAACTCCTTGAGGTTAGAGACTGTGTATCATGTCTGTCCTTGCTTCCCCAGCACCCAGCACAGAACCTGGCACATGGAAGCTACTTAATAAATGCTGATTGACTGATTGATTAACTATTGATTATTGATTACCCTGGTGAGACCATATTTGTTGTATTGTGTTCAGTTTTGGATGCCACATTTTAGCAAGGACAGAGTAGCTGGAGCATGTCCAGAACAGGGAAGGTATAATACCCAAAGGACTCTAAGTCATTGAAGGATCATTTGAAGAAACTAGAGACATTAAGTCTAGAGAAAGGGCATAACTGTCTTCACCGGTCTAAAGAATTATCATGTAGCAACTGGGAAATAAGATATACAGGCAATGGGGCATAGAAATCTATCCTGCCCTACAGGAAAATAGAAGCATAAGGGGATAAGAGAAGGGGGGGGTGATAGAAGGGAGAGCAGATTAGAGGAAGGGGTATTCAGAATGCAGGCCATCTTGGGGTGGGAGGAGGGGTGAGATGGTCTTGTGGAAGTTAATGTTAAAAACAAAAGTAAATAAATTAATAAGAATTATCATGTAGAAGATGAATTAGCCTTGTTAGGCTTGCTCCCTAAACAATTAATTTTGTGAAATTGCAGAGACAAACCATTTTTAATTCATTCAATAAATATATCCAAATTAATTAACTACAAAGGATATATGAAGGAAGGTGCAGAAAGAGAGGCCTCTATGTAAAAGGTGGTGCTGGAGTTAAGCTTTGAAAGAAACTGGGGTTTCTTAGAGATAAAGGTGAAAAGCATTCCAAGGATGGGGAACAGCCTAGCAAAGGCATGGAGAGAGGAAATGGAACTTTGTGAATTACTTGCAAGAAGATCAATTTGGGAGTATACTGGAAAATCAAAGAAAGAACTGATACATAGAAGTATATATAGAATAGTTTTACATGTACATACACACACACACACATACACACATACATATTTGTGTATAATAGCCATCTCTAAGGTGGTAGGAGGGAAGAATAAAAAAGAAAAAAAGAAATTTACATGAGAATTTTATTATATATTTAAAAGGAATAGCAAGTTGTACATATTCAATTTGCAGTTTCCTGTTCAATCATTTTTTTTATTATACTGTTATAGAAATGCTTGTTTTATTCCATAAATTAAAAATAAAATAAATAAAGTTTTAAAAAGTAAATATTTATTAAGTACTTACTATGTGATAGGCACCATGCTAAACTCTGGGGATACAATATGCAAAAAAAAGATAGTTCCTGCCCTCAAGGAGCTTATAGTCTAAAAGGGGATAACAACAAACAAAGGAGGGGTGGGGAGAGGAAGTACACAGAATGGGGGTATGATGGAGAAGTCAAAGGAATACAGTTAGGTGGGAAGTGAAAAGATGCCCTGGACCTGCTTCTTGAAGGAAGATTCATCTCTCTGTCTTCAAATAGAGGGGTAGAGGGTACTGATAAGGCATGAATACCAAGGCTAATTGATCTTTCTGGATGATGAGGCTTTCCAATAGTGAAGTTCCTCAGGGCATGATGGAGAAATTAAAGGAGCACAGTCAGGTAGAAAATGGAGAATGAATTAGACTCAATGCAAGGAATAAGCTCATAACAATTAGAGATTTTCAAAAGTGAAATGAGCTTCTTTTGGAAGGAATGAACTCTTTGTCACTGGATGTCTTCCATTTTGCAATGATATTATAGAGAAGATTCACCTACGAATTGGCCTACATGACCATTGAACTCCATTTTGACTTTGAAACTCTAAGATTCTGATTATATCAGAGAGACAACATTATTCTAACACAGTATGTCTTTCCCACCTCTATTTAACTGTTGCTAAGGCCTACAGGCAATTCATGCAAATTGGTTCATCAATATGTGTATCTTGAGCAGGTGTCACAGATGGTGAGAAAGACATGTATTTGAGTTTAAGTGTTGCCTCTAGGCAGCTAAGTGGCACAGTGGTTACAGTGCTTGGCCTGGAGTCAGGAACACCTGAGTTCAAATCCAGCCTAAGAAAAGCCCTAGCTCTGGGACACTGGGCAAGTCACTTAACCTCTCTGTTATTCAGTTTCCTCAACTGTAAAATGGGGATAAAAATTAGCACCTACTTCACAGGGCTGTTGTGACAATCAAATGAGATTTGGGCAAAGCAGCCTCTCTGAGCTTCAATTTCTTCCTTAGCAAAATAGAGATAATAATACCTATAGTATCTATCCAACTCTGAGGGTTATTATGAAGTTCTAATGGCATGATGCCTATAAAACTTTTTGCAAATCTTCAGATCCTAATAACCATTGACTATTATTATCACTAAGTGCTTAGAATTCAGATCCAGTGTGTTTCAGTCAAAAGAACTAAACACATTTTTTTTTCTATAATGAGAGAAAGTCCCAAGGTTTTCCTGAAATAGGAGATCCATTCCTATGGCTGCCTTACAATGAAAGTCCTGCCTGAAATGCATTTGCTCCATGCCTTGTATTTCAATACATGATCTCTGTGTTGATGGATAATTCTGGCTTCAGTTGGATTTCATATCACACTGAACAAGAACTCTTTTCTTTGTTGAAAAAAGTTTCAGGTAAAATCCAAGATTTTATTCAGATCACTTCCTGACTACTCTTGTCTATAGTCAGTGGCCAATCAAGGTTTCTGCCCACTTCAAAATGAAGAGGAGGTACATTGGAAATCAAGTACAACTTTCTATGATTTTACCTGGAAACTGGCCAACTGATTTGAGATCCCTTTGGTTTAGAGTTGATATATTTTTTTAAAAGCAATAACAGTTTTAAAGAAAATTAAGTCTAAGCCACATATGGATTGAGGTGCTGAGTGAATCCTGTTAAAACAAATAAATGAACAAACAGGTGTAACACCTGCCCCACCTAGTATTAGAGGTCCCAGAAAAGTTATCTTAGGTTCAAGATATTCTTTGGATCAGCATTCACTAAAAACCATAATTCATGAGCCCCCAGTGATGTGTTTATTTTTATTACTTAGCCAGAGAACACACAGTTCAAAGCAGCTGCATTTAATGAAAGTGAGAATAATATCAATAGAACATTTCCTCTTTAATCTAAGACAGGCTTCCATAAATATACAAACCATAAACGAGAAGAATAGACACATGTATCCACACATGTATGGAACAAATGTGTCCTGGGCACTCCTTTTGAGGGAAACACATGTAAACATGATGAATATATGAAGGGATACATATGTTTATGCCCATATCTTCTGATCATATTAACACATTGGTCCCAATAGTCTCATATGGTATATAATGTCAGCTGGGAGGTGATCTAATGATCTCATATTCACTACTAGATATTGTTCCATTTTGTCTCATGGCTAAATTTCTCTCTACTGCCCACTTCTGGACTTCATATCTTGCCAAATAGTTCAGTTCCTGTTTGCTGTGGTACTGTAGCTAGAAAACCTCTCCCTCATAGCCACTGAGATGCCAGAAACTCCCTGAGACAACTGATAATCTAGTTGGGGAGACAAGTTTTAAATGTATGAAGGGTTCAGAGAGAAATGAGTTGTAGGAATAAACTTTATATATAATTGCTGCTTCTTTGATATTTCCTAGTGCTTAAAACCCACTTGCCAGGAGGCAATTGTTTGGTTCACAGAAGCAGATTCTGTCTTCCTCTGAATTCATATCCATCCTATTCATACTATCTGAATCTTTAAGTCAACCCAGAAGTCAGTGGTCGGCAAGTATGTACTGAGTTCCATTTCTGTGGTTAACATTATCATAGCCACTGAGATGCCAGAAACTCCCTGAGACAACGATAATCTAGTTGGGGAGACAAGTTTTAAATGTATGAAGGGTTCAGAGAGAAATTAGCTGCTAAACTAACTAGGACTAATGCCCCATAAGCACTAGATAAATAACCAGATTATCTAATAAATAGTAACACTTTGTGGTAGGATCTTTGCAAAGGAATTAGATGTTTAAATGAAGAGTCTGGATTCTGCTCCTGAATAATATTAGTATTTTAAATAGATGTGCATGCAAATCTGAAAGAAATTTTCAGATTGTCTGGTTGCTGGATCCACATTAATCTACACTTGTAAGTAGGTGAAATTAGTCTTTGGAGATCCAGCTATGAAGACACAACTTTCGTATTTTACCAATTTCAGCTCCAAAAAAAAATCATTTGAAAAAGTTTTAAAAGCAAGAAATTGTTGAAGACCAATGAAAACAGACTCTTTCTCCTATAAACTAAAACATCCTAGCTCCTGCTTATTCCTACTAAACAGTAAGAACAGAAAACATTACTGCTTTAAAGATTGCCCTGTAAGTGAAAATTACTATCTTCAAGCATATTTGCTTAAGTAAAGAATGGTTGCCCAGTTTTGAAACAACCATTTAGTCCAAGGGAAAATAATCTCTATGGTTCATGTAGACCATACACACACACACACACACACACACACATATACATATATGTATATATATGTATGTATGTATGTATGTATATGTAAATTGCCAATTCACTTGCAGTGCCTGTGAATTTTCCTTAAGGTGTAGAAAAAGATGTCTCATCATTTTTTTATTATTAAGAAAAGTGACATGTATAACCTTTATCCTTTACCAAATCAATGTGGGGGAAAGGGGGAAGGAGGGAGGAGGAGAGAGAATTTAGAACTCAAAGTTTTAAAAATGAATGTTAAAAATGATTTTTTACATGTAACTGGGGGAAAAAAACACTTATTAGCTATGTAAGTTTCAGAAAGTAAAAAAAAAAGAAAAGAAAAAGGAACTAAATGAAAGTGTTTACAATTATCTGCAACATTGAAGATCCCTGTCAATGTGCATATGTGTATATAGGCAATGGCTGCAAATTACCCCCCTAGTTAGTGGTGGATTTCTCTTCTTCCTATTAGTATATGATTCAAACATGAATTTTTTATTTTTTCTTTTTTTAAAAATTGGAATATTTCATTTTTCCCAATTACATGTAAAAGTAGTTTTAACATTCATTTTTTAAAATGTTGAGTTCCAAATTCTCTCCCCCCTTCCCTTCCCTCCCTCTTCACTGAGACAGTAAACAATTTGATATAGGCTATACATCAGCAATCATGAAAAATGTATTTCTATCCTGGTCACATTGTGAAAAAAACCCCACAGACCAAACACACATCCATACAAGTGTGCGCATACACACAAAATGAAAAATACATGCTTCAATCTGCTGTCAGTCTCCGTCAGTTTTTGTACATTTGTATAAATGGAGGTGTATAGCATTTTTCATCATGAGTCCTTTGGAATTGTCTTGCATCATGGTATTGCTGAGTCATTTACATTGCTAAGTCATTTACAGTCGATCATCATATAATATTGCTGTTACTCTACACAATATTTTTCTGGTTCTGTTGACTTCATTTTGCATTAGTTCATGTAAGTCTTTCCAGGTTTTTCTGAAATCCACCTGCTCATCATTTCATATAGCACAATAGTATTTCTTCACAATCATATATCACAATTTGTTCAGTCATTCCCCAATTAATAGACATCCTCTTTGACATCATAAAAAGAGTTGCAATAAATATTTTTGTACAAATAGATCTTTTTCCTTTTTAAAAAAATTCTTTGAGATACAGACCCAATAGTGGTATTGCTATATCAAAGGTGTATGTATAGTTTTATAGCCCTTTGGAAATACTTCCAAGTTGCTCTCCAGAATGGTTGGATCAGTTATTTTTTATTCTTTGAATGCTTTTATCTTTGTCTGTAAAATAGGGGACTATGATATTTATTTATCATTTGTGAAAAACCATGAATAAAATGTCATAAAAATGAAAAGCATTGTCACTGAATGGGGTTGAATTTGCAAGATATATCCCATAGAGATTCTTATCTCTTAAGCACTTCATGGTCATTATCATCTAAAATTAGGTAGTTGACATCAAGTGTGTATTGATACAAGACAGGGTAGCATATATCTATGAAGTTCTTCTGTCTTGATTGGATAATTCAGAAGTTAATTTAAAACATACAAATTTTGTTAAACTCTTAAAACTGAAGCTCTAGATCTCTCTCTGATTTTATTCTCTCAGTGTCCCATGGGGGCAACTCTCTAAGAAAGTTATAAAAGAGTCATCCAAACTCCATTTGGTAGAGTGAGTTTTCCTACTTGGAGTTTCAAGTGAATTCATAGGCTCATACTGTGACCACCCCCCCACCCCACCTCCAAATTACCCCAAAGTTCTAAGCTTAGTTTAAAATTTCAAATATATTTAAGATTTCAGATATTAGATATAATTAATGGAGGAAAGGGAGAATCACATTTTTTATGCTTTTCTTATCACCGATTTTCACAGAACCACACATTTACAACTCCAAGGGACTGATGAAATCATCTAACCCCAATCCTTCTCTTTACAGATAAGGAAAATGAGGCCCAAAAGATAAAAAGTCTGCCACAGGGCCACAAAGGTAGTAAGATACAGAGATGGGAATTGAACTCCTGTCCACTGGCTCCAAATTCAACACACTTTCCACTATACTATGTTCTTTCTTGATGTTTCCATATAGCTTTATCTTTAATCCTAAAAGAAACAAGAAGCTGACATCTTAGGGTATGGAGGGCAAAAGTGCAGAGAGAAACTGTCCTCAATAGTATCCAAACAACTGGACTTTTCTATGGCCTGACAATTAAAGGACCTGCTGAAAATGGAAGTATTAATCATAACAGCCACAAGCTTTAGGGATTTAAAAAAAATTACTATCTGTTTGGACCATTTTTAGCAGCCAAAGTAGCTTGGGTAAAATGCTGTTAGAACCACATCTTTTCCAGTAAGAGGTTAGTTAGACTCCAGGTCTCCTCTCTCTTCTTTGATCTTAGACTGAACTGCTGGGTCCCACTTCCTCAATTTATACTCCAGGAGCTGTTCACATATAGCATAACGCCTGGCACAAAGTAAGCTTTAGTCCATGCTTTCTAATTGATTTTTATATATGAAGCCATGTGGCCTATAGAACTAAGAATGGTATTGTATAGTATAGTAGTCAATACTATACTATCAATTTATAGTGAACACAACTCATGGGAATCAAAAGATCAACAGATGCTAGGTAGATGGCAAACACTGCCATTCACATAAATTAAGACCCCCTATAGGGATGGGGGGGGAGATGAATACTTTCATGTTGTCACTTTCTTGCTTTGCCTTCTCATGTTCCTTCTCCTTCCCCTTCCCTCCTCCCATCCCCACCTCAGCTCATCCAATTCCAGTCAATTAATTGAGTAGTTCAGAGGAAAGATAAAGATAGTATCTCAAATAAATCGATCTTATCTGATGAGGCTCCAGTTTCTGTTTTTCTGTTCCTGTTTCCTCAGTGTCACAATACGTCACTCCCCTTAGTGGGGTCACAGAACAGATTACAGACCCTCTGGTGTGCCACTTCCTTCACGTTCAGCAAATTGAGGACTCTTTTAAGAAAGACGGTTACTTAGGCAATTAAGTGGTTAGACACTGTGGACAATGCAAGAGAACAGGCAGTGCAACTGTCAGCTTTTAAGGGGTTCTTAGGGCTGAGTGTGGCTGCCCTTGCTTATTGCAGTCACGTCTGAAGTTGTTCAAGGAACAACTCTCTCAAATATTTCTTCATTTGTTGCTTGCTTTTGAATGGGGATCTGGCTTTTGCTTTCTTGATTTCCTGTTCTTTCTTCTAATTTCCTGTTCTTTCATTTTTAATTTGTGGTTGCAAAACTTACTCCTGACTGGAGGGGAACAGAAAAAGGAAGATGTTCTGCTCAGAAACTGGCAAGTGTGGCTATTTGCCTAGTTCAGTTTTACTAGAAGGGGTGGAAAGCATATAAAGATAACACTTCTGTTAAGAGATTCAATAGAAGTGTTTCATTTCTGCTATTCACCTGGGGGATGGGATGGAGAAGCATAACTTGGACAAGCCATTCAAAAGCCATCTATTTCCTTCTCTTTCTCTTTCTTTCTTTCTTTCTTTCTTTCTTTCTTTCTTTCTTTCTTTCTTTCTTTCTTTCTTTCTTTCTTTCTCTCTCTCTCTCTCTCTCTCTCTCTCTCTCTCTCCTCTCTCTCTCCTCTCTTCCTTTCTTCCTTTCTTTTTCTTCTTCTTTTTTTTTTAAAGCAGGACGTACAAGATTATACAAATAGCCTTTGAGTTGAGGGTGGGGAATGCATTATAGAAAGACAATAAAGGAACCTGTAAAACATTCTAAAAGGTATATTATTGATAATAAAAGGCAAATTTACACTAGATCAGATGATATAATTGGTAAATTATTATTTTATGGCCTCCACTATTTCAGAACTTTCCATAAGAATGTTTGCTATTTCCTGGAGTGGGGGAGGGAGAGATAACTATGCAGATGTGCAGAGACAAATGATTCAGCCTAGAGGTTATGTTTATTAGACAAGTAAAATTCAGAAAGGTATTAGTATGAGTTATGATGCACAGGATCATAGATTTAGAGCCAGTCATTTAGAATTAATCTTGTCCAACCCCTTCTTTTTATACATGAGGATAGCTGAGGCCTAGAGAAATGAAGTACTTAACTGAGGTCACAGAGGCAGTAAGTGGCAAAGTCAATGTTTCAACTTCGATCCCCAGCCCCCAAACCAGAACTCTTTCTACTGTAACAAGTTTGTAAAAACAATGATTTTATTTTTTTATTTCTTACATATAGATGCTATCTATTTCCCCCTGATGTACAGTAGCTAGGTGTCATTTCAGATAGAGCGCTGGGCCTAGAATTAAGAAGACTTGAATTTAAATGTGACCTCATACACTTATTAGCTGTGTGATTCTGGGCAAGTTATTTAATCTTGCTTGCCTCACTTTCCTCACCTGTAAAATGAGCCGGAGAAGGAAATGACAAATTGCTTTAGTATCTTTGCCAAGGAAACCCCAAATAGGGTCACAAAATGTTGGCTATGACTGACCACAACCAATGACAAAATCTACCTGACTCTGCTACTATTATTTAAGTGGGGCATTGGGTAGAGCTCTGCACCTCGTGTCAGGAGTTTAAATTCAGCCTTAGATACTTACTAGCTGTATAACCCTGGGCAAGTCACTTAAATATCTCTCTGCTTTAGTTTCCTCATCTGCAAAATGGGAGTACTAAGAGGAGTAGCAATAATAATAATATTAGTATTTTATTATAACAGTACCTACCTCCTAGGGTTAGTGTGAGGATATGACGAGACAATTTTGTAAAGCTCCATACAAGTAGCTATTATTATTAATAGCTATACTAATTACAGATATTACTATTAACAATAACAGCTACAATTGCCCTTATTACTATTTTTAATTCATCATAGTGTCATAACAAAAGAAAGTGACCACAGGAAAAATCCAGGTTCAAATATAGTCAGGGAATTTTTACTTAGAATGCTTGCTCTGTTTTTGAAGAATCTTAGTAACCAGATACAAAAAAGAACTTGAAAATTCATTAAATTAACATTAGCATTTAGAATAAAATCAAACACAAGCCTCTGTATTTCCATATTGCCAAGCCTAGAATAAGCTATCTTTGAAGACTGGGGCTTGGTTAGGCCTCGGTCAGGTTTGTGAGACAAACCAGGTTTGTCAAATGTCAGTGGTAGTCAGGCCACTAAGATGCCCTTCACAGAAAATGACTTCTGTCTAGTTCCTTGAAGTGTTAATGGGGGAATTATTAGCAGCCATGCCTTGGGTGATCTCAGTTTTGCTGAAGACTCATAGGGAAAGAGTTGATTTCTAAGGTAACCAGTTCCCAAAACACTGAGAGGGCTTTATAGACCCTAGTTCACACCTTGAAGGTTCCTGGAAAAAGATTAGTGTCCTTCAAAGATTATAAAGTCCTGCTGAGGTCATCCTGGCAACATGTTCCTGCAAACTTAGACCTTGCCAGCATTCTCACCAGTTAGAGTTTCATTTCTGGTTGCCCGTTTGTTTCGTTTCTGTTAGCTCATCAGTGAAGTTAGCTGTGCAGAGGGCACATTGCATTAATCCAGCCTGCAGATTAGACTTTGCCAAAGGTCACAGTGAAACCAACTTGCTCTCTGCAAAACCGGGATAATTTTTAAAATCACATCTTAGGGTTCCACGAATGTTTTTTTTTAACTCTTTAAAAGATGAATCCACTATAGATGTAGTATTTCCAGGATGTATGCACACGTGCACTCCTAAATATCTCACCCAACAATTTTCAACTATATCACCCTATGTAGTTAAAGATAGGTCAAGTCCATGGGGAATAGTGTCACAGAGAGGGAGTGTGGATGTGAAGGGAAGTGATAAAATGAATCTGCCTGTGTCCGAATGTCACTGTAGTCCACTCTGTAACCTCAAGGAAGAAAAACAAAACAAAACAAAACAAACACTGTGGGAAGACAAGTAGATAGAGATATGCAGGGGCCAAAGGGGCAGTATTTGACTAAATATCCCGTCTCTGAGTGTCTCTGGTATAAATTCAGGTAACAAAATAAGTTAAAGCCCATTATGTTTATCCCTTACATTAGAAAACAGAAGGGAGATATAAAACATTGATGTTTTGAGGGAACGTTCAGGCTAAAATGGCAGTAATTAAATTTAAGCTATAAGGAATATAATATCCTGCTTTGAGCTTAATCTGTAGGGCCCTTAAAACCATTCAGAGTTACACAGTAATAATAATAACTATCATTTATATAGTGCCTACTATGTGTCAGGTACTGTGCTAAATGCTTTGCAAATCTTAACTTATTTGATCCTCAAAACCCTGGGATACAGGTGCTATTATCCCCATTTTACAATTGAGAAAACTGAGGAAAGAAGAAGCTAAGTTATTTGCTCGAGGTCATACAGCTAGTGAGTGCCTGAGGCTGGATTTGAATCCTGACTTCAGCCCCAGTGCTCTGTCCATTGCACTTAACTGCCTAAGTGGCATAGTGCTGATTCTTGTGGTGATTGTAGCTCATAGAGAGCTAGCCTTGGAATCAGAAAGAGCAGGGTTCAAGTCCTGACACTACTAGATGTGAGATCATAGAAAAGCCTTTTACCTTCTCAATGCCCCAAGCAATTCTCTAGGATTATAATAAAATAATCTGAGAAATTGCTTATCTGTCTCTTTAGAGTAGAGGGAGTTTCCATACCAGGATTTCCCTACAATAATTAAATCATGTGCCCGCCAAAAATTAGATTTAATTAGTTTGTAATTAAATTCACCCTTGGTAGTTTTCTTTCCAAACCAAAGAGCAAAGTCTGTAATGGAGCTAGTGGGAGAGTTAAAAAAAGAAAAAGAAAAAAAGAGAAAACAACCTCCCACATTTTTCCCTGAACAAACTCCCTTGAATTCAATTAGAATTTCAGTATTTAGGAAATTATCCTTATCATCAAAACTGCCGGTTCAGCTATATCATCATGAAGATATATGCTCATTCCTATTTCCTGTCAGTTGCCGCTACTGAGTTCATCAGCAGCAGTCAGTCAATTGACAGTCAATAAACATTCGTTGTTGTTGATTCAGTTGTGCTGACTTTTTGTGACCCCTTTTTGAAGGTTTTTTTTTTTGGCAGAGATACTGGAATAGCTTGCCATTTCCATCTCCAGCTTATTTTACAAATGAGGAACTAAGGCAGAGGGTTAACAAAGAAGGTTGTGTTGCCTAGGGTCACACGATTAATTGGTAAGTGTTTGAGACCAGTTTTGAACTCACAAAGATGAGTCTTCCTGATTCCAAACCTAGTGCTCTATCTACTATGTTATAAAGCTTCCCACATTTGTTAAGCATCTATTATGTTCTAGTCACTGTGCTTGACTGCAAGAAAAATGAATGCTGAAGATGTTCTTAAAGGAGAATAGAAAGGTTTTTTGTTTGTTTGAAATGGAGATAGAGGATTTACGCAGCAGTTCTTAACCTATGGCCCATGAAATTTTAAAAAAATGGATTACCTTTTCCATATAATTAGCTTCCTTTGTAATCTCATAGAGGCATACCTTGAAAACTGTAGTTTGCCCTTCTCCGAGAGGACCTATGATGCTAGGAGGGGTATGTGGGTCTTGATTTGCAAATGAATTGGATTTAAATGAGGCAGAGCTGCACAAGACTGTCAGCCTCATTCTCTCAAGAGCCACCAGAGCCTAGTGGCAAGACGTAGGTCAAGAAGATGGGCAACGGCCAAGACACCTTGAAGGTATTGTGAGTTTGGTTCCAGGCCACCACCATAGGGTAAATACTGCTATAAAAGTGAGTCACAAGAATTCTTTGGGTTCCTAGTGCATATAAAAGTTATGTTTACACTATATGATAGTCTATTAAGTGCGCAACAGTATTATGTCTAAAAAACCCCACCCAATGTACATACCTTAATGCTAACCATCATCTGAGCCTTCAGAGAGCTAAAATCTTTTTTCTGATAAAGGGTCTTACCCTGATATTGATGGCTGCTCACTGATCGAGGGTGGTGGTTGCTGAAGGTTGGGCTGGCTGTGGCAATTTCTTAAAGTAAGACAATAATGAAATTTGCCTCATCAATTGGCTCTTCCTTTCACAAAAGATTTCTCTGCAGCGTGTAATGCTTTTTGATACCATTTTACCCACAGTAGACCTTCTTTCAAAATTGTAGTTAATCCTCTCAAACCCTGCTGCTGCTTTATCGACTAAGTATATGTAATATTCTTCTGTGTCTTGGGGGAAAAGGAGGCTTGAGGAGAGGGAGGGAGTTGGGGAACAGCTGGTTGGTGGAGCAGTCAGAACACGCAAAACATTTATCAATTAAGTTTGCTGTCTTATATGGGTGTGATTTGTGGCACCTCAAGACAATTATAATAGTAACATCAAAGATCACTGATCATAGCTTACCATAACAAATATAATAATAATGAAAAAGTTTGAAGTATTATACGAATCACCAAAATGTGACATAGAGACATGATGTGAGCCCATGCTGTTGGAAAAATAATGCAAGTAGACTTGCTTAACACGGGGTTGCCACAAACTTTCTATTTGTTAAAGGAAAAATGCGATATCAGCAGAGCAATAAAACAAAGTGCAATAAAATGAGGTATGCTTGTATGTTTTGTACTTATAAAGGAGGTGGAGGAGGGGGAAGGTGAGAAGAAGGGGGAGGAGAAGGAAGAGGGAGGAAGAAGAGAAGAGAAGAGGAGAAGGGGAAGGAGAAAAAGGAGGAGGAGGAGGGAAAAAGAGAGAGGAGGAGAGGGAAGGAGAGGGTGTAGAAAAAGGAGCAGGAAGGGGAGGAAGGGAGAGGAGAAAGACGAGGAGGGAGGAGGAGAAGGGGAAGGAGAAAAAGGAAGATGGAAAAGAAGGGAGGAGGAAGGGAAGGAGGAAGGAAGAGAAGAAGGGACGAGGAGAGATTCATGGGAGCTGGCCATCTTTCCAAAGAACATTAGGGCATCCTGCTAGATTGATATACTAGAGAATTTCTGCAACCTAAAGGTACTCATCTCCTGAGTGTTTCTCCTTTAGAGGAATAAATGCTACTTGAGTTTCACTATTACAGAGGGAAATAGATTAATGCCTAACTATTTTTGTCTTTCTTTGAATCTGCAACATTTAGCATGGTGACTGGCAAAGCAAGCACTTAGTAAATGCGTGTTGACTTCTGACTGACAGTACTTTATTCATAGGATTGAAGTGTGAGGCCTGTGCTGGCAAATATTTAACAATCAGCTCTCTGCAAGGAAAAAAAAGCATATACACAATACACTTTACAGTTTAGTCTGTATTACTCACATTTTGTCCATCATTTTCTTAAGCCTAGACAATCAAAAAAAACAATAAATCACGTTCTAACTTGTGGTATTTGCTGATTTTAGAGTCATAAAATGCTCACACTAAAAATTTAACAATTGCCTCTTTCTGAGTGAGACTCAAAATAAGATAATGTACATTGCAAATTTAAAATGCTCTTATAAATGCCATTTATTTTCTCTCCACAGAATCTGAGCTCCTCCAGGGCAAGGATACATTTTTTTTCATTTTGTCTTCGTATCTGTAGCACCAAGCACAGTGCCTTCTACATAGTAGGTACTTAATGAATGCTTATTGGTTTGTATAATATGACTTCTTAAGTTACTAATCCCCCTCCCCATATGAAAAAGTCATTAGATTTCTGTCCAGGACAAATTTTTCCCTAGCACTGTTTCATGTGTAGTCATAAAAATTCCTTGGACTTCAATATCCTCACTTACAAAATAAAGAAAATAATATCAGTCACATGGAAGTTGAAGATCAGTTAGTGTCTGTCCGGAACTTGGACCTCCCCAGGAAAGTAAAAGTCAATATAAATGAAAAAAAAACCCATAATTCATTAATTTAGTATGAGAATATAAATGTGTATTTATATATACATGCATATATATTTATATATGCATATAATTGTGTGTATATGTGTGCCTATATATGTGCATATATACACATATATACATGAGTATATGTGTCCTGTATGGATGCATGTGGATACCTGTATGTCTGCATGCATATATGTATTTATGTATGTACCAGACTGGGAATGTAATTGGTATAGAGAATTACCAGTGAGGAAATACCTTCTGCCAATGTAGATCAGCACTTGCTCTATGATGAAGAGTCTTAGAGAGTCACCTGGAACACTGAGATGACTTGCCCATGCTCACTCATAGCTAGTATGTGTGAGAGATAGGTCTTAAATTCATGTCTTCTTGACTCTGAGGTCAGTTCTTTTTACCCACTATGCCATGTGATGCCTCTTCATTTTGCAAAAGCTAGGACAGATGAATCATCCCAGCAAATTATTCTATTGTTTTTATGGTATTGAACCATACAGCAATCACTTTATTTAATTAAAATGAAATAAATACAATTTAATTCCACAAAATTTTTCAAGCATCTGCTATATGCAAAGCACCATGCAAGATGCTGGAAATATAGAGAGAAATGAACAATAATCTCTATCCTAAAGCATCTTGAATTCTACTGGACTCTGATGACCCTGCAGGACAGAAGGAGGCTGATGACCTTGGACAGCTCTGCCTCACTTAAATCCAATTCATTCACAAGTCAAGACATCACCCTGGTGATGTCATTGGTCCTCTTTGAAAACAAAGGATCAACAACAACTACAAGGAACAATAAATATCCTACCCAGAGTTTCTGCTGAGAATTCTCAGAAGATATCTTGAATATAGCTCATTTCTGGTTCTCCATAGATATTGGGATGAGACAAGGGTGGGGAACCAGCAGCCTCAAGGTCACATGTAGTGTATGTGTCATCCAAGGGACCCAAATAGACTTTGGCCAATGGTTGTTGTGAGGATCAAATGAGAGCATATTTGGAAAGTACCTAGCACATAGTAGGCACTTAATAAATGCCCTTCTTGGGGTTTCTTCATCTGTAAAACTGAGAGGTATGGATTTAACACACACACACAGACACACACACACACACACACACACACACACACACACACATTTTTCATTATTTACCTTCTTACAGCCAGTGGACTATTTTAAAATGCATACAGTATAATATACAGCATTCCAAAAGAAGGAAGGAAGAAAGGGAAGAAGGAAGCAAGGGATGGAGGAAAGGAGGAAGGGAGGGAAGAAGGAAAGAAGAAAGAAAATAAGAAATGTAAGAAGGGAGGGAAGGAGAGAGGGAGGAAGGGGCAGAAGGAGGGAGGATGAAACAAAGGAAGGAAGGAAGAAAAGAAAAAAAGAAGAGAGGGAGGGAGTAACAGAGGAAGGGACAGAAGGAGGGAGGAAGAAAAAAGGAAAGAAGGAAGAAATGAAAGAAGAAAAGAAGAAAGGAAGAAAAGGAAGGAAGGAAGGAAGGAAGGAAGGAAAAATCAGGACCAAACATACCCAGGCTTCCCAAAACTGGAACAAAGTGAAAAGGGTGATGGGAGAAGTCATCATCCTATTCTTGATGAAAAGAGGCCTGACTAGAGAGTCTTCTTATTTTCAGTTTTATTAATCTCTCCTTTGATTTTCAGAATTTTCAATTTGGTGTTTAATTGGAGATTTTTCATTTATTATTTTTTAGCTTTTTTAGGTGCATGTCAAATTCATTGATGTGCTCTTTCTCTATTTTTTTTAATGTAAGCATTTAGAGATTTAAAAAAAAATTCCCCTAAGTACTACTTTGGCTGCAAGCCATAAATTGTTGTTTCATTATTGTCATTCTCTTTGAAGAAATTTTAATCATTTCTATGATTTGTTCTTTGACCCACTCATTCTTTAAGATTTGATTATTTAGGACTTCAAATGATGGACTGGGGGGTGGAGCCAAGATGGTGGAGTAAAAGCAGGGACTTGCTTGAGCTGTCCCCCAAACCCCTTCAAATGCTGGTAAAAAGGAGCTCTAGACAAAGTCTAGAGCAGCAGAATCCAGAAAAAGACACAACCTGAATGGTTGATTGGAAAGGTATATTGTGCTGGGCTGGTAGAGAAACACAGTTCAGCATGGGTGTACAGGCAGGATAGAACTCAGCGACTAGGCCTCAGAGGACTGAATCATGGGCAGTGGTTTCCAGACTTCTCAACCCACAAATGCCAAAGACAACTTAGAAGGTCAGTAGGAAAAGTCTGTGACTGCTGTGAGAGAGAAGCTAAGTCTTAGCCCCAGTCCTGGTGCAGCCCATGGTGGTGGCTGCTTCTGGAGCTTGGCCCACAGACAGAGGGGGAATCGAATGGCTGACAAGAGGGCAACTGCAGGGATCTCTTTGCTGGTTCAGAGGCAGGATTTTCTTGCTTTGCCCATGCTTGGATCTGGGTCATAGTTCTGGGTGGCAGTCCTAGGGCAAGAAGAAGTGCTGGTATGGTGGAGCTTGTAGTGGTAGTGTACAGAAAATTCTCCTCACAGTTCCAAGGCAGAAGAGAGTGCCTGGGGTCACTCATAGACCAGAGTACAGGCCAGGAAAGGAGTAAACACCTTGCCCTTGATTGTACCACTTTGGAAGAACTGAAAATGTATAGGTCCCTAGAAATATCTCTGAAAACACCTGCACAAACCCCCTGAAGCTTGAGACAGTACATTCTCCACGCTGGAAGCAGACCCCCTACCTTAACAAAGCATTTCAAACTCAAGTAATTGGCTGGGATCATGGGTAAACTTTGCAAAACAAGTCAGACCATAAAATCTTTCTTTGGTAACAAAGAAGATCAAAACATACAACCAGAAGGAGACAAAGTCAAAGTTCCTACATCCAAAGCCTCCAAGAAAAATATGAATTGGTCCCAGGCCATGGAAGAGCTCAAAAAGGATATTGAGAAGCAAGTAAGGGAAGTAGAAAAAAAAAAACCTGGAAGAGAAATGAGAGTGATGCAAGAAAATCATGAAAAACAAGTCAACAGCTTGCTAAAGGAGACCCAAAAAATACTGAAGAAAATAACACCTTAAAAAATAGCCTAACCCAAATGGCAAAAGAGGTCCAAAAAGCCAATGAGGAGAAGAATACCTTAAAAAGCAGAATTGGCCAAATGGAGAAAGAAGTCCAAAAACACACTGAAGAAAATATTTCCTTAAAAATTAGAATGGAGCAAATGGAAGCTAGTGACTTTATGAGAAATCAAGAGATTGTAAAACAAAACCAAAAGAATGGAAAAATTAGAAAACAATGTGAAATATCTCATTGGAAAAACAACTGGCCTGGAAAATAGATTCAGGAGAGATAATTTAAAAATTATTGGAGTATCTGAAAGCTATGATAAAAAAAAAACAGCCTAGACATCATCTTTCAAGAAATTATCAATCTTGAACCAGAGGATAAAATAGAAATGGAAAGAATCTATCAATTACCCCCTGAAAGAGATCCCCAAAGGGAAACTCCTAGGAATATTGTAGCCAAATTCCAGAGTTCCCAGGTCAAGTAGAAAATATTGCAAGCAGCCAGAAAGGAACAATTCAAATATTGTGGAAGCACAATCAGAATAACAAAAAATTTAGCAGCTTCTACATTAGGGGACCAGAGGGCTTAGAATATGATATTCCAGAGGTCAAAGGAGATAGGATTACAACCAAGAATCACCTACCCAGCAAAACTGAGTCTAATCCTTCAGGGGGAAAAATGGATATTCAGTGAAATAGAAGATTTTCAAGCATTCTTGATGAAGAGACCAGAGCTGAATAGAAAATTTGACTTTCAAATACGAGACTGAAGAGAAGCATGAATAGGAAAACAGGAAAGAGAAATCATAAAGGATTTATTAAAATTGAACTGTTTACAAAAAAAAGATTAGGTTATTTAGCTTTCAATTAATTTTTAATCTATCTTTTCACAGCCTTTTATTAAATGTAATTTTTATTGCATCATGATCTGAAAAAGGAAGCATTTAATATTTCTTCCTTTCTGCATTTGACTGTGAGGTTTTTATGCCTAATACATAATCAATTTTTGTGTAGTGCCATGTACTGCTGAGAAAAATATATATATATATATATATATATATATATTCCTTTCTATTCCCATTCAATTTTCTCTAGAGTTTATCATAACTAACTTTTCTAAAATTCTATTCAACTCTTAACTTCTTTCTTGTTTATTTTGTGGTTAGGTTTATTTGTTCTGAGAGGGGAAAGCTGAGGTCTCCCACTACTACAGTTGCACTGTCTGTTTCCTCCTATAACTCATTTAACTTTTTTAGAAATTTGGATGCTATACCATTTGGTTTACATACATTTAATATTGATATTACTTCATTGTCTAGAGTACCTTTTAGCAGGATATAGTTTCCTTGTCTCTTTTAATTAGATCTATTTTTGCTTTTGCTGTGTCTGAGATCATGATTGCTACCCCTGCTTTTTTTTAACTTTAGCTGAAGCATAACATATATATATATATATATATATATATTATATATATATATATATATATAATATATAAAATTTACCTTTACTCTTTGTGGGTCACTCTGATTCAAATGTCTTTCTTGCAAACAACTTATTGTAGGATTCTGGTTTTTAATCCACTCTGCTATTTGCTTCTGTTTTATGAGAGAGTTCATCCCATTCACATTAACAGTAATGATTGCTGTGTTTTTCCCTCCATCCTAAATTCCCCCTGTTTATACTTCTCTCTCTCCCTCTCTCTCTCTCTCTCTCTCTCTCTCTCTCTCTCTCTCTCTCTCTCTCCACCTTATTCCTTCTCACCAGTGTTTTGTTTCTGACCATTGCCTCCCTCTAGCTGTCCTCTCTTCTATTGGCCCCATTCCTGTTCTTGTCCCCCTTCCCCTTCTACTTCCCTATAGGTAGATAGATTTTTACACCCATTTGAATATGTATGTTATTCCCTCTTTGAGCCAGATGCAATAAGAGTAAGATTCAAACAATGTTCACTCCCCTGTTTTTCCCTCCACTGTAGTAGATCTTTCATGCCTCTTCATATGATATAATTTACCCCATTCTGCCTCTCCTTTCCTTCTTGCAGTGCAATCCTCTTTCTTACCCTTAATTTTTTTTTCACATCCTCTCATTAAAGTCAACTTATACTCACACCTTCTGTCTATGTATATAATCCCCTTCTAACTGTCCTAATACAGATAAAATTCTTAAGAGTTACAAGTATCATCTCACTATGTAGGGATATAAACAGTTTAACCATATTGAATTACTCATGTTTTTTCTTTCTAGTTTACTTTTTATGCTTCTCTTGAGTCTTGTATTTGAAAATTGAGTTTTCTGTTCAGCTCTAGTCTTTTCATCAGGAATGTTTGAAAGTTCTGTATTATTTCATTGAATGTCCATATTTTCCCCTGAAAGATTATGATCAGTTTTGTTGGGTAGTTGATACTTGCTTGTAATCTAAGCTCCTTTGCCTTCCAGAATATCACATGCCAAGCCCTCCTATTCTTTAATGTAGAAGCTGCTAAGTCCTGTGTAATCCTGACTGTGACTCCTCAATTTTTGAATTGTTTCTCTCTGGCTCTTTGCAGTATTTTCTCT
The DNA here is from genome assembly GCF_003287225.1 of Phascolarctos cinereus. Taxonomy (NCBI): domain Eukaryota; kingdom Metazoa; phylum Chordata; class Mammalia; order Diprotodontia; family Phascolarctidae; genus Phascolarctos; species Phascolarctos cinereus. The sequence goes on from NW_027555958.1 coordinate 184,647,289, forward strand.
TTGGCCTGAGAGTTCTGGAATTTGGCTACAATGTTCCTGGGAGTTTTCATTTTGGGATCTCTGGAAGAGATTGATGGATTCTGTCAATCACTATTTCACCCTCTGATTCTAGGATATCAGGGCAGTTTTCCTCGATAATTTCTTGAAAGATGATGCCCAAGCTCTTTTTTTGATCATGGCTTTCAGGTAGTCCAATAATTTTAAAATGATCTTTCCTGGATCTATTTTCCACATCAGTTGTTTTTCCAATTTTCCACATTTTCTTCTTCTTTTTTCATTCTTTTGATTTTGTTTGATTAATTCTTGATGTCTCATAGAGTCATTAGCTTCCACTTGCCCAATTCCTACTTTTAAGGAATTATTTTCTTCAGTTAATTTTTGTACCTCCTTTTCCATTTGGCCAATTCTACTTTTTAAGAAGTTGTTTTCTTCAGTGAAATTTTCTGCATCTTTTCCCACATTTTGTGCTTCCTTTACAAGCTGTTGACTCTTTTTCATGATTCTCTTGCCTAACTCTCATTTCTTTTCCCAATTTTTCTTCTTCTTTTCTCTCTTATATGATTTTTAAAATCCTTTTTGAGCTCTTCCAAGAGGATTTTTTTGGGCCTGAGACAAATTCACATTTCCCTTTGAGGCTTTGCATGTAGGCATCTTGACATTGTTGCCCTCTTCCGAGTTTGTATCTCATAAGTTTGTATCAAGTTTGTACATAAGTTTGTATCCACAGTAGCATTTTCTGGTCAGAGGTTTTCTTGGTTTTTTTTTTTTTTTGCTCATTTTCTAACCTATTTCATGACTTTTAAAGTTGAGTTCTGCTCCTAGGGTACAGTAGGCACTGTCCCAAGCTTCTTGTGCAAAGCGCTGGCTTGCTGTGCCTGGTCCTCTGGGGCTGGAAGTTTGCCTGTTGTGTGGGAGGCCTCACAGCTGGCCTGCTGTACCCCTGGCCTGCTAAGCCAAGACTCCAGGGTCTCAGTTGTTATCTTGTAGGATTCCTTTAAAATAGAGTTTCAGGAGAAGTACACTTTTTCCCTGAGTTTTTTGTTTTGTTTGTTTGTTTGTTTGTTTGTTTTGGATGAAAAGGCTAGGGCTAACTCATATATTTGCCAAGTATCTCCAAAGGTATCCCTCCTTCCTCCAGTTATGCCCTAAATACTATAAATCAGAGGCTGTAAATTTGATAGCCTCTGAATCAAGGGGATGATTGAATTTTTAAACTCTTTCTTTCATTGGATGGATCACAATGAACTGGATGGGTAGATTTCTAATTTGAATTGGGCTTGAATGGGTTGGAAATGGGATGCAAACCTTTCCTCCATACATGAGTTCTAAAACACTGGCTTCTACAATCCCCTTATTCCTTACTCCCCTCCTCCCCTTCTGTAGAAATCCTTTGAAGTTCCAATTATTCCAAATTACGTGAAGCATTGACTTGCCTTTCCACTTTCTTTAGGACTTTTAGTTTTTAGACATTTTAAGGAGTCTCAATGAAGCAAGAGAGCATAATCTTGTAAAGTAATGAGGATAACCCCTGTTCTGCCCTCTTGGTGTGTGGGGTGAAGCAGATCCCAGTAGGGGATTTAATTGAAAAACATTAAATTTCAAAATGGACTAGATGGATCAAGAGGATTAAGTCTTAATGCTTTCAATCCTCAAAAATTCAAAGTCAAAACCTTCCAGAATGAGGCTCCACATGATGTATTTGGAAGCTATCAAATGGTAATTGTAGAGCATCAGCTAAATTCAAAGCCTAGAGATTTATTTCAGCAGAGAGAGCCCAAGGAACACATGGGAGGTTTGGCTCTCAGAAAGCCCCATAGAGCCTAAGTTGAATGAAAATGGGTGTTTTGGAGGGAAGAGCTTTGTTCCTAGAACTCTTGGCCTAATACAGTCTTAACAGATTGACTTATAAGACATACATTTAAGCTTCTCTTTTTGGTTGCTAGGAAATTCAGGGGATTTTTTTTTCCTTTAAGATATGTGTTTAAAGGCTTACATCTGTAATCCTTGCTACTGGGGGAGTCTGAGGCTGATGGATCACTTGAGCTCAAGAGTTCTAAGTTTCAGTAGGGCCAAAGAAGGCCCAGGTGTCTACACAAAGTCTGGTTCCAATATAGTAAGCCCTTTAGAGTATGGTGGGGTGGGGGGAACCGGACTGCCTAAGGAGGAATGAATAGGCCCAAGTAGGAAATAAAACAGGTCAAAGCTCTGATGTTTACTGGCAATGCTATACTTCCAATTTGGATCAAAGAGATCCAGGCTCAAGACAAACAAACAAACAAAAGAAGATATATGTTTTATACCCAGAACTCAATGGCACAGAAGTCAAAGATAATCTCTTGAATTAAATAAAAATCAGAAACTTAGGAAACTACAAGTATGGGGGAATAGCAGCAGGAGTAGTAGGGATAGCAGTAGCAGTAGTAGTAATAGTAGTAGTAGTAATAGCTAACATTTATGTGGTGCTTACTATGTGCCAGGCATTACGCTAAGTACTTTATAAATACCATCTCATTATTTCACTGGATCCTCCCCAAATTTTAGAGGTAGAAGCTATTATTTCCCCCATTTTACCGAGGTGAAAACATAGTCTAATAGCAGTTTAGTGTCTTGCCCAGGGTCATGAAGCTAGTAAATATCTCTGATAGTATTTGAACTCAGGTCTTCCTATCTCCAGGCCTGCCACTGCACCACCTCCTTGAAGAATCACCATTGCTTGACAGATATGGTCCAAGCAGGGAGCTTTAAATGAAGTGTTTGTTTAACATGCTCCATGGGGGAATATATATATATATATATATATATATATATATATATATATATATATATATATATATATATATATATATATATATATATATATATATATATATATTTGAGCTCATCCAGAGTTTCCAGTTTTCCAGTTTCTAGCAAAATTTTAAAAATTTTCTGTAGTGACCTTGCTATCCCTTTCTTCCCATTTTGAAACCCTTTCCCTAAGTCAATTTGTTAGGATAAGATGATGAAGGAATGGCTAGACAGAAATTTTCATGGAAAAGATGTGGAGCTTTTAGTGGACTGAAAGCTCAACATGAATCAAGAGTGTGATTGGGCAGCTGAAAATGCTGCTCCAGTCACAGGCTGCTTTGAAAGGAATAGTGCCCAGGACTAGCAAGGTCATGCTCTTGCTGTGCTTTGCCCTGATCAAATCACATGAGAAATATCTGTTCTGTTTGAGTGGCACATTTTAGGAAAAACCTTATTAAACTAGAGAAGGTCCAGAAGAGGCAATCAGACTGGTGTAGTATGTTGACATCCTATCATATATGGGCTAGTTTAAGAAACTTGGGAGGGTTTAGCTTGGAGCAAAGAAGAATTAAGGACAATGAGATAGCAGCCTCAAGTATTTGATTTCCTATCACAAGGAAGATGGGTTAAACTTATTTTGCTTGGTCCGAGAGAACATAATAAGGCTTATTGGGTAGATGTTGCAAAGACTGGATATAAGGAAGAAGTCATCCTGGTATATATCTTGCCACTGGACTCAGATGGCTCTGGAGGAGAAAGTGGAGCTGGTGACTTTGCACAGCCCTCCCTCACTTAAATCCAATTCACTTTCATGTCATGGCATCACCATCCTGATATCATGGTCCTTTTCCAGAACGAAGGACAAACAACAACAAGGAAAAACTTACAGATAGATGGAATGGGCTACCTCAGGGAGACAACGAAGACTCCTCTCCATTGCTGTTTTTCAAAGAAAAGTTAGGTGACCACCTGTTCATCATGATACGAGAAAGATCCTCATTCACGTTGTTTTTGTTGTTTGAATTGCATTTAAGTGAGTGAGGGCTATGCAAAGTCACCAGCCTCATTCTCTTCTCAAGAGCCATCTGGGTACAGTGGCCAGATATATACCAGGATGACTAGAGATGGCCCAGGATGCAGTGGGAGACTTTGGCTTTTTCAAACTAAGGTCTTTAACAGGTCTCAGTTTGACTGAGGCAAGGCCCATTCAGTGATTAAGGTTTAATAAGAAATGAGGCAAAGAATGGCCTCTTTTAAAAAAAATTGATATGGGAAGGGAAGATCCTGAGGGTTTCTGGCCAAAACAGAAATATTGCTATTTACATTCATTCTAAGCTGATTAGCCCCAAACAATGATCAAGTAGGGCTTGGCCTGTGACTATTGTACACCACTCAGTGAGAGCCAGAATGATTTGGGTTAAGACTGGTCTTTAAGAGAAAAAACAAGTTTCTGAGATTAAAATTTACATTTAAGAAAAAGAAATTTACTTTTAAAAAGAAAGAAAGAAAGAAAGAAAGAAAGAAAGAAAGAAAGAAAGAAAGAAAGAAAGAAAGAAAGAAAGAAAGAAAAAAGAAAGAAAGAAAGAAAAAGAAAGAAAGGAAGGAAAGAAAGACTGCCTATCAGACTGAAGGTCTTCAGAGATGTTGTGCTGACCTCACTGTTGTATGCCTGTGAAACCTGGAATGTATACCTGAGCCATGCCAGAAAACTGAATGCCTTCCTCCATTTGAATAGTCTTAGGAAGATTCTGGAAATCACCTGGCAAGATAAGACACTGAGGTCCTTTATGGAGCAAAACTGCCAAGCATTCAAAATTTATTGCGGAGTGCAACTCCAGTGGGTTTGCCACTTTGTTTGTTTGAATGCCAAATGTAAGTTTGCCTAAAAGACAATTTTACAGAGAACTTACACAAGACAAATGCTCATGTGGAGGTCAGAAGAAGCAATACCAGGGCACTCCAAGGTCTCTCTGAAGAATTTTGGAATTGATTGTGAGACATGGGAGCCACTGGCAAAGGACTGCCCAGCATGGCATGCTTGCATCAAAGAAGGTGTTGTACTCTCAGTAAAGCAGAATTGCATTAGCTCAAGAGAAACATGAGATGCACAAATTTAGAGACATCTCCACTCCAAATATTCATACAGACAATTTGTGCCCAACCTGTGGTAGAGCTTTCCAAGCTCATATTGGTCTGATCAGCCACAGTTGAACACACTGTACCTTGACCCCAACATAATGATGTCATTTTGGTCCTCTGAGAATAGGGCCAACAACCAGTCCACAACGCCAGGTATTGTGCTAAGCTTTGGGGATAGAAAGGCAAAAAACCATCTCTGCTCTCATGAATCACACAGTGTGATGGGGGAGACAACATGCAAACAACTATGTACAAATAATATATAGACAGCAAAAACTAGAGATAATTAACAAAAGGAAGGGATTAGCATGAAGGGGGATCAGCTGCTTATGGAAGGTAGGGTTTTATTTTATTTTTAATTTATGGAATAAAACAAGCATTCCCATAACACAATAACAATAAAAAAAGACAATTGTACTTGAAACTGCAAATCTTCTATGCATAACTCTCTATTCCTTTCAAACACACAATAAAATTATCATGTAAACTTTTTTCTTTTTTTGCTTCCCTCCTACCCTTATATTACAAACATCTATATATCACCCTGTCTTTGTAAGAAGTGTCTTGAAACAAAGAAAAACAATTATGTAAAACTAATTATGTAGTGACCTCATCTGAAAGTGCAAGGATTATTCCACATCTGTAGCACTGCTTCATTTCCCAGGGTTTTTGTGAGAATCAAATGAGAATGATTATAAAGCACTTAGCACAATGCCTGGCATATTAGTAGGTGCTATATAAAGTCTGTCATTATGGTTATTATTATATTTGAGAGGCAGTAGTGTGGCAGTAGAGAGCACACTGGGCCTGGAGTGAGTTCAGGTCAAAGTCTGTTTGCTTCAGTTTGCTCAACTGTAAAATGGGGATAATAATAATAACAACCTCACCTTGTATGAGATATTTTTAAAGTGCTTAGCACAGTGCTTGGTATGTAATAGGTCTTTGTGCTACATAAATGTGAATGCATATTCCCCCCACACACACACCTATTTGTGTCCCTAGGGCATAGTATATAGTGGGTGCTTAATAAGTATTTATTGATTAACTGAGGAAATGGCAGGCCAGATGGCAGTTAGGAAAAAATGTGTCACCTCTTCAATATTAATAGAGATTTTAAAGTGTGAATCTTAATTTGAAGGTAAAACTCAGTTGTCAGGCCTACTCTACCATTATTCAACCTAATATGGCCTGGCCTGCCTCCTCTTCTACAGATAGTTTTCAAGGGCTACTAATTGTCTAGGTAGGCAGTTAGCTGTGCTATTTTATAGCCCCAGGGATCTGGATTTGACTTTCAGACTTTCCAGGCCTCAGTTTTCTCATATGTAAAATGAGAGAAGTTGGACTGAATAATCTTTAAAATCTTTACAATTCCAATTGAGAGCATTGTTGAAGTGTAAAATGGATAATTTTGATTATTTTAAATTAAAATTTTCTTATATAAATAAAATCTATGCAGCCAAGAATAGAAGGAATACAGAAAATTGGGGGAAAAAACCTTTCATATACAGCCTCTCAGACAGGATGTGATTGGATTGGAATACTGCTGTGGTGTAGGAAATGATGAGCTGGTTAATTCAGACAAATGTGGAAAGACTTGGACTTATGAAGGAAGATGCTATCTACCTTCAGAGAAACTGATGACAAGTAGAAATAAGCATAGTATGGTCTTATATATATGTGTTTGAGTATATATGTGTATGTTTATAGATATCTATCTATATTCATATATGTATATGTGTACATGTATATGTGTATACATGTATGTGTGTGTATATATATACATACACACATATACACATTCATGTTTAATTGTAGCCTTGGGGGGTAGGGGCAGCAGGAGAAAAAAATAAAATAAAAAGTGCACAGTAGAGAACAAAAGAAAACCTAGAAGGAAACAAAGAAAAGGTGAGAAGCTTTGAAAACAATGTGTAGCATTTATTATGGATGGTTTTTTTTGAAATGGAAATTAATTGTTTAATATTGAATTTTTTCTTATGTTCTATTGTGTATATGGCAATGTTTTTTTCTTTTCTCATTTTGTATTTTAGTTTAACGTACATTTTTTAAAAATTACAAATTAAAAAATTACCAACCCCCCCCCCAAGTTCTTTATCTCAGTTCCCGTGATCCTATGTTTCTGTGAACTTGAGAACAGAACAAAAGACAAGATTCATTATGCGTCCTCAACTTTATAGATCTAGTGCTAAAGAAAGACTCCATCAGAAGTGAGTTATACAGGGAGAGGCAAAGTAGATAATGCATGGAGAATAAGCCTCAGGGTCAGGATGACCTGGATATGTCTCACCTCTGGCACAAATTGGCTGAGTCACTTAACCCCTCAGGGCCCCAGGAAACTCTCAGAGACAAGAAGTTGCCTAACACCTGTTGATCTGTGTTTATGGTGGAAAGGGGAGTTTCTTCACCCAGAGTTCCCTGGACCAAAACAAATGAGTTACAGGGAAGACATAATGGAATAACCTTTAACAAAAAGTAGATTATATTTGTCTGTGCACATGGCAGCCAAGGGCAGTGTCCATTTAGAATATAAACCCACTTACAAAACATTACACAGAGGAATAGTTAAAGATTATGAGCAAGATAATGTCACCCAACAGCAAAGGGTGCTGGAGGGGAAAATTAGTTTGGGGAAAGCTTGGCATGAACTTAACTACTAATCTAGATCATTCCCAAAATGTTAGTGGTTGAAACTGGAAAGGGAACAAACAAATAAGCAATAGACTAGGTATGCCAGGGTCTCTATAGTGATCTATTTTTATGATCAGTGACGGTGGAAACAGCACATTTGGACTCTAACACCTCAGTCCCTGATGTGTTTTATGGGAGACTGGAAATAGCTCTTAAGTCAATGTAGTCAGCAAGTACAGCTGGACTCCACCAACTATACATGGAAGAAATCCAGGCTAGCAGTAACACGACTGTGAAAGCCCTGAGGGACTGCTGAACAACATACCTAAAACAGGGGAAAATGTGAACTGATTAGAAAAAAAGAAAATGGACTGAAAAAGAATCATTGAAAAGAATGGATCCGTATGTCATCTTTTCTTTATAAAATCTTCATGAGAATGTCATGCAGATGTCTATATCAAAGGTATTGATAAAAATATGCTAAGGAAAATATGCTTTTTTGAAAGTGGTTTTCTATAATAGGTCAGAGCTTTAGGTATAAGATTACAAGCCATGTTGTGTTTTTTTTTTAATTCCAAAAAAGAAATTGACCAGTAGGACCAAATACACCATTGAAGATTCTTCCCCAAAAGAAATGTCCCATGTATCTGTTGTAATCATGCAAGATTGTTCAACTGGTATGGCTACAGATATAGTTTTGTGTCACAAACTGCTAGTTTTCAATATTAAGTCACACCTAAGACAGGGAAGGGAATGCTCACAAAGGTGGTCAACACTGATTTAGATTTTTAGAGGCTGTACTTGTACAGAGGAAGAGGGTTAATCATGGAAGAGGGCTCCTTCATGAAGTCCCTTCAGACATTTGTATTTCCAGATGACATTGTACTGATTGTAAGTAAACCTACTATGTGCTAGTACTATGCTAAGAGCTAAAAAGGGATAAAAGAAAGCCAAAAAAAGCATCAAGGAATATTTGGTAAGGGCTTCTTGCAGAATGTAGGGCTTTGGCTGGAACTTGAAAGAAGCCAGGGAGGCCAAAAGTTGGAGATGAGAAGGGAGAGAATTCCAGGCAAGGGGAATGAGGTCCAGGGAAAATGAATAATCAAAGGATGGAGTATCTTGTTTGTGTCACAGTAAGGAGTCCAATGTCACTGGATCACAGTATATGTAGGGAAGTAAGGGGTAAAAAGATTGGAAAGGTAGAAAAGGGTCAGATTTACAAAGGGCTTTAAAATTCCAAAAAATAATAATAATTATTATTTTGACCCTGGAGGTGATAGGAGCTATTGGAGTTTATCCAATAGAAGATGACATGGTCAGACCTGCACTTTACTAATGCTAGATATTGGAGGCAGTTAGGTGGTACAATCAATCAAACATCTACTGTGTGCTAGGTACTGTGTGAAATAGTAGGGATACAAAAAGAGGCAAAACACAGTTCCTGCCCTCAAGAAGTTCACAATATAATGAAAAAGACAACAAACAAATACATACATACATACATACATACATACATACATGTTGTGTGTGTGGTGTGTGTATATATATATATATATAAACACACATGCATATATAAAAATATATATATCAAACACACATGCACAAACAGGATAAGTAGGATATAATTAGCAGAGGAAAGGCACTGGAATTAAAAGGGGTTGGGAAATGGTTTTTTGTAGAAGATAGGACTTCAATTGAAACATAAAGGAAGCCAGGAAATCCAGCAGGCAGAGAAGAAAAAGGGGAGCATTTCAGGCATGAGGAACAGTCATAGAAAATTCCAGGGGCTAAGAGATGGCATGTCTTGGTGGAATATCTAGGAGGCTAGTGTCACTGGACTGAATAGAACATGACAGGGAATAATACGTATGAGGACTGGAAAGGTAGGGGGGCTAATTTATGAAGGGTTTTGGATGCCAAATAGAGGGTTTTGTATTTGATCCTGGAGGCAATAATGAACCACTGAGGTTTATTGAGTAGGAGGGTGACACATTTGGATCTGTGCTTTAGGAAATGACTCTAGTGGGTAAAAGGAGAATGGAGTGGAGGAGCAAATTTGGGGCAGGCAGACCCACTAGCAGGTTACTGAAATAGTCCAGGCATGAGGTGATGAGGGCCTGCATGAGAGTGGTGGGAGTGTCAGAAAAGAGAAAGGAGTTTATTCAAGTGATGTTTCATAAGTGAAATTGGCAGGCCTTGATAACAGATTGCATGGGAGGGGAAGGGGTGATGGGAGACAGTGAGGGGTTGAGGATGACTTCTAGATTGCAAGTCTGAGAGCCTAGGAGGATGGCGTTGCCCTCTATAATGATAAGGGAGACAGGAGTGAGGATGGGAGGGAGAGAGGGGAGAGGGGGAAGATAATGAGTTCTGTTTTGGACATATTGAGTTTAAGATGTTTACTGGATAGCCAGTTTGACATATCTGAAAGACAGTAGGAGATGAGAAAGTGGAGGTCAGTGGAGAAGTTGAGGCAGAATAAGTAGATTTGAGAATCATCAGAATAGAGATAGTAATTCAATCCATGAGAGCTGATGAAATTACCAAGTGAAGTTGTAAAGAGGGATAAGATAAGAGGGCCCAGGACAGAAGCCTGAAGGGCACATATCATTAGAGGATGTGATCTGAAGGAGAATTCAGCAAAGAAGACTGAGGAAGAGGGATCAGATATGGAGGAGGAGAAGGCAGAAAGAGGGATGGCCCAATAGAAGGAAGAGAAAGGCTGCAGAAAGATCAAAGAGAATGAGGATTAAGAAAAGGCCATTGTCTTTGGCAACTGAGATCACTGGTAATTTTGGAGAGAGTAGTCTCAGTGGAATGACAAGTTTGGAAGCTGTATTATAAGAGAGAAAGAAAAGGGGGAGAGGGGAGAAAATGGAGGCATTTTTTCAGGATGAGAGAGACATGGGCATGTTTGTGGGCAGTAAGGAATGAGCCCTTAGACAGAGAGAGATTAAAAATAAATGATAGGGTGGAGATGACTGCAACGGCAATCTGATAGAGGAGAGAGGGAGGAATGCAATTGTTTGAGCAGGTAGAGGGGATAGCCTTAATAAGAAGTAAGTCCACATCATCATATGAGACAGGGGTGCACTCCACCTTTCAGCTGCTGCCCTGACTGGTTCCAACTGCACTGAACAAAATGCCCTTCCCAAGATAAGCTCATCACTTCCAAACCATCATTCAAGCTGTTAACTTTAGCCTTGATTGACTCCACCTCCTCTTCTCCACCTCTGCCTCCTCTCTCCTCTATTTGGAGAGTTGGAGGGCAGAATATCAAACTCTTGGCAATGCCTTCCTTTACAGAGGGCAGAAAAATGACTCTTAGAACATCCTACCTTCTATCTGCTCTCCTGCCTGGTTTTAACTTCACAGAACAAGATGCCCCTATGCTGTGTACCCCTGATGGCCCACTCTTTCCATTTCCTTTCCTGCCTCCTTCTATGTGTTGTCTTTCCCTATAGATTGTAAGCTCATTGAGGTCAGGGTATGTCTTTCTTTTTATTAATCATATTCCCAGGGCTTAGCACAGTGCCTAGTGCATAAGTGCTTAATATATATTTATTGGATTCAATTATTGGATTGGGTGAAGGAGGAAATAGTGGAAGAAGATATCTGGGTAATAGCAAATATGGAAGAAGGAAGAAGAGGGACCTCAGATGTGATGATACTTTACTCATCTCTAAGAAAAATAAGGTATTACTGTACTCTGGTATCACTTTCCATAGAGGAGTCTCAAGAGAGGAGACTGGAGAGGGGGCCACTCTAATCTTGAATGTCATTCAAACACAACCAGCCTTATGAGAAAGAGCAAAAATGTACCCGATGTGATTTCAGGGACACTAATAATACTTTTTATCCATAGAAAATATCCTTCACCTGATCTCTGATGACCCAGATTCTTCAGTTGGAATCTATAGTCTTACTCACTGGAATATAGATTTTTAGATTAGTTAGGCAGAGGAGCTTTCATTTTAAGGCTTTAGTTTCTACAATAATGCCCACAACTCTGGGAAAGGTGACACTTTAAGCTGTTACTAGTTATATGTACAGATTTTGATACAAGGAGAGAGAATCAGAATCTGTGTGAGGTAAGAAGAAAACCATTGTCTCAGAACTGGGTGAAAGGGTATAGAATGTGAGTCTGAGGCCCATCCTCCCATCTTCCCACTCCTGACAGATTTCTCCTATTTCATAATTTTGCCTTGGACATTTATATCCTCAACAGGATTAAATGAAATCTTTACCTCTTTTCTTTAATGGTTGGAAATCAAAATATTTGGATAATAGCATAGCCTCCCCCCCTCTCTTTTCCACCTCTTCCTGACCAGCACTTGCTCACTTCAAAGCATTTTAGAAATTTTAAGTGAGGATACTTCACTCTATGTATGGGGATGTAGGACAGCAAGCTGAGCTACTAAGAACTGAGAAATAAATTATTTCAATCTCTCCTCTCCCTCCTATTTTATAGATGAGGAAATTGACTTCAGGCCCTTCTAATTAGAATGATCCAAAGCCTCAAGATAGTTAAAAAGTGGACAGCTTAGCCAAAATTATTGCTCCAGAGAGTTAGGCAAGTCAGCTAAGTGGCTCAGTAGATAGAGCACTGGGTCTGGAGTTAGAAAGACCTGAGTTCAAATCTAGTTTCAAACTCCTACTAACTCTGTGACCCTGGGCAAATCACTTAACCTCTGTTTGCTTTGATCCACTTGAAAGGGAAATGGTAAACCACTCTAGTATCTTTGCCAAGAAAACCCTAAGGGCAGTATTGACAAGTGATGGTCCACAGGGTCATAAAGAGTAGGACAAGACAGAACAGTCTGCAAGTGTGGGGTTGATTAAATAAATAAATGAAATTGTCCCACCCCAGAAAAAATTTCCTGATATTGAGGGGAAAAAAAATAAATCTCAATCATAGGCATTAGCTTCAATAAATTATTGGCTTTAGACTAAGTGTGAGAGGCAGCTAGGTGGCTAGAACTCCAGCCTTGGTGTCAGGAGGACCTGAGTTCAAATCCAGCCTTTGACACTTACTAGCTGTGTGACCCTGGGCAAGTCACTTAACCTTGATTGCTTCACCGAAAAAAAAATATAATAAAATAAAAAATGTTAGCTATTGGCTAAGTGTGAGTAGATTGGGATAGGAAAGCTAATTTAGAACCAAGATTGCTATTCTAGAGATTGGAACTAGTATGACCTGTTCTAGTAAAAATCACTAAAGACAAATGTCTTATAGGGGAAAGAAAGCCTTAGCTTTAGTCTTTTTATACTACCCTCTTTCTTTTGACCAGAGGGAGCAAATCACAAATTTCAAAAGGTCTATGGAAGAGTCGACAACTCCTGCCAAAATTCCCAAGTCCAAACCAGATTAAAATGTGATTGAGAAATGTTTAATAAAATAAATAAAAACAGTACAACATAGATAACATCCATTTGTGGCTTTCTAAGTCAATATTCTCCTACAGGGATCCATTTCTATTTGAATTTGAAACCATTGGTCTGGAGAATTTGGGACTTCCCATCTTACCCTCAGTATTCCTTCTAGCCGTCTAACTAGATAAGCTGACCTCAGTGTCTGCATTGGGAGCCCAAGGTAGACTGCATAGAGATTCCCAACTTTACTAAGAGTCCAACAAAAAAAACTACACCACATGTAGTGGGAACTTCCCACGAAAGGGAGAAAAGGAGTTCTAGCCACTAGGAGCTAGGAGTTACTCATTTTCCACCTAGACTTACTAAATTTGAGCCTGCTGTCCCCTGGATTCTGTATATACTTGTGAGAGAGTTCACACCCCCCATTCTTTTTAAAAAAATTTCCATTTATTTGTTTTTAGTTTCCAACATTTACTTTTTGTAAGATTTTGAGTTTTAAATTTTCTCCTCTTCCTCCTCCCTCCTCCCCAAGATGGCATGTAGTCTGATAAAGGCCATAGCATGTACAATCATATAAACATATTTCCACATTAGTTTTGTTGTATAGAACCAAAGGGAAAAACCACAAGAAAGGAAAAAAAAAGGAAAAATAATATGCTTTGATATGCATTCAGACTCCATAGTTCTTTCTCTGGATGTGGATAGCATTTTCCATCATGAGTCGTTTGGAATTGTCCCATTGCATTGCTGAGAAGTTCTAAGTCTATCAAAGTTGGTCATTATATAATGTTGGTGTTTCTGTGTATAATGATTTCCTGGTTCTGCTCACTTCACTCAGCATCAGTTCATGTAAGTCTTTCCAGGTTTTTCTGAAGTCTGCTTGCTTATCATTTCTTATGGAACAATAGTATTCCATTACATCCATATACCACAACTTGTTCAGCCATTCCCCAATGGAGGGCATCCCCTCAATTTCCAATTCTTGGCCACCACAAAAAGAGCTGCTATAAATATTTTTGTATACGTGGGTCCTTTTCCCTTTTTTATGATCTCTTTGGAATACAGACCTAGAAGTGGTATTGCTGGATCCCCATTCTGGGGAAGGATTTGTCCTTCTGTTTTTGCTATATCTTCTTAGGAAATTTCACTTTGTAAAAGCTCATTAATGTTAATTGGTTAAACGAAACAAGGTCAAAATTGAAAATAAGTTATATGTAAATGGAAATAAAAATTTTAATAACCTTGATTATGCAGGTGATTGAAGGTAGTTAATAGTGGGCCCTATGGGGAGGCAGTAGCCACATTCTAGATACTTAACTCATCAGTGTGCTTTCCATATAGGCTCACCATGAACTGGGAGGTAAGTACTCTTCCCCATTTTATAGATAAGGAAACTGAGGCTAAGAGAAGTTAAGAGACTTGTCCAGATTCATGCAACACAGCTAGTAAATTAGTGAGTGAGGATTTGAACTCATCTTCCTGATTCTAAGTCTAACATTGTATATACTGTGTTTCCTAAGCACTTAAGACTTCATTCATGATGAGGAACCACTGACACCATCTCCCTCTACTTTCAAACTCTCTTGGACTAAACTTGAAATATTCCTAGGTCCAACCACATGCAAGACTCATTTGCCTTCCCAGGGAACAATGTTGCCTGGGGATGGAGAAAGAATTTTCATTGGAGTTTTACTTCATAATATTGTTGATCTTGCCCAGAGGGGAATAGTTAGTTAGGTGGAAAAGTTCTGTAAAAGAAAAGAATTCTGGTATATTATACAAGTGTCTCAAAATAGAAGCTGCTTGTATGTACTTAACCTTATCTTCTCTTGTCACACCATGCATTTTTCCCCTTCTTTTCCTTTGTACATGCCCATGGTTGTTTTATAAGGTGAATTCTGGCCCAAGCAATAAGAATTTACATCTGAGGCCAAACTGAATTGGGGCTTTATTTCCCATTCTTCGGATATAGTGATTAATTCTTTAAGAAGGTGCCATGGGTATGGCAGCTGGCCACTTTGGGGAGATGGAAATGATGTGAGGATTCAACCAAGTCTATAATCTAAAAAAGACAAATGTTCAGCTTTCATTAAGAAGCAATCATTTAACGGTATAAATTTCCTCTTCCCTGTGATCTCTTCTGATCACATCTGTTCTTGTGACCATAGAGCTATAAGGAGGGGGCACATAATAGGTACTATATGAATGCTGTATAAGCATTTGTGCTACATATTATACATTTATATATGCCTCCAAATTCATCATGCTATCCATTTAACCTCCCTGGGCCCATTTCCTCTCATGTTGGACTAGATGACCTTTGAGGTCCAATCTAGCTTTAAATCTATGATCTGATCATCCTGGGACCTACTCTTTCCATGAATAATAAAAACTCACAGTTTTCTAACTGTGTCAGGAATTTTGTTACACACTTTTATTAATATTTTCTCATTCAATCCTCATAGCAAGCCTGGGCAGTAGAGGCTGTTATCCCCATTTCACAGAAGATAAGTAACTAGCCCATGATCACACAGATAATAAGTGTATGAGGCTGGATTTGAACTTTGATTCTCCTGACTATTGTCAGAGCGGTATCTGCTGCTCCATCAAGCTACTTCCAGGAAAACTCCTATATATATTCAGTGAAGGAATTTTATTTAAAGCATTTCTGACAAACTGTGACCTTGGGCTAAATAATGGCTAGCATTTATATAGTGCTTTAAAGTTTGCAAAGTACTTTCCAAAAATTATCTCACTGTATTTTCAAACAATCCTGAAAGGTTTTTGTTGTTAAGTCATTCTTCAGTAATGTTCCTTCATAACCCCTTTTGGGGTTTTCTTGGCAAAGATCCTGGAGTGGTTTGCTATTTCCTTTCTCTAGCTCATTTTACAGATAATAGACTGAGAGAAATCAGGGTTGAGTGACTTACCCAGGATCACACAGCAAGTAAGTATCTGAAGCTGGATTTGAATTCATGAAGCTAAATCTTCCTGACTTCCATCTCAGTGCTCTAGGCATTGTGCCACTTAACTGCCCCAGTCCTGAGAGGTAGGTGCTATTATTATTCCACATATTACAGATGAGGAAGCCCAAGCAGACTGAGGTAGTGACTTGCCCAGGGTCACTCAATTAGTAAGTATATGAATTAGTATTCAAATTCAGTTTGTCTTGCCTCCAAATTCATCATGCTATCCATTTAACCTCCCTGGGCCCATTTCCTCTCATGTAATATAAGGAGGTTGGACTAGATGACCTTTGAGGTCCAATCTAGCTTTAAATCTATGATCTGATCATCCTGGGACCTACTCTTTCCATGAATAATAAAAACTCACAGTTTTCTAACAGTGCTTTCCCCACAAAAACTAGGGGGAGTATTAGTATGCCTCTTTCACAGATCAAGATATTGTGGCTTGGAGATTTTATTAAATGATTTGTCTCAGTTTGGTAACTAGTAAGACCTGAAGCCAAAACTTGAACCCAGATTTGCTTTTATTCCTAGCCCATTGTTTTCCCTCATAATTCTGTATGAACTTCTTCTAGAAACAGGAACTTATTACCTTGTCAGTCGGTCGATTCTAGTTCTGAAGAAGTGGAGTCATCAGAAAGAGCGTCCTTGCCATCCAGTTCAGAAAAAAGTCTTTAGCGATTTTTTTTTTAGATATATTTGGGGAAAGAAGAATAAGGAAAGGTTTGGAACTAGTTCTTAAGGTAGATCATGTAATGTTAAGGAAAGACAGAACAGGTAAAAACTACTTAACTTCTTTTTTATTTATCTTCTCTGGAAAGGAGAATGATCTCTGTCCTAGAAAGCGTAGGAAAAAAAAATGGCTAAAAGAAAGTGGAGCCCAAAATACGTGAGGCTATAGTAACACCTGGCAACTCTAGTTAAGTTTAAGTATCTTATCCCAAGTTAATTACCTTTCCTGGGTACTGAAAGGAATTTTAGCTCTGATCACTGAATTTTTTTTTTTTGGCTAGGCAATGGGGTTAAGTGACTTGCCCAAGGTCACACAGTTAGTAAGTGTTATTTGTCTGAAGTCAGATTAGAACTCAGGTCCTTCTGAATCCAGGGCCAGTGCTCTATCCACTGCGCCACCTTGCTGCCTCAGGTCACCAAATTTCTGTCATTGATCCTTGAAGCATGGTGGAGAGTAAGAGATGTACCAGAGGCCTAAAGAGGGGTAAATACCTTACTGATTTTCTGAAAGAGAAGAAGATGGGTTCTGCAAACTATTGTTAGCAAGCACAGGTTTAAAAAAAAATAAAAAGTGCCAATAGAGATTATAAAATGGGTGGTTTTGTTCATACTTAGAAAGGAAAGTTGTTATGCAGAAGAGGGATTCAATTTATTCAATAATCAATCAATAAACATTTATTAAGCACCTACTATGTTCCAGGCAATGTGCTAAGCCTGGGATACAAAAAACACAGTCCCTTATCTTAAGGACCTTACAATCTAATAGAGGAGTCAATAGGCAAACAACCATATACAAATCTAGTGACATCCAGTTAACACAGGTAGAACTTTTACAATGGAAAATTTACTTCAAAACGTATAATCACAAATATACAAACATACTCATTTCCCCAACTTGTGGGAGACATAATCCTCCTTCCATGCACCACCTCAGTCTCTATGTAACTTTAGAGGGCAAAACTAGAATCACTTATTGGAAGTTACAAAATTTTATATTT
Organism: Phascolarctos cinereus; assembly: GCF_003287225.1. Classification (NCBI taxonomy): domain Eukaryota; kingdom Metazoa; phylum Chordata; class Mammalia; order Diprotodontia; family Phascolarctidae; genus Phascolarctos; species Phascolarctos cinereus. Next base: position 184,664,930 of record NW_027555958.1, read on the forward strand.
TAACGCATAGCAACATAGACTGCCAGATTCTTGGAGCAGGAAGTTCTTTAGTCAAATTCAACTTTGTGTAACTCTGGCTTGTTGGGCCCTGATGGCTGAGAATGAATGTAAATAGCAACTGTTTCTGTTTTGACCAGAAACCCTGAGGGTCTTCCCCTCCCAGATTGATTTTTTTTTGGACTAGGTAGAAGAGGCCATTCTTTGCTAGTTCCGTACCTAGCTTAAATCACTGAATGGGTGTTGCCTCAGTCAAACTGAGACCTGAGAAAGACCTTAGCTTCCAAAGGCCAAGGTCTCCCACTGAATCCAGGGCCATCTCCAGTCATCCTGATCTATATCTTGCCACTGGGCCCAGATGGCTTTTAAGGAGCTGGTGACTCTGCACAGCCCTCCCTCACTTAAATCCAATCCACTTGCGAGTCATGGCATCACCTTCCTGATGCTGTAGTACTCTTCAAGAATGAAGGACAAACAACAACAACAGTAATTTTGCATAACTCTGGTTTGTTTCTCCAGTGCTTGGCAAAATTCCAGGCACATAGTGATGGCTTAATAAATGCTTGGGCACTTCAGGGCCTGGAGTCAGGAAGATTTGAGTTCAAATCCAGCCTCTGTCACTTACTAGTTATGTGATTCTGGGCAAGTCATTTAACGTTGTTTGCCTCAGCTTCCTCATCTGTCAAATGAGCTGGACGAGGAAATGTCAAACCATTCCAGTATCTTTGCCAAGAAAGCCCCTAAAGGGGTCACAGACCATAGGACACAACTAACACCGACTGAACAACAATAAATGCTTATTGATTGATTAATTGAAGCACGAACCCTTTCTACAACATCCCTAACAAGTGATTGTCCATCCATCTTCTACTCAAATATCTCCAATGATAAGAGATTCACTACCTAGCAAGGGCGACTTCATTCCATTTTCAGACAATCTTATGTCTTATAAAAAGAAAACTGGTCCTAGTTAATAGGATTCTAGATTTAGAACCAGAAGCAATCTCAGAGATCTAGTCTAGGCCAACTCCCTTATTTTACAGACAAGGAAACTGAAGCCCAGGTCCCTAAGGTGAGGCATTAAGTAGCAGGGCTAGAATTCAACCTCACATCTTCCTACATTAAACCCAATGCTATTTCTCCTGCAGCACGATAGCCCTCTAGAAACTGGCTCACAAAAGAAAATTACCTTAGTACAGCATGACTTGTTCATAATGTATCCATGCTTACTCTTGCTATCTGTGATAATCGGTTCTAGAAATTTGTCAGGAATCCATGTCCCATTCCAGCCTGAAATGTTCTTTAACTGAGAACCAAGGCTATGCATATATAGAGACAGAATAAGGCAGCCATCTGCATGGTAGGATCTGAGGACTAACACCATCCCAGTGCGCTAGATATGACCCTATCCTCATCTGCAGTTCCCACCATTGGCATCCTTTGTTTTCACAAACAACAAAGACAAGGACTCTGTCTCTGGTAGGACACTATTAATTCAGTTCAAGGAACATTTATTGCCATCTCTACCAAAAGGCAGTTAGATGGAACAGTGGGTCTAGAACCTAGAAAGCCTGAGTTCAAATCCCATTGGAGTCATTTACTAGCTATGTGACTCTGGGCAAAGTCTGTTAACCTCAGTTTCCTCATCTATAAAATGGAAATAATAATAGCCACTACCTGCCAGGGTTGTTTGAGAATAAAATGATATAATATTTGTATAATGTTTTGCAATCCTTGGAGCTATTATTATTACCTGCCATTTGAGAAGTGAAGGAGATTAACTTTTTCCTCATTAGCACATCAAGACCCATTAACTGCCCCAGGCTTTTGAAAAATGTTTGTTGAGTTGTCTAAACAAGGATTAATTTTCAGGTTACTTGGTATCACTTTAGGTAGCAGAAAACATGTTTAAGGGGGGAGGTAGAAAGGACTGCAAAGTTCAGATTTGGGAGAAAGTCTTCATTTAGTAAAAAATTTGAACCCAAACTATGTATAAAGTTGAAGGGGTCCACAAGTAATTAATACCTGGTCACTGGTTTCAATAAACACAGTAAGAATAGCTAATATTGATATAGTACTTAAAGATTTACAAAGTGTATTTTATTGATAAGTATATCAAGGCTTTCAGAAGTTAAGTGATTTGTCTTCAGCCTTTCTTCTTCCTCCTCCTCCTCCTCCCCCTTCCTTCTTTTCCTCCTAGCTCTCCCCCCCCCGCCAACTCTTCTTTCTCTATGATTTGTAGGTAACTCTTAGAAAATTACTTGATATACTAATGATATATGACTTTCCAGAAGTCCCATAGCCCATATATGTTGGAGGTAGGAATTGAATCCAGGTCTTCCTAACTAACTGGCCTGTTCTCTATCCACTAGCCCATTCTGCTCACACCCATGGCCATAATGCTAGCAAATGCCAAAATTCTCATTTGAATTCAGGTCTTCAGATTTGAAGACCAATGTCCTTCCCCACTGAAACTCTCTCTGTAAGCCTCACAAGGTTCAGAGGAGTGGATCATAGATTTGGGGCAAGAAGGGCCTTTAGAGAGAGTTAGTCCACCCTCATTAAAGCAGCAGCTAGCTGTTGCAAGGGGTGAAGCACTGAGCCTGAAGTCAGAAAGATCTAAGTTCAAATATGGCCTCAGACACTTACTAATTATGTGACCTTAGGCAAGTTGCTTAACCTCCTTTTGCCTCAGTTTCCTTATCTGTAAAATGGGGATAATAATAACACCCACCTCATAGGGTTGTTGTGAGGATCAAATGAAATGATGATTATAAAACTCCTTAGCACGGTGTCTGGCACATAGAAAGTGCTCTATAAATGTCAGCTGTTGTTATTGAACAGAACAAGAAAACAAAGCCGAGACAGGGGAATGATTTGCCCACAGTTGAGCAGGTAAGTAGCAAAGGTGCAATTTGAATCTTATGTCAATTTTGTCTATTTTGTGTATGCACATAGTTGTTCACAAGTTATCTCCCCCTTAGAAAGTAAACTCCTTGAGGACAAGAACTATGTTTTTGCTTTTCTTCTTTTTTAATCTTTAGCACTTAGCACAGTGCCTAGTACCTAGCAGGCACTTAATGAATGCTATTTCACTGACTTACTGAGTTCTTTCAGTCCAAATCCAGCACCTTTTCCGTGGAAGCCAAGATAGCATGCCTTGCATTTTTCAAACTCTAAACATGGTGTCCATATGTAAATTATAGTTGTTACTATTATTACTCATAGCAATAATAACACACAAGGTTAGAGGATCTGCTGAGTGCTTGGGGAGGAGAGACTTGCATGGGACACCACAGTTACAGCACCTCTAAGGGAGCAAAGTTCTAATGAAGACATGAACCAGAAAGTAGGGAAAGGAGATGTAGCTGTTGTCCACTCGTGTCTGACTCTTTGTGACCCCATTTGGGGTTTCCTTGGCAAAGACACTGGCATAGTTTGCCGTTTCCTTCTCCAGCTCATTTTACAAATGAGGAAACTGAGGCAAACATTGTTAAGTGGCTTGCCCCAGAGTCACACAGCTAATAAGTATCTGAGGCCAGATTTAAACTCATGAAGATGAGTCTTCCTGACTCCAGGCCCGGCACTCTATTATCCACTGAGCCACTCAGCTGCTCTGGAAGGGGATTAGGAGACATTGAAGCCAAGACTTCACAGTTTTGCTTAACTCTGTCTCTGATTTGTCTCCTAAGCAAATCTGAGCCCCGGGGGTAGAGATTCATGGAACACCTCATGCCTCTCTGGAGACTTGACAGCACCTCTAATATAATGAGCAGAATGTCTGAGTAACTCTTTAAAATGACATGAAATCCTAGGTCTCAAACAGCCTGGATTTCATTCTCTGCAGTCCTTCCTATGTGTTTTGACTCAAATTGGACAAAAGTTTGATGGTATTCCTTGCTCCTGAAGGCTTTTCCCCTCTATGTCAATCAACTTTTTGAAGTTGCCTGTAGTCTGGGAGGAGGTACTACTCTTCTGGCCCTGACAGCCTCTTAATTGAGAAATTGATGTCAGATTCTTCAAATACCATTTTATATTGCAGAGTGAAGCCTTCCATGAGCAAATGAGCCCTAGATTTCCTTCACAGAATTACAGAATTTGAAGACTGGAAGGAACCTGCCATATTTTCCAAACCAAACAGGAAAGGATCCCCTACCAGAACATACCCTAGAAAGGACTGTCCAATCTCTGCCTGAAGTTATCCCAGGAGCAGCCACATACTACTCTTGGAAGCAATCCATTCCACTTTTGAATAGCTGTTAATTGTTAGGAGGGTTTTTTTCCCCCTTTGACATTTAGTCTAATTTACCTCTAAACTCACCTCTTTGTAACTCCCACCCACTGTTCCTACTTCTGCTCTCTGGTGCCAAGCAGAATAAAACTAATTCTTCCTCTACATGTCAGATCTTCAAATGACTGAACACCTTCATGCATATTTCTTTGGATCTATAACTGAAGATATTTGCTATCATCAATGCAGTTTGGCTTTTCAGCTATAACTTCTCTTTCCTTTTTGAATGTAGTTTGAAAATAAAAGTTCTGGTGTTATTACTGTCAATCAGTCATGTCCAACTCTTTGTGATCCCATTTGGCAAAGATATTGAAATGATTTGCCATTTCCCTCTCTAGTGTGTCCTCATTTTATAGATGAGGAAATTGAGGCAAAAAGGATTAAATGACTTGTCCAGGGTCACACAGCCAGTAAGTTTCTGAGGTTGGATTTGAACTCAGGTCCTTTTGACTCTAAGAGCAGACCTCTATCCACTGTGCCACCTTGCTGCTAGGTATTACTATTACTGAGAGGCAATATGTTGGAGTGGATAGTAGCCTAGCTTTAGAGTTAGGAAGCCCTGGGTTTGAGTTCTGCCCTGAATACATACAGTGCTGGTAGTGTGACATGGACAAATCACTTAACCCCTCAACAACCCAAATAACTTTCCAAGAATAAATGTTATAGGCCAGTTGCTAATTTGCTCCAGTGGAAAGTTCCCCACATTGATGAAAGCAGAAGTCTAATTGAAAATACAATAATAATAATAATATAATTAATAGTAGTAGTAGATGTCTGATATAATATTGTAAAAATATACTACTGAAATTTGTTGTTAATTTATTTGTTATTAGATAAGTATACACACACACACACATAAAAGAAGACATGTAGGAGGTTAAGAAGTAGACAGGGGTGAGAAGCTCATTTTTTTGCAGAAAGTTGCCATTCTATACTGTTTCATAGGATTAGAGGTTCTGATGCTGAAAGAAATTGTCCTAGGCAATACACATACATACATACATACACACACATATATGCATATACACACATAAATATATATGTATGTATATGTTATACATGTGTGTGTGTATGCACACACATATATGTATAGATATTTTTAAGATAACATTGTGGTTGTAATTCTTACACTTGGTATATTTTATCTTTATTGTGAGCTGATTTAGGTGTGGTTTTGAATAAAAAAGGAGATGGGATGGAGTAGATTACTTGTCTAGCTTTTTTATTCACTTCTAAGGCAGTAATGAGTCAGATTATTTCTAGAGGGATTTTTACTTTGTTTTGTTTTAATTAATAGTCTAAGGACTATATTTTGCTCTGTAAATGCAGTTCTCCAGAGCAAGTGACTACAAATGGGCCTGCCATCAACATTTTAAAGTTGACCAAATGTTGAATTTGGATGTAGAACTGGAATTGGGTGGAGTCAACCCAAGAATTGTGTTATTGTATTTTCCTTGGGAAACACTAGTTTCCTTCATTTCAGAAGCCTGCTCTGATGGACATTTCTGCATTAAAATGCAAACATAAGAAATCCTGGACAGCTTTGATCAATCCCATTTAGTCAAGGGTTCTTAACCTAGACTTTATGGACTGGTTTCAAAAAATCATTTCAGAATTATATTTGAATTTAATTGTTTTTTTTAAAATTCTATACATTTTGTGTATTTAAATACATTTTTCTGAGAAGGGTCCGTAGGTCTTACCGGATGTCCAGTGGAATCCATGACACAAAAAAGGTTAAGAAGCCCTGCCCTAAATAATTTAAAAGTTCAGTTGTAAAGCCTGTAGCCTCATAAAATCTTTCAGTTGCTGGTCCCCTACCCCACTCCCTGCAGAAATCACTTAGTATTTACTTTATCTGTATTTTCACTTACTTATTTGTACTTGTTTTTTCTCCCCATAAAAAAGTAATATCTTTTGTTTCTTTTATTTGGACTCTGAATGCTCAGTACCTGTTCCAAAGTAGGCAATTAATTAATAAATATGTGTGGAATGAAAGAATGAACTGAAAACTTGACTAAAAAATATTTTAGACTAAGGAAATATTAGGCCCTATCATGTGTGAAACATTTGCTTGGCTCCTTATAACATTTAACAATCTTTCCAGAAAGGCCTTCTGTTTCTCTTTACATTTCATATTCTTAGGCTCAAGTTTCAAGTAGTAGAAATGCCACATTATGAAAAAGAGCATCACAAGCTGATTAAATATTAAACACATACTATGTGGAGGTTGCCCTTCTAGCACACTAGAGAAAATCCTTGGAGCTGGAGAAAAAGCAGTCTGTGGGTCTCTTTTCAAAGAATGGCAAATTTGCTGAATACCATGTGTCCTAAAGATGACTCACAGCAAATTTATGGTTGGTGTTGGTGAGAATAGATTCAAATTTAAAATAGTTTAGTCCCTGAGGGCACTGTGAGCACATTTTAATACTTAAGTCTCAAAAATCAAAATATGTCATCCAGAGAGCAGATTGGAGGGTGGTTTGGTGTGCTTGACTGGTCCCATCAATGGATGAACTCATCTACATGCGAGTAACCATGAGTAAAAGATGGAATCTGGAGGCCTTTGTCAGTGCATCAATCACTGCAAGCAAAGAAGCATGGAAAATTACCCACTTGTTTACACCAACAAACCACTGTTGAACATTAGCCACTGCATCCTGTTACAAATAGGATCCACCCTCTTTCAACAAGTCTGCTGAACTATCCCTTACCCATCACCTCACTGAACATAGGGCTGATGTTTTCTGGAGTTCCCTCCATATAACATATTACAAATGCCCTCATCTTGACTCAGCCTCTGTGAAATGTCTTTAGCACCTGTGAAAGATGCTGGGAAGAGGATGATGCAAACAATACTAGTTCCCTAAAGCCTGTGAAGTCTGGGTCCAGATTAATGCATTATGGTCAAACGATTCCCATTCATCTCTCCTCTTGTATTTCTTTGCCAAAATGAAACTCTAGGTTGAATGGTAAGATGTTAACACATAGCAATTTTGTACAATGTAAACAATACTTTTTTTAAGCATCCTATTGCTCATACTTTGGAAAATTTGTGGCATGGAGAACGGGATATAATTGTGACTATCTGGATAATACCAACAGCAGAATTCTCAGCAGAAGAATAGATAGGTGCATGTTTAAGAATAGTCACATTTGTTGAAGTCTTACCTTCTTTTACATAATGACTTTGCTACCATAATCCTATAGCTTTTTCACTATGTAAGATTCTTTCACCCCTGTGGCCCCTTCTTCTTATAGGTCAGCTTCTCCTGGACTCTCCATTTTAAGAAAAGGCCCATTCCAGCCATATTTATTCCTTCATTTCTTTCCAGGCTCCATTCCTGAATGGAAAAAAAAAGTCATTAAACCTTTCTTTCCCACTAGGTTTATCTGTTGGTACCTTCTCCCTTTTCCCTAAAGGCAACTAGGTGGTATAATGGATAGAGTTCTAGGCCTGCAGTCAGGAAGACTTAAGTTCACATACAGTCTCAGACACTTATCAACTGTGTGATCCTAGGAAAGTCACTGAACCTCTGTTTGTCTCAGTTCCCTCATCTGTAAAATGGGAACAATGACAGTATCTAATACCAAGGATTGTTGCGAGGCTCAAACAATATCATACGTGTAGTATTTGTATTTATCACAGTGCCTGGAGAAACTATATAAATGATTATTCCCTTGCTGTTTAGTACAGTACCTGGAAATAATAAGGACTCTCTAAATGCTCATTCCCACTCCCCTTACTTCCCATCTCCCCACTTTCATATACTCTTTATGTGTTGTCTGCTCTTATTAGAATGTAAACTCTGTAAAGGAAGGGACTTTTTAAATTTCTATTTGTATTTCTAAATTCAGCACAGTGCCTGGCACATAGTAAGCCCTTAATAAATGCTTGACTTAATAAATGACAACTCTGTATCCACCAAATACTGAGTATATATTAAGAGTTAGCATCAAAGCTGCATCTAAGAATTTTCCTACTTGATACAAGAAATAGTTTATGTGTGTTTATGTATGGGAGAGAAGTAAGGGGGAGGTGGGGAGCGCACTGATAGTAGGCCAAGAGAAAGGATAGAGAAAAGCTTAACAGTGGGGACTACGTGGTAGCTTTTGATTTTAACTATTGAATCTTGCTAAGAAGTCCTCTGGTCATAGCCTCTCATGCCTCACTGAAACCCATAGAGAAGGGGAAGGTTCAGAGTAACAGTCTATCATTTGTTGACCGAGACCTACACTTTCCCTAACACACTTCAATATGCAGGTACATAATGGGTGCCTAGCTTAGAAATTTAAAGATTCAGAGTCCACTTACTATGCATATTTCCAATGTTCTTACTTGGATTTTACTTCCGTTAGGGTTTATTGGAGTGTTAGGACTATGACATATCTGAGGTAAAAGGAGATGCCTGGCTCTGGCTTTTTCAGATCCTGGTAGGGAGGCGGGGCTGGAAGTATGGTAAGCAAAATAGATTAGCCTGAATAGCTAGGAATATTAGTGCAGGTATCAAAGGGGCATGACTGAGAACATGTGGAGAGGCAGTGCTGGGGTCATACCCTTCCTACCTTCACCCTCGAGTATGTCATCTCTTAGGTTCTACCCCTAAGCCCTTGAAGAAGGAAGTTGGCTGTTGTCACAAGCTCGTTAAATTCACTGCCCTCTAAATTCTAGTATTCTTCAGACAAAGCTTTGATTGCCCTATCCTAGTTACAACTCTGACCAACAACCTCATTAGCTAAAAAGGACACTATTAAGCCATGGGGATTCCTAAGCCTAAGACTTAGGCAAGGAGAAAGGGGGGGAAATGGAAAAAAAAAGTAAGCTATGGGGAGAAAGGAATGAGAGTGTAAGAGAAGAAGTGAGGTATAGGGTGGATATGATGAGAAGGAGTGGAATGCCACCCACCAGCAACTGTGTTGGGTGCCATTTAATGGTATCTAGGGGTGGGGAACCAGTGGCGTTGAGGTCACATGTGGCCCTCTAGGTCCTTGAGCGCAGCCCTTTGAATGAATCCAAACATCACAGAACAAATCCTTTTATCAAACCGATCATAGACTACCCCAATTGTAGATAATGCCATTTACTTTAGGAACTTCAAACACTTCCGAAGTTAAGATTCTGTCCTCACTTTACTTCTGAGGCAGATGACATCATTCCAATTTGGTCTGGTCACACAGAGCATTTGCCGAGGAACTAGGCAAACACAGGATTCCTGGCTTCCAGTCTAGACTATATTCTCTTCCTTTTTTATGACTTATTATAAAAACACTCATGGGGCTCTGAAAGGCAGTGTATATTGAACAAAAGTTGTCAAGTGCCAACTGGAGTCAACTTGTTTAAGAGGAAAATTATTTATTAATATGATTTGGCTGCAAGGTCTCTACTTGAATATTATTTCAGCTGCCTTGAAATGAGAACTATAATTACCAAGCCTGAAAAAGTGACTGGTTTCATGGGAGGTGGATTGTATATCACTTTTTTACCATCATCAAAATACTATTTGGTAGGTTTTTTCCCCCTTAACAACACAACCCACAGAATCCCAATAACTATCACTCCTCTTCTCTTTGTAATGGTGTATGAGATATCTATCCCCATGATTATCTTTTAACTCCTCTCCTCTCAATAAATGTTTTCATTACTGCCTACCTTTTCTGATATTTCTGTGGGCCTCCATAGCTTTTTTCTTTCCTTCTAGAAAACCTTTTCTGGCCTTGCTGGGTTAATCATTTAACCACTTGTTTTACATGTGGTTGCTTTTGAGCCTTATTTGGACTCAGTGGTTTCCTTTAGCTCAAAGCACCTAATAACTAGGGATTCATTTCATGGGTACATAATGACCATCTCTGAGAAAATGTGGGTGTATGTGTTACACTTACAAAGCCCTCTGGGATTTGCAGGTGTGCACCTGACTCAATAGTAATGAACCCACGTCACAATCTTGAACCCTAGTCTGAGGCCAGTGAGTTTCACTCTGTTCTAATGGTCTATGCATCCTTAACCCCATCCAACTATTCTGCTAAGACATGCCTTTGGTCATGACAGATGGGGACTAGGAAAGTAAGAGGATATGTGTGTATCAACCAATGAATCAAAAAGTATTTATTAAGCATTCACTATTTGTCAGACACTGTGCTAAGCATTGAAGGTTCAAAGAAAAAGTGAAAACAGTCTCTGTCCTCAACTAGCTTACCTTCTAGGGGATTAGGCAGCATATAAATAATTGGTATGTATGAGATAAAATACAGAGTAGATGAAAGGTAGCTTTCGAGGGGAAACCTTAGAGAAACATTGCTAGAAAGAATGCATCCATGTGCGTGCCTAATTGATGACAAGAGGGAGGGAACAATCATTTCTGAAGCATCCTACTATGTGTAAGGAAATGTGCTAAGCCTTTACAAGTATTGGATCACTTGATCCTCACAAAATATCTGGAAGGTGGGTGCTATTATTACCCCCATTTGATGCTGAACAGCAGTATCCTTATATGTGAAGGATAGTCCATAACCATATAAATAATTCATGGTGCAAATGTACCTACCTTTAGAAAAAGGAGCACATGCAAGATAAAGCTAACTCTGCACAGGTGATTTTCCAGGTTAGAGTTCCCAGGCCTGATGGATCATAGCTTTTCTGCCCTTTTGCCCACAGAAAACTATGAGAAGCAGCATGGCTTATTGGATGATGTTGGATCTAGGGTTAGGGAAAGTCTTCCTAGCATTACAACACCATTACTGATATTTACTAGCTGTGTGAAACTGGGCAAGGCACTTACATACTCTGTGCCTCAGAAAACTGGGATAATAAGAGTACCCCATCACTGGGTTGTTATGAGGAGCAAATGAGATAATGTATGTACAGTACTTTGCCATCTTTAAAGCTTTCTTTAGATGTTAGCTATTGTTATTCATAATTATTTATTATTAGCATTATTATTATAAACATGCTTCCCTCAGAGGCTACTAAACCAATGTCCTGCTGTTCTGTGGAGCTAGCTAACCCTGCCGTGAGGTGTACTTGGACTTCTAAAGAGAAACTAGTTAGCCAACAGCAGGTCTAGAAATGTCCACTGTGTCTCTTAGTGCCAGCAGGAACCATAGAAGAAAAAGAAGGCCCAATTCTTACTCTTGAAAAATTTGCAATTTTAATTGGGTGCAAACCAAATTAAAACAAAGACGGTGAAATCATAAGTACTTTTGACTGACTACTCACTCCTGAGAGCTCCATAACTGTTCTAAGGGAGTTGGCAGGGATTGGACCATTATTTGGGTTGGTGAGGAATGCTTTCACCAAGAAGGTGAGTCTCAAGTAATTTTGGAAGCAAGTACATGTATTTTGGCATTAAGGGAACAGAAAGGATGTGGCATCGGGGAGGAATGGGAAGGTCAATGGCTTAGAGATGGATGGATGCAAGAAAGTCACGGGTGGTAGATAGCTTGCATGCATAACTGGAACATAAAATATAAGGGGTGACAGGCACAGAGCCTGGCATTTAGATAAGGTCGATATCAAGTGAAGAGTCAGAAGTCCTGATTGGGTAGTTTCATTTGAACTGGAGTACACTTGGGAGCTATTAAGGCTCCTGATGAGACAATATTGTACAAACAGATAATGGATTCTTTTTGCTGTGGGCAGACCAGTCTGGAAAGGGGATAGGAAAAGTTGATTAATTGGCTTTTGCAATGCTTCAGGTGTGAAGGACTGCGGACTGTAGAAATGACTATTAGGATAGGTTGGAAGAGAAAGAGCTACACTTCAGCTTTTGCTTGCCTGAAATCTCGTTCAAAGGAATGCTGACTATGTACCTCAGGTGTATGAGGGTGTGGCCATGCTTTTATTTTACAATATTAATAAAATTCAGAAAGCAGGCCAATAAAATAATTAATAGAATCATCAAAATAGAGCAGTGGTTTAGGGAGAGATATGCAGAAGCAGCTAAGCAGCGCAACAGATAGAACCATGGGCCTGAATTCAAGAAGAGCTGAGGCCAAATGTGGCCTCAGACACTTACTGTCTGTGTGATCTTGGGAAAGTCACTTAACTACTATCTATCTCAGTTTCCTCACCTGTAAAATGAGGATAAGCCAAAAAGAAGTTTTGGAGAAACAAATAAGAAAAGCAATTTTGTGATTACCTTGTTAGATTTTCTTTCTCTCTCTCTAGACAAGTAGATAGATGTTTATCTATCTCTGTCTATCTAGCTAATGTTTAATATATATTGTTTGTATACTGTGAAGATTATGTTTGTTGATAATTAAGTCCATGGTAAAAGAAAAAAAAATTATCACAAGAGAATCAATAAAAGAAAGCACATCTTTAATGTCTTCTAAAATATTAAATTCCAAAAGAAGTATATACTCTAATAAAGGCCAAGAACAAGAAACATCCATCTTTTTAGGTTTCCCCTTGCCCATTTTTCATTTTGTCATTACTATTAAGCCACTGTTCCAAAAGATCTGTAATTTCAATGATGTGTGTGCTACTTCCAACAATGCAGATCACAACTTATTCACACTTGCCCATACTATGTGACTTTTGTCTATAATTTATATAACTGGTTTACATCACCATAGCAGATCCACTCTGCAGGTTTTCCCTAAATCTTATTGACCAAGGGAGCTCATAAGCTTTCTCCAATTATCTTTAACTCTCACCACGTGACAAGCTCATCATCTCTTAATGGACAATGAAGATGAGCGTTCCTTTTGCAACTCATAAAATAAAGTGTGGATCTTCACAATTATTTGTATATATCCTTAATCTTTTCTACTCCTCATAGTTCCTTTTTTGTTTGTCTATTTCCTCTTTCTAAGATTAATATAATCACACAAAGAAACCACATATTTGAAGATTAAAATATTTTAAGCTTTTCGTTGGAGATGGAAAGTAAAAGCATGATAGTAAGTAACCAGTAAGATAATATATAATTATTTCTTTTTGAACTCTTAGCTGCTTTCCTTCAGTTCTACTTTATTGTTTTCTACCTCCTAAAACACACAACCTACCAGCTGGTGATTGAAAGCTATTGGCTACTCCCAGGAATCATGCAAGTGGATGGAGGATAAGATTTACCACATTTCTCTAGGTTCTCTGACCCTTCCACCTCTTCTTTTCTTCTACAACAGTTGGCTTATCTCTAAGCAAAGACTCTAAATGATTTCAAATGTCACATCCTCAAGAAATCACCATTTTTGTCTGCAGGCACTCAGCAGTGATTGCCTCTTCTATTTGAAATTTGGCATCCATAGGCAATTGGAACTTGCCTTCAAGACTCTGTTCTGGCTTTGGCTCGCAGAACTCAGGGGTTGCTGAGAGGCACAAAGGAGGTGCAAAAACAAACATGGGCAGGAAACCAAATGCACAGTAAGAAACTTTGTGAAAATTGTAAAAGTGAAAAAACACTTCCAGCTGTCACTGTGTGGAAGGTTGGAGACAGGATCAACAGTCTGCATACCAAATAAGGAAGCAGATAGTAATAGTTGAATGTTGTTCAGTCATTTTTTAGTCGTGTCTGACTCTTTGTGATCCCATTTGGGGTTTTCTTGGCCAAGATACTGGGATGATTTTTTTTTATTTCTTTCTCCAGATCATTTTACAGATGAGGAAACTGAGGCAAACAGGGTTTTGACTTGCCCAGGGTCTCACAGCTAGAAGTATCTGAGGCCAGATTTGAACTCATAATGATGAGACTCCAGGCCAGGCATTCTATCCACTTCACAACTTAGCTGCCAGTAAGTGAATGTCCTATTAGTTGAATTGGGAAGAGATAATTTTGGTAAATATCATTCTGTCTCTTTCTTTGATTTAGCAAATAAATTTTCTGTTAAGGTGTAACTTCAGTTTGTGATGTGGGATTTGTTGATTATGTTCTTCCCTCTCCACTTCCCAAACTCCTCACCCATCCTCCCACCTCCAGCCTGCCTAGTGGTTCTGGATTTGGGAGGACCCATCACTGTTTGCAGGGCTACCACAGATGGGCATGTGGATAAAATAAGTGACATGATCTAGGATCAATACCTGTTTGCACAGCACTGGGTACCCAACAGATAAATCCCTCACAGTGACTGACTGGTCAGGTCAGTCTATTGACTCCCCACCATGGCCTCCAAGTCAATAAATATGTGTGTTGTCTTCCTTCAAGCCCTCTAACAATTATCATCTACCCAGTTACCTTCTCCTTTATCTCACTATATAGAAGCAGGTCAGGTATGTTATTGCCAGCCATGATTCCACCCCTCCACTCCATCCAATCTTTGTTAATGGTGACAAGTCATTCACGTCCACCCCTTTCCCACCCATTCATCCGTAATTGAGAGGCACTACTTTTCCTGAACCCAAGACAGTTTCTTTCAGACTTTGCATCCTGAGCTAAATACCCATTTCACATTTTTAAACTGGCAACTAGTGTGATAACTAGCAATTTTTCCTCCTGGGGCAAGTAGCACAAAACTTCTCTTGAGAAAGTAACAGAAAAGAGGGAATGAGAAAAGAGCTCAAATGTAGTAAGGGCTGCCAGGTAGAAGAAGTTTGTACTACTTACCAGCTTCCATTTTACGTAATTAGTCTTAATAACTAAGCTCAGTTATTCCTATGCTGCTAAAGGACTGAAAATATTCATGTCTCCCTCTTCAGAACCCTATTTGGGGTTTTCTTGTGGAGTGGTTTGCCGCTTCCTTCTCCAGCTCATTTTAGAGATGAGGAAACTGAGGCAAACAGGGTTGTGACTTACCCACAGTCACATAGCTAGTAAGCATCTGAGGCTGGATTTGAACTCACAAAGATGAGTCTTCCTGACTCCAGGGAACCAAGCCATCTAAATCTCAATGCCCTAGGGCAAAGCCCTGTTCATCCCACCCTAGTTATTTCTCTGATGGCAGCTATCTCCAGAAACTCACTGAGGTCTGTTTATTTGAATTGGAGAGTCAGTTACTTCCAGTTATTATTTAAACAAAGCCAGCTTTGGGCTTCTGTCATATAGTTTGCTATGATGTAGTGCCCTTTTGAGTCTAATTCTCAAACTGACAACAGGGATTAGACTTTGATTATTACTGACCACAGAAACACTTGAAGTGCAGGCTTCAATTATTCCTGCTGTCTGAGAACTGTTTCCAAATGTCTACTTAGTAGTCATCCAGTAGGGAGAAAATAGGATAATCTTATCATGAACCATAAAGCCTACCCAAACCATGTAAACACTGGCAGGAGGCATTTCTCAAAGTTCATGCCAAAGAGAGTGCAATATTTTTGGGGAGGTATGTGAATACTCCTTCAAAATCAAAGCCTTCATTCAGCCTTAGGAATTTATATGTTTCATCCCTTGCCAGCCAGAACACAGGGTAATAGTCTACAAAATTAAATAGTTTTGCTAGTGGTGCTGTTTCTTAGCTATTTAAAAAAATATTTTCTAATAAAGGAAAATGTCAGGGCTTGTCAAGACTAATATTTTCATTCCATCCATCCATTAAAGTTCAGAACTGTGCAATGAAACTCATGGAGCCAATGAAATATTTCCCTATTACTTCCAATGCTCTGAGACAAAAGGAAAGTGAGACAGATAGATGGATGGAAGTAGGGTGGAGTAAGTTTAAGACACAGGGGGCTTGTCTCTTATCCTTTATGTATAGAACAAACCTAACATAGGACACTTTTATAATTTTCATATTGAGGTTTTGAAACATTATGTCAATATCGTATCTCTTGTCTTTCCAGAGGAACGTGTTCAATACCCCAACAGTGCAAAGCACCCCAGCAGAGCTAATTAGGGTATATACATATACATACATATATACACACATGTGTGTATATGTATACACACATATATACATATATGTATATATATATACACACATACACATATGTATGTATGTATGTATGTATACACACTCACATACACACACATATTTATTTCCAATGTGAAAAAAGTTAATCAAAATTGTCAGCAATCAATGAACCAGCATTTATTAAGTGCTCTCCACTACTGTCCACCAGGCACCCCAATGCTAGTCACTGGAGATACAAATACAAAGAATGAAATTATTTTAGTGTATTACCCAAAATTGGGAAAAGTAGTGACATGGATATAGAATACGGTTCCCTAAGGGCTAAAAAGAATATTAAGGGTTACTTTCCCAGGCCCCCTCCAGGTTGGGGCTATTTTGTAGCTTATCCTGTAACTTGAGGATGTCCCAAAGTCCTTTTCCCCTTATCTTCAAATACCATAAAACTTGTACCAAAAGAATTGCTTTTGCCTCCCTTATCCTGTATACCCTATCCTATCATCCATTTTCCTCATCCTGTGTCATGACAATTCTTCCTTATCTTGAAGCAATCATCTTTCTTATCCTGTTCCTAATCTTCAACCTCCATAAGAAACCTTAAAATTACAACATCATCCTACAGGCTGTACAGCTTTCTGTCTATGTAAGCCTTTTCTTTCTAAATATCAAGGCCTTTCACTAGTGTCTTGATAATCAGGCCTTTGAAGCTTTCATGTAGTAAAGCTCCCATTGGTTAAGAGAAAGTCATCTAACTTAATTCTTTCATACCCTAACTGCTCTCCCAAATCTGACCTCAACAGTAGAACTTCCCAAAAATTTGAAGGATAAACACCAAGTTTGTTCAGAATGTGGGAGTTATCCTGCTATAATGAACATTAACTGGAATCAGAATACTTCATTTCGAATCCCATTTTTGATACTTGCCACTTGTGTGATATTAGATGGATCATGTATCCTCCCTGAATCTCAGTTTGCTCATTTGTAAGATTAACCAATAAACATTTATTAAGCATCTACTATGTACCAGGTACTGTGCTAAGCATAGGAGACACAAAAAAGAAATGCAAAAGATAGTCCCTGACCTCAAGGAGTTTACAATCTAACGAATGAGTTCACAGTCTAATAGAAGTGTTTACAATCCGTAGTTTCAGTTCTGTCCAGCTCTCGGTGACCCTAGTTGGGATTTTCCTGACAAAGATACTAAAGCGCTTTGCCATTTCCTTCTCTAGCTTGGTGACCCTATTTGGGGTTTTCCTGGCAAGGATACTGGAGTGCTTTGCCATTTCCTTCTCCAGTTCATTTTACATATGAGGAACTGAGGCAAACAGGGTTAAGCAGTTTATGCAGAGTCACATAGCTAGTAAGTGTTTGAGGCTAGATTTGAACTTGCAAAGATGAGTGTTCCTGACTCCAGGGCCACCACTCTATTCACTGCACCACCTAACTGGCCCTAGTTTGCAATCTAATCTCCCATAATATAAGGGGATTGGATTTAGTAGCTTCTGAGGTTACCTTCCAGCACTAGAATAGAATCCTAAAGATTTGACTAATCAAATAAAATAAACTACTGTGGTTAAAATAGAAAACAAGCAGGCTGGCTGAAGAGTCAGTGTGGGCTAGCAGACTGAAAAGGGCAGTGGATTTGCAGTCAGAACAGGCATGGATTCACACTGTACTTCTCATTAGTTGTGTGAGTCAGGCTAACTCATTTAATTTGCCTGTGCCTTGTTTTTTTTTTCTCTTCTGTAAATGAGGGCACTTGGTGCCTCCCAACTCTAAATCTATGGTTCTAGGAACAACAATTTCCCTAGTTTGGGCTTTTATCATCTTTTCTTTGAAGATCCCCTGGACTTAATCTAGTACAGTCACTTTTTTTGCTACTTAATCCCATTGGCTCACAGTACTCAGTGGGTTCTTCTAAAGAAGATAGAGCTCTGTTCCTAGGAGAAGTATTTATTTACTGAAAGAGAGAATGAAGGCAAAACATATTTGTATGGATTCAGAAGTCATCAACAATCAAGAATAACCTCACTGATTAGCAAGAGGGACTAAAGTGTTCAAATCATATTTCCAACTTCCTTGGGTGGAAGGAAGCCTTTTTCCTGAAGTGATTTTTTTCAAGCAATAGTGCTAGCTTGTTCTCTCTCGAAAGACATTTTGTTTTCATAAAATTACAGCTTGGATAACACACTATGTGTTTAGTCTGAGGAGGTAGCCGGAGTTGTTTGTTAAATACCAGATCTCAGGTTTGTGGCTGTCCCTCAAAAATAACTACAAGACACTGGCAATTAAATTTATGTATCATTTTGATTATTTATACTTGAGTGGACCAAGTGAAGTAAATAACTGTCTGAAACACAGTGCTCCCATCAGTACTTCATACACAGCCCCTTCAGCAAAGGTGGGCTGAGCATCCCTCTATTATGAAACTGGACATAACACATAATCTTCCCATTAAACAGTCTGGGAGTAAACTATCGGTGGCTATTACTTTCATCCTAACATTTCCTCATATCCTGTTTCGTTCTTCCTGCATGGTGACTATTCCCTCTGAATAAAGTGAGTCCCCTCCTTTCCCGTCTGCACTTGTCTTCGTGTTTCTTTTGTTGCTACTCAGCTGATCATCCAGTATCATGCTCTCTTTTGAGAGGAGAGTCACAATGCAGTGAAAAGAGAACCAGCATTTGGAACTCAATTGGAAAAGAAAAGAATATTAAAAATAAATTAATAAACTTTTTTTAGGAAAGAAAAGAAAACTAGGTTGTGAAGTCAGAGGACTTGAATTAAAATACTGGATTCTGCTACTTATTGCATAGTGACTTACCAGTCACATAGCCTTTTGAAGCCCTCAGTTTCCTCATGTGTAAAATAGGATTGTAATCGATGATCTCTCCTTCAAATTCTAAATCTATATGATCCTATCATCAATTTAATTCCCAAATTCTGTCAACTTTGGGCATAACTCCAATGTCATAATTTTGTACATCCAGCATAGTGCCTAATTTTGTTGCTGTATCCCTCCCCTACTTCCTTTCAAAAACCATTCTCTATGACAACAACAACAACAACAACAACAGAATGTTTTAATAAAAAAGAGAGGAAGAAGAGGGGGGAAAATCAGCAAAACCAACCAATGTATCAAAAAAAAAATCTAAAAATATATGTATTCAGGGTTCCATACCCATCAAAATTAAACTACCAAGGAGTGAGGAGGTATAAGACCAATCAGTCTTCTTACTCCAAGATACTATTCACAACTGCATTGCCTCACATTTGTACAGTACTTTATGATCACAAAGTACTTTCCTCATAATAGTCCAGTGAAATAGCAATGCTCATTTCCTCAAATTCATTTTTTATGGTTTTTCTGGTCCTGAGTCAATGATTTTTAAGTGGGGGGAGCTCCCTGTGAGGAAATCCCCTCTACTAATACATATTATTATCTGTTTTATAATTTATTGTCTTATGTAATAATTTCTATATCTAAGGGTAGAGGTTTTGAAAGATTTGAAATTAGAATTATGAAAGTGAGAAAATGAGAAAAACTTTTTTTTAGCGTCATCTTTTTCCCCTTTTGGTCCAGACTTGTGATTTCATTGCTGCAGAATTCCTAGTGAAGAAGCAATTTCTATCAAAGTAAATGTATACCTACTCTACATGTTATTAGTTGCCTTAGGTTACCAGAAGCAAAGTGACTTGTCCGATGTCACATGGTCAGTGCACATCAGAGGGGGTCAGGGCTTGATCCCTCTGATTTTGAGGCCTGTTCTCTTTCATCCCTGGCTGCCTGTCACCATTTTATAGATGAGAGAACTGAGGTTCAGAGAGGAGAGAAGTAACTGAAATGATCTATCCAGTTCTTAAGGATCATAGACCAAATAAATGTCTGTGAACTCCAATCCTTTCTTTACTTCACCATTAATACTATGTCTCTAAAAATGAGTTTAGGCTTGTGAAGAGTACTAGAATGAGTACACTGGAAAAAAAACAACAACTTTGTTTTATTTCTATTCATAGAGCTCACAGATCTGTGCCATGAGCAGAAATGAAATCCTACTACATGCCCCACCTAGGGCAACCACATTCCAGGGAGTCAGGGAGTAGGTGTGGTCCATGATCCATTTAACCCATAGTTGAAGTTAACAAGAATAATATACTGGTGGTGGTAACTTTTGAGGTTTTGGTAGGAAGAAAAGGAATGGGTGAACTAGGCTATTATCCACATAGAACCAGAATACTTTCAAGACCTCTTAATATGGTTGGTTTTGAATAAATTGAAATAATGTTAGTAAGCAATGCAATCTGGTAGAAATGTCCACTAAAGTAGGAATAAAAAACAAACCACGGATTCTAGCCCAGGATTGCCATGAACTAGCATCTGTATGATCCTGAGCCAGTAACCACCTTTGTAGGCTTAAGTTTGTTCTTCTTTAGGGCAGCTCAGTGGGACAGTGAGTAGAGCACTAGCTCTGGAGTCAGGAGAACCTGAGCTCAAACGTAGCCTCAAACTAGCTGTGTGACCGTGGGCAAGTCACTAAACTCTGCCTCAGTTCCTCATCTGTAAAATGAGCTGGAGAAGGAAATGGCAAACCACTCCTGTATCTTTGCCAAGAAAACCCCGAATAGGGTCACAAAGAGTAGGACATGGATGAAATAACTCTTCACCTATAAAAAGAGGGAGTTGAACTCAATGACCTTAATGTCCCTTCTAGCTCTAAATCCTGAGATCTCTAAGATCCTTTCTGGTTTTAACATTCTACTATGAATAATTCACCATAATATAATCCATGATAAACTCATCATCCCCCTAGAGCTAAAGTTCATACTAGGGTCCACAGACTCCTAAAAGGTATGTGGGTAGATTTCAGTAGATCTGTAAACTTGGATGGGAAAAGACATCTCTATTTTCACTAATCTCTGGCTGAAATTTAGTATTTATTTCAAGTATTTAAAAACATTATTCTGAGGGGAGGGCCATAGGCTTCACCAAACTACCAGAGGGGTTTATTACACACACACACACACACACACACACACACACACACACACACACACACACACACACACACACACATACACAAAGTTGTTTCAGGCATTAGAGTATGTGATTTGTGCCTTCATTATTTCTTTAGAAATTTATTTTATTTTTAATTTATGGAATAAAACAAGCATTTCCATAACATAGTAAAATTTTAAAAAGATGGTTGCCCATGAAACTGCGAGTCTACTGTGTATAACTTGTTATTCCTTTTAAATATACAACAAAGCTATTTCTTTTTATTAATTTCATCATTATTTTTATTATTATTTCTTTTCCCTTTTTTTCTTCCCTCCTTCCCCCTGCCCTAGAGATAACTATCATTAGACACAAATAGGTATGTATACACACACACACACACACACACACACACACACACTCTATACATCTGTTTATCAGTTCTTTCTCTGGATGCAGATAGCATCTTTCTTTATATGTCCTTTATACTGGGCATTTATTCTTAAGCACTTAAGTGTGCTCTATTTTTTTTTTCAAGTGAGGAGGAGGGAGATTATGGAGGGAAAGACTAGTGAGGAAGCTATTAATGCAAATTAGTATTTGCTATGCAACTTAAAGTTACAGAGAGTTGATTTGCCCAAAGTCATATGGCAAATATGTTTCAGAAGCACTTAAAATCCAGGTTTTTCATGAGTCTAAGGCCAAGTTTCTACCCACTAAGCCACACCATTTTTCTCCTTATAATTAGCTCTATTCAAAAGCAGAAAGGATTTGCTTGGGTTATAGTTAACAATCCCATTGGATTGTTGGAGCTATAATGTTACAGCTGGAAGGGAATTTAAAGATCACCTAGTGCAATCTATCTTCTGCAGAAGACCCTCTATCCTGGGAAATTATCAGCTGATCACTGGAGTTATTAGTGCTTTGACTGGATTCCATTGAGCTATGTAAAATGGAAATTACTTTCTATATCCCGTTACCAGTCCTCCCCAACATACTGACTCTTATGAATGCTTATTTATCTGTTTTCCTTCATCAACACTGACTATTTACTTAACAGCCAGACTTAAAATACTCTATATACACCATGAAGGCTTTCTTTCACTATTATTTTTACTGTAGAGGGTAAAAATGCTTTCTTGTTTCTCCAGTCCTCTTCATAAGTGTGAGGATTTAAATGTTCCTGCTGTGAACTGCCAGCTTTGTTCATTTCCTTCTAGCATCTAGTGCACCCTGCTTCTCCAAAATAGCCAATAATGACCTTGCTACTGAATACAGGGCTATATTTTTTTTAATAACACAGAAGCTCGGTATTGCCTATCATCTACAAACATGTCTTATCTTTTGTCTTCCAATCCAGTTTTAAATTTTTTGTTACATTTTAAGTTTTGAAGTTTTTTGTTACATGTTAAGCTTGTTACATTTTAAGTCTCCCTCCCTCCTCCTTCCCTCCCCCGCACTAGAAAAGGCCACCATTTCTCTCTCTCTCTCTCTCTCTCTCTCTCTCTCTCTTCTCTCTCTCTCTCTCTCTCTCTCACACACACACACACACACACACACACAGAGAGCACACCATACTATGCATACTTTTATTTATTTATCAGTTCTTTCTCTGGAAGTGAATAACATCTTCCTTCAGATCCTTTGCAGTTGATTTGAGTATTTATAATACTCAGAATACCTTAGTCATTCAGTTTTTCTTTGAACAATATTGCTATTACTGTACACAATGTTCTTTTGGTTCTGCTTATTTCACTCTTCATTATTTCATGCAAGGCTTTCCATGTTTTTTTTTTTTAAATCAACCTGCTCACCATTTCTTACAGCACAGTAGTATTCTATCATTCCAATCCATTTTTAAAGGCTGTTACTTATCCATCGTAATGGAAAGAGTTGTTGGAAGGACTTCAAATACAAGTGTTACCACTTACTATTTGAGTATATGTGGGCAAGTCATTTTATCTCTATGCAACTCAGTTTTCACATCCATAAAATTGAGATAATCCTACTTTCACTAGACAGGAGAATAAAGTCCTGAGACCTTGGAGTCCTGAGACCTGGCTTGCAGTCTTGCATCTGACACATACTACTTATGTGGTCATGGGCAAATCATTTAACCTCTCAGTGCCCCAAGAAACTTAGACTATAATTTGAAATTGAATTTTTGATCTTCATTGGTGAAGGGAGATTACAGCTGGGAAATTTGGCTTTGATGTAGGGAAAAAAAAATCTTTTTTTTTGGTTTTGTTTTTGTTTTTGGCCTGGACACATGATTTCATCTGAATAGGGAACTCTCTATGAAAAATTCCGCTCTACTGATACAGATGAGCACCTGTTTTGCAGTTGTCTAGAGACATTGAGAGATTAAGCACATATAGTCTATAGGTGTAAGAAGGAAGACTGGAATCCCAGGTCTTCCTGACTCCAGGGCCAGGTCTCTATCCACTGTGCCATGCTCCCTCTCTCCCTACAATAAAAGCAACCCACAAGTGGAATGGGCTTTCTTGGAAGACTGTGGGTTTCCCCCAGGGATATGCTGCAGCCAATTTGTATAGGCTCCAGGGAGCTGATTGTTAAGTGTACAGTGTGAGCATGGGAACCAATCAGCAAACATTGCAGATCAGTGCTTGATCCATTGTTTTGTTGACTGTCTAGACTTAAAGTGGTGGAGAAAACGTTAATGATGCAAAACAAATTTAAAAGTCTGTCAAGTTTCTGAAGAGCCAATTGTTAAACATTTATCAGAACACCCCAGAACTTTTCCCTCTTTATAAGTCTGAATGACTACCTGTTAGGTATGTTGTAGAGAGAATTCTTTTTTGAGACTGCCCTGGTTGAGACATCTGCTGAAATCCTTTCTAATTCTTAGTGATTCTGGAATTGACCACACCAGTGAAATCACAGGTCCACTGCAAAAACAAACAACAACAGAAAACAAAACCCCCAAACCTCTTCTAACTACCTGCCTCACTGGGTTGTCACGGAGATGTTTTATATGCCTTAAAGAGCTATAGAATTTTGAGTTGTTAATAAAGTTATTATTTACAGCCAAAACTGAACTATTTTCCTGGGTAAGCTTGTGCAAGTCACAAACTCTCTGGGTCTCAGTTTCCTCAACCTTAAAATGACGCCTGGGCCCAAGACTTACTTCTTATACCTACTAGCTATGTGATCTATGATTCCTAAGATCTCTTCCAGTTCTAAATTTAATCATGACCCCTTAAATTCCATCCTATCTTCTTTAAGCTCATTGTCCAGGGGCATTTATTCAGAACCCTGGGTTATCATTTCCCAAATGAACCTAAATCCTCAAATTCTTCCTTTCTGATTTCAGGAGAGCCTGTCTGTTCCACTCCTCCCTTCCCCCTTCCCCATATCTTCCCTGTCTACCTTACATCTTTCCCGAATGTGCTCCATGCATCAAAGGTCTATTGCTGCTACTTTGTAATTCGTCATTAATGAACACCCAAATGGACTGGACACAATTCTAAGAATTGTGGGGGGATATTTTGAAGACCAAGTCCCTTCCACCCACATCTCTTCTCCATTTCTGGCTCTAAATCAGTCATTGCATTTCCTGCTGGTGTTGCCTGTAACTCTACCTGTTGGTCCCTTGTGGAACTTTCTCTTATTCAGAGTACGCCAGGGGGATTTCAAGGACCTTTTGTGCTATTTCTTTTATGGCCTTGCAATAGCAAAGAGTCTAACAGGACGATTTGAATGAGATTCCTGTCAAACCTGTTCTTCCTCATGTCCTCACCTAAACCAGCTCCCAGCAGTAATATCTTTTCAGAGCTGATTTATGAAGGTGAAGCCTCAGTTCTCTTTCCCTTCCCTTCCCCCTTGCCTGCTTCAACTCTTATTAAAGTGCCTGGCCCACAGGAAGATGTGGACCCTGTGCTTTTCCACTAATCTGCGCAGTGGGTACCCTTCCTTTTCCTCTAGTATTCTCAGTTCCCTCCTGCCCTCATCAAACTAATGGAAAGAGAATTGGTCTCAGTCAAAATACTTTGCTTTAGATCTTGGCTCAGCTACTTGTAGAATCATAGATTTAGAGTGAGAAGAAACCTTAAAGATCATGGGGCCTAACATCCCCATTTTATAGATAAGGAAAATGAGGCTTAGAATGGAATACCCAGAGTCAAACAGTATGTAGGTAGGTGACCGGGGTGAGATTTGATCCTGTGTCTTCCTGACCCCAAGTCCAATAGTCTATCTACATACCATGTGACCACAGTTAATCACTTTCCTCTCTTAGATTTTCAGTTTCTTCATCTATAAACAGTTGAGGCTGAAATGCACGAGCAAGATATAGTTAAGAAAGTAATGAATTTGGAGTCAGAGGACCTGTGCTTGAATCCCTGCTCTTCTACTTAATACCTTTGTGACCTTCAACAAATCACTAAACCTCTTGAAGACTCAGTTTTTTTCATTTGTAAAATGAGGTGGTTAAACTAGATGACTCCTAAAGTTCCCTTCCATGTAATCCCATGACTTCTAAGGTCCTTCCCAGTTGGGTACCTACAGGAAGAGAAGCAGAGATATGCAGCATCTTTCCTTGTGCTATATATTAAGTGCCTGGGAAGCACTGAGTGTGCCTCAAAAAATACAAAGAAAGAAATGAAAAGAAAAAATGTATGTCAGTCTCTACCTATCTGAAATGTGTCCAGGTCAGCAGTGTACTAGTTCTTAAACATATGTTATGTTTTTGCCTCAGCAATCTTGCCCAGACAGTCAATCCAGACATGCCTTTTCCCCCTTCTGTGGGAAAACAAAGCAAAACAAAACAAAACTCCAACAACCTTGTAGTTTTTCCTCTCCAGAAACTGCCTAGAACTCCTATTTACACTGAACACCAACATGCTACAAAGCCACAGGGATTACAATGATTTGCTGAGAGTTTCTATGGGGTTATACAACCCTCATTCCCCAAACTCCATTCAGGGTCCTCCAGTCCTGTCAACGGTAGCAAATAAGAAGAAATATAGTTTTACCCACACTCACATTAACCACACAGGAGGACTCAAGGGTATGGAAGCTTTCTTTCTGACACAGCAAAGTACATATTAAATTTCTTTTATGTTTCCTAGAGTACATATCATTTCCCCAGTTAGAGGGTCACACCTTCCTCCACCCCGCCCCACTCCACCTTCCTTCTAATGTTTCTTGAAATTTGGCAGCTTGAAGTAACCCATATTCTATCAAAAAGGATTGATCCATGTTTCACTGTAATTAAACTCATTTAAAAATATTTATTGATATCTTTTGTTTTTATATCTTTTACATTTGCCGGTATATGCCTCCCTTATGCCCTTCACATAAGGTCTATTCTTTTTTTTTTTTAAAGAGGAAACAAAAAAAATAGTTGAGAAAATAAACACATAAAAAAGTCTGACATTATTTGCATAGTTCCACATCCACAGTCCCCCCAGCTCTGCCAAAAAAAAAAAAAGGGAAAATATATTCTTACATTTCTTCTTTGGAAGCAAATTTAGTCATTATAATTTCACAGCATTCAATTTCAAATTTTTATTTTTTTATTTATACAATTGTAGTCATTATGTATGTTGTTTTCCTGTTTCTGCGTACTCGACCTCAAAAACTCATCTTTTCTTATGTTTCTTCTTATGCAATGAAAGTAAGATTGGAGATATTTTCTCCTGCCTTGTTATTCCAAATTAGAGAACTGACCAAATCTGCTTCCATTTTGCAAAGCAAAATTTTCTCTAAGGGTCACTAAGGAAAGCATATTGCTTGTATCTTAGAGATCACCTATAACTAGAGCTAAGGATTTCTCCAAAATCTCACTCTTCCACTCCATACTATGGCATCATCTTGCTTTCTCTGGTCCCATCCTGAATCTGCATAAGAACCTCTCTCTAGGTCATCTGTCTTCTGCTCCAAGAACTCAGCGAGGTGACCCCATTGTCTCCCAGAGCAGCCTATTTTACTTTGGATAGGTCAAATTGTAAGGAAGTTTTCCCTTACATTAAACCTAAGTTTTCCTCCTTGCAATATCCACTCATTGCTCCTGTTCTGCCTGCTGAGGCCAAGAAGAACAAGTCTAAATCTCTCCCTGAAGTGAAGATTCTCATCCAAATCTTCTCATGCTTCCAGGTCAGTGGCCCTAAATAACCAGATGTTGTTTTTCATCCTTCATTCCAAAGAGGACAATGACCTCACAAGGGTGATGTCTTGAGTTGCTGAAGCCTACTTGTCTAGTGTGTACAGCCAATTTTTTTTTACCCTAGATTATCTGGTTATTACCAACAATGGAAATCCAATAAGTCCATCTGCAAAGACTGATAGTCCTATCTGCCTATCACTGGCCACTCATTTTGTTTGATTTTTCAGTGATCTTAAAAAAAATTACAAAAGTCAGTTAGGAAGGTGTTTCCCTTCTACAAATGTACACTGGTTAATCTCCTCTGGGTTCTTATCCTGATGTAGATAACTCCTGGGCCTTCCTCATCTATTTGTCAGTTAATTTGTAGTCTGCCTTATCAGACTAACCCTGTCTTCTTCACTGTAGAAGTAAGACAGCATACTTCCTCACCACAAACATTCATTACCTCCTACTTTGCAGAAACACAGACCAACAAGTTTGCTGGCACATCATGATTGATCTCCAATTGAGTGAGGGTGGTAGATTCTCCCCTCCTCTGCCTCTGCCTCTGCCTCCAAAACATTTATTATTAGCTCCAATTTGCAGCTGTCTTCCCCCCCCTTCCATTCTGGTGATTAAGCTACACTAGGTACCCTACTACTGACTTTCACCGCTGACTGATTTATTGTGATATTTCTTTCCCACTGAATCGGCCTGGTCACTTAGTGAGACAGCTGAACTAGGAGAGGTCACTTAGTGAGGGGTGTGATTCGTACAGATGCCTGGTATATCCAAAGAGTTGTTAGAATTGTAGATCCAGAATCAGAAAGAACTGAGTTCAAATCCAGCCTCAACAAGCTGTGTGACCATGGGAAAATCCCTTGACTTCTATTTGCCACAATTTCCCAAACGTAAAATGGTAATAATAATAAGCACCTCAAAAGGTTGTTTCGAGGAGCAGCAGCACTCAATGCAATGCCTGGCACATAGTAGGCACTATCTACATGCTTATTATTTTCATCCCCACCCATTACAGGAACATTGCTGCTGTGGGTATCACTTTTTCAGCATTTTGTTGTGGAGTGAGAGAACAGCCAGCATCCATGCCAACTTATGCCATTGCTTCACAGACTCTTGGAGTTGGAAAAGACTTCAGAAGCCATTTATGGATGGATTGTTGAGCTTGGAGTCAGAAAGACCTGGGTTCAAATCCCTCCTTAGATATTTGCTAGCAATATGGCCGGAGAAGAGTCACTTAAATTCTCTTATCTGTAACTAGCACCAACCTCATGGGATTGTTTTAAGAAACAAGTGAGATAATGAATATAAGGTGTTTTGCAAACCTTAAAGCACTGTATAAAGCCAGTTATTGTTTCTATTAAATTCA
The DNA here is from genome assembly GCF_003287225.1 of Phascolarctos cinereus. NCBI lineage: Eukaryota > Metazoa > Chordata > Mammalia > Diprotodontia > Phascolarctidae > Phascolarctos > Phascolarctos cinereus. The sequence continues at coordinate 184,693,485 of NW_027555958.1, forward strand.
ATCAGTCCTGAACAGGAATCCTTTCCATGACACATTTGGCAAGGAGTCATCCAGCTTGGGCTTGAAGGACCACAGTGAGGAACCCACTGCCTACCAAGAGAACCCATGTCATTTTTGTACAGCTCCAATTGTTAGGGGATTGTTTCTTACCTCAAACATTGATTTACCTCCATGCAACTGGTACACACTTGGCTCTGGGGCCAAGCAGAATCCATTTAATCCCTCTTGCATTTGACACCCTTTCAGATACTGGAGTCATGCTACTTTGCACGACTCCTGAGTCCTTACAGATTCTATTCATGTAACTTAAAATAATCACAATTATAGTGAAGAAAGGCAGGGAGGAGGCAGGAGGAATGAGTAGGGAGGAAAGAGAAGCTAGGCAAGGGGAGGGAAGTGAAGAAGGACAGAGTAAGGGAAGGGGAGGAGAGACAAAGAGTAGGGAAATGAAAAGAGAAGCTAGAAGAGGAGAGGGGAGGAGAAGAGATGAGAATTAGAGGAGGATTAGGAAGGAAGTGGGAACAGTGTAGCTTTTTTAAAGTGAATGGGTACTCTTTACTAGTGCCACATGATCCGACCATAAAAATCAACGAGGTTTGGGGAAGATGAATTGAAGAAAGAAGGGCATGGAAATCATTTCTGTTGATAAATGATGTGAAACATTAAAAAAAGTGCTCGTGCAAACGTCTTTGCAGATTGCAGCTTTGCTCACACATGAACTTCTCACTCCTGTTATTTCCAGCTCTGGGCTGGACTGATCAGAGACTGCTAGAGTTGCCAGCCCTCTAGGCATTAATTTCAGGGATTGAAACAGCAATCCACTCGGTCCCCCCGCCCCTTCCACCCCAGCTTCTACCACAATTAGGGTCACCTTGCTGGGCTCAAGGCTTTTGCCAGCCTAGGCACTCTTGCCCAGGAAGTAGAAAGTGCTGTTTAAGTGGCACTTGGGAAATTCCTGACCAATCTTAAAGACTGGGAAGCATGCCAATTCCAAATTCAGTTTTCCTGGGAATGAATCAGTCCTTAAGAAGCCTCTACACCTGGGATAATTCAGAGGCTTTTTCTCATATAGATTGTCATTAATCCCCAAACTTTAACAGCTGTCAAATTAACTTCCAATGCAAATACCTTTAGAAGCTCCATGTCTTTTCAGTACTTATAAATTGATGCTGAGTGATTTCTTGAAAATTAAGATGTAAAACATATTGCAAATGTTGGAGGGACGAATCAGACTTTTTAATTTTTTCTGTGAAGGGCCCTCCCGTTGGTGAAAATCTCTCTACCAATGAAGGTCTGCATCTGCTCTGCAATTTATGGTTTTAGAGAGCAACTTGGGGTATTGAGAAATTGTAACACATAGTCAGTATGGGTTAGAGATGGAACTTGAACTCAGCTCTTCATGAGTCAGAGGCCACAGATACTTTATCCACCAGGATATACCACCTCTCATCTCATATTTACACAATGCTTTGAGGCTTATATTAGGCTTTCCTCATAACAGCTTCATCTGGCAGGGAGTATAAGTTTTCTCACATCTATTTGACAAGTGAGAAAAAAGAGTGATGAGAGATGAAGTGATTTGCCAGAGCATGAATTCAATATTAGAGAAGGATTTCAAATCCAAAATTCCTTACTTTGGGTGTGATGTTCATTTTTGTGACTCACTTGGTAACTTTGAAATTATCTGCTCCCACTTCCCCATTCTGTAGATGAGGAAACTGAGACCCAGAGGAGGAGTGAAAAGAATTGCTCAAGATGACATACTATCATATCTGGGATAGGTATGTGTGTTCCCACTCCTGGTCCAATACTCTTGCCATTAGAGCCATGCAGCATTAAGTTTAGATGGGCATATAATTAATAGAAGAGAGATTACTTGAATTTGGTCACATTTGAAATGTCTTGATTTCAAACCTCTGGATTGACTTTGGGGTGTGAATGAGGGCTCTGACATTTACTCCCTTGTGTGAGTTCTACTTGTCCTAGTTTTCTCATTTTTAAAACAAGGATGATTGGATTTGTTGCCCTCAAAGTCTTCTTCCAACTCCAAAGTTCTATTTTCTTTTCATAAGGTTAAGCTACTTGGTACATCATTTGTGTATTTCTCTTCTGTAAGGAAGGCACTTTGAGAGCTGCAATCCCAATGGAAGCCATTGTTATTCAACTATAGAGAATCCCTCAAATTTAACAGACAGATGGCCTAAGGCTTTGCCCTCAAAAGAACTGCTATGCCCAGCAGGATACACACTTCAGGCTGCCAGTTCCTGGTATTCTGGGAACGGACAACCTTTACATGAGGATTCAGTCCCGGATCTCCATGGTGCCTTGGGAGGCAGGGCCCTGTGTCACTTGGCTGTAATTCTGCAGCTTGTATCTCTCTCCTCTAGCCCTTCCCCTCATACACTCAGGCAGCAAATTAACCACTAGATTGATTTCAGGTATGTGTGAAGCAGAGCGCAAGGTTCTGTTCTCTAATGCTACTTCAGGCTTAGAGGTGGAGCAGAGAGAGACTCTTTTACTTTCCTGGGGATAACTAGCAAGGAAACTGTTAAGCACTCTTTGATTCTGGTCACTGCATTATGGGATCTGTTCACTGTATTAATAAGTTCAGGATTAGCATTAACAACGGTATTGACATAAAAGATTTCTCTCAGGAAAATATTCTAATTTGTTTTATAATCTTCAGATTAACTTTATAGTGTGCAGTTACCTGACTAGAGAAGATAAGTCAATATCTTGTGGACTCCTGGAATTTGTGATTCACATGCTAGGAGAAGAAGGGATTTTTTTCCTTCTTCCTCTTCTTTCTACAACTCCCCCCCCCAAAAAAAAACCCTCCAGGTACAGAGGAAATAAGACTAGACTTGAAGACAGAGGACCTGGATTCAAATCTTAGCTTTGCCACTTTTTACTCCCTTTATTATTTTAGAAGCAAGTTACCTTCCTGGACCCAATTTTCCTTATCTGCAAAATGGAGGGATTGGACTGGATGCCTCTAAGGTCCTTCCTAGCTCCACATTTGCCATCCTGGGAAATCAAAGTTGGACCATCCCCTTTTTGAAATTCTTCATGTCAACTTATTTTGCTTCTTTTATTTTTTTCAGGACAAAGAGAATTAAAAGGAGCTTATTCTAAGTACTTCAAGGCAGCAACACATGGATGGGTTGATCACTAAAGACCAGCCTTCTTATTCTGCTTCTGCTACATGGATGGCTTCTGTTAGCTGATCCTTTCGAAAGGCTTTTTTGTTTTGTTGAGTGCAGCAGAACCTGGTAAATATGGACCTGGGTTCAAGTCTTGCCTCTGGCACAACTGGCTGTGTGACACTGGATGACTCTCTAAGTTTAGAAGTCAGAAGAAAGGAAGGTGCCAACCTGTATTGGTAGAGAAAGTTGTTCCCTATATATTTCTTAAAACATATATAAAAACTCATACTTTGACCCAGAAATATCACTACTAAGTCTATTTCCAAAGATGATTTGGGGAAAAGGAGAAGAACCTATATGTTCTAAAATATTTATAGCAGCTCTCTTTGTGGTAGCAAAGAACTGGAAATTTCAGGGAAGCCCATCAACCAGGAAATAGCTGAACAAGTTGTGGTATATGATTGTGATAGGTCACTATTCTGCTATAAGAAATGATGAGCTCAATGAGCTTAGGAAAACATGGAAAGACTTGCATACGATAATGTATGTATTTGTGTATAATGGTAGCCAGCTCTGAGGTGGGGGATGGGAAGTAAAAACAGGGGAAAGGAAATTTACATGATAACTTTGTTGTATATTTAAAAGGAATAGCAAGTTGTATATAATGAATTTGCAGTTTCATGCACAATCATCTTTTTTTTATTGTACTATGTTATGGAAATGCTTCTTTTATTCCATAAATTTAAAAAAAATAGAAACTCTACATAACATTCATAATTTATTATATGTTTTTATTGTTCTTTTTATGTATTAAAATATTTGTGTCTTTTGGTGATTGTTAAATTTAGAATAAAAATAATTTTTAAAGACAGTATCAGCCAGATTAGGATGGTCCTTTTTTATTTTTATTTTTTTTAAAGGTCAGGACCAGGTACTTATGTTTTAATTATAATAATTTGGTTTCCTATGCCAACTAAATAAGTTCAGTCCCTATCTCTAGCTTTCTCTCTCAGTCGCACTGTATTGCCTCCAACATGACTCTAAGTTTTTTGAATACTTTAGCTCCTCTCCAAGATCCAGAGGTAAAAGAGCTTTTGTCAACACTGTTATTTAACATAGTTCTAAAAATGATAGCTAAAGTAATAAGACAAGAAATATTGCCTTGTCCATGGCCCTAATACGACAAAAAATGCCTAATAAAATGGAAATCCCAATAATGGAAGTCAGGTGGGTGATGTTCCAATGTAATTATTTATCCACTCTGGAACTTTCCATTCCACTATACTTGAGATGCTAATCCTTAGTCCTGGCACCCCACATCCTCTTTCTCTTCAACTTCTAGGTCCCTGAATACTGTTGAATAATGTCACAAAATCCTACTGAATGCACTATAAATTTTTGCTAATTTCCTCATTTAGGTGGGACTTACCACCCACCTGGAGCTAAACTTCCTTTAATGTTGTATTCCCCAACTAGAATGTTTGTGAGTTCCTTGAGGGAAGAGACTGTTTTGTTTTTTCTTTTTATATCTCCAGTGCTTAAGACAGTATTTGGCACATGTTAAATGCTTAAAATGGTTTTTCATTTATTCATCCATCCATCCATCCATCCATCCATCCATCCATCCATCTATCCATCCATCCATCTATCCATTCCTTTATTCACTCATATGCTGTTACTGAATAATCCTTTTATTAAACACTCATTGGCTTCTTGGTCTGTCACCCAGATTGGCTACTCCAATAGGCACAACCTCCTATCACTCCTCAATCTTGTCACACGTACTTGACCAAGCATATTGAGGCCATCCATGATATGTACATTATTCTACACATTCCTCTCTACATCGAAATATTTTTGTGTCTTCAGTCATTCTTTCCTCTTGCCTTTACATTCAGGAGAAAAGGATTTCCCTGTTCCAAAGATTAGCCTTTGACTGGTTCTTTTGATTCTGATGATTCCTGTCTTCACAAGACTTTGCTCCATCAATTGTTTCTTCTTTCTTTCCCCTTCTACTGAATCCTGCTTCTTAATAGGACATCCTCCTACAGATGTGCTCAAGACTCTCCTATTTGAAGAAGAATTTTCCCTTCATTGTGCCAATCCCACAAGCTACCATGCCATGTCTTTCCTTATCACCACCAAGCTTCTACATTGCCTCTATTTCCCCTTAACCCTTTGCTTCAACCCCCGCCACTCTACTGAAACTATCAGAAGTTACCCGTGACTATCTCATTTCTACCTCACAAAACCACCCTGATTTAGAGCTGGGAGGGACCTCAGAGGCCATTTAGCCCAACCTTTCCCTTTACAGAGGAAGAAACTGAGGTCTAGGGATGTTAGCTGATTTTTAACAAGGTCACACAGGAAGTAAGTGGCAGAGAAAGAATTAGAACCTTTTTTTCTTTGACTCCAAATCCAATGGTCAATTCTACTGTGTGGTATATGCTTTTAAGTTAAATTTAATTTAAAAAATGTTTTTAAATATATTTTCTTTCCCTCCTACTTTCTACCCCAACTTGGAAAGAGGGAGGAACAAATTCCTCATAACAAATATGCATCATTAAGCAAAACAGATAACTTCATTGATGGTGCTCAAAAAGTATGTCTCATTCTGCACCCAAATTCCTTTTCTCAGTCTTTATTCTCCTTGACCTCTTTGAAGCACATTGCTTCTCTCTTCAAAAACTTTCAGTGAATCTCTATTGTCTAATAATTAAAGCCTAAAGGTTTAAAATTTACATTCAAAGACCATGCTAATCTGGCTGAAACATACTTTAAATTTTTTTTATTCTAAATTTGACAATCACCAAAATAACACAAATATTTCAATATATAAAAAAGAACTAGAAATAGAGAAAAAGACTAGCATAAGACATTAGGAATATGATATGTACAGTTTGTGTTCAGCAATATATATATTATATATATACATATATATATAATATACATATATGTAAAATTTGACAGAGTAGTAACAAAACTGCTTCTTGCCTCCCCTTCTGCAGTTTATCTGTTTGCTTCAGAATATTTTTAGAAACTGATTTATCATTACCCTTTTCTAAAATGTGAAATGATTTTTACACAGTAACCTATCACCCTTATCCCCAAGTACATGTCCTCTCTGATAATAAATATGGGTAGTACAATGAAACAAATTAATCCTTTGGACTTACATGAGGATAGCCATGTTTTACTCTCTATCTCAAGCCATCATCTCTTTGTCAAGGAGTGAGAAGCATGTTTCATGATTAGTCTTTTGAAGTCACTCTCATTTGCCACTTTGACCAGAATCCTGAGGTCTTTCAAAGTTGTTTTACTTCTGATCATTATTGTTGTTCTACTCCTTCTTATTTTTCTCTGTTAATGTTTTTTATGACTTCTGGTGTTTCCTAGAGCCTTTCCTAATTGTTATTTCTTATGGTACAATAAAATTCCATTATATTCATTTTTTCTACTTCTACAAAATAACTCCTTTGCAGTTTGATTGTTATGATTAAATCTATAAATTAATTTAGGTGGTATCAACATTTTAGGCTTATCAATATAACTCAAATGTGAGGAATTAATTTTTTTCTATCATTTGTGTTCCTTGATTTCTCTACAGTGTTTTTATATTCATGTAAGTCCAGAGTGTGTCTTGATAGGTGGACTCATAGATATTTTCTATGTTCTGAAATTTTGAATGGACATTATTCTCTATCTTGTGCTGAGTTTTATTAAAAATATAAATGCTAATGTTTACTGGGTTTATTTTATATAGTTCTACTTTATTGAAATTATTAAATGTTTAATATTTTATTTGAATTTCCAGAATTCTCTAAGTAAACTATCATGTCATCTACAAATACTGATACCACTGTTTCCTTTGCTTGTGTTTATTCCCTCAATTTCTTACTTATTTTCTCATTTCTAGACCTATATTAAATAATGGCAATAACATAGGACATCTTTGCTTTATCCTCAGTCCTATTGGAAAGACCTCTAGTGTTTTGGCATTAGAGAGCATGCTACTTCTTGGTTTCCAGTACAGACTGTTTACCATAATTAGAGAAAGTTCATTCATTTCTGTATTTTCTAAAACATAAAAGAGTATTCTCTTTTGTAAAAAAAAAATTATTCATCCTTTAACATGATCATGTGATTTTTAAAATGTTAATATAGTCTCATGTTTATAGTTTTCCTAATGTTAAATCAACCCTTTCATTCTTGATGCCAACCTCATCATAGTATGTATTTTTTTAAATTTTTCTTCTTCTTTTTTTTTTTTTGGCTAGGCAATTGGGGTTAAGTGACTTGCCCAGGGTCACACAGCTAGTAAGTGTCAAGCATCTGGTCTGAGACTGGATTTGAAATCAGGTTCTCCTGACTCCAGGGCTGGTGTTTTATTCACTGCACCACCTAGCTACCCCATAGTGCATAATTTTTTGAAAAAAATCTATATAAGCTCTTTTAAAATATTATTATCCCATGATTGTAAGGTTTCGAGGGCATAGTATCTTGTGTCATATCTATCTTTGTATTCTCAATGACTTGATTATAATAGATGATTAATAAAAGTTTGTTGGAATAATACATATCATAGTATAATGGAATAATACATATCATAGTATAATAGAAAAAACAAACAAACTACTTCCCTGAGAATCAGAAGACCTGGTTTTAGGTACTAACTCTTTAGGGCATTTGGGATATCATTTTTAACTCACTGTACTTCAGTTTATTCATCTACAAAATGAGAATAATAGCATTCTTGCACTGTTTATCTCATAGAGTTATTCAGAGAAAATTGCTTTTTAAAGCTTAATTTGCTAAATAAGCATGAATTATTTGTGCCCTCAGTGCTTTAAACAAAGTTTTTATTGTTGTGTCGAGTCATTTTCTAGGTGTGTCTGACTCTTTGTGACTCCATTAGGGTTTTCTTGGCAAAGATACTGGAATAGTTTCCCATTTCCTTCTTCAGCTCATTTTACAGATGAGGAAACTGAGGCATATAGGGCCAAATGACTTGCCCAGGGTCATCCATCATGTGTCTGAGGCTGAATCTGAACTCAGGTCTTCCTGACTCCAGAGCTGGTGCTCTAACCTCTGTATCACCTAGGTGCTTTACACAGAGTAGGTGCTAAGTAAATATTTATTCAATTAATTCTTAGTCCTTTTTTATTTTTTGGTCTTCTCTAGTTTTATGGCTGTCCTTTTCACCTCTACGTGCCTGACTTCCAAATCTACCTCTGTAACCTTAATCCCTTTCCTAACTATCCTCTATCTCTGTCTCCTGAACATTTGCACTTAGATAACCAACAATATCCTGAAACCCTGTATCTGAAAGGAAACTTGTCATTCTACTAACTCATTATACAACCTTGGACAAGATGTTTCCTCTCCTGAGACCACATTATTCCCGTATATAAAACGAGGGAGTTGAGCAAAAGATTTTTCCAGTTCTCTCCATTTCAGAAATTCTGTGATTCTCTGGTCTCCTCCTCACAATCTGTCTCCTCCCTTTTCATTTTTCCCTCTATCTACATATATTGAGTCCAATCATGATCTTGTTTATGTGTCCATTCAAATTAGTTCATCAAACATTTATTTAGCACCTACTATGTGCCATGTGCTATATTAGGCACTGAATAAACAAAAACAAAGAGTCCATGTCTTCAATGGCCTTACAGTATATTGGGAGTGAGCAATAACATATACAAAGAAAATTAAGTACAACTGGGGGAAATTTCAGTGATAAAAACAGCAAAAGATGTCAACAAATACACATATACAATAACACATGCATACACATATGTACATATAAGCATGCACATTTAGAGTAATTTCCAGGGTGTAAGTAGTAGCAACTAACAGGAATCAGGATAGGCTTCTTGTAGGAGAAACTGAAAGGAAGCTAGGGATTTATTAAAGTAGAGGTAAAGAGATAGTATCTTTCAGGCATGGGTGCCTACTTGTGCAAATGTGTAGAGAGAGGTGATGAAATGTATAAAGAGCAACAAGCAAGTTGGTTAGTCTAGAATGTACAGTGTATGAAAGAGCCTGTAAAGGTAGATTGTGAAAGGCCTTCAGGTTAAACATTTTGGACTTATTTTTGATTTTTCAAGCTTCTCCAACATCCAATCAGTTGCCAAATCTTATTGATGCTATCTTTTCTTTATCTCTGTCAATCACCTCTTCATTTCCATTTTCACTAATTTTGGACAAAACATTTGATAACTGTTAAATTTTCAAGTTTCTAGGCATGCAGATGCCCTCACATCTGAACTGAGAGTCTCCTAGGTCAGTTTACCCTGAGCCACCTACAGAAATCTAGATGACTTTTTTAGACAGGTCTTTGACACAGGTCATATAAAGAATGCGTCTTTACTTTGGCCCTTCCCTGATTTTGGCCTGGTAGTTGTCTGGCTATGAATGCAGTGCTGACTCTTGGCATTGGTGCTCAGAGGTCTGGAATTTCCAGTACAATTTTATAAATTAAATAACCACTTATAACAATACAGTTGGTAATAATATCTAGAGTGAGACGAGGAAAATTGTCTCTGCATGAGATAGCCTTGGAGTTCTCTTAGATAAGCCTTAATATGAGACTGCTTTACCAGGAAGGGGAGTGGGGAGAGACATTTAAGAACCTGGAAGCAGTCCTTCCCCAAATGTTCAGCATTCACTACTTCTAAGCAGCACAATTAGAGAGATACCTGGCACCTAGAGAACAATGGAAATCATTAAAGGGCTAGACAATAATATCGATGATTAAAACTCAAAGGTATTGGTCAATTTAACCTTCCCAAGAGAGTGCTGAGAGGCGACTTTACAATTATGAAATATTATCATTGGGAGAATCATAGCCCATTGTTCTTAGATCACAGAAGAAAAGGCATTGTATTAACCCTAGAGTAGAAAGCATTCAGATCATGTATCATAGAAGAGCTTCCCGATATTTCTAGAGCTAGAAATGAATTCCTAAAGGTGGTCAGTGTAGAATCTTTTCCCCTTGAAGACTGGAAAGGACAAGAGGATTTGAGCCTTTAGGCTTAATTTTTATAGTAGGGTTTATGTGTTTGCTTTCTGAATAACACAATCTAGAAAGGGAACAGTAACTAACCAGAGAGAGGACCGCATATTTAGGGCTGCCAGGGACTTTGGAGGACATCTAATCCAACTTTTATCTTACAGATGGGAAGCTATGTCCCAGAGACATTAAGCAACTTACCCCTGGTCCCATACTTAGTAAGTAGCAGAAGCGGTTTTCGAACTCAGTCCTTTCACTCTAAATCTAATACGCTTTCCACTACATCACACTACCTCCACAAGATTGCTACAGTATAGAAGGTCAAACTAGGTAGTCTTTCCAATCTTTTGTTAATGTCATAAATCAATGGTTGCCTCTCTTAGAAAGTAAAATTCAATTGTTTTAAATAGCTAATATAGCAGACCCAATAGTTGTGGGGGTTATCCCTCACATATAGCATTGGAGTGTCATAGTGTGGCTCAAAGGGAAACAGGATAGACATCTTTAGACTCTTGTCCCTCCTCCCTGCTCCAAGAGAAACTTTAATTTTTGCTCAGAGGGGAAGCAGGAAGTTGAGGCCAGAGACCACTACTCTGCTCTTCTCAGAGAGAGGGGAAAGTGAGGTATCACACTAGAATTATATCTATCTTTTCCCTCAAATATTATGTCTAGGGCATGTGAATTTCAAGTTCAATCTAACTTCTAATAGCTGTTCATTATTGGGGGGAAGGTCCCCAAGCTTTATATCCAAGGCTTGACTTCTTTCCCACCAAATACTAATTCCACAGTTACTTTAGCCAAGAAAACCCACTTATCCAAATTGGTAGCAAAACAGAAATCACAAGAGGTGTACACAGCAGAATATTGCAGACAATATATAGAGAAAGAGCTCTCCTATTGGGAGTCAGGTAACTCAGTTCAACCCAGAGAGAAAGTCCTGGATCTCACCAAAGGGAAACTTCCCAAAGTCTCTAGGGTAGCAATCTGGGAATAGGGATATGATGGAGACTGTGAGCTCCTCTCACACACACTTCTACCCAGAGTCTTTTCCTTGAACAATCTGAATGCTATCTTCCATCTTCTCTCTCAAAGCTCAAAGCCAGAAGTGTTTAAAGTCTGAAGAGACTCAGTGACTCAAAAAAAAAAAAACACTTGGAAAAAAAAACTGAAGAGACCTAGAGGTGACTTGAATCTTGGAGAGAACTGAAGGGCTCTCCTCTCTCCTGCACTTATCAACACGACCTCACTTTTCACAGGACTTGGGACATTGATCTCTACCAATAAGGAGAGAGACCTATACTAATAGGCTTTGGGATGGGGTTATATAAACTACAGTTATCCCTTCCACATTATAACTTTCTCCATAGTGGCTTTGATATGTTGTAGATTAGCATAAGAAATTACATGGGAATTTGGGGGGATTTTTCAGAAGCCTTAGACAACAGAGAAAAAGTTTGGAGACTCAGAAATGCATAAACTATGTGTATAGTGTTACATAATATCTACATATTTTATCTTTTAATACCATAATAGTTCAGACTTCTTCTCTGGTACAAAGGGAGGACCAAAAAATTTTATGCAGATTTTCCAGATTGTGGGGCACTGAATTTCTAACCCTGGTGCTGTGGAAGGGATAATTATACCTGTTGACTATTCTTCTGATTGGACCCTTTGACTTGAGGGTGGGACCATGTGCTCTGGGGCTTCTATTTAAGGAGAAGGCTCAGCACAATTTTTTTCCTCATTTCCTACCAGCTATATGCCCTTGTGCCAAGTACCTCCTTATTAGCTTTTTTTTTTTTGTGAATTGTATTCCTCCATTAGAATGTAAGCTCACTGAGGTCAGGGACTGTATTTGTATCCCCAACACTCAGCACAGTGCTTGGCATATAGCAGATCCTTAATAAATATAAGCAAGAGAATGACTATTTCATAAGCTAGCTATACCATACCTAGAAATGAACTTAGTATAAACTTTGAAGAGGGGAGAAAGGACTCATTAGTCAAAACATTTCACTTCTCATGTTTTTTTTTTTTTTGAGGGGGGTGAGAAGGGAATGTATTGTAGCATCCATTTTAAATTTAATTCCATTCTTCCCAGGGAACAAGTGGGTATGGATAGGGGAGAGAATATATTTTTGTACTTTGATCTTTGCTACATATTCTCAGCAAATATTCCTTTGTAAAAACTAATTGATGTTAGTTCATTTTAGAGAAATGTTAACCAGTCAAGTGATATTGAGGGGAACCCATTGGGAAGCCCAAGACCCTTAGGGTTGCCCATAGAACTGTGAGGGGAGAAAAAACAGGTGTCCCAACTTGCTTATCCAAACTTATGGTGAGAGAGTTGGTTCACATCTTGTGCTACATTTGCATCTAATAATTTATTTTTTTTCGGTGAGGCAGTTGGGGTTAAGTGACTTGCCCAGGCTCACACAGCTAGTAAGTATCAAGTATCTGAGGACAGATTTGAACTCAGGTCCTCCTGACTCCAAGGCCAGAGCTCTATGCACTACACCACCTAGCCACCCCTAATCGTTTTTTTTTTTTAAGAGAAGTGCAGAATACTAAAGTGGAAAGCATGTCGGATTTGAAGGCAGAAGATGTAGTTCAAATCCTAGACTCTTTCTAACTATAGGACTCTAGGTAAACCATATCACTCCTAAGATCATTTCCCTCATCTCAAAAAATGGGGATAATCAATATTGCAGTACCAATATCACTGGCTTGGCATGAGAAAGCAATTTTGTCATCCTTAGAGCAGTATATAAATATGAATTATGATTGTTTGATTTATAAATTTTATTTTTAAAAAAAATATGTGCCATCAATACTATTGTACTTTATACACATAGTCTTACATTAGAGGCTCTCAGAGTGTGGGGAAAATGCCGTTGATTTGTTTATTTGTACTTATCCATCTACCAAAGCCCTTCTCTGAGGTCTCATAGTATCTTAGAGGTAACCTGGGTTTCAAAGTTAGGCCAGTGGATTTCCAAGCTCAAAAGCCCTTCCAATACGGGCTTGAAAATGGACTGTAGGGCAGCTAGGTGGTGCAGTGGATAGAGCACTGGCCCAGGATTCAGGAGGACCTGAGTTCAATTCTGGCCTCAGACACATAACACTAATTAGCTGTGTGACCCTGGGCAAGTCACTTAAACCCATTGCCCAGCCAAAAAAAGAAAAAGAAAAAAAGGGAAAAAAAGATAATGGACTATAAAATTATTTGAGGATTGGATTAGTTTGTTCAGAGAAATTATACCCCCAAAGTTTAGCAACCAGGGGATAATTTTTTTTCTTTTTGTCAAAATAGGTCATGAGGTGTCATGGTTAAGGTATAGAAATTTTGAGGTGCATCATTGGAGAAAGGGAATGTTCACATCAATGAAATCAAAGATCATAGGAATTTAGATTTAAAACTAGAAGAGAAGGACCTTAGAAGTCATTTAATGTAACTGCCTCATTTTACAAATGAGGGAAGTGAGGCTGAGAAGTTCTATGACTTAGTCAAGATCACCAAAGTAATGGTGTTTCTATCTAAAGAATTCATAGAATTTCACAAAATAGGTACAGTCAATAATTTGATGATCATAACAAAGAAAAGGTCATATTCAGCTTCATTTCAATTAGTTTGATCCTTTGGGCTCAATTAAGCAAGTATATCACATAGACAGGGAGAGGGACTAGATCTGTGAAGGACTCCCAGGTGAAGAAACTCCCTCTGCCAATGTAGGTCAGCACCTTCTTTGCAACTTATAGTGTTAGAGAGCTGCCTAGCATATTGAGAAGTTAATGACTTGTCCAGGGGCATACAACCAGTAGGTGTCAAAAGTAGGATTTAAACCAATGCCTTCCTGCTTTTGAGCCAGCTATCTACCTACCATATCATGCTGTCTCTCAATCAATGAATATTTCTCATAATACAATAGGCCATTATATCTACATTCCAATATTTTGCTGGTGATATTTTATGACTTAGTGCAAAACTGAAAGTAGCATGGAACATTGAAGTCACCAAAAAATTAAAATTGAGGTCAATTTAGCTGGAATATTGAATGAATGAAGGAAAGTCATGTGTAATAAACCTGGAGAGGTTCATTCATTGTTGAGATCTCAGAAAACTTACAGTTTTAGAGGGTATAATTAGATGATCAAGTCAGGCTTACAAAAAATATGAAAATGCCAAATAGGTCAGTTCAGTCACTGGTCAACTGGTATAAATGAGCATTATGCTCAGATATATCACATGCCTTTTTTAAGTCTGTTAATTAAAGAAATACATCATATAAGTTAGATGTATGAAGATAGCTGAATATATAGCATGGAGTGGATGTTAAGGCAGAGGGAATTCACATCCTTTTCTGACTAGGTAGTGAATTTGGGAGCAAAGGGGGAAAGAATAATTATGATTGAAATTAGGGGAAAATAAAGAAAATAATTCATATCTTAAGACACAAAACATTTTTCAATGTAAAGAGATCACATGATTAAGTAGAAACAGTGAGAGATTTAGAATCAGAGGACCTGTGTTCAAATCCTGAATCTGCCACTTACTACCTGTATGACATCATACAAGTCACTTAAATTCTCAGGGTTCCATTTCTTCACCTGTAAAACTAAAGGGTTGAACTCAGGGCGCTCTAAGATCCTTCTAGCTTGAAATCTATGATCTAATGAAAAATGCTATGACACAGCTTAGAATATGATAAATGTAAATAAGACGTCAGATGGAAAGGGATGAGTGAGTGGGAAGGTAGTGGTCACTTCTAACTGGTTCCATCATGGAAGGTCCCATAGAGGAGGTAATGCCTAAGCAAGGCTTTGATGAAAGAGAAAGATCTCAACAGATAATGGTAACACTTAAAAGTTTGCAAAATGCCTTAGAGTTAAGCTTATTTCATTTCATTCCCACAACAATCCTGTGTTTATTGTTGTCATTCAATTGTTTCAGTCATGTCCAATTCTTTGTGACCCCATTTGGGGTTTTCTTGGCAAAGCTACTAAAGTGATTTGTCATTTCCTTCTCTAGCCCTTTTTACAGATGAGAAAATTGAGGCAACCAGGGATAAGTGACTTGCCTAGGGTCACACAGTTAATAAGTATCTGAGGCTAGATTTGAACTCAGGAAGATGAGTGTTTCTGACTCCAGACCTGGTACTTTTTCCATTGTACCACCTTGATACCCCCAACCCTGTGAGGTATGTACTATTATTATTCTCAGTTTTATAGATGAGAAACTAAAGTTCAAAGAAGTTACCTCACTTACCCAGAGTCCAATAGCTAGTAAGAATCTGAGATAGAATTCAAACCCTGGTCTTCCTGATTTCAAGTAATGCAACTTAATATATTACAACAGACATGTTAACCACATGGTCCACGACAATCCTGAGTGTGGCCAAATCAGATTAAAATATAACAAATATTTAAGAAAATAAATAAAAAATGCAATGAAACATAGGTAATATACATATGTAGTTTTCTAAGTCAATGTACAGCCTATAGGGATCCTTATGTATGGTTTAGTGGTTCCTTTTTCTAGCTGAGTTTGACAGCACTGTACTGCACCACGGTGCTTCACACAGAATTCAGTTCCAGGCATGGAGGCAGCCTGTGTAAATTTATGAAGACAGAAGATAGGGAGAAAGCGTAGTCCAGTTTATCTGAGTGAACAAAGATTGCAGTAAACCATGAAAGTCCTTAAATTCCAGATCAAAGTGTTTGCAGTTTATCTTACATGCAAGAGTTCTTAATCTGGGATTTATGAACTTAAAAAGCAACTATTTTGACACCTGGATTTCAATTGATTTCCTTTGTAATCCTATGCATTTATTTTTTTTTGTATTTAAAAACATTCTGAGAAGTGTCACATAGTTGCAGCAAAGGGGTCTATCACATGCACATACATGTGCACACACACACACGCACACACACACACACACACACGTATACACCATGAGGTTTAGAACCCTTACTCTATAGGAATGCAGAAGCCAATGACAATCCTTGAACAGGAGAGTAATAAAGTCAGACCTTGACTTAGAAAGATTGATTCAGCAGAGCCCAAAGGATGGGTTGGTGAGGTAGCAGGTACAAGCACAGAGACCAGCCAGGAGGCTCTTAAAATAATCCAGGTGAGAGATCAAAAGTGAAAAGTTAAACAGAAAGAAAAGAGAAAGATTCAAAAGATTAACGGGAACAGAAAAAAAAATCAAAGGAAACTGAGAACAATAACAAGAAATTAGAGAAAGTATAATGAATGATTAGTCAGGGTGTTTTCTCTTTTAATTTACAGTTCACATTAGACTTTCACTTATTTATCTATTTTTCTGCCTTCTGAGGTCAAACTGAAAAGCTACTCATTCACAAACAACAATTATTGTTTGGTCATTTTCAGTCATGTCTGCTTCTTTTGTGACCTGATTTGGGGCTTTCTTGGCAAAGATACTGGAGTCCTTTGCTATTTCCTTCTCCACCTCATTTTACAGGTGGGGACACTGAGGCAAACATGAAGCAACCAGAGTTAAATGATTTGCCCAGGGTCACACAACTAGCAAATGTCTGAGGCCGCATTTGAACTCAAGAAAAGGAATCTTTCCGACTCCAGTCCTGGCACTCTTTCCACTGTACCACCTAGCTGCCCCTGTATATAGATAACCAATACAAAAGATATGCAAAAAAGTGACAATTTGTGGCCCTAAAGAACAGTCTTTGTGTAGGAAGGTAACACTTGTGCTGAACTTTTAAAAGACAACTGAGAAAAGTATCTTTCTTCTTTTCCTAAGGGATACTTTTGTTTCAGTTTTCAAATCTCTTCTTCCTCCCTCTGTTATCTTTCTTGCTACCAAGAAGCGAAGTGGCTAATAGCTAACAAAAATGCAAAGTGCTTGTGGGCAGTTGGAGAAAAGTACTCCATTTACATGAGTTCCACTCCAAATGAACTAGATGGCATCTGAAAACAGAAGCCCTGGCCAAGCACTCAGACTCTAATAGCATTTTACCCACATACTACGAGGTCTGTAAAATAGGGTTTAGTATGGTTCATAACATTTGTCTAGTTGATTCATATTTCATCTCCATCCCCTAGGGGTCTCTTCATAATATCTACTAAGAGGTCCTTATTTTGACTTTTATCCTCAGGATTTCTCTGCCACATCCTGTTTTCCACCAGAACAGGTGACTAGTATGTGCATGAATTGAAGTATAAATGAAGTATGAATATGCTTCCCTCACTCTCTCTCCCTCCCATGCACATTGGTTCTTGTTTAAAAATTATTTTTTTTAAATTAGCAAGCATTTATTTTTCCCTTTATTATCTTTTCCCACCAGGAAAAAGAAAGAAAAACAAAATCCTTGTAACTATACATAGTCAAGCAAAAATAAAAAAGTCTCGTATTATCCAATGCTTATGGTTTTTTTTTTTAAAGGCAGAGGAAGTACAAAAAAAATTGGTAGAGGATGGAGTAAGGAATACACCCAACTGGGCAAGGTGAGCTGTCTGTTGGCCTTTCTTGACTCCAGGGTCAGTGCTCTATCCACTATGCCACCTAGCTGCCCCTCCTTTGGCACATCTTCCAGTGAAACCATCAGTCTCTGGGAAACTTTTTCCCCCCAGGTTGGGCCCAAGCAGTACATTTCAGTTTCCTTACTAAAACAAATTAAATTTAAAAAAAAATGAGAGTTTCATTTTGCTGGGCTTCAAAAATAGATGAAATTCTGTTTGGAAAATTGAACTTTTCTTAGTTATCTTTTAAAAGCTTTGCCCAGTCACAGGATTAGTTCATAAAAATACTCCTAAGGATCTCTAAGATAACATGCAAGCTTTTTCACGCTTACTCAACTCTCCAAAATTACCTTGCATTTATTGTGTATAAGACAGTTTGGTATAGTGGATAGACAGCAATCTTCAGCTTCAGAAAGACGTAGGTTCATGGTTTGCTTCTGACATATAACTTCTGTGTGACTCTGGGTAAATCACTTAATCTCTCCGTACCCCCAAGCATCTCTCCAAGTAAACAATCATTTATTAAATGCGCCAAGGATTGTGCTTAATGCTGGAGATACGAAAGGGAAAAAGAAAGACAGTCTGTGCCCTCAAGGAATTTATAATCCAAGGGATTATATATACAACATAAGGAATACACACAAGGAAGCTGGAGAAAAGGGCAGAATCAGAGAGTACCTGGAGGCACGATGAAGATTGAGGTGGAGTTAAAATCAGGCAGAGCAGCTGCAAGCAAATGAAGAGTAGGCTGGTATTTTGAGCTCTTTATATAGGGAAAGCCAAATCCTACTTGGTCATTGTTGCATCCTGATTGGCTCAGAATGAATGTAAATAGCAATCGTTTGTATTTTGGCCAGAAAACTGGAGGGTCTTCCCCTCCCAGATCAATTTTTTTTAAATTGGGTAAAGAGGCTCTTCTCTAGTTCATTTCTTATTAAGCCTCAGTCACTGAATCAGCCTTGCTTCAGTCAAGCTGAGACATGTTAAAGACCTTAGCTTGAAAAGGCCAAGATCCCCCACTGAATCCTGGTCCTCTTAGAGAACAAAGGACGAAGACAACAACAACAGGCTATAGACTTACAATCAGAGAGGCAGTAGTGACTGAGGGTGTTGAGGAAGTATGAATATCAGTGCTGACTCAAACTCCAAGATGATGACTTCCTTGATGATGAGTTTATCCGGATGGGGTATGATGAAGATGACGATGGAGTTGTAACTAAGCAAAGCAACTGATGCTAGGGATAAAAGAGCCCTCCTCAAAACAAACAAGCAAACCAAGAAACAGAAAACCAGTCACAGCTCTCCAGGAGCTCCCAGTCTAATGAGGTAAACAATTGTGTACAAACAATTACAATTACGTACAGGATAAATTGGAGATAATCTCTGACGGAATTAAAGAGGATCAGAAAATACTTGTAGAAGGTGGAATTTTAGCTGGGATTTGAAGGAAGCCAGGGAAGCCAGGAGATGGAGATGAAGATAGGGAAAATTCCAGGCATGTAAGGAGGATAGAAAACAAGTGAAAATACATGGTGTTGGAAGATAAAGTATTTTGTGTAGTAACAGCCAAGAGACCAATGGACCTGGATTGCAGAATAAGTAAAAGAGAGAGAGTAAGGTGTAAGAAGACAAGAAAACTGGAAAGGGACAAGTTTATCAGTGGTTTTAAAAGCCAAAAAGAGGGTTTTATATTTGATCTTGCAGGTGATAGGGAAACACTGGCATGTACTGAATGGGGAGTGTGTGTGTGTGTGTGTGTGTGTGTGTGTGTGTGTGTGTGTGTGTGATAGTCAGGCCTGTACTTTAGAAGATTAATTTGACAGTTGAGTGGAGGATGGACTGGATAGGGAAGAGAATTGAGCCAGGGAGACAATTAGAACGTTATTGGAATAGTTCTGGTGTGAAATAGCGAAAACCTGCAACAACACCATTGCAGCATCAGAGGAGAAAATGGAGCACATACAAGAGATTTTACAAAGTCTGTAAACAATAGGACTTGGCAACTGATTGGATATAGGGCATGAGAAAGAGTGAGAAACTAAGGATATGACACCAAGGTTTTGAGCCTGGATGATTGGGAGGATGGTGGTATCCTTGACAATGATACGAAAGTTAAGAAGAGAGGGTTTGAGGGGAAGTTCAGTTATAGAGCTGATGAGTGTAAGTTTTCTATTGGACATCCAGTTGGAGATGTCCAGTAGACAGCTAGCGATAAAAGACTAGAGGTCAGGAAAGAGGTTAGGGCTGGATAAGTAGATCTGAGAATCATTGGTGTGGTTTTGACTCTCTAAAACTATAAAGGTGAAAAGCACAGTTGTCATTTTTCATTAGTGGAGGGGATTTCTTTATCTGGAACTCCCTACACATATGAAATTACAGGTTTCAACCAAAATAAATATTTTGTGTAGGTTGTGTATTTATTTATCTCCAAATATCATGTCTCCTTTTCCCTTCCGACCCTCAAGAGAAAGTAAGCTCCTGAAAAGCTGGCCCTGTCTCATTTTTTTTTTGTCCCCAGTGCCTAGTATCATACCAAGCATACAACAGGTGCTTAAGCAACACTTTCTGAATGAATGGCAAGGAAGTTTCTAATTAGGAAATTTGCTCTTGTGCTCCATGGAGACGCTAATCCTTGACCTTTATACTTTTTGGTAAGAAGAAGGTATATTTCTCATCCGAAGGCTCTACAATACTTATTTATGGACAATACATTGCCTCAAACCAATAGTGAAAGCAAGCTAGTGATCTCTCAAAAGCAGGAAACGCCCTATAATTTTCTCCTGGCATCGTGACAACTTTGATTTTCCTCTTCCTCTTTTCTTGCTGAACCTATATACACTTAAATACAGGATCACATTAAGAAAGTGCTTAGACCACATGTAAACAAACTGTGGCTAGACAGTTCCCTGAAGCCCATGAAATTCCCAACTTTCAAAGGGACTTAATCCTCTCTGTTGTTTTCCTTCCTATGTATTTTTATACCAAAGTTCTACTTACTTCTTTAGGAAAAACCAATAAAATTGGGTGGGAGAGGGACCCACAATGATTTTAAGGGTGTAAAACTTTTCTTTTCATATAACCATCTAGTGAGTCCTTGAGATGGAATATATGTCAAACCTTCATGGAATGGCCCCATAGATTTGGATGGTTAGGAAGATTGGAGGTGAGTTTTCAGAACTGTGAGACAATGTCAGCTTTAAAAATTTGTGACTTTACTGGTATGGGTATTTCACTCATTATAATTCAATAAGTAGTTGGGGGGGGAAGTGCCCCTAACCTGAGACCAAATTCTGGTAATGAACTGATTTACCTAGGCTGGTCCTTGGAGAAGAGGCATTATCCATCCCTGGACCCCTATTCAAAGCTGTTCCAATTTGCCTGCTAAGTAAGTTGTGCCTGCTAGGGCTTTTGTTCTACTGGCATTGACTTCAAGAACCCAGGACATGTGAGCACAAGAGATGATTGAAAAAAAAAACAGGTGGAAGAACAGCTTGAAGAAGAACATTAGAAAGTCATAGTGAAAACAGTAATAAGCAGGTTCTGGTAAAGCATCTTTTGAGCTTTCTTTTTGAAAAGGTCAGATGGTTAATTAATAAAAAAAAGAACAAAACATTATAATAATTTATAAATAGGGTTGACAAATAAAGTGGCTCACAAACTTCCAGGTTAATTATTGGTAGCAATTAGACATCCAAATCCCAGATTTCTTGTTGTAACTGCATTTTGTAACCTTAGAGGACTATTTCTGTCCTTCCATCTTCACCCCCTTATACTTTCTTCCAACGTGAAAGATAAAGACACTATCTGTAAAGTGAAGAGGTTAAACTAGATTACTTCTGAGGTCCTTTTAACTCCAAATATGATTTAATAGTGGATTATTGCTTATAAAAATTCCACCTGCATACTTCTAAGTTCATTGATGCAGAGACAGATTATTCTCATGTAAGTGTTATTTAGGGTCAATAGCTGTTGAAATTCTTTCAGTCATTTTTGCTTCTTATAAAATAAATTTTATTGATATCTTTTTTATATCACCATAGTTTTCCCATTATTTCTTCCACTCCCCGTCTCAGAAAGTCATCCCTGGTAATAGAGTATCTTAAGACAAAAAAAGAAAAAGAGGAAAAATTGGCATAATTGATCAGCATATTGAAAAATCTGAAAATACGCATGATGTTCAATACTTTTGGACCTCTAATCTCTGCAAAAGAGTAGGGTGGAAGTATCTTCCTATATTTCTTCTTTTGAGTCATGCTTGTTTTTTTAATTTTGCAATGTGCACTTTTGATTTCTTTTTTTGTAGCTGTTCTTAACATGAATATTTTTGCAATCATTGTGTGTATTGTTTTCTTGGCCCTGCTTACTTCATTCTGCATCAGTTCATGTAGATTTTTCTAGATTTCTCTGTATTCATCACATTTGCCATTTCTTTCATCATAGCCTTATTCCATTTCATTCCATTCCTTTATTCTGTTCCATTCCATTATGCATTCCAGTACCACAATTCACTTCACCATTTTCCAACTGATGGGCATCTATAAAGTGGTTATACTGCATTCAGGGAGGAATAGCACTTCTGGCAGGAGGGATTTTGAAGTCCTTTTCAGGGCTGCTCATCCACCTTTGGTGTCTACCTTCACCCAACTCTTTCCTGTGGCTCCAAGAAGATATAGCATGTGCAGCAGCCTCATCTTGATAAATCTTTTCAGTACCTGGGCTAAACCACATTAAGAGTAACTGATGAGTCTCAAACCTGTCGGTGAGTTAGGGGGATATCTATGCCAAGCATGTGCAGATTTGCTGGTGGAATAAGTAGGTGAGAAGAATTTGCTCCAACAACCATAAAAGTGTCTGAAGCAGGTGATGTGGAATGCTTAGAGCTTGGTCAGACATTGAAGACACTAAGGTCATCCACTGCATCCTGGACCATTGCCAGTTGTCTTGACTTTTGTCTTGCCACTGAACTTCAATTACTCAGGAAGAGACAGTGAGGCTGATGACTTTGTGCAGCTCTACCTCACTTACATCCAATTCATGACCAAGTGGAGACATCATCTCATGATGTCCTTGGTCCTCTCAGAAAATGAAGGGTGAGCAACAAAGACAACTGATTCATAGCGCCATCAACACTAGCATGCCTACCTTCCCACAACCCAGCCAACATTTTGTCATTTTCACTAATCTGCTGTGTATGAGGTGAAACCTGAAGGTTGTTTTGATGGATGTTTCTCTTATTATTAATGATTTGTAGCATTTTTACGCAATTTTTCATATTTTGCCATTTTTCTTTTGTGAACTTTTGGCTTATATCCTTTCATCACTTGTCTATTGGGGAATGGCCTTTTTTTTTAAAGTAGTAGTTAAAAGATCTGAGTTTTGTCTTTTCGTTTTTCTCTGTTTTTTGCCTTTGGTGTCTTCCCCCTCATTCAAATAATTGGAGAATAAACACCTCAATTTCCTTTTAACACCTCTAGCACAGAACTCCTTTGTGAATATTTTGGTCTTATGTAGCTAATATTCCCATCTTTGTCTTTTTCAGTACCAATTTTGTTTCCTCTATAATCATAAGTGGAACCATGAGTTTAAGAGTTCAGAATATGGTACTTCCAGTGTCATTGATGGTAAAAAGTTTGTTTTAAAAGTCCCTTCAGATATTTTCAATTGCTTTTTTGTTCTCTTCTAGTTTTATCCTTAAATGCACTTATGATGACTGCTTACTGGGCTTTGAGCTTTGTTTAAACTTTTTTTTTTGATACAGAGTTTCTCAATATTTTGATGTTATACAGCTCACCATTTTTCATCACTCTCCACAATATTTTTCAAACAGATTTATAGTTTAAACCAATGTTGCCTCTGGCTGTTATCAGTACATATTTGGCAAAATAAGTTAAATATTTGCTGATGAAGACAGTTTTTAGGCTTGGGGGGCTTCTTTTTATGGCAACTGTTGACATCAGTTAGACTTCTATTTGAAACTCTTTTTGATAAATATCGATGTCTTTTCCTCTATATCTTTCCCATTTCTGATGATAAATTGATTAAATGGATCATTTTGAGTGGTTTAGCTATACACTTTATCTTTTTCAAATTTTTATTCTTTCCAGTTTTATATTAATTTTCATTTTTGTTCCAACAAGGAGGTGCTCTGACTATATGCAAAAAGTAGATTCCAGAATGACGCCTACATCAGTAATGAGTCTTTTCTTACCTATTTAAATATATTCAATTTCATTGGCAGAAGTGGGAGTAGGGGAGTAGGAATAATGTAATTTGATACTTGCCATGCCCTGTAACTTCCAGATTATTTCTGGAATAAGATATTCATTATATAAAAGCTTCTGTGTAGTCCACATGTCTTCAGCCTTTTTCATTCTATACTCCTGAGACACATTTTCCAACACATTTTTTGGCTACCCTTTCCAATGCCCACCTTTACACCGAAATCCCAAAGTATCAAACTATAAGTTGATTTAATTTGAAGGGTCTTAGTGTTCTTCATAGAATTTCTCTACCTCTTCATTCTTTGCAAAAAAAAATGTTGACATATAAACTGCAGTTAATTTCACTGTACTCTTTTTGAAAATACTTTTTATGAACACAGAAATATAATACAATGAAATGTTCCATGAAATGATGTCTCATTGTCTTTGGACTTGTGATAAAAACCGACTCTGTAAATTCATTTATTTGATGCTCTCAGGAGAATTCATGAGCTTTCCTTCCATTTAGCTACAGCTTCCTTTGGTCCTCTGCTTTTGTTTATAGCAACAATTAATTATTCATTGTCTTCCTTGGCCTCTTTCATTTCTCGATCCAGAATTTTATTACCATTATTTTTTCCTGTTCTTTTTTGTTCCTACCTTTTGATGAAAATCAGCAAGTATTAAGATTTGTCTTGACTTAGTTTAGACAATTTTGCTAACTTCCTTATAACATTTGCCAACTTCTCCAGGCAGTGTGACTGATATTAGTACAGAAGATAGAATTATCTCCATGGTGGTCTGTTTGTTTATGCTCATCATGAGCTCTGCAAAATGAGATGGCCAAATGTCCTGTAAAATAATGTTTCTTGTTGCTTTTGGCTACAAGCTGCATGATAAAACTAACTTTACCAACTTCTTTGTTTGCCTGTCCTAGGAGAACCCATGAGCTGTCTTTCCATTTAATTGCAACTTCTGTATCCTCTGGTTTCATTTATAGCAAGAATATCAATATTCATCTGGTTTATTTACTCCATAACTAGGGTGAGGTAACCAGGCTTTGGGCCAGGTCACAGTTAAATAGTGGGTACAAAAATTTAACACATGTACTTCCTTAACAGTTTTTAAAAAAAGCTATTTACTAATTAATTTAATGCCAAGTTAGTGACAATAAGTAAATAAAAATGGAAGCTACCAGATAGTGTACAAGGTTAATAATACCCTTTTGTGAGCCCCTAAAGTAACTAATATCTTTTCTTCTTCAATAAATTTGCCTTGTTTCTTGTATTATTTTTACATCAGGAATTATTAAACTGATTTAAGAGTGCATTTTGTACAATTGCCTTGGGCAATAAACTTGCCAGTTACAGCACTTTTTCTTCTATTGGTTGTTAACTTCTTGGTGATTGAATAAGGACTGCATATAAATAGTTAAATCAATACTTGTATATCTATAAATTGCATAGCTCTTAGCAATTTCTTCTCCCTACCTCCCACCTTTTTAACCATCTTTTTTTTTTTTCTGGCCACATCATGATCAGAATGGATCTGCCCAGGACAAAGGGTGGTTTCATATTTTTATCTGCTTCATGTATCCTCATGATCAAAAAAATCCTTTACTTAGTGGTCAAACTTGTGGTGATGAGCCTCTTCACACATAGCTTGACTGGTTCTCTGGCAACAGATACAGTCTTGTCCTAAAGCCTTTCCAACTTTGTAAACTGTACATTGGCATAGACTTTAGGCACCCAAGGTGATAAAGGCAATAATGTTTGATCTTGTGGAAATTCATTTATAGTATCACAGAAACCCAGAATCTCATGTTTGGAAATTACCCCCAAAGCTATTGAATCCCATTCATAGGAATCCTTCATGCAGTAGTCCAAACAAAATGGTTATCCAGTCTCTGCTTTTAGGTAATCTGCTACTTCCTTAGGCACCATATCCCATACCTGTGAATACAGCTCTAATTTCTAGAAAAATTTTTCTTATATCAAACCAGAATGTGTTCTCTTGAACTCCTGACCACCTCTTTGCTTCTACTTCTACCACCTGAGGCCAAACAGAGTAAGTCTAATACCTCTTCCATGTTAAAGTGCTTCAAATATTTAAAGACAATTTATATTACCCTGCAACATCCCTCTACCGTGTGGGCTCCTTTCTTCCACTGGTAAGTGCCTGCTATTGCCTCCACTTGAGGCAGAAGCCCAGCCAGGACAGCAAACCTTTAATCCTCTCCTGGATCTCATCTGACTTTTTGGATTGTGGTACCATGCTCCCATATAGATGTTTTTCCCCCATTGCACTGCTTTTCAGCTACCTTTTGTATGTTGTCTTCTCCCGATAGCATGTAAACTCTTTCGAGAGCAGGGACATCTTTTCTTTTGCTTGTATTTGTATACCCAGCACTTAGCAAGGTGTCTGATCCAAGTAACCACTTCATAAATGCTTATTGCCTTACCTCATCCAGTCCTCTTCTTCCCTCCCTCACTCTTCTCTTCCTCTGGCTAAACATTTCCTTTTCTTTAAACTGTTCTTCATATCTAATAACCTCTAGTCTCCCTCAGAATCCTGGTCACCTTCCTCAGGGTGTCAATGTCCTTTCTAAAAAGGTATCATGGCGCATAAAATACTCTGACCAGGCCAGTGCACTTCATACACTATTTAATATGTCTCCCCCTAAATTGTTGTTGTTTAGACATTTTCCGGTTGTGTCCAACTTTTCATAACCCTGTTTGGGGTTTTATTGGCAAAGATATTGGAGTGATTTGTTATTTCCTTCTCCTGTTCATTTTATAGATGAAGAAGTGAGGCAGACAAGGTTAAGTGACTTGTCCAGGGTCACACAGCTAGTGAGTGTCTGAGGCCAGATTTGAACTCAGGAAGAGGAGTCACAGATTCCAAGCCCAGTCCTCTATCTACCACACCAACTAGCTGCCCCCCATTCTCTAAATGGCTTATTATTAAGAATAGAAGCAGTCAATCAGTATTTATCTAATTCTGGCACCTGGTTAAAAAAAAAGCCAGACTATTTCCCTAGACATCATGTGCATGCCAACATAAATGTGTTTGACATATATCAAGGAAACAATTACTCGTTTCCAATGGGAACAAGTAGCCATAAACACACATGACTCAGACAAAGTACACTGAAGGGTCTGGTCATGTATATTAAACCCTGACTCCTACTAATGCCACCAATCTACCTATTAACTTGGTTTTATGCACAAGAGTACCCTTGTTATACTGTAACATGAGAGCAGCATTCGCTATCTCCCAGAACACTAGGGAGGATCTAATCCAGCCTCATAAGTAAATAGGCACCTCTACTCCCCAGCAACATAATACTTGGCAAGGATGGTAAATATTTAGGCACTCAGTTGATAAGTTTTGTTTTAATTTTAGTTTGCTTCTGGGAACATTTGCTAGCCTCTGGAGGACTGCTTGCTACCATTTCTTAATTTCTAAGAACAGACAGCATGTCTTATTGTTTGTAAGAGGAATATTGTTCCCCCTCTTTGAAAGAGCACAAGATAGAATAATAATCTTATCTCTACCCATCTGTGGTCAAGGTAAATGTGCAATCTGGGAAGAATTATTAAAGAGGCTAAAAGTACCCTTCTATCTTTATTCAATACCCCCTGTATTTATCCATTCAAACAAACATTTAGTAAGTGCTTACTATATTGTAAGCTTTGGAAGCATA
Organism: Phascolarctos cinereus; assembly: GCF_003287225.1. Lineage (NCBI taxonomy): Eukaryota > Metazoa > Chordata > Mammalia > Diprotodontia > Phascolarctidae > Phascolarctos > Phascolarctos cinereus. The sequence continues at coordinate 184,721,050 of NW_027555958.1, forward strand.
AAGACAAAAACCAAATTGTGTTTGTTCTCAAGGACCTTACTTTCCATTGGGGAAACAACATATACATATGTAAGGAAGTGGAAAAACAAACAAACAAACAATGTACAAGGTAATTTCAGAGAGGGAGCAAGGAGCTGAGGAGATATTAGAAATGACCTTATGTAGGAGATGGCATTTGAACTTTGGAGAAAAAGATAGATTCAAAGAGGTGGAGGGAAGGAAGGAAAATATTTTAGGTATTAGGCAAAGGAAAAGAGACAGGAAATGGAATATTGTGTATGAGAAATAGCAAGTTGGCTAGGGCACTTGAAATGTAGAATGTGTGAAGAGGGGGGAGATGAATGAAAGGGAGGGGAACAAGCATTTATTAAGTGCCTACTATGTTCCAGGCACTGTGCTAAGTATTCTAAAATATCTCATCTGATCTTGAAAACAACCTTGGGAGATAGGTATTATTATTATCATCTCAATTTTACATATGAGGAAACTGAGGCTGACAGAAGCTGAGTTGTTTGCCTAGGGTCATATAACTGCTAAGTGTCTGAGACTGGATTTAGATTCAAGTCTTCCTGACTCCAGGCCCAGAGTTCTTTTCACTGAAGGAGAGTAGTAAATAATAAAATTGGAAAGATAATTTCTCTTTCCTAGAGCTTAGAGACTCCTATTTGCCCAGACTCTCTTGTGATGATGGCATTGGGGATTGCCCTTCAGACTTTTTCCCTTAAAAAAACTTACCAGTTCTAGTTGCCATTTCTTTAAGAGCTGTTCTGTGTTAGGCGAAAACAGATACGTTAACCAAATAAAATAGTCCCAAGTTTCTAAGTTCATTAACAAGTATTTCTAGTCCATCCCTCAGATCGATGCTTTAATATCATTAAACTTTCAGTTCCTAGAGTGCTTCTTAGATTCTTTAATTCAGACTTTGGGATTGAATCTAGTGGTAAAAATTTGAAAAACACTGAGTAAAATATTTGGAGGCAGGAGAGGGGAGGGTTCATGAAGCCCTTCACATGATGCCATATAAGAGGTTCTATTGGCCTTACCTACCACAGTAGGGAAAGGGAGGAACTAGGTTAGTATCCCTGCCTGTCCCTTCTGTCCTCCCAACTATGATTTCTTATGTTTGAGGAGCTCCCTTTGGCAGAGGTTCTTTATTCATGGAGATGAATAACTTGCCCATCACATAGCCTGAGAGAGCTACCTGTGTCATTGAGAAGTTAAAGGATTTGCCCAGGACTTCCTGATTCCAGGACCACCTTTCATTTACAGTGTCATGCTGCCTTCAGCATGTGATCTCTACCCATGCCAAAAGAGACAATAAGGTTAAAAACAACAACAACAACAGTCTCAGTGAGAAATAGTTAGGGAGAAGAAATTTACAATACTGCTCTAATGCATTTTGAAGAAATGCAGTGAACCACAAGAATTAACTGGGCCCACTCACTGTGGACCTTTTTACCCACTGTCATCAGAAACATTTGTGGTCTCTCAGATAAGGTAGAATTACTGTTGCTATACATTCAGTTTTCACTTACATTTTAGGTGGACTAGTGCACAGAATCATGGGGCATGTTCAGATCCCAGAATAAACTTTTGCAAAGAAGATCTGAGCCACAAAATAGGTATGCTACATACAGTTAATAAATCACTTCTTCCTAGTAGTTCTGTGAGACTTGCCATTCAAATGTAATTATTTTCATTTTACAGATAAAGAAACTGAAGATATGTAGCTTAAGATCATCTGTTAACAAAAAATTCTTGCTGGCTTTGAGGTGAGTCTCCATGTTTTGGCATTGGCTCTCATTTTATTCCACTTGTTCAAAATCCTAATGGCAGTAAGGTGCAAAGCCCAGATTCAAATCTAGGGCTAGCTGCTCTCATGGGCAAAGGTGATTTTGTAGATGTGGTATCTCCATTTTTTTAAATACAGGCACCTGACATAGCTTCTGTGGACAGCCTCATCACCCATCTTGCTATCTCTGGTAGCCAATTTGTCACATGATATATTTTTTTCTTCCCTTGAGGTGAGGTGATAGGGAACTTTTAGTAGTAAGCATTACATTCTTTTTGTACCAACATAATGGCAAAAAGACATGTGGAAGAAGTGTCTCTTTGGGCATGTCATTTTACCTCTCTAAGGTTTCAGTTTGATAATCTATAAAATAAAGTATTTGCTATAGATTTTCTCACAGGGTTATGAATTTTGAGTTAGAAGAGACCACAGAGCTAATATACTCCAAACACCTGAGCTAGGTGGCGTAGTGGATAAAGTACTTGATTTGGGGTCAGGAAGACCTGAGTTCAAGTCTTGTATTTACTAGCTTATTTGTAAAATGAGGATAATAATAGCATCTACCTTACAGAGCTGCTGTAAGGAGCAAATAAGATAACATATGTGTAACATTTTTTAAACCTTGAAGTACTATATAAACACCAACTATTTTTACTAATGGGGAAATTAAGGTCCAGAAATGTAAGTGATTTGCCTAAGGTCACACAAGCAGAGAGTGGAAAAAAGGAAAGAACCAGGTCTTGAAACCAGGTTTTCTGACTCAAGATCCACCAACCTTACTGCTGCAATACACATGACCTCTATGCTCTCTTCTAGCTCTGATACTGGAGGATTCTTTGTTTCCTGTATTCCAAGACCCCAATCAACGATACAGTTTTTCATGACTTTAAGGTCAGCCTGCATAAGCAGGTTTTTCTATCCTTTGGTTGGCTTTGCCTGGTACCCCCACAGACCTCCTTCTCCCATGGGAATCCCTTTGATCTCAATGGCAGCTCCTGAAGACATCAAGCAAAACACACATCAGGCAACTTCTCTCCTGGTGATGTCAATAAGGCTTGTCCAAGGGAATGTAAAAGCTGGAGTAAATTAAAATATTATCCTTGAAACACCTTTTACTAGTGCCAAATTATATTTTTTTGTCAATCTAAACCCCCCCCCCCATGTTATTTCACAGACATTTAAATGAGAAAAAAAAAGAATATTTCAGAATAGCTTTGATTACCCATTCTCATGAATCTAGGAGCCCCAAGGGGGGAACAGATTCTTCTGCTTGTACCTATGACTGAATCCACAAAAATTTTTGAGAAGAAAGCCAATCAATGACTTTTTAAGTCAGCCCTTTATTAAGAAGTCACATCCAGTTAATTCCAGTAGATGTGCCATTGCAAAATGAGTTGACCCACTTTGAAATCTACTCTCTTTTAAAAGCAGTGAGTGCATGGATGGACATAGGGAGATATCTGTTGCCTTAATCTGCCAGCCTAACATGCTTAAACAAGAGATACTTAATAAATGATTGACCTTGATGCCTCACAAATGAAAAAGTGAAAGTACTTAGCATTGAGGTATATTTGTATACAAGGCATCAAAGATTCATTGGGTTTGAGACCTGAGGTTGAAAGTTAGCAAACCTGACTTAATAGTGGTTGCTTTTCATATGATATGAGAACTTGACAGTATAGAGGGAATAAAAGGCTAAGTTAGGTAGGGCACCCTTATTTAATTCCCATAAGAAGCAATGCAGATGTTGAATGGACAGGCAACTGTCCTGTTCTCTACTACTACTGTCTCCTATAATTTATCAACCCAAATGACTTTGTATTTTCTTTGCACATAGTAATCAAATCAACATGATCATTTCTGGAAAGGATCAGTCAATCCATTGACCTCTGACTCCATGCAACATCCCTATGATTTCCCTGACCAAAGCACCTTTTCCTTGTTATCACTCCTCTCTATTTATTATCTTTCCCTATTAGAATATAAGTTCCTTAGGGTCAAAGATCTCTTCCTTTACATATTTGTATTTCTTATCTTTGCTTTGCATAGTTCCTGGAACGTAGTAAGTGCTTGATAAATTCTCCTTCATTCATTCATGAATACATGCTCTTTGAAGGCAGGAATTATTTTTTTTTGTCTTTATATCCTCTCCCTCTTTCCCCAGCACAGTACCTGACACATGAGAAGTACTTAATAAATGCTTGTGAGTTGAAGTGAATTGTGTGGTCCCAGACAGTTAAACGTGATAGAAAAATCTAAGTTATTTAAAGAAAATCAAACAAGAAATAATGATTTAATTGAATAACTACAGAAAATATCTGACATTCTCTCTTCCTTCATATCCTCCCAAACTTTGTCTGAGACCTTTGGTATTTGCTGATGGGTTCAAGGAGTTAAAGTATGAAAGTGATATATCCATATGAGATTTTTCTTTGTGATGGAGGAGTTTCTGGAACATTACCAGATGCTCTGTAGTGGATGGGAGAGGGCCAGCCAACAGACTTGGGACCTCTCAATTATCCATAATTGGAGAGGCCTAAAAACTGCCTTGATCAGCAGGGAGGAAAGAAAGAAAAGAGTTTCACAGAGTCAGGGGATAGAGGTGGGGAAAGGTAAGGTATCTGGGCTGAGAAACCCTGTTCATGCATCATGTGGAGACCACTTAAGCTTCATACTTTCAGTAGACTCAACAACTAATTCCATATTTGGACTGGAAATGAATCGGAGAGAAGGTGAGTGATTTTAGGGCCAAACAAGAGATCAGTGATGGACTCTGAAAGACAGATAGGCCCCTTGACTCCCATTCCACTGTTCACTAAGTTGAAAAATATGAGAACTTTCCTCAAAAGATTCTGAACAACCAAGAAGTCTGTAAGTCTCTCAAAGCTCTAAATATGCCACCCATCAGGGATTAGAAAAGCACATGTCAAAGCAAAATTTGGCTTTTAGTTGACAGCTGGAACAGAAAGGTTTGGTCTGAATTTTGTGATTGAGGTTATGAATTCTCAGTCACTTTCTTTTTTAATTTTTAGCAGATTGTGTGTTATGTTTTCTAAAGTTATTGTGCCAGATAAAGTTTCAGAAAGAGGTCTGAATAAAATGTTCTGGTAACTATGTCTTTTTTCTTCCATGTTTTCTTTTTGAATACTTTTCTTTTGGCCGGAAAGCTTTTTTCTTGTGCCTGACAAAATAAGCAAGATGCAAAATATACAAAGAATAATATGTCATTTTTACTGTATGACTGTATTGACTTTGGCACACAAAAGAGTTACCATAAAGTCCAATATCTTCATATATGTTACTTTAATGAAGCCCCTATGTATAATGACAACAATAATTGTTAATGTGTGTGTGTGTGTGTGTGTGTGTGGTGTGTGTGGTGTGTGTGTGTGTGTGTGTGTGTGTGTGTGTGTGTGCGCTTTAAGGTTTACAAAGCACTTTAGATACATTATCTCATTGGATCTTCACAACAATCCTGCAGGGTAGTTGCTGTTGTTATTTTCCTTTGACTGATGAGAAAATTGAGGCTCAAAAGATATCAAATGACTTACCTATTGCCATGCAGCTAGTAAAGATCTGAGGCAGATGCCAAACATAGACTTTCTTGACTCCAAAACCAGCACCAAATAAACTAAAGGTTTTGTGTTAATAAATTTGAAGAAAGAGAGAGAACATGAAGTCAGTCAATAGTCGGTTATTTGGGGTAGGGATGGGGAGGGGCATGATGAAGTCAAGATAGCAGAGAAAAGGAAGGAACCCACCTGAGCTCTCTCCCAAATCCCTCTGAACAACTGCAAATGATGCCTCCAAACAAATTCTGAAGTATCAGAACCCACAAAAGGACAGGTTGAAACCATTTTCCAGCCCAAGAGAACTTAGAAGTTAGACAAGAAAGGTCTGTTGCAGAGGGGAATGAGAGTGGAGCACAGTCCATGCCCCAGCAAAACAGCAGTAGGCCTTGGGAGTGACTGAATTAGTGGTGGGAGTGGTATTGCCAGACCTCTCAGCCTACAGACAGTAAGAGGGTCAGACAACTGGTTAGAAAGAGGGGTCCTTTTGCTGGCACCAAGTGCAGGACTCTATTGCATTGCCAATACTTAGATGTGTTGCATTCTGGGTCACAGTCCTGGGTCTCAGTCCCAAGGCAAGGAAGATCACTAGCACACCAGAGTTTGCAGCTGCTGGGGAGCTGGGTCCCTGGTCACAGTTCCAAGGCAGAAAAGAGTGTTTTTGGTTGCTCATATACCAGAGCGTAAGCCAGGAAAGTAGTAAACTCACCTCTTCCTAGATCATACCACCTTGGAAGAACTGAAAATTTACAGATCCTCAGAATTATCTCTGAAAACAGCTGCACAAAACCCCTAAAGCTTGGGATAGTATTCCCTCTACTCTAGAAACAGAAGCTCAAAAAAGGTTTTTAAAAATCAAGTAAAAGAAGTGGAGAAAAAATTGGGAAGAGAAATGAGCAATGAAAGAAAATCATGAAAAAAAGTCAACAGCTTGGTAAAAGAAGGCACAAAAAATAGTGAAGAAAATAGCATCTTACAAAACAGAATAGGCCGAATGGTAAAAGATAAACAAAAATCCAATGAAGAGAAGAATGCCTTAAAAAGCACAATTGGCCAAATAGAAAAAGATGAATAAAAATTCAATGGAGAAAACTCCTTAAAAAGTAGAATTGGTCAAGTGGAAAAGGAAGTACAAATGCTTACTGAAGAAAATAATTCCTTAAAAATTAGAATCAGGCAAGTGGAAGCTAATGACTTTATGAAACATCAAAAACAACCAAACAAAATCAAAAATGAAAAAAAATAGAAGAAAATGTGAATATCTTATTGGAAAAACTACTTATTTGAAAAATAAATCCAGTAGAGATAATTTAAGAATTACTGGACTGCCTAAAGGTCATTATATAAAAAAAGATCCTAGACATCTTCTTTCAAAAAATTATCAAAGAAAACTGCCCTAGTATTCTAGAACCAGAGGATGAAATAGAAATGGAAAGAAACCACTGGTCACCTCCTGAAAGAAATTCTAAAATGAAAACTCCCAGGAATATTACAGCCAAATTCCAGAGCTCCCAGAGCAAGGAGAAAAATAGTGTAAGCAGTCAAAAAGAAACAATTCAAATACCATGGAGCCACAGTCAGAAAAACACAAGATTTAGCAGTTTCTACATTAAGGGATCAGAGGGCTTGGAATATAATATCCCACAGGGCAAAAGAGCTAGGATTACAACCTAGAATCACATACCCAGCAAAACTGAGCATGATCCTTCGGGGGGGGGGGAAATGGATAATGAAATAGAGGACTTTCAGGCATTTCTGCACTTTATTGGGAGAAAGAACAAAAATTCAGATAAGTAAATGCAGAATATATACAAATCTATAGCTGTTATATGTCACTGGTAACATTGAACTCAAGTCTTCCTGATTCTAAGGTTGGTCCTCTAGCCATTAAGTCATCATTCCACTGACCATATATGCTGCTGTCATTTATTCCTGTAGATGACACTACTTACAGTTGCCTGGCAGAGATTGGATTTATTTTGTGTGGTGCCAAAGGTCAGAATTAGGTGGGCAGAAGTATAAGAGTGGAAGATTTGGAGTCAATATAAATAAGAACTTCCTAATGAAGAGCAGCATGGTACAATGAATATAGCACTGGCTTTCATGTCAGAGAACCAGAGTTCAAATCCCATCTCTGCCACTTGCTACCTGGCAGACCCTGGACAGGTTATTTAGCCACTCTGGGCTTCTTCTATAAAAATGGGGGTGAATAGGCCTTGAACTAAATGACCACTAAGGACTCCTCCAGCTCTGAAGCTATGATTCTATGAAGGAAGGCAGATCAAATACTGAACAAAGAATTGAAATTTTACTCAGCATATATGGGTTCAAATTTCAGGACCATCACTTACTAGCAGTGTAACCTTGAAAAAATGTATCAACCTCACTGAATCTGAGTCTTCTAATCTCTAAAATGAGGGAAACAGGAATTATCCTGCTTTCTTGACAAAATTATTTGTCAAGAATAAGTGAGAACAATATAAAAGCATTTTGTACATTATTAAGTGCCATCCAAATATGGGATATCAGTATTATTCATGATTAATGCTATCTGGAAATGAAATGAACTATGTTATAGAGTAGCAAATGCTCCATTTCTGAAGGTATCAATATAAAGACTGAATATTATAGAAAGAAATTAGCATTAGATAGAAGGCTGAACTAAATGATCTCTGAATAGAACCATAACCTGGGTTTTTCTGCACCTGTGGCAAGGGGGAAACAAAGGCTAGCAGTCAGGTTAGAAGGTGCTCCCCTGAGGTCTGGTTGTTGTGGAGGGGAGTGAGCACATCCTAGGAATATGCTGCCTCTAAATTTCAGGAAAAGCTCCAGTTGCCCCACCCTTGTTAGATAATTATGATTTCAGTGTCCCTCCCAGCATTAAGATTTACCAGTCCAAGATTTCAATATGTATATAGATTTTTTTAAAAAATCAGCATATCCATTGTGCACATATGAAGATTACTCTTTGGTTTGCAGATGTAGTAGCTGTTAGAAAAGACAAGCCATTTTAATAGTCAAACTGTTTTGATCATATGGCTGTCACATAGATTGCTGGATAAATATATTTGTGTTCACTTAAGCTCATTTTGGATTGAACAGAATATCTTAGATTTTGAGCCAGAAGGGATTTTGGAAGCCATCCAGTCTAAATCTCTCCTTTATAAATAAGGAAACTGAGGACCAAAGAGATTAAGTGACCTCTATTAGTTTGAAATGAATTGAATTGTGCCCAGAAAAATAGTAACTCACAACAAGTAACAGAATGACAGAGTGTGAGGTTGGAAAGGGACCCCAGTGGCTATCTATCTGGTCCAACCTGTACAAGAAAGGAATCTTCAGGATAATATATTTGACAATTGGTTATCCAATTTTCTTAAAAACCTCAAAGGACAGGGAACCTCTCTCTTCTCTAGGAAGTCCATTCCAGTTGTGGACAAGTCAGACAGAAAGGTTTTTCTGACATTAAGCCTAAACTGGCAACTTTACAACTTCTACTCATTTCTCCTGGTTCAGTCTTCTGAGCTCCAAATGGAATAATTCGAATCCCTTGTACACATGACAGACTTTCAGATACTTGAAGACAGCTAGAATTCTCTTCCTCCTCATTCGGTCTTCTCTTTTCCAGGCTAAACATGTTCAGTTCTTTCAAATGATCCTCATATGACATGGATTCCAGGGCATTTACCACCATGGCTGCCCTCCTCCAGATGTTCGCCAGCTAATCAGTGTCCTTAAACAGTGGTGCCCAGAACTGAAAACAATTTTCCAGATGAAGTCTGAAAGTGTAAAGTGCAGTGGGAACATCAATGACAGTTTCTTGGCAAACACATCTGCTGATGGTTGTAGGATCTGAGGATATAGATCATCTTGGTTAGGTACTTTGAATTCATTAATGGCAGTTAAATACTTTCTTAATTTCTGCTTGTCTTGGGTATCACTTCTCTGGTAGCTTTTTCCCCCTTTACCACTTCCAGTGTAAAAGTCATTTTGTATTACAGAAATAAAAAATAGAAAAAGAATTGTACAATTCTTTCTTCTCTCTTTGTTGTCAATTATCATTATCCCATCCAACCCCTCAAAAGATCCTGTTCTTTCTTTGACAAGCTATTCTGTTTGTCTCTGTCTCTCTGTCTCTGCCTCTCTCTCTTTCACTCACTCACTCTCTGTCTCTTCATATTTGCAGATACATAATTACATGTGTATCTATAAATGTACACACATACATAAAACTGGCCTTTCTGATTTTTTTTTCAGCTTCCCTCACTAACCTCAGCTCATTCTGAGCTAAGACTATCTTTACAACACTGTGCCATATTCATATTATTTCTCTTTTACCTGTTCTTGCTTCTTTTTTCAACCCTAGGAATTTATACAACATGTCAGGAAAGAAAGGAAACTTGAAACCTGGCACAAGTTTTTCCTTAATCCCCACCTCCCTTTCTTGGAGTTAAAGATTCATGGACTCTGATACTCAGAGATGGACCAGTCACAGGAAGGCTGTGCAAGGGGAAATGGAAATTTGAGTCAAAGAATCAGAAATGAAGGAATTAACTACATGAACTCGAACTTTTCCATCCACTAAAGACTGGCTATATGTTAGAGGGGTAATTTCCTACAGTTTTATTACAATCTCTAGTCAATCCACCCCTCCCTACTCTTCCTATAAATAACTTCTTCTTTGGCCTCACTCTATTCCTTTCATAGCCCCTGAACCCCAGATTAACCAATGCAACTACACACAGTCCTCCACCCTTGAATTCCTTTCTTCCTTGTCTTACAGCCATTTCTTCCATGCCAATTCTCACCTTCACATTATCCTCTACCAACTGCCCTGACTCAAGCTAGGTCAAAACTATCCTCACACTGAACACCCTAGTGAAGGTCATGCAATGGAAGCTCAATAAATGGGCAATTATTAAGGACCTATTATGCTCCAGACACTGTGCTAAGTTCCAGCAATGCAAAGACAAAAGTGAAATTTTTCTTGCCCTCAAGGAGCTTACATTTTGTCTTAGGAGAAAATGTGTGTATGTATACATACATATGTATGTACATACATACACACACACACATTCACACTCACACTCATACTCACACTCACACTCACATAAAACAAATACAAGGTCCTGGAGGGATAGTGTAAATCTTCCAAACTGCCCAATGACTGTTATTTCCTATTCATCTGCCTGCAGTCACCCTTTCACCCCCTCCAACCTGTCACAAGTTCAGATCCAGCCTCCCAAAATTCCTTCATTCTTGTCCTTTACTGCAATTCACTTATCCAGCCTTAGCACTTCATACTCAGCCCTTTCCCCCTCTTATCTCAGAAACTCCCTTCATTCTTCAACCCCATTCTTTCTCATAATGCCCTTTGGACTTCCTGCTCTATCTCCAGGGATTGTGGCCTCATGGTTAATATCTGCTCAACCTCTGCATATTTGCAATTTCACTCTTCTCAGCTATTTTTATAATGTGTTAATTGTTACATAGCTCTTTCTTCACAATAGCACTAGAAAGTCAATAATAAAAATATCGTTATTATTCCCATTTTGCAGATAAGAAAATTAAAGCCCAGAGAAATTAAGTGGCTAGACATAAGAATTAAGTATCAGAGGCAGGATTTGAATCTATGTTTTCTGTCTATAAATCTTGGATTCTTTCTTCCATACTTTCATATGGGGTTGAGGAGGGGCTAGGGATTCTTTTGACTTACAAAGTTGTCTATAGAAGTAAACATGGCCACATTGTGGGTGAGGGATCTTCAACTGTGGCTCCTGGATCCAAACAACTTTTGGAGGGGCAAAGGATCCTAATAAGCTCTACTTGTTGGATAGTGGAATTTCAGAATGCATCCACTTACTGGCCAGGCATCCCAGCCAAAAATATTTTATTAAATACCATATTCTACTACAGTACAATATTCTGAGTAATGTTGTTTCTCTAGATTATCATGTTTTCATAGGTTTCAAAGTTTCAGTGCCTTGCATTCTGGGCTGGAAATCAAACCTTGAAATATGGACACAGTGTACTATACTTTTACAGCTCTGAGTCTAAAATATTGATGTTAATTGCTTCCATGAGTTTTTCTATAGTGAGTGTCAGAGTTCTTCAGTTTATACTAGTCTTTCTTCCCATCACTCTGGTAGATGGCTTATTATAGAAAAGACAGCCAAAAGGTTTAAGGCAAGTGTGTGTGGGTCTAACCACACTTACAGAATGCCAAAGAATCCAGATTTTTTTAAAAAGTGAAAAATTCAGGTCATCATCCAGATGTTTTGAATATATAATACTTAACATTCAGTTATTCGACTAAATTTTAAAAGTTTCTCCTAACATTTTGCTGCAGAGAGGAGCCAACCCTTTGTTGCTCTTGTTAGAAGTTACTTTTCCAAAAACCACCACTACGATCATGGAGGTCATTTTAGATGGAGCAGGAATTAACAGCCTGCATTGTGTCAATAACCCTTGATACCCTTCTTGTTGGAAAAGGATGGTAGTATTCTATCTTCATTATACAATGATGAAAAGAACAGCTGAAAAGACTTGGAGGTAAGAGATATCAGGACTCCAATCCAACTTCAACACTTCTAAGCTTTATGATCCTGGGCAATTCTAGGCAGGTGAATGTAGAACTTCTTGACTGGCCAGAACCAAAGAGTAGTCATTACTAGCTTACTGTTAAATAGAAAGGAGAGATGTAGTGCAGTGCCCCCTGGTCTTTATCCTGTACTATTCAGCATTTTTATTGATGATAGAGATGAAGGTAGAGATGATATGCTTATCAAATTTGCTGATGGCATAAAGCTACAAAGGACAACTCATATGTTGCATCCTAAAAATATTAATAGTTTAGATTAGATTGATAGATGATAGTTAGATTTACATAGATAGATTAGAACATTGGTCTGATACTCAAGAGTGGGGAACAAATCTTTTTATTAAAGGGATTTGTTCTGTGAAGTTTGGATTCAAAGAGCCAAACTTGAGGGCCTAGAGGGCCACATGTGGCCTTGAAACCACAAGTTCCCCACTCCTGAGTCTAAAGAGATATTATTGAAGAAGAACAAATGAAAACATCTTACACTTTCACTTAGGTTCAAAATACCAATTTCATAATACAACATGGGAGAAGATATAGACAGCAGTTTGAAAAATAAAATATGTGGAATATAATCTCAATATGTATGGGTCAATGATGTGATAATGGCTGCTAATGCAATGATGTCCAGGCCTAGAATATGTTCCCTTCTTAATTCTTCCATTTAGAATCCTTAGTTTTATTAAAGCTTACTTTTATTGCCACATTCTATATGAAGTCTTTTCTTATCCCACAAGACTATATAGCCTTACTTCCCCAACAAAATGCCATGTGTTAATTGTGCCTATACTTGTATATGTATGTTGTGTGACTAATTTGTTGCATTGATCAATCTATTTTTAACCAGTGCCAACATTTTTAAAGAATTACTACTTTGTAGCATATAATTTGAAATCTGGTACTGCTAGACCTCCTTTTTCCCCATTTCTCCTCATTATTTCTCTTGAGATTCTTGATATTTTTTTTCATCCAAGTGAATTTTGTTGTTATTGTTTCTAGTTCTATAAAGTAATTCTTTGGTAGTTTGATTGGTATGGTATTGAATAAATAAATACAGAAAAAATAGATCTAATATCCTAGTTTTTTTTTAAATAACTACAAAGCCTCCAGCTACTGGGATAAAGTTTTACTATTTAACAAAAATAGCTGGGGAAATCATATGGCATTATGGAAAAAATTAGATTTAGACCAATACATCGCACCTTGCACAAACATAAGTCAGATGAGTATGTGGGCTCGATATAAAAGGCCATATCATAAATAAATGAGAGAAGCATGAAAAAAATACCTATCAGCTCTATGGATAGGAGAAAATGTTAGGATCAATGAATTTGTAAAGAGGATCACAGAAGATAAAATCAATAATTATAAAATTAAAAAACCTTTTCTTAGACAAATCTAATAAAGCTAGGATTAAAAGGAAATCAATTAACTGGGCAAAAATCTTTGCATAAAGATTCTCTGATAAAGGTCTCATTTCTAAGATATATAAGAAGCCGATTAAATTTATCAGAAAAAGAGTCATTTCCCCAATTGATAAGTGGTCTGAGGATATGAACAGATACTTCTCAAGGCAAGAAACTGAGACATATGAAAGAATGCTCCAAATCACTGCTAATTAGAGAAATGCAAATTAAAGCAAATCTGATATTATAACTTTCACTCATCAGAGTGGCAAAGATGACAAAAAAAAAAGGAAAATGATGAATGTTGGAAGGGCTCTGGAAAAACATACACATTGGTGCATTTTTGGTGGACCTCTGAATGGGTCCAACCATTCTGGAAAGTGATTTGGAATTACACACAAAAATTTACTAAATAGTATATTCCTTTTGAGGAGGAGAAAAGAGGAAGCATATGCCATGCAAATTAAACCACCACCACCACCCTGACTACCATCTCTCTTTGGACCCTGATGGAGATAGAGTCTGGACCCAAGTGTCTTGGGAAGACAAGTGTTTCCAACCCAATATGCACTGCCATTATCTTGGGAAGCAACTGCTGTGGAAATGTAGCCTGACAAATATTTCTGTAGGTTCTACAGTCACAGCTACTGAAGACACAGAAAAGATAGTTCTTACCATCAAAGTCCTTGACATTATCAAATAGTTCAACATCAGAACTGATATAATTTTATCAATGGAATTGACATTAAAAAAGAATCATTAACATCTGCTTTGCTACTGCACCCTAAGGACCTTTCTGGATTTGCCAAACCATCCATATATGTTGGCTCTCTCATTAGAATGGCAGCCCCTTGAGAACAAGGACTGTCTTAGTTTTCTATTTGTATCCCCAGCATGGAGCATAGTACTTTGCACAGCATAAATATTTAAGCAATACTTCATTCACTCATTTATTGAAATGCATAAAAGACAGAATATTAAATATTCCCTTTATTGACCAAAATATAATTAAAAATCACATTTAATAAAGGGCTATTGAAAGAAGTTTTAAAGCTAACTGGAGACTAAATAACTTAATCCTAAAGAGTTGTTGGATCAAAGAACAAATCAAAGAAATAATAAATAATTTATTCACAGATAATGACAACAATGACATAACATAATAAAAATTTTGAGTTGTAACCAAAGTAGTTGCTCAAGAAACACATATATACAACAAAAACTAGAAAATTAACTAATCAAAAACCACAATTAAACACCAAAATATATATATTTTAAAATAAAAACATTAATAAAATCAAAAGTTAAAAAATCAAATTAATAAAATGAGATTAAAAATAATAGAAGAGACACACCATTATCTAGGTCAATTTAATAAAATGAAGAATGAAGACTAAATTACTAATACAAAAATGAAGTCACAATGTGTGAAGTAGTAATAAAAAATTTCAAAAATATTCTCCCCAACTATATGCCAATAAAACTGAGAACTCAAATGAAATTGATATTTACAAAAATACATAATGCTCTCATTAAAAGAAAAAGAGATACAGAATTTGCATAACTCAATATCATAAAAATAAATAGAAAAACACATAAATGAACTCTGAAAGGGAAAAAAAACACAAAGGACCAGACAAGATAGATTTATCAATAAATTTTATTAAACATTCAAAGAACAACTAATTCTAATATGGCATAAATTGATTACAATAGGAAAAGAAGGGATCCTAGCAAATTTCTTTTGTGATACAAGCATAGTCTTGGTACCCAAACTAGGCAGAATCAAAATAAAGGAAAAGCTATGGACCAATATCCTTAATGGATATCAATGCAAAAAATTTAAGTAAAATATTACCAAAGAGGCTACAACAATAAATCTAAAAGATAATATGCTGCGGCAGGGAAGGATTTATATCAGGAAGGGAAAGCTGTTTTAATATTAGGAATATCATCACTTTCATTGACTATATTAATACTAAAAACAATCAATAGTTGTAGAAAAAAACTTTTGACAAAATTCATCATAAAGAAATCATAAGTTTTTTTAGTTAAGGAAAAACACCAGAAAACCTAGAAATAATCTCATTCCTCCTTAATATGGTAGGTAGTAGCTTCCTAATACTAAGGTCCAGAATTGTGTGTAATTATTTTAAACTTGAAGCTTTTACAATAAGATCAGAATAAAGGAAAGATTCTTATTGTTACCACCACTATTTTATAATAGTTCCAACAATATTAGCTATAGCAATAAGACTAGAAACAAAAATTGAGGGAATTTATATAGGCAAAGCGGAAAAATGAATTTTTTCCAGATGATACAGTTTGTTTAGAAAACTTCAGAGAGTCAACTAAATTTAATTGGAAAAATAACTTCAGCCAGGCAGGAGTCATCAACTTCTTTTATGTGTTCTCTAATAAGTTTGCCCATCTTTTAATCTCTCCTTTTATATTTCCTTTTCATTTTTCCCCTAATGCAAAGTTTTCTACTCCATTGTTGCTGGGTTACCATGATTGACCTCATTTGGTTAGAGACTCAATAGGATTTTTTTTTTTGCTACATTTCCATGTATTAGCAAATGGCAAAATAAACCAAGAAAGGAAACATTTTTAGGTGCCTGTTCTGTGCCAGGTGCTATGCTTGGTTCTGGAAATACAAAGACAAAAGAAAAAAGCAGTTCTTGATCCCAATTAAGTGGCTTGCATTCTCTCAAAGGAGGCAGCACATATACATACATACATACATACATAACATGCATATATATATATGCACAAGATAGATATATACAGAACAATTACAAGATACCTAAATAGAATATAGTTAAGGAGTGAAGACCTAAAATCTGAGGGGAGAGGAACAGAAAAGGCCTCATGTAGAAGGTGGTACTTGAACTGTGTCTTGAAGGATGAGAAGGATTTTATGAGGCAGATATGAGGAGAGAGTACTTTCTGAGTATGAGGTTGGTCAGTGTGAAGGATGGTCTTAATTGCTTCTAAGGAAGGAAGAAAACAAGCATTGATTAAACATCTACTATGTGCCAGGCACTTTGCTAAGTGCTTTACAAATATTATCTCATTTGATATTTACAACAGCCCTGAGAGGTAAGTGCTCCTTGGTGGCTGTTACAGTGGAGGCAATTTGTGAAGCGGATGCCTCCAAGGGATTGGCCACTGAGAAAAGGGGGGATGGAATTCATGTAAGCCTCTCCTTTAAGATCTCTACCCCTCTCCCAAGCATAGAAGTCTCTACCTTTCAAAATATTTTCTAAATATATTTTGTTTCATGATGCTCAATCAAGATCATCAAGATATCAAGAGAAAATGAGGAAGGCCCCCAACACATTGGGTGCTATTCCCCATGGCAAACTTATGAGACAGCGCTGATGAGTGCTGCAGAAGATGGGAAGGAAAGAATGGATTGTAATCAATATTATTGGAGGGGACATCAACATGATGAGATCATGGATCTCCTAGAGTACTAGAATACTGAGATACCACCATCCTGATGGAAAATAGCATAATCAGTTGTAAAAAGTATTGATGAAAATGCTTCACCACTTATTGTTGTTCTTTGTTTTCAAAGAAGACCAAAGACGTCACAGGTGACATCTTAACTCACAGGTGAATTGGATTAAATCGAGGCCAGGTTGCACGGAGTCACGAGCTCCACTCTCTCTTCCAGAGTTATAGAAGTTCAGTGACAAGACAAAAGCCAAGATGACTGGTAGTGGCCTGGGATGCAGTGGATAATGTTAGTGTCTTCAATGTCTGACCAAGCTTTAAGCCTGCTTAGAGCATGGCATCTGATTCATCTGCCTTCATGGCTATTGCAACAAATTATTTTCATCTGCCCATTCTGCTGAGCCTTTTTCAGGGCTGCTTATCCATGTTTGGTGTCCACCTTGCACTCAGCTCTTATCACTGGCTCCAAGAAGCTGTAGTATGTGCAGCAGCCACACCTCAGTAAATCATATCAGCAGATGGGCTAAACCAGGTTCAGGATAACCAAGAGGCTTCAGACCCATTGATGCCTTCCCCCAGCTTCATCACTAACAATATCTGAATTCTATTGTGGGGTCCCATTCAAACCTACTCATTCATTGCTTATTGGTCATTGCTCAGCTCTTGAGGTGGTAAATGGGAAGAAAATAAGTTCTATCTAATAGTAAACCATGGATATTAGTATATCTTCCGGGGTGCTTGTGATAGTCTCCAAAACCTTTCTGACTTGGGGGAATAGTCCCACCTGCTACAGATTGTCTCTGTTCTGGATATGTCTCTACCTTCTTCCTTCCTAACCCTTCCTGCCCAATCTTTCCTCCTGCCCTATACTGAAATCTTCCATACATGAAAGTTTCTACCCCAGAAACCTCTATGGCTCATATCCCCAGTGGCTCTCTACTTTTGACATTAAAGATAGCAGTTAGAAAAACACAGCATCCCCTCGTCATAAAACTCAAGATGTTGGCCAGAATCATGGAGTTGCCCCCCAGGTACATCTGCCCAGATATGAAAGGATCAGTGAACTGTCATTGATCGCTGTTGTGGTGGTGGTGGTGTGTTCATTCCTGTCCCACTCTTCATGACCCTATTTGAGGTTTTCTTGGCAAAGATAATAAAGTGATTTACCATTTCCATGTCATTGATTATAGCCTTCCTTTATTTACCCCTCCTCCCAGCTGAGTCATTTCAGGCTTTCAGTCTTCCTTCTTTTAGTTAAAGAAATACCACAATAAAAGCCTATTGCTTTAAGCACTTCTTGGCCTGCTAGAACAGAGACTAGACTATGCCTCGGAAGAATCTATGTAGAAAGCCTCTCAATTTGACCCACCTAATGGTGGGCTATGATAGCAAGTAGCCCTATCTCTATTTCAGAGTTGAGAAAACACAAGCACAGTAAAATGGTTACTCACTCAAGACACTGTACAAGGCCAGACTTTACTTACATGGACCCTAAGCAATGTGATTCAGTGGTCAAACACAAGGTCTCAGAAAAATTTTCCCATCAATTTACAGGCCATGGTCCTACATCTTCCTACTGTGATTCTTAATCCGTGATCTTCTAGGGCAAGATATTATGCTTCTCAAAAAGCCCTTGTTGCTTATTCTAATAAGAGCACATTGATACACCAGTAGTTTACAAAATGCTTTCCTCATAAACATCTTAGTATGCTTACCTCTGTTTTGCAAACAAAGAAACTGAAGCTCAGATTGGTTAACTGACTTGCCTGTAGTTACATGGATTATAAACTTGAGTCTGGAATCAAATTCAGTATATGTGACCCTGGAGTTTTATGACACCACGCTAAAGAAAAGGTTGCCTGTTATCATCTATTTCTTTTTATTCTCTTCTCTTTTCTCTTTACTTTCTTTTCTTTTTTCTCTTTTCCTCTCTTTTTCTTTTTTTCTTGTCTCTTTTCTTTTCCTTTTCTTTCTCTTTCTTCCATTCCCTTCTCTTTTTTCTTTTCTTTTCCAGTCCAGGCCTGTGATTTATCTATATAAGGAACTCCCAGTGACTCTCCTTATACCAATGCAGGCATGCATCTCCTTTGTAAGTTAGAAAACTGCCTGAGGGGCTAAAACGTTAGTTGATTTCCCCAGGGTGATAGAGGCAGTATGTGTGTAAGATACAGGTATCCTTAATAGGGTCCTAGATTTAGAGCTGGAAGTAGAAGGGGTGTTAGAGAACATTGAGTTCAAACCTCCCATTAAAGACAAAGAAAGTGAAGTACAAAAGAGGCCAAATGACTCGCCTATAGTCACTTAGCTAGTTAATGTCTCCCTGGGATTTGAACACAGTTCTTCCTGCTTGAATAATCCAGTGCCATATCCCTTATGCAATTCTACTTCCTTACTCATGCAACGTGTTAATACATCTATTAATGTGTAGCTTTAATCACATATATTTAACATAGTTAAAATGATATGGTCAGCTGTCACCTAATAAAGTCACAGGAAAATCTAAAGTAAACCAGTGATGTTTTAATGGGTGATAATAAAGAAGTAAAGGTCTGGTACACAAACGTAATGCAATTTCATGCAGGGCTTTTGTAGGAGGAGCTGGGCAGTAAATTGGAAAAATAAGGACACAGATTTCAGGAATGTAAGGTGGAGGGGTAAGGAGAAGGAAGCATCAAAAAAGAATAAGAACACTAGAAGAGGAGGGTGTGTGGTGGTTAATGAGTGCTAATGAAAACCTTTCCTTTCAATTTCTCTCCCCCCCAACCCTGGTTAGCCCTAGTAGCTTAGGATGGTACAGTCATTTAGTCAATCAAAAAGCATTTATTAAGCCCTACCCTGTGCCAGGCACTATAATTACAAAAAGGCCTCAGGCATTAGGAGGTAGATTGTTGAATAGACACTACAGGCTGTGCTCTTTGAAAATACTTGAAAAGAAAAACTGGAAGAAAAAAAATAGTGTGTCAGATCCTCTCCTTTCATTAGGAGATGTACCTGTTACTAGGGGAAGAAGCTGCTGTCCATTCAGGACTGGAGCCAGAGATATACTTGGATATAACCAAAAGAGCATAGGTTCCCAAACCTTTATGGGGAAAGAAATCAGAGACTGAACAGCTGGCATTATATATAGTGTGATTTGAGTGGCAAGAAAAGATCCTTTCCTCACAATATCCTCTCCATCCATCACTTATGTCAATGAATGAATGAAAATGCATTCAATGATGATGATGATAGCTGACATTTATATAGCACTTAGTATATGCTTATAGCCACCAATCTAAACACTTTATAACTATCTCATTTGATCTCATGATAACCCTGGGAGGTAGGTACTATTATTATCTCCATTTTTACAGATGAATAAATTGAGGCGAACAAAAGTTAAGTGTTTTGCCCAAGATCATGTAGCTAATTAGTGTCTGAGATAGGGTTTGAACTCAGTTCTTCCTGATTCCAGTCCCAACCCTCTATTTCTTTACTATGTGTCTTGCACTGTACAAGTATTGGGGTTACAAGTACAAAAGTATGAATCAGCTTCTGCCTTATAATCTAAGGAGAAGAGGGTAGGGAGAGGATGCATATAGGGGATTGCTCATAAGGGAATGGTATTTTGTTCTGAAAAGTCTGACCTGCTCAGTGGAACCAAGGGGGAGTTGATTGACCTGTCCTTTCCAGTAGCCCACAGGCAGGCAAAAGGCATTTATTAGGGGTTTGCTATGTATCAGGCATTGTGCTAAGCATTGAAAATATAAATATGAACACAAATAAAGGCAGTTCTTGTTCTTTTTTAAATTTTATTTATTTTTAGTTTTCATATTTTCTTCCACAAGATTTTGAGTTCCAAATTTTCACCCCATCTTGCCCCTTCCCCATCCCAAGGTGGCATGCATTCTGAATATTCCTTCTCCTAGTCTGCCCTCCCTTCTATCTCTCCCCCCTTCTGTTATCCCCTTCCCCTTCTATTTTCCTGTAGGGCAGGATAGATTTCTGTACCCCATTTCCAGCATTTATTTCCCAGTTCCATGTGAAAACATTTTAAAAACATATGTTTTTAAAACTTCAGGTTCCAAACTTTCTCCCTTCCTCCCTCCCCACCCACCCTCATTGAAAAGGCAAACAACTCAACATAGGTTATATATGTGCAGTTATGCAAAACACTTCCATAGTAGTCATGTTGTGAAAAACTACCTCTATTTCCCTTAATCCTATCCTGCCCCCCTATTTATTCTATTCTTTATTTTGACCCTGTCCCTCCTCAGAAATATTTGCTTCTGATTACCCCCTTTCCTAATCTTCCCTCCTCTCTATCATTCCCCTGCTCTCTTGTTCCCTTCTCCCCCTATTTTCCTGTAGGGTAAGACAGATTTCCATACCCAATTGAGTGTGTATGTTATTCCCTCCTTAAGCCAAATCCTATGAGAATGATTCACTCATTCCCTCTCACCTTCCCCTGTTTCCCCTCCAACAGCCTTTCATTTTTGTTTTTTTGTGAGATAATTTACCACATTCTATCTCTCCCCTTCTCCTTCTCCCAGTATAATTCTCTCTCACCCCTTAATTTTATTCTCTAGATAGGACCCCTTCATCTTTAACTCTCCCTGTGCCTTCTATCTATCTCTATCTCTATCTACATATACATACATACAATTTTTTCCCTCCAACTACCTTAATACTGACAAAGATCTCATGAGTTAAAAATGCCATCTTTCCATGCAGGAATGTAAACAGTTCAATCTTAATAAATCTCTTATGATTTCTTTTTCCTGTTTGCCTCTTCATGTTCCACTG
Organism: Phascolarctos cinereus; assembly: GCF_003287225.1. Taxonomy (NCBI): domain Eukaryota; kingdom Metazoa; phylum Chordata; class Mammalia; order Diprotodontia; family Phascolarctidae; genus Phascolarctos; species Phascolarctos cinereus. Next base: position 184,742,665 of record NW_027555958.1, read on the forward strand.
GAGTCCTGTATTTGAAAGTCAAATTTTCTATTCAGCTCTGGTCTTTTCATCAAGAATTCTTGAAAGTCCTCTATTTCACTCAATGACCATTTTTTCCCCTGAAGGATTATACTCAGTTTTTCTGGGTAGGTGATTCTTGGTTCTAATCCTATCTCCTTTGCCCTCCAGAATATTATATTCCATGCCCTGTGGTCCCTTACTGTAGAAGCTGCTAAATCTTATATTATCCTGATTGTGTTTCCACAATACTTGAATTGTTTCTTTCTGGCTGCTTGTAATATTTTCTCCTTGACCTGGGAATTCTGGAATTTGGCTACAGTATTCCTAGGAGTTTTCCTTTGGGGATCTCTTTCAGGAGGAGATCAGAGGATTCTTTCAATTTCTATTTTGCCCTCTCTTTCTAAAATATCAGGGCAGTTTTCCTTGATAATTTCTTGAAAGATGATGTCTAGGCTGTTTTTTTGATCATGGCTTTCAGATAGTCCAATAATTTTTAAATTATCTCTCTTGGAACTATTTCCCAGGTCTGTTGTTTTTCCAATGAGACATTTCACATTGTTTTCTAATTATTCATTCTTTTGGATTTGTTTTACAGTGTCTTGATTTCTCATCAAGTCACTCGCTTCTAATCGCTCTATTCTAATTTTTAAGGAAGTATTTTCTTCAGTAAACTTTTGAACTTCCTTTTCCATTTGGCCAATTTTCTTTTTAGGACATTCTTCTCCTCATTGGCTGTTTGGACCTCTTTTGCCATTTGGGTTAGGCTATTTTCTTCAGTATATTTTTGGGTCTCCTTTAGCAAGCTGTTGACTAGTTGTTCATGCTTTTCTTTCATCACTCTCATTTCTCTTCCCAGTTTTTTTCTCTATTCTTACTTGCTTCTCAAAATCCTTTTTGAGCTCTTCCAAGGCCTGGGGCTGATTCATCTTTTTCTTGGAGGCTTTGGACGTAGGAGCTTTGGCTTTGTTGTCTTCTTCTGGTTGTATGTTTTGATGTTCTTTGTTACCAAAAGAAGATTCTATGGTCTGACACTTCTTTAGAGTTTTGGTCATGATCCTAGCCAATTACTTGAGTTATAAACTCTTTATTAAGGTAGAGGTGTACTTGCATCGTGGAGAATGTGCTGTCCCAAGCTTCAGGGGGTTGTACAGCTGTTTTCAGAGATACTTGTAGGGACCTGTAAATTTTCAGTTCTTCCAAGGTGGTTTGCTAAGGGGCAATGCGTTTACTCCTTTCCTGGCCTGTGCTCTGGTCTATGAGTGACCACAAGCTCTCTTTTCTTTCTTTGAACTGTGAGGAGGATTTTCTCTATCTGCCACTACAAGCCCCACCATGTCAGTGCTCCTCCTTGCCCCAGGACCGCCACCCAGAACTGTGATCCAGACCCCAAGCACTGGCAAAGCAAGAGATTCCTGCCTCAGCACTGGCAAAGAGGTCCCTGCAATCCCCCTCTGATCAGCCACTCAGTCAGTGGGCCAGAAGCTCAGGAAGCAGCCACTGCCCTGGGGCCATGCTCAGAACTGAGGCTGAGACCTAGCTTCTCTCTCACCACAGAGACAGACTTTTCCCACTGACCTTCTAAGTTGTCTTTGGTGTTTGTGGGTTGAGAAGTCTGGAAACTGCCACAGCTGCCCACGATTCAGTCCTCTGAGGACTGTTCCAGGTTCGCTGCACCCTGCATGCTCACATAGCACTGCGCTCTTCTACCAGTATGGTATGATATACCTTTCTGATCAACCATCCAGGTTGTCTTGGGCTGGAAATTTGTTTAATTCTGTGTTTTTGAGGGGTCTGCTTCTTTAGAATTTGCTTAGAGCCATTTTTTTTATAGGTATTTGAAGGGGTTTGAGGGAGAGCTCAAGCAAGTCAATGCTTTTACTTTGCCCTCTTGGCTCCTGCCCTGGAAGTTCTAGTTCTTAAAAAGCTTATATTTTGTTAGGGGAAACATAATACATAGGGGCAAGGAGAAATGAGAGACAGGGAAAGGCATGGTACTGAAGCTGAGAAAGTCATAAGCAGACATAAGGGACATGTCACTTCCCCAAATCAGAGGCCCTTGGAGGATTTCCCCAATGGGAGAAAAACTGTAACATGGCAGAGGGATGTTCCAGGACAAGAAGGCCACAGGAGTGGATAGATGTTCCAGTATGATGAGGCCTTTGGGTGTTCTAGTGTAAGACAATGGCTAAGGCATGGTGGCAAAGTCCAGAAAATCAAAAGTGGAGACAGGAGAGAAATGGCCATGGCAGTATTGATTTGATTATGGTTTCAGAGCTAGATGCTAAAGCAAAGAGGGTAGTATTGTAGGTTGACATAAGGAAAAAAATCTCATTAGTGGTGGCCACTCCTCTGTATTATACAATAAACATGGGGCCATTATTTCCAGACCACCATATTTGGAATATGATGCGTTAGGAAGATCTTTGGACAGGATATCAGGAAACCTTTTTGATAAGTATTTCAACTCTGGTCCTCACTTTTCCCATTTGTCAAATGGTGGGGGGGTGGAGGGGAGAATGAAAAGAGAGGTTAAATGGTCTCTAGCATGCTTTCCAATTCTAACATTCTATGAAATGCACATGATATAAGTATTGTTCAAAAACAATTTTGCCAGAACAATATTTAATTGCCCAGATTTAAACTCCCAAGTTCTATGACTCCAAATACAGTAGACTTTTCATCCCACAACTGGAATAGTATTATTTCCCTCAAATGATGCATCTCTATTTGGCATATATTGTAATTCTTTTTTATACACAGAAGACTGGGGTGGTCTCATGGCAAGAATGAAGGATGGCAAGTGTTCAGACCAAATATTACACTGGTATCCTTCTAATGTCAGGGGAAATAAAGGAAGGCCTCTGATATGTCGGATGCACTCTCTGTGGCAAACTTAGATAAGGCCATGTACAAGAGTTGCATAGGATGGACAGGAATAGATCCGTTGCAACCTGCATAGCTGAATTGATGAGATCAGTGGTCCGTTTGTGTATTTGAGTTTTTTACAGTTTGTCTTTGGCCTTGACAATAACATTATTGGATTAAAAAATACAATCAATACCTCAAATGAAAAGAAAATGAAAACAATAGTCACTTCTCCCTATCAAAAATAATTTCTCTTCTTTAAGAGAATCAATTAATATATTTAGAGGGGTTCACAGTGGAAAAATCTCTCAAAGGAGAAGTTATTCTAAATATATCACTAAAGAGAAAACAAGAGGCTTCATTCCTTTGTTGTCTAAACTTGCAGTTCCTGGTAATTAAAACTAACTTCTTGAATCATCCTATTTTTAAAACTCAGTTAAAAATCTTTATTTCTCTAAATCATTATTGATTAGAAAATGCAAATTAAAAAAACATTGAGATATCATCTTACACTTATCAGATTGGCTAAATGATAGAAGGGGAAAGTGACAAGTGTTGGAGGGGATATGTAAGAATTAGGACCTTAATTCTTTGTTGGTGGATTTGCGAACTGATCCAGCCATTTTGGAGAGTGATCTGGAATTATGCTCAATGAGTTATTAAACTACCTCTACCCTTCGACCCAGCAATACCACTATTAGGTCTGGTTCCCAAGATGAGTAGAGGAAAAGGAAAAGAACCTATATGTTCTGAAATATTTATGCTCTCTTTGTGGTGGCAAAGAACTAGAAAATGCAGCAATTGGGGAATGGCTGGAAGACTAGTGGCATATGATTGTTATGGAATACTACTCTACTGTAAGAAATGATGAGTTTGATGATTTTAGAAAAACATGGAAATACTTGAACAAAATAATGAAGAGCAAAATGAGCAGAACCAAGAGAACATTGTATATACACTTATTTTAAGAACAACTTTGAGCGACCAAGTCATTCTGTTATAAATACCCAAATTAACTACAAAGGTCCTATGAAGGAAGATGCTATCTGAATCTGGAAAAAGGACTGACAGATGTGTGTGTGTGTGTGTGTGTGTGTGTGTGTGTGTGTGTGTGTGTGTGCTGTGTGCGTATAATGGTAGCCATCTCTAAGGTAGGGGAGGAGAGGGAATGGAAAAAAGAAATTTACATAACTTTGTTGTATATTTAAAAGGAATAGCAAGTTGTACATAATAGATTTGTAGTTTCAGGTGCAATAAACCTCTTTTTTTTTTCTATTGCATTTTGTTATGGAAATTGCTTCTTTTATTTCCTAACTTCAGGAAAAAAAAATAAAGATAGGCTCTTGAGTCTTGGGGTGAAAAGAAAGGTCTTTATTTCTTTTGGGACAGTACTTCTGGATCAGTCAGGAAAGTAGGCCATGGGTCAGCTGTACAAGAAGAAAAGGAAGCAAGAATAGTAGTAGATAGAGAGAAAATTAGGCTGCCATTCTAAAAGAAAGTGATAAATTATTCTTCCTGATTGCTCCGGGTTGGTTTTTCAAGCTGCCTGGATATTTGAAGGAACTCTCAGTGTGTTTGTGGTAGGCAGATGCATCAGTTTGCTTAGAATATCTGTATAATTTAGGAAGTTTGGGAATTAGGAAAGTGAGAGTAAAGATCGGTGCAGAATGAATGAATCAATGAAAAGACACTTCTGATGTTTATAAACAAGACACTGTGCTAAATGCTAGGGATACAAGTAGAAAAGTAAGATGGTCACTGCTCTCAGGGACTTACAATGTAAATGGAGAAATGACACATATAGAGGGTTTCAGCAACAAGTCCTCTGGTTTAGTAGCAAAGCAAAAGGCAATGCATATTCTTCAATGTCATTTCTACTGACAAAATTATATCCGTTTCTGATGTTGAGCCATTTGGCAATGCTGAGTTCTTTAGCACAGAGAACATTTTTGGGGTCTTCAGTAGCTGTGTCTATAGTACCCACAGAAGCAGTTACCAGGCCAAAAAAAAATGTAAGTATTGCTGAAAAGGAATTTCGTCACACATATTTAAATTTGTGGCTACTCTAAATATTTTTTCTTGTATTTAGGTGTATGTTAGAATCTTGAAAAAAATAATAGAAACAGAGAATGATGGATCATAGATCTAGAGCTGGGTCAGAATTCATTTAGTACAACTCCCTCATTTTATGGTCGAGGAAACTGAGGCACAGTGATTTGCCCAAGGTCACACAGATCTTAAGTGTCAGAGGCAGTATTTTAACCCAAAACTCATGATTCTAGAGTCAATACTTTTTTTGTCTATTGGAGGCAGCTAGGCAGTGCAATTATTAGAGTGCTGAGCCTAGAGTCAGGAAGACCTGAATTCCAATATAGCTTCAGATACTTACTGGCTGTATGTCCTTAGGAAAGTTTCTTATCCTCTCTATTTATCTGTTTCCTTAACTGTAAAATTGGGTTAATAATGGTATATACTTTTCATGGTTGTTGTGTGGATTAGAGGAGATATTGTAAAGTGCTTGACACATTGTTAACACTATCTAAATGCTATTGATGATGATGATGATGAGGAGGAGGAGGAGGAGGAGGAGGAGGAGGAGGAGGAGGACAATCTTCATAGAATCCCTTCAAGACTGAAAGGTGACCTAAGAGATCAATGTGGCACAGTAAAAAGAACACAGGTCTAGTAGTTGGATGCCTTGGTTTTGAATCTCAGCTCTCCTACTTGTGACCTGTGTGACCTATGGCCATACTTTTAATGCTATAAACCTCAATTGTCTAACCTTTAAAATGGGGGATACAGTAATACTTGCAATATCTATCTCACAGGGTTGTAGTATAGAAAACAATATATAATATTTTAAGTGTTAAGAGTATTGACAGCTGTCACCCAATGCAATATGTATGTTTATTAAGTGCCTTAAAATATGTCAAATTATATGGAACTGGTTACTTGTCCACGATCACACAGTTAATAAATAGCTGGTCAAGATCTGAACCTATGTCTTCGTGATTGTAATTCCAGAACTCTATCCACTATCTCATTCTACTCAAAGAAACTCTTAATCTTAGATTTAGAGCTGGAAGGGGACTTTGAGATCATCTAATCCAATTCTCTCATTTTACAGATGGAGAAATTGAGGCCTAGGGAGAATAAGTAACTTACCCAAGATCAGATATGTCCAAATGAGAGGATTTGAACCTTGGTTTTCTTACTCTGGAATTAGCACTCTTTCTACTGTATCATAGGCTTGGAGATGCTATATAGTTTAATGGAAATAACATGGTACTTGAAGCTAAGATAACCACATCTTTGACATTTATTAGCTATGTGACCATGATCAATTCATTAGATCACTTTGAACATCAGTTTCTTCATCTATAGACACTGAGGATACTGTTACGCAACCTATGTCACAAGGTTGTGGTAAGGAAAATGCTTTGTGATGCCCCAAGTTCTACACAAATGTGAACTATGATTATTCTGTGTGACTTCGGGCAAGACAAGCGATGTCTCTGAGCTTCAGTTTTCTTCTCTGTAAAATAAGGGGTTTGGACTAAATGTTCTCTAAGGTCCCTTCCAGCTCTAAATTCTATGATCCCATGATCCTATTATTTTAATTGTGCAGATCCAGCTTAAGTATTGAGCCAGCTTAAGTATTTCAGAATGTTTTTTAAAGGAGGGCAATAGTAGTATTGGGGGTGGGAGGGAGGTGGGAAGAGCAGAACATTAGGGAGGAATCAGAAGGAGCTGAAGTAACCCAAGAGAGCTATCAAGAGACTTGGCCTTGATAATTGGACAACTGTTTAAAACAGCTGTGTCCACCAGTCCTGAATAGTCTTAATGTGGGACGGTCTCCACTGATAGAAAAACAGGTCACAGAAAGGAGGATACCGTGCCTTTGTCTTGAAGGCTGTGTGACGCAAGGCCCTTCTGAGCCAACATTCTAAACTCATAAACAATCCATTCAGGGCTGACTTTCACAGAACCATAAATTAAAGATAAGCTGTCATTCAGGCCAGCTAGGATTTTTTGACTTAGAAGCAACTCCGGGAATGACTACAAGAACTGCACTTGGTGAAATGATTGGACGCATTTTCCTACTCTGAGGCATTAAACAGTAATTATAAGTTCCTATTCTTTTAATCCAAATAAATCACCTTGAGTGTAATTGATTTAGAAAAGTTTCTTCTATTTGCCTGCTGCTCTGGTATGAGAAAATTTATTTGAACTGATTGTGTATTGTAGATTCAGTGGCAGAACTGAAGAGAAGTTTAATTTTGCTGCTGTAGCATGAAGATTTGGAAATTCAGCTGTTAATCCAAGAGCATATGGCAATCCCTCTAGGACAGGGCTTCTTTACCTCATTTGTTTGGCAGCCAGGTGACTCCTATAAACCCTTTCTTAGAATCATGTTTTTAAATGCATAAAATTAAATACTAATATTGCAATGGGATTAGCTAATAGAAAAGGAAAATGGTTAATGTTGGAGAAGATGTGGGAAAATTGGAATACTAATGCATTGTTGGTGGAGTTATGAACTGATCCAACCATTCTGGAGAGCAATCTGAAACTATGCTCAAAGAGCTATAAAACTGTCATACCATTTGACTCATCGATGCCACTACTAGGTCTGTGTCCCAAAGATATCATATAAAAGGGAAAAGGAGTCACATGCACAAAAATATTTATGGCAGCCCTTTGTGTGGTGGCAAAGAATTAGAAATTAAGGGGATACTCACCAATTGAGGAATGGCTGAACAAGCTGTGGTATTTGAATGTAATGGAATCCTATTGTGTTATAAGAAATGATGAGCAGGTGGATTTCAGAAAAACCTGGAAAAACTTACAGGAACTGATTCTGAGTGAAATGAGCCGAACCAGGAGAACATTGCACACAGTAATAGCAACACTGTAAGATTATCAACTATGGTAGATTTAGCTCTTCTCAGCAATCAATGATCCAAGACAATTCCAAAAAAACTAATGATGGAAAATGTTATCCACATCCAGAGAAAGAACTATGAAATATGAATGCATATTGAGACATACTATTTTCAGTTTTTTTGTGTTTTTTGTTTTCTCCTTCTTGTAGTTTCCCCTTTTTGTTCTAATTCTTCTTTCACAACATTACTAATGTGGAAACATGCACAACCTATATTAGATTGCTTGCTGTCTTGGGGAAGGGGGGAGAGAAGGGAGGGAGAAAGAAAAATTTAGAACTCAAAATCTTATAAAAATGAATGTTGAAAACTATCTTTACATGTAATTGGGAAAAATACTGTTGGGGATAAAAAAAGATCTCAATGGAAACTAATTATATTGAAATATAGTTATTAAAATTTTAAAAATAGAATTAAAAAAAGCTAATAGACCTCCAGTTAAGAATCCCTGCCCTAGAATCAACCTGCATCAAAATAAAGGTTTCAGATTATATAAAAGAATATAGATTATGTAAGGAAAGTGAACATAATAATTCACATTTATATGGTAGTTTAACATTTAAAAATCACTTTTCATTCATTATTCCTATGAGATAGCATATATTATCAGTGATATTTTAGAGACCAAGCAATTAATATTCAAAGTTTTCCCCAATAGCAAATTTAGAATAAAGATTCTCAACCATTTAAAAAAATATATATATACATATATATATGTATATATATGTGTGTGTATATATATATGTGTGTGTGTATATATATGTATATATATACATATATATACATGTATATATATATACATATATATATACATATATATGTATATATATACATATATATGTATATATATACATATATATGTATATATATGTATATATATACATATATATATATATATATATATATATATATATATATATATATATATATATATATATATATATATATATATATATATATATCATGGACCTCTTCTTCAGTCTGATAAAGCCTATGGGCCCCCTCAGAATACTTATTTTTATCATAATTAAAGGAAATCCTAAATTTCAATTACATGTTAGTAAAAACAAAGACATAATGCCCCCCACTCCATCCTAGGCATAGACTCCCTGGAATTTATCTGTGTACCTCTTGGTAGTATGTATAACCCAAGTTAAGAGGCATTCACTCCAGACATCCCATAAAACTCTGTGCAGGTTTTTTGTTTCTTTTTATTTTTTGTTTTCCTTGTGTTCCTAGAATATACTAAATGATGATTTGGTTCTTTTCATGTAGCATTTATAGTATACATCTAATCAGGAATTGTGTTCATTTAGCTGGACCAGTGAACTGATGGGATCAATATGATCAGTTAATAGATTTTTTTTTCTTTGAAGACTTATTGCATATTTTTTCACAATCAGTAAAATATTTCCATATTTGTCATTTTGTACAAGAAGACTTGAATTTTAAAAAAGAATGAAAGAAAATGAAAAATAGCATGTGTCAGTCTGTATTCAAGCCATATAATTTTTTTTTCTCTGGAGGTGGATAGTATGCTTCAACATTAGTCCTTTGTGATTATCTTGGATCATTGCATTGCTGAGAATAGCTAAGACTTATTGCATTTTGACAAGAACACTGAACTTGGAGCCAGGAGACCTCTATCACCCATAAGCCGTGTAACCAAGTTACATAGGCAGGTCACTTTACTTCCTTGAAAATCACTTTCTTCCTGATCCTCCTCACTCCACAAATTTGTCTTCAGTAATTAACAGGCGGCTGTGTCCACTAAGTACTGGATAGTTGTAATGTGGTAAGGTTTCCACTGATAGAATCATAGGCCACAGAAAGGAAGATATCATGCCTTTATCTCAAAGGCTGTGATGCAAAGGTCCTTCTGAGCCAACATTCTAAACAAAGGGAAGGGGCAGTGAGAAGCAGATGAGAGGGTAAAAGGAAGCGAATAACTATTAATTAAGCACTTCTTATATGCCAGGCACTGTGCCAAGCACTTAAAAAATTTCAACTCATTTGGTCCACACAACTGTTAGGTAGAAATTATTATTATCCCCATTTTACAAGTGAGAAAACTGAGGCAGACAGTGGTTCTGAATGATAAGCTTCATATTTAAGTGGAAGAAAATCATTGTGGAGAGCACTTTTCTTTCTCTAGAATGGACAGGCCAAAATAAGAACCTCCTAACATAAAATCCTCTATTATTTTTCTAGAAAGTTTCAAGAAAATGTTTAAATAATTCTGCTTCTGTGCTGACTGACATGTGATCTATACTGAAGGTTAGAAAATGTACTATAAGACTTTTCATTATCTCCTCCAATCCTACGATTCTGTTGCCCTTTGAAAATAAAGGTTTCAGATTATATAAAAGAATATAGATTATGTAAGGAAAGTGAACATAATAATTCACATTTATATGGTAGTTTAACATTTAAAAATCACTTTTCATTCATTATTCCTATGAGATAGCATATATTATCAGTGATATTTTAGAGACCAAGCAATTAATATTCAAATATTTGTTTAGTGTCCACTATATTCCAGGCACTGTGGTAGTCACTGCAAATATAAAGACAAAAATTTAAAAATCTCTGCCCTCAAGGAACTTACATTCTATTGCAAAAGACAATATATATGTATAGGTATTCATCCAAAATCTGTACAAGGCAATTTTTTTTTAGGGGGAAAGAAAGGAAACTAGTATTAAGTGCCGATGAAGTGCCAGGCACTGTGCTAAGTGCTTTATAAAGATTATCTCACTTGATTCTCACAACAATCCAAGGAGGTAGGTACTATTGTGATCTCCATTTTACCATTGAGGTACCCCAGGCAAATTGAGGTTAAGTGACTTGTCCAGGATCACACACCTAGGAAGAGGCTGAGGCTGGATTTAAACTCAGATCTGCTCGACTGTATCCACTGTGTCACATAGCTGGCGGGGAAACGAAAGGATTGGGAGATGAAAACACTAGCAGCTTGTAGAGTGAGGAGGATCAGGAAGAAAATGAATCTTAAGGAGGTGAAATGCCAGCTTATTAGACTTGGTTATATACCTTGTGGTGACAGAGGTCTCCTGGCTTCAGGTTAAGTGTTCTTTAAATATAAATAAATCTTTAAAGAAAAAAAAAACTATCGGCTCATCATGTTGATTCTTAATACATGACAATCATACATCTATACCTCTTACAATGTAAAATGTGTAGTGGATTGGGCCCTCCAGACTACGCACTGTACTTGAGGAGAACAGAGAACACCATAGAATTTTCTGTGGAGAGGGCTATTAACCAGCGTGCCCTACGAGTTCATTGACCTCAGGAGTCTTCCTTGCAAAGAGTTTGCAAGGTACCTGGTACCTGGTAATAAGAAAACTTTCTTCCCCTTACCTCTACCCTAGCATTCCAGCATTACTGATTTTCCATCAGATCCATTACCCTGAATGAGAAAGTAAAGATAGATGTTGGAAATATAGCAACTACTCATAAAGGCAGATTCTCTCAGTTATTGACCTCTGGTTTCCTGCTTCTAAAATCTCCTTACCCTAGACCAGTGGTAGGGAACCTGTGGCCTTGAGGTCACATGTGGTCTTCTAGGTCCTTGGGTGTGGCTTTTTGACTGAGTCCAAGTTTTACAGAACAAATCCTTTTATTAAGGGAATTTGTTCTGTGAAGTTTGGGTTCAGTCAAAGGGCCACACTTGAGGACCTGGAAAGCCACATGTGACCTTGAGGCCACAGGTTCCCCACCCTTGCCCTAGACAATGGAGGGAGAGTGATGAGGTTGTACGTATTGGGGAATCTACTAGGAGTTATTCGTAGAGAATTGTAAAAGAAGAAGGAAAAGAGATACCTATTGGGGTAGATAATGAGGTACCTATTAGGTACCTTATCCAGATGGAAGGTACTTTATATAGAACTTATGACAAGCATGTTAAAAATAGACAACTTTATCTTTGTCACAGAGTGGAAATGGGCTTACTTTATCCTTAGTTCACATAATGCCCCTAATCCTTTTGACCTTTGAGAAAAAGAATATAATCCACATGATATTTTTATGACCATAAACTCTTGTATCTCTTCTTGGCAAGGTGTGGTGAGCAAAATGCATTTGTGAAAAGACTGTACAGGGTAAAGGGCATATAGCCATGGGCCTGGAGCTCAGTGACCATGCCACCACCAGAGAAATAGATGGAAATAACCTATATATCTGAAAATGCTGACAGCCTGCAGCACTGATTCTATCTCAACTGCCATCATTGAGATGATCACTCGTTTATTTATTGTCTCTCTTTGATGTTCACCTGGAGATAATTCTTGACTCATTGTTGTGAGCAACTCTGAATGTACCACAATCTTCTTTGCAATAGAAAAAAAAACTCAGTGGAAGAACTACTTCAGCATGAGTCTCATAATCTGATTAGGGATAGGCAGCATGCCATAGAGAATTTGTCAAAGGGTTGTTTTTAAAGGGCATCAGAAGCAAAGGTATCAGAGTCCATCATAAATCTTATGTCTTTCCTGGATAATTGTAAAGGCCCATCTGAGGTTTTCTTGGCAAAGATGCTGGAGTGATTTGCCACTTCCTTCTCCAGCTCATTTTACAGATGAGGAACCTGAGGCAAATAAGGTTGAGTGACTTGCCCGGGGTCACACAGCTAGTAAGTGTCTGAGGCTGGATTGGTCTCCCTGTTTCATGTTTTTTTTTTCTACTCCAATCCATTTTACACTTAGCTAAGTGATCTTTTTCCCTAACGTCTGACCATGTTACTATCCTGCTCAATAAACTCCATTGGTTCCTTACTACATCTAGAGTCAAATAGAAGGCCCCCCATTTGCCACTTAAAGCCCTTCACATCATGGCTTTCTCTTACCTTAGTAGTCTTTTTACACTTTTACCACCTTCTACCCACTCTGTGATCCAGAGCTACACTGGATTTCTTGCTGTTCCTCACTCATGGCTGTCCCCTAGGACTCATCACCTCCAGCTCTAAGCTTTCCTACATCCTTCAAGACTCAGCTCAAATTCAAGTTTCAACCTAGTCTGAGATTATTTTCTATTTATATTATATATATGTCATAGCTATCGATCTATACGTGTTTTATCTCTTCCATTAGAACATGAGCCTTTTGAAGGAAGAGACAGTTTCTGTCCATTGTACCTATAGTGTTTAGCACAGTTCTTGGAAGTAGAAAGCTCTTAAAAATGCTTTATCACTGCCTGAATGAATCCCTCCCCTAAAGTCCTAGTACCATCTCCCCCCAATTGCTTTGTATTTATCTTGTATTTATTTACACTTGTGTATCAACTTATGGGTTGTTGAGCCTTTTCAGTCATGTCTGATTCTCTGTGACCACATTTGGGGTTTTCTTATCAAAGCTACTGGAGTGGTTTGACATTTCCTTCTCCAGACCATTTTACAGATGAGGAACTGAGGCAAACAGGGTCAAATGACTTGACCAGGGTCACATAGCTAGTAGTGTCTGAGGCTGTGCTTGAACTCAGGTCTTCCTGACTCCAGGGCCATGTTCTATCCACTACACCAGCTCTCTGCCCCATATAAACTTATAGACGCATTATTATTATCTCCATGAGGACATAATTCTCAAGAAAGTAGAGATTATTTTGTTCTTTGAATTCATATTCCCAGTGCCTAGTACAGGGCCTAGCATAGTGCCAGGCATATAGCAAGTGCTTAATAAATGTTTGTTGATTGAATTATATTGTTACAAGAATTTTGAGGATTATTCCTAGCCACAGATAAGCCAGTATACAGTTTATTTATCCACTTAAGAGTATAACATACACCATCAGTAGGTGACGAACATGTGTCTCACAATTCTATAGATCTCTCTCTCTCTCTCTCTCTCTCTCTCTCTCTCTCTCACACACACACACACACACACACACGCACTCATGCACACATGCATGCACACACACACACATACACACACACAAGCTACATGACCAAGAGTTTTGGTTAAAGATGAGGTAGGTCACACAGACAGGCTTGCAAAGCAGTTTTGTGTAAAATCAGGTAGGACAAGTAGAGAGGAAAAGGTATATTTTTAGCAAAAAAATGCTTTAGTTGTTACACAGCCTTTTACACCAGAACAAAGATAACATCTTCTTTATCAGTCAGTTAATTAATTAATATTTGTTAAGCTCCTATTTATACCTCACTAGACAGGATAAAAAGAAGTGGGTGAGTTTCTGAGAACCATTCAAAGTCCTTTGAGTTTTCTTTTGTAATTGTAGAGTGATTACAGAAAGGGAGGTACTGAAGGAGATGGTTGGTATATTCATATAATAACAACAAATATTTCACAACATGTAATCACTTTGAACAAGGTCCAGTCTGAATCAACTGAGTTTGATCATCCAACACATGAAATCTTTTTAGACCATATTTACATATATGTATAATGATCATGTCACATGATCCCTAAATATTCTCTGGCTGTACTCCAATAACTTTACAGAAATTTTTTTAAAACAGTAATTATTATTCCTTCTAATTTGTTAAAATATAACATACAATCCTTCTTTTGGATATGCTTATTTCTTTCATTTTTTCTTTTACAAAAGACCCACTCTGAATGCCTCATTTTGGTATGAAGTTGACCTATGCTCTTAAAGGCTATGGGGACACTTGGTCATTTCACCTATAGCATTGATGAAGTACCACCATGAAGTAGTTATAGCTCATGTTTCAACTTCTGTTGCAGGGGGTGAAGAAGTATAAAAATTTTATGAATGGCTTGTCATGCACCTCAGAACTGAGCCAATCCAAAGACTGTTAATCAATAACTTCAATGAGAAGAAGGAGACAAAAGAAGATGATGTAAAAATGCCACAACACAGGCTTGAACTTAAGAAATGAAAGAGACTAAAATGTTTTAGATTCCCCAGAAATCCAACATCTACAATAATGAACATTCGATTTAAGAAAAGAGTAAGGTGGAACATAGTGAATATTGAGCAACACCACAAAAATTGAATTAGCATATAAGACAGAATATTACTGATTACCCACATGATAGTAATTTTAGAATCTCTGAATTCAGATTATCAGTTAGAGGAAGAATCAAACTACAATTATCACTCAATCTACTTAATCAAAAAATGTGTTGTTCAATCGTGTCCAACTCTTCATGATCTGTGGACCATATTGTCCATGAAGTTTTCTTGGCAAAGATAAGGAAGTGGTTTGCCATTTCCTTCCCCAGTGGATTAAGGCAAACAAAGATTTAGTGACTTGTCCAGGGTCACACAGTTAGTAAGTGTCTGAGACTGGATTTGAACTCAAGCCTTCCTGACTCCAGGCTCCACTATACCACCTATCTGCCCCAAATCAAGCAATCAACTCTGAAATATGTAAAATGGATAATATTATTGATTGTGATTATCACCATTTCTTATAGAAGTTTAGTACTGCAAAAGTCACCCTAGCTCAGAAACCATCACAACCAACAAACTCTCTTTACCAGGTAGAGAACATGTCATCTAAGGGACAAACATGAAATAAAACAGGAAGATAAATGGACAATAAAAGCATTTATTAATAGCTTGAAGAATGTTCCACATAAAGTCCAATAGTAGAAAGATTCTAGAGCTAGTTCCCTTAACCGTTTTTGTGTCATGAACCCATTTGGCACCCTGGTAAAGCCCATGAGTCCCTTCTCAGATTCATGTTTGTTTGCTTTTTTTTAATGTACACAAAATATATAGACTTACAAAGGAAATAAATTATATTGAAATAAATTAGCAAAAATATTAAAAGTTCCATGTTCATGGACCTCCTGAAATCTTTGTGAACCTCAGACTAAGAACTCCTGTTATGGTATGGTGCCAGTCTCCCAATTCTATACTTTGTAGATCACATTAGGCTGATTAAGTTATGCCCCCATATAATTCAGGATCTTGTAATGATATCTACGGATATTCAAAATAAATCAAGCTGGAAAGGAAAAACCAAAGAGATGAAGAATGTCTGTTGTTCAGATAACTTAATGAGCATGGTCTTAATATGCATGCGGATGAGCGGTCAATGGAAATGAGTTTATCATTGTATATGTCTTAAACAGTGATTGTAGATTGGGCAAAACTGAATTTGTTGCTGTTGTCCAGTCATTTCAGTCATATCTGACTCTTTGTGGCCACATTTGGGGTTTTCTTGACAAAGATATTGGAGTGGTTTACCATTTCCCTCTCTGGCTTATTTTATAAATGAGGAAATTGAGACTAACAGGGTTAAGTGACTTGCCCAGGGTCACATAGCTAGCACATGTCTGAGACCAAATTTGAATTCATGAAGATAAGTCTTTCTGATTCCAAGCCGGGTGCACTATCTAGCTCTTTCAATGATCACAAGCTGTTTCCCTATCACAGAAACTTTTCTTATGGTTAATATTTCCCCAGATTTGCTGCATGTCTTTGGAATACCAGAATTTCAGTAGAACTAATATTACAGTTTGCCCAAAATGCAATGAAGAAACAACCTATTCAATTCAATTAATTCAACAAGCACTTCTTAAATTCTTAATATGTGCCAGGTACTGTGCTAGGTACTGGCAAAGCAAAGACAAAAATTTAAAAAAAATATTCCCTGCCCTAAAGGAGATTATATTCTATTTAGAGGAAGGAAGTATATGTTGAACATTAAATGCAATGATTTTGGAGAAGTAATAGTTGATCATGTTAGGCTTCTTGTAGAGGTGGCACTAGAGCTAGGCATAAGTAGGGCGCAGCATGTCACTAAGTGGTGGAAAAAATTCCATCAAGAACAAGAATGACCAGAAAAGGAAGTGGACTGTTCATGTAGCATGAATAGGGGATAACAAATTGAGAGTCCATGGGCTGCACTGGTAAGGACTTACATGGAAGTCTTTAGTATTGGGAGAATCTACTTTTAATCTACTTTAGGGATTTATGGAATATGTAAAAGAATATCACAGGATGACAACACACAACTGAGTTGTAACCTGCACAACTTGAAGGGGTCTCCAAACCTATGAGCTCATGGACCCATCAAAATATAGAAGTAACTCAAAGGAATCAAGATCATATATATGATTGTGTTGTGATAATATGAGGGTGGTCACAAACCCTTTAAAAAATTGGAATACTCCAAAGACAGAAAACCATCTATGTGTAAAAACATAAACTTCATTGCTAGCATTTGCATTATTACTCATGGTGGTACAGCCAAAATTTCAAAGGGCAGTTCTCTCTTTTGACCAGTAAATGACTATTGTTATTAAATGTTCTTCAGTTCAATTCAATATCAAATCTTGGAACTATTTCTTCCATAGCTAAAGACTTTTCCCCTTCCCCCCCCTCCTTCTTCCTTCCTTCTTTCCTGCCACCCTCCCTTTCCCTGGAAGGGTCTGCCTGTGAGATCATCTCATCAATGCCTTTCATTCATACAATTCAACTTCTCCCCCTTGATTTTCCAATTATCCTCTCTAAAATACAAGCAATGGTTAGCTAGATGTAGCTGAGGTCACATTAAGTCTAATGTGAAATTACATAAGGAAAAAAAAAACTTGTCTAAATGCATGACACATGGTGAGAAAATGTGCAAACACCAGGAAACCAGGAAATATAGATGGGTTTGTATTCAGAAAGAGTATCTAACTTAAAATGAAGCAAAACACCAAAGACACACAAAAAATAACTCAGTGGAGTAAGGAACAATCTCAATCATTCTAATCCATTCCCTTGCATTCAGGCAGGGTTAAATCTGATCCATTCTAGAAAAAACTATTGTCTATTTTCTTAAAACTCTCCGCAGAGAGAAACAACTTGGCTTTATGGTTGACCCTGGCAATCACCTACCAGAAAAACCAAACACATAAATCACTTCATGGCCCCTTGAGGGATATTCTAACCCATACACAATATGGTCACATGCTCTATCAATTCCTTGGTTGGGGTTGGTGGGGGAGAGGACTTCTATTAAGTACTAAATTAGCAAAAATCCACATAATCATATGGTTTTCTTTTCTAAGGAATTTTCATCAATGTAAACCAGGGAAAGCTGTCTGCTCTTGTTCTATCCCTTAATGTTCGTTAGCTGATTATTGAACATTTATTAAGTGCTTGCTGTGTGCCTTTGCACACCATGGGATTAAGTCCTGGTGTAAGAGTAAACAAAGTCAGTGTAGAAAATATGCACTGGGAGAGTAGGCCTGTAAGATCATTTTATCTGCAGCCTTCATTCATACAATTTCATTCCAGGGGACTGAGAATTATAAAGCCGTAGATTTAGATCTAGAAGAAATCTTAAAGGTCATCTAGTCCAACCTTTTCATTTCATAGAAGGCATAAGAACAAATTTAGTGAGAGAGGGTGGGAAAGGTAGAAGAACAGGACATTATAGGCAGAGAGTGGAATTTCAAGTTCTGTATTTCATGGACAGTAAAGTTCTAGGGTTGGCTAAAATCAGTTGCTAGTGTATAATAAAGATATGTGGATAATTAAGTCCCCAGAGTTGAGAAGCTTAAAAAATGGAAAGGCAAAGTTGTCTAAGGGGTTATCTATGGGAATAATGACATCCTGAGGGTGATGGCTGGGAACAGGGTAGAGAGGAAGACCAAGAGCTGGGGCATGATCTCAATGAAAAAAATTGAGAGAATGACTTCCACACTGGTCGAGGACAAAAACAAGGATATGGAAAAAGTGATCCAAATAAAATGAATGGAGCTTGGAAGTGGAAACATGCATAGCATTAAAGAAATGGTCATAGAGTGGCAGTGGAGTTCAAGAAATGTGTCCCTCTTCTTCCTTGTCTGTTGAGTTCAGGGTAGGAGGTGGAGAGCAACCATGATCAAAAAGGGTTGCTAGGGATATGTTACCTTCAGGGAAGAACCAAACTTCTGTCAATTGGGTAAGTAGAAGGAATGTTGATTGAAAAGGTCGAGGATATAATGAAGTTAGTTGACAGTAGAGCCTAAAGTTCTAGAAGGGACAGTATAATAGACTAGATCATGGGTGCTCTGGATTAGAGTAAGCCTCAAGCACAGTGAGGGAAATGGGAATGGGTTGAGTATTCTTTATTTTTTTTTAAATTGTTAATTATTTTGTTATATATTTCCCAATTGCTTGTAAAATTTTTTTGACATTTTTTAAAAATGTGAGTGCCATACTCTTTCCCTCACTCCTGCCCATTGAGAAGGCAAGAAATATATTAATTATAAATGTAAGATAATATAAAACATATTTCCATTCTAGCCATGTTACAAAAGAAAGCACACACATTAAAATCACAAGAAAAATGAAGTAAAAAAAAGTGTGCTTCAATCTGCACTCAGAATTCATCAGTTCTCCCTCAGGAGGTAGATAGCATTTTTCATTATGGCTTCTTTAGAATCGTCCTGAATCACTATCTTGATCAAAATAGCTAAGTCTTTCACAGTTGGTCATCTTTATACTATTGCTGTTACCATATACAATGTTTTCCTGGTTCTGCTCCCTTCATTTTGCATTTTGCAGCCCTTTATATGGGACTGACTTCTTAAGGAAGTAGTATGAGCATACTACTTGCACCTCAGATGGTGAGACTGGATTACTATGACTATAGACTTAAGCAAACTTAAGATAGGCTGGTATAGCATACTCCTTTGGTCAGATTCTTGTGCCATAAAAGACTTTTGAGACTCCGTTGGACAGGAAGGAGATCAAATCAGTCAATACTTAAAGAAATTAATTCAGGCTGTTCATGGGAAGGTCAAATACTGAAACTAAAGCTTAAATACTTTGGCTGCATGATGAAAAGATGCAACTCACCAGAAAAGACCCTGATGTTTGGAAAGATGGAAGGGAAGAGGAAAAGGGGATGGTCAAGGATGAGATGGATAGATAGCATCATGGAAACAATTAATATGAACTTGGGCATACTTTGAGAGATAATGGAGGATAGAAGGACCTGGTGTGTTATGCTCCTCAAAGAGCTGTACGCTACTGAACAAAAATAGCACCTTTTTTAGCAGAATTTCACAATTCAATTTAACAAGTATTTATTAAGCATAAACCTTTTCAACAAGCATTTATTAAGCACCTTTTATATGCTAGGTCCTATATTAACTTCTGAGGATACAAGCAAGTAAAAAAAAAAGCATTCCTGCTTTTACAGAGCTCACAATCTAATGGTGGAGACAACATGAAAACAACTGTGTACTAATCAAATACAGAATAAATATGTGTCAGGCAATATGCTAGACACAATATGCTAGTCCCTGCACTTAATGAGCTTACATTCTCCTGGGGGAAAGCAACATGTATGCAAATAAATAAATACAAAATATATACAAAGAAAACATATAAGGTTTTGGGGTGGAGGTAGAGACTTAAAAAAAAAACTCAGGAGATCAGTACAGGTTTCACATAGAAAATAGTCCATGAGCTGAGTTTTGAGAAATAGAGATTCCAAATGACACAGGTGGGGAGGAAGAACATTCCAGGCATGAGGGGATGCCCTAAGCAAAGTAATGGAAGTGAGAGATAGAATGTCATGTGTGGGGAACAGCAAGGATTTCAATAAGTCTAGAATGTAGAGTGTGTGAAGGGGAGTATTGTGAAATCAATTCAGGAAAGCAGGCTCAGGCTGGATTACAAAGGACTTTAAATTCCAAACAGGAGTTTTGCATTTTCTTCTAGAGGCAACAAAGAGCTTCTGAAGCTTCTTTAGCAAGGGAGGTAATATGGCCAGACCTATGCTTTAGGAATGCCAGTTTGGCATCTGTCTGGAGTTTGGGTTAGAGAAGAGAGATGGTAGCATGGAGTACACTTAGGAGGCCATTACAGAGATTTTAACAAAGGAGTTATACAGTTAATCTGACCTAGAGTTTGAGATAAAACAAAGCTGACTGTGTATCTACAACTTTTTAGCTCTCTATTAATATGAATAAATAGCCACCCTTTATCCCTAGCTCTGAATAATTTATAGTACTAGGCATGTTAGTAGGTGTTCACAAACACTTCTGAATGTAGTTAATGATTTTCTTAAAACTCCTTTATCAGGCAAATAGGGAAGTCTTAGCATGGTGACCCTTGGAACATCCCTCAGACAAATGCCCTCTGGTAACCTTTTACCCTGGGGATTGTCACAAACTCCATGAGTCATTTTATACTTACCAAAGGAGGGTATATGCATCTAGGAGATCACCAATATCCTGGAGGAAGCCTGACTAGGGGTTTGCATCCTGAT
This sequence comes from Phascolarctos cinereus, assembly GCF_003287225.1. Lineage (NCBI taxonomy): Eukaryota > Metazoa > Chordata > Mammalia > Diprotodontia > Phascolarctidae > Phascolarctos > Phascolarctos cinereus. The sequence goes on from NW_027555958.1 coordinate 184,763,674, forward strand.
TTGGAAGACACCCCAACAATAAATAAAGGATTACTGCTTCTTATCAGAAAAAAAATGACTGGTGTAGCCCTCCCTGTTTAAAAAGGGTGTTCTTTTCCTCATGGGATCTCTTCTAAAAGGTCAATGACATTTTGATTATGCTGTCTGGAGGGTGGCTCTTTCCCAACAAAATAGAAATTGAGCACCTGGGTTCCAGATGTAAATAAGATAACTTTCAGATTTTCCAGCATGTGTGAAATGATTTGGCAGGCAACATCCCAGTTCATTTCCTGCTGGCCAGGGTATGTCATTGAAGGTGAGAGAATTAGGATTTGTGAGGCATTCTCACGACCTCTCTGGTAAGATGTAAATCTAAATTTGGGGAAGAACTTCCTAGTGAATGAGTCTAAAGGGGCAGCTAGGTGGCACAATGGATAGAACACCAGCCCTAGAGGCAGGAGGACCAGGGTTTAAATCTGGCCTCAGACACATAATACTCACTAGCTGTGTGACCCTGGGCAAGTCACTCAACTCCAATTGCCTCATCAAAAAAGAAGAAAGAGAATGCATCTAGAGAATGGCACTAATTGGTTGCCTCAGTTTTCTGTGGCACATAAAAAAAAAAGAAGTTGTTAGTCTATGTAAACTCTTATGTGAGAGAAAAGATTCTAGAGATGTGCCTTGATTTATTGAATCTCATTACCCATCCCCAGAATACTGGAGCCTGGAAAAAAAATCTTTTTGCACTTCTATCTAACCCAATCTCTTAGCAATTCTCTTCACTCACAGACTCATGTCTCTCATCCTAACTTGCCCTCAGCCCAGATCCCTTATTGATTTGACTACCAAGACTATAGAGCTACCAACAGTAGCTATTCAATTTGATAAACTTTTCAAAGTATCTACAAGGAATACCAAAATGAATCAGTCCCCAGTCCTCAAGAAGCTTATATATAGATGACAGTCATAGGGTAAGGACCAGACCTCTGATTTAATCAGTTTAGGGAACTCCTAAGTGAGGAAACTTTCTCTATCATTGCAGTAACTTCTCTACAACTTATGGAAAGCTTCCTGAGAGCACTGAGAAATTAATTGACTTGCTCAGGCTGTGTCAAAGTCAAGACTTGAACTCAGGTCCTTCTGAGGCCAGGAATTTTTCTGCTCCGATACACTGCCTCTGCTTTGTACAAAGATAAGTAAAATCAAAAGATATACAAAGTCATTTCAAGAGGCAGAGCTGATTAACAACTGACTGGAAAGTCTCCATTTTGGAAGTCCCTTTTCTTAGGAACTATCTATCATCTTGGTGCCTGCAGATCCATTTCATAGGTACAAGATGGCTGGAAATATAAAGAACTGAACAATAGTCCTAAGTATGTATCAACTTGCTGACTTTACCTACAGTACACTTTAGAGTATGACAGTTGTCTCAGAAGATTAAGAGATAAATTGAAAATTCAGGCCAAGAACATTCTGAAGTACCTTTGCTTTTGTTTTGCAATAGAGTCCCTTATGAGAGAATGGCTAAATATATGGAGGAGTGAGGCTCTGGGAAATTTCAGAGTAATGTTTTTCAGAGCCCAACCAAAGTTAGCAGAGCAGGTGTCTATATTTACTAGAACAGGCCCAATAAACTTGAGTTAGCCATGAAATGTGCGAATCTCTTCCCACCTTCCTTATTTTTCTCAACAAATTATGATGCTCAAACATGCCAAAATGTAGATACGAGAGTAACAAATAGCACTGTTCCTCCCCACCAGTGACTACCCTAGAATCCTTGGGAAGCAAAGAAAATTGGTGAAACATCATTGACACGTGCCAGAGATGAGACTTGCCCTATATAAAAAGGGAAAGCTGGGAAGTCATTATTGTTTGCTGCATTTCCACAAGCCAATATCTCTCTTGGTGATCTCATCAACTTCCATGGGTTCAGATCATCATTATCTCTATGTGGATGATCCTCAGATCTATATATCCAGCTATAGTCTCTCTCCCGAGTCCCAACTGCCATTTGGACAAGTGGAACTGGATGTTGTATAATCATTTCAAATCTTTCTCCCCAATCCCTTGTCCCTTCCCAAATCCTTTATTGCTATAAGAAACCATCATCTTCCCTTTTATCCAGACCAACAACCTTAAGACTCATTTTCCATTCTTCACTTAAAATCATCTCACATATCTAATCTGCTGTCAAATTTTGTCATTTCTATCCATAGAACATCTATCATATATGCCCCCTGTTTGCCCTGAAAACATCCACCACTCTGAGGCCAACAGCACTTCTTGCCTAAACTATTAAATAGTCTTTTAGTTGGTCTGCCTGTCCCGAGACTCTCCTTACTTATCCTTCCTTTACTTAGCTGTCAAAAGTGATCTTTATAAAGTGCAGGGATGACCACATCACCTCCCCTATTCAATAAACTCCAGTGGCTTTCTACCAACGTTAGGATGGAATATAAATATAAAATCCTGTACTTGGCATTTAAGGCAATTCATAACTTGGATTGGGCCTACCTTTCCAATTTTCTTATACTTTCCTCCCTTTTACTTATTCTATAATCTAGCTACACTGGGCAGAGAATAGAATGTTGCACCTGAAGTCAGAAAAACTCATCTACAAATCTGGCCTCAAACACTTACTAGCTGTGTGACCCTGGGCAAGTCACTCAAGACCCTGTTTGCCTCAGTTTCCTCATGTGTAAAATGAGCTAAAGAAGGAAATGACAAACCACCACAGTATCTCTGCCAAGAAAACCCCAAATGGTGTCATGAAGAGTCGGATATGACTGAAATGACTGAACAGCAACACTGGCCTACTTGCCATTCTTCACACTCCATTTCCTGACTCCATGGCTTTATCCTCACTGTTCCCCATATTCAGAATGTTCTACCTTCTCACCTATGCTTCTTATCACCCTTGGCTTCCTTTAAAACTCAGCCCAAATCCTACTTTCTTGGGGAAATCTTTCCTGATCCCTGCAGCTACTAATGACTTCCATATGAGATTACCTTCCAACTACTCTGTATATATTTTGTGGTTACATAGTTATTTACATGTTGTCTCTACAATCATACTCTGAGATTTTTGAAGGCAGAAACTGTACTTTGCTTTTTTTAAATATCCCAGAATCCTGGCACATAGTAAGCTCTTAATAAATACCTTAATGTATTAGTAATGTGATGTAAGATTTAATAAATACCTTAATAAATGTTGAGTGACTGACCAAATGATTAACTGACATCATAGGCAGACACTCAGATAGCCAGTGGTGGCCCATCTCTGGGGCACAGATTTGAAAACTGACTGATATTTACTGACTGATAATAGATATTTCCACCCTTCTTGAGGGCTCAGTTGACTATAAAGAATATTCTTCAATAAATCTTACTTGGATACTTAGATTCTTTTCCTCGTTTGAATGTTGATTTTCAACCCCACTCAGAGAAATAAAGAAACAAATAAATAAGTCATTCATTTAGACATGATTTGTTTTGTTAAGGTAGAAAAATTTTGTTAAGATAGAAAATAAAATTTGTAGAAGAAATTAATCAATTATTTTAATATACCGCTATAATCCATAGAATCACTAATTCAGTCTTGATCTGTGCCTTAAAAGAAGTGAGGGATTTACAAGGTACAGATGAGGGGAGCATGCATTCCAATTATGGGGACACCTGGGCAAAGGCATGGAAGTAGGAGACAGAAAGTCATATATGGGGAATAGTTTAGTTAAAACAGAATGTGTGTGAAGGGAAGGGTTACAAAATGTCTAGAAAGACAAATGATTGTGAGTTGTGGAGAGTTTTAAATGCCAAGATGAAGACTTTGCATTTTATCTTAAGAGGAAATTGAGAGCTATTGAAGATACTTGAATAGGATATAAACATATTCAGATTCATTGTATAGAAGTATTAATTTGTCACTATCCAATGTATAGACTGGAGAGCATAAGAATCTAGAGAAAGAGCATTGGTCTTAAAGTCAGAAGACCTTGGTTCAAATGCCAGATATGTCACTAAACAGCTGTTGAAGCTCAAGCAAGTCATTTAACTTTTATGTCATCTAGGTTTCCTCATATGTCATGGGGATGATAATATTATTATTATTATTATTCAACAACATCTAACCTCTTTCTACAATCTCCAATGTTCTAAAACTGTCACAGTATCTGTGGTTAGGGTGATTGGTGTGGTTGAACCTTAGAGTCAGGGTTTGGGACTGACATTCTAGATCACAAAGGCAGAACTATACTAGGGCTTGAGAATGTGTTTTCAATCTATCAGTTAATTCTACAGATCCCCACATATACTTCCTGAGCCAGATAAAGGCTTTCAGTTTGAATATACTGCTGTTATTAGTTGACAGGTAATAGAAAGATAGGTATATAGTTGATATTACCTTCTTTCCACAGATTCACACATCCACAATGATTCTTCTGGAAATAACCAGTGAATATCTTTTGAACCAACAAATATATGGTCCAGTTTATTTTTTAAATCTCTTTGCGTAATGGATATATTTTAACTTCTTTATACTATATTTTTTTTGGAGGGGGTAGAGAAATTTACCTGCATTATACTGAGAGTTAATAGGACTCATTTATTCCAACTCTCTGTTTCACTCTGATAAGATAAAAGAGGAAAATGACGCATGTTGTTTATCTGGTATCCATAAAAAGACTACATGATAGTTGGTGAGACCTAGAGAATATTGTCAACAATGGTAATGCTCAAACTTGGTGCCTCCCACTTTATTTCCTGATAACTTTGTAAATAATTCTCTGCCATCCTACCCTATGACGTATTCCTCTGAGTTTCCTTTGCAAGGAGTTCCATCTGTCTTAATGAGAATTCAGTGTGAGTCTCTTGTTTACAGGTGTTGTGTAGTTTCAGATTGTTTGTACTTTCATTTCTGCCTTCTGAATCTAACCAATAGTTTTTCTAATCCCTTTATGAGAGCCAAAGGAATATAACCGGTTAAAGTGGAGCTATACCTAATTAATTGAGTACATCTTGTTTCTGCCTGATCTCCTTTATTAATCCAATCATAACAGCTTATGATAATAACTGATGTTTATTGATCACTCTAAGCTTTGCAAAGCACTTTAGATGCATTGTCTCATTTGAGTATTATAACAAACCTGTGAGGTAGGTGCTATAATTTTCATTTATTACCACAATTTTATCAATTTTAAAAAGTGAGGCATGATCACACAGCTAGGAAGTATCAAAGGTATGATTAGAACCCAGGTTCCTGGATTTGGAATCAGGAAGATAGGGGTTCAAATTCCACATCTTACATTTATTGGACCATAGGCAAGTTATTTATTCCATTTGAATTAGGTAAAATACTACTACTACTACTACTACTACTACTACTACTACTACTACTACTACTACTACTACTACTACTACTTCTTCTTCTTCTTCTTCTTCTTCTTCTTCTTCTTCTTCTCCTCCTCCTCCTCCTCCTCCTCCTCCTTCTCCTCTTTTTTCTCTTTCTCCTCTTTCTTCCTCCTCTTTTTCTTCTATCTCCTCCTCTTTTCCTTCTCCTTATCTTTCTCCTCTTCCTCTTCCTTCTCTTCCTTATCTCCTTCTCTTGTTGCTTCTCTTCCTACTTCTCTTCTTTCTCTTCCCCTCCCTTCTTATTTCCTCATATAAGTCCAACATTCTACTACTCCACATAGTGCTGCCTGCCAGTATTGTCTAACTAGCTGTGGTCATTGTGCTCCTGTGAGCAGGGTAACAAGTTGTAATATTGCCTTTCATATACTGAAAGAGAAACAGAGATTGTTTTCCTCTCCCAGCTGAGATTCTGGCATATGTGTGAGATAATGGGTAACTGGAAACTGGGTCAAAGGCTTCCTAGAAATCTATGACACCAGGTCTAATGCATTAACCATTAGATAAATGGCTTTTCAAATCTATCCCTGGCAACTCCCAGTACTTGTGAAAATACTGTTGGGGCATCTTGAAAGGCAAAAAGATGGGGCAGCTAGGTGGCACAGTGGATAAAGCACCAGCCCTGAAGTTAGGAGTACCTGAGTTCAAATCTGGCCTCAGACCAAACACTTGACACCAGCTGTGTGACCCTGGGCAAGTCACTTAACCCCAACTGCTTAAAAACAAAAACAAAAAAAAAATAAAGGCAAAAAAATGTGTTTTTCTCTATTGATATCCACAAACTCTGCCCTAATGATCAAGCAGGGTTTGGTGCCAGTCCAGAAAACAGGATCATATGAGTTTGCTGTTTACTACAGATGATACAATACTTTACCTCTTAAGTTTGCTTAAAAAAACTCTACGATTCTCATTTGTACTCTGTTAAAGTTTCAGCATACTTACAGTCTAATTCAAGATGACATTATTATTATTATTATTATTATTATTATTATTATTATTATTATTATTAAAATAGTATTTGAATGTTAAGGTCATTCCAGGTGCCATAAGATACAATGTAACACGTTTTTTACTTTTTTTTACTTTTTTTAAAATTTATTTTTAGTTTTCAACATTCGCTTCTACGAGATTTTGAGCTCCAAATTTTCACCCCAACTCACCCCTCCCCCCCAACATGGCATGCATTTTGAATATCCCTTCCCCTAGTCTGTCCTCCCTTTTATCTCTCCCACTCTTCTCTTATTCCCTTCCCATTCTATTTTCCTGTAGGGCAGGATAGATTTCTGTACCCAATTTCCTGTCTTTCTTATATCCCAGTTGCATATGAAAACATTTTTTAAACATGTGTTTTTAAAACTTTGGGTTCCAAATTTTCCCCCTTCCTCCCTCCCCACCCACCCTCATTGAAAAGGCAAGCAACTCAGTATAGGTTATACATGTGCAGTTATGCAAAACACTTCCATAGTATATGTGAAAAACTAACTCTATTTCCCTTAATCCTATCCTGCCCTCCCCATGTACTCTATTCTTTCTTTTGACCCTGTCCCTCCTCAGAAGTGCTGCTTCTGATTACCCCCTTTCCTAATCTGCCCTCCTCTCTATCATCCCCTGCTTCTTGTCCCCTTCTCCCCCTATTTTCCTGTAGGGTAAGACAGATTTCCATACCCAATTGTGTGTATTATTCCCTCCTTAAGCCAAATCCTATGAGAATAAGATTCACTCATTCCCTCTCACCTTCTCCTGTTTCCCCTCCACTGCAAGAGCCCTTTCTCTTCTGTTTTTTTTGTGAGATAATTTACCCCATTCTGCCTCTCCCTTTCTCCTTCTCCCAGTATAATCCTCTCTCACCCCTTAATTTTATTCTCCAGATATGACCCCTTCATCTTCAACTCATCCTGTGCCCTCTATCTATCTATATCTATATCTATATCTATATCTATCTATCTATCTATCTATCTATCTAATCTATACATACATACATATAATTTTTTTCCCTCCAACTACGCTAATATTGACAAAGGTTTCATGAGTTAAAATCATTTTCCATGCAGTAATATAAACAGTTCAACCTTAATAAGTTTCTTATGATTTTTCTTTCCTGTTTACCTCTTCATGTTCCATCTGAGTCTTGTATTTGAAAGTCAAATTTTCTATTCAGCTCTGGTCTTTTCATCAAGAATGCTTGAAAGTCCTCTATTTCACTGAATGACCATTTTTTCCCCTGAAGGATTATACTCAGTTTTGCTGGGTAGGTGATTCTTGGTTCTAATCCTATCTCTTTTGCCATCCAGAATATTATATTCCATGCCCTCTGGTCCCTTAATGTAGAAGCTGCTAGATCTTCTGTTATCCTGATTGTGTTTTACAATACTTGAATTTTTTTTTTCTGGCTGCTTGTAATATTTTCTCCTTGACCTGGGAACTCTGGAATTTGGCTACAATATTCCTAGGAGTTTTCCTTTGGGGATCTCTTTCAGGAGGAGATCAGTGGGTTCTTTCAATTTCTATTTTGCCCTCTCTTTCTAAAATATCAGGGCAGTTTTCCTTGATAATTTCTTGAAAGATGATGTTCAGACTCTTTTTTTGATCATGGCTTTCCAATAATTTTTAAATTGTCTCTCCTGGACCCATTTTCCAGGTGTGTTGTTTTTCCAATGAGATATTTCATATTATTTTCTAATTTTTCATTCTTTTGGATTTGTTTTACAGTGTCTTGATTTCTCATAAAGTCACTAGCTTTCAATTGCTCTATCCTAATTTTTAAGGAAGTATTTTCTTCAGTAACTTTTGGACTTCCTTTTCCATTTGGCCAATTTTGCTTTTTAGGGCATTCTTTCTCCTCATTGGCTTTTTGGACCTCTTTTGCCATTTGGGTGAGACAATTTTTTAAGGCATTATTTTCTTCAGTATTTTTGGGGGGTCTCCTTTAGCAAGCTGTTGACTAGTTGTTCATGATTTTCTTGCATCACTCTCATTTCTCTTCCCAGTTTTTCCTCTACTTCTCTTACTTGCTTCTCAAAATCCTTTTAGAGATCTTCCAAGGCCTGGGACTGATTCATATTTTTCTTGGAGGCTTTGGATGTAGGAACTTTGACTTTGTTGTCTTCTTCTGGTTGTATGTTTTGATCTTTGTTACCAAAAAAAGATTCTATGGTTTGACACTTCTTGCGAGGTTTGCTCATGATCCCAGCCAATTACTTGAAGTATAAATTCTTTGTTAAGGTAGAGGTGTACCTCCAATGTGGAGAACGTACTGTCCCAAGCTTTGGGGGTTTGTACAGCTGTTTTTAGAGATACTTCTAGGGACCTGTAAATTTTCAGTTCGTCCAAGGTGGTTTGCTAAGGGGCGAGTTGTTTACTCCTTTCCTGGCGTGTGCTCTGGTCTATGAGTGACCACAAGTTCTCTTTTCTTTCTTGGAACTGTGAGGAGGATTTTCTCTATACTGCCACTACAAGCCCCCCATGCCAGTGCTCCTCCTTGCCCCAGGACCGCCACCCAGAACTGTGACCCAGATCCAAGTACTGGCAAAGCAAGAGATTCCTGCCTCAGCACTGGCAAAGAGGTCCCTGCAATCCCCCTCTGATCAGCCACTCAGTCAGTGGGCCAGAAGCTCAGGAAGCAGCCGCCTCCCTGAGGCCATGCTCAGAACTGAGGCTGAGACCTAGCTTCTCTCTCACCACAGAGACAGACTTTTCCCACTGACCTTCTAAGTTGTCTTTGGTTTCCTGGGTTGAGAAGTCTGGAAGCCAACACAGCTGCCCACGATTCAGTCCTCTGAGGCCTGCTCCAGGGTTGCTGTGGCCTTCGCACCCATGCTCTTCTCCTTGCCTGAGCGATATGCCTTTCTGATCAACCATCCAGGTTGTCTTGGGCTGGAAATTTGTTTCACTCTGCTGTTTTAGAATTTGTTTAGAGCCATTTTTATAGGTATTTGGAGGGGTTTGGGGGAGAGCTCAAGCAAGTCACTGCTTTCACTCTACCATCTGGCCTCTGCCCCTCTACAAAGTAAGATATTAAATAGGAAACTGAACTTGTAGTCAGGAAGACCTGAGTTCAAACCTGCCTCAGACACTTATTAGCTGTGTAACTATGAGCAAGTCATAGCCTCCTTGTCTCAGTTTTCTCATCTATAAAATGAGAGGGTTAGACTAAATAGCCTTTAAAATCCCTTCTAGATCTACATCTGTGATCATAGGACAATTGCACCATGGGTAGTTGCTGGGTGGTCCAAATTCAATTGAATCAGTTCACATACTTCCTCTTGTGTCTTCTCAAATATCTGTGTGCAAATGATGTATACCAAAGGGATCCCTGATGAATGTGGCAGACAAGCTTTTGCCTCCTGATCATCTAAGTTCAAGGGATAAATGTGAGGAGATAGAAAAACATAGGTGTTGGCTATACTTGGTTAAAAATATGAAATGACATTCATTTATCTTCAGGCACTTAAGGATAGTGAAATTATAATTTTGTAATATAGAAAAACATTTAGATTGTGCCGGGCTTTCAACAAATCCCAGCTTTTCTCTGAAACAGAAACCTATCTTTTTTAATACCAATATTCTTCCAGTGAAACCACCTGTCCACAAACCATGGAATACAATAATCTCTTTTGTTCATAGGATCATGGATTCAGAGCTGGAAAGGGCCTCAGAGGCTATCTATTTCAACTCCTTCATTTTACAAAAAGGAAATTAAGAAGATTGGGTGACTTGACTAAGGACACACAGAAAGTTACTGTCAGGTGGGATTTGAAAGTACTCTTTCCATTGTACTGGCCCCCCAAAAGGCTCAAAGGCCCATGAAAGGAAATATGGTAGGTGTTAAAAATTACATGCATTGCAACATCTTTCATGGGTGATGAGGTTTTGATAATTGTCTGAGATCTAAAGAAATTAAGTGACTTGTCCATGGCCACACAGCTAATAAGGGACAGGGGAGGAAGCTGAACCCAGGTCTTCCTAATGCTAAACATTCCATTTATCATGTACTGCTGCCAATACAATATTGCCAAAGCACCATGTCATCAATCGTGAGGCAAAATAGCATACAAACTAACATCAAAGAGATGCATGACTGGAAAAGGAAGTTGGCTGTTGGTGGAGAAATCAAGCAATCAGCCAACAGGCATTTATTGAGCACGTACTATGTGTCAGGCACCCTGATAGGCATTTGGGATATAAGTTGGACAAAGAGTAATAGGTGCTGTCCTAGTTCTCACATAACATCAAGAGACTTAGAGGAACCTACAAAGCAAATTCCACCCTCATGGAGTAGGATATATAAAAGATTTACACAGGATGAGAATGAGTTGGTGGATAAACATTTATTGGGAACTTAACTGTGTGCCCAGCACTACTAGGTTTTGGAGATTTGCAGGCAAAACCCATAAGAATCCCTACTTTCGAGGAGCATACAATATAGGCTGATGGCTTCTGACCTGAACCATGAACACTGATAAAAGCCTAGATCCACTAAAGTACACAAGAAAACAAACATAATATGAAGATAACGTTAGGTTGCTTTATTGAGTGAGAGAACTTGTATGTGGGGGTTTTTTTATAGGAAAAACTTCCTATTCAGTATTATTACCTTTCTTTTTCATTCTTAGTGACAGAACTTTTTATTTGCATATTTCTCTATGGTTTACTTTCTTGAAACAGCACCCCTCACCCCTTTTCCCTTGTGGTGGTGAATGGGAAGTCTTAATATTTGTTTTGGTTTACAAGGCTTAGATAAAGGTTAAACCAGGAAACCAAATAACCAGCCCTGTCACTTAGCAAGCCAGTGGCCGGACTAGGAGATGTTCTGGGTATTGCTAGGCTTCCCTAATTCTGAGTCAATTCAGATCTTCTGTCTTGCCCAGTTGTTCTGTGGGTGGCTGGTTCCCACAGTACTCTGGGGCTGAGGGATCAGGCCCCTAATCAAATCTAAATCAACTCTCTTAGTGAAGGGATTTTATGACTTCCAAAGGTCACATGAATTAAGAGCTTGGCCGAGGCTTTTATGTGGAAAACGGTGATATAATTTGAAAGGTCATATATTTTTCTAACTAGCCCCTGCACATAAAATGGATTTTTATGGGCTCTATCATGCAGGCAGTGTGATCCAGAGAACTAGGTCCAGGTCTGAGAGTTATATAAGCCTGGAGTTCCAAAGCAAAAAGAAAAAAAACCTAACACTGACTGGCAGGTTTAGTAGGAAGGAGAAGGAGCAAAGGCGACTCAATTTCTTTTTCTCCAAGGAGGGCCATCACAGAGAGTGATTGTGTTGTGTGATCACTGATTAATGGGTGGAAAGCACCTTGAAATATAAAGTGTTATATAAATGCTTACTAATGATAATTATGTATACAGTGTACTTAATTGAAACAAGACCTTGAGGGCACCAAGACACTTTTATAATAGATGAATTATTTTTGACAAAGCCTCTTTACTTTCCCTCAGACTGCTTGGGTATCATGTAAGTGCCTCAAAGGATTAAGAAATGCTTTGTGTTAGATCCTGGGTCCTTTCTTCTCCTTGTCATTCTATTTTTAAAAAATTATTAATTAGTCATTTAAGAAAACATTATACATTTATAGTTACTCTGAGATACTTCTGACATGTTTGCCCTCACAATCTTGCCTTCCCATGTTCAGATATTAGCCTTTTTTATACTATAAATGTGAAAACATGCCCATTTAAAAAATTATCATTATTATTATTATTATTATTATTATTATTTTAGAGGTAGCATGACATAGTAGATTAAACGTTGGTATTGGAGTCAGAGTTATTTATGAATCTTACATTTGGAGCTGCAAGGAATCTTAGAAATCATCTAATACAACCTCTTCTTTTTACAATTGAGGAAACTGAGGCCCAGAATGGTCATAAAATCATCAATCAAAAGGTGGAAGGGAACTTAAAGACCATCTAGTCCAGTCCCTTCATTTTACAGATATGGAAACTGAGGCCCACAGTGAATAAGTGACTTGATCAAGGTCACACAGGTAGTTAGTATCAGAGGTGAGAGTTGAACCCAGATTCTTCTGAGTTCAGAAATAGGATTCTCTCCTTCTTAACCTCACATATGAAGTGATCCAGTATTGAAACCTAGGTTCTCTGACTCCAACTTGAACATGCAGCCTGAAGGCCATGATCTATTTCAGAAAATATAAGCCAAAGTCAGGCTAAGCCAACCTAAGTAGATAGGACTAAATTCATAGAATCACAAATCAATCAATAAACACTTATTAAGTGCCTACTGTGTGCAAGGTACTGAACTCTGAGTTGGAAGGGATCATATAGGACCTCTAGTCCAACCTACCTCATTGTATACATAAGGAAATTGAGGCCTAGATGGGGGTAATAAAAAATGTAGCTTACACAGTAAGTAATAGGCACAGCTGGAATTTGAACCTGGGTCCTCAAATTCTAGTTTCACTGTTCTTGAAGACCTGGGTTAGAAGTTGCCTCTGACGCTTGCTTACTACTTGTGTGATTCTGGGCAAGTTGCTTAACCTCAAGTGCTTCAAAAGATTCCCTAGCCTAGGGAATCTCTAGCTCTAGGATAGAGCTTATCTGTTAAGTAAGATAGGTTGCCACACATTCTTTGAAGGAAGTTCCCCTTTATGGAAACAATCACAGATCCTTTTCCTCTCCCCAAAGTGTGAATATAATCCTCTGCAGAAGATTTGCCTTTTGTCTTTTGCATAATCTTTTGTAAAACATAAAGCATGTTTAAATGAAGTCCTTTTTGTCAATGGTGATGATCCATGGTGTGTCCTTTTAGTCTGTGCAAAGACCCAAATGAGAAAATTGTGTTGAAAAATACACTGACCTTTTCTGCTCAGACATATTAAAGATAGACAGACACTGGACCACAGCTCTCTTGTGGTTTCCAGGGTTTTTATCATTTAACATGCGACATTTCTCTGCAACATTAGCTTGGCAAACAGTTCTTCAGACTAGTTTATGATTAACAAGAATGTAGCGTTTTATTTATTCCCAATTGCAAATGGATCCCACCTCTCTGTCCATGAGAACAGGTACATTTAGGCAAGAAATTAAATAGATGTTTGTATTTGTAGAGTGTTGGGGGTGGGGAGGGGTAGGAAAGAGGAAAGACATAGCAAATAGCCACTTGTCCTGCCCTTTGAGCCGCATGTTTTCTGCTACTTGGTAGTGCTTGGTGAACTCTTGATTTTATTGTTCCTGGAAACAGTTTTCAAGCTATGAAGTTCTTCAATACTGGAGACGACGATTTGGGCAATTTTACTTTATCAACTTTGTGGTTGATGGAATTGAGCAAAACAGCTGCCAGATACAGTTAACTTGTTAGCAAATAAGTTTCCCAGGAAAACTGATAGTATTTTTATGGCCTGAACTCTATGAAATACAGGGAAGTTTCTGAGGAAATAGAGTGAATTAAGTCATGAATTTTCTTTCCTCATCCCATTATTATTCTTGTATATTCTAGGACTACATCTAATTATAATGAATGATTATGTTTTTTGCTTTCCATTCATTTTATTTTCAAGTGGAAGGCCCTTGCCCAGCTTAAGGTGTACAAGATGTTCAGCAATATTCTTACCATGGAGATGAAAGGGATGCTCTTCTATGCCCTGTTGTATGGTGAAATGAATTGAACCTCTCTCCTCTTGTCCCTCTCCAAGTAATCAGAAGAGCTGTCCCTTTAATAATAGCTTACCATATCTATAGGCAGCCTTAATGCAAGCAGTCAGGCATGAGCTTTCTCCTTTGCAAATCTACTTAGTCATTTGATAGGAACATTGTCATTGTTGTTTTGCCTTTCTCTGATTGCTGGTTCTTCCATCAAGTGGTCCTTTTCAAAGCTGCCCAACTCAGCTTTGTGCAGGAAGCTACCACATTGTGCCATTTTCTAGGTACCAGTGTCCGTGAAGAAGAAAGGGTTTTTCTTCTACTTGTTATCTACAGTAGATAACAAGAAAACTCTCCAAAAGTGGAATGGGATCCCTCAGGAGGTTGTAGATTCCACTTCAGTAGGGTTCTTTAAGCAAAAACAGAAGGGTCTTTTGTGAAGTATGTTGTAAAACAGATTCTTGTTCAAGTGTGTTAGAATTGATGAGCTCTGAGAGCCGTGTGGCAAAACTTCTTTCTTCCTCCTTGCAACAGTTCTCTCCCTCTCTCTCTTACTCAACTTCCACAGTGTGGCAGAATGAAGTGAATTCAAAAAGGAAGGAATTTCATAGGTAGACCCTTGAACTTCAGTTAATATTAAAGCATAATATGAATTTTTCAGATTAATCTTGTTGATATGAATGTCTTAGATCTTACTTTATTAATATCTACCATATTTCAGTCCTCAAGATGTATGATTTCATCAGCATAGAGAATCCCCTCTACAGATATTGATTCCAGCCCAACTATGATTCAGTAGCAACTGTGTCTTGAAGGAGTTTTGGAAATCCCATATGAGTCCAAACTGTCAGAATTGTGAGACTACTCCTTGAGAGAAGGGACGATCTTTGTTTTTGTATTTATGTCACCATCCCTCAGCACAGTACCTTAACACATTGTGAACACTCTATAAATACTTTTTCATTCATTCATTCATTCATTCATTCATTCATTCATTCATTTATATCTGTATAATAAAATATCTGTGCCATAAGAAATTATTAATATGAAGAATTCATAGAAAAGATTTATATGAACTGTTGTAGTACAAATCAAACAGAACCAGGACAACAATTTAGATGATGATTACAGTAAAATAAAAGAATGTTGAAAGTCATCAGAATTCTGATCAATGAAATGACTAATTTTGAGTTCAGAGAACTCACAGAGAAACACACTTCACTTCTGTCACAACGATAATGAAATATAGGTACTGAATGATACAGAAGTTTCAGATAGCCAATATATTGGTATTTAAAAAAAAACATTTCATTGTTATAGGAAAAAAAACTTTATAGGGGAGTGGTAATTGGAAAGCAATAACTGTAAAAAAAAATCCAGAAAACTTTTTTTTAAAAAGCATAGAGAAAGAAAAGAGCCAAATCTATAGAATCTTCAGGAATGCCAGAAGAAGGAATCAGTGAGAAAGGCAGAAAAATTAGATAAGGCAGGAGAAATGGAATGATAGCAAACTTTAAAAAAACCAGATGTGATTTTATTGGAATAGTGAACCCCTGGCAAGGAATTTCTTCTATCAATGAAAATCCACACGAGCTTTGAAGTTTAAAGTCTTAGAGAGTTGTCTGAGGGCAATGAGAGGTTATATGATTTGCTCAGAGTCACAGAACCACTACCTGAAGCTAGAGTTTCCTTATTCTGAAGCCAGCTCTCTCCCCACTGTGCTATGCCAGTGCTCAGTAGTGTCCATGTGTTTAGGTATTTGACTTTCTTTAAAAAAATTCATTTTATAGATGAGCAAATGGAGGCTCATCTATAAAGAGAGATTAAGTGCTCAAAGTAAATGCTAATATCTGGATCCCAGAAGGTTTAGTGTCACAAAAACCAGGCAATGAAAGTATGCAGAACAGACAGACTGACAATATACAAAGCCACAGAGGGCATAAGGGAAGAAGACTGACAAAAGGTCACTGGCATTTGGTGGTTAGAGGTCATTGATTAGACTTAAGAGAGCTGTTTCAATCTAGTGTCAGGATTAAAGCCAGATTGGAATTATACAGAGTTATTTTGAAAGTGTGGTCTTACTGAATTGACCTTTTTTTTGGGGGGGCAAAATGTGGATTCTTACTAATTCTAGCTCTTTTCATGACTCAAAAAATGAACTGTACAGGCATTTTAAACATGTGTGCATACTGAGGGTATGGGGTGGGTGTGGGAACTGCAGGATTTCTTCCACATGCAGAACATCCACTGACTTTTCTAAGAGAACAGAACACAGAAGAGTTCCTATGACATCTGGAAGGGGCTGGGACTTGTGGGAAACATTTCATTGCTCTCCAGTGCAAAGTGTCTTCACCTTCTCTATATAGCTGAGCTATATGAACACATGTGTCTATAGAAGAACTGGAATTTCCTCCTTTTTCTGGATTGATGAGAATCTAATCTTTTGTCCTTCCTGGCCTGCTGCAAAACATTATCTTTTTGTTTTATCCCTTCTTTATTCCTGCTTTTCATTTGCTAGTGCCTGAATGTATGCCCCAATACTTGTAAGGAAAGCCTCCCAAAGTATCTTTTATGAGTTAGTGAGGGGGAAAAAAATTATAGCCTTTATTGGCTAATAGTAAACCACATATCTATGGTGCTTTGCAGAATACTTTCTTCATATCAACCTTGTAAAGTAGTGAAGGTACTTCTAACCCCATTTTATAGATGAGAAACCTAAGGTTTAGAAAATTATTCAAGGTAAACAGTAAGTATTAGTTGGATCCCAAGTCTTCCCATTCCAATTCAACTGAACTCAATTTAATTTAACTATGAGATTGTGGTCTCCTTTTGAGAAAGAGCATTTTTGTGTCTCTTTGTATTCCCAAGACTTAGTATTGTGTCTGGCCTATAGGAGGTGTTCAATAAATGTTTATTGGCTGATATTTATTAATCACCTCATCTGGGCCTGACACTGTGCTATGTAATAGAGGCTACAAAGACAAGAAACAATCTCTGTCCTCAAGGAGCTCACCTTCTAGTTCCATCCAATGTTACACTGTCTATCACATGACCTGGGTTCTATATAGGCTTTTCTCATGAATCCATTCATAGGTGATATGAAGAGTTAGAAAATGTTGAGTAGGTGACACAGGGTATAGAGCGCTGGCCCTGTAGTGAGGAGGATCTGAGTTCAAATCCCTCCTCAGTAACTTACTAGCTGTGTGACCATGGACAAGTCACTTAACCCTAATTGCCTCCAAAAAAAGGGGGAAAAAAAGAAAATGTTGGCCTGATTAATAATTTAAGGAACATTTTCTCTTAGCCTCAGTTTCATGTTTTGCTTTGATGTCAGTAATCAAATGTGACCAACTTCATTATCAGAATTGCTTTTCTGTTCATATATATCATGTTTTGAATGATCTTATCTAATATATGTGGGTACCTCCACAATTCAAATCATGCTCCCTTACAATTTCTCCTTGGTCATAGAAGCAAAAAAAAAATACTACCAGTCTTTTCCAAATGAGCCCTTACACACTTAGGTAAACTGATCCTAGCACACAAAGGAAGTTATTTTCCAGCTTGGTAGGACCTACCCAATTTCTCACTCCATTGCTGTAAGTTTTTGAGAAAGGAGCATCACCTCATAGTATCTATAGCTGGAATTCATTGTTGTTGGGTTGTTTCAGTCATGTCCAACTCTTTGTGAACCCATCTGGAGTTTTCTTGGCAAAGATACAGGAGTGGTTTGCCATTTCCTTCTCCAGATCATTTTACATATGAGGAAACTGAGGCAAACAGGGCTAAGTGACTTGCCCAGGGTCACATAGCTAGTAAGTATTTGAGGTCAGATTTGAACTCAGGAAGATAAGTCTTCTTGATTCTAGGTTCAGCACTCTACCTACTGCATCACCTAGCTGCCCCTCTATAGCTGGAAGGCACATCTAAATTGACCATATTTTCTGGATGAGGATCCAAAGTCCAGAGAGATTAAGTACTTGGCCTAAGGTTACAAGTAAATGACAGAGCTGAGATTGAAGTTCAGGTTCTTTGATTCCAAGTCCTGTGCTCTTTCCTCAGTACTACCTTGTCTCTCAGAGTGTGACTTTAGTGAGAGGTTGTTCATATATAGGAAAAGAGGCTTGTCTCTTTTCTTTTTTTTTCTTTTTTAAAGGAAACTGAGTGCTTTACGAGCAGGAGAGGGATATTTCACCATGCATTAGCATCAATTATCAAGTTGTCTCTAAGAAGAAATGGAATAACCTTTTAATGAACCACAGCAGAATAGTAACCATTTGAAAACCACTTTTCACATAAACAGACTTTAAAAGTCATGTGACTTTGGTCCAAACTTGTCTAGAAAGAAGAGTATTGAAAAAATGAGAGAAGGCAATAGAAATAGGATGGCAGAACCAGGGTGGGTAACTCCTCCTCCTTCTTTGCTTTGTTAGTCACTTCCATGTCCACTGGTCTTGACTTTTGTCTTTCAGTGGACTTCAGTGACTCTGGAATAGAGAGTGAATCTGATTACTGGGCACCTCTGCCTCACTTAAATCCAATTCATGCACAAGTCAAGACATCACAAGGATGTCATTGGTCCTCTTCAAAAATGAAGGATGAACAACAGCAACTTTTCTGGGGGCATTTTCCACCCTTTATGGATTTTTTAGCTAGAGGTACTGATGAGGCCTAGAGGTTTAGAGGTCCTGGGATCCTGAGATCATGACACGTGGGCCCTGCCTGAATGAATTCAATCCAAATCTTCTTTCAGCCAGAGAAAAAGTTTGTTAGAGATAAACCATGCAGGCCAGACTCTTAAGGAATCTGAACATTAGTGACACCTGTAAGGATGAGTGAGCATGAGAAAATCTCAGCATTTAAATGGGGGCTTGGGTGGATCTTATATACACTCAAGTAATTTTGGGTGACCAGAGGAGGGGCTGGGAAGAGGATCTGGGTGACTTGGGGAGGAGTTTAGGGAGAATGGGAGTGTCTGGATAGGGTCACCTGGGAATAAACAATGAAGGACTAGGCTTTTATCAGGGTAACAAAGAACTGGAAGGAAGAGGTGGATAAGATCAAAGGTGGGATCAAAGACTAGGCTTCTTCCTTAGGATTTCAAGGACAGACTTCTTAGAGAGATAGGGAAAGATCAGAATAAGAATAAGAGGTAAAGAAAGACCAGTGGAAAGAAGTATAAGGATTTTCTGAGGCCCATAAACAAATGGGAGCCACATTCTTTTTGGACAAAGGGGCAAAGGTCTCAGCTTGGGCCCATACCCTATCAGTACTAAGGCTTACCAAAAACCCATAAAAGGATCAATGGAGACAAAATGGAAGAAAGTAGTATTCACAAATCACAAGTTACAATCCTGTTCAATAGTTTTCCCCCTTGGGACTTACAGATTCAGACCCCCTCGACACCTGTTTTTGCTTTTAGAAACTAGTTGAAATGAGCATTTTCTATGCAAAGGCACTTGTTTCTTTACTTTTGTGAGGGTAACAGTGAGAGCTGAGGAGACCACCCCACTAGTGGCAGAGGAGAGTTCACCTTACTAGAGGATGAGGTATGGGTTACCTGAAAGAGCTGGAGGGCAAATGCATTCTTTCCCCTCTCCCCAACAGTTTGAAATGAATTCAGTTCCCCAGGGGTGGCAGACTAGGCTGTGTTTTCCTCTTGCTTTCCCAATAGTTACTAGGCATCCAGCTCCTCCTAGCCTGCATAATTAGTTAAACTGGTCCTGGAAAACAGAGCAAGTCAATTTCTAGCTGCTCAATTTCTTACTACATTTTTCGGAGAAGGGAGCATCACCTTATAAGATCTGGAAGAGATATCTAGAAGAGGTCCTTATTTTATATATGCAGAACAAAAGTCTAGAGAGATTAAGTGATATTCTCTGTAGCACCTGGTTTCTGATCTCTCCTCTAATTCACATGCCCATGCTTTGTCCAAAGCAGGTAGCTCTCCAATTGGACTTTGGAAGATAGACCCTACTCATTGACAGGAACTGGGAATGATTGAATGAACAAAATGGGCATTTGTTGATTAAATTCAGATATCCATTTCTTTTTCTGCTTACTGCCAAAATATTTACTTGGGGGCTAAGTATTTTAGATCCATGAAACAGATATTCACATGTCTTTTTTCCAAGAGGGGTTTATACTATGCCATAAGTAAAATCTCCTACTATTTCCAATGGAACCTAATGAGACTCGCTAAGGGAAGCAGCTGAATGTCAGTCCAGCTGAAAACACCATAGATTTTCTTGAAAGACTCATAGAAATTTGAATAACTACAGCTCTGCGCTCTAACTTGTACCCAGCACAGTATAGTAGAAAGGAAGCTATATTTGGAGTCTCCTGGTGGGAGGTTTAGCAGCCACTCTGAAGTTCTGCCATTTCATAAGGATATGAGCTTAGGAAAATTATTTAATTTCTCTGGGACTGAAATTGACTCAAAGGGATTGGATTTAATGGCTTCTAAGGTCCCTTCCAGTTCCAAATCTGTGATCCTATGAACTTGAAGATATTATATATTCATAGGACATAGGTTTAAGCAGATAGTTGTCATGGTGGATGGTGCTGTGGGCCTGGAGTCAGGATGACTCATCTTTGAGTTCAAATCTAGCCTCAGACACTTCCTAGCTGTGTGGCTCTGGGCAAAACACTTAATTCTGTTTGCTTCAGTTTCCTCATCTATAAAATGAGCTGGAGAAGGAAATGGTGAACCACTCCAGTATCTTTGTCAAGAAAACCCCAAATGGGGTCACAAAGAGTCAGACATGATTGAAAATGACTGAAGAAGAACATAGGTTTAGAATTAGAAGGTACTTTGGAGGCCATGTAAGTCAATACCTTCAGTTTACACATGAAGAAATAGAGGTACATTGAATTTAGGTGACTTACCATGGGATCACACAGCTAGGAAGTGTCTGAGGTCCAATTTGAGCCCAGATCTTCCTGACACCAAGTCCAATGCTCTAGCAACTACTCCACACTAACTTTCGAAGACTAAAGAAGCATTGTAAACTGGAATGAAGCATGAGACAGAGAATACCTTATAGCTTAGAAATATTCTAGGATTGGAGGATCAAAGATCTAGAGTTGAAAGGAAACTTAAAGACTATCTAGTCTAGTCTCCTCATTTTACAAATAAAGAAACTGAGGCCCAAAGAGATTAAATGACTTGTCCAAAGTCACATAGGTAGTAAATGGATAACATGGAACTTGATCTTGGGTCCTTTGACTCCCAATCGGATGCTCTTTCCATAATTCCATAATCCATAATCCAACAATTTGCAGATGAGGAAACTAAAACTTACAAAGATAAAGTAATCTGCCCAAAGTCACATGGCCTTTGCATTCTGGACCAGAATCCAGGTGACTAAACTAGACTTCTTGATCCTGATGGATAATAATCCTTCAGTTTGGTGACAAAACAGATAAACTGAATGAAACACACATCTACTGTCCGTTATTATTCAAGGCATCTTCCTGCTTCCTCCTGCCCTCACCTCCTTTTCCCTGCTCTGTCCATAAATAGAGCTGGAAAAAAGTGTCTGTTACAATGACCCAGGCTTTACCATTCATGGCAAATCTTCCTAAATTACAGGCTTTTCCTCATAGAAACCATTTACAGCAGGGCATAATGCAGGGCTGGGTGGAACTATACTATCCTTTCAACTAGTTCTACCATGTTATTACTACACTAGACTGGAGTAGCCCTGTTCAAAGGCTCATCTATAAATAAATCTCCTCCTAGCCGGGCAGAAGAGAATCCTGACCAGCAGCTCTTGCTTTATTGATTCTCTGGTTTTTAGTTTCTGCACTTGTGAATGATTTTTAGGCTGTTTTGAAAAGAGAAGGCCTGTAAACACTTGAACGTTTCCAGACTCTTGAAAAATCCGATTAGCTGGAAAATCAATAACATTTTTACTGTGTAGGCTCAGTGTGATCCATCCATTTGTGTTTTGGGAGAGTGAGGATTGATAGAGGGGGTAGGTGGGAAGGAGGGGCTTCCTTCAGAGAGAGTCCTCTGTGTATCTTCCTGAACATAGGTGGGGGCCTACTTCTTTCTTTATGATAAGCCTCTAATTGCCTTGTGTTCTCAGTAGTGCTAATAAAAACATTCATTTATTTCTTGGTTCCTGCTCAGTAAGGCAGGCAAGAGACCTAGCTCTTCTTTTGACCTGGGTTTGAAATAAAGGTTCACAAGTTGTTATCAACTTCCGAGTTTGATAAAACCAATTTAATTCATTTCAATCCAATCCAATCCAATTCAATTTAACAAATATATATTGAGTGACTGCCATATGCCAGACACTGTGCTAGCTGTGAGGAATACAAACACAAAAAATAAAAAACAGTCACTACCTTCTAGCAGCTTATATTCTCTCATCTCTAGGGAATAGTCCTGGAGCTCATTCAGAATTTAGGCAACTTTAAAGCTACATTAAAAGTGCATAAAGACACATTCTTTTCAGAAAATATTCTCCTCTCCCAAGAAATAATTTCCCCTATATATTCTATAAGGAGATGTGGGCAAAAAAAGATGGGAGTGGTATGTGTTTAAGTGCTGCTATCTCAGAAGAAAAAGAAAAAAAAAAGATCCTCTATATACCAAAATACCGATAGCAGCACTTTTGGAGGTAGAAAAAAAAATGGCAATGAGTTAAAATGCTCATTGACTGGGAAATAAATACAGAATTTTGGTATATGAATGTAATGGTTTATTATTATGGACAATTATGAAAGTTTCAGAGAAGCATGGTAAGACATATGAATTGATGGTAACTGAAATGAGCAGAACCAGGAAAATTATATGCAACAACTACAACAATGTAAGCAGAAAGCATTTAAAAAACATGAACTCTATGCAATTACAGTGACTATGTCTGGCCTTGAAGAGCTGAGAAAACGTACTGTGTCCTTTTCTTTTCAGACTTGGGAGATGATGGAAATAGAATATTGAACATTCTATTAGATAGTGTTGATGTGCTGGTTAATTTTACTCAACTGCTTTTCTTTCCCTTTTTCTTTTTAAATTTATTGTTACAATGGGTGGCTTGTTAGGAAGGGAAAAGGGTGAAGGATAGTTTTGGAAATCAAAGTTATATAAAAATAAGGAATCAATAGGAATGTTAAAATGAAGAAATTTCAATATAGTCATCTTAGCCTATATGTCTAGGAAAAAAAATCCATAAGTGCTGCAACTTGGTAGCAAGAGATTTTCTTGGGATAGTGGGTAGAAAATGTGACTTGTCATCAGGAAAGCCTGGGTTTGAATTCTGCCTTGTGTGCAAGTAGCTGTATGCCCCTGGGTGGGTCATACAGTGTCTTGGTTTTCCTCTCAACTATAAAATGGGAATAATTATAGATTAGAATATGAAGTCCTTGAGGTCAGGAGTTATTTTTGCTTTTTCTTTGAATCTCTATCCCTTATTTTTCATGTCTGTCACATAGTAAAAGCCTAATAAATGCATGTTGATTATCTATAGCACTTGTCTCATTGAATTATTTTAAGTCACAGGTGTAATATCATGTACAGAGAGCTTCGCCAACATTAAAGTACTCTAGAAATGGGAGCTACTAATATTACATCTATTATTGAATATATTAATGCAAGTATTATCTTGTACATAACACTTTGCTAAGTGCCACCTTGCATTTAACTATTTTGTGTATATGTGTATATATACATACATATTTTATATACACATATGAATATCTATGTATTCATATATGTGTATTGTTAACTTTAGTTTTTAATATTTTTAATATTTTTAATATTTTTCATAATTATATGTAAAAACAATTTTAGTATTAGTTTTATTTTAATTTTGAGTTCCAAATTGTCTCTCTCCACCTTTGAGAAGGCAATCAGTTTGATATACGTTGTATGTGTGCAATCATGCAAAACATATTTCTGCATTAATCATGTTATGAAACAAAAAACAGACAAAAAAACAAAACAAGAGAAATAAAAAGTATGCTTTGATCTGCATTCAGACTCCACTGGTTCTTTCTCTGGAGATGGATAGCATTTTTCATTATAAGACCTTCAGAATTGTTTTGTTGAGAATAGCTAAGTCATTCACAGTTGGCATTGTACAGCATTGCTGTTCCTATGTACAATGTTCACCTAATTTTGCTCCCTCACTTTGGATCAATTCATTAAGTTTTCTCAGATTTTTCTGAAAGCATCTTGCTTGTCATTTCTTATAGCACAATAGTATTCTATCACAATCATATACCACCATTTGTTCAGACATTCCCCAACTGGTGGACATCTCAATTTCCAATTCTTTGCCACCACAAAAAGAGCTGCTATAAATTTTTGTATGTATAAGTCCTTCCCACCACCCCTTTTCATCTTTCTGAGATATAGATCTAGTAGTGGTATTGCTAGGTCAAGGTGGCAACCCTTTGTCTAGCCCTTTGGGCATGGTTCCAAATCACTCTCCAGAATGGTTAGGTAAGTCCACAATTCTACCAATAGTGCTTCAGAGTTCCAATTTTTTCCAGAACCCCTCCAATATTTGTCATTTTCTGCCATATTAGCCAGTCTGATAGGTATGAGATGGTACCTCTGAGTTCTTTTGATTTGCATTTCTGTAATCAATAGTGATTTAAAGCTTTGTTTCGTATGACTATAGATAGTTTTGATTTCTTCATCTGAAAACTGCCCATTTCTATTCTTTGAACATTTATTGATTGGGGAATGACTTGTATTCTTATAAATTTAACTCAGTTCTCTATATAGTTGAAAAATGAGGACTTTATCAGAGATACTTGTTGCAATTTTTTCACAGTTATGATTACTGTGTATTTCCCTCCATCCTATTTCCTCTCTTGCATTTTCTTCTCTCCTTTCACTCTGTCCCTCCTCCAAAGGTTTTGCTTCTGACTACCACTTCCTTCCATCTGCTTCCTTTGGCATCAGTCCCCTCCCCACCTCTACTCTTATTCTTTTCCCCTCATATATCCCTGTAGAGTAAGATAGATTTCTATACCTGAGTATGTTACTCACTCTTCAAGCCAATTCTAATGAGAGTAAGGTTCAAGTGTTGCCTACCTTTCCCTGCACTATATAAACTCTTTTGCACCTCTTTTATGTGAGATAATTTACTCCATTCTACCTCTTTCCCTTCTTCCAGTACATCCATCTTTCTTACACCTTAATTTTATTTTTTAGATGTCATTCCATCATAACCAATTCATACCCATGGCCTCTCTCTATGTATACTTTTTCTAATTTACCTAATACTGATAAAGTTCTTAGCAGTTATTAGTATAATTTTCCCACGTAGGAATGTAAACAGTTTAACCTTTCTGAATCCCTTGTTTTCTCTTTCCTATTTATCTTTTTATACTTCTCTTATGTCTTGTATTTAAACACCAAATTTTCTGTTCAGCACTAACATTTTTTTAGCAGGAATGCTTGAAAATCCTCTATTTCATCAAATACTCATTTATCCCTTTAAAGGATTATACTAAGTGTTTCTAGATAGGTGATTCTTGGTTGTAATCCTAGCTTCTTGGTCCTTTGGAATATCATATTCCAAGCCCTCTGATCCTATAATGTAGAAACTGCTAAATCCTGTGTTATTCTGACTGTGGCTCTACCATACTTCAATGGTTTCTTTCTGACTGCTTGTAGTATATATATATATTTGACATGGAAGTTCTTGAATTTGTCTATAATATTCCTGGGAGTTTTCATTTCAGAATCTCTTTCAGAAGGTGATTGATAGATTCTTTCAATTTCTATTTTATTCTCTAGTTATAGGATATAAGAGCAATTTGCCATGATAATTTCTTGAAAGATGATGTCAAAGCTCTTTTTTTTTTAGTCATAGCTTTCACGTAGTCCAATAGTTCTTAAATTATCTTTCCTTGATCTATTTTCCTGTTTGGTTGTTTTTCCAATGAGATATTCCCCATTGTCTTCTATTGTTTTCATTCTTTTGATTCACCTTCATTGTTATTTGATGTCTCATGGAGTGATTAGATTCTACCTGCCTAATTTTGCTTTATAAGCTATTAATTTCCTCAGTGAACTTTTGCACCTCCTTTTCCATTTGGTCAATTCTGCTTTTTAAGCAGTTCTTCTCTTTATTGAATTTCTGTGCCTCTTTTATCATTTGGCCTATTCTGTTCTCTAAGATGATTTTTTCTTTGACATTTTTTGTGCCTCCTTCACCAAGCTATTGATTCTTTTTTTCATGATTTTCTTGCATCACTTTCATTTCTTTTCCCAATTTTTCCTTTACCTCTCTTATTTGGTTTTCAAAATCCTTTTTGAGCTCTTCTAGAAATTCTTTTTTTGGCCTGAGACCAATTTACATTTTTCTTTAAAGCTTTGAATGTAGCTGTTTTAACTTTGTTGTCTTCTTCTGAGTTTGTGTTTTGACTTTCTGTTTCAACATAGTTATTTTCTATGGTCAGGTTCTTTTTTGTTGTTTGCCTTTTTGCCAGTCTATTTCTTGACTTTTAACTTTAGATAAAGTTGAGCTTTTCTCCTGGGGTGGAGGGGGCACTATTCCAGGTTTTTCATGCTGCTGTTTTCAGAACTAGTTCTGAGAGGTTGTAAGTTTTCATTTCTTCTAAGGTTGCATGATATGAGGAGAGGTGTGGTCACTGTTATTCTAACATTTGCTCTGGTCTTTGAGAAACCACAAGTATTCTTTTCCACCCTGAAACTGTGACCAGGCTCCCCAACCTCCGGCAGCTTGCATGCTCTAGTGTGCTAGTGCTTCTTCTCACCCTAGGACTGTGACCTAGAACCATAGTATAGATAATGTAATAGTCCTCCCAGTGTCAGCAAACAGTCTTCTGTAATCTCCTTCTGACTAGTTGTCCGACCACTTACTGTCTCTGAGCTGAGAGCTCTGGAAACTACCTCCAATTTAGTCACTATCAAGACCTGCTGCCTTGCTGGGTCTCAGCCTGTGCTTGACTGTATTCCACACTTCTCTAATGAGACAGACCTTTTCTGTCAATCTTCTAAGTTGTCTGGGCTGGAAAATTGTTTCACCCCGTCTCTTTGTTTGTTTTGCCACTTCAGAATTCACTTTGAGGCCTTATTTTAAGGTTGTGTGGAGGGGAATTTGGGAAAGCTTAGGAGAGTCCCTGCCTTTATCCTGCCATATTGGCTCTGCACCTGTATTTTTTCTACATACCATTGTCTTCCTTGTTATAATGTAGACTCCTTGTGAGTAGAAATTATTTAATGTTTTTTGTAATTGTACACCCAAGGCCTAGCACAATGACTGGCATATAAGAGATGTTTAATAAATATTTATTGATTGGTTGCTTGCTTGATTGGTGGAGGTGGTCCATGCCTTTAAGGGGCTTATAATCCCATGGGAAAGTCAAGACATACCCACAGAGAGAATTAATGCAAAGAGTGTTGAACCTGAAGTCAGAAACCTGGGTTCAAATGATGCCCCAGATCCTTATTGGTTGTGTGACCTGAACAAGTTAAATGACTATGTCATTGGTTGGTTGAATCAACAAACAGTATTGAATAATGGGTTGATGTTACCCTTAAGGTTGTATTGTAATGATGTATCACAGATTAACTTCCAAGGTACATGTCATAAGGTCACTAGAGGTCCTGTAGAATCATAGAACCTTATAGTTAGAAAGGATGTTAAATGAATTAATGAATATAATCATGCATGGGTGCAACACACATCTAAGCAAGATATTATAAAATGAAAAAAAGTAACAGAAATAGACTCATGAAAGAGGAAGTCTCCTTCATTGTAGGATTAGTTGAAAGAATGAAGGATGTTTAGTCTGTGGAGAATGGGTCAGGATTCTTGATTCCTTATAACTAGGTGCCTTAGGACTGTAACCTCACTCCATGTAGAAATAAAATTATTTGAGCCCAACGCATTAATTGAAGGCACCATTCGGAAGGACTCTGTCTATGGAGGGACCTGGAGATGACTCAATACCAAAATTACTCTGATTTATTCATAATGATATTATAATGTTTCCAGTAATAATCTCTGGCCACTTTACTTCATAGGAGTAATGCACACTCACTATTTCCAGCAAAACGTGGGTTTAAAAGATCTTATTGCTACACTTAGCTGGAATGTCTACTTATAGTGTCTCAGAAATGTTGAGTCACTTTACACACATTTCTCTTTTCCCAGAAATATGTTAACTAGTCTATTGAAGTTACAAAAATGTGGACCAAGACATCTAATAACATCTCCATTTATAAAGTCTTTTGCTACCAGGACTTTATCTCAATTAGATTGCTGTTTGTAATAATAACCTCAAGATAAAAATCCTTCCAGGGGTCTACTCTGAAGGACAACTTTAAACCTTGCTTCCCCAACCCAAGAAACTTCATTGTAAAAATAGACTAACTTGACCATTCATTTGTTAGAGCTGATATCTTATTTCCTTTGAACCATCAGGTTTCATGGAGGTCTAGCTTCTTTGATGCAACCCTATTTTAGCTTATACATCTTAAGATGTGGGACCCAGAACTGAACATCTTAACCCAAATATGATCTGACCACACCAGAATACAAAAAGACTACTATCTCCTTATTCCTGGAAGGAATGCCTCTCTTACTAAAGTCCAAAGCCACTAACTTTTTTGGCTGCCACATTACACTACTGACTCACTGAATTTGCAGGCCACTAAGACCCCCAGAAATTTTTCAAATATTCAAACTTTTTGAATCCAAGTATAAGACTTTATATTAACAAAGACTGAATTAATCTAGTTAGATTCAGCCTAACAATGAACACTTCTTGTTCTAAATCTATGATTCTGTGATTTGATTCACCAATCCCTCTTATACTCCCTTTCCTTCCTAACACCCTACAGACATCAAACAGGAGATAGGAGGAAAATGATACTAACGGAAGCTAATCATCTCTGGTTTTCCCTTTTCAATCAACATGAATTTTGAGATTTAACTGCATCAGCAGGTAGCATGAAATGCTTTACCACCATGAGAGGCTTGACATCAACTATAAGCAGCAATAGAAGGGGAAAACCAACAACAAAAACAAGTCTAATTTCTTCAAGGAGTCTATTTCTACAAGTTCACATTTTTTCATTTCATCTCACAATTGAATGGAATGTGTGTGTGTGTGTGTGTGTGTGTGTATTTGTATGTCCATGTAAGTGTAGACCCACTTTTGTGTTCACTGTAACTTAAGTACCTCAAAGTTGAAAAAAAAAACCTCACAGGCCTTGAAATATATGGATTCTACCCTATATGTGCAACTGAACTAATACTTCTATAGATCCAACCCTCAAGTCACCTATGAAAGCAGTTGCCTTATCCACTTATACTTTGAGAGGCAGCATGGTGTGCTGGATATGGAATCAGGAAGACCTAGGTTCAAATCTTGCTTCTGACATTTATCATCTGTGTGTCCATGGACAATGATTTAACCTCGCTGAACCTCCATTTCCTCATCTGTAAAATGGGCACAATAGTATCTCTGATACATACTTCACAGAGTTGATATGAAACTCAAATGAGATCATGTATGTGGAGCATCATATAAATGTAGGTTATTATTACCTGTACTGGCCATGTGCAATGCCTCTGTCTGCAGCAGTAATGCTACACATCGATATATAACCTAGTACCCCATAGTGACTTAAGCCCAGGGAGGAATCAAAAAGAATTAAAGCTATCTTTCCCTAACTTTTTGGAAAGAAAAAAATAACATTGTCCTGGGGATGCATGTCTTGAGGTTATGTTAGTTAGTTGAACAAGAATCAAGATGGGAGAAACCTAGTAGAATACCACAGGAGGCATACCTGTTTTAAGACAATGGGGCTGAGACTCGAAAGGCCTATGCTCTAGTGCTGCTCTGTCACAATCATTTAAATTCACCATGCCTTAGTTTCTCTAACTATAAAATAGGGACAATGATTTTGGTTAGAAACTTAGATGTTTTTAGTAGTATAAGGAAATCCTCACCCAGATCCCCACATGTCAACTTATTTTCTTGGACATTTATCTAAAGGTGTTGAGAGACTGTGATTTGTCCATGGTCAGACAGCTAAGTCTTTTTCAGATCCAATGATAATACATTGGAAAGTGCAGGATAAAGCACTCTTTCTGTAATGAATTTTCATCCATTGGAAGGAGTCAGTTCTACCAGAGAAAGATTATTCTAATTGAGTTGGTACAGTGTTCATACTTTCCAGACCAAAAATCAGGCCACAAAGTCTGACAGAAAATATTCTTTTTGTTAAAAAGCCCTGAAAACACATTTTCTTTTCTTGAAGTCAGCATATTCCTCCCTCCACTCACCCTGAGATGGTAAGCAATCAGATATAGGTTATATATGTGCAATGAGGTAAAACATTTCCATATTAGTCATTCTGTATAAAGACTCAAATAAAAGGGGAAAAATTAAAGAAAGAAAGTGAAAAATAGCATGCTTTAGTCTGTAGTTAATCAATATCCTCCTTTTCTCTGGAGGCAGGTAGTACCCTTCAACATTAGTCCTTTTGGATTGTCTGGCATTGCTGAGACTAGACAAGCCATTCACAGATCTTCACCAATCAATATTGTTATTGCTGTGCACAGTGTTCTCCTGGTTCTATTTACTTCACGATGCATCAGTTCATGTAAGTCTTTTACAGATTTTTCTGAAATCCACCTGCTCATCATTTCTTATAGCACTCTATTATAATCATATGCCACAGTTCGTTCAGCCATTCCCCAATTGATAGGCATCCCTTTGATTTCCAATTCTTTGTCACCACAGAAAGAACTTCTATAAATATTTTTGTACAAGTAGGTCTTTTTCTCTTTTTTGGTATATCTTTGGGATATAGATCTAGCAGGGGTATTGAAGGATCAAAGGATATGCACAGTTTTATAGCCCTTGGGCATAGTTCCAAATTGCTCTCCAGAAGGGTTGGATCACTTCACAACTCCACCAACAGTAGATTAATGTCCCAGTTTTCCCACATCCTCTACAACATCCAACATTTTCCTTTTTTGTCATATTAGCCACTCTGGTAGGTGTGAGGTGGTACCTTAGAGGTGTTTTAATTTGCATTTTTCTGATCAATAGTGATTTAGAACAATTTTTTTTCACATGGCTATAGATAGCTTTAATTTCTTTGTATGAAAAATGCCAGTTCATACTTTTGACCATTTATCAATTGGGGAATGACTTGTATTTTCATAAATTTGACTCAGTTCTCTATATATTTGAGAAATGAGGCCTTTATCAGAGATACTTGTTTAAATTTTCCCCCAGTTTTCTGCTTTCCTTATAATTCTGGTTGCATTTGTTTTATATGTACAAGACCTTTTTAATTTTGTGTAATCAAAATTATCTATTTTACATTTTATAATGCACTCTGGCTCTTCTTTAATCTGAAATTCTTCCCTTATCCATAAATCTAACTGATAAACTATTCCATTCTCTCTTTGGCTTATGGTATCACTCTTTATGTGTAAATCGTCTGCCCATTTTGACCTTATCTTGTTATATGGTATGAGATGTTAGTCTATGTCTAGTTTCTGTAATACTGTTTTCCAGTTTTCCCAGCAGTTTTTGTCACATAATGAGTTTTTGTCCCAAAAGATTCAATCCTTGAATTTATCATATACTAGCTTACCATGGTCATTTTCTGTAAGGTAATTTGTACCCAATCTATTCCACTGATACACCACTCTATTTCTTAGCCAGCACAAGATTGTTTGATAATTGCCACTTTATAATACAGTTTGAGGTCTGGTATGGCTAGACTCACTTTTTGTACTGTTTTTTCCATTGATTCCCTTAATATCCTTGAGGTTTTTTTTCTATCAGTTGGATTTTTTTTAGCTCTACAAAATAATTTTTTGATAATTTGACTGTCATTTTCATCATATTAGCTCATCCCACTCACGAGCAATTGATCTTAATGCAATTGTTTAGGTCTGACTTTATTTGCGTGAAAAGTGTTTTGTAACTGTATTCATATAGTTCCTGAGTTTATCTTGGCAGGTAGACCCTCAATTATTTTATATAGTCTAGAGTTATTTTAAATGGAATTTTTCTTTCTATCTGTTGTTCCTGGGCTTTGTTAATATTATACAGAAATGCTAGTGATTTATGTGGATTTACTTTATATCTTTCAACTTTGCTAAAGTTGTTAATAATTTCAAGTAGTATTTTATTTTTGTTGATTCTCCAGGGTTTTCTAAGAAGAATATTTTATTTCCTCATTGCCTATTCTAATTCCTTTAATTTCTTTTTCTTCTCTTGTTGTTATAGCTAACATTTCTAGTACAATATTAAATAATAGAGGTGATAACGGGCATCCTTGCTTCACCCCTGATTGTATTGGGAAGGCTTCTAGCTTATCCCCATTACAGATAATGCGTGTTGATGGTTTTAGCTAAATATTACTTATCATTTTAAGGTAAGCTCCATTTCTTCCTTTGCATGAGTGTTTTTAATAGGAATGGATTCTGTATTTTGTCAAAGGCTTTTTCTGCATCTATTGAGATAACCACATGATTTTCATTGATTTTGTCATTGATATGGTGAGGTAGTAAAGCAGCTCTCCATTCCTGGTGTAAATTCTACCTGGTCATAGAGTATGATCCTTGGTGATAGAATGATTTAATCTCTTTGATAGTATTCTATTTAAAAAATTTTAATCAATATTCATTAGAGAAATCAGTCTATAATTTTCTTTCTCTGTTTTGGCTCTTCCTGGTTTGGGTATCAGCACCATATTTGTGTCATGAAAGGAACTTGATAGGATTTCTTCTCTACTTTAAATGTGTTTCGTGTAAACAACATATTGTAAGATTCTGTTTTTTAATCCATTCTGTTTTCCACTTCCATTTAGTGGGTGAGTTTCTCCCATTCACATTTATAGTTATGATAACTAACTGTGTATTTCCCTTCATGATATTTTTTGCTTGTTTATCCCCTCTCTCTCACCCCCAACTCTTTCCCTCTTCACAAGTGTTTTACTTCTGATCACTATCTTCCTCAATATACCCTCCCTTTTATTAGCCACCCCCTTCTATTATCTCGATCCTTTTTTAACCTCCTTATAGGGTAGATAGATTTCCATATCCATTTGAGTGCATATGTTATTCCCCTTTTAAGCTAATTTTGATGACAGTGAAGTTTAAGCTTTCCCTGCCAACCCTCCCCCACCATCTTCCCCTCCATTATAATAACTCTTTCATGTCTCTTTTGTGTAGCATAAGTTACCCTATTCAATCTCCCTCTTCCTTCTTCCAATGAAATTTTCTTTCTCGGCCCTTTATTTTGTCTTTTTTTTTGGGGGGGTTATCATCTCATCTAAGTCATGTTGTATCCATACTGTCTGTCTACATATACTCCTTCTAATTGTTCTTATAATAATAAAGTTGTTAAGAGTTACAAATATTATCTTGCCATATAGAAATATAAACACTTTAACCTTATTGAATTTCTTATGTTTTCTCTTTCTTGTTTCTTTTTTTACCTTTTTATGCTTCCTTTGAGTCTCGTATTTGGAGGTCTTTTAATTAGAGCTCTGGTCTTTTAATTAGAAATCCTTGAAAGTCCTCTATTTTGTTAAAATGCCCATTCTTTTCCCTTGAAAGATTATACTCAATTTTGCTGGGTAGGTGATTCTTGGTTGTAATCCTAACTCCTTTGCCTTCCAGTATACTATATTTCAAGCTTGCCTATTCCTTAATGTGGAAGCTGCCAAATCCTGTGTAATCCTGATTGTAGCTCTACAATATTTGAATTATTTCTTTTTCACTTCTTATAATACTTTCTCCTTGATCTGCGAGCTCTGGAATTTGGCTATGATGTTCCTGGGAGTGTTCAGTTTGGTATCTCTTTCAGGTGGTTGGAGCATTCTTTCAATTTTTGTTTTGCCCTCTGCTTCTAACATATCAGGGCAGTTTTCTTTGATAATTTCTTGAAAGATGTCCAGGCTTTTTTTTTTTTTATTGTGGCTTTCAGGTAGTCCAATAATTCTTATGTTATCTCTCCTGGATGTATTTTCTAGGTCAGTTGTTTTTCCAATGAGAAATTTCACATTTTCTTCTGTTTTTCTTTTTACTTTTTTGATTTTTTTTATCTTGATGTCTCATAAAGTCATTAGTTTCCACTTGCCTAATTCTAATTTTTAAGGAATTAGTTTCTTCAGTGAACTTTTGTATTTCTTTTTCCATTTGGTCACTTCTATTTTTTTAGGGAGTTATTTTCCTTGGTAAGTTTTTGTATATCTTTTCCCATGCTACTGACTCTTTTTTTTTTCATGATTTTCTTGTATTACTCTCATTTCTTTTCCCAATTTTTCTTCTACTTTTCTAATTTGTTTCTTAAAATCCTTTTTAAGCTCTTCCAAAAATTCTTTTTGGGCCTTAGACTGAATTACATTTTTTTTGAGGCCTCACATGTAGCCACTTTGATACTATTGTCCATTTCTAAATTTATGCCTTGATCCTCCCTATCAGCATAGTAACTTTCTGTAGTCAAGCTTTTATTTTTGTTTTGGTTTTTGCTCATTTTTCCTGCCTCCCCCTTTTTTTGTGACTTAGTATTTTTATGTGCGCATTGAACTTTGGTCCCTCACTGCCCCAAGCTTTTTGTGCTGGAGCTCTGGGTCTTACTGCTGTCTTTCACCAGGCTTCAGGGCTTAGCTGCTTGCTTTCTCTGGAGGGTAGGCTTCCCTTCTGGCTTGTACTGGGGGGTGGGGCCTCCCTATCTGCCTCTCCTGGGTGTGGGGTTTAGCTATTGGCCTGCTCCAGGGGTAGGGCCTTGCTGCTGGGTTGCTATGGTAACAGAGTCTTTCCAGTGGTTGGCCTTGGAGGAGGGATCTTGTGGCTGGTTTGCCCCAGGTGTGGAGCTCTGCTGATGGGTTACTATGGACACAGGGTCTGTCTGCTGGTAGGCCCCAGGGGCAGGGTCTTACTGTTGGCCAGCCTTGGGGAGGGGCTACTACTGGTAGCCTACTGCTGGTCGGCAATGGAGGCAAAGCCTTGCTGGTGGCTCATGCTGGGGGTGGGGTCACTGGGGAGAACTTTGCTGTGCTTCACAGACTGCTCACTTGCCTAGGGGGTACTAGTGGTGTGCAGGAGGGTGGGGCCTTGCTGGTGGATTGCACCAGGCTTGGAGCGTTGCTGTGAGTCTAGCTGCTGTTGCCACTGCTGTTCTTGGACCTCACTACCCTCAGACCCCAGTGAGACCGACCTTTCCTGCTGGACAGGTAAGTTGCTTCCCTGATCCTAGATCAATTCTAAGGTGGTTTTATGGTTGTTTAGAAGGACTTGGGAGGGTTTCAGAGGGTTTCTTCCTCTCTCTGTCATCTTGGCATCAGAAATCCTGCCATGCTACTTTTAACATATAATAATAATACCTTTCCTTAACTGTCTCATTGGTTATAATGAAGATGAAATACTATCTATAAAAATGCATTTAAGTCTTTAGAGAAAAGCTGTGGTATTAAATACTGGGTATTATAATAAATTCCACATTATTTTAATCTGTTAATTCAGGATCCCTCCCCCTCCCAAACTGGGAGAATTAAAGACTGAGGGCTCCCTGTAAAGTAACATCCAATCTTTTCTTAACTTACAATATATACATACATAGCTTCTTGAGGTTTTTGTTACTACCAAGTACAGAGATTCCCTGCTGCTTGTCAAATAGTGTGCTATAATGTTATTTCTACTTATTTTGACTTGTTATCCATGTTTTTGGATTTATGTGATGTGTGCACACTTCATACAAAATGAATGTTGCTTATTTTTTTTTCTTGCCACCTCATGAGTTCATCCATAAAAACAAAATGAGTGTTGGCAGACACTTGACAGCAGTAACCTAGATAAATATTTTCATTTACATAAATGTACCCTTAACATTTTATGAACTTACTAGCCTCAAATCCCAGAAGCCATGAAGGGAACAGCAAGCATCACAGAATTCTGAAACCAGCCCAAGACAAGATTCCAGTGGTTGCAGGCCAAGATATGGAGTTGTTTGGTGGAAGGCCCAGTGAAAGAGGGCAGCTTCTACTTCTTTTTCTGTAGGAGTGGACAATTCAACTTCCTCTTTCTCCCAATCTTCCGTCCCTCCATACTTTCCCTTAAAATTATATATTCTTATTCAATGAAGAGAATTTCATCTGGAACAGATCACGAAAGTTAGTTAAGGGACCAAGGAGATTCTAAAATGAATTATAATTCCTCATGCTTGCCTCCAAGGGGAGAAATTATAGTAGCTTCTAGGAGCTATTTCTTCATCCCTGTGTTCAGATCTATGCCTGTTTCCATCTGCCTTCGCTGTATGTCCTTTTACATTATATGGGGTGCCTAACATAAAATGGCAATAATATATTTTTCAGCTTCTAGTAGCTTGAAAAAATGTAAATTTTCCTATGGGAATAATTATCTTATCCTTAGCCCTATGAAAACACCTCTCTCTATGACTTTACTGCTTTGCTTTGATGATTTACTTCTCTTAGTAGGCACCCCCTGGGTAGCAGCAGGCAAATTGTGAAGTCAATGTATGTTTTCTCTCAGCAATGCCCCATTTCTGGGAGTAGAGCTATGGACCAAAGCCAATCAGAACTGAATGTCCAGGACAAGGGGGAGCCAATTCCTGGGCAATTCTCTTAAGAGAAAAAGGGGATGACAGGATGGCTGCAATCAGCTTCTATCCTAAATGATTCAGAATGGTGCTATAAAATAACTGAATGAGCTAAGAATAACATTTCCTTGGCTTGAGATTATTTTCCCAGAGCTCAGTTAGTCTGGAGAGAGGAAGAAAAAAGACCTTTGGGAAGATAATTTCTACTACCATATTACTACAAATAAAAAGTGACATCAACCCAACTGAAATAAAAGTGCAAAAGTAGATCTCAACTTAATAATGACAACCAATGCACATACTGTTGTTTTAGTGGGCAATCATATGGTGGCCCCAGGGTTATGGTCTGTAGTTTTATGTAAAAATTATTATTGACCAAAGAAACTGGCCAAGACACCTGGAGACAAAGTTCTTACTAGAAGGCCTAGTCATTGGAATGTTCTAGATATTGATTATGGTATAATTGAGTGATGTGGACTTAACTGATATAAATACCACAGAACAAGCACAACTGTCATGCATCCAGATTGTTTTACTGTGAAAAATGAGTATATGTAGCTCAGTAGTTTGACTATAAGTTAAGGCTGGGATGGGTCTAGACTAACTGTACTAGCCAGCTTGCTTTAGCCAGCATGATTTGTCTCTCTATAATGTAAGTTATCTGTAATGTAGAAGTAAAGCTATCGGGGGCAGCTAGGTGGCACAGTGGATAGAGCACTGGCCCTGGATTCAAGAGGACCTGAGTTCAAATCTGGCCTCAGGCACATAACACTTACTAGCTGTGTGACCCTGGGCAAGTCACTTAACCCCATTGCCTAGCCAAAAAAAAAAAAAAGAAGAAGAAGTAAAGCTATCCTTACATGGTCTAGTTTACTCTATTTTGTCAAAGGCAGGAAGAGTCACACAGAAAGTGAATCTGAAAAGGGGACTGCTACATCATTCATTTCATCTGCTTCTACTTCCATCCCTTTTTTTGTCTATGGATGTAATTTTCATTTTATTATGGCATTAGTCTTCCTATTTTATCACCCTGATATTTAAATGCTTTCTATTGGACAAGAATTGCTAGAAAATGGAATGTAGTCTGGCAGAAATTAGATTTAGACTAACCTCTTCATATACCACAATAAACTAAAATAGGTACATAATCTGAAAATTAAAGGCTGTATTACTTTAAAATATCTTAGAAGAGATCCAGATCAGATCCTTTTCAGAATTATGGAAGAAGAAGGAGGAGGAGAAGGAGGAGGAGGAGGAGGAGAACATGGTAGTATAGGAGAAGGGAGCAGCCAGAAAGGGAAGAGGGGGAGGAGGAGGGAGAGGGGAGGAGGATGAAGAAGGAGTGGAAGAGCAGAAGGGGAAAAAGAAAGGCTGAAGAAGAGAAGAACAACAACAATACTGTGTGCCAGACACTGTGCTAAGTATTTTATAAATATATATTTAATAAAATAACAAATATATTGTTTGCTCTGAGGTTTCACTTTACAGCCAAAGAATTGGCAAAGATGATAAAAAATGGGAATAGTCAATGTTGGAGGGGTTATGGAAAGATAGGCACACTAATGCATTGTTGATGGAGATATGAATTGACCCAGCTATACTTCAAAACAATTTAGAATTAGTAAGAACATGACTGATATGTCCATACATTTTGACCCACTGTTAGGCATATCCCTCAAGGAAGTCAATACAAAAAACAAAAATAAATAAATAAAGACCTCTTATACAATAAAATGTTTTTGTTTTGCTTTTTTTGGTAGGCAAGGGGTTAAGTGATTTGCCCAGGGTGACACAGCTAGTAAGTGTCAAGTGTCTGAGGCCAGATTTGAACTCAGGTCCTCCCAACTTCAGGGCCAGTGCTCTATCTGCTGTGCCACTTAGCTGCCCCACAACAAAATATTTTTAATAAGGACTACTGTGATAACAAACAATAACAAAAACCACCATCTGTAGAGCTCAGATGCTCATACAGCTGTAGTCCATGCAATTAACAATGTAACAAAGTGATTGTAACAAAGCTTCACTGTTCTTTAAGAAATGATGAATATAGAGAAGGATGGGACACATACAAACTTATGTAGAAGAAGTAAGCAGAATCAGGAAAACAGTATACACAATGACTACAATAATGTAAATAGAACAACAACAAAATAATAAAAACTGATTGCTATGTGGAGGCACGT
The DNA here is from genome assembly GCF_003287225.1 of Phascolarctos cinereus. Taxonomy (NCBI): domain Eukaryota; kingdom Metazoa; phylum Chordata; class Mammalia; order Diprotodontia; family Phascolarctidae; genus Phascolarctos; species Phascolarctos cinereus. The sequence goes on from NW_027555958.1 coordinate 184,802,436, forward strand.
CCCACCTTCTTTTCAGAGGTGGGAGATTATGCGTGAGAAGCATTGCACTTAAGATCAGACATTTCAATTTGTTGGATAATTTCACTGAACTGGTTTTTTTTAATCTTTTATTCTTCATTATAAGTAATTGTACTCTGGGAGGAGAGGGAGAAGGAATATATTAGAAAATTTAGATGATGTAAAAACAAAAGATATCAATAAAATTTCTTTTTAAACTCAACTTATTGGTATTCTAGATTTCTAGTTCTCTTATACATTTTGGACACTTAGAGCTCATTCAAGAAACATTTTACTAAATCTCTTCTATCTGAAAGGTACTATGCTAGGGGCTGGGGAGATGATAACAATGATTTTTTTTAAATGCTACTACTTATGTGACCTTGGTCTATTCATCTAACCTCTCTAAGCCTTAGTTTCTTTGTGTGTTAAATGAGGGTAAAAAATAAATGTTAGATTGTCTTGGAGGTATCTTGAATGAATGGAAAAGCATTTATTAGGCTTTTTATGTGATATAATTAAAACACAAAGTCCCTGCTCCATAGAAGCTCATATTCTGATTAGGTGAGGTAACATATATGAGAGTTCAGTTGTACAGCAGATAGGAAGACCCAGACATTCTAAGGCTGTGATAGTGGCATAGAATTCAATGTTTCTTAAACTTTGGGTCACAACCCTATAAAATTTGGCAACAATAAAAGGTTTCTGAACACTCACCAACCGAAAGTGAATTCAAAATCAAACGCATAATGAATCCAAGGTGTTTCTGGAAGCGCTTGCCTGTGTCGAATTGTGCAACTTCGCTGCAGCCTTGGTTCTAAACACACAGGATGCACACTTTGCATGCCCTTAGGCCACATAAGGCCAACAAATCTCGCTGAAACTTGAAAAGGGGTCACAAGTGGAAACAGTTTAAGAAGCCCTGGTATAGACAGCAAGGCCTAAGTGTCCTCAGGGCACATCAGCAGGTCAGGTGGCAGTGCTTGGAAGTTTGGAGAATATAGCAGAAGTACAGATAGATACTAAGGCCCATAGGCCTTAGGATGCAGTGGCAGGATAAATGATAAGGCCTGTATACCATTCATAATAGCTATTCACATCAATTACCAATGTCATTATCAATTCACATTTCATAGGACTGAAGCTAACAGAATCACAGCTCATCTAAGTTGTGTAAACAGCCTTGTTCACTCTGCAGAGTAGAGGGCAAGAACCTACCTCTATTAGGAAGGGAGGACTAGGCCTAAGAGTTTTAATGGAAAAGAGAGTCTGTGCTCTCTACCAAAAGGGTGTAGATCAATCCATCAATCATTTAGTGAACACTTACTATGTGCCAGGAGATGGGAGAGGTCATTATCTAGCTAGGAGGGGTGTAAGGGAAGAGACGTTGGCAGAAAGCTTTTGATAGAAAGGTGTCCTCTAGGCCTTTTTTTATTAGCCTTTTTGGATAGGTTATAGGCATCTTACATGAGGGATAATTTGTGACTAAACAAGAGAAGATAAAGTGTACAATTTTTATTTCACAACACTGAAAATACTTGCACGAACAAAATAGTGTAATTGGAAATATAAGGGAAACTTAACTAGAGGGAAAAAATGGTTTGATATAGGAAAAATATGGAGAAAGAAATTTGGAACTATACACCAAAGTCACCAAACTGTGTATAACCTAGCAGTCTCACTAATAAGCACTCCCTAGTAAGATAAAAGTCAGAAGTAAAGAACCCATTTTTATGAAAGTATCTATAGGAAGGGAATCTAGGTGGCTAGAGCTGAACTGCCAAGTGTTCAAACTCTACAACAGAGAGCACAACTCTGGCCACATTTGCCTAAAAGACCATTTTATGGAGAGCTCACACAAGGCAAGTGCTCACATGGCTGTCAGAAGAGATACAAGGACACTCTCAAGGTCTCTCTGAAGAACTTTGGAATCGACTGTGAGACATGGGAGACATTGGCACAGGACTGCCCAGTGTGGCGTACCCACATCAAAGAAGGCACTGTATACTCTGTGAGCAAAGAAGAATTTCAGCAGCTCAAAAGAAACATGAGATACACAAATTTAGAGACATCTCCACTCTAAATGTTTATATGAACTATTTGTGCCCGACCTGTGGTAGAGCTTTCTGAGCTCATACTGATCTGATCAGTCACAGTCAAACACACTCACTGTAGATTGACCCCAACATAGTGATGCCATTTTGGTCTTCTTTGAGTATGAAGGACAACAACCATACATGATAAATTGGGGTAGTCTCAGAAGGAGGACTCTAGAATTAAGAGAATTGGGAAAGGAGTCTTGCAGAAGTCTGGACTTCAGCTGAGACTCAAAGGAAGCCATGGAAGCTGGTTCATTATTCTAAGAATAATGTAATTAAATTCATAAAGTAAAAATAAAATATGTAGAATTATGAAGGAAATTATAAAGGAAAACAATTATATTAAAATAAAACTATTAATAATCATCATTATCATTCCACAGACTAGGTTAAGGACCCCTGGTATGGTGGAATGAGCCTTGGGATGGGAGTCAGGGACTCTGGATTCTAGTTGAGACTAATTGCTTGGGTGTCAGTTTTTTAATTTATAAAATGAGGATCAATCTAAATTATCTCTAAGATTCCTTCTAGTCCAATAATCTGTGATTTCAAAAATGGGCTTTGAAGGAAACAGATGCCTAAATGCTAGGATTATGATTTTTATGTCACTTAAGTGTCATTCACAAGGGTAGTACTAGACTGAGAGTGAGGAAAACCTGGGTTCTAATCCCACCTCTCATGCTTACTAGCTTATGTGAGTATGAAAAATTCACTTAAATTCTCTGAGTTTCAGTTTAATTTTTTGTGCAATGGGAAGAATAGTACCTGTCTGCTGACCTCACAGTATTGTTGTAAGTCTCAAATGAGATGATGTATATAAGGTGCTTTCAACTTCATATAGTAATTAATGATGATGATGATAGCACCACTGCTAGGTGGTGCAGTGGACAGAATGCCAAATCATGAAGAGTCAGACGTGACTGATGACTGAACACCAGAATATAGCATTTTAAGGTTTGCAAAGCTCTTTAAATATTATCTCATTTGATTATTACAACAGCCATAAGTAAGTGCTATTATTATCCTTATTTTACAGATGAGGAAACATAAGCTGATACAAGTTAGGTTCCTTGATCAGGATTGCATGGCTAATAGGTATCTGGGGCAGGATTCAAATTCAGATCTTCCTGGACTCTTCTAGTCAAAGGTTCTATCTACTCTAACATATAGTTTCTTGTTACTATATGAATGTCAATTATCAGCATCATCATCCTTGTTGTCACTATTGTCAGTATCATTTCATTGTTGCTGTTGTTGCTGGTGTTGTTGTTGCTGTAAGCCTAACTATGGAAACATCTTAGTGGTTCCACAAGGCTCTTATCTTTGATCAGGAAATTTGTGAATGTTAGTAGTAGTTTCTAGCCAAGTCAAAAGGCATCTGCTCCCGTAACAGTTTCTTTTCCCTCTTCTGACTCTTTACTTAGACTAGGCTGGTTACGCCTGGAAGTATAAGCGGGAACTTCCACCCTAACTTGAAGTTTGTGCCCAAAGGATATAGAACGAGAAAAGGAGACAGGGATTGGTGGTGACCCTTAATGGGGCCAATGCAATCTTAGTTTTTCTATGATTTCATATTCCATCAATTCTTGAAACTAAAAAACATCTATAATGTCTAAAGCTAAGCAAGGTCAGGCCATATCAAGAAGGACATACTATCTATACTTTAGCATCACTAAATTTAGCCATTTGGGTGTTTTGTCTGCATGTAACAGCCTTGTTGGCCTTTTAACCTTCTGTTTTAGTTTCCAGCTCTCAGTGCATCACCCTAGATTTAAATAGTAGCAAGAGAAAAATAAAGTGACCCAGACATTCTTGAAACTAGAGTACCTTTGTACTGTGATTCAGTCCCTAATATTGAGCTATGCTTATGAGTGGCACAAAAGGCCAGCCATAGCAAGAGGTAGCATTTACTATTGAAGTATCAGCTGGTCCATGAAAGACACCAAAAGGCTGCATTTGAAATATGTGCCTAATATTCTCCAGGATTAGGGCACTGAGTCAGCCAATCAATAACAAAGATGCTATTTTATAATCAGAATACCCCAGCAATAAGCAATATGAATTACTGTAATGATACACAGCAAACTACTCAATACTCCAATAGATGTATAACGTTGTTGCATTCATGTCTTCTCATTTTGTGTATCTCTTATTCATGTCTTCTTGTAAATTAGCCACGTAAGGTTGACCCATGGTTCTGAGTCTATATCCCTTAACTGGATACATAACAATTAAGCACTCTTTTACTACATGTGATCTACTACTTCCTTTTCTATTCATACATAGCTTGGTGACAATGTTGATTCACATGCATAATTTTTGTTAGCAATATGTGGAAGACTATTCACATACCCTGCATCTTTCCTCTTTGGGTGATCTGCAATATTCACAGGATATTATAGTTGGATGGAAACTCAGAGGTCAAATAAGTCCAGTGTTTTCATTTTACAGATGAAGCAATTCAAGCCCAAAGGATTGAAGAGACTTGACCAAGCTCACATAGGTGGTAAGGGATAGATTTTAATTCTTTTAAACACTATGGAATTTTATGACGTATAGTCGCATAGTGCCACTATAAGAACATAGGTGTTAATTAACTAAGCCATTGTTTTGAGGAGAATCGTGGAGTTACTAAAAGCATTGCATAATTTCCAAAAGGCAATACAGCTCATTCTTCTCCTCCTGTGCAATTCAGGACCCAGTTCATTGTCTAGTCAAAGTGTCAATATGTCCCAATAAATCAGTTCTTTAGACACTATCTTTTCTACTATATATCATATTGTCAATAAGAGACATTCTCTACCCACTTGATTTTTTCCTCCATGGGTGGTTAGACTGAACTCTTTTGATAGATTGTAGATCTCATTTGGGAGGCTTTAATGTTCTGAGGCTTGAAGAAATGGCGGAAAAGGTCAGCCACAAAAGTGAGCATGTGGAGGCCATCACTATTTATCAGATATCTCTCTTTGCTTTGCAATCTGTTTTGTACACGCTCAATGATAATGACAAACAGATAGTCAACATTTACTGTCCTCCTTGTAAGTTCTTGAAAGCTAGGATTTTTTTTTGTCTTAGTATTGCCAGTGCCTAGCACAGTGTCTGGCACACAGTAGGTGCTTAATAAATCTTGTTGACCTCAGACACATAACGCTTAACTAACTAGCTGTGTGACTCTAGGCAAGTCACTGAACCCCAATTGCCTCACCAAAAAGAAAAAGGGGGGGCAGCTAGGTGGTACAGTAGATAGAGCACCGGCCCTGGAGTCAGGAGGACCTGAGTTCAAATGTGGCCTCAAACACTTGACACTTACTAGCTGTGTGACTCTGGGCAAGTCACTGAACCCCATTGCCTAGCCAAAACAAACAAACAAAAAAATAAATAAATAAATAGATGAATAGATAAATAAACAGGTAGATAAATAAATGAATGAATAAACAAATGAATAATCAAATAAATGAATAAATAGATGAATAGATAAATAAATGGGTAGATAAATAAATGAATAAACAAACAAACAAATGAATAAACAAATAAATAAAATGCTTGTTGATTAAGGAATCAATTATTTTATGACGTGTGATTATTTAATTTGTTTTTTAAAGTTAAACTTTTATTTTCTTTCTCCTCTCTTCTCTCCCCAGACAAAACCTTTGTAACAAAAATATGTTGTCACACAAAACAAATTGCCACATTGGCCATGTTCAAAAATGTATATCTCATTCTGCATCTTGAGTCTATCTTCTCTGTCAGGAGGTGGGTTTCATCATGTATCATTGGTCCTCTTAAAGTATGATTAGTCACTACATTCAACAGAATTCTTGTCTTTGAAAGGTGTTTTTGTTTACAATGCAATTTTTTATTACATAAATCATTCGCCTGGTTCTTCTCACTTTATTCTTTGTTAGTTTATGCAAATATTCACAGGTTTCTCTGAAACTGTTCCTTTAATCATTTTTTTAATCACATATACTATACCTTCTTCAGTCGTTCCCCAAATGATGGGAATTTTCTTAGTTTCTATTCTTTTGACAGAAGGATTGTCATTAATATTCTTGTACATATGGATTTTTTTCTCTTTCTTTGATCTTGGGATATAGGCCTCATAGTACAATTTCTGGGTCAAAGGATATGCATAGTTTAGTGACTTTTTGGACATAGTTCCAAATTGTTGTCCAGAATAGCCAGACCAGTTTACAGTTGGCGAACAATATATTAATGTGTCTGTTTTCCCACAGCCCCGTCAACAGTGATCATTTTCCCTTTTCAAATTGACTTAGTCTGTCTGGTAGGTATGAGGTTAAACTTCAAAGTTATTATAATTTGCATTTTTCTAGTTGCTAGTGATTTGGAGTGTTTTTGTTTTCAAAGAGCTATTGATAGCTTGAATTTCTTCCCTTGAAAACTGTCTGTTCATATCCTTTGTTCATTTAGCAATTGGGATATGTTATGCTTTATTTGATCAAAGGATTATTGGACATTTTTCTCTGCTGTTATATCTTCTAGAGCATGTTACCATCATCAGATCATAGATCCAGAGCTGGAAGGGACCCCAGAGGCCATCTAGCCCAGTCCCTCCTTACACAGATGAGGAAACGTATGATTTTAACATTTGCATAAGAGACATCTTGTTGCTGAGAGAGCCTTTATGGTAGCATTTTGCTCTACTCAATTCAATTATTTTTATATAGCTGACAAGCAATAAGCACAGAACTATGTTGCTATTTTTCAATTGAATGAAACCATTACATACAGTCATCATATAAAAATGAGCCTGGAAAACTTGGACTCTTCTAAGGAAAAGAATTAAAAGATGGATTTCATTAATAGGTGAAGAATGTACATGCTAATTCAGATTTTAATTATTTTTTCAGATTTTATCACCTTATATAATAGTTGCTGTTACAAAAATATGGATGTGACAATTTCATAAAAACCAAACCACTATGATTGACCTACAATGATATAAGAATGTTATCCCAAGATAGATGCCTTATCTGGTGCAGTGGGCAAATGAGAAATAGCTACCTCATGTAAGCAGAGTACAAAGCAGAAGTAGAAATAAGCATAGCTTTCCTTTGTCTTATACAAAAATATTCTCAGTAACCCCCCACTCCCTAGTAAAAGCCAACTAGATATGGTATGCCTGTCAGTGAAGGGCCCATGACAGAATTTCAGGTTAATCCACTTTGGAGGAATTAACTCAAACTTCATTGTGTCTGTGTCATAGTGTTCTGACCTAAAAATGTCTTTTAAAAAGACCTGAATAATTTAACAGCATGGACCATTGTTCAATAGCAAGAAAAACTCTATTTAATTATGTGGCTGGTGTTGGTCAAGGAAATGGCAGAATTCGTATGGTCTGTTCTTGTGATCTATAGATTCAGAGTATAACTAGAGAAGGTGTTGGGGGATTTAGGGTAAGGTTTTCCTCAATGACCATCTAGGCACCCTACCTATAGCTCGTTTGATTGGTTCATGACATTATCTACAAGAGTAAATAGTTCTAATCGGTCACCTAAATTCCCAGGGGATAGGGGAAAAAACACAGCTGTTCAAATCCTTTCTCATTTTGATAGATTTCCTTTAGTTGAAGCTACTTCTAAGTAACACTCTGCATTATGATGGGTGAAGTTGGAAGTCAACCCTCTTAGAACTTACCCACCATGAAGGAAAGATCTTACACATTTTTTACCCATGTTTACTTTCTATTAATTCATGAAGACAGATGAAATTACACCTTATGTTAATGATATTGAATTAAAGTTTACACCATTTGATGTGAAAATGAACATCAAACCTAATACCTCAACTCAGTGAGTGGTTAGGTGGCTAAGTGGATAGAGCACTGGACCTGGAGTCAGAAAGATGTGAGTTCGAATGTGACCTCAGATGTTTATTAGTTTTGTGACCCTGAGCAAGTAACTTAACCTCTGTTTCCTCTTTGGTGAAATAAGAATAACCATAGCATTTATTTCCCAGGATTATTGAGAGGATAAAATGAGATAATATTTGTAAAGACCTCTGCAAACCTTAAAGCACTATGTAAATACTGGCTATTATTATTATTGTTAGAATGTTTCTCTTACACCCATCAAACAGTGATTAAGCTAATAAATGTCATTCATATTACCCTCAGTTTAATGCACTAAGGAAGTTGAGCCAAAAGGCTTGAACATGAAGGTCAGGCCAATCCCAGTAGACATGGTATTTAGTGTTTATGGCCCCAAAGCTTTGTAGGTCTGATAGTGATGCCAGCCAGAGTGGGAAGATCTGGGCAACTTGGCTATCCTACCTGAGCATACAGGAATCATCTCTGAAGAAGAAAGAGGAAAAAATCACAAGGAAATGGGAAGTTGTGGTTTATCATTTTCCCTGCCCCTACATAGCAGAAATAGTGATATTGTTGTGTCTACATAGAGAAGTTAGAGGGGAGGAATGTGTTATCCACAGTCAAATACAGCTTTTGTGTAGTTTGACTTTGTGTAAATACTCGTTTTCCCCAGGAAGGGTTCAATGGTGAGTAGAGGGTTGAGGACAAATACTATGTAGTAAAAATAAAAGATAAAAATTTAACTTCAACTAATACTCAGAACAACAAAGCAATTTACATGAGTACTTCTGTTTTTTATGACAAGTGACTATGGCAGTAGCATTTAGGGTAGCCCATTGAACATCCTAAGGGGGAAAAATACCTGCATAATTTCTATCTCATTTTAAATTTTTAAAAAACTTTTTTTTTTTCCAGAGGCAATCAGGGTTAAGTGACTTGCCTAAGGTTACACAGCTAGTAAGTGTGTGAGGCTAGATTTGAACTCATGTCCTCTTGACTCAGTGCACTTCCTTTGCTGGATTCATCTTGAAGTGTCAATTTTTGAAGGGCCCAGGCCAGCCTGTCTTCATTCTTCTCCCTGCACAGTTGTTTCTGACTTTCTCTGGAATTCAAAACCATGCCTCCATGCTGGGTACCTTTCTTCTCTTCCCTCCCCATCTGAGCTTTTCAGCTTCCCTTTGTGTATTGTCTTCCACCATCAGAATGTAAGATGTTTTGAAAGCATGAGCTGTTTTTCTTTTTGCTTGTATTTTTATCCCATAGCACATAACAAGCACTTAATAAATGTTTGTTTCTTCCCTTCAGGGAGACCAATTAGGAGGCTGTTGCAATAGTCCATATGAGAAATGATTGGGATTTGAACAAGGGTTGTGGCTGAATGCTGGAAGAGAAGAGGATGGATTCAAAAGACATGGAGACAAAAATGAAAAGACTACAACTCATTGGAACCATTGGGTTAGCAAGTAATTGAGGATGACTTCTAAATTATGAACCTGAATGTCTGGTAAAAAGGTGATTTTCCCTACAGAGGTAGAGAAATTAAGAAGAGGAGTGGGTTTTTGATTTGAACATGTGAATTTGAAATGCCAATGGGTAAATAAATGTATCGGCCCAATAAATGTTAGTTGAATAAATACAACTTTTTTTTTTTAACAAATCTTTCATGTACTTAATGGTATCATTTGACATAGCTAATGATTATTAACTGCAGCTATTATGCTTAGAAATTCTATCATTCCTGCCATCATTTTGACTAGCAGCCACTCTGAAAACTGCAGCTGGTAATTTTCTTCAGACTTTGACTTTTATGGCTTCAAAGCAGCTTTTTAAAGACTCTAACAACTCAGTCACATAGTTTTAAAACTTTCATTATGGCTGTCCCAGCTTGACATTTCTCTTGATTAATATGTTGTGTGTTCCAGATGAGGAAGTATAATTTCCCTTATATAATCTATATATGTAAAGGCAAAGAAGGGGCCACATTATGGTTACATGAGGCAGGATGTCAAGACACAGTAAATGCTTAAAGAAACAAAACCAAATGAAAGGCCTCTGCTGAGGGAAAAGGTATATTTGGATGAAAATAAAGCACTCTGACATAAGGCCTCTATTGGTTCAAGCAAAAATATTCCATCTGAAAATCCCATACTCAATTTACATTTAGGGGGAAAAGTCACCCAGGCAAAATAAGAAATAAGTAAGTTGAATTCATAGCATTGAATGTCTAACAAGACATAATGTGAAATTACTGTGTCTAATGAGAGTTTATTAAAAACAAATTTTAACCCATCAATTTAAAGCAAATGAGAGAACTATAAATGCAGGTCTCCCCTAGATCTCATAAGATAGGAAAAAACACATAATTTTTTTCAACTTTTACTTCAAGCAAGAGAAGGATGTTTCCCAGGGGTTCTTGAGATTGTCCCTCCCTCGACTCTCTATCTCTAGAAGGGTTGTCTCTTTTACAAGAATGGAGAGGACCCAGTAAGGACCAATTCAAGCAGGTCACATAGAGCTTTTTCATTCTGTCCAAATTCATGATTAAGTTTGTGCAAAGTCTTTTGGGGACTGTTAGGGGAAATATATATTGTGAAATTTCCTCTAGTAGAATAAGCTGTGAAGAAGAGAATATTTTTAACTGGATTGCATTGGACATCGCACCTTTCAAAAAAGAAAAAAATAAAATTATGGAAAATATATGAGTAAAATAAGAAATTAGTTGATTTTTAAAAATGTAATCATTGGACCTGGTGCAATTCTGATGCTTTACCGCTCATCACCAGAACTCCATCAGTATAATAAACTTCATGAATCTGATGTCCAGGACTTCAAATTTCAGTAACATTTTGTGTGAATTTAAAATGACCCACCTTGCTTCTGATTCATGAGATTGAGTCCTAAAAGGGACCTGTGAGATCATCTAGTACACTGTCTTAATTTTGCTAATGAGAAAACTGAAACCCCAAAGAGTAAATTGGTAAGCCATTGTTCAGGATGCTTTTAAGTAACAACCCTGGAATCAAAATTGAAGTAGTCTGCTAATAAATCCAGTGGTCTTTTCCCATTGTTCTACCATATTACTTGTGTGACATCAACAATGAAATCCCCCAAAAATCCAAGATTTTTCATGATAGATAAACTTGAGGAGCCAGACTTTGTATTGCAATTTATAATCTAGATTATGCAGATTAGATCCATCCACATGGTTCTCTTTACCTTGGAAAATGTCAAGGAATCAAAAGTACAAATTAAATTTTATGTTCTTTGCAATGAATGGGGCACTGGACCCATAGTTAGGAAGTTCTAATCTCACTTCAGGCTCTTACTGTGAGACGTGGACAAGTCACTTCCTCTGTTTTCTCATTTTCTTCAACCACAAAATGAGGAGTTTGAACTCTAAGGACTCTTGTAGTTCTAATTCTATGATCTTATGATAATTAAACTATGGATTATTTACCTACTTTGCATATTTCCTTAATTTTCCACCTATTGGAGGGCACATTTCACTCATCTCTTCCATCCTCTTTTCTTGCCTTGATTTTGCCTCCTACTTACTTATAGACATATTATTTGTTCACTTTGCTGACTTTTTCCTCTTTTCCTTTCCTGAAAGACAGTTAGAACTTAATGTACATCTCTATATTTTCCAAATATTAATTTATTACTGAAAACTTGACTGGATGAATTATTTTTACCATGATTCTGTAAGGAAATCGAGAATTGGTAAGTACCTGAGTATTGTACAGGATGATCTGATACTAACTTTTTAAAAAAAAATTCCAGTTTTGGGTATTGTATTACCTTCATTTTCAAACATGCCCATTCTTATTTATTTATTGTTTCATTCATGCATTTATATGTTTATTTATTTTTAAAAATCTAGTACACTTTACTCTTAAACTGCACAGTTTTCATTTATGCTTTCTTGAAATATAGCTCTGAAAAAGTAGGCTTTTGAAAAGTCCATCTTGATTCAAATGGAGTTAAAACCAAACCACTCTGTCTTTCACTGAATGACCAATGATAAGCCCCAGCCCAAGCCTCACTTATCCATCAGTTGTGTTTTGGTGGCTTACAGTGAGTGTAAATGGAAATTGGTTTTGTTCTCACCAGAAGCTCTGAGGGTCTCCCTCTCCTAAATTGATCCTTTTGTGATGGTAAACTAAGCCATCTTTTGTCTCATTTCTTACCTAGCCCTTAGTCATTGAATGGGTGTTCCCTCAGACAAACTGAGAACTTCAGAAAAACCTTAATTTTAAAAAGCCAAGATCATCCGCTGCATCCTGGGCCACAACCAGTCATCTTGACTTTTGTCTTTCCATTGGACTTTGATGACTTTGAAGGAAACAGTTAGGCTGATGACTTTGCACAGCTCTGCCATATTTAAATTTCATTCATGAGTATGTCAAGACATCGTGACATCATTGGTCTTCTTTGAAACAAAGGACAAACAACAACAATCTACTCAACAGAGATTCACCTGTATCATGGTCAGCTTGTCTATGCCCAAATAGGGCTTAGAAGATTAGAAGGTTTATTATGTCTAGGAAGTAGATTGAGGTGTTATGTCCTGTAATAAGGGAAAAAAATTCATGGAAGAGAGAATTCAGTTGATTTTAATTCAGCAAACAATTATTAAATACCTAATTTGTGCAAAACAGTGGCAGGCTAAGGATGGAAGTGGTGAGGAGAGATGGAAAGTTTAGATAAAATACAAACTTCCTAGCTCAAACAGTTTACCTTTGTTAAATACCAGGATAAGACACAAAACCATTACTCAACACAAGTAACTTAATGTGAAATAGTTGATCTTGTCCTTCCCACTAAGAGAGATTTTCAGGGTACAGGTTTTACAAGTTGGATAGGCAACTGAAGCTAGAGAAAGAGATGGCAGGTCCAAAGGATAAACCAGTGCACAGGAAGTGTTAGATTAGGTAACTCCAAAAGAAACCAAAAATAAGTACCAGTTTCACAGGCAGATTGGAGCTCAGCCTACAGGAGTAGTTAGGAGATGTCTAAAAAGAACTTTAACTCAGTAAGGTAGTTTTGAGGTCCCTGACCCCAATAAATATAAGTATTTATTAAATACCTAATATGTACGAGTTACTGGGGATACAAAAACACCATTAAATGGTCGTTGATTTCATTATAAAATAAATATAAGGTAATTGTGTGGGGAAGGGAACTATTGGTTGAGTGAATAGGAAAGACTTCCTGAAGAAGAAAGTACCTGAGCTAAGTTTGGAAGGAAATGGATTTTCTGAGAAGCAGAGGTAAGGAGGATGTCCTTACATTTAAGGCATAGAAGATAACCAATGTAAAGGTCAGAAGATAGGAGATGGCAAGAAGGCTGGTTTGTCTGGACTGTAGTGTGTAGGATATATAATAAAGCTGGAAATCTACACTCCCTCATTTTCTACTTGACTAACTAGTATTGGTCTCCTGTGTGAGTATGTGTCTTCCCCCTACAGCAGCCTAGAAATCTCAAGAGATCCCAGGCCCTACTTCCTTCATGATGGTGTGTGCTGGTTGTGCCTTCCTCACCCCCAAACAGTGGTCAAACCTTCAGAGTCTTGAGGATCTTAGGGTGACACCTCAAATGAGCTTCCCAATGTGCTCTTGTCCTTCTTACAAAAATTGCTAGCTATGGCTCCACCAAAAAGGTAAATTTTGACTTCTTAGAAAAACTGAAATTTATATAGAACTTCAAAGTTTACAGAGTGCTTTATGCATATGGTATCATTTGATCCTCCCTGGGGAGGAAGTAGAAATTGGCAAGCATTGTTTTAACAAGTATCTATTATGTGCCAGGCATTATGCTAGGCATTGGTAATACAATTTCATAGAATCAAGCAATCCTTACTCATAAGAGGCTTATGTTCTAATTGGGAAGATAACAAGCACATGTATAAATATAAATAGAATAAATATAAAGAGAATAAATAAAATAATATAGAGCAGTTAAGTGCAAGTATTGCTGGGCTTGTCTGGCCATGATCAGTTTCCCTAACATACAGATTCCTCGAGGAGCCTTTAAAGCAGGTCCAGATTGCCTAACAAGGAAGTTGCTGCATCTTTTACCATGTAGGTGGGAGTAGTGTCCTTTGATTGGCCACCTGAATCTTTGGTGAGACGGAGTCATTCACCAAATTCTGTTGCTTACCATTTGGTCACTTTTTATCTAGAGGGTGAAAGTCACAGTTCATCAACAGCATGGGCACAGGAACTAAATTAGTGAAATGGGAAAGACTCCCTTTCCCTGATCTTTCTCTTTCACCCTGGCTCTGAGAAATGGGTCTTAACGTGTTTGTTTCTATTTTGTATCATTTGTCCTTCCCAGCTTCAGGTGCCAGAGGTAATTCCCCACTGGTATCCAGAGTAGGAGCTATGGTGACCTTGAAACCAGGAATCCAGAAAAGATAACACACCTAACCAGCCTGGCATGGAAGCCCTGAGCAGCTGGGGTGCCTGGTATTTGAACTCTAGAAGGTGTTTGGATATTTGAAACTGAGGCTGTGCTTTATAGAAAATGAGCTAAGCTATGAAACTAATCCCTTTCACTTCCCCAGAGACTGAGGTGGTACATAGGAGTGGTCTATGTTGTGCAAGGTAATTGAGGACATTGGGGAGGGGTCAGGAAAGACTCTCTGTAGAAACTGGTGCTTGAACTGAGTCTTAAAGAAAGATAGGGATTCTCTGAGGCAGAGGTGAAAAGGGAGTACATAATAGTTATGGAGGAAGGCCAGTGAAAAGGCAAAGAGATGGAAGATGAAGGGTCATGAATGAGAAATGGAGAAAAGGCTAATTTGACTGGATCACAAACAATGTAATGGGGCTGGAAACATATGTTGGGATTAGAGCTTTAAAAGCCAGATAGAAGAATTTATATTTTATCCTATAATAGAGTAAAAGGTACTATGACTATTATTTTCCTTTTAAAAATAAAGAAATTGAGGCTCATTCAGTCAACCTTCACTTATTGAGTACCAACTATGTTCCAGTCACTGTTTGAAGAATTGAGAAGACAAAGAAAGGCCAAAATACAATTCCTGATCTCAAAGCATCCATATTTGAATGGTATATTGTAACTTGTCCATAGCTAGATATCTAAAAAGTATGAGCTGGGATTAAAGCCAGATTTGTCTTGACTCTAGGACCAGCATTCTTTCTACTACACTTTGCTTTAGTTTCCATATATTTCACAGTTTTTCTTGTACCCAGCCAGCCCTATTCATAAATTAAATAAATAACTACATGAAAAATCTAAACACCTCCCATGTTAGTTATTAAATTAGCAGGAAAAAAGGTGGCTGTTAATCAGTGGGAGCTAGGCTAGGCTGTGGAAGATGATCTCCCTGTGAAACACGTTTGTTAGCCTTTTGGATGAGCTGGGAGCTCATGAATGCATTGTGCTGAATCCATCAATCAACAGACATTTACATAGTGTCTCCTACATACATAGTTTTGTATGACTGCTGAAGGAGTTTACAATTTAATTGCTTAATCATAAAATTGGGAAATGAAGATAGTGTTGGGCTTATGCTCTGAAATCTTAGCTCATTAGGATTGAAGAGCAGAAATTGCTTAGGTCGGGGTTGCTCTTGCTGCTGGTGACTTCTCCAATGCAGGGAAAGGCATGGTACTATTCGAGAAGATAATGTGAGAAATACAAAGACCATTTTACAATCACACAACATTGAAAAGGATAGAGTTTAGCCACAAAAGGATGTTTAAAGAATCCTAGAATGACTTAGAGAAAAAAGGCATCTCACTCCCACACCATTCCCTCCTTCCCTTTAATAAGCAGGACTTTAAACTATTCTGGGGCATGTCTTATTTTATTATAATTGTGTCTATGTGAAGAAAGGAATGGGATTATGGCATAATAGCCAGAACCCTGCTGTGCTTCTTATGTTATTAAAAATGACCTTAAGACACATATTACAAAGAGACACTTTGGTACATTTGCTTCATAGTTTTCTCACCCCAAGTAGGCTTCCCCTTCATCTTCCATGATTCACTGAATAATGAGGCACAGTGGTCAGTGAAATTAATAAGCTATTAGGGAAATAATTCATCATTTAATATTAGTCCATTAGCTTGCACCTGCTGTGAACTGAATGAATCCATGTGAAATGAACAGCCCCAAACTCCAGAGCAGGATATTACATAAATATTATTTTTAGTGTTGCCAGTAATAATAACAATAATTTCTCACTCACAACTTAAAGGCATTAGGGGGCTAGGGAAAGAAGGTTGATAAGTTTATTTGGAGACAAAGGAATGACTCTGCTGTCCATACTGGGATGGAAACTTTTTTTGTTGTTTTTTTTACTATTCCTTTAAATTAGATTTACTTGTTGATCTCATAATAGCTGTCACTTTTAAAGAATTTTAAAGTTTGCAAAATACTTCATGTATGTTATATCATTTGATCTTCATAACTACCCTATGAGATAGGTGCTATTATTATCTCCTCTTTTATAAATGAGGAAACTGAGGCTGGAATAGGTTAAGCAACTTGCCCAGGGTCACACAACTAATGTCTGAGACAGGATTCAAATTCAGGTCTTCCTACTCCCCAGTTCAATGCTTTCTGCTCATTCTTTTGAATCCACAAAACCACTCCACCTTATTCCATATTACATGGCTTTTGGGAATGGCTGTTCCATTCTCTTCAGAGTTCATAGAACTTTACAGCTTTCAGAAGATGCCTTAGAAATCATCAAATTCAACCTCTTTATTTTGCAGATGAAGAAATAGAGGCTCAGGAAGTTTTAAGACCTACCCAGGGTTTCCCAGATAGTTAATCTAGTTAATGTCAGATCCAAATCTAGAAGTCCATGCCTCCCTCTCCCAGTTTAGTGTTCTTTGCCTTTTACTATACTGAATTGAAAGGGGGGGTAGGGGGAGAGAGAGAGAGATAGAGACAGACACACACACACACACAGAGAGAGAGAGAGAGAGAGAGAGAGAGAGAGAGAGAGAGAGAGAGACGGAGGGACAGAGGGACAGAGGGACAGAGAGAGACAGAGACAGAGAGAGAGAGAGATGGGGGAGAGAGAGAGAATTTAAATTCCTGCCAAAGTCCCTGGGGATAACAGAAATAACTAGAGGTGCTGCTTCCTTCTGATGCAGAATATGCTCTAACTTCAGTGATTGGCCATCTCCCCTGATCTAGACATGAAGGTCAAATGGTTCATTGCAAATCCCAAGCCAGAAAATTTCCACTGCAATGAAATGCCTAATTTACTTGGTTGTCCTCAGGCACAAAACAGCAAGCAGTGATGCACAGTTTACGTCATTATAGTGACGAACAACTGACTCAGGTTAGAAATGTGTTTTCCTGTTTCTGTAAAGGAAAAAAAAGGCACAATTGTCCCTACAATTAAAAAGGAATTGAGACAGCTGCAGAAGTGATGTACCTGGTATTAGGCTGTCAGCAGTGAGCATGTTGAATTCACCAGAACATGTTGTTTATTAATAGAAACGTCATTCTAGCATTCAAAGAGCAGAGAGGAGGTGGATTTTGCTGGGACGTGAGTCTGACACACTAAATAATTCAATACAGAGGAATACAGGAGCCGTCTATCTCCTCAGTGCAGGATGTCTGATTAAGAGTGGCTTGTTTAGGGTGGGAAATTGAAGGAGAAAGGCAGGACAGCATGAGACATCAAGTGGCAGAGGATGGTGGTCTGTCTGCTCTAACATACACATTAGCCTGGTTTGATGTGAGCCACTCACCCATAACCCAAGGGTTTTAACGAGGTTGAGAGAACAAATACCATTCTTCATCCTTTACTCCCTTACTTCCACCTACCATTCTCATGATTTGAGATTTCATTTTTCTACCTTAGTGATCATATTTGTTAAGGTCATGAATACAGGTGGCTACGCATTTTCAAAGTAATTCAGTCATAGGATTTAGGGCTGTCAGGTCATCTAATCCAATGTCCACATGTACAGAGGAAAAAAAATGAGGCGCAGAGGGGTTCAGTTACATGACCAAGGCAACATAGGTAGTAAGTGGAAGAGCTGAGATGTGCTTCTTCCTTTATAGTCCTGTGCCCATACTCCTCTAGTACCCCACGTTGTCTTTAGGTGGAATTTAAACTGTTGAATTTCATATTGTCTTGTTGCATAGAAATACACAGGCACTTTCTCAAATCTTTGCCCACAAGGTACCATCTTGCCTCTCTCCAGTTAGTATAATCAGTACTTCTGTATCTCTGCCAACTCTGTCGACTCCTTGAAAATGTAGAATGGGAATTAATAAATCCAATGTGGTCTCTTTTGTCACACCCATAGCCTCTTCTATTCTGAGATCCAAGCATGAAAATAGTTTCTAGATCAGAATAAACACCACTTAGGACTGTCTTAAGTAGTGTCAATCTGAACTGAAAAAATGCCAAACTAATTAACATCATCACTAACAGCCTTCTTAAGCTGCCAATAATACACTTCACTGTTGTTTTAGTATTACATAAATACTTCCCTCTCCCCCCTCCTTTTCCCTCTAGAGCATTAAGCAATCACACTTTCAGAGGTAAAATGAAGACCTGGGAAAAAACAACTTTGGAATAGTAAGGGATGAAGAAGCATGATGGGAGATAAGAGTGTCAAATTAGCTAGAAAAATCCTTAAATCCAGAAATATCAACCTTTTTACTTTAGGAATCTGAATGAGCATTGAAGTTTTAAAAAGCAATCTAATTTAGTAAATATTTAACAAATTTCTGTAGGAGTATATTAGAAAAACAATATAATAATTGTAAAGCTCAGCATCTGGTACATGGTAAGCACTATATAAATATTAGTTATCATTGTTGTTATTACTATCATTACATTAACAATGAGAAGCGATGGTTGGCTAGCCAGGACACAATAGATAAAACAGTTAAGCATGTACAACTAAAAAAGCCCTCAGTACCATATTAGATATACAATCCAGCTGGATGAATCAGAAAAGTAATATGAAATGTACTTGGGATACCAAGAATGACATGAATTTGCTCATGGATTCTATTAGTGTTTGCATGCTATTCCTTGTACACAGAAACATTTGCAGTTGAAAAGTATGCTGTTCCTTTTTCTGCCCTTTTCATCACTAAATAGGCAGCTAGGTGGCACAGTGAATAGAGCCCTGGATCTGGAATCAGGAAGACCTTAGTACAAATCTGGCCTCAGACACTAGCTGGGCAAATCACTCAAGGTTTGTTTGCCTCATTTCCCCAATTTTAAAATAAGGATGATAATAATAACACCTACACCACAGGGTTGTTGTGAAGATCAAATGAGATAATATTTGTAAAGAGCTTAGCACAGTGCCTGGCGCATAGTAAGTACTATATAAATGTTAGTTATTAATAATAATAACAATAATTTACCAGCATATTACATCTATTTATTAGATATTAATTAAATGTTATACATATTATAAATATATTTGATATATGTATTACATGTGTGGATAATAGAAGGATATACATATAAAAAGCATCTTAAAGGGACAGCATGTCTTACAAATATGAAAACTTTGAAAGACTAAAAGGAGACAACTTTATATGGTTAAATAATGATCCTGCTCTGGGAAACAGAGGAAGAAAGATCTAGAAGCAATGGGAAAAGCTTTAAATGTAGAAATGTGAAGGCAAGATTTATAAATCATTCTGAAAAGTTTAGAAGTACATTGAAAAACCTTATCTGCTGTGAGATAAAAGTGTACTTGTTTGTACATATCACTCATCTTCCTCAGAGAATTCAAAGGTCAAATTCATTCTAAAGTTATATTTAAACTAGTGTTCCTAGACACTGTTCTAGACACTAGAAATTTGTGATATTATAGAAATACAGGGTAAAAATAGACAGACCCCTTGAGTTCTGCAAAACCCTTGACTGTGGGGTTGAAGCAGTTTTTTTTTAAAGCACTTTGTTTCAAATAGGTTTCCTCATTTCAGAATGACATTGGAATAGGTGAGCTGAATATTCCTTTCCTGTTCAATGATTATTGACATGGGATGGATGTATGAGAAATTATCCTATGTTCAAAGGTTTCCAGGTCAGAAAATCCTCAAAAGTGGCTTAATTACCTGTCTTAGCATTTAAACAACTTTGATAAGCTGTCAGGCAGTTGTCCCCCCTAGCCTCTTTAACTTAAACTACATCCTTTCTAGATATCTGGGGAGGCTGCAATTGCTGGGTGGGTTCTTCCTCCCACACACAATTCCCCATGGTAAAATCTTTCATTGATCCATGCATTACATTTCCAGTTCTGACAGTGTAATCTAAGTACATAGTCTCCTCCAATTTTTCAGTCATTTAAGGATTTCTAATTTTCTCAGTGTGTGTATTCCTCTTCACCAATGCAGGCAGCAACCATTCTGTGCCTCAATAGCTATCACTTATATAGTGGCATAGTGGATGGAAACTTGACCCATAGTTAAGTAGACCTAAGCTCAAATCTGACCTCAGATACTTATATATACATGTGTTACCCTGGGCAAGCCACTCCACCTCTATCTGCCTCAGTTGCCTCATATGTAAAAAAAATGGGACAACAGCACCTACCTCCCAGGTTTGTTATGAAAATCAAATGAGATAACAAATGAAAAATACTTTGTAAACCTCAAAGTGTTATATAAATACTAGCTATTATCATTGTTATGTACTGCTTTAAGGTCTGCAAGGCACTTTACACATGTCATATGATTTTATCCTCACAGCCTTGTAAATTAAGTGCCCTCGTTATCCCCATTTTACATACAAAGAAACTAAAGCTGAGAAAGGTTAAATGACTTATCCAAGGTCACACAACCAGTAAGCATGATGGTATTCTAACTCAGATCTTCTTGACTCCAAGTCAAGTTCTCTATCCATGGTGCCATCTAACTTATCAGGATGGTCTTTATGAGGGGCTATGGCTGAGAAATTCATCACCCTGTGGTCAACCTTTTCAGCTGCTCTTCCTTAGACACATAGTCCCTTACTGGCCCAAACTTGTCTCTAGTTTGTGCTCTGTCATAGCCTTCAAGAAAGCATTATTATTTCCCCACCACAATGAGGCATTAGAAACTTGAGTGGAAAAAGAGGAGATTAGTCTTCTGAAAAATTAAAAAAAAAACCTCTTGCTCTCTTCTTATGCACCCTGGATCATACAGCCAATGTCCTAATGAATTCAGTATTTGTTTAGAAGATGGGATATTTTGTGTTTGTGAAGGCCCTTGACTTTGGAAACCCTTCCAACAAGGTTCAAGTTTATTGACCTACATCCAGAAAAATCTCCATCAAAAACTATTTTCATTATGTCATCCCCTCCAAGGAACCTCCAGTTTTCTTCTGTTGCCTGATATATTGAATCTAAATTAACCTAGCATTCATAACATTCTTTTAGCGACATCCCCTGAATCTCTCAGCTCACCGAATGCCCATGTATGGCCTTCTCCAACTAAACAAATCTATTTGTCATCTCTCACACAGCCCTTGGTTGTCTTCAACTCCATACTGGCTCCACTTTTATTATCTCCAATCATTAAGTCTCTTTCCTAGCTTCTGCAAGAACTGGCTTGCAACCTCTCATCTGGGAAGCTCCCAGGGGCTAACCTTCACTTCACTCTCTTCTTTCCTCTTATTTGCTGCTCTCAACAGCCGTGAACTTAAAGAATACACACATGTTGAAATGCAGTATTGTAAAAGTATCCCTTGGTTTTTTTAAGGGTGTGTATTCTGCCTTCCCAACTGAATTGGAAAAGGATCATGCTGTCTATTTCCTGCCCCTTCACAGTTTACAGACTGGTTTTTTGAACACACTTGTTGATAGCTGTCACTCTCCAGAGACTGACTAACCTTTAGTATAGAGGAAAAAACATCAGCTGAGGTCATGGGACAACAGCAAATCCATTAAACAAATACCCAGCTATGTTCTGGTATTCTTAATACTGAGACACCTGCAGAAGTAGTGCATCTGATTTTCATTGGCATTGATTTGTTACAAAAGAGAAACTTCAGTGAACCAGGGAGAATATAACATTGAGGCTTTGAATGATTTTTACTAGGCCTTGGGTAGCGACAGTCTCAGTCACTTACCCAACTAATTATTCTCACAGTACACTAAAGGAAGCACTGGACTAGGGATTAGGAGACAGGCACTAAGTCTGTCTCTGCCACTAAGCATCTATATGACTTTGGGCATGGAATTTTCCTTTATCAGGCCTCAGTTTCCTCATCTTCAAAAGGAGGTTAGGCTAGAGTAGGAGTGGGGAACCTGTGGACTCAAGGCCACACGTGGCCTTCTAAGTTCTTGGATGTGGCCTTTTGACTGGGTCTAAATTTTACAGGAAGTTTGGATTCAATCAAAGGGCCACACTTGAGGATCTAGAGGGTCATATGTGACCTTGAGGCTGCAGGTTCCCCACCCCTGGACTACAGGATCCCAGAGGTCTCTGCCAGCTCTGAAATTCTGATTCCACATGTTTATGACACAGAAGAAAAGTATAATGCTATCTGTAGGAGGTGCTTTCTGCAAAGTATTTAATCTTGAGTATTTTAGAAATCAGAGAATTAGACACCGAACCGGGTAAAGAAATCATTACGTTCTCTTAGATTCAAATCATAGAATTAGAATTTTGGAAATGAAGTGTCTAGGCTTTTCAGCTTTGCCAAATTCCAGAGATTTCAGAGTGGATCGTTACTGTGCATAGAAAGAATAAGGAACTAAGTTGCGAAGGCCTATTTTAAGTTTGTTTTCTTTCGACAGAGGTGTGCAATGAGGGCTAAACACAGGATGTCTCAATTTTTGTGGCCTCACCAGGTGAGAAATCATCTCTCAAGAAAAGTTTCTCTCCCAAGTAAGTCTAGGCCCCTACTGGAGATCAGGCTGTCACTCAGGGTGGAGCCTTCCTTTGTGCTTCTAGGTTTTGTTTTTAATTCTTTTTTGCTATCTTTTGTTTTTACCTCCCCTTCATCCCCTAACACATTCATCCCTTCACTCTTCTCAAATCAGAGAAATAGTTCTTACAACAGAATATTGAAAAAATAAAAGATAGAGACAAAGAAATTCATCCAAAATCAAAGGAGGCCCACAGCAGATGCAGCATTACCTATGCCTAGTCCCCAGCTTCTACAAAGAAGAGAGGATGGTACATTCTGATAACCTTCCTTCAAATGTCCTAAGACCTACCTTTTCTCAATTCCTATCTTTCTTGACCTTTCTGATGCCTTTAATACTGTTGGTGATATTCTCCTACTGAATACTTTCTCCTCTCTAGGTTTCCATGATACTCCTTTCCCCTGATTTTCCTCCTGTCTGACTACTCTTTCTCATCTCCTTTTCTGGATATTCATCCACATCACACTCACTAACAGTGGGTGAATCCCAAGGTTTTATCCTAGACCTTCTTCTCTTCTATTGTCTGTTGCTGATCTCATGAGCTCCAATAAATTCAATTATAATTTCCGTGAAAAGAATTTCTAGATCTCTGTAGCTAGTCCTGATCTCTCTCTTGAGCTCTAGTATCTGCCTGCTGGATATCTCAAATTAAATATCATGTAAATATCTGAAACTCATCACTTTTCCCCTAAGCTTTCCTATTACTATTGAAAAAACCACCACCCTCCCAAGTCATCTAAGCTTGTAAAGTTGGCATCCTCTTCAAATCCTCACTCGCATCCCACACATGAAATCCATTAGCAAATGTTATCATTTCTACCTTCATAATATCTGTCATATATGTCCCCTCCTCTCCACTCTAGTACAAGCCCTCATCAACTCTTACTTGGACAATTATAATAGCTTTCCAAGCAGTCTCAGAATCATGTTTCTTCCAAACAAATCCATCCTTTACTCAGGTGCCAAAGTGATTTTCATAAAATTCAGATCTGACCACGTCACCTTTCTACTCAATAAACTCCACTGTGTCCCTATTACCTCCAAGATTAAATAGAAAATCTTCTGTTTGATACTTCAAACCCTTCACAACCTCACACCTTCCTCTTTCAACTTCTTAAATTTTACTCCTGTCTGGGCACTCACAAATGATCCCCACAAACAACACGCCATCTCTTGACTCCTGATGCCTTTGCACAAACTGTCTCCCATGCCTGGACTGGTCTCCCTCCTCACCTCTGTCTTCTGATTTCCTTCAAGATTCAGCCAAAACCCCACCTTCTACTGAAGATGGTCTTGACTGCTGCCTTCCCTTCCCCACCCTCCATGCCTTCCCTAAGAAGTTGCCTTCCATATTTGTGATATGCACATAGTTATTCACATGCTGTCTCTTTCATTAGAATGTAAACTCCTTGAGGACAGGGATTGTGTATTTGCATTTCTTTGTATCACCAGATCTTAATACAATGCCTAGCACATGTAAAGCACTTACATGTTTGTTGACAGACTGACACAAAGTGCCTTTGAATTTAGGCCTGGTCCTAGCTCTTCTGATTTGGGTTGGCTAGTGTTTCAGGTGCCGTGTTCCCATTCGGTGACAAATATCTCTATTAGCCTGTCAGTTGCTTCCTTTCATCAACCTGCCTCTTGATTAGACCAATGGAAAAAATGCTGCCCAAAGGGATCCCACAGTCCCAACACAAAAACTGGAGGCTAGAGATAGCTTTTCCTTAAAGATGACCAGGAAAATGGGCTGATAAAAGTTTTATATCAACAGCTGTGATTTCTTTTGACCTTTTCCAGAATAATTATACGTTACTTTCCCACATGCACTCTATATTCCAGTCAATTTAGCATTCCTGACATTCTTTGTACATGATGTTCTGTCTCCCATTTCTGGACCATAACATGGACAGTCCTTAGTGCCTTCAATGTTCTCAGGTTTCACTTCTGCCTCTTTATGCATCTGGCTGCCTTCAAGGCTCATCTTAAGAACCACCTCCTTCAAAAGGTTTTTCTGGATTCCTCCAGCAATTTAGTGCCCTTCCCCCAAAATTTTGTATTTATTTTGCGTATATACCTTGCTTATCTCCAAACATATAATATATAAGATGTAAGCTCCTTAAGGGTAGGTTGGACCTGTCTCATTTTCATATTGTATTCCCAGTACCTACAGCACTGCTTGACACATAGGCCCTAAAAAAAATACTTGATTAATACTAGAAGGCCCAGATATACTGATTGACACAATTTTTTAGACATTTGAAATTTGAAAGGGCTTACATATTTCTACTACATACTTAATGTCTTTTTCTATATCTTTGTTATCAATATTCTTTAGTATTCCAATGACTTCAAGAAGTGAAAGAAATAAAGCATGTGGCTCTACCTATAAGGACCAGTTGTTTCAAATGATACAGCTTGGTCCTTCAAGGTATTCTTAAATTCCTGTCCTTTCTACTCATCACACCCTACCCATAGGATCATATGAACAGCATCTAGTCCAATCCACTCATTTTATAGATGAGAAAACTGAGGCTCAGAGAGATTAAATAATTTATCCAAGGTAACATAGGTAGTAACTAAGAAAAATAAATTTTGAACCCAGGTTTTCTGACTTCAGTGTTAGGATTTTTGAAATTTGACAACTTTTTAAAGCTATGGAAATTGCTTCATAATGCATTAAATGACAGAATGGGAATTCAAAAAGATATTTCTTGGCTATCATGATGCAATAAAACTATTAAAATGATGAGATGAAATCAACAAGAAGAAATTTAATAGGGATGAATACAAAGTCCTGTGCTCACTGACTAATACTATATTAAAGTGGCTCAATGTTAACTTCTCCTTGTAACCTCTCCTCACCCACATAACTCTTTAAAGCTCTCTAAATTAGAAAGGAGTTGTTAATTTTCATTGTCAGAGGGAGTTTTATACTAGAATTTCCCATATGAATGAAGTCACAGATCCATAGCATCCTTCCTCCTCTTCCCCCAACCCCAATTAACTAGTGTTAGAAGAGAATTAAATCTAAAATTCAAACTTTTGTTTAAGTATTGAAAGAGCTGCAAACAAGACAGGACAGATAGCATGTTGGGCACTTTGCTGCCTCCTACGCATACTAAGGAAATTGGTTAATCATCAATTGGGACAGGTAGCCTCAGTGTTGGACCACAAAATCTGGAATACTTCCAATTTCTTTGAACAACTTGCTGAGCTAAATGTTAGAAACCAAGGAAAATATGCACAAATTGATAAGAGTTGTAGATGTAGGGTTGATGCCTGAAAATCTGCTGTTTTTCAAAAATAACTACAATCAAAAATTTTCTTGGTCTATATTGGCCTTTTTGATCAGCAATTATTGGATTGCACTGTGTGGGTGTGTAAGTTGTGTATGTTGGCTGTGGAAAATGGACCATTTGTACTTAATGGAAAATCTTTTACTAACAGTAATTCATCTAATAAACTCACTCTCTATTTACTTTTCCCTTGCTGAAACAAAATCCAAAACACCCCCTATGAAATGGTCCCAAGGTTAAATCAATAATCCTTAGTCAAACAGGTAGGAGTTAAACCATGAGACAGGTTTTATAAATTTTAAAATCATATCCAGCAAAAATTCAGCAAACACTTAATGAGTACCTACTTGATATGAAGTACTAGGTAGCCACAAGTTTGGAATATGGATTCATATGATTTTCATCTCTTATATCCCAAGGTTTATGCCAAAAGCCAACAGTGAGATCCTGAAGGAAATGAACTGATACATTTTCAGTGAGATAGGCAACTTAGCTGAACATCTCTCACATTCACATAATTTAATTTCTTCACTTTTTCTTCTCTTGTTTGCTGTTTTAAAATGTTCTACTGAGGCAAGAAGCTTACTCCATTATTAATCCTTGGGAAGATGCTGCATTGATTAGTCTTGTGGAATCTTTCAATATTGTCTTCCTTTACATTATGTAAATAGCTTTAATCTGACCCTTTTAAAAGAGTAAAAATAATGAGAAAAAAACAACAACAAAGATGTTGACATTTCCACCTTTTCCTGAAAAAGTCAATAGAGAAGGTAAATGGGAAAGGAACAGAAAAGGGAAAAGGAAAAATACCAAAACCAATCATCACCAACAAATACACTCAATCTGCTTGACAAGTAGAGAGACATGGCAGCCAAGAGCAGCACCAATTTAGAGCACAAAGTCAATTGTCAATTATTACTGAGGTAAGTGGTGGCAGATTACAAGAAGTGTTACTTCATAAAACATTAAAAAGCATTGAAAGAGAAGAAAAACCTGAAAAAGTAAAAAAATATCATTAAGGAAAGTGGTACAGTGGATAGAGTATCTGGACTCAAAAAGACTCCTGTTTCTGAGTTCAAATCTGTCCTCAGTCATTTACTAGCTGGATGACCCTGGGCAAGTCTCTAACCCTGCTTGCCCTCCGTTTTCTCATCTGTAAAACAAGCTGGAGAAGGAAATGACAGACCATTCCAACATCCCTGCCAAGGAAACCCCAAATGGGAGCACAAAAAGTCAGACATGACTGAAAAACAGCTGAAAAAAACTGAATATGGGGTGTTCTTGTTAAAAGCATGATAGATGACATTTGGACAGCCAGCATACCCCTTTTATATCCTCATGATTTCAGAAGAAAATAAAGAAGGCTCTCAGTGCATCGGATGGAGCTCCTATAAGAATATATATACAAGAATCATGGACTTAGGTCCACATATTAGGTGCTTTATAAATGCTTATTCACTCCCTATCTACTCATCTATCTATCAATCAATACCAGATATACACATAACAATATGAACATATACATATATATACATATATGTGGCATTGCATTATATATGACATTATACACATGAGAGTAATTGTTAGGCATGCCGTAAGGGGAATTCCTTACACATAAGAGTTGGAACATATGACCATTGAAGCACCTCCCCCCCCTTATCCTTCTCTGTCTCTCTCTCCTCCTCCCTCCACCACTCAGCTTCACTTCTTTACACACACACACACACACACACACAAAATACATATGTATGTATATATACATAGATACATACCTTTAGAGAAAATCGTATATGGATAATGACTTTGTCCTAGAATCAAGTAACGAGAGAGCAAGCTCTGTGTTGGATGTTATTCAGTACTTTCAATAATCCCAAATGTTGCTCTGTGCAAAGCTCAACTTTTTAAAAAAATATAAATAGG
Source organism: Phascolarctos cinereus (assembly GCF_003287225.1). Taxonomy (NCBI): domain Eukaryota; kingdom Metazoa; phylum Chordata; class Mammalia; order Diprotodontia; family Phascolarctidae; genus Phascolarctos; species Phascolarctos cinereus. Next base: position 184,830,464 of record NW_027555958.1, read on the forward strand.
TCCCTAGGCATACTATATGGCCACTAATCTTGGAAAACCAAAATCTCTGAAATGTCAAGGTTGCATTGGCCCCAAGAGATTACGCATGGAGAGATACACCATGAGCAATTATATTGCAGCATAGTCCCAACAATAACCTACATAGCATAAAAAAAGATGTGTAAGGCTGTCATTGAGAATTAGTTAATCAGAAAGGGTATAAAGTGTTCATGAGGAATAATAGATAGGAATTCCTAGGGCTGTACTTTTATTCATGAAATTGACTGATTGGCTTTATTGAACTGCATCATTATGGCAATGGGTCATTGATCTCATTGATGTATTTTCTCCATCAATGAAGTTCACAATCCACACATAGCCTAGCATCCTAGGCCATTCTGATTGATATAATTGTCCCACTTAAAATCCACAGTGTGTACCCAACGGACTTGAAGTATTCTAATTCTTTTATTTTACATTTAATGGTTTTCCTGCCAGCTATATTCCAGGCAGTGTGCTAAGTGCTGCGGATACACACACACACACACACACACACACACACACACACACACACACACACACGGGAAAAAGTTTCTCTCCTCAAGAAACTTATAATCTAATGGGAGTGGCGACATACAAACAAATATGTATAAATAAGCCATATACAGAATCAGTAAAAAATAATCAAGAAGGCAGTAAAATTAAGAGAATTTGAGATAGTTACAAGTAAGCATGTCAATGGAAAAAGCCCAAATCATAAACCTACATGAATTTATATTTGAGACCAAGGTTTTGTTGTTGTTGTTTTGTTTTGTTTTGTTTTTTGGTGAGTGACCCAAAATACAGCAACAAAGAAATTAGGCTTTGTTGAGACAGATAAGTATGATAAAGAAAAGAATGTAATGCTTAAGGGAAAATGACCCTTTCTCCAAGCTTACCTTTTCTTCCAGCTCAGTTTCTAGTCCTCTAAACCAGAGAGAATTTTGGAAATACCTAACCCCAAGCTGGGTAGTTGTTTAATGATGGACTTTGATCTCTATCCATTAATCTTAGGAAAGATCCTTATCTTAATCTTAAAACTTAATTTTAGCCTGAAGACTGCTTGCCAAGGTTTTATTAGTTGGGTATGGTAGATACAAATGAAGAGAAGTTCTTCCTCTCTTATCAAGGAAAGAATCTAGCCACTATTCCCTAGTAGAATGGAACTAAGATAACTTCAGTGACCCTGTAGAGATGAGACTAGAAGCCAGTATCTGGGAGCAATGCTCATCAAAGAGTATGAACTAAACTGACACCAGAGGAATACTCAGCAAATATCTTATATATGTATATATATATATATATATAGATAGATAGATAGATATAGATATATATATCTATATCTATCTATCTATATATATATATATCTGTATCTATCTATCTATCTATCTATCTATCTATCTATCTATCTATCTTGCTATCACTAGAAGAGCAGTAAGGTCCCCCAGAACAACACCCTCAATGGAAACATCAGACCGTCAGAACACACCCCTGACAACTATGTGAGACCACTATAGGACAAGCACAGATCAGAGATAACACACCTAGTAATGATACCACATTCAGAGGCAAGCAGTTCTGCAGAGAGAAACAGAATGACATCACAAGAAAACACCGGGGTTCTTAAAGCTTCAAAGTTATGAGTTGTCCCTCCATGCATGTGCTCTGGCCACACATATTCACACATGTGTGCCTGTCATGTGTGATGCCTATGTATGCTCACTTTCTCCACTAATGGTATTTGTATTTGTTGGATACTGCGCCCTAAGTTTATGAGGGGGTAATGTTTTATTACACATTTTCTTGCCATGCTATTTCATTAAATCCCTTTGTCTGGAACTAATTATGTTCTCTGACTTATTAGGGACAAAATAAGCAGATCGACAGAAGTTTGTGAGCTAAGATTTTGGCTGGATCTGGAGGCACAGAATCCCTAGGATCTGGGAAAGCTATTTTAAGGGCCCCCACATACATGAGAAGGTGGTACCCTAGGTGCAACAAAAATGTTGTCTGTTTCTACTTTGCCTTTAAAAATGGAGGCTGGTATTTTATTACTACTGCTGATTATAACTTGAATATAGGAAATAAGTGACTATAAGCAATATTGAGGGAGTTTCACCATCTGTGTTCCATGAGAGTTCCAGGAGAACTTCACCCAATATGAGGTGGAGGTGGGTGAGACTCACTGAGATTATTCATTATCATCTACCTCCTCCACTAAGGAACAATCCTTTTCCATCCTGTTTGCAAAGGACAGTACTGTGAAAGATCACATGAATAATAGGAAAAATGATACATTTAAGTTGGAACTCTGCTCCAAACATTTTGCACTTTCAGAATTTGCCTCATTCAATTTCCATTCTCTATCCCCTAAAAATAGTCCTTTCAGTTCTCACTAAGAACAGGAAATAAAAAGTTGCATTTTGCAGTCATTCCAGAACTGCCTCTCTATTGCAAACAACAACAACACTAGGTTTGACTTACCAAGTAAATAAAAGTCCTATAGAGTAAGTGGAATGGAGGGCAAAAGAATAAATTGTGGGGAAGGGGAGCCTTTAATGACCAAAGGCTAGTGGGGAGCAGGGTGCCACACTACAGCTCACATCCAGAATTGTAATTGGCTTTTACTTCTTTCTCCAAATGAGACATGGCTCTAGCATTTTTCTGCTGCAAATCATCTTCATGTCTACCCTTCCCAGCCAAATGACCTGACAGGCTTCTCTTGCAAAGCTATGAAACTAAATAGACAGAGCTACACATGGGACTTGCTAGTTCACTACTCTGAATTTTAGTTTCCTCATCCGAAAATGAGGGAGTAGGAGCCTGAAATTTATGAGTTCTCTTCAAGCTCCAAAAGTCTATAATTCCCCCAAATATAAGAATGGGTGGGAGGGGTAAAGGATTTAAAAAGCCATATCATGAAAAAAATAGCACAATAGCTAAAGTTCCCTTCCCAAGAACAGATAAATAAGGCTGAAGAGTGCCAAGTAGAGAAGAAAACCCAGCAGAGCTGTCTACATCACCTGCATAGCTGGGGGCAAGGGCAGGGGAAGAGGTTTGTTGTGAACTGTATTATCTCCTAAGCTCAGACATTTCTTGCTGTTCTTTAGAAGGCTTGAGGTATTTATCACCATTTGTAGGATCTAACCAATCTCTGCACTGCTGTCAATTATAGAAAGGAAGGAGGGATGCCAAACAGAACCAAGAGTCAAAATAATGGTGGAAGGTCTTCTCACAAAAGGATTTTTGGCCCCTCTCCTATTATTTAATAAGCCATTGGTGTACGAGATATTCAAAGAAGGCTAGCTCCTCTGGTGTGAGGGCTTGCTGAGCTCTTTTCAGGTATGGTCATCCATCTTTGGTGTCCATCTGTCACCCAATTCTTACCCATGGCACCCAAAAGCTCTAGCATCTGCAGAGCCCACACCCCAATAAACTGTCTAGGCAGGTGGCTAAAACCTTTGAGGTTAACTGACAGGCTTAAAGCCTACCAATGAGGTGGGGGATGTTTGCCTTAAGCATGTGAGGACAACCTCATCTGGAAGAAGCAGATGAACACAATTTATTCTAATGGTCATGAAGGTGGCTGAAGTTGGCACTGAGGTGCACTTAGAGCTTGGTCAGACGTAGAAGATGCCAAGGTCATCCACTGCATCCCAGGCCATTGCAAGTCATCTTGACTTTTTTCTTGCTACTGGACTTTGATGACTCTGGAAATAAGAGTGAGACCGATGACTGTGCAATTCTGCCTCATTTTAGTCCAATTCACTCATAAGCCAAGATTAGACATCACCAGTGATGTCATCAGTCCTCTTTGAAAAGGAAGCATGAACAACAATAGCCATTACAAGTTGAAGTTTATTTTGACAGATTATAGACAGTTGCTGTAAAGAGTAGACAGGCACTAGAAAATGTGCGTCTATATAAATAAATAAATATCTAAATAAGATGTGTCTATGTAAATAAGACTACTTCAGCTTCATGTGTGTGTTTTATGTTCTCTACCAGAAGAAGAAACAGCAGGTTTATGGATATGATTTCTAGTTGTATTTCCTTTTCAGAACAGATGAACTGGGATTTCTCATAAGCAGGTTAAGTTCAGGAAGGGAATCTAAAGCAGACAGAGACTTTTAGGCCCATTGCACTTTAAGAGGCCTTAGATAACACTTTTCAACTGTTTTTCAACCCAAACCAATACTACAGAACAACAAAATATTTAGATTCTATCCCATGGATCACTGAAATTATGTCAGTATATATCTAGCCTTTGTAAACTCCGGGGATCTTATCCCAACTCCTAATCACACAGATCATACGGGTCTCTGAGCAAAACAATATCTCCTCAGGGTTGTAGTGGGTACCTCTGAGGGATTAGGGGCATGTACTCTAATGCTATGAGATCCCACCTGGCCCTGCTCCTGACTTTCTGGACTTCAAAACCACGCCACTGCTTTTATCTCATCTTTGGACTTCTCTCATTACCTGGAGTCTCCTCACCCTAGAACTGGAATCAGTCATCCCTATGGCCTTGTTAGCCTGGAATAGCCCACTACAAGTCCTGCCCCTTTCTCCCAGCAATGAATTTCTCCTGGGGCCCCACATAGCTTCAAAACTATGCCCTTGTGCTGGATATCTTCATCTACCCTTCCCTCCTGCTTTTCAGTTCCCCTTTGCACATTGCCTTTCCTGTTAGAATGTAAGCTTCTTGAGGGTAAGGACTGTTTTCCTTTTTGCTTCTAATTGTATCTCCTGCACTTCACACAATGCTTAGCACACAAGTGCTTTTAAATGCTTCCTTCTTTCCTTCCTTCCTTCCTTCCTTCCTTCCTTCCTTCCTTCCTTCCTTCCTTCCTTCCTTCTTTCTCTCATTCTAATGTATTTTCCCCCCATATCAATAACCAGCAGTTAGTGCCCCCAATATCATTTAATCTGTTAACATCAATTACCTTCCAGAAAGGGATACATATTCAGAAACAGAAATTACAAATCATTTTCCTCTAATGGGAAAGAAGGGATGTGGAGGGTAAAACTCTACTTACCTCAATCCCTGAGAAGAGTCGTCCCATATTTAAAATAATTTCAACTAAGGATTTGTCCTACTAAACTCACTTGGAGGGATGACTTGCTCCTTCCCTAGCTGTTGCCTTCAATCCTCTTCTTTTCTGAGTCAATCAGGTAACTAGGGACCTTACTCTGCCAGATTTGACCATATTCAAAACCTGGTATGGACTCCACCTCTTAAACCTCTGGCAGCATGCTCCCCCAGGTCTTTTGAAGCTCACAAGGTCACACTTTAATCTAATCCTCCTTTACCTAAGAACAGAAAAGAATAGTCACAACAAAGACAGAAAGAATAGCAGGGTCATACATTCACAGGTCACAAGGTGGGAGCCCTAGTGGAGAGATAAAGGCTCAAGAGTTTTCTCCTCCCCCATTCCCCAGAGGTTTATAGCACATCTAGCTCAGATATATGCACACAGTAAAGAGCTGAATCATCTAGTTAGTGACTTTTATAAGCATGCTCAGTTGTGGCTCAGCAACCAATCCAAAAACTTTTCTTCTTCTCAAGATAGACCAGAAACAATACCTACATATGTTGTAGTCTATGTGGGTATTGCATCCTCAGATCACGGTACACAAACCTGTAGGAACTTGGTTCTTGTGGGCCAGTCCAAGGCCCCTATTACACATATAAACAAACACATAAATAAGTAATGCATCCATAAGTAGCAAATTTTTTAAATATTTTTCATATTTCCTCAATTGTTCAAATAAAACACTAATGTATATTAAAAACCAGAATTTAAAGATGGAGATTCAAGATTAAAGATGCATGGGGGATAATGAATAAAAGACTCAAATCTTAACTCTGACACATGTTACTGTGGGACACTAGGTAAGTCCCTTTACCTCTCAATATCCCAGGTAACTCCCTAAGGTTTTAAGTTACAAAATAGTTGCTTATATTGTTGGAGGGAATTTTCACACCTGAGAACTCCTTATATCAATGAAATCACAGGGCCAGATGCCTCCATATTTGAAGATAGATACATAAATGTCATGTGAAGTATTTCTAATCATTTAAAAAATATAGACATTTCATGAAGACACGGTATAATTATTATTACTCTTTTACTAAGCTTTCTATCCTTGTGAAATATGTGTATGAAAGCAGTCAAATGTTGCTTTCCTTTGGTTTAATTCTTGTTAAATCTGAAAAGACAACTAAATGTCAAAAGAACTAAAAGAAGGCCCACAGCACACTGGTTGGTCTCTGCTAGTAGAAAATTTATGGGAGGACATGATCATTAGTCATATGCAATGAGAAGATATGGTTGGGTTAAGATTTGCTTAACCTAAATAGACAGTTGGAAATATCTTTGCTTTTTGTTTATTTGTTTGTTTTTTATGGAGACCTGACTATTTTGTCTTAGTGTTTGTCCTTGAGTCATACACATCAAATGTAACATTAATTGTAACTCTAAATTTGAAGACAATTCTATTTCTTTTCCTTAATATCCATAAAGTCATCTCGTTGACAAAACAAAGGATTAGAACACGAAACATTTACCAAATGTCTTCACAGGATTGTTGTCATTATGCATTCAAAGAAATGCTTCCAGCTCTTGATCTGGAAGTCTCCTAAATTTGAAAATTTAGAAAACAAAGGGAATCTCTTATAATTAGTCTCCTTTGTGTCTTCAAACAATTTTTTTACTTTTTCTTAAATGTCTCAATTTTTACCATACAAAGGAAATATAGAAATTATGGTGATTTGGTGAATTCTGCTATCAATCTGCAAATTAAAATATATTCAGTAAAAACAACAACTTTCTAACCAATTCTTCCTAATGAACATACATGTTTAGCTAAATTTGAGTGATTTTTATTTCAAATACTTCAAATTGGTTTAGTAATTTAATATGTCTTTGAAGGGGCTACTCACTACAATAAGGTAAATCTTAACCTAACCATGTCCTTTCATTCCATGTGACTATCATTTGTTGTTTAGTCGTTTCAATTATGTTCAACTTTTTTTAATCCCATTTGGGGTTTTGTTGGCAAAGATGCTGGAGTGGTTTGCCATTTCCTTCTTCAGCTCATTTGACAGATAAAGAAACTGAAGCAGAGTTAAGTGACTTGTTCAGAATCAGGAAGCTAGTAGGTGGCTGAGGCCAGATTTTAACTCAGGTTTTTCTGACTCCAGGCCTGGCACTCTATTCACTAAGTCACCTAACTGTCTGTATATCATTATTAATCATGTCCTCCCATAAATTTTCTATTGGCAGAAATCAACCAACATGCTAAGGGCCTTCATTTAGTTCTGTTGACATTGTATAGATACTGATAGAGCAACTTATTAGGTTTTTTTTCAAATTCGCCCTTTAGAAAGCCAAGGCAGAGAGGATGATGCATTTCAGATGCAGGAATAAATATACATTTTTGGACACTTCAATCTAGGCACTTTTTTTCTTCATTAGGTATAGCTATTTTAAGATTTTGTTTTTCTTTTTTTTAGTGGTGGGAAGAATTGAGGTGATAAAAATAATAATATGAGAAGAATGACAGAGAGAGAAAGAGGGAAGAGAGAGAAGAGAGAGGAGAGAAAGAGAGAAAGAGAGAGGTCAGATTCTACAAGTGACAGCCCGAATGCTGTGTGATTTCAATGCTTCTATTGTTCTTTTCATTTTGCCATAGTTAAAAAAAATCCATCAAAAATATTAAGGTTCCTCAACAGGAAGAAGTTAATATGTTATATAGATCTGACCTCTTCACCAAGTAGTATCAACCTTTGAAATTATTGGATAAGAACTTCACTTAAATATGGACACTTTTTTGTGATAAATGCTCATGATGAATTTTTTTAACTGTAATTGTCATCCCATCTGTGTTAATTTTTTTTTAGATTTGTTCTTATGCCATGCCCAAGATGATAGCAAGAAATCTTCCTCTGATCTCTTGTCACTTCAACATTTTATTAAATATTTTAATTGCCATTAGGCCCTTTTCTCATTGATTTATTTGAGTAAGATTCTAAATAATCTTTCCTAGCAGTAGGAATTTTTAAAACAATGCTTATATAGTTGACAAAAGTTGAGGATTTTTCATAGCAAAAAATATGTAAATGAGGATACATTCTGTGAAGACTTTTCTAGTGTCATGTAGCTGTTGTTTTGTATATAAAGCAGAAGCAAAAGCTGAAGATCATAAGATTTTAGAACTGAAAAGGATCCTCATGCCTTTGCTTAGGCTGACCCTGGAATGTCTGGAATGCATTCATTCTACCTGCCTTCTTCCTCTACCTCTTAGAATGCCTATTTTTCCTCTAAAACACAATTCAGGTGCCACCTCCCATGGCCTTTCCTAAATGCCTTTGTAATTGCTACTCTCTACCTCTTGAAATTCCTTTGTACAGCTTATATACAATGAATGTTATGTTCAAACCTAGTGTATCGGCATAAGATTCTTCTCGTTGGTGGAGAGAAGGGTTACTCAACACTTGTGTGCCTAAATGAATATTGTAATTGGAAAGAATTTGAGAGAGAAGAGATATTCTTCTTGTTTTAGCTTGTAGAAAAGACACAGGCAACACCAGGCAATAACAAGGAGAGTCCCCAGAGGAAGAAAACTACTTTAGGAAGAAGTATGCACATAGAGGAACTTGCATCTCAATGGTTCCTTGACTTCTAGCTTGCTGTAGGAAATACTTTGGATAATTTCACTTTGGTGAGATCAAGGACTCTCACTCTCTTGGTTAAGCTACCTTGCTCCCACTTGGAGAGCTTGTTCATTCTGTGTATTGTCTGGTATATTCTAATTTGTACAATTTCACTGATTTCTGATTTCTGTCTTTTTGGATAAATGGATTTATTCATAAATTGACACTATTTCCATTAAGGGATAGAGACCAAGAAAGTGGCATGAACCTAAAAATTATTTCTCTTAGACTGGAAATTTTTAATGGAGCAGATAGATTATAGCTCTAGTCTGGTACCCTTCATTGAAGAAAGCAGAATGGAATAGACTAGTGGTCACAATGTTCTCCAGAAGGAATCAAAATTTCTCTTAGAAAGGATTGGATGACATTCTGGAAATATCTAGTCATACCTCCCTTTGAGGTATATTTTGACAAACCCTTATGGAACTACACACACACACACACACACACACACACACACACCCATGAACAATATATCCACTTAACATTTGTATTTACTTATGTGTATACATGTTACTCCCTTCCCCAGAGCAAAGATGAGAGCACAATATCTTACATGTAGTTGTAATTGTTGTTTAGTAGTTTCAGTTATATCCAACTCTTTGTGACCCCATTTGGGGTTTTCTTGGCAAAGATGCTGTAGTGGCTTGCCATTTCCTTCTCCAGCTCATTTTACATATGAAGAAACTGAGGCAAAATAGGGTTAAGTGACTTGCTTAAAGGTTACGTAATTATTAAGTGTCCAAGGCCAGATTTGAACTCAGTAAGATGAATCTTTCTGACTTCAGGCCCAGTACTCAATCCATTAACCCACCTAGCTGCCCCTTGCATGTAGTAGTCCTTCAATAAATATTTGGTCAAAGAATGCTCATCAATTGGAGAATGGCTAAACAAGCTATGGTATGATTGTGGTGGAATATTATTGTGTCATAAGAAATGATGAGCAGGATGATTTCAGAAAAACCTGGAAAGATTTATGTGAACTGATGCAAAGTGAAGTGAACAGAACCAGGAGAACATTATACACAGTAACTAATATTTTATGATGACCTACAGTGATCCAAGACAATAGTGATGAAGCATATTCTCTGCCTCCAAAGAAAGAACTGATATTGTTTGAATACAGACCAAAGCATGCTATTTTTTTCACTTTCTTTCTTTTATTCTTTTTCTTTTGTTAGGGTCTTCTTGTACAAAATGACTAATATAAAAATGTTTTACACGATTGTATATGATTGCATATGTATAACCTCTATCTGAAGCTTACAATCTCAGGAAGGGAGGGGGAAGGGAGGGTAGGGCTAGAATTTGGAACTCAAAACTTATAAAAAAACAAATGTTAAAAATTATTTTAACATGTAATTGGGGAAAATATATTAAATTTAAAATTAAACATTTGGTCAATTGAATTGAATCTTAGTGATCAAGTAGTTTAACTCCCTCGTTTTTGCCACAGGTGAAAGAAGGCCTAGAGTTTACATGCTTTGTTTAGTATCATAGAGCTGCTTAGTGTTAGAGCCAAGACTAGAACCCAGGTCTCTTAGCTCTCAGTTCATGGTTGTTTCTATTGCATCATGCTTCTAGAAGCTACTTGTAAGTGGCACTTCTAGGGCAGCTCATCTTTACAAAATATGCCAGACCCATATGTTTGTCAACCTTTGCTGATCCTTCCCCCTTTCTACCAAGCCTTGACTTGCTCTATATGGGAAGTTAATGTAGAGGACAAATACCATGACTTTGCTACCAGAAGTTGCCATCTCCACACTAAGTTGTGCGCCTCATGAGAATAGAGGAGATAACTGCACGTGATTCAGAGAAATGGCTGTTCTGCTGTTGAGCGTCTGTTTTCTAGAAGGATCCCAAACTCCCAGTGGTAAATAGTCTGGCATGTGGCTATGTGAGTGGCAGAACTGTCACTGTCATATAGTCTGTTTTCTGGTTAGGCTTGTGAACATGGAAGAGCAGATCTCTTCTGTCACTCACAAAATGACTGCTCTTTCAGTTAATTATAATCCATAGTATATACCTCTCCTTCCCTACTGCTAGCCTTGACATGAAGCAACAGACAAACAGACATTTACTAGGTGCCTACTGTGTACATAGAATTGTGTTTGACGTTGTGAGATATAAAATTTTTGGAAAATTAGCTGCCGAGTAGTGCTTTCAGTTTTACAAAGCACTTCATATGCATTTGATCTTCACAGCACCATCCCCTCACCCCTCTGTAAGCATTATTCCCATTTTACAGATGAGAAAACTGAGGCTCAATGAGATTAAGTGACTTGAACATATTTATGCAGTCACTATTTGTTCTCTGGGACCAAGCCTAGTTATTATGATTACTTAGAGTTTGGCTGTTCTTTTCATATCCATTATTGCTTTCCAGATTCTGCTTACTTCTGTTTCATTTCATACAAGTTGTTTAGTCTCTTTTTTTTATTATGAACTTCAACAAATATCAAATAAGATGAAATTTTAAAATACAAATTAGAACAAAAATAAAGGATTATACATGAATTGCAAATCTGTATATATGTATAGCTTGCTTTTCTTTTTAAGTATACTAAATTTAACATACTCTTCAAAAGAAGAAGAAGAAACAATAGGCAATATCACTTCACATAGCACTTGGTCTCCTCAAAAGGAGCGTAGGCAAACAGAAAACCATTAAGATCAACATAGCTTATGTGCTGACATCTCTTGTAGAGCACACAGTGGAGAAATTCTAATTTAAGTAAAAATAAATTTTGATGCCCGGTTATTTTATTGTGAACATGGGCACTGGGGAAGAAGGCAACAGCTATTTGTGATTAAGGAGGGAAAAGTGACTGTGAGCTTGAAGAAGCTTGCTCAGAAGAGATCATAAACTTATTCAGATGCTTCCATTAGAGCAAGAGTGACATAGTATATCCACTGGTCACCAAGACAGAAAGACAAGGGTCCAAGACTTACCTCTGATACATGCTGGCTGTGTGAACCTGGGCAAATCAATTAACTTTTCAGTGCTTTGACAATTCTCTAAAACTATACATTGCAGAAAAAGTAAGTCCCTTCATTGGTAGAGAGAATTTTCTCACTTGGGATAATAAAGTTTAAAAGTGCTAGAAATGTCAAGCAGCAAATAACATTATAAACATAAAAAAAACAGGAAATGACTGGTTTCAGACGGTAGTAATTGCTTCAGAATCAGCTGTGTATATAGTAAGATCATTGACTAGTTAGAACAAAGGTCAAAGTAAATACAAAATTAGAAGAAAGGATGAAGAGAAGACGTTACAAGCAATTATCGAAGTTCCAACCTGACCTGTCTAAATAAGCTAGTGATTCTGAAAATGGAAAATGGGCTAAAGATGTTGGCTCAGAGTATGACCATTTCTACAGAAGTTTAATGGACACAAAATATTCAGAACAACAAACAGGCCAAATGAGCTCAGAAACTGCTATAGCCAGCATGCATAGTCTCCATTCTTTATGCACCCTAGTTTTCTCATCTTTAAAGTAAAAGGGGTTGGTTTAGATGATTTCTAAAGTCTTTTCCACATTCTGATCTTTTTCAAGACAAATAACATTGCAGTCGAGGTTAACTCTGTTTCAGAATGCAACATCTTTTGCAAAACATTGAGGTAAATGAAAAATTATGTACATCACTTTACAAAAGAAACAGGGAAAAAGAAAACCTTTAAGATATTGACTTCATTGGACAGAGTACTTGATTTAAGTGAATAGAGCATTGGGCCTGGACTCAGGAAGATGAGTTCAAATTCCCCCCTCAAGCACTAGATATGTGACCCTGAACAAGCCACTTAATCTATCTACCTCAGTTTCCTCAACTAGAAAATCAGGAAAATAACACTATTTTGTCATTCATTTTTTCATTTGCTGTACATGTTTTTTTTTAAGCATCTTAGAAGAATGAAATGCAGCCTTGAAAATCACATTCAGGTTTAACATTAAATAAGAATCAGTTACATGTGTAACTACAAACAGCTTTGTTTAGGGGTCTACTGAGTATTGATATTTACTCACCCATATTGTTTGCCTGTGTCTTTGGAGGTGTCTGGCAAATGTCAAGAATGGATTATTTAACTCAATTTTCTTTCTTTTCTTTTTCTTCTCTTTGATAGTACAAATTCAGTGTTCTCAATCATGGATGCAGAACACCTATAAGTGATAGTGAGATATGTGAGAATGTTCATTCCTGCATGTGGTTGAGTTAAGGTGAAGGTTATGGAAGTTAAGAAGTTGAGGCAGAGCAGCTAGGTGGTATAGAGCTAGTGGACAGAGCACTGCCCTGGAATCAGGAGGATCTGAGTTCAAATTTGACCAAAGATACTTGACACTTATTAGCTGTATGACCTGATTGCTAGAAGAAGAAGAAGAAGAAGAAGAAGAAGAAGAAGAAGAAAGAAAGAAAGAAAGAAAGAAAGAAAGAAAGAAAGAAAGAAAGAAAGAAAGAAAGAAAGAAAGAAAGAAAGAAAGAAAGAAAGAAAGAAAGAAAGAAAGAAGAAGTTGAGGCACTGGGAGGGCAGGGTGCTTGAGGGGATATAATAGCAATCTTAATAGCAAACTTGTCAAAAGTTATACAATTATAGGTACAAGTCTTCCCAACTTCCCCGAAGAGACAAGGCATGGATGGAATAGAGTACCTAATACTAAAGGAGTGCTAGGTGGGACAGTGGGTTGAAAGACAGAGGTGCTAAGATATGAATGAGCTAAATAGCATGGTGGGATTTGGGGATGCTGTTACTAAATATTTTTTCTTTAAAATATAATACTTGTGGGCATGTTTTTTAGGATCGAAAAATGCTCTGGAGTAGGAAAATATGTGGCCAGAATAAATGGTTAGAGATGAGCTTGACTCTTCTATATCACCTGAAAGTGGCCAAACATATTGTAAACAAAAAGAGCAACTAAATAAAAATTTTAAAAACACTTCACAAAAAAGAAAAAAAAGAGATTAAATGAAGAAATAGGATTCATTTCTGAGAGGGCTTAGAAACTCTAGCCATCTCTTCATTTCTCACCAGCTGTTTGGTTTTGACTCTACCAGCACCATGCTTCCCCAAGATAAGCTCATCATCATGAGACTACTCATCATGGAGACTGCTTTAGCTTTGGTACTCTTGCCTCATCAGTACCTCTAGTTGCTCTACCTCTCTGAATAGAGGGATTATGAGTAGAGCAAAAAACTCCTCCCACAGCCTCCCTTTATAGAGGGCTCAGAAGTTCCAGATACTTCTTCCTGCCAGTTGCTCTGCTTGGTTTCCAACTCCACCAAAGTCATTACTTTTCCCCTTCTCCCCAACTTTTCAGTTTCCTTTTGGGCATTATCTTCCCCTTTAATGTTAGCTACCTGAGGGCAGAGACTGTCTTTTTCTCATTTGTGTGCCCAGTACTTAGTATGAAGCCTGGAACATAGTAGGCACTTAATAAACGTTTATTGTATTGCACAAATATGTTTTTAAAATGATTTTTCCCAATTACATGTAAAAAACAATTTTAACATTCATTTAAAAATTTTTTGAGTTCCAAATTCTCTTTCTCCTTTCCTCCCCTCCTCCTTCATTGAGAAAGCAAGCAATTTGAAATAGGTTATACATGTGCTGTCATGCAAAATGTATTTTCATATTAGTTATGTTGTAAAAGAAAACACAGACCCCCCCCCAAAAAAAAAACACCAGGAAAAAAATAAAGCAAAAAAAAGAGTATTCATCAATCTGCACTTAGATTCTATCAGTTCTTTCTCAGAAGTTGGATAGTATTTTTTGTTATAAGTCCTTCAGAATGATAATTAGATCATTGTATTGCTGAGAATAGCCAAGTCATTCATGGTTGATCATTGTATAATGTTGTTGTTATTGTGTACAATGTTCTCCTGGCTCTGCTCACTTTGCTTTCCATTACTTCATGTAACTCTTTCTAAGTTTTTCTAAACCATCCTACTCATCATTTCTTATGGCACAAATAGCATTTCTTCACAATCATATACCACAACTTGTTCAGCCATTTCCCAATTGATGGACACTCCCTCAATTTTCTATTATTTGCCACCACAAAAAGAGCTACACAAATATTTTTGCACATATAGGTCCTTTTTTCTTTTTTCTTTCTTTAATTTCTTTGGAATACAGACCTAATAATGTTGTTTCTGAGTCAAAGGTCAAATAGCCCTTTGGGCATAGTTCCAAATTGGTTTCCAGAGTGGTTGACAAATGGATTTTTAAAAAAGCCTAACACAATAAATAAACATTATGAACTTAAAAGAAAAAAAACAAAGAACATGTACAAAAAAGACAGGGAAGGAGAAGAAAAAAAGCAATACTTTCTCACAAGATGCTTCAGTGTGATGAATAAGCTCAAAAGGAGAAAATAAGGAAGATCTGGGAATCTATACAGATCAAAATAAAATCAATGAATGAGAACAAAAAAAGAATAAAACTCCATGGAGATTCAAAAGAAAGCTAGAACCGATGAGGAAGAGAGTGATCCTGATAGAAGGAAAAAATGGCTGAAGTGGAAAAATGATTCACTACACCAAATAACTAGAAGAAGACTTGAGAACATCACAAATGGTAGTCACTGAGGCTGAGGCTAGCATTCTTTGGGACAACCTGATAATTATTTGTCTCCCAGAAAAAAAAACAGAAAGAAACAAAGAAGTTTGAAATCATAGTTCAGGAAATTAAGTAAGAAAATTTCTTAAAGTTTTAAACTTTGAACTTAAAACTTCTGAAGAAAACCTCTCCAAGGTATTGAAAGCAGAATTCCAAGTAAAACCAATAGGTTATACAGGATTACAAAAGAGAGGAATCAAAAATCCAGCTCAACCAGAATTATAATTATCAAATTATATTATTTCAGGGACAAAGAAAGGACGCATCCAGGAAGGAATATTCACATATGCCAAAAGAATAATTCATTTGGCACATGGATCCAGAAATGAAAGGATGAGATGGAATATTACATATCTGAAAGCAAATTGACCTACTTCCCCAAATTACCTGTCCAGAAAAACTGAGCATATATTTTCATGAGAAAGATATCTTTTTTTTAAAGTCCTTAGAGAGTCTAGAGAGTTAGAATACAGAGGACTTTATTGTTCATCAGGAGTTACAGCAGAATAGAAGTACAGAGGAGAATATGGATAGAGGTAGAATCAAATTGTGGAGACTACAAATCAGAGTTAAGGGAAAGGAGTAGTTGCCTTAATGGGCTTTCTATTTCTTATTCTAGGTGCTAGCATGTGACCATCTTGGGCAGCTAGGTGGCACAGTGGATAGCGTTAAACTTGGAATCAAGAAGACCTGAGATTAAATTCTGCCTCAGATACTTATTAGCTGTAGGACCCTAGGCAAGTCACTTAACTCCATTTCCTGGAAAATGAGAT
The DNA here is from genome assembly GCF_003287225.1 of Phascolarctos cinereus. Taxonomy (NCBI): domain Eukaryota; kingdom Metazoa; phylum Chordata; class Mammalia; order Diprotodontia; family Phascolarctidae; genus Phascolarctos; species Phascolarctos cinereus. Next base: position 184,846,588 of record NW_027555958.1, read on the forward strand.
AATAATAGCACCTACCTTCAAGGATTGTTATGCGTGTGAAATGACATAATACTTGTAAAATATTTTGTAAACCTTAAAATGATATAAAAATGCTAGTTCTTGTGTTATCATTTTTGAGAAGATATTTCCCTGATGTCATCCTTAGCTACAATTCTTAGAAGTTCCTTATTTGTTATATGTTGCAGGCTACTCATATCCACAATGTACTTCTCCATTTCCTTCTTTGTGATAATTACTATTTGGAGATTTTGTGTTCCATGTGATACAGCCATGTAACAACATCAGCAGAATAGTATGTTTAATTTGTTTCTGGTAGAAGTCTTGGATCATTAAAGAGATTTTGGAATTCTTGAAGGCATTCAAGCCTGTTTTTCCCATCATGTTTAATTCTGGATGCAATTCCTTCATTTACTTTTACAGTCTATAATTTGTCCATATGACTGCATATTGTAGTCTGGGCAATAGACATTCTTTTTCCTTGAATAGTTAGACCAAATTCTTTTAAGTGCTTATTGTTATCTTCCAGGAAATTCTTTAATGTTCCTCTGTTTGATGAAACCGGCATGTCATCTTCAAATAAAGCATCTGGAGGATCTCATTTTCCATAGGAACTACCTCTTCAACATGGATTCTATACTGGATCTCCATCATCAAAATGGTGAACAGTTTTGGTAATCATTTATCTCTCTATTTTCTTATTGTTAGAGTGCTATTAAGCAATATTATCTCTGTTATATTTTTCAAGGAATCTTTATTTTATGTATGTATGGAGTCATTTTGTTCATAGCGAATTGTTTATGATTGCAAAAATAATCCTCTAGGAGCAATTGTTTGCCATTTAACTAGGGAACAGTGAAACAAAGTGTGGTATATTATTATAATAGAATGTTGTACCATAAGCAAAAACTAATATAAGGAATTTAGAGAAATATCAGAAGAGTTCTGTAAACTGATGAAGAGTAATGTGAGCAGACCAAGATAATGTGCACAATGACCATAATAAAATAAATTAAAGGAACATTGAAACAAAGCTAAGCCCTGAATAATTGTAATTGGTCAACCTTTGAATCAAAAGAATGGAGGAATAAATGTATCCCTGTTTTCAGACATTAGATGTAGATAAATGGTCCAAATGGTCAAAGAATATGAATAAGTAGCTCTCAAAAAAAGAAAATCAAGTTCATTATACACAGACTTGGTAAAATCTGGTAAATCTAGAAAAACCTCCAGATTTTAGCTCCCAAGGCTTTCTGGGAGGTATGGTCTAAAGGGGAGGCAAGACCCCGGTACAGGCTGGGGGGAAAGGACCCCTTCAGACATAATATAGGTGATAGTGGAAAACAAGTATTGGACTGAGAATCTCTCTGAGAACTAGAAGCTGTGACAGCCAAAATCTTCCCCAGGCTAGAATTTAGGTAATCTTTATTTAGTATCCAATCAAATTTAGAAATTTATAGTTCCCACATGTGCAAAATGAGAGGGTTGGACCAGACAAATCTCGAAGGTCCTTTGTAGCTCTACAAGGCAGAAATTCTATGCTTTGTGAGTCTTCTCTTTTTTCCTATTATTATTTCTTTTGTTTTACCTTAGTTTCCTAATGAAATTTATTTTTAAACAAGACATGCAAGTTATTAACAAGTATATGAAAAAAATGCTCCCAGTCACTATTAATGAGAAACAGAAATTAAGGCAGTACTGGGGCTCCCATTCATAACTATCACATTGTCAAAGATAACAAAAGATGTAAGCGATATTTTTTGGAGAGTGTATGGGAGGACAATCATAATAGTACACTGTTGGTAGATCTGTGAATTAGTCTATCATTCTGAAAGGCAATTTGGAATTACATTCTCAAAGTCAGTAAATTGTGCTCTTACCCTTTGACCCACAGATACTATATTAGGCATATACTCTCAAAGAGATAAAAGAAAAAGTGAAAAGTCTAATAATATAAAAATGTTTGTAACTATATGACTTTTTGTTATAGCAAAGAACTAGGAAAAAAAGAGTGGGGGTCCACTAGTTGGAGAAATGGCTGAACAAATTCCGTTTTATGAATGTAATGAAATATTATTGTGCTCTAAGAAATGATAAATGGAACATATTCAGAGAAGCTTGGGAAAATTTGTGCAAACTGCTGCAAAGTAAAGCAAACAGAACTAGGAGAACAATTCATATACATTGATTGTAATATTGTAAAAGAGAAAAACATTGAAAGAAAAGAATATAAATCAATGTAATGACTGATCATGATTCTAGAAGACTGATAATGAAGTGTGTATAACATCTCTTCACAAAAAATAGTTGCAACAAATACAGAATGAAACATATATTTTCAGACTGAACCAATGAGTGAGTTTAACTTGACCATATTTATTTTTTTACAGGGGCAGGATATTTTTGGAGGGAAGAAAAGAATTGTCAGAGGAATGGGGAGAGTGATAACAATTTAAAAACAAACAATGGTAAAGAATCTCAATGAAACATTTAAAAATATATGCAGAAAAGAGGTTCACATACAAGCAAGGCAGTGTTTGTACTGCTATATTATATTTAATTTTTTGAGAAAAGCTTTTCAAAAAGCTGTAGATTGTAGAGATTAACAATTTCATATCCAAAAAAAAGCAAAAGGGCATATCTGAAAGTTAAAGAGGTCAGGACACTGAAAATATAGAAAACTGACAGTTCCTTTGCCCTGTGCTTACCCCAGCTAAATTTTATATGCCTCACCACAAGAATGCCCTTTCCTCTACTCCTTTCATTTCTTTTTTGGAGACTTCTTTTCTCTACACTCTAATGTAACTTTGGATTTACATGTATCTTCATCACTTCCTTTGTAATGCATGTTAGTTCAATGTTTGTTCAGAAAGATAAATCAAATGATAATAATAACAATAACTGATATTAGTCTACTACTTTATAGTTTACAAAGTACATACATACATGCATGACTGGCAATCCAGCCTCCAATCAAAGTTCCCAGGAACAGAAACTAAGGACTTAGGGTCATCCACTCACTTTTTGACAGCTCTAATGACCTATTTAAAATAGTAGTGGGATTTATTTTCAACAGCTTTTTCTGTGTGCTTATATTAAAATATATTCCATATACCAATATTGGTCGAACCTCATTGTCACCATTTTGTTTTTTACATGACATCTGCTCTGGCCTTCTAGTCAGAAAAAGCCAGATGTGCTGCTACCTCAAGTGTAAATTGCTAAAGCTCTATTATAGCCCATTGAGATGGGCTGAGGAGACAAGATATATGACTGTAGCCAAATGGGATCTACATACTTACCCTCCATAGCTGCATATACTGAAGCTACATATCTACACATGTGAGGGAATGTGAAGTTCTTCCACCTGGGGCCAGAGTCATAATAATCTTCATCTTTCCCAACACCTAACATAGTGTTTTGCATAAATTAGGTGCTTACTAAGCAGTTGTTGAATTTTAAAAAAATAATTATATACACTTTCAGACATGGTTGTAGTGCCTGTCGATTTAGCAAAAAGGTTTTTTTCTCTGTTATGATAGGGCTATTAATTTGTATGGGTAAGTGGAGAGATATACATCCAATGATATCTTTCTTCCATTTCCTTCCTTCCTTCCTTCCTTTCTTCCTTTCCCTTTTGCCCAATAGATCAAGAGAATGCTGCAGTGCATTTGACTATATGTTTCACAAAAATACCTGTGAACAAGATGGGGAGGGAGCAGGTGTAGCACGATGAAAGAGCTCTGAAGGACCTGATTTCAAATCTTAGTTCTGCTACCAACCATTTGTGTAACTTTTGGTGAGCCACTTAACCAAAATGGAACTTAGTTTCCAAATTTGTAACATGAGGAGCTTGGACCAGGCCAATTTTAAGTTCCCTTCCAGCTCTAGATCTAGGAAATGTTAACAGGATAATATACATCTTAGGTAGATGTAGAATTCACATAGTCAAAGAATGACCGAATCTCCAAGTTGGAAAGCATTTGGCCCAACTCTTGCCTGAATGGAATTCCATCTACAATCCCATCTCCATCCCCAAAGGAATCATCTGGACTACGCTTAAAGACCTTCAGTGGCCTTACTGATGATTAATATAAGCTACTCTGGATTATTCTAGTTAGCTATTAGGAAGCTTTTCCTTACATTGAGCTAAAACATGTTCATATGCAATTTCCAAATATCATTTATGATTTTGTCCTTAGAGGCCAAATTGAACAAGAAGTATTAATTAATAGATTGACATTAACCTTTTATAGAAGGTTATGAAAGGATGCCACAGAGCTCTGCTTCTGTCCCTCTTCTGTTTAATATTTTTATCAAGACTTGGAAGAAGATATTGATAGAATATTTATCATTAAGAATATCTGGGAAAATAGTTAATAAATGGGATGAGACACTTAGGATCCAAAAAAAAAATTCAGCACATTGTAAAATGAAACATAATAAGAATTAATATAAAACCCTGAAGTTGAATTTTTAAAAATCAGCTGCACAACTAGAAGAAGAGGAGAAGGAATGTTTATATAGCAGCACATGTGACAGACTTCAGCCTTTTAGTTGACTGCAGGGTCAATGTGAATCAAAGTTCTTAACCTCTATGAGCTTTAGTTAATTCATCTATAAAATAGGATGACAGGAGCAGATCTAAAGCTGGAAAGGACTTCAAAAGCCATCTATGCCAACCCCTTCATTTCACAAATCAGGGCACCGACACTGAGGGAGGTTAAATAACTTAACCGGGGTCATAAAGGTCATAAATCTCAGAGATAGGATTTGAACCTTGATCTTCTGGTTCCTGAGCCAGTATACCTCTTGGGATTTCTGTGAGAATCAAGTGAGGTACTGTACATAAAATGAATGATAACAAGAAGGTGCTATTACTATATACACCCCCAAAAATTAATTTAAACTTAGGCTACATTAAGGGTCCAGAGCAAGGGAAGTAATAATCCAACTGAATGCTTTCATGGTCAGATCACATCTGAACTATTTAATACTAATTTTGACTGGAATGTCTTCATAGTAACATAATTGAGATGTTAAGGGATTCATCCATATCACTTAAGAAGGTGAGGAAAGAAATAAAGATATTTAACCTAGAGTAAAAAAAAATAATAGCTGACATGCATTTTAGCTTTTTAAGCATTTTAAAAGGTCATCACGGTATAGTAGACAGGTCACAGACCTTAGAGTCAGGAAGACCTGGATTCAAATCTTACCCCAGACACTTATGAGCTATTTGATCCTGTACAAGTCACTTAAAAAAATATCTCTGTGCCTGTTTCCTTACCTGTAAAATGACAGGGTTAGACTCAATGGCCTCTAAGGTTACTTCCAGCTTTATGATCCTGTGAAGACAACAGAGGAAGGACCAAAGGGATAGAAGACATAGAGAAGTAGATTTTGGTTCAATGTGAGGAAGAGAAGCAGCATAGAAGGAACAGTGGCTCTGGAGTCTAACGACCTTAGTTCAAATTTCCCTCCTGAATTTTACAAATTGTGTGACCTTGGGCAAGTAACCTCCATGAGTTTTGGTTTCTATAACTGTAAAATGAACACGTTGAATTTTACCTCTGAGGTCCCTTCTACCTCTGTATCTCTGAGTATATAAACAGCCTAAAAATTAGAGGTGCCTCCCCCAAAAAAGAATATGGAATCTCATGATACAGTGAATAATCCAAATAAGGCTATATAATCACATCATGGCAGTGTTATCAAAAGGTTTAATACTTTAAGAGCTTGTTGACTTCTGTGGTACCTTCTAACTCTAGGATTCCATGAATTTAAATGGTCTCTGTAGCTATTACATAAGCTTCAAACCATGCGGAATTATTCTGACATTTAAGTAATGAATCTACATCAGCTTGGCCATTATGAGGAGGAAGTTTTCAAACAGGGTATGCTCTCTCCATCCCACCCTAAGCATCTCCTTTGCTGTCAGTCAGGTTGCCTGGAATTCTGTAATTAAAGACATAGCTATAGAATTATATAGCTGTGGCCTATGAGGGCTAGATGAGATTTTATAGCTTATTTACTTATTCTCTTCTTTAACACAGGAGATAATGGAGGCAATGAGGGGTTGTAGTGGCAAGAAATCACATAACAGTTTTGAGGGCTTCTCTAGCTTTCAGAATCTACTATTAAAATCTTTGAGAAGAATTCCTTAGGTCACTGTCAGTTAGCCGAAAGGTAGTTTGGAGTAAGTGCAGAGAGAATCAGCCATAAGAATCTAGGTTCTAGTTCTTTTGATACACACTAGCTGTGTGATCTTGAGAAAGTCACTTAACATCTCAATGTTCCAGGCAGCTCTAGAAGACTGCTAGTTGCAGAGAAGTTGTTGACCTTCATTTTTAGAGGCAGTTGCCTCATCTAGGTGTTCCCTATACTAATGAAATCACAGATCTAATCTTTGACTCTATGCTGTTGTTGTTCATCCTTGTTCTTGAGGAGGACCAATGACATCGTCAGAACAATATCTTAACTTGCATATGAATAGACTTAAGTGAGGCAGAGCTGCACAAAGTCATCAGCCTCACTCTGTCCTCCAGAGTCATTGCAGTTCAGTGGCAAGACAAAAGTCCAGATGACTGGTGATGGTCCAGCTTAACTCTCTGATAGTTTGGTGGAGAACGAAAGATTCTAGGGCAAACGAAAGTGTCTAATATAGCCAAATAATCGCTTAAATGTAATATTTTTTTTTGAAATTTTCACGTTGTAAAGAAATATTAGAACCAATAGGAAGAACCATAAGAAAGAAGAAACAAAACAAAACAACAAAAGAAAAAAGAGATTCAATAGTATACTTCCATCTGCATTCAGACTCCATAGTTCTTTCTCTAAATGTGGATAGCATTTTCCATCATGAGTCTTTTGGAGTTGTCTTAGATCCTTGCATGGCTGAGAAGAGCCAATCTATGAAAGTTAGTCATCGCACAATGTGGCTGTTACTGTGTACAATGTTCTCCTGGTTCTGCTCACTTCACTCAGCATCAGTTCATATAAGTCTTTCTAGGTTTTTTCTGAAGTCTGCCTGCTCATCATTTTTCATAGCACAATAGTATTCCATTACATTCATACACCACAACTTGTTCAGCTATTCCCTAATTGATGTCCATCCCTTCGATTTCCAATTGTTTGCCACCACAAAAAGAGCTGCTACAGATATTTTTGTACATGTGGGCTCTTTTCCCGTTTTTATGATCTCTTTGGGTTACAGACCTGGAAGTTGTGTTGCTGAGTCAAAGGGTAAAGCATAATAATTTAGAGACAAGGATGTGGTGGCTAGGGAGCCAACCTCAAAGTCAGGAAGACTCAAGTGCTTCTCTGTTACATATTATTTTTCTGAACCCAGGCAAGTCACTTAATTTCTCAGTGTACTAGTCAATTCATTAAGACTGTAAGCTGCCCCAACAATTGTTGATCTGCATTTGCAGAGGAACTTTTCTTGCTGAGAGTTCCCTTTATCAATTAAATCACAGATCCAAACATCACCGTCATCATCAATATCATCATCATCATCATCATCTCAATACTATACATCTGGGGCACATCTTTATAGTTTACAAAGCTACATTAGATTACATTACAGATACATTAGTTGTCCTTTTAAAAAAAAGGCCTATAGTTACCTTTGTTTTCATATCAATCATTTCCATATTTACCTCTTTCCTGCCCTAATCTCACCCCATGCCTTAGTCTGTGGGCCTCATTTGTAACAAAGAAAATCAAGTTAGTAAAACCATCCAATAAAATGACCAAACATAATTGCATATGCATCATTACACATTTGTAGTTCTCTGCCTTTCTATTCTTTATTATCCATTCTACAGTAACAGAATTGATAGTCAATACAATTTTAGTAGGATTTTTTCTTCATTTACATTATTAGGGACAAGTGTTTTCTTCCTGGCTCTTGCTTCATTTTGTGTCAATAAATAAAGCATTCCCCTATTTCTCTGAAATCCTCATATTGATATTTCCTTTGTTGTTCTGACTTGTAGTCGTATCCGACTTTTCGTGACCCCATTTGGGGTTTTCTTGTCAAAGATGCTGGAGTGGTTTGCTTTTTCTTTCTCCAGCTCACTTTGCAGATGAGGAAACTGAGACAAACAGGCTTAAGTGACTTGCCCAGGATCACACAGCTAGTTAAGTATCTGAGGCCAGATTTAGTCTCATAAAGATGAGTCTTCCTGACTCCAGGGCCTCTATCCACTGTGTCACCTAGCTGCCATTTCATACTGAACAAAAATATTCCTTTATAATTATATGACATTCTATGCGGTCATTTTCCAACTAACGGGCACCTGCTTTGTTTTCAGGTTTTTTTTGCTACCACAAAAAAGTGCTGCTATAAATATGTGTGTGTTATTAACGTATATGTTATTTTAACATGTGTGTGTGTGTGTTGTTTTTTTACCTTTTAGGGGTGTATATCCACTAATGAAATTGATGGGTTAAAGGAAATGAACCATTGGCAGTTTTTCTACTGTAAACCAGAATGGCTTTCCAAAATAATTGCATTAATTCATAAGCCCACCACAGGGACTTTCCATAGTCCCTCCAATATTGATTCTGATTTTTAAAATTAATTTGTCAATTTGATGGGTGAGCAGTAAGCTATCAATTATTTTAATTAGCCTTTCTTTTAACAATAGTTATTTGAAACATTTAAAAAATAAGGTTGTTGATGATTTGCAATTCCAGTTTTGAAAACCAGTTGTATTCTTTCACTACTCATATATCGTGCAATGATTCTTGGTCTTTTGTATTAGGGTCAGTTCTCTATGTATGATACATTACATGTTTGACTTCACAAGGAGCTTGTGAAGCAGGTTATGCTGCATTTTTATCCCCATTTTATAGATGAGAAAACTAAGGCCTTGAGAGCTTTCATGTCTTGCCCACAATTCCTGGACAAAGCCAAATCTTTAACCAAACATTTTTTCTAATCCATCATGAAAAATTTGCTAAATGCCAGCCCTCAAAGTAGCACTCTCAACTTCTACTCCTAGCTTTCAGTGGTGGGGTAGAATTGTCAGTGATGCAGATTATACAGGGTAGCAAACAGGTCCTGAACAATCCAGATGTGTTAAGGACATAGAAGTAGCACACTCCAAATACCTTGGACATGATTGGGTTATGAGATAAATAACAATTAGATATTTTAAAGTTAGCAACAAAGTTATAAAAGTGTTTTTGAGAGTTGTAAAACCAGACTGTTAAATATTAGCCTTCAATGATTTGGGGTGTTCAGATTTTGCAACAGTGTGGTTTGGAAGTTGTCCAGAGGAAAAATGTATTTTCCTTTAAGAGCAGATTTCTCTGCCATATTTTCTTCGCTGCAATAATGTGATCCTTAGTGACGTCTTACATGACCCAAACTCTAAATAGGCCTATTATTTCAGCTGACCTCATTCGTACTAGGTTTCACAGGTCAGTAATGAACTATCAACAGCTTCCTGCTAATTAATCCTACTTACTCCAAGAATTGTTAGCCTGTTCAGTCTTATCTGTATTAAAAGGAAGCTTTTTAAAGAACCAGATCACCTCAGTGGAAAACAACAACCTCCTCCCCACTCTGCTCCCCACAAAAAAAGCCCTTCTTTGCAGACATATCACTTGAGGCATGAAACTTGCAAAACATGTTAAGTCTAGAACGCTGTCTTTCCTTCCACTCCTTCCAAAAAGGCTGGCATTTCAGTAGCCTTCTATTTATCTATTTTGCTTGGGAAAGGCTCCATGCCGAGGACTCTATCAAAGCTTAAGACTGTGATATTGGGACTTCTCCTTTATCTCCCTTAATGCTTGTCTCAGCATTAGCTAATCCACTATTAGCAAGAAGAGAAAGGGAATAAGCATTTATGAAGCACCTGTTTTGTGCTAGGCACTGTACTAAGTGCTTCACTTTATTTGAGTCTCATTACAGCCTTATCAGATGGGTATTGGGGGACTAGAATGCTTTTCCATCCTCAGGAGTTCCAAATTAAAATACAAATATTTCACCTTAGGTTGGGCTCATTGATAGCCAACTCACTGCAAGACAGGTCCTTGGGGGAATGAAGAGATGCTACAAAGTAGGGGGACTTTTTCCTATGGGTTTCAAGAGGAAGAAGAGGTATAAAATGAGAAATGGAAAGGCATCATTGATAACCTTTGGCTTCTTTACATGTCTATCTAAGGTTAAATCTAGTCTTAACCTGCCAATTAATCAAAAGAATATTTCAACACAAGTCTTTAAGATGTCTCTATCATTTGTGTTTATGTAGTATAGAGTGAAAAGGACTGATCATTAAGTCCAGAGCCAAGAGAGGGCATGGCAAAGTTCCTAGGATAAGAAAAAACTTTATAATGAAAGGATTGCCTAGGATTTCTAACCCCCCCTCCACTATTCATGGCATCCACCCTTTTACCATACAGCATCCTCTTGATTTCTGTATTTACCTCCTGTAAATTTTGAATGTCAGTGGCATCCCAAGTTCCTTTTTTTCTAATATGACCACCTCTATAACACAAGCATATATTCTATATCCCCTTTCTTGGATCTCTTTACTTCAGAATTTTTCCATCTTTTTTTCCTCCCCTCATTCTTCTTTCTCATCAAAGCACTAGGCCACAAGAAGAGGAGAAGGCATACTCTTTGTTCCTTAATTTCTTCTTTAAGGCAAATCTGTGTAATGAAAAGAATGTGGGTTTTGGAGTCAAAGGTTCTGAGTTCAAATGTCACCTCTGTTACTGACTACCTCTGTGACCTAAAGTAAGTCACTTCTCTGTGGATCTCAGCCTCCTCATTTAGAAAATGAGAAGGTAGTACCAGATGATCACTAAGATCCTTTCCAGTTCTGAGTCTATGAGACTGTGATCCCAGGCTCTTTATCACTGGCTCTAAAACTTTGTTGCAATTATCTCGACAAAGTAGAGCATCAGGCTGAAAGTACCAAGATGAAATTTAATAGGGATAAATATAAAGTTTTGCATTTGGGTACAAATATTGAAATTTAAAATATAAGATGAGATGGGGGAGGACAAAGTTAGTGGTTGTTCTAAAAAAAGATAAGGGGGTTTTAATGGACCACAAGTTTAATATGAGTCAATAATATGATGTGGCAGCTAAAAAAACTAATGTGATCTTGGGCTGCATTAAAAAGGTATAGCTTCCAGAACTAGGGGGGTGATAATCCGTTTGTACCCTGCACTCATTAGACCCTTTCTGGAGCACTCTGTTCAGTGCTGGGCATAGAAACTAAAAGAGTTTTCATATATAAATATAATATATAAATAAATATAAAATATAAAAATAGTTTAAAATTGATATTGATACACTAGAGAGTCTTTAAAAGGTTAGGCAACCACAGCAGCAACATGTGTGTTTTCCAGTATTTGAAAAACTGTCATATGAAAGAAGATTAGACTTGTTCTGTCTGGTTCCAGATGATAGAACCAGGAGCAATGTCTGGAAGTTGCAGAAGCAAATTTAGACTTGATGTGAAGAAAAACTAACTACCAATTAGAGTTGTTCAGAAACAATAGAATGGGCTACTTTGAGAACTAAGGATTTTCAAGACCCCCTTGGGGGTCTTCTCTTTCTCTCATCTTCAATCTGTACTTATCCATTTCCCTCAGCTTACACTATTCCTCACCCTTAAAAAGCCTTCACTTCAACCTACTAAACACTTGTAAGTTATATTATAGTGGGGATTTCTTTCTTGCATGTATTAAACTAGAAACCACTGAGGTCCTTTCCAACTCTCAAATTCAGTGATCTTATACCTATCTGTCTCCAGGGAAGCTTTACAATGGAAAAATTTCTGAGTACTGCCCATGGCATCCACACCTTCACTACAAAACAGCTTCCTAATTTTTGTTTACTTCTTGTGAAAATTTTTATCCAAAAAAAGAGAGTTTCAGTAACACTTCAAATCCCTTTCTTTTTCATTGAACTCTTCTTTCAAGAAGTTCAATGGCTGGTTTGAAGTTTTTCTCTCCATCCCAGCCTCTGCCCTCATACTTGGGAATTTATGTACATATACATATATACATGCACACACACACATATATTGATATATACATATATGTATATACAGATATACATATGCATGCATACATACATACATATGTATACATACATACATATCAATACCCAATATCTTTGTCTTCACTTCATCTAGGTTGCATCAATATATATTCATGCCGTTGATCTAATTATAACCTGTAACTACTCTCCTTCTCTCCCTCCATAATGCTATTATCAGAAATTCCCTTTTCTGGCCACAATCTCCTATGCTTCAACTTCCCCTCTGTCTCACCCCTCCCAAACTGATTTTTTGTCTCTACTTTGACCTCCAGTCTCTATATGCCTTCCTTTTCTCTCAGACTACCACATGAGTTCTGGCTGCTCTTCCCTCCCTTCAGTCTTGACCTTATGGTTACCAATCCAACTATCCAGCTACACCTTTGCCTCAACTTGTCTTATTGCCAGTCATGCCTTGCCCTAAATTGTCTAAGGTACTCATACCATCTGCTTTCTCTGTCTCTATATACTGCTGAAAACTACTAAATAAGGTCATATCTTGCAGAAATTCACTATTAATTTATGTAATTTAATCTTAATTGGGACCTCACAGCAATCCTTTTATACTTACCTGATTTACTCTTACTAACATACTCTCCAATGATTCTTCCAAATCTCTCACCTCAAATTTTCTACAGTATACAACTTCTTCCCTCTTAGCAGAGGATGTCACCTCACTGTTTACATTACTGAGAAAAATAAAGTCCATCTATAGTAAGATTCCTCTTCTCTCCCATTCCATTCCTCTGCATTCTCTCTTTTGTGTCAATATCTAATGAAAAGAGATGAGTCTTCTCTTTACCAAATGAAACCCTCTATTTGTGCCCTTGATCCCAGACCCTTCCATTTCTTCGAGGATCTTGCCTTCTCCATCATTCTCTCTCTCTTTCTCCCATCTTCAATCTGCCTTATCCAGTGGCTCCTTCCCTGCTGCCTACTAACATATTTAATTTCTCTATTTCTTAGCCTTAAAAAAAATCTTCCCTTGAACCTTCTTGAACCCTCAAGGTATTGCTTCTCAGCCAATCCTCTAGAAAGTGTCCTTTATGGTTGTCTTCATTTTGTCATCCCTACTTATTTCTCAGTCCTTTGCTATCTGGCTTCCTACCCCTCTCTTTGACACAATTGGTCTCTTACAAGCTACTAATAATAGCTTAACAGCTATGTCAACTGGCAATTCTCTTCCACCAATCTACCTGACCTCCCTGCAGTTTTTGATACTGCTGGTGTTCTGCTCTTCCTGGACACTCTGTTCTCCCTTGGCTTTCATAATACTGTTCTTCCTACATCTCTATTCCATCTCAGCCTGCTTTTCTGGATCATCACCCTTCAGCCCATTAAGCATGGATATTCTTCAGAGCTACCTCTTGAACTCTGTTTTCTACCTACATTCACCCCACCCCCAAAACTCATTAGCAGATTTAATTATCATGTCTCTATAGATGACTTCACAATCTGCACCTCTAGCCTTAATCTCTCTCTTGACCTGTAGACTCATATTATCAACTACCTATGGATATTACCACATAGATGTCCAATAGATATCTTAAACTCATTATGTCCAAAATGAAACTCATTATATTCTCCCCAAACCCATTCCTCATCTAAACTTTCTTGTTTCTATTAGTAGTACCTCCCCCTGCCCCATCCTTTCAGTAATTCAAGTTTGAAACCTTGGAGTCCTTTTTGACACTTTCAATTCCCTTCCCCTGATCTCTAATCAATCCTCAAATCTTATTAATTTTCCACATCTTTCACATCCATTCCTTTCTCTCCATTCCCCAAGTTTATGTCCTTCTTCAAACCTTCATCATTTCCAGCCTGGACTACTACTATAATACTTTTCTAATTGGTCTCATTGCCTCCAATCTGCTTCTCTCTAATCCATACCCTACACAACTGATAAACTGGCAGTCCCAACAGGTAGATCTGATCAAGCCATTCTCCTAGTCAAAACATGTAGTGGGTACCTATCATTGTTGACTTTTGGATAAAACACAAAATCCTCAGACTCATATTTAACACTCTCCATAATCTGTCTCCCACCTACCTTTTCAGTCTTACTTCATTATTCATAGTCATGCATTCTTCTTCTATCTCCTTCCTCTGTGCTTTAGCAGACATGGTCCCACACGTATGTTCTGTTTGCTTCTGCCTCTTAGAATCCTTATTTTCCTTCAAAGCCCAGGTGCCTCTTTCCTGACCCACCCCATCTCCATTGTTAGTGCTCTGTCACTATTTAAATTGCTTTGTGTTTCTTCATACAAACTTTGTATTTACTTTTCTCCATACAAGTTGCAAATGAGAGAATTTAAGTTCCTCCAGGGCAAGAACTGTTTTGTTTTTGTTTTGCATCCCTAGCATTTAGCACAGTGTCACACACATGGTAGGTGTTTAATAAATACTTGTTGAGTTGAATGTAGACAGCTGAAGTTTGAGATTCCTATTTTTGACTCACGTTAAATTTACCAAACATTTATCAAATTCACCTTTGACCTTTTCTAGCTGTGGGACTCTGGGTATACGTAGAAGTTAATATTTTCTTTTTAGCCCTTGGAAAAAAACATGTGCTGAAAATGTCATTTCTGGTGATATATCCAAACATTTTCCATAGAATCTATATTGTGGGTCATTACATTGCTATAAAGAATGGAGGAGTCAAACCACCACAGCTCTGCTCATATGGGTGACCAGGGGGCAAAGACAAAGGGATAAAACTCTCATAAGCAGGCATGAGAAGCTACCTATCCTGTGTGCTATTACCTGATAGGCAATTAAAGGCTACCATAGACCAATTTCCCTATAGGTCCTAAGATAGCGCATGAAATTTTCTTATCATTCCTTAGTGTTAAGATATTGAAGTTTCCTATTAACTTTCCATCATTATTGCTATTAGCAATCTACTTCAAATTTATTTATTAGATTAGCTGGTTAGTCACCAGTTAGGACCCATTTAGATAAGTTTTGATAAGGAGCAGGGGGATTCCCAGTGGTAGGAAGTGTAGGAGTCTTATGAGGCTAAGACTAAATGTGTTCTATTCTGTTCTGTTTTGACTCAGGTGCTGGGAATCCAAAACTTCAATCAAATGGTTGCTTTACTTCAGTAGCAGCAAAGGTATACATAACGAATGTGGCTTTCTATGGATTGCCATCCTCTGCAAAGCTGGTCCAGCCTGATATAGACAGCCTAATAAGAAATTCTTCCCCTCACGTTTAAGGAACTCCAGAAAGGAAGATAGTACAGATAAGAATATTCAATAAATAAATTTTGTGCTTGCATTTTTCTTAGCCCAACTGAGGTATTTTTATAACTTCTGTACACAAAGGGAAGAATTGAACTATGGGCATGTAAGCCAATCCTCACACACACGCTTTCCCTCAACATGAAGTATGGCTGGTAGATTTAGAGACTTATAATATGTGAATGAGACAAGTAATAAAGGAAGGATGGTATAGACTTGAAAGATGAATTGGGGGAGGGGTAGTACAATTTTGGAAGAAGATAAAGGTATGGCTAGTGGGACTCAGCAATGGAGTTTTGATCTGAACATTCTTCTAACAAATATTGGAAATTTGAGGAGGTATTATTATTATTATATATGATTACAGTATATATTATTGTTAATAATATATATTCTGTTATATATTATTAATAACATATTATATTATTATTATTATTATTATATGTGAGCAGATATATGTTATACATAATCTATTACTGGCCTAGAGATTGCATTCTTTCCCATGGCAACATGGGAACATATTTCCCCATGGCAACATATATCCCCACAATTTCTTCGTATCATCACTACTTAGTCTATGTATAGTCTTTATAGCACTGATATCAATCTCTCTAGCAGAGAGATTCTTACTCTAATATTTATATACTCCCAAGGGGTCCACGGAGAGATTTCAGGGATTTTATGAAATTGAATAGGAAATAAAAATGTCATCTCTATTTTCATTAGTTTTAGGTTTCCTTTGTGATCTTAGGTATTTTATTGTATGCATTTAAAGACATTATTCCAAAAAGCGATTCAAAGACTTCACCAGACTGTCAAAAGGGTCCATGACACACACGAAAAAATTAAAAGCTCCTGCTGAAGAAGAACAATTAATTAGAGAAGCCTAGAGGCCTACTTCCATATTCTCCACCATTTGTGTTTCTAGAGCACAAGGGAAATAATTAATAACAAGCTCTCAACAAGAAACACTTAACAGCCTCATCTATAGAAAATTGATGCCTTTGGGTCTTAAAGAATAATGAAGCTGGCCTTCTTTTGCTATAGAGGAAATAAAGGGCTGGCTGCTTGGTGGAGGGTATAGAAGAGGCAGCATCAACCATTCACAATGATAATGACACAGGCAAGAGACATAGGGATGCCTCCCAAAACCCACTCTCAAAGCTTAGCAAGGCTTAGCCATTTACTTATCCCAAGTGAACGTACTCTCTCTTTGTATAGGGTCATCATATTGGCTGCATTTGTATGCAGGTATTATGTCAGTTTTCCAAAGGAAAAGGAATGAAGGTATAGCATTGCTATCCCATTAGGGCATAGCCCTCTCTTTGTGAAATAGGATGTGATCTGTCTAATCTATGTGAAGTTCAGGGGCATGGAACAGAGCTTCTTCCCCTGTGGCTAAGCTCATCCACTTGGGGGGAATTTTCTAATTTTAAATATTTTTTCAATTATGTATAGAAATAATTTTTACATTCCTTTTAATTTATAATTTTATTTTATTTATAATTATATATATTATAAATTATATATATATATATATAAATAAATATATATATATATATATTTATGATTTTATTTTTTGAGTTCCAAATTCTTTCCCTCCTCCCCTCCCCTCCCACTTTACTGATAAGGAAAGGAATTTTATATAGGTTATAAGTGTCCAGTCATGCAAAACATATTTCTGAATTAGTCATGTTTTAAAAGAAAACACAGACCAAAAAAAAAAGTACAGAAAATTTGTTAAAAGTATGCTTTGATGTGCATTCAGTTCTTTCTCTGGTGGTGGATGGCATAGTTCATCATAAATCCTTTAGAATTGTCTTAGATTAGTGTATTGCTGAGATTAGCTAAGTCATTCACAGCTGATCATCTTACAATACTATCACTACTATGTACAATATTTTCCTGGTTCTGCTTACTTCACTTTGGATCAGTTCACGTAAGTCTTCCCAGGTTTTTCTGAAAGCATCCTGCTCATGATTTCTTATAGTGCAATAGTATTCCATCACAATCATATACCATGATTTGTTTAGCTGTTCCCCAATTGATGGATATCCCCTCAATTTCTAATGTGCTACAACAAAAAGGACTGCCCTAAGTATTTTTTACATATGAGTCTTTTTCCTTTTTTTTTTTTTCAATTTTTTGGGATACAGACCTAGTGCTGGTATTGCTGGGTCAAAAGGTATGCACAGTTTTACATTCCTTTGAGCATAGCTCCAAATTGCTTACCAGAATGGCTGGATCAGTTCACAACTTCACCAATAGTGCATTAGTATCCCATTTTTTCCACATCCCCTTCAATGTTTATCATTTTCCTTTTCTGTCATATTAGCTAACCTTATAGGTATGAAGTGGTACCTCAAAATTATTTTAATTTTTCTCAAAGTGATTTAGAACATTTTTTCATATGACTATAGATAGCTTTGAATTCTTCTGAAAAGTGCCTGTTCATATCCTTTGGCTATTTATCAATTGGGGAATGACTTGTATTCTTATAAATTTGACTCAGTTCTCTACATATTTGAGAAATGAGGCCATTATTGGAGTTTGCTATAAAAAAATTTTCCAGTCTTGTGCTTTCCCTTTAATCTTGGATGCGTTGGATTTGTTTGTGCAAAAGTTTTTGATTTAATGTAATCAAAATTAACCATTTTACATCCTGTAATACTCTCTCTCTTATTTGATCATAAATTCTTTCTTTAGCTATAGATTGGACAGGTTAACTACTATGTGCTCCCCTAATTTACTTATGACATCACCCTTTATGTCTAAATCTTGTATTCATTTTGATCCTCTCCTGTCTCTCTCCTTTCACCCTGTCCCTACTCAAAAAGTGTTTTGCTTCTGACCACCACCTCGCCCAATTCACTCTTTCTTCTATCAGTACCCCATCCTTTTCTCTTACCCTCTCCCCCTCCTACTTCTCTGTAGGGTAAGATAGATTTCTATATCCAATTAAATATGTATGTTATTCCCTCTTTGAACCAGTTCTGACAAAAGTAAGGTTCAAGTGTTGCTTGCCACTTCTTCCATCTTCCCCTCCACTGTAAAAGCTTTTTTGCTCCTCTTTTATATGAGATAATTTACCTTATTCTATCTCTCTCTTCCTCCTTCTCCCAGTGCATCCCTCTTTCTCACCCCTTATTTTTTTTCTTTACAGATATCATCCCATAATAATTAATTCACACCCATGCCCTCTGACTATGTATAATCTTTCTAACTGCTCTAATAATGAGAAAGCTCTTAGTATTTACAAGTATCATCTTCCCTTGCAGGAAAGCAAACAGTTTAACCCTGTTTTGAATCTCTTATCTTTCCTCTTTCTTGTTTATTTTTTTATGCTTCTTGAGTCTTGCATTTGGAAGTCAAGTTTTCTATTCAGGTCTGATCTTTTCATCAGCAATGCTTGAAAGTCCTCTATTTCACTAAATATCCATTTATCCCCTGAAGGGTTATACTAAGTTTTTATGAGTAGATGATTCTTGGTTGTATTCCTAGTTCCTTTGCCTTCCAGAATATCATGTTCCAAGCCCTCTGATCTTTTAATGTAGAAGCTGCTAAATCTTGTGTTATTCTGACTGTAGCTCCTCAATATTTGAATTGTTTCTTTTTGCTGCTTGAAATATTTTCTTTTTGACCTGGGAGCTCTGGAATTCATCTATAATATTTCTGGGGGTTTTCATTTTGGAATCTCTTTCAGAAGGTGATTGATAGATTCTTTCATTTTCTATTTTGCCCTCTGGCTCTAGGATATCAGGGCAGTTTTCCTTGATCATTTCTTGGAAGATGATGTCTAGACTCTTTTTTTTTTTTTGGTTGTGGCTTTCAGGTAGTCTAATAATTTTTAAATTATCTCTCCTCAATCTATTTTCTAGGTCAGTTGTTTTTCCAATGAGATAGTTCACATTTTCTTCTATTTTTTTCATTCTTTCGATTTTGTTTTTGCAAGCTCCCACTTGCCCAGTTCTAATTTTTAAGGAATTATTTTCTTCAGTGAGCTTGTGTACTTTCTTTTGTCTTGACTTATGTCCTGCCACTGGACTTTGATGACTCTGGAAGGCAGAGGAGGACTGACAACTTTGAGCAACTCTGCCTCACTTAAACCCAATTCATGCACAAGTCAAAACATCACCTTTATGATGTCATTGATCTCTCAGGGAATGAAGGATGAACAACAACAGCGATAACAACAGCAACCTTCTTTCACATTTGGCCAATCTTACTTTTTAAGGATTCTCTTCAGTGAATTTTTGTGCCTTTTTTACCATTTGGTCTATTCTGTTTTTTAAAGTGTTATTTTTCTTCAGCATTTTTTTGTACCTCCTGTACCAAACTGTTGACTCTCTTTTCATAATTTTTTTTTGCATCACTCTCATTTCTTTTCCAAATTTTCCTCTACCTCTCTTATTTGATTTCAAAAATCTTTTTTGAGCTTTTCCTGGAATTCTTTTTTGCGGGTCTGAGACCAATTCACATTCTTCTTTTAGACTTTAGATGTAGCAGTTTTGA
Source organism: Phascolarctos cinereus (assembly GCF_003287225.1). NCBI lineage: Eukaryota > Metazoa > Chordata > Mammalia > Diprotodontia > Phascolarctidae > Phascolarctos > Phascolarctos cinereus. Next base: position 184,866,406 of record NW_027555958.1, read on the forward strand.
CTATTATATTCTTCTGAGATTGCATTTTGATCTTCCCTGTAACCAGAGTAACTTTCTATGGTTATGTTCTTTGTGTGTTTGTTTCTTGCTCATTTTTTTCAGCCATTTTCTTGACTTTTAACTTTATATTAAAGTTGAGATCTGCATCCAGGGTGGAAGCAGAGTGCTGTCCCAAGCTTCAGGTTTTTCAAGCTGCTATTCTCAAAGTTAGTTCTAGGGGTCTGCAAGTTTTCAGTTCTTCAAAGGTGGTATGATCTAAGGAGAGGGGTGGTCACTGCTCTCCTGGCTTATGCTTTGGTCTTTGAACAACCACAAGCATTGTTTTCTACTCTGGAACTATGTCCTGGATCCCCACTCCTTCTTGTGCTCCTCCTTGCCCTGGGACTACAACCTGGAACCACATTATGGGCAGTGCAATGGAGTCTTCCGCCCAGTGCCAGCAAAGAGTCCTCTATAATTTCCCTCTGGCCAGTTTTTCAACCCCCTTACTGTCTCTGGGCTGAAAGCTCTGGAAGCCACTCAATTCAGTTGCTCCCCAAGGCTTGCTGCTGGCTTGCTTGGGGCAGGGGGCTCTGGTGGCCTGTGCTGGACTGTGCTCCACTCCCATCCCAGTAAGATAGGCCTTTCCTGCTGACCTACTAAGTTGTCTTGGGCTGAAAATTTGTTTCACCCTTTGATTCAGTCACTTGAGAATTCATTTTGAGGTGTTATCTTAAAGTTGTTTGGAGGGGAGTTTGAGAGAACTCAGGCTAGTCCCTCTGTTTACTCCACTATCTCTGCTCACCCCCTGGGGGAAAATTTCATCATCAATTCTTGCCAGTTGCACTATGTATAATTCAATTCCAGCCTACCACAGGATGCAACATAATAGGCCCAGATATGATTCTATATTGATAAGGGAACTCTAAACAGCCAATGGAAAAGAGTGGTGCCAAAAGGGAGGAGACATAGAAAGGAAGGAGATTGGGTGTTAGATTCACACTTCACATACTTGCAATTTCATATCTATCTATCTGTCTGTACATGTACATACATATCTACATCTATCTGTATCATGAGAGGTATTGCCAGATGCTTTGTGAAAAGCACAGCTGTTATACACACATGTAATTTGGTCAAAATCACTTAACATAATGCCGTATTACATAGATTCCCTATTCCTGAAGGTCATACTTCATGGTGGATTTTTTTCAAAGTAATATTTTAAAGAAAATGTATTTGATCAAAAAGTAAGTCTTTTAAAAATAATATTACTGTGATGCAATATGAGGCAGTGAGTAAATGAACGAATAGAAAAACACTTATTGAGCGCTTAGTACAATATTACTTAGCCTTGTGCTAAGCCCTAGGGATATAAATAGGAAAGTGAGAGTCTCTGTTTTTAAGGAGTTCCCATCTAACTGAGGAGACAAAATACATATTAGGGGGAGCAAAGTTCATCAATAAATCAAATACACTATAAAAATGTCTCTTGAGAAAATTTTTTCCCCAAATGCAGAACAATAACTGTTCCATAATTTATAGCCTTGGAGAGGAATATGGGACACTTTGTTACTAAATGACTTTCCCAAGATCACATAATCAGTATGTCAGAGGCAGGACTTGAAGCCAGACCTTCCTGACTCTGATATCAGTGCTCTGTCCACTGTTCCAAGAGGCTTTGAATTACAGATATTAGAGATGGAATATAACCCATCTTTATATTCCTTTTTTATATTTATCTCCATTATATCAATCACGAAAATGAGATGATGTGTTAGGTGTGGTCTAATGGGAAGGGTGCTGGTTCTGAAGGGCAAGGACCAGGGCTAAAATCTCAGCTCTTCCACTTGTTAATCTTTGTGATCTTGGGTAAACTATAATCTTTTTGGACTTCAATTTCCTCATATTTTACTTGAGGGAGTTGGACTGGATTACCTCTTGGGGTGCCCTCTAGCTCTATATCTCTGTACCTCAGAAGGGTTTGTACCCAAGATCACAAAGCTAGTAATAAAGATATGAACCAAAATGCCCAACACTCACTGGCCTCAAAGAACAAGCAGAGCTCTTTCCAGTATACTATAGAGCATTTAAAGTATTTTGTACTCTTGAGATGGTGAGATGATGCAATGTACAACACTCAGCCTAACTTGAGGAGGCAAGCGCGCAGTAACCTAATGCCTCACACATAGTCAGAGCATATTCAGTGTCGATTAGATTGAATTCAACAGTAAAAAGAACGATAAATAGAGTCGAAGGACATTAATTTAAACTCCCACTGCTAATACTACCTTTGTGACTCGAGCAAGTGATTCCTCTTTTCTAAGTTGAAAGTTCATAAAATAAGGGGGTTGAAGAATAGGTCATCTAGTGTCCCTTCTAGGTCTAATTCTTATGGCATTTTTTAGAAGAGTACTTCTTCTAAAGAATGAGCTTTTTTCTACCTCCTTTCCTGAGTATGTATGGCACAGATCAACCAAGAAGAAGACTCCATCTGGACTAATGACTGTATTTCATTATCTCACTAGTACAGGAAATAATCTGACATTGCAATTAACTGGCGTTATTATCCCATATAAAATTCTTCCTTAGAACAAAATGTTATTTGAATGAAATACGATAACTTTGGGGGAATAAGTAATTGAGGAAGCTGAGGATCTACATTTTAGTCTAAGCACTTCTACTGAAGATAGTATGTTGCCTACTACCTGGTACATAACTTTGGTCTCCATCTTTAAAAAGTCATACTATCTGCTCACCTTCAGGAATTTATTAATATCTTATGTATCTATCTATTTAATTTTCTTGGAAGCTATTTCCTAGGTAAACAGGACATATTATCACTTATTATGTTAAGTCTGACAGAAATACCCTGGTCTGGTATATTGGGCAAAGATATAGCTTAAATGAAAAAGCAGAGGAAAGGAAAAAGATAAATATAATTTAATTTGAACCAATTTGTAATTTAGGCAAATTAGCTTATATTTCATGGGCACAATATGTTTTTTGCTAGTGAGTTAGAAGCAGTAAAATATCTTAATTTAAGAAATATTCAGAATTTGTCATCCGACACAAGATAACCATTAAAGAAAAAAGAATGACTCAAAATATGTTGGACATCACGTCACTAAATGGGCAAATGAAGACTTACTGAGACATTGTGTTCTCTAAGTTAGACATTGATAATACTCATCCTTAATTGATTAGTAGACTGTAAGCTCCTAAAAGCTATGGATTATATCATTTGGTCATCATATTTAAGCACCTAGCACAGTATCTAGCACTCAGTATAATATACACAATAAAAAATGCTTATTTGAAAAAATCTAAAAATGCTGATCAATGTAATGACCAAACATGGTCAAGAGGACAGATGTTGAAGCCTACTGCCCATCTCTCAACAGAGAGATGATGGACTCAGGATGGAGATACACATGCATATACCTGAGAGGAAGGAAAACAAATGTTCATTAATTGAAAACAATTATAAAAATTTTTAAAGAAAAATAAATATTTGTTGACTTTATTAACAGGATCAGATTTATTATAATGGTTAAAATAGGAAAAAAGATGGAAAAGGGAAATGGTGAAAGGTTTGGGATTGTTTTTAAAAAATTTTCTTTTTTCATCAGTGCTTCATATGCGGTCTTCAATAAACATGACATTTCTTTCAACAGTGCCCAATTTTATGGACATAAGACTAATATCTCCATACAAAGTGCCATCACTTGGTACGATTTTAAGGGAAATGAAAGTGTAAAAGAATTCTGCAGTAAGAGAGCTATGAAAATGATACCTTCCCTCAGGGAGCTTTACAAATAAACCTCAGTCCCTTGATTCAGTCACTTGATATTATTATAATGTACCTAACTGATCTCATTTTGATTTGCCACTTTTCCAGCAGTCAATAATAAGGAAGTTACTGTTTAAACCTGGGGAAGCCTCAGTATCAGGACAGTGGGAAATGCATCACTGGTTTCTGGCATGTATGCCCTTTGAAATAGGTCCAGTACCTTCATAAAGCCAAATAGGCTTGGGATTTCAGTCTATTATAGTCAAAATGTCTTAATCATTTCCAGGATGGTACTTGAGCTATTACCTCAATTCTGTTTTTGGTACTGAGTAATTGTAATTGATCTAATTCTTTGTGTGTCTGCAAAGAGCAAATTGTTAAAGGATATTTTATCCTAGGACAGTATCCCAAGTTGGAATATAGAAGACCACAGTGAGTTCAATAGAAATAATGTGATGAAAAAAACAGAGTTTCAGCTGGTACAAAGAAGCAAGTTACGTTGCCTTCAAGGGATAGTTGGGTGGGAAATCTGACTGCTTCACTTGCTTGGACAACATAATTGAACACAGACATACGACCAATGTCTGCTATAATAATGTTATCCCAGACATGTGTTTCTTAATTGTAATAAAGGTTCAATATCCCAAAGCAATTTAAATACAATAAAATATATCACTGGTATTTATTTGCCTAAAATGACAGGAAAATACCATCTGCTTCCTCTCCCCCCAAAATGAATTCACAATAAAAGGGGATAGATGCAGAGAGATGAAGATAGGCATGTGGCTGATGTAGAATACAAATAATATGCCCAAAACTGAAAGTATACTAAGTATACTAAGGCAGGAAAGGGTTTTCCTTGAGAGACTATAGGAGGCCATTTTAGATGTTTCAACTGAACAAAACCATGTTATATAGTTACAGTACAAAAACGGAAAATTCTCCTTCTCTCTGGAAAGAGAAACAAAACACACTGTATATTCACTATGATTTTCACTATTTTCACTATGAGTTTAAGAATATAAATACTTTTTAAGTCTTCAGATTCTGAGGTATTCTCTCCATTTTGTATGTTGCCTGTCATGTACACAGATAAAAATAATATGTGTACCAACTAAATAGAAAATAATTTCAAAGATTGGAGGGAATCAGAAAGGATCTGCTGAAAGGATCTGGTTCCTAAGTCATAAACTATAAACTTGTCAAATCAATCAAAAAGTATTGATTAAGCATTTAAGTGTCAGGCACTATGCTTTTCAATAACCTGTTGGTTGATCTCTGATTCAAGTATCTCCCCTCTCCAGTCCACCCTCCACTCAGCTGTCAAATTCACTTTCCTAAAGTATAGGTCTGACTATTGCACTCTTATATTTGATAAATTCCAGTGACTCCCTGACACCTCCAAGGTCAAATATAAAAGCTACTGTTTGGCATTCATTGTTCTTCATAACATGCCCCCATTCTTTTTACCTCCATTCTTCTTATACCTATCTGCCATGTACTCTGTGATCCAGTGACCCTGGCCTCTTTGCTGTTCCTTAGAGAAGATTCTCTATACCTTGGCTCAGGGCACTTTCATGAGCTGTCTCCTATGCCTTAGAATTCTCTTCCTTTTCATCTGTCTCCTAACTTCCTTCAAGTCCCAAGTAAAATCCCACCATCTATAACAGACTTTTCCCCAACCCCCTTAATGTTAGTACCTGCCTTCTGTTGATTATCTCCAATTTATTCTGCTATATATCTTATTTGTACATGGTTGTTTTCACGTTTTCTTCCCCATTAGTAGCAGAGCTCCTTGAGAAGAGGGACTATCTTTTGTCTTTTTTGCATATTCAGTACTTTCTCAGTTGCTGATTCATAGTAACTGTTAAATAAATTCTTATTAACTAATTGTTAACTGACTATGCATTAGAGATACAGATCTAAAAAATAAAATAATCTCTGCTCTCAGTGTGCTTATTTATATGCATATATAAATGTAATTGTAATTAAGGGTAATATAAAACTCTTAGGAAGCCATGTGGCCTGTTTATCATTTGAATTCCACGTGACAATTTTTAAATCTAAAATTGATGGTCTTCTTGATTTAAAAAAAAAAGAAACAAACAAACAGAAAAGCATCAAAATCCAGAAGAGTACTTCCAAATAAGCTTGATGAATTTTAAAATAAACAAAAGAAGAGAACACTAACAATAAAATTCTATCGATCACATCTGAGAAGTGTGAGTCATGAAAAATTATTAAATAGTGAAGGTCTGTCTTCCTATGTGGATATTTGCAGAAACTTTAAAGTTCATTGCATACAATTAAAAATGTTACCTTTCTAAGGAGATGCATTATGTTCCCCAGAGATACCCAGAAAAAAAAATATTTAGGTCATTTAATTCAAATTTAAATGCCAGGTTTTATTTTTTAGGTCACCATAGTAACAGAAATGAAAAGATGAACAAAACAGAATAAGGATTATAAAGCCTGATGGCACCAGGTACAATCCTTTACAGTACAATCAGGTCTTATTTATCTCTATGAATGAATAGGAAATGAGACGGGGAAAATACCAAGCAACAATTGGTCCAAAGATAATTTACTCTACTCTGAAATGCAGGAAGAAGCACACATTCAACTATTCAGACACCAAATCACCTCCTGCTCTGCTCCGGCCTCTGTACAGATTTAGGTGATTGTTGCTTGTCCCGAACTGACATAGAAAATCCCCACTCTGGATAATCGGCTCTGAGATAATTTTGAGTTTAAGGGACTAAGAGAACCCAAGGCTTCCTTTACACTATTTAAAAAGTGAAGAGGGAATTTATCATTTATCTGGCTAATTTTATAAGTGTAACATGCAACATCTAAGATTAAATCCCAAAACAAAACTTTAAAACATCAAATTAGCTGCTGTTTTGTTACTGAGTGATATGGTAATATGTCATAATGGATAATGAATTGTCCTCGTTGGCCTAGGTTCAAGTCCTATTCCTGAAGCATACTGGTTCAAGGACCTTAGGCAAATAACAACTTCTCAGTCATGCAAAGGGTTACTTATTTGCCTTGAGAGAGGGAGTTTCCCCTTCTGGGAATTCTCCACACTACTTGAATCACAGGATGAGGCCCTATTCTTACTATTAGTATCAGGAGTGTGTCAAATTGTGCAAAGTGCTTTCATTTGGCCCCCAAACAATTATGAGATGAGTGCTATGGCTATTGTTATCTTGAGTTACAGATAAGAAAACTGAGGCTTAGAGAAGTAATCGCTTGCCTAGAGTCATATAGCTAGCAAATGTCACAGGTGAGATCTTTCCACTGATGCCTTTCATGGAACAAACAGCTCCCCTCCCCACCCTGCCTGTATGGCCAGATCCTCCACTCTGATTTAAACTGTAAAATGTGAGAGATTGCATTTAGCCAGTATCAGTTTCCAATGTATTCGGTCAATTAGCACTTATTAAGCTTCTACTATGTTCCAGGCATTGTTCTAAGCTTGACAACAATGAAAGCAAAGCAAGAGTGACTGAAGCCTTTATCAGTTAACAAAAAAAAAATCAGAGGAATTGGGTTCAAATACTGCCACTACTGCTTACTACTTGTGTGACCTTAGGTAAGTCATTTAAATTCTCTGGGCCTTAATTTCTTCATCTGTAAAATAAAGCTATTGCCTTAAACTGTCTCTAAGATCCTTATAAACTTTTTTTTTTTGGCTAGGCAATGGGGTTAAGTGACTTGCCCAGGGTCACACAGCTAGTAAGTGTTACATGTCTGAGGCCGGATTTGAACTCAGGTCCCCCTGAATCCAGGCACAGTGCTCTATCCACTGTGCCACCTAGCTGCCCCCTATCCGTATAATCTTTTACCAAAATATTTGTTATATCTGGGCATGGCCTGTGTTAAGAATTAGCCATAGAAACTAGATTTAATTGGTTCAAGAAAGACTTGGAAACTCAAAAAGTTTCTTCAGCCCATGATACAACTGTTATTTATTTACTTTTATACCAGATTCCCTCCCCCCCCCATTTTCTTTCATTTGGTCTGGAATAACTTATTAAGTACTACTACATGCCAGACCCTGTGCTGGGAAAATCATCCATTTGTTTGACAAAGAGGTAATGAGTTCCACACTTCTGTAGGTCTTCAAAAAGAGGCTGAGCAGATTGAACAAAACATAGTATAGAGTCATAGCAATATTGTTTTAAGAACAACTTCAAGGGGCAGCTAGGTGGCACAGGGTTAAAAACATTGGCCTGGATTCACGAGGACCTGAGTTCAAATCTAGCCTCAGACACATAACAATTACTAGCTGTGTGACCCTGGGCAAGTCATTTAACTCCATTGCCAACCCAAAAAAATGTTAAAAAAAAAAAAACAACTTTGAGCAACTAAGTCATTTTGGCTATTATAAATACCCAAACTAACTACAAAGGATATATCAAGGGATATGCTATCTGCATCCAGAGAAAGAACTGATAAATAGAAGTATGTATAGAATGATTCTACATACATGCATATTTGTGCTTAATAGTAGGGCAAGGAAGGGGGAAGGGAAGAAAAGGGAAGAAAAAAATTTCCATCACAAATTATTTTATTTTGAAAAGAATAGCAAGTTGTACATATAGATTTGCAGTTTCATGTGCAATCATCTTTTCATTATTCTACTATGTTATGGAAATACTTGTTTCAAGTCATAAATTAAAAATAAAATAAATAAAACTTAAAAAAAAGAATAGTAGGCTAGATGGACAGTTATGAAAAAGCTTATAGAAAGGATGTAGTTCAAGTATGGGTTAGATGAAATGACTTCTCAGGTCACTTCCACAGATTCCCTTTAACTTAACCAACACTTAAGGGCCTTCTATGTACAAGGCTGAGCATGCTAGGCACCTTGGATCCAAAGATAATAATGCAATTTCCTCTTGCCATGAAGAAGTTTTCATTCTACTGGAGGGATACAACACATACACAAGAACATAAATATGGAACATGTGCTAATTAATAGGAAAAAAATCAAAAAGGAACAAGTTAGTAACCTGGGGAACCAAGAAAGGCTTTATACAGTAGGTGGCGCCTGAACCAAGCTCTGAAGGAAGGTAAGGTTCTAAGAGAAGAGGACAGGGAAGTTGAGAGTTCCTTCCAAACATGGGGAATGTCTATGTGAAGGTATAGAGGTGGGAGGATTGCCAGGTATGAGGAACATCTAACAGGCCAATATGACTGGAAAGCAGAATGCCTGAAGGGAATGACACGAAATAAGCTGGAAAGATAGATAGGAGCTAGATTGTGGTGGGTTTAAAAAAAAATGGTTTTGGATTTTATCCTCGGGGCAAATAGGAGTACCTGGAACTTCTTGGGCATAGAAGAAATACAGTTAGATCAATGCTTTAAAAACACCAATTTTATAACTCATGAATGATTCTTTGAAGCAGAAGGAGAGTATTGGAAGAAATAACATTTAGGACGCCTTTGCAATAGTCTGGGAAATAGGTGACAAATCTCTTAATCTTTCTTTAATCCCACCTTGCCTTTAATCCTCAACATCTTGTCCAGGTATGGTATCACCTGGTACTTGTAGGATTACAATTTCCCTCTTCTAATCAGAATCACTTTTGGTGGTGGTTGTTTTGTTTTTGTTTTGATCTAGAGCATAATGAGATGAGGCATTAAATTTAGTGAGCTGCCCATTCACCTACTTGCCTCAGTTTGGACAATTGACATTCTTCATTTATTTGGTCCCAAATATAGGGTTATCAAACCAATTACCTTTGATTAGTTTTGGATCTCACTGAAGGGGTTCTTCGATTTTCTGGGGCTTTGGTACTATGGCATTCACAGACAAGAACACCTAGAAGACCTCTTTATCTGTAGGGAGGGAATCCCTCTTGCACCATAGACAACTCTTTGATGTAATAGAGAGGGTTGGACTTTGAATCCTGTCTTATAACCTGGAAACATTGTGTGAGCCTGGTCAAGTCATTTAAAATTTCTCAGCCCAAGTTTTCTCATCTGTAAAGTAAAGATAATAATAGCACTTATTTCACAGTATTGTTGTTAGAATCAAAAAAGATAGCATACATAAAGTACTTTGTAAATCTTAAAGTGTTATATAAATGTCAGCTATTGGATGCTACATGGATATCCTACATGGTAGTGATGAACATACTTTGCTGACCATATACTCCCCTATTGTATATCTTGCTTAATTTTTTTTATCTTTCATTATCTTTATTATTTCATTCTTTTCTCCTAAACTCTTTCCAGCTTCCTTATTACTTTCTTTTTAAAAAATGCTTCTGGGGTAGCTAGGTGACGAAGTGGACAGAACTCTGGCCTTGGAGTCAGGAAGACCTGAGTTCAAATCAGGACTCAGACACTTGACACTTACAAGCTTTATGACCCTGGGCAAGTCACGTAACTCCATTGCCTAACCAAAAAAAAAGAGCATTCTTTTATTTTTAAATTTTAAGTTCCACATTCTCCCTCTCACCCCTCCTCCACCCACCAAGAAGGTAAGCAGTATGATATCAATCATAAATATGAAATAATGCAAAACATATTTCCATATTAGCCATATTTTTAAAAAGCAAGAAAAATGAAGTGAGGAAATTATACTTCAATTTGCACTCAGACTTTATCAGTTCTCTGGAGATGGATAGTATTTTTATCACCAAAAGTCCTTTGGAATTGTCTATCTTGCTTAATGTTAATAATCAGAGAATCAGTGAACAAATTTGTCTTTGTGGCTGCATCTGTCAAATTATCTATGATTTCACAATATTATTCTCTGCCAATGCAAATGCTAGTTTTTAGCATCAACAAGCAATAAACACCCAAGAGATACTGTACTTTTTTTAACCTTTCAGTTGATTGTATTAACCAATCAAAAAGCATTTGTCAAGTACCCACTATGTGCCAAGCTCTAGAGGTATGGGATACTATAGAAAATCATGGCTATTCCCTTCTCATATTTCCAAATAGGAAACCCTTGATGGCAAATAATCAAATTTATTAAGAGCCTACTATGTTCTAGGTCCCATTCTATGTGGTGGAGATGTAATAAAAAAGAATGAAACAATTGCTACTTGAATGGAGCTTTTACAGGGTGTCCTGAAAACTTAGTGTAGTTTTAAAGCTAAGCATTAAAGCTAAGTGTAAAGTTTTAACTGTAAGTGTGAATGTAAAGTAATGTTATTAAAACTTAACTACTGCTTTAAGGTGATTGTGCTTAAATTTTTGCTGATCAGGATTGGGTTGTTGTTTTTAGCAATAATATTGTCTAGAATTCTATCTGATTATCGGTATAGTCTCCGTAAGGTATCTCAAAGCTCCATTCCTATCACGTCACTATCCTGCTCAAGAAGATTCAATGGCTCCCTACTGGCTCTAAAATCAAATATAATCTCCTCTGTTTGACATTTAAGGCCCTTCCTAATTGGGCTTCAAACCACCTTTTCAGGCTTGTTATGCATTCCTCTGCTTCACACTCTCTCTGGTTCTATCTAACTGCCCTTCTTACTATTTCTTGCACATCCCCCATCTCCAATACCTTTGTACAGACTGTCCTCCATGCCTGCCTGACCTTTTGCTCCTTCATGCTTCCTCCATGCCAATCTGCTGATAATATAGAGGCACCAGCTAAGCTACAAGCACACACACACACACACACACACACACACACACACACACACACACACACACACACATATATATATGCAAAATAAATGCCTAGTTCTTACAACAATCTTTTGGCCAACTCAGTAGGAGATTAAATAATTCATCTTATTCTTCCTTGTACTCTTTTGAAAGAACACGATTTCAAAAGCAAACATTGACGTTTCTCTCAAGAGAGGTTAAACAACTTTCTAGTGCAAACTGGTAGTTGGGAAAAAACCTAATACAAATATTACATTTTGGTAGAACAGTTTACTTATTCATATTTGTTAGATTTCATATATATATATACACACACACACATATATGTAACTATTTTATAGATACATGCATGCATATGTATGTACATATATACGTATACACACATATATGTTTCTAGTTTACATTTTCCCCAAAGCATGTAACTTGTAGATGAATGACTTTTTGATTTGTCTCAAGGGAAAACTGTGAGCTGAGAGATCCTTTTAACACTAAACTGGACTAGCATCTCATTTCAGAGACATTAAAAGAGGAAGAACTTCTGGCATAATCAGTAACTGATAGGAGAAGAAGAAATATCAGCTATTCTTCCCACTGAAGACATATTAATGGACAATCTGATGTTTATTGGTGATGACAATAACTGACATTTAGATACCATTTTCAAATTGGCAATTTAAATTATCTCTGAACCTCGTGACAACCCTGTGAGATAGGTATTTCAAATATTATGAGCTCCTACTTTATAGGTTAAAAACAAAAACAAAAACTAAGTCCCAGAGAGGCTAAATGATTTGCTCATGCTCACAGAGCTAGGAAATGTTAGAGGTAAGATTTGAACCCAGGTTTTTTCTGACTCTAAAGTCAAGTTCTCTTTCTGTTATATCATACCATCTTTTATCTTACTGATAATGTAAGTTTTAGGCTGATTGGTCCCATTTGTCATTTTCATATTATAATTGCAGTACTCATGCATGACTGTAGGTGTGATTAATTGTATATTGACAAAAGACTTCAACTAAATATCTTAAGAAATGATCCTTTGGAGATTTACAAATCATGTAAATGCTCAGAGTAGCATTGTTTTTATAGTTTTCACCACTCAAATGATCTTGGTAATACATGCAAAGCTTCTCCATCTAATCAGAGCCATCAGAGCCTTGATAAAGATTTTAAAATAACTCACAATGATGTAAGATTAAACAGGGATCATGAGATCTTAGACTAAGATCTGGAAGGGACCTTAGAGGTCATCTTATTCACCTCCCTCATTTTACTGAGAAGAAAAATGAGGCCCCTTGCCTAGGGTTGCGAAGGTAGTATAAGTGCCTGAGATAGGATGATGAACTCAAGTCTTCTGGATTCCAAGTCTAGCACTCTACAATCTTCCTTAACCTCTCTTAATTCCAGTGTTTTCCCTCTTCTAAGTATCTCCTATTTATCCTATATACAGCTTGCTTTGTATATATTTGTTTGCATATTATCTCCCCCATTGGATTGTAAGCTCCTTGAGGGCAGGGACTGTCTCTTGCCTCTTTTTGCACCTTTAGTGCTAAGCACAATGCCTGGCACATAGTAGATGCTTAGTAAATATTTATTGAATGAATGAATACCCCACCTAGTTGGCTATATCAATTTATGTCAATAAAGAATTTTGACCTACCTAGAGAAGCCTGCTTAGGCAACCTAAGCCTGTAAGCAATAGGGTCCCTAGGGATCACTCGAAAATTTTGCAAGGTTGCAGCCCCATTTCAATGAATGGTATGGTATCCAAGAACCATGGGGGATAATTTGGCACTTTAAATTACCACTGCCTTTTTTTCTTCATTGTCCTTCTATAGGCCCATTTCTCACCATTGGAATGTCAAGAGAGATAGGGCTTATAGAAGTGGCAAGAGTAAGAGGGATTTTGGGGCTGCTTTGTGTGGAAAGCAGAGCAGAAGGAAAAGAGTGTCCTGGGAATTCAGTGAGGGCTGCTGGAATGGGGGATTCAATGGACCTCAGCAGTCTGCCTCTTCTTCCTATTCTCTTTCATTTTGATTTTCATGGGAATGGTATTGCTGAGTGAATTTGACATTTGCTGCAGATATCTATGATATTTAAGGTTTACAAAGCACTTTGCACATGACATTTGCTGCTTATATTGTGTTATCTTTGTGAAGTAGGAAGCAGTGGAGAGGAGCGAGGATAATGGGGAGAGAAAGGAAGTGTCATTGATGAGTGAGTCTGGGAGCAATGCATGTTTTGGAAGCCAAATTAAGTTTCCCTGTTTGTAATGAGAGCTATGGAAATATAGAGACAATAAACACATAGGTTAGGGAGTGAAGGGGCCATGATCTCTGAAGATGATAGAAATATCCACATAGATGATCCACACTACAGGTGTGGGGAACCTGCAGCCTTGGGGCCACATGTAGCCTTCTAGGTCCTTGGGTGCAGCCCTTTGACTGGATCCAAACTTCACAGAACAAATCCCCTTAATAAAAGGATTTGTTCTGTAAAATTTGGATTCAGTCAAAAGGCTTTACCCAAGGACCTAGAAGGCCACATGTAGCCTCAACGCCACAGGTTCCCCACTCTGACCTGTGCACAGATTCAGAAAAGTATATTTTCTTGAAAATTCTTTTTATGCCTGCTAGGATGGCATACTATGTTCCCAAACTAATCTCAGATCTTATTCTTGGCCAGGGGCATGATCACTCTATAGTCAACTGAATTCATTTCACTTTTTCCCTACACAACAATTGTTTTTGGATAGAGTAACTTGATCCTAAATGATTTGCCTAGTAGAGCTATAAATAGTAATTCTTGCCCCCAGGGTAAGTATCACAAAACACAGGAGGCAGATCACTTTGTCTGAGAGAGAGGGGAGAGATCATGGGTAGAGATATTGTACCTCCAGGCAGAAAGACTACAAGGACACCACTCCATGAAAGAGAGAGATCAGAGAGAGAGAGTATGGGCTGAAAGGTGGGGGATACAGAGATACCTGGACATCAAGAGGAGGCATAAAAGGGGGAGGGATCAGGCTAGAGAGGAACTCATATAGGGTGTGGTTGCTGGGGTTGGTTATTTTTTCTAAATAAGTGCTAGTTTAAGTAATTTATACCTGCTGAGGAAATATAAGCATTGTCAGCACCCTCTAAATTTGGATGAATCAAAGTCCTAGTTGTCTCACTCAAGTTACAGTTCTCTTACACAGTTAACTCTTGTGGAATGAGCCCTTGATCTTGGAATCAGGAGACCTAAGTTTGACTCTTAACCCTCAGCACTTATTAGCTAACATAGCCTTGGTTAATTTAACCTTTTTTGAACCTCAATTTCCTCATGGGAAAAAATGGGGGAAAAATAATACCTGAACTACCTACCTCACCTTAAAACACCCTAGAATGTGAGTTACTATGATTAAGGGTTTGGAGGAAAGGAGAGTTGTGAGTAGAGATATGAATTTGGAAGCAATATGAGAGAAATAATATAAGTAAAATTTCAGATAAGGTAACAATTGTCTCCTTAATTTTTTTATTCCAAATTTATAATTGTCATAACTTTTCACCTAAGATAACTGCAAATGTGGTGTCTTTTAATATAAATGAAAAAAACTTCATTTAAAAACTTCAAATAATGATTCCCATAGTCCATGTAGAAAGCAAGATCGAGATGTTTTCTTCTGGGGACAGCAATGCCCACTAAAAAAAAAATTAGCAAAAAAAAATTGTAGTGTAGCATTAGGTGAATCTGAATTTCCCAAACTCATTTGGACAAAGACCATTTGTTAGTTTGAACTCTCTTTACAGAACCCGTTAATGTTGATCTGGGGGTTCAAGAGGATGGAATAATAATAATAATGATGGTTTTTACAGTTGGCATTTTTTTTAATGCTTTATAGTTTGCTAATGCTTTAGATGCATGATTTCCTTTAATCATGACCAAAACTTTGTGAAGTAGGTAGCACAGGCATAATTACTCCCATTTTAGAAATTAAGAACCTGAGGGGCAGCTAGGTGGCACAGTGGATAGAGCTCCACCCTTGGAGTCAGAAGGACTGGTACATGTGCACACAGCTATTTAAATCAAGCAATCAACCACCTCCTGTGTCCTCTCCTCCAACTGGAAAGTTCCTTCAAGAACCTCCACTTGAGGAAGTGATACATGACATCAGTCATGTTCACTTTTCTCCTAGCTTCCACCTTCCATCCCCTACTTTCTAGCTTCTTTTTATGTGTTGCCTTCCCCCATTAAAACATAATTAGCTCTTTGAGGGAAGAGACTGTATTACTTTTTGCTTGTATTTATGTTTCTGGCATATAGCACAGTATATGAGTCTCTCTCTCTCTCTCTCTCTCTCTCTCTCTCTCTCTCTCTCTCTCTCTCTCTTCTTTCACACACACACACACACACACACACACACACACACACACACACACACAAGCACTTATCTAAATCCATGCAGAATCATTACAAATTTCTACACTCTGAATTTTGCAGATGTGAAATTTGCTTAATACATGTTGGATTTTCAATCAGCTGTACTTAAAGAGATGTCTACAGACTCTAAGTACTTTCTAAGAAATGAACAGTTTGTTTCTCTGGAAACTGAGCTAGGTAGCTAGGAATGGTCCTGGCACTATTCTTTCTAGAAACCTTCCTCCATCCATCAAGTCATGCAAATTAAATTTTATGTCAACTTCTCTAGAATACTTGAATGTAAATTTGTTCACAGGTCATAGGCATGAAGAGAGTCAGTGTTCAAATCTAACATATCAGAGGAATTTTAGCTCTGGAAAAGACCGTTGATAGTATATATTTCAAACTTGAGGCAGCTATCTGACTCAGTGGACAGATTGCCAGGCCTGAAGTCAGGAAGACTCATCTTCCTGAGTTCAAATCTGACCTCAGACACTTACTAGCTGTGTGACTCTAGGCAAGTAATATGACCCTATTTGCCTCAGTTTCCTCATTTGCAAAATGAGCTGGAGAAGGAAATGGCAAACCACTCCAAAATCTTTGCCAAGAAAACCCCAAATGGGTCATGAAGTGTCAGACACAATGAAATGACTGAACAACAAAGTTCATACTTGCAATGTCTTCCTCACAGGGTTTTTGTGAGAAAAGTCCTTTGTGAACCTGAAACTACTACATCACCACCACCACCACTATCATCATCATTGATCCCCATTTATCCATTTATTTTGCAGAGCAGGAATCTGAAGTGCAGGGAAATTAAATGACATATATGTGTGTATGTGTGTGTGTGTGTGTATCTATCTATCTATCTATATATATACATATATATGTATATGTGTGTGTGTATATGTGCGTGTGTGTGTGTGTATGTGTGTATGTGTGTGTGTGTGTGTGTGTATACTTCCAGTCAATCAACCCAATTGAAAGACACTTATTAAGCTTTCGCTCAGTGTTGGGCAATCAGTGGGTATTAGAAACGCAAGCTTCCTAAGTCCATTGGTCAATATTCAGCATTCTCCTCCCTCCCAGCTACCCACTGCAAGAGATTAAACTGATATTCTCTGATACTTTCAACTGAGCAGAGTTTAGGCACTGGAGACCTTAGCACCCCAAGAAAAAGAGTATAGGGTTGTAGAACCTAAGAATAACAGCCAAATGAGGAAGGCATGTTTAAGTGAAGTTACTTTTTGGAATGTCGATGTGCCCAAAGTCTAGCTGGTGAAAGGTGAAGAAGGTCCCATCTAGAAAGCCCACGCAGGTTCAGAGAGGGTGCTTTATCCCACTTCTGTACTCTTTTACCCTCTTCTTCCTGATGGTGCTTATGCTTGTGCCAATTGCCCCTAAGGGATCAATTAGAGAACAATGACAAGACAGCATCCAGAGATAGGAGTAAGGAGCCTAGACAAAAGTGAAACCAGGAGAGGAGAAGGAGATATGAAGTTATGATGGCATAGGAGAGACACTCAATCAGATACTAGTTGAATCAGATGGCCTCTGAGACCACTTCTAGTGTTAGATTCTTTGGGGGATTCTGTATAACAAAACCACAGCCCCATGGGAGAAGTGACTAATTGTTGGCTTGGCTACTATATAGAGGGGCTAGGAAAATAAAAACCACTCTCCCTAACCAAAGAGAGTCAAAAAGCCAGGTAAAATGGCCATTTTAACCAATAACACTCATAAAAGATTCCCTCTCATATACAGCATTAAAAAGCAGGCCTGTACAGGAGACAAATTATAGAAGTGACATCAGAAGTCATCTTGTTCAACCCTATGTGACCAATGGCTTGTCAGTCCATAATGGTTTATGTTTATGAGAATTTACCCAGTAATCCCAATGGAAGGAATCCCAATCTGTAGGGCAGTGGAAATAGTTCTAGATTTAGTCAGAAAATTTGAGTTTGAATACCAACCCAATCCCTTAGTAACTCTGTGACCTTGGACAAACCAACTTGATTAATTTTTTTTTTTTTTGGTGAGGCAATCAGGGTTAAGTGACTTGCCCAGGGTTGCACAGCTAGTAAGTTTCAAATGTCTGAGACCAGATTTGAACTCAGGTCCTCCTGACTCCAAGGCCAGAGCTCTATGTACTGCGCCACCTAGCTCCCCTTTAATTAACTTTTCTATGCCTCAGTTTCCTCACCCACAAAATGAGAGCCTTGCAATAGATTTATTATATAAGATTTATTACACTATCCTTGTTTTATACTGATTGGCCTTCTTTGTAATGCCTTTGGAAGCAGCTTGGGACTGTGGAAGGAAAACTCACTCCAGAGCCAGGGAGAGATTTGGTCTCAGGTCCTACCTTTGGTATTTACTCCCCATGTGATGATCTTGGGCAAGTCCCTCAACCACCCCAGTGGTCTGTTTCCTCATTAATAACATGAGGGAGTTGGACTAGATGGACACTGAGGGCCCTTGTTGCTCTGAATATATGATCCTATGACTTGCTTATCTCCCTGTCACCTCTAACTTCCTCTCTCCCTCATCAGCTTTTATCATTAAATACATTAAAAATTCTGCTGTTGTGTTCATTCTTGTGAAAAGTAATGGCTAAATCAGACAATATCCCAACATCTCCCAGAGAGGTTGAGTTCCTGAGTTTAGATTGTCCTTCATAAAACTACTCCTACTTCAATGACCACATCACTTCTTGGCATAGAGTGTCAGTTTTATTCTCAAATATGTTTTTGATGTTCTAAATTCTTAAGCAGAATGACATAAATTTATTTGTTCAGGTTAGTACTCTGCCAATCCTTTCAAGAGTAAGTGTACTGAAAAAGAAAAGTTTTTTAACTTTAACACCAGTTTTGCTGAATCAATACAAATCTCCGCACAGTGAATTTCACAGATGTGAAACATTCATAACATATGTTGTATTTTCAACCAACTCTGTGCCAAAGAGACATAGGTAGGCTTTAAGTACTTTCTAAGAAACCAAATAGTCTGTTTCTCTACAAAGAGTCTTTCTAAATGTGTGTGTGTATAACATACACACACGTATATATTCACATATATTTGATTTGTTTACATATTGTCTTCCCCATTAAAGTATAAGCTCCTGGAGGGCAGGGACTGTCTTTTGCCCCTTTTCCTATCCCTATCACTTAGCACTGTGTCTGGCATATAGTAGGTGCTTTATAAATATCAATTGAAATTGAGCGAGGTACCTAGGAATAGAATAAGTCATGGTCCTGTTCTCTAGAGTAGCCTCTTCCATCATTGCTACACACAAACTCAGTCCTGTAATTTAAACTTTGAGTTACATCCTCTAGAATACTTGGATGCAAGTTAGCTAGTTCATAAATTGTAGGCATGAAGAATCAATGATTACTGTAATATACTAGAGAAACTTCACACTTCAGAGCTGGAAGAGACCTTTAGTAGCAACTAATTCACACTTGCAATGTTTGCCTTACAGGACTTTTTCAAGCAAAGAACTTTGTAAAGCTTAAAATGAGGAATCATCATCCTTCTCCTCTTCCTCTTCCTCCTGCTCCTCATCTTCATCTTTGTTATGGCGATCTCCCTTATTTTGCTGATAAGGAATATGAAGGACAGAAAAATTAAATGCCTTGTTCATGTGCGCATAGCCAGTCAATCAACCATTAAACAAGGTTCTTCTAGGTGGTAGTCAATAAGTCAGTCATTCAAGTAAGGTCTTGGAACCCAGGTCTCCTGATTCTTACTTCCCCTGACCTCAGTTCCCTAACCAGTAAAATGGAAACTTTGGAATAGATGTCCTCTGGTAAAGTCCCTTCAAATTCTAGAACCATGATCCTTGAAGGTGTATGAGAGATCGGGTTGATCTGTCAGACAGAGAAATTCGACCGAATCTGTAGGACTGAAGATGGTTTCTACTTGTCCTGTGACCAGATTTTCCTTTTACTTAATAACATGAATAGCCAAAAGAAAATTGTTATAAACCTAAATAGGGAAAAACATTTTATTTTCCTTTTTATTCTCTCCAGTGGACCTAAATCTGCTCTGAATACAGAAGATCTTTTTAAAAACCGGAAATTTAAAGTCATTCAACCGCTTTCCCCTACTTTACCCTCCCTTCAGTTTAGGGAGAAGTTTTCAAGTGTTGGCTCTGACGACAGGGTGTATATAAGAGTGGCTGAATGTGTTTGAATTGTTTAGATAAGTCAGGGAGAGATCATTCATTCTACTATTATCTGGCCTAAAGGAATGCTCCCGAGTTCTGGACTATTTTCCAAGTTACTAGTTTTTGACCACCAGCCACCCCCAGCAGTTAATGGAGTTTGCTTTGGGTTTGTGTGTGTTTCTTTCTGTCTCCGGCAGGGGGACGCCTTGTCACACAGCTGCATGCTCTCCGGGCACCCCCTCAGAGTAGCAAACATCCAGCGATCCTGTTTCAGTTGCAAAGCGTCTCCATTCCTCATTTAGAGTGACTCAAGCGCGGACGCATTGTCTAGAGATTCCCCTGGATGCATGAGAGTGCCAAAGGGGCTGTGGCAAATTCTCCTTTACCTCCTGACGCTCTAGTGTATATAGTGGGCTCCTAGCACTCCCAGCTGTTACTCCCCATTATCTCTTCCTAGTACTCCACGTACTACTCAAAGCACAAATACACATGTAGGTTTCAAGAATGGATTTTTTTTCTCACACTTTTGTCAGAAACAGTGCTTTCTATCAAAGCACAGATTCATCTTGCCTTAGTGATGATGTAAAAGGGACTCTTCTGCATTACAAATGTTGAACTTTGGTACACTTCAGAGAGCCGAATCACAGGCCATCGAAACGGAATTCTGAAAGTGATCGTCACCCATTCATGCCCTGGATGTGGGAGAGAAACCCTTTCACTTTTATGATCTGGGGGGTGGGGTGAGGGGGAGAGAGAGAGAGAGAGAGAGAGAGAGAGAGAGAGAGAGAGAGAGAGAGAGAGAGAGAGAGAGAGAGACAGAGAGAGAGAGAGAGAGAGAGAGAGAGAGAGCGCATTTAAAAATAATTTGTCTATTGCATGCTCTCTTTTAAAAAAAAAGTTTTAGTAGGGTGCAACGGGTAAGAAGCACAAAAAGTGCCTTTTTTAGTCTTTTCTAGAAAACGTGACAGGACAGAGTCGCTGCTAAGCTGTCCTGAGTGGGTGGATTGGTCCCTTTCAGAGCAACATCTTCCCTCTTCTCCCCTCCCCCCCTTCTTTCGCTCACGGAGCCCATTCAGACAGTTCTGACAGCAGGCACAGCTCCGCCCTCGTAACTCTCCCATTGGCTTCTTCTCCCACCCCCCCCACCTCCGCTACCCTCCCTTCCACTAGACAAGAGAGAGGCACAAGCGTCATCGGGGAGGCTTCGGTGATTGGTCTAGACTTTCCCTCATCAGAGCCTCCAGGATTCGCCTCTCAGCTGGGGCTGAAGCTCAGGTCTCAGTGACGTTTGGTCCAGTCGAGCTGCTGCGACTCCAGCTGTGCATGAGGCTGCTGTTGTTCTTCTATTCTTAATCCAGCCCTAGGAGAAACACTTTTTACGTGGGTGCATGAGTCATCAGCATCCTCCCCTGGTGCGCCCTGCCAGAATCTCAGGAACTATCTCTTTGGTTGTACTCATTGGCATATATACTTGTTGCTGGAGCTGAATCTCAATTAGCCCGAACTCTTTCTCTTCCGTATTAAAGTATGGTTGATAGGAAAAGTGTAGGCAGTAGACTTACATTTAAATCAAGGTTGTTAAAGGAGAAATCTAAAAAAACCGTTTAGACTTTATGAATAACCCGCATTCATTCATATGTTTGTCTAATATACTTTATTAAAGGAACCTCTTGGGATTTCCACTCGTTTAGCTGAGAATAATTAATGAAGTGACAAGTAGCAATACCTTGCAAAATAAGTTCTATTTTTTTTTTCAGGAAGTTTCAGTAGTTCAGAAGAGGTAATATGATTTCAGTAGCCTACTTAAGCTTTTTTCTTTCTTTCTTTTTTAAAGCTATTTTCAATGCTGCCTCTTAGGGGAAAGAAAGAGGTGGCGTAGGAATAAAAAAAAAGAAGGGTGGTGTTCTCTCTCAAAAGATGGTTCTAGTACTCTCGGTTGGGAGCGCAGGAGCAGTTTTCTATGTAAATGAGGTGGGCGGGGGAGCCACAGCAGGGTACGAAGGCCGCTCTCTATGCAGATGAGGTGGGTGTGGCTAAAGTGCAGGGACCTGGAGCCCCGGAAGCGCGGAGAAATCCCATATAAAAAAAGTACAGAAGACATTTCCCAAGCAGAACTGCTAAAGCTCTAGAGACAGAAGCTTAGGTAAAGGCGGTGGTGGCGGGACGGCAGCTGCGGCGGCAGCAGCAGCAGCAGCAGAAGCGCCGGGAGGCAAGTGGCAGCCCAGGATAGAGTAGCTCCGACGGCCGCTGCCCTAGTCTCCTGGAAGTGAGAGAGAGCAGGGCTTAAGAAGAGGAGGTGAGGAAAAAGAGTAAAGATCTAGCGCACAGAGAGACCTGCACTTTCTGCCATCCAGCCAGGGAGCGAGGAGAGCCACAGAAAGAAAGTACGAAAGAGGTTAAATTGGTCGGGGTTCAGGAAAAGAAGCCCCTTTACTCGACTCTGCACTTTCAACTACCAACGGCTCCTCTGCACTTTGTTCCAAGGTTTCTCTCCTTCGCTGTTGTGTTCACACACTCATAACTCTTCGGACCAGGAGGCTGCGACCGAGTCCAGGTGTGACAAAAGTGGGACGGGAACACGGGATCAGTCCCAATTCATCCTTTTGCCGCTGAGACTACTCTGTATTTTGGGCTAAACTGCGGGGGTTTCCAGTCTGTGTAATGTGGGGGAAGGAAGAGAGGTCCGGGTTTAGGCTAGAGAGGAAAGCGAAAATCTTACTTAGATCTGGAGTGGAAAACAATCTAGCAACTCCTAGGTTGGGATCTTAAGGCTGTCACGGGGCTCTGACTCCTCGCAGCCAGCCACCAGCTTTCTGGTTCTAACTTATCTTCTTTTCTTTTTCTTTCTTATCTCCTAGGGCAAAACCTGGCGTTCACTGGGCATTTCGCAACGGAGGGAAAACGGCTCTTTACCATGGCTGATGACGAAAGTGTCAAAAGCACCCGCATCTGTACTGGTAGCAGCAGCGAATGGTGCGGTTGCAGCTGCAGCAACAGCAGCTTCGGTGGGAATAACTGCTGTGTTAGCTGCTGTGAGAACCCCACCATGCATTGCAACGTCCTGAACTGGGAGCAAGTGCAGCGACTAGACGACATCTTGAGCGAGACGATCCCCATCCACGGCCGGGGCAACTTTCCCACCCTAGAGATGCAGCCGCGTCAGATCGTGAAGGTGGTGAGAAGCCGCCTGGAGGAGAAGCGCATCGGGGTCCGTGACGTGCGGCTCAACGGCTCAGCCGCCAGCCACGTACTGCACCAGGATAGTGGCCTGGGCTACAAGGACCTGGATCTCATCTTCTGCGCGGATCTCCAGGGGGAAGAGGAGTTTCAGACTGTCAAGGACGTGGTCCTAGACTGCCTTTTGGATTTCTTGCCCGAAGGAGTGAATAAGGAGAAGATCACGCCGCTGACTCTTAAGGTAAAGCCAATCTTCCTAATGAATTGACTTGCAAAGGAAGTCAGTAGGACTTGCTTGATCCGGGAATGGAGCCGGAAAAGTTAGTTTTGACTGATGGTGCTTTAGGAGCGTTCCATTTCCCCCTGTCCCCTCGTCCCATTTCCCTTACCAGTCGTCTGCAATGTAGTCGTGCCATATAGGAGATATGTATTACTTTAAGTCACTTCTTAGCTTCCTTACTCCCTTTCAAGCTCTCTGCACCCCCCTTCCCACCCTCCCCCAACCAGAGGCTCTGTAAAGTGTGTGCAACCTAGCGTCAGTTTGGAAAATAAATTTTGGAGTCTTCAGAGTTTGGTCGCTCACTTAATTTTAAGCATTTGTAAAAATGTGTCTAGAGCGCACATAGTAGGCGCTTACTATTTTACTAAATATTTTGTTTCCTTCTTCCTATGCCCCTTTTTATTTTATTTTATCTTATTTTATTTTAAAAAGTTTTGCGTGCATTACCTGAGAAAGTTTCTCTTGGAACGGATCTCAGGAATTAAAAAGTAGTGACGTTTGGAAGTCGCTTATTTTAATTTCTGTATTTATTTAACCATTTAAATTTCTTTGAGTCCTGTTAGCAGTAAAATTCCCAGCTTAGTGAGACTGGCTTGAATAAGTAAGACTGAGACAATGAGTTGAGTGCTGTTGTATTGGAAAATATGAATCGGTTGTGGGCTCTGGATTCTGGAAGCCCGCATGCTTTAAGGCTTACAGAGTCAGCCTTTTTGGCGACATTTTTGCAACTGGTTAAAATTGTGTGAGCAGTCAGCCTTCTCAAGATATCATACTACCGACATTGTCCCAGAACCTGTTAGTACTGAGCCGTATCTGCTAGGAACATCAAACTACTATTTTTCTTTTCTCCCTCCCAGGCTGCAAAAGCCACATGTACCAAGGGGATGAGCTTGTTGTGGGGGAGGGTATTGAAACCCGTAGGTAGCCTAGGGCGTTTGGGTAAAATGTGAAAGGAGCCAGCTGCATTCTAACTTGTGAAAGGAGGTTGATTTAAATTAGTGGTCGTGTTCATCTGCTTGCTTTGTCTTTCATGTTTTAGGAAGCTTATGTGCAGAAAATGGTAAAAGTATGCAATGACTCAGACCGCTGGAGTCTCATCTCCCTGTCAAACAACAGTGGCAAAAATGTGGAACTGAAATTTGTGGATTCCCTGCGGCGCCAGTTTGAGTTCAGTGTAGACTCTTTCCAAATCAAATTAGACTCTCTCCTCCTTTTTTATGAATGCTCAGAGAATCCAATGACTGAAACTTTTCACCCCACTATAATTGGGGAAAGTGTCTATGGGGATTTCCAAGAAGCCTTTGATCACCTTTGCAACAAGGTCATTGCTACCAGAAATCCAGAAGAAATCAGAGGAGGTGGGCTTCTCAAATACTGTAACCTTTTGGTTAGGGGCTTTAGGGCTGCTTCTGAAGCTGAAATTAAGTCCCTCCAGAGGTATATGTGTTCCAGATTTTTCATCGACTTCTCAGACATTGGTGAACAGCAAAGAAAGTTGGAATCCTACTTGCAGAACCACTTTGTGGGTTTGGAAGACCGCAAGTATGACTATCTCATGACCCTTCACGGTGTGGTGAATGAAAGTACGGTGTGTTTGATGGGACATGAGAGAAGACAGACTTTGAATCTCATTACCATGCTGGCTATCCGTGTGCTGGCTGAGCAAAATATTATCCCCAATGTGGCAAATGTCACCTGTTACTACCAGCCAGCCCCATATGTAGCAGATGCCAACTTTAGCAATTACTATATTGCCCAGGTTCAGCCAGTCTTCACATGCCAGCAGCACACATACTCTACTTGGTTGCCCTGCAATTAAGGACCATTTCTAAAATGTCCAGTGGATTTTTTTTTCCTAAGAAGTTAAAAAAAATAGAGTGACCCTGTCTGTAGAATGGGGTGTGTTTTGTGCAATGATGGTCTGCTCCAGTGTTCAAGCTTGACAAAGCTTATGGGTCTTTTAATAGATATGGGAGCATGATCTAGAAATGAACCAAATTAAACAAACAAACAAAACAAAACAAACAAAAAAAAACAAAAAAGAAAAAAAAGAAAAAAATTGGATTCTACCCTGGAGCACAAGAGGCCTGTCATTAAAAGCAACCAGCTTCTCCTGAAATAAAAAGAGAAGGAGTGCTTGATGACAATATGGGTTTTGCAGTACCTGCTCCCATAGCTTTGGCATAGACAAAGTTGGAAAGCTTTTTCTAGCATGATATTTGAAAATGGGAGAATGTGAAAAAAAATTAATTTTACCCAATTTACTACTATATATTTTGGAGTTTAATTTAAAAAAATGTAGAGGCATAATGCAGAGAAAAGCTGATCTCAAATATATTGGAATGGCTGTCTCTGGAGCTTGCAAACAGATGCTGTCTGTGGAATGATCCCATAGAATGTATTGCTTGCTTGAATAGAATGCTCTAACTGAACAGCTTGCTCCAAATGAACAGTAGTAGATTGGTATAGTGATCATGAAAAACAGCAGACCTTACAATGACATATTCCATTATTTCCAGCTGAGTGCATGGTTCACTTTTTTAAAATGTGAAAATGCAAACAAAAACAGCTGCAGCAAAGAAAGTATGCTCAAGGACCAAAGATTTCACAGATAAAATACCCAAGTAGAGAAAGGGTAGTATAATATTTAAAAAAAAATACTATATTTGTATACACCAATATGAATCAAAGTGCCTGTTGCCTTCAGAAAATTTGAAGTAAAACAACAACATAATTTTGTGGTTTAACCATGTATTTTGTTTTATCAGGGACAGAAGAAAAAAACATAGCCCAACATAAGCTTGTGAATAAATGGCGGAGGAAATGCCCTATTTTTCTTGGCAAATACTTGTATAAAGTTAATATTATTGTCAGTGTGATGTTATAGTTGCCATATGTATGTGTGTATATTATGTGTGTGTATATATGTGTATGTGATATATGTATATATACACACAATACATTGAATTTGGTCTAGGATAATGTAGCAATTAGGGAGTGTTTAAATAAAGTACTGTGTGTGTTTTCCAGTTTCCAGCAGGATGTCATGAGACTTGGGCACATTGCAGTGATGAATTTATAACATATCTAAATTTCTGAAGTAAATAACCCGTTTGGAAGAAGAAGGTAAACGATATGAGAGTAAGAACAGAGAAGACATGATTTAGTGAGTTATCTCTGAGCCATAGTCTGCCACAAGTACAAGAACATTTGATTAATGGTTCCTCTTAATGTTGTACACTATACTGTCATTTTGACAGTTACCAACCCACAATTTCTTCTTGACTGCATATCTCTGCAATGTATAAATCAGTGAAACGTGGATCAAAGGTAGACTATTTAATAGCTGACTGCTAAAAGGAGATTGTCTTAGTTGGTGATTGGAACATTACTTGTTAATAGTTAAATTAATATTTTTACAGAATGCACTCTGCATTCCAGGACCACTAGAATTTAGCAAATGTGAAATGACCCTTTTAAGAGTGTTGCACAATGGCTTAAATTTATATATGAAATATATAGAGATATATAATATAAAATTTATAAATTCATGCAAACATGAAACATCTCTAATCTGGGTGTCACACTGCATTTAAATGTTCAGTACTGTACTTTAAATCACTTTGCATTAAAACAATTCACTTTCATTTCCTCTTTCCCAAGAGACCAATTAATTCTACATTTGTAAAAAGATCATGCATTATGATTTCAGCTTAAATGACACTTCCACCCCTCCTCTTTGAATTCCGCCAAATTCCGGTCTCTTCAATGAAATAATTAAAAACGAAAATGCACAATAGATAAAAACTATTTTTTAAAAAAACAACCAGCAAGGAACAAAGCAAACTCAGACCCTAGAGGAAGACTACTTACTATGGCATTTCATCTTAAGAGCAGCAGTTTTAACATTAAGAAAAATTCAAGGGAATCAAGGAAGAGCCCATCACCCTGCTGGCAGTGTATTTTAACGGTTTTGATTTGCTTTCTTGGAGTTATTAAGACATATATGACTGAGTACATCCATTTTTACTGCCTTCTGTACTCCTTTCTTTGAAGTTGTAACAGGAACCTGGTTTGTTTACTATAGCGCCTTCCCTGTGATTTCTGCAGGAACCATAAAGCTATTGCACTGCCATTTACTGTGTTTACTAGGGATCCTCTTCTTACTTGCCCCCAGCTTGGTTCCCATCTTGGTTCCCATCTTCTCCTCCTCACTCTCTCCTTCCCTTTCTGCCCATGAAAAGTCTTCAAATTAAAGTGAAGAGGCAAAGTTTGTTTCCCGGGGCCCATTCTTTCTTCACCTCCTAATCAAGCCCAAGACCCACTTGTCAGAAATCTGCTCACATTAACCGCTGGGAGGATTTTCTAGGATAAAATCCTGGGAAGACAGGGGAAATAGGAGCAGCTGGTGATTTGGGACATCCCTTTGTAGCACAACTATTTGCAAATGAGTCATTCACTATTTTAAAAGTGTTTGGAGGGGGGCTGTCTGTGTGGCAACCACAAATATGCTATTAATTTATGACATAGTCGATTTGTCTGGAGGAGCCTGATCTTACAGTATATATGTATGTATGTATGTATGTGTGTATATATATATATATATATATATATATACATATATATATAAATACATAAATTTTTTCCCTTTATTTTCCTTTCACATTTGTGTCCTTTTCCTGCTTGATAAAATGTTGGTTGCATAGTTTTAAATGACAGCATCTTGCCTTCAGGTCCTTTTAAGCTGTGCTTCAGACAACCTTCAGTCTTTGCATCTTGAATGATATAATTTATTTCTATTATATATATACTATAGTCCTCTATGCATATGTATCTGAACAAATGGTGGAATGTACGTATGTTGTTTTCCCCCCCACCACTTTATATAATCTGCTGAAATTATTTTGGATATCTGGCTTCAGAAAAAGAACACCCCGTGTGTACCAGGACATAATAGATCATTATCAATCTAGAGCTTCAAGGGGCCTCAGAGACTTATCTTGTTCAACCCTTTCAGTTTACAGCTGAGGGAAATGAAGCCCATCCAACACAGGATTTGAACCCAGGTTCTGTGACTTCAGAGGCCTCACTTTCTACTGAATCAGCTGCTGAGTCATGCTTGTGACTTGCTCTCCTTTACCTCTCTGACTTAGACTGCCGAGGAGATTTAATCTACTGGAGGTTCTCCTCATCTGATTGGATAATCAGGAAGAAATAAATTAATGAATGAGACCATTTCCTGTCAAAAGTTTATCTCATTGGTAATAAACCCAGCTGCCTCAAGGATTTTACACTGAGGATATATAGATATTTGTATATGGAGAGAGATTTTTTTTTCTCATAAAACAGATTTAGCACGTGAAAGCTTCAGTTAGATGAACTATTTTAATGTTGCCCTTAAATGCAATAGTTGAAGAATGATGCCATTTTCAATTAAGCATGACACATTTAGAGAACAGCATACAATTTCTACCAGCCCTTTTTGTTAGCTTATATTGTTTGTTGCTTTACAATGCATCAAATCCTTTAAATGCATAACTTGTAATGACTATTGTGGAATATTTTGTAAATGAAATGTATTCTGTTGAGAGCTCTCAAGCAGCTCAAAAATAAGCTTTTTTTTTTGAAGATGAAGTGTGTGAGATGAAACCAAAAGGCAAAAAAAAAAGTATAATTCCATATCCAGCACCTATTTCAATATACTCATTTGATAAGGTTTCCTTTGAGTGGAGCCCTTTCAGGGTGAAGGAAGGAAATCTCTGTAATGTTTTGCTGTTGTAATAATGGCTTGCTAACAAAGTGAACAGGGAAAGTGACAATTTCAAGACAGTTTGGCTAGGCAGCTGCAGAATCTTGCAGTATGGAAGAGATGGTGCCGATGGGTTATTCCTCCAACCCCTACCCTACTATGGCCTTCTCAGGGCATCCTGTTGCAGCAAACTGATCCATGGATTGCTCTTGGAATATTTTGACAATAGGCTCTGTCACAGGCAGAAAGAGAGTTGATGGAAAACAGACTCAAGAACTGACATGTTTGCATCAGTACTAGAGGGAACAGATTGTGAATTTTGTTTACAGCATCCAATATTTGGATTTTTTTTTTTGTAAATAAAAAGAAGTTATTTTTTTCTATTGATTGGTGTCTACTGTCTTCAGTGTCTGCACTGGTTAAAAGCTGTTTGCTAATGAATACCGATGCACTTATCATTGAAAAGGACAAGGGCAGCACTTTTCTAAGAAGCACAGTATTCAGCAGCTTTCTGATTGGAGCACAATAAATTTAAAATGTCCTGCTTGCTGCCAGCTGATCTCTGACTGGCTCAGTCGGCTCCTAAAGAACATAGCTAGTAGGTGCCAAAAATTCTTGGCTCAGAATTGACTCAGCAGTAAATGACTTTAAAATCAGGTCGTTTTGAACTGGCAAAGGAGACCCCTGAGGCTCAATGTTCTGAGTCTTCTACACATTCCACACATCTAAAAGGAGTGTGGGCCTTCTTTTTTTAATAAAGACAAATGATAGGATTCAATCATTATCATCTGTATGCATTTACTGGGTCTTTTTTTGTGGGGTGTGTTAGGATCTTAGATTTAGAGATAGTGGGGACATTCAGAGTCATCTAGTCTAATCCTTTGCTTTAACAGATGAAGAAGGGAGGCTTAAAGAGGTGATGATTGGCCCAAGATCCAATTTCTCAGATTCTAAATCCAGAGTTCTTTCCTAGGCACCACTCAGATATAAATGTTGACAAAGGTTTGGGAGGCAAGTATGCCAAGGATATAATAGGGAAAGGGGGGATATGGCTGAGACCTTTTTGGAGTTGATGCCAAAAAGTGTCTCTTTGGTTGGCATATTATAATCTGGGAAGAGCTCACCTTTAAAGCCCAGATACTTGAAAAAGGATGATTACTTTCCCTTGGGTTTACAAAGGAACCACTTCTGACACTGAATTCTGTTTTCCCTACAGTACATCCCATAACATATAAGGAAGTTATTTAACTTTATGATAGTTAGGTTATTCTGCTCCTATAGAAACTTAGGGTTGGGCTGTACATCAAGGATCTCCCCCTCCCCCCTTTTTTTCAAGCATTTGGACCCTTGCTTTTCTGTATCATTCACAGCTCTTTTCAAAGATTGAACGAGGGCATTGTATATTAAAGTACTCTGAGCATTACCTACATCCTGATGTTTCATTTTGAGTTACCAGGTACCCCTTTAGCCAAGAGAAAAGTGATCTCTTTATTCCTTCTTTCTGAGAATTCTTTTTCAAAAATACATTCATTTTCTCTAGTGTACAAATGTCTCCCAAACCATTCATCAAAGAACAAGGAAGGAAAAGTCAAACTATAGTGTTCAGCTGGAAGATGAAACTGGGTGATCTTGGAGTCCTACAAGAATTGTATCCTAGATGTCTCTTCAATAATGTCTTATAAAATATATATCTTAGGAAACATTGTTTTAAAATACATGTTGTAAATTATATCAATGATATCTTTTGAAAGATCATAGGATTAGTAACTGCAAGCGATCTTAGAGGTCATAGGATCATAGATCTAGTGCTGAAGAGGTCTTCAGAGGCCATCTAGCCCAGTAGTTCTTAACTTGGGGTCTACGAACTTAAAAAAATTATAATTGTGTTTCAATGTTCCTTGGTTTCCTTTGTAATCCTGTATATTTCATATATATATTTTCTTGTTGAGTCATCTCATCATGTCTGACTCTTTACGATCGCATTTGGGATTTTCTTAGCAAAGAAACTGGAGTGGTCTGCCATTTCCTTCTCCAGCTCACTTTAAAGATGAGGAAACTGAGGCAAACAGGGTTAAGTGATTTGCCCAGGGTCACATGGCTAGCTGTTGCATTTTATGCATATAAAAACATTCTGAGAAGGGACCCATAAGCACTGCCAGTCTGAAGTCCAATCATATCATTTTATAGAAGAAATCGAAGCCCACTGAAGTTAAATGAGTTGCATAAGGTCACACAGGTAGTGTTAACTGGGATTCGAACCCAGGTCTTCTGATTCCAGAACCAGTGTTCTTTTCACTGGTTGGTACTACCTCCTCATTAATTTTATCCCCCCCTCATCATTTTACACATGAGGAAACTGAGGCTCCCAGAGGTTGAGTGACTTACTTGTATAAAACTGCAGGGAGTTTTGGAGTTGCGATTTGAATATAAGCCCTTTGACTCGAGCTGGTGCTCTTCGTATTGTACTACACTGACTTGTTATCAAGTCCCCCCTCCCCCCCCTCCCATTTTACAGATGAAACTGAGGTCCAGAGGAGTGAAAAGATTTGATAAGGGGCACACGTGTAGTGAATCAGAGCTATGGGATCACTACCTAAGTACTCTGGCTCTAAATGTGGTGTTCTTCTAACCCTATAAAGAAACTGAGGCTTAAAGATGCTTTAATTTCATAGGTTTAAAAGAAAAAAGGATATACACATACATATGTATGCATACACACATATGCTTACATATATACATACACACATACTTACATCAGTGGATATAGAGTGCCAGACCTATAGTCAGGAATCTTCCCCTGAGTTCAAATCTGGCCTCAGACACTTACTAGCTGTGTGACCCTGGGCAAGTCACTTAACCCTGTTTGCCTCACTTCCTCATCTATAAAATTAGCTGGAGAAGTAAATGGCAAACTACTCCAGTATCTTTGCTAAGAAAGCCCAAAATGGTGTCACAGAGAGTCAGATGAGACTGAAATGACTGAACAACAACAGGCCAGTTCTATTGGTAGATAAGTTTTAGTACTTCAGGAGTACACAGAGCAGTGGAGAGTATATAGCCTACTCATTGTCTTTCTCAGTCAACAAGCATTCATTGAGTTCTTATTATGTACAAAACACTGTGCTAAATGATAAGGATATGAAGAAAAAGGACAATAGTCCTTACCCTCAGAGATGGCTAGGAGGCACAGTGGATGATGCACTGGGCCTAGAATCAAGGAAGACCTGACTTCAAATTCAGCCTCAATCACTTACTATCTGTATGCCCCCGGGAAAGTCACATAATATCTGGCTGCTTCAGTTTCTTCATCTGCAAAATGAGGTTAATTATAGCACCTGTTTCCTAGGGCTGTTGTGAGGATCAAATGAAATCTCTGTAAAGTGTTTAACACAGTGCCTGGCACACAGTAAGTGCTTAATAAATGCCTATTCCCTGTCTTCCTTAAGGAACCCACATTCTAAGAGGGGTGACAAATTGGAAACAACTATAGACTTCAAAAATAGGTACCAGGAATGTGGAGGGATGTGCAAAATGAGTCACTTGTCCAAATGTGTCCAACACTTAGTGACACTATTTGGGTTCTTGGCAGAGATTCTGAAGTGGTTTGCTATTTCCTTCTCCCATTCATTTTACAGAGGAAGAAACTGAGGCCAACAGGGTTAAGTGACTTGCCCAGAGTCACACAGCTAGTAAATGTCTGAAGCCAGATTTGAACTCAGGAAGAGTCTTCCTGGCTCCAGGCCTGAAACTCTATCCACTGTGCCACCTAGCTACTCAAATGAGTTACTACAAACAGTTATAGAGATTTCCTGTGAAAAATTACCCAGCAAGGGAGGAAGAATTATCTTCCCAGCTTGAGTAACCAGCACACATAACCATGCCTCATTTTACACACATCTATGAGAAGTTGCCTATATTTCAATGTGTTTTTTTTTAAAGAATCATGTATTAAACACAACAGGAGAGCTTGGCACTTAAAGAAAACCCAGGGCAGCTCTTTGTGTGATTAATAATAGTGATTTCAATTTTTCTATTTAAGAAATTTGTAATTGGTGCATCTTGTTTTCTTAAAATCAAATTATAGTATGTCCACAAGCATACATTCTCTTGCCTACTATTACACTATTGCCTACATTTACAGATGAAGAAGACCTGCAACGTTATCTAGTCTAACCCCTCACATTTTACTGATGAGAAGACAGAGGCACAGAGAGGTTAAGACTTACCCAGGGTCCCACATTGGGATTTGAACCCAGGTCTTCGGAACACCCAAGTGTTCTATTGTCCTTTGCAGCCCCAAATACCATCTAAGAAAGGAAGACCCAGTAAGATGAGACCTTGCAAATGAGACCTTTACCATTTTAAAACTAGAAATAACAGCTCCCTGTTTTGTAGGTCTAGGGCAAGACTTGTGTTTTCTTGCTTTGGGACACAGCGCACCCTGCGCTGCAGGAATTTATGAGTATGGGGCTAAGTTATTTCAAACCTCAATAACGGAAAGTTCCCTTCAGGATCCCCTTCACAAACTATTGATTTTCCAGCACAGTGTGTACTTATCGCCTGTGCCAAGAGTTTGTGGCATCGTCTGGTCATGTAATCAGAAAACGGCTGAAACCCTATTCTCTTTTTCCCCTTCTTTTAGTAAAATTCAATACCTTTGGCTATGTAGGACACTGTGGATAATGCCATGTTATGTGTTAACACTGAATTATATATACCGCTATGGCAGATTTCACCATATCCCTTCAGGAAAAGTCTGGGAAAAACAAAACAGAGTTTACATGTCCCTGTGTTCCATATAGGGAGCCAAATGGCTAGGAAAACATTGAATTTTAAGAATTCATTACAGGGAAGAAGGAGAATCTGTCTGGGATGGGAGAGGATGGGTGCAATGGGCAGAGTTGGTCAGATATTTGACCACTGAACCATCCCTTTACTGTTCTGACTATGAAAGTCTATAGAAGCCCTAAAAGCCAAACCAGAGTTCCAAGACTTCAGCCTTGAGAATCTTATTGACCTGAAGGTCCTATTGGTTTCACCAAGTATGGTTTACAGAAAGTTCATAAGGGGCCTTGTAAGCTCTAGAAAATATTATGTTAATTAATACACTCTGACCTTCAGAGCTAAAATTTTTAAGCTTAATTCATCAAATATTTATCATTTTCTCCTTGGATGCTTAGCATTGCACACAATGTCCTCGGAGCACAATAAAGAATGAGGAGATCCCTGTCCTCCAGAAGTTTACAATCAATTTGCGTGTGGTTTCTACATGCAGGTTACTCAGCCACTTGAATATCCATACTTCTCTGTAGCTCTAGGAAATGAAGAGACAAAGGAGAGCAAGCTCCACTCAGAAAGGGAGAGTTGTAGCTAGCTGGGAGACCATGTGGGGTGATGGAAAGTGTGCTCGCCTGGGAATCTCAGGACTTTAGTGCAAATTCTATATTTGCTCCTTAACTTACTATATATATTCATTTTAGATTATATAAGATTATTTAGATTGTACTATATATAAATTCTAGATTTGCTCCTAACTTACTACTTGTCTTTGGATACATCACTTAACATCTCTTAGATTCAATTTTTTCATTTGTAGAATAGGGATGTGTAGAAATAGGGGAACTGGATTTCACACTCCTAAATACCCTTCTGGGTAGTGGAAGACTCATCTTCATGAGTTCAAATCTGACCTCAGACTCTTACTAGATGTGTGACCCTGGGTAAGTCACTTAACCCTGTTTGCCTCACTTTCCTCATCTGTAAAATGAGCTGGAGAAGGAAATGGCAAACCACTCCAGTATCTCTGCCAAGAGAACCTCAGATGGGGTCTCGAAGAATAGGGCATGGCTGAAAAGTGACTGAACAACAACAAAGGACCTCTCTAACTCTAATGTTCTGTTCCTATTGGAAATATTTTTGGTTTGCTGTTAAGAAAGCATAAAGGGATTCTTTTGTGATATTTGGGCAGGGATGGTCACCAAGAAAAAAAAACGAAGCAATACTTAAGTCTATGGTCATGAATTTTTTAAAAAGGTCTGTTAAATGAATCTTTTATGATTCTATTGCTGTGTTCCCTGCCCCATTATTGCCCAATAATAATCATGTTCATTGCAGCACTTTACAATTGAAGGTTTCTTATGTAACTACGACTGGTTAGCTGTCATTGTCTAAATAACTATAATTTTAGTTGTCTTCACTGTCTTTATCAATCAACAAGCACTTATTTAGTGCTTACTCTGGGCCAGGCTCTGTGCTGAGTGCTAGGAATACAAAAAGGACAGGCAGAAACAGTTCCTGCCCTATTAGAACTTACATAATAGGAGAAACAGAATGCAGATAACAATGTATATATAACATATACATGGTTAATTGGAATTAATCTTAGAGAGAAAACACACATAGTGGGGGAGACAGGTAAAGGCCTCTTGTAGAATGTGGACTTTGAGCTGACTCTTGAGAAAAAATAGGGAAGCCAGGAGGCAGAGATGAGGAGAGAGAGCATTCCAGGCATAGGGGATAGCTGGTAGAAAAACATGGAGCATGGAGGTAGAGGGTTGTGCTTATGGGATAGCATTTATTGGTTTTCTACTTGTTAAAAGAAGATCCAAAAAAAGACACAGTCTAATTTGTTAATTCAATTGTTGGCACTTTTAACATTGAAATCATTTTGCTACAACCAATGAATTGACACTCTATTGGTGGAACTGACCTTCATTCTTCCCATAAATGGAGCTAGAAGAAGTTGCAAACCATGTGGGAAGATTCTCACAAGTGTTTCTAGGAGAAGTGAGAAAAGCAGTTAGTTGAGTTGCCTTCATTGTGTACCCCAAAGAAACAGGAAAGCAATTACCTGGGTTATTTGATCTTTTTGTTTTGCAATGTTCATGATGAGCATAAACAAAGAAACTACC
This sequence comes from Phascolarctos cinereus, assembly GCF_003287225.1. Lineage (NCBI taxonomy): Eukaryota > Metazoa > Chordata > Mammalia > Diprotodontia > Phascolarctidae > Phascolarctos > Phascolarctos cinereus. Next base: position 184,902,505 of record NW_027555958.1, read on the forward strand.
ATGGAGATATTTTCAATTGATGTGTCAACATTTATTACAGAGAATGAAGAGAATTTAATAGGGAAATTCTATGAAAGACCTGACAAAATCCCTCCAAATCAAGTCATCCTAAACCAGGGGTGGGGAACTTGCAGCTTCAAGGCTGCATGTGGCCTCCTAGGTCCTTGGGTGCAGCCTTTTGACTGAGTCCAAGTTATATAGAATAAATCCTTTTATTGAAAGTATTTGTTCTGTGAAGTTTGGATTCAGTCAAAGGGCACACTTGAGGACCTAGAGGTTTACTTAGTCCTAACAGAGTAAGAATGTGAAACAATGATAAGGTCACACTCAGTTTTTCTGGACATAGCATTGACCACCCTTCCCCCACCTTGTGTCCATCTGGAAATGTGTCTAGTAAGTAAATCATTGGCATATGGCTACTCACATAGTCTTAGGCACCCACCAAGTCTCAGAGGCCCAGACATATAGCTGGGTTATTGAACACCACAAAACATAAAGTTGACTATATCTTCAAAGACAGGAAAAGGTGCCTGTCTGTGTGCAGTCAGACCATTGATTGACTAGAGCTATCGTCATAGTAAATACCATATTATGTGAAAGGAGAATGATGAGACATAGATATATGCTGTTGCTGTATGCTATTATAGTAGCTTCAGTGTGACCTATTTCAATAAGCTGTCAACTCTGAAAAAATGGAAAATGAATAGAAGGGAAGACATTGACTTTGATTATTCTTCTTCTTAGACTTCAGTCACCGAAGCCCAAAGAGCCTAGAAACCACATCAGCCAGCAAATACTATATATGCATGCATATATATATGCATACACAATACACATATATTAGATGTGTATATATATCATATGTGTGTACATATATATATACATATTATATATATACATATATATGTATATATATATAATATGTGTATGTGTATATATATATATATGTATATATATATATATATTTTAGCAAACATACGTGATAACCAAGACAATACTGATTTGAAGCACAAGGTTACCTACAAATCTTTGTGGAGGACGATGCAATATTATAAATGTTATCTCCTCACAAAAGAGCAAAAATCATTTGGAAGAAAATGGAGACTACCAAGAGCTTAACGTATGGCAGAGAATATTCCTGGATAAAACTGCAAGAAAAAAAAATAGAAATAAAATGAAATACATTTCAACATTTCTATAGCATTTTCCATATATTGATATAATTGAGCTGTTATAGCTATACTGCAGAATTGGATCTCAATAAAGAGTATGCTATATGAGAAGGTGGCATCAGCATTGAAAAGATGAAGTCAGGAAGAATTTTTGAACCTGATATAAGTCATTCAAAAGAAATCAGGTTTCGGGTTACTCTATTTCAAAGGAACTCAGAGGTCCATTTTTAAGCTGTCTTAAAGAAGGAAAGTTTCCAAAGGTATCTCAAAGGTCCTTTGGTGGAAGGGGGGAGGGGAGAGAAAGGAACAAGTAAAAAGATACTAGAAGTTATTGGTATTTGGCTATCTTCACATTTCTGTAAAATCCTCATGGGTGTGGTATAGGCAAACATCAAAGGTTTATGTGATGAAAAAAAAAATGAGAGGAGAATAAGCATTCTTTCACAGGAAATCTTACATAGCAGAATATAGCAATCCATCAGTAGCCACTTATCATGTATCTACTATGTGCCAGGAATTGTTCTGGTTTCTAAGAATACAAAGACACAAATGAAACATCCCTTGCCCTCAAGGGACTTTCATTCTGTTGATGGAAACTATGTATGTACATATGTGTGTTTGCATCGTATATGCACATATATAACATATATGCATACATATTTTGTGTGTATAATTTGTTTTGAAAAAGAGTATTAGTAACTGGCGAAGGGTATCAGAAAGGGATGTAGGAGGTAACACCAGTTGAGTTTTGAAGGAAACTAAGGATTCTGGGAGGTAGAAGTGAGAAGGGAGTGTATTTTAGGCATAGTGTACAGTCTGCAAAGTCATAGAAATGGAAGATGGGATGTTCTGTGAGAGGAAGAACAACACCAATTTGGTTATGAGGTAGAGTGCATGGATAATAAGTGCAATGGATAACAAGGCTGGAAAAATAGGCAGAGCCAGGTCGTGAAGGACTTTTAGTCTCAGAGAGATTTGGTTTGAGTATGGAGGTAATATGGGCAAGTCATTCACCTGTTAAGTTATACTGTTTTTCTATCAGTCAATTAGTCAGTTAACAAGTATTTATTAAACACAAGGGTTCATTAAGAAGAGGAGGGGAATGTCCAGAACTGTGCTTTATCACTTGTGTTGAGGTTGGATTAGAGAGGTGAAAAACCAGAGGCAAAGAGGCAATTTAAGTATAGCAATAGTCTGGGTGAGAAATGATGAGACCTGAACCAGGGTGATAGTTACTTGAGTAGGGAGAAGGGGACAAATGAAAGAGGTAGAGTGGGCAAAGAATCATAGAGACTGGGCACCAATAAATATGCACTTTTTGAAGCATGTCTTCAAAGCCATAGAGTTGAATGAGAAACATAGACATAAAGCATCTTAGCCTGGTATAGTGAAGGAATTATAGATTCAAGGTCAGTAGACACACAGGTTCACATCCAATCTTTAGGTAGCACAGTGAGTAAAGCCCTGGGCCTGGAGTCAGGAAGACCTAAGTTCAAATCTAGCCTCTGATACTTTTTAAAAAATTTATTTTGTTTTTAATTTATGGAATAAAACAAGCATTTTTGTAACATAGTATAATAAAAGAGATGATTGCACATGGAACTGCAAATTTATTATGTACAACTTGCTATTCCTTTTAAATATATAATAAAGTTATCATGTAAATTTAATTTTTCTTTTTTTCTTCCTTCTTCCCCCCACCCCCCCACTGTCCTAGAGATGGCTACCATTAGACACAAATAGGTATATTTGTATACACACACACACACACACACACACACACACACACACGTAAAATCATTCTATACATACTCCTATTTATCAGTTCTTTTTCTGGATGCTGATAGTATCTTTCTTCATATGTCCTTTATGGTTGATTTGGGTATTTATTATAGTCAAAATGACTTATTCATTCAAAGTCATTCTTAAAACAGTATTATTAACTGTATACAATGTTCTCTTGGTTCTTCTCATTTCGCTCTTCATTATTTCGTGCAAGTTTTTCCATATTTTTCTAAGATCATAAAGCTCATAATTTCTTGTAGCACAGCAGTATTCCATCATTATCTGTTAGGTTGAGGTATATTTTATCAATCATATTCAGTCAACAAATATTTGTTTAGCACCTACTATATGCCAGACAGTGTTAGATGCTAAGGATTCAAGTACAAAGAATGGAATAATTCCTACAAGCAATGAACTTAGGTCAGTGAAAAACTCTTAGTCGCTCTACAGATGCACAGATCATATATAACAGTTATACAGAGATTAGAAGGTAGATATATTCATTAGTAGTTGTTGATAATAGTTGACATTAACATAGCACTTTAAAGTTTATGAAGCACTTTAATAATCTCTTATTTATTCTTTGCAACAACTTTAGAAGGTAGGTGCTATTATTATTCCTGGTTTTACAGAAGAGTAAACTGAGGCATACAAAAGGAAAGTGACTTGCCCAAGGTCAAACAGCTAATGAGTGTCTGAGGCCAGGTTTGAATTAAGGTTTTCCTGATTTCAAGTCCAATGCTCTCACCCCTTTCCCATTTCAAGACCCCTAATGCCTTTCTCAGTGTTTTATTTTTTTTTTGGGGGGGTGACATAAAAAGCAAAGTAATGACTTTTTTTTCCATTATTTTGTATATTCTTGAGGAAAATGTGAAAAAGGAACAGCCAGGGTTTTATGTGCTATTTTCATATCCTCACAGACACACAACTTACTGGAAAGTACAATGCATCCAGGCATAATAATTTTGTATTGATTTTCTTTAAAATGATATTACCTCATGCAAAGTTTCTTCTGTATGTATTTGATGAAGTCCAGCCACTATTCCTTACTTGTTATAGGATCAAAGATTTAGAACTGGAAGGGACTTTAGTGGCCATCTGAGGCTTAGCAAGGTTGTGACCAAGATTGCACAAGTAGTAAATGTCAGAGCTGGGATTTGAACTAGATCCTCTGATTCTGAATTTGAAAATCTTTCTATTACTCCATGATGCTTCAGATTTCATCTTCTTAAGTGATTTTCCAATTACTGTATCTGTTCCCATGTAGCTGAGTCCAAATGTGGTGGTTGCATTCTTCTACTTTAGACTGTCCCAAAAGTCTTGGTGCAGTTTTAAGCTCTTAAAGCTTTAGTAGCTTAAAACAGCATCAAGACTTTTGGGACACCTTGGAGATTAAATAATTACTGAAGTGTTAGCAGAATTTAGCTCATTTAGTTCTCTCTGTTATCTTACCTCAGGTATCCATCATCTCTCAACAAAGTTATATTGAAAAACCTACTTTGGTTTTCTATTTTGAGTGTCTTTCCTCTCCAATCCTTTTTCCACAAAGCTATGGAAATGATCTTCCTAAAGCATAGATCTATGTCACTCATGTGCTCAAGAACCTAGGGGCTCCCTACTGACTTTAAGTTAACATAAAAACTCTACCTTGATATTTAAAGCCTTTCAGAATCAGGTACCAACATATCTTTCTATATTTATTTCACATTATTCTCTTACTCCCTCCCTGCTCATCTTTGTTCTAAAAATGCTTAGATTTCTTCAGGGATCAGCTTGATTGTCTTCTCCTATGGGATCCTTTCTGGATCCTGAAGAAGTCAAAGACAGAAATCAAATCCCAGTACATCTCAAAATATTTATAGCAGTTTTTGTGGTAGCAAAGTCTCGACTGAATGTCAAGAATAAAGAGATGGTACATGAATGTAATGAAGTATTATTATGCAGATGACTACAAAGAAACCTAGGAAGATTTATAGAAAATGAAGCAGATTGAGATAAGAAGGACCACTAGAACACTGTATGCAATGAATACAATGCAAATGAAAAGAACACTAAAAGGAAGTAATAACACTAAATAATAGATAAACCATTGAATATCCTAGAGAAAAGATAATGAGAAATATCACAACAAAGATGTGGGATACTACTTCTTTGTAAACTCCCTGTTCTGTCTAAGGTACTGATGAGGTCTAGAGGTTAGGGATGCTGGAATCCCAAAATCACATGTGGGTCCTGCCTGAAAGAATTCAACCCAAGCTTTCTTTCAGCCAAAAACAAGGTTTATTAAAGATCTGCCATATTGCCAAATTCTTTAGGAATCTCTAAGAGTCTGTGAAGCATTGGCTAGATTCTAAAAATTTGAGCATCTTAAGGGGGAGACAAGAAGGACCTTATATACTGAAAGACCGTGGGAGGGATCTAGGAGTGGCCAAGTAGTCTATGAGGTAATAGAACTCCAGGGGTGGCCAAGGGAGAATGGAACCTACATAGGATTATGGGTGGGAAGTGGCCTGGGACTTAGGGAGGTCTAGTCTAGGTTAAAGGCAACAGAGAATTGGGGGATTGGGTGTAGCTCTAAAGAAAGGCCAGTTGATGGGATTATAGCCTTAGGCAAATGCCAGAGATTTGGCCATTTGGGAAAGTCCAGGATTTTTCCTTTTTGGGGTCTAGCTCCTAACCTCATCAGTACCACTATCTTTCCAGTCTGTCAGGTTTGTAATTTTGGGGTCATTTTTACTCCTCTGTCTCACTTCACATATCCAAGTAATCTCAAGAGTTTTATTGATTTTAATCCATTTGATTTCCTTAAGAAATTATGGTAAACCATAATCTGTATATTGTCTACTATCCATTTCTTTATTTTCCATCAACAGTTTATCTAAATGGTTTCAGAAACAACCAAGCTGAGCTTTGAAGAAAACTAAGGATTTTTAGAATGAAGATGGGGAGGGAGGGAGTAAGGGGAGCATGTGAAATAAGTGTAGAAAGGAATGTCGATACCTGATTCTGATGGGGTTTAAATATCAAGAATTTTTACATTAACCTAGTGGCATCAGGGATGTACTAAAGGTTCCTAAGCAGATGAGCAACATAGATCTATGCTTTAAGAAGATAATTTCCATATGCTTGTGGAGAATGGATTGGAGAGGAGAGGCACCCAAAATAGAAAATAAAAGTAGATTTTTCTAAGCAATTTGATTAAGAGATGACTCAAAAGTTATTAGAGTCACTACATCAACCTTTCAAAAGCTTTGGCAGAACTTCCCAGAAGGCGCATTCTGCTAGCAAATGTGAAAGACTTTCCATACCATGAAAAGGTGCAAGATCAAGTGATTTTTTAAAATTCTTATGTATCCAAACACAGGACATTTCTTAAAGATCATATTCCTGCAAGGTGTACTAACAATAATTACATATCTATTATAGATCCAATGCTTGAGACATTGCATAGGGAATAATCATAGTATAGCAATAAATAGCAATTTTTAAAAGTATATACTCCCATACTTTTTTTTTTTACTGGACCCATAATTTCATTGCTGTAAGGAGCTCCTGGTTGAGGAAACTTTGTCTTCTAATGCAGATCTGCAACTGCTTTCTATTTTATAGTCTTAGGGAGTTGCTTGGGGGCACTGAAAGTTACTTGTCCAAGGTCATTGATTCTGTAAGAGTCAGAAGCAGTACTTGAATCCAAGTCATCCTGACACCCCACTCCCAAGACAGGCAGAGCTCTGAGGGAAGGGCAGGGGGATTTACTACAAGCCTCACTCATATTGTTTAGACAGGGATTGTCTCAGAGTCAATGTAAATAACAATTGTTTCTATTTTGAACAGAAACCCTGAGGGTCTTCCCCTCCCAAATTGATTGTTTTTTTGACTAAAGAGGTCTTTCTCTGCCTCAATTCTTACCTTACCTTAATCATTGAATGAGTATTGCCTCAATCAGACTGAGACCTGTTAAAGACCTTAGCTTAAAAAGGCTGAGGTCTCCCAGTTAATCCAGGGTCATCTCCAATTGTCCTGATCTACATCTTGCCACTGGAACCAAAAGGTTCTTGAGGAGAAAGTGAGGCTGGTGACTTTGCACCGCCCTCCCTCACTTAAATCCAATTCACTTGCATGTCATGTCATCACTTCCCTGATGTCAAGGTCCTCTTCCAGAACAAAGGACAAACAACAACAATCTCTCCTATTTGATACTCATCATACTTAATGTTAATTGACAATTTCTCCATATATTATCCACAAACTTTCACAGAGATTTTTTTCTATCTCTATTCCCAAATTGCTTCTATGAAACATAAATTTTGTTGTTGTTGAGTCATTTCAATAGTGTTCAACTCTTCATGACCCCATTTGGGATTTTCTTGCAAAGATACTTGGGTGGTTTGCTATTTTAACTTTTCCAGCTTATGTTACACATGGGGAAACTGAGGCAAACAAGATTAAGTGATCTGCCTGAATTACATAAATAATAAATGCCTGAGGCCAGATTTGAACTCAAGAAGATGAGTCTTTCTGTTTCTAAGCCCAGGGTTTTATCCACTGTGTCACCTAGCTGCCTGTTATACCTAGAATTTAATGACACAAATAGATAGAACATGATCATTCTTAAGGCTGGACTTCAATCTCTCCCTACTCCCCACCAATTAAATAATTTAGGTAATTAAGTTCTTTTGCCCCTCCCCCATTTTAATTGGAAGTAGGTCCATAATTCAGAGTTTGGTGTTTTGCATGTTTTTCAAGAATGAATAATGAAAAAGATAATCATGGTAGAACAAGATTCAACACTCTGCTACCTGAAAAGGACAATATTCCAATAATTTTTAATTGCTATCTTTTCTACCAACAAAACGTTACTAGAAAAGAGAAGAATGTTTTGAACATACTTGTATTTTAATATAACAGCTAGTAGAGTCAACAGAGTCAATTTAATTAAACAGCTAGCAGAGATGAGCATATTAGACACTGCGTAATTTACAAGGAAGATAAAACCTGCTTTCTACCCTCTAGGAGTTTATATTTGGTTTAGGGAGAGAGCAGAGTAGTAGCACAATGGTTTTCCCTGTATATAATTTTGGGCTGTATGTGTATGTGTGTGTGTGTGTGTGTGTGTGTGTGTGTCTAGTATATGTATGTATATATAGACACACACAAATATATGCATACAAAAAACCCCAATAATAGTTCATGTCCTCAAAGTACTTATATACTACTTGGGGGGAGGTCACAGCATGAACACATATCATTAAGTATAAAATACAAAATAAATAAAAGTAAGTTTAATGAGAGATAGCACTAACAGCTTGAGAGATCAGAAAAGGTCTTGTGTGGAAGGTAACATTGGATATGAATTAGTAGAAGCTATAGATTCTCAGAGGCACAGATGAAGAGGGGATATATTCCAGGAATGAAGGACAGTCAGTGCAAAATCGAGTAAAGACAGAAAGTAAAATGTTGTATGGGGGAAACAGCAATTAGGCCAATTTGACTGGACTATAGAGTGTATTAAAGGGTTAGACCAGTATGTAATAAATTTGGAAAGGGAAACTTTAGCCAAATTGTGATAGGCTTTAAAGGCCAAATAGGGGAGTCTGCATTTTATCTGAGTGCCCTTATTTATTAAGTAATTGGGGAGCCAGTAGAGCCTCTCTAGGAGAAGAGTGACACGGTCAGAACTGTGCTTTTGGATTTCCACATTTGTGGTCTATGGATTGGAGATGAGCAAGAACAGAGGCAAGAAGACCAATTAGGAAGTTGTGACGTTAATCTAGTCTGTAAGTTCCCAAAGTGGGCAATACTGCTCCCTGGTGTGCTCTGCAACAATCCAGGGTGCAAGTAAAGGACATTGAATAAAAACAATGGGGTAGTGGAACATAAGGAAAGAAGAGAAGAAAATTTTGAAGAACCATTCATACGTGTTTCATGTGTCATGTAACAGAATGATGTTTTTCCAGATAAACACAAAAATGCAAGTTATAATCAATCAGTGGTCAAGCCTGCCAACAGGTCTTAACAAGCAAGTGTTGGCAGGCAAGATTATTGTGCATTGTTGAATAGTCCAGCATGTATGAATATGCTGGAATATGTGCATATAATGACTTGTTTCCAATGCAATACTATACAGTTACATGATGCAATACTGTGTCATCAAAATTTCAATGCAGGAAAAAGACCCACAAATTTACAATAAATTATTACATTTAAGATGCATCATTTAAAATTATTTTATATTTTTCTGAAATGATGCAAATTTCAAAAAAAAATTGTTAAAGGGTTTAAAAAAGTCTATTTCCAGGTGGGTGCTAAGTAACTTTTTTTTTTAAAGGAGGTGGTAGGTCAAATAAGTTTGGGAACCTCTGATCTAGTCTATAGGTGCTGAGATCCTATTCAGTATGGTCCGTGTGTGAATGAAAAGAATGGAATATATTGGAAAATGTTGTGGAGGTAGAATCAATAATCTTGGCAAATGAGATGATGATGTGATGGTGTGGGGGGGTATGTTAGAGCTGAAAAAAGACCCTAGGACAAGAGTTCTTCATCATTTTTTTTGTGCCATGGACCACTTTGAAAGTCTGGTGAACCCTTTAGACCCCTTCTGAGAACAATGTTTTAAATGCATAAAATAAAATACACAGGATTATAAAAGAAATAAATTATATTGGAACACAGTTTTCAAAATTTTTTTTAAACAAGTTCACGGACTCCAGGTTAAGAACTTCTGCTAGGGATTATCTAGTCCAATTCCCTCATTTTACAGACAAGAAAACTGAGATAGGCAGAAATGCAAAGGGATTTATTAAATTCACACATCTAGGTCACCACAGAGCCCATGCTAGAAGCTTGGAATCTTCATTGCAACTGTTTGTCACTATGATCTCTAACAATCAATTAATCTGAATGATTCTATTTTACAAGTGATTATCTCTAGTCATTTGATAGACTACATATAGTGGAGCTCGACTAGAGATAGTCATTTGGAAAATGAAAATAGATATTTTGCAAGTGATAGATACATCTTTATTAAAATTATATAGGTTATTATTATAGTTATATATAACATGAGAGGTTTGATTAGATAGCTTCCAAAATGCTTCCTCATTCTAAAGTTCTCCAATTCTCTGAAATTCTTCCGTAATGTCAGGGAATTGCTTTCATCAAACTACTTCCTCCAACAAACGATAATCAGTCAAGAGGTGGCACCGCTGGGATTAGCAGCCAGAACTTCTGGCGCTTTGTTCAGCACTCCGTTCATGCTATTACAAAATAGCTTTTAAATTCATGAAATATCAAAAATTTCTCCAAGCTATTTAACTAAGGATGCTTAACGATTTAACTAAAGATATCTAACTAAGGATAGCATGGATGCTGTGATTTAATTGAAATAGGGAACTCCTATGTGAGGAAATTCTAAAATTGCAGGTTACCACTTCTTCTACAACTTAGAACCGTACTTAGAACACTGAGGATTTACCTGACTTGCTCAAGTTCACACAGTCAGTATATCTCAGAGGTAAGACTTGAACTCAAGTCTTCCTGACTTTGAGGCTCTTTCTCTATCTGTTATTTTTTAATTACCATCATCCTGAATAGGAAACAGAGACGCAGAAGGGCTAAGTAAGTTTCCCGTGGCAACAGAACCAGTAAATAGTGGTATGGTGCCTTGAAATCAAGTCAAACCATTGAATACAATGGGCAGGTTCAACTTTTTGGAGGAATAAAGCAAATATTTATACCTGTTGTTGTATATATATATATATATTTTTTTTTAACTGCAATATTCACTTAGCTGTTGATATGATAACAATTTAAAGCAAAAGTTTCTGCAAATCTTGAACAAATAATATCATGTAGAAATGCATCTGTAGGCATCTGTATAGCATGACATTTTTCCATGCAAAACAGTTTAGATTTAAGTAGTTTTTGTTGAAGTCATGCTTTCTGAGAGCTCATTTCTATCCTGAATGGCAAAAATAATTATTTTACTGGAAACATACCAGACTTCTTTGTAATTCACTGGAGTAATCTGAAGCTCAGCATATGAAGCCCAAAGTGGGGGAATTTAGAGGATCATAGATTGAGAGCTGGAAGGAGTCTTTGAGGCCAAGAAATCCTACTTCTTCATTTTAGAGGTTAGGAAACTGAGGTTGATGGGTAAAATGACTTGCTCCAGGTCACATGGCAAACTGATAAGTAACTGTAAGTACCAGAGGCAAGATCTGAACCTAAACTCAAGTTTAGCATTCCATCTGCTGTGCTAGGCTGTCTCCCAGGTAACTTCAAAAGCTTTCAGAGTCCTAAAGAAGAAGCAGACTTCATGCATTTAAGGACCTGTACTAGCACTAGTATTGATGTTCTCTTACCCTTCTAAAGCTCTGTGCTTTTTCTTCAAGAGTTGCTATGAGCAAAGAAATCTTTTCCTTGAAGCCAAGCTGATGAATCTCTCTGAACCAAATTAGAGTGGACCTCTGGCAGGGGGCATATAGTCCATCACCACTCTTATGCCCAAAGAAACAAGAATTCTGCTGGCATAGCTTTTGGAACCCAGTAGTCACCAACTCTGCAGCCATCTCCAGGAATCCTAATGTGTATCTGGCCACTGGACCCAGATGGCTCTGGAGGAGAAAGTGAGGCTGGTGACTTTGCACAGCCCTCCCTCACTTAAATCCAAGTCACTTGCGTGTCATGGCATCACCTCCCTGATGTCAAGGTCCTCTTCCTTGTCTGAGGATTAAAAAAAACAAGCCATCAATATGAGATATTTGAGGAGGACATGTGTAGGAGAAAGATAATTAAAAGATTAAAAATTAAGACCTATGGGAAGTTAAAACTATTGGAATTATTTATTCCTGAGAGAAGAGAATTTTGAGGATATAATTTAATGAGAACATCAAGAAAATGTATTAAGTGCTCTGATACTCAGATGTTCTAGTTGAGTAGTCACAAGTGATGTTCAAAATGATCTTGGGGTGCTCTAAATTCCTGAAGAGTTAGGAATTTTACTTGTGATTTCATTGGTTTAGGGAACTCATGTGTGGGGAAACTCCCTCTTCCAATGTAGGGCAGCACTTTCTCTGCAACTCATATTCTTAGAGAGCTTCTTGAGACATGAGAAGATAAGTCACTTGTTCAGGGTCACATTGTATATGTCAGAGGCAGGCCTTGAGCTCAGATCTTCCTTATTTGGCAGTCGACTCTGTTTCCACTACATCATGTTACCTCTCCTGGAATGATGTCTAAACCACCCAAGAAAAAAGAAATTCTTAGTTATGATTTTCATGTAAATATATTTGCATTCTAATTCCATGAGAATTGGGATGCTACATATGGTACTACTCTCTTAAACCTATGTTGCCCTTTAGTATTAAACTTCCAATATCATGACTTAGTCCTGGATTTTAGGGGCCACTTATGATTGACTGAAGGAGTGCTAGACTGAGAGTTAGGAGGCCCAAAGTCAAATCTTAGCTTTGCCACTAACTAGCTAAGTGACTTTGGGTAAGTCACTTAACCTTTTCTGGGCCATAGAAACCTAGTAAATAAAATATCCAACTTGTAGTTACATTCTTAACAGTTAAGATAGATTTTACTGCATAAAGAAAGGCCTTAAAAAGAAGTTGACCAGCTATTCCTCTTTGCTCAAGCCTTGGACTTTAATTCTAGCAAGGACAACATTAGTGAGTTTTAAAGAAAACATTTCACGGTAGTTTTTTGCTAAAACCTATTGTTACTTCTGCAATAGGCAATAACCAAATATTTCAAAAAATAATGTCCATTCCTTTTTATGAACAATAAAATCGACTCCAATTCCTTTATTTGCCTCTCCAAGGAAAACCTGCTTGTCAACCTTCCCTTTGGCTGCAACTTCCTTCTTTCTCAAGTTTAGTTTGTAGTTAGAATGTAAAAATTGATGTGACAGCTCCTCCAGCAATGTGCCCACTCATTGGTCATTAGATAGGCAGTTCACATTTATAGTACCCATAGTCCAATTAAAATTCATCAATAGCTTGAAAACTGTGATTCTTAGCATCCTTTGCCATCTTTTCTACCATTTTGCAACCATCACTGCAGAAACAGAAGGGTACCACAAAGGATGAAGCTCTGTTTTTTAATTTGTATATGTATCATGAATTGCTACGGTTAAAAAAACCCTCATTACCAGATGGCCTCCCTATCTGTAGTTAGCTACACTAAGTATGTTACCACAGCCAGACTCAGAGTTCACACTCTACTGGCATAGTCTTTGAGAACCTGGAGTCACCACTATATTGCAATGAGGCATTAGACTTAAAGTACTTCAATCCAATGCATCCAATCCTATAAACATTTATTAAGGCCTGCTATGACAGACATTTGTTAGGCATTGGGGATATAATTAATAAAAAGACAGTCCCTGCCCTCAAAAAGCTTACAATTTAAAGGACACAACATACAAAAAGAGAAAGGAAAGGGGGAGAAGAGAATACCAGAGGCTACCTAAGTGGTGAAGGTTCCTCTTCTTCTCTGGAGTTGAAACCAGGAAGGGCAGCAGATACAAAAAGGAATGAGTCCAGTTTCTGCTCCTATAAAGGAAGACATTGGGAGGTGATTGGTACTCTACTCTCCAGCTCTGTAATTACAGAGGAGAGGAGAGGAGAGGAGAGGAGGGTGGAGGTGTCAATCAAGGCTTGAATTAGCAGCCTGGTGAAGAGATAAGAGGTGACCACCTTATCCTGGAAGGGACATCTTGTTTTGTAGAATTGAAAGCAGGCAGGGCAGCAGATGCACAGCGGAGATACTTAATTAGAATCTACTTAAACAGTAACATTTCCCCAATGAAATAAATAGCACCCTGACCATTTTTTCAAAAATCTACTTGTCCATGATTTAGCACCATACATTTGGAGTTGGCAGAGACCACAGATCTTGCCGAGTATTACACTCCCTCCAACATTGTTTATTCACTCTTTTTTTCCTGCTTAATTGTTGGGCATTGTCTCTAGAAGAAAAGACATATCGGATTCAAAATCACATCCATAATTTTGATGAATACATTTATAATTATTTCCTCTAAAATCTGACAACTTTCATAAGAATTTAACTGAGTAATTACTAATGAGAAAAAAATGAAGTCCTGATTGAGAATTCTAAAGAGAAATGCTCAGTAGGGACTACTCATTTTCGTTTACCCACTTAAGAGCATTTTATGTTTCTTAAATGCTATTCTACTAGATATTTTCTTTTTGACTGTACTATGATTGTGTTTGCTTTGTTCATAACATAATGGAAAAAATAAACACCTCAATATTATTAATTCTGTATCCAATCAGGATTGTCGTTTTGCTAGGTTCATTCCTAGAAACTTAACAACAAATGCATGCAATCTTTCAGAAGTGTGCTTTGCTTCACTTAAATGAGTCAGAAAGTTGTTTACTAATGGTTCCCAGGAACTAGTGTGTCAAATAAGACTCTATTTGTCTCTGTAAACCCAGCTTTTCTAATTCTTAGGTTTATTGCATCTGATAAATTTCCTATCCTTGAAAAACTTTTTGTACCCTGGGAGTAGCCATGCAAGTCCAAGGGAAAAAAAAAAACGATTTGCTGTTTTTATCTGCTTAATTGTTGAGCATTGTCTCTAGAAGGAAAAACACACCAGATTCAAAATCATATCCTTGAGAAGTGTGTGTGCTACTGAAAAATGTACCCATGGTTCACAAAATGTGGACACTTATCTCTGCCCCAGAGCAGTTAATGAAGAGATGCCCCTGTGATAACTCCATGGGAAAATGTTCCATTTAAAATGCTCAATTTGTATGTTCTTCAAGTGAAATCCATTAGTGAGTAATAAATACCTTTCTTTCTTTCTTTTTTTTTTTTAAATAGCCTATGGAAATCATCAGGTTCTCAGGCTTCAGGCAAAATTCTCAGTGCACCTTCTTGCATACAGGAGTTTTCTTAAGCTTAGTAAAGCCTGAATTTAAAACCTCAAGTAAAATAATAATAACTAAAATTAATATTCCTCTTTAATATTTTTTTAAAGTTTTATGTGTATAATATGATTGCTTACAACAATCTTGTGAAATAGATGTTATTATCATTCTCATTTTACAGATAAGGACACTAAGGCTGAGAGACATTAAGTGACTTGCATCGCTAGTGACTCATACAGCTAGTAAGTAAATGAGGAAGTATTTGAAATTAGGTCTTTCCTGACCCTAAATCTGACTCTATACACATATCATCTACTGCCTCTCAAGTGAAAGGACTCATACCAGCCTATGAATGGAATGTCTTGTTAGTATATACTCTAAAAATACTTAGTGGAAATCATTCTCTGTTTCACATGACTCAGTTGGAGAAATAGCATACCCGATTCTCAGTAAACATACTTGAAGATAAAACTTAGGTAGTCATGTTTGCCAGTGGGTATCTTTATCATTCAGTGAACACTATAATGTGAAAAGTGGGAGTCAAAACCTACTCCCTTTTAAGCTGAACATGTTTCAATCAATCCATCAAGCTAAAGACCTTAGACTAGGTATGATAATTCTTTGAAAGCCATTTGATGAAGTGAAATACTGCCAAACAAGAGGTCTGTTCCAATGGGGTCTGTGATTTCTGGTCCTGACTAAAAATATCATTATTTGGAATTGGAAACTTCAAGAAATTGGAGTGTATGGCCTTCCAACATACTACCAAGAAGAAATTTCCTGGGGGCAGGAAAGAGGGAAGAAGAGACCTCCCTTTTGATTAGGTTTTTCTTCCCACATCTTTACCTGAAGAATGACCTTTTAGCTTCTAATGGTCTGAAGGATGTTGGGCTTCCTATCAGTGTCCTAACTCACCTTGTTGGATCAATTAGTGACAATGAATCAAGACTTCGGTGAACTCATGGATCTATGAGGATCCTTGTAAAGAGACTACAACAATCTTAGGAAGAACTGGTTGAGCATTCCACAAATGGGAAAGGACTTCTAGCAACCAGAAGCTGTGTTACCTCTTTGCCACATGTACTCTCTACTTTCCTCTAGATTTCATATATACTGGTGAGAGAGTACATTTCAAATGTTTTAGGGTCAGGTGTATTGTGCCAACTATTTTTATTATTCTACTTCAGTAATATTCCTTTTTAAAGACTACTTAATGCCGCCTAACTAAATTGTCTTTGAACAGATAAACTTGGCAAGGCAGGGGGAAGCGCTTTGGAGGGGCATTATAAATTTACACCAAAGTTTTCACTAGAAGTTTGAATGTGAGATACAGCCAATCTCTTGGGACCCAACTCATCAGTGAGAGTGGGAGTGACAGGTAGAATAAGGATACTCATGTTTATATGGGCTACAATTACTTTCAGGCTCAGTCTCCACTAAAAGGTTGTAGGGAATTAATTTCCTCTGAAGTTATTAAGTTCATCGTGGTAGAAACTTAGGCAGCTTTGTTCTCTTGAGCTCTAGCAGATTGCCTAGATGCTCACTCTGATGGATATACACCAGAATAAAGCTATCCGTTATGTTTAGAAGATTGTGAAATGACCATAGTGAGTGCCTGGCATATAGTGAAAAGAACATTTTAGTTAAAGTTAGGTGGGGTTTGAATCCTGGTTCTACTTCTTACTACCTTAGGCAAGTCATTCAATTTCACTGAGTCTTAGTTGTCTTATTTGTAAAATAAAAGGGTTGGACTTTTGAGGTCCCTATCTACTCTAAAATTTTCATCCATAATGTGACTGCAAGAGGGCAAGACATTGCTGCTTTTTATTTATTTAGCTTTTTTAAATTTTACTTTTGGGCAAGGCAACTGTGGTTAAGTGACTTGCCCAGGGTCACACAGCTAGTGAGTATCATGCATCTGAGGCCAGATTTGAACTCAAGTCCTCCTGACTGCAGGGTCAATGCTCCATCCACTGCACCATCTAGCTGCCCCTATTTAGTTAGTTTTTAAAGTTTTTAATGCTCCATCTCTTTCTTTTGTGTTTCTTTTGCTTTTGTTTAGAGTTTCTTTGAGAATAACTTGTAAGACCAGAGACATCAAAATCTCCTTTTGGTTGTTTGGATTTGTTCCTAGTCTAAATAACCCAAACAGTCCCAGAAGTCTTTAAAAAAAGGGGAAATAAGTTTTTTTAGGAGTCTTTCAAGGTAAAAACAGATCAAAACCAATGAAATAAAGAAACTTCTCCCCTCCTGTTACCTCAAACTTCAAAAAACAAAATGAGAAATAAAATTACATCAAAGAAAAAAAAGTTTCATGACCCATGGCCAATATTTCGAAAGCAAGTTGGAGACTTGAAGGATCCAGCAGGATGGCCGCTATGGCTGCAAACTCAGAAAGGGTTGTTTTGTGCAGTAAATTCATGTAAATTGTTGTTTAGCAAATCAAATAATATTTTAAATTCACTAAAACAGGCTCTCAACCATTTTGTGTGGAAAGATTTTTTTTTAATGTTAAAAATGTCACAGGCTCACACATAATATTAGGAAGACTGATGACAAAAAATTGGCATGAATTCAATCATATCTTTAAATGAATTTGTACTTTATTAATCCCAGCAACATATACATACACTTGAAAATGTTTATACAAATCTATTTATCTATCCTTTTTCATTTGAACATAGACAATGGAGAAATTAATTTTGTTTTATTATAGATATTTGTAACAGGTGTTTTGTTTTTCTTCTATTTCCTACTGGGAGGTGAAGGAGGAAGAGAGAGAAAGCATGTTTTTGTTGCTTAAAAATAAAATTTAATTAAAAAGACAATATTTATACACAAATATATATGTATATATACACATGGACATATATACATACACCTACACACATACATATTTATGTGGGAGTCATTATTCAGGCTGCAGAAGGCATTTGTGCTTAATTATTACCCTCAATCACTTAATATGATAGTTGGTGTTTATGCGTCTCCAAGAACCCCTTGCAATAACAGTATGACCCACACAGATCTAAAATCTAAAATGTGGGAACTGTTGTATTAGGGAAAGCTGCCACAAATTCTTTAATAACGTAAATGATCATCTTAATTTTTTTCTTTTTCTGTTTTTTCTTCTTCTAATGAACAAGCATTTATCAAACTCCTGCTAGTAGTGACTAAAGAACTAGCCTCAGAGTCATGAAGACCTTGGTTCAAACCTTACTTCAGACACATACAGGTTCTGTGACCTTGGGCAAATCATTTAACTTCTCCATGCTCCAGGAAATTGTTGCAGAAAAGGTGCTGATCTGCTTTGGTAGATGGAATTTCACGACTGGGAGGTCCCTATAACAATGAAATCATGGGCTCCCTATTCTATGTGCCAAGCATTGCCTTAGGCACTGGGGGGATGCAAAGGCAAAAATGAAACAATCCTTTCTCTGAAGTAGCTGACATTGTTACATGTACATAGGTTGATACAATATAGATACATAGTCATTTTGGAGGAAACAGAGCTCAAGAAGGAATTCAAGTGTTATGTTTTGAAGGAAATGAAGGATTTTAGGAAAACCAAATGAGAAGGAAGTGCATTCTAGGCACAGAGACAGCTGATACAAAGGCATGGATGTGGGGGTGCCATATAAAAGAAACAATAAGAAAGACATCTTCACTGTACCATACTGTTGTTGTTTGTCCTTCATTCTCAAAGAGTACCATGACATCAGAAAGGCGACATCATGACTTGCAAGTGAGTTGGATTTAAGTGAGGTAGAGCTGTGCAAAGTCAACAGCCTCATTCTCTTACACAGCCATTTGAGTCCAGTGGCATGACATAGATTAGGACAACTGGAGGTGGTCCCCGATGCAGTGGGAGACCTTGTCCTTTTGGATTAGGTGATGGAGAGTAAGAGGTAATAAGGTTGGAAAAGCATGTTGGGGCCAACTTGTGAAGTGTTTTAAACACCAAATAGAGATTATATTTGATCCTTGAGGCAATACAGAGTCACTAGAGCTTGCTGAGTGTATGGGTGTGTGTGGGGG
Source organism: Phascolarctos cinereus (assembly GCF_003287225.1). Lineage (NCBI taxonomy): Eukaryota > Metazoa > Chordata > Mammalia > Diprotodontia > Phascolarctidae > Phascolarctos > Phascolarctos cinereus. Next base: position 184,921,409 of record NW_027555958.1, read on the forward strand.
TGGGGTGGGGTGGGGTGAGGAGGGAGCAGATCAGATCTATGCTTAGGAAAATCATTTTGGCAGCTCTGTGGAGGATAGCTATTGGGGAATGACTTGGAATCTGAAACCAATCAGTCCATTGGAGAGGCAATAAGGATCTGAACTAGGTTGGCAGCTGTGTAAGTAAAGAGAAGGGGACACATAAGAGATGTTGGGAAGTAGAAAACACAAAATTTAGTAGCAGATTGGACATGTAGGTGAGAGAGAGAGTAAGGAGAAGAAGATGACACCAAAGTTGTGACTTGGGTTACTAGAAGGATGATGTCCTTAACAAAAACAGACATTTGGAAGAAAAGTGAATATTCAAGCTCATTTGATGATTTAGGCTTGGGATCGGAACAAAATGTGACAGCTATATATCATGAAATAATTACCAGAATACATTTTGTAGTAGTTTGGAATGGATACTCAGCAAGGATACAGCACTCAGGTAGCCTCAGTATATGGAAGCATAGCTGGTCAGGATGGTGTTTTGGGTCAAGAAGAAATTTGTCATGTCTGAGGAACTCCTTAAGAGGCTATTATTTTTATGCCCTGTGCAACTAGGAAAGTGAATTAACAACCGAAGCCCTGGTCTCCTAGACTAGTCAAGTCTCAGGGATGATTTCTCTACCTTTTAAAGAAATGCTAGCTCAGCCTATGTAGTATTATTACCACAAAGGGGGCAAAGTTAATGAATTGTTTTGCAATATCTTGAGGGTATCCAGCTCAAACCATCTAATGGGCAGTTGGCAATGTGCTGACAGAGCTCAGGAAAGAGACTAGGACTTAGTATTTAGATCTAGGAGTCATCTAAATGGAGATAAACACAGGAAAGTTGATGAGTTAACTAAAAAAGAAAACAAAGAAAGAGGATAGGAGAAGAGAGAAGAAAAGAGGGGGGAAAAGGAAAAATTCTAAATTTCTGTTTTTCATGTCTCAAATTTCCAAAAGTTATGGCAGTCCAATAATATTTTGACTTGGATTGTTTTTTTTTTTTTTTACTTTTTTCTTTGGTGAGGCAATTGGGTTCAGTGACTTGCCCAGGATCACACAGCTAATAAGTGTCAAGTGTCTGAGGCTGGATTTGAACTCAGGTCCTTCTGACTTCAAAGCCAGAGCTCTATCCACTGTGCTGCCCCCCAATAATATTTTAATATCTATTCAAAATCTTTAAAATGTTCTTATCATGTAGGAGGATGCAAAGCAGCTAGGTGATACACTGGATGGAGTGCTGGGTCTACAGTCAAGAAGACCTGAGTTCAAATTCAGACTAAGAAATTTACTAGCTATGGAACTCTGGGTAAGCCACTTAACCTCTGTCTACTTTCTGTCAATTTCCTCAATTGTAAAATGAGGGTAATAATAGCACCTATCTCAAAGAATTTTAGTGAGGATCAAATGAGATATTTGTAAAGCTCATAGAACAGTGCCTGGCATATTGTAGTCACTCAATAAATGTTTGTTTCTTTCCTTCTCTTTACTATTATATTATAGAAAGTGGCATTCCAATACTCCAACGGGCTTCTAATTTCATTACTCTGGGTATTTCCTTCAATAGTGAAGACTTTAATCCACTGGGGCCTGCTCTTTTCATGTAATTCTTGTCCATTTCTCCCTCAAAATCTGGCAAAACCAGAGTACAGTATGTTCAATGTAGTTTAGGCCTTTCCCTAGTTCTCTTGACATTCCTGGATTCAAATGAACATGGAGTTGTTCACTGCATCTCCTACCCTCTCAATTCATGACCAGACCACCTGTTTTTCTTTTTCCTGGTCATACATTTCTTTGGTGACATCCTTTACATTATTTTGAATAAAGATTCCTCATGTGTTACCAACCACCATATTCCCCCCCACATACACACACCCCTTGCCTTTTATGTGATCTACTTCAAATTGTGATATAGGACCTTAATGTTCAAAACAGCATGGTGAAGAAAATGCTGTTCAATCATTTCAGGTGTGTCAGGTTCCTTGTGACCGGACTTGCGGTTTTCATGGCAAAGATACTGGAGCAGTTTGCCATTTCCTTCTCCAGTTCATTTTATAGATGAGGAACTGAGGCAAGCAGGGTTAAGTGACTTGTTCAAGGTTACCCAGCTAATAAGTGTCTAAGGCTGGATTCGAATGCAGGAAGACTAATCTTCCTGACTTGAGGCCCAGCACTCTCTCTTCTGTGCCATCTAGCTGCCACAGTCCAGGGATTACACAAGTACAATACAAGATGATTCCTTCTCTTTCTACTGCTCTCAAATATTCATCTCATAAAGTCATTGGGGACTTGCTCAAAACCTGCTCTATCTTCGTGGAGTGCCAGGGGGTGGGTAGATGAGTGGAGAGAAAAAAATCTCCTGTTGAATAATCAAGCAGATAGTAAAAAGAAGTACGTGTACCTTATTAAACATCAAAACAGATTTAATACCAAACAAAAGTGCTTTGGGGCCAATGATTGTCTCAGTTTTGTTTTTGTATCTTTAGATTAGTGAGTACTTAATGTGACTCATTATATACAGGCATCACCAGACATGCTTTACCTTACATTCCACCCATCTTCCTACCAACAACCCTGCCACTGACTTAGAAAACCATGTGTTAACATTATCTGTGTCCTATTGTATTTTTCTTTATTTTGTGAAATGTTTCCCAATAAATTTTAATCTGGTTTCTGGAGTCTCTGTGACATTCAAAAGTCTCTTCTTGCTCAAAATTTATGATCTTTTGAGCCATGAAAATTGATTTTACTTACTTATGATGCTACTTTTATTAGTTTTTCTTTGCAAACCTACTTTCTATAAATTCCCAAACACAAAATTATTTGGGAAATTAGCATTTTATGCAATGACCTATAGCACCTCAAAGTACAGGAGGCCTGAATTGAAAATCACATGAAACAAATCATTGGCATGTAAAATAACTGTCAGCCCATGCATCAAAATGACTGTCAACTCTACAGAGTCTATTTATGCAAGATTAACAAATCAATTCCATCTTTTTTCCCTAGTCACCAAACAAAACTAAAATTTCCTTATTTGATTTGAGGTTTCCATTTTAAACAAAGTACACACTGTTTGTCGAGGTGGGGTTTGTGGCAGCATCTCCAATAACTTGACATTTCCCTTTATGAAAAATAACAAGTATTATTTAAAAAAAATAACAAAGCTGTATGGACCAGGAATTACTGTTGGTGCATTCAGATACATTATAAATGCTGTGAAACACTCATGAATGATATCTAATAATGGACAGCTGAGAATGTCACGTTTAAATTTTCTAGCTTGATGTGACATGGACTTGATCATTCATCACGCACATGTACAAATCAATTTCCCTTCATCATAACCAGCTAATAAGGAAATACAGGGGACACTGAAATTTTTATTAAGAAAGAGCACCAGGTGTGTTAGAGTGTAATGACCCATGGAAGCATGGGAGGGATCAAAACACAAAAGCTGGTTCAGTGTACTCACATAACTCAACTGAGTTTCCAGTGCTGCTTATTTGAACAGGGGAGGAGAATAATTTAGTAGAACTGCTTAACAGGAAAAATTCATCTCAGTTGTACCTTGGACTTGCTCAACTCACCTTTTGAATTCTGTAAGAGGGACTACAGTAAAAAATGGACTATTGAGAGGTGGTATAAATGAAAATGATAGAAAAACATTTGGTTTGATGATTTTTTTCATACTTTTTACTTGTATCTACCCATCTACTGTTTAGGTAAGCAATACTTAGGAATTTTTGTGGTGTTAGATGATTGCTTAATTCTGTGTTCTATTAGGCTGTGAGGCCATGCGGCATGGTGGGGAAAGCTCTGGATGTGGAACCAGAGAAACTAGGTTCTGATGCTAACTCTGCTATTTACTTCCTTTGTGACCTCAGTCAAGTCATCTCACCTCTCTGGGTCTCAGTTTCCTTATTTGTAAAATGAGCTGGAGAAGGAAATGGAAAAACACTCCAATATCTTTGCCAAGAAAACCCCAAATGGTGTCACAATCAGACAAAACTGAAAAATGATTAAACAACAAAGAACAACTGAACATACACAAGGTGTCTCAAAAGTCTTAATGAACAAGAAATACACACACATACACACACATAAAATTACATAGATTTAAATGTGTATTTATGTTTGTTTAGATATATGTATATATATATATGCCCATGCCCATTCATGCTGGGTGTTCATAAGTCTTAATAAACAAGACATACATATACATATGTACGTGTATACACATGTACACACTAAGATATACATATGCACATACACATACATTATATATGCATGTATATGTATATGTATGTATATATACACGTGTAAACATGGGTACATATGTACACTATTAATGGTTTAAACTGTACTTTTGGGATACCCATATTCCACTCTCTTTTAAATATTCTTTTAATTCACTTGTCCCGACCTAGGAATTTCTCCATTCTCTTGCACCTGCTGTTTGACATAAGTACCTTTCTCTTTCAAGATTCATACTCTCTGGGATACTTCTCTTTACTTTTGTTAAATATAAGATTATCTACAGTATTACCAAGTAGGCTTTGGACGCTTGGGGCGTCAGGTTGCTATGGTTTTTTTTTCTTTTTCTGTCTTATACTTCAGAATATAAGCTCCACTTGCTTTCCACCATCCACTGTGGAATCTCAAGAAATATTGAAACAAGTTGGGATAGCTATTGACAAACATGTATTAATCACCAGTTCAATGTTAAATAAATGCAAACATTAAAAGAAACATCTTTCTGCAAATGAATTTTCCTAAGAATAGCTATGTCATTTGACTCCTTGATTTATTGAACTCATTCATTGTTTTGTCCTACTTCCTGAACCTAGTCATGCCTGATGTCCTTCCTTCCTAGTCTCTTCAGAATTGAATGCTAAGACTTCTAGAAGTATTCAAACTTTATGTGAAGTCATACGGCTATGGGTTACATCACTGATTGATGCTCTTTATGACTATACTTCTCGGTGATCTTGGATATTATTAGAAGGCTTCTCTTTCCTTTGCTAATATAAACATTTGAAGCAAAATGGGGATAATTATTCCTACTCTGACTTCTTCCCAGAGTTATTTGTTGTGAAGAGATAAAGTGATATAATATGTACGAAAGTGAAAATCACAAGGTACACCCCCTTTTCTCCTTCCCTTTCCCTCCTCTTGTCTTCTTCCTCTACCTCCTCCTTTTCTTCCTCTTCTTCCCCCTTGTCCCCTTTCTTCTTGTCCTCCTCCCCCTCCTTCACCAACATGAAATTATGATTTATTCATTCATACCACAGATTTTTAGTAAATGCTCAATAAGTGCTAGTATTGGACGTAAAAGATAGGTGTAACACTTTTCTCAAGAAGCTTACATCTAATAGGTAGAAAAGGTGTGAATCCAAAAGTTGCAATAAAAGGTCTATAGAGATAGCAGGAGTCAGGAAGGGGAGAGTTGGGAAAATATATGATAAGTGCAAAAGAAACATTTGGGGTAAATCCTTTAAGAAATTCAAGGAAGGATAGATCCCTTTCAATTGGGAAGCTCAGGGGAGACTTAATGGAGAATCTCCTAAGTTGCTGAGTTGGCCTTTGAAGGACAAGAGTCCCTCAAAAGTTGAGGAAGGAGGTTGGAGAAGTGGAAAATAAATGATACCAACTATAGAATTGTTTTTGTTAATCATGTCTGCTTTTTCATAATACTGTCCCTGGAGTTTTCTTGGCAGAGATACTGGAGTGATTTGCCATTTCCTTCTCTAATGGATCAACCTTTGTTGGAATTCTCCACTATGACCTGTTCGTCTTGGGTAACCTGCATGGCATAGCTCATTGTTTCATTGAGTTATACAAGCCTCTCCACCATGACAAGGTGGATCCAGGAGGGAATAGAAGTTCTTACAAGCAGTCATAGATTTGGGAGAGGACATGATAAGGATAGGGGATGAAGAATAGGTCAATTATTCTGGAATTGTATGTAGAACTCAGAATGTAGAGGGTTTTGTATGACATGATAAGTCAGAGGGAGAGGGACATACAGGAGGAAGACATTACAAAACCCAGGTAAAAGATGAAAAGAGTTGGAATTATGATGGTGTCTGAGGGAAAACAAGTGAAGTTAAATGACTGAATGTGAAAGGAAGTTTAGTTTGGGAGATTTAGAGGGAAGAATCAAGATAAGTGTCACTTGGGGTGAAGTGTTTCAGACTGGTCCCCAGCCATACTTCACTTTATTCCCCTGACATCTTCCCAGCAACTACCTTGCCTGCTCCTTCCCATCTTCCCTACCCTTCCCCTTTAAATTCTGTAACCATAATCAAATTAATTCTGCCATTAATCCTGGAAAGGATGTATCAGTCTTTTCTCAATATACTCTAATGGCTCCATTCAACATCCAAGTAATTTTACAAAACAAAATCCAACTCCTCAACCCTCACTATCTATATGTCATCTCCTCCCTCCCTCATTAGAATATGAGCTCCTTGAAGTCAGGGCAGTCTTCACATTTGTATGTGCATTTCTAGCACTTGACACAGTGCTTGACACATAGTACATAATAATTTTTTTCATTCATTCATTAATTAATGACTCCAGGAATATGAGTCTGGATGATCTGCAGGATGGCAATAGCAGCAATAGAAAAACAGAATTAAGGGGGACAAGTTTTTCAGGGAAGATAATTAGTTTTATTCATGATGAATTTAAATGACAGTTAATTATGAATACAGGACTGGCATTCTAGGGAGAATTAGAGAGTAGAAATATAGACTTAGAAGTCATTTGCACAGAGGTGAGAATTGAAACAATGGTAGAAGATGAAGTCACCAAAGGATTGTAGAGGGCTATGGCTAGAAAATTTGGGACATTCCTTTGAAGGGGGAAAATGAAGTGCCAGAAGAGGAGACAAAGGAAGGGTCAAAAGATGTAATAGAACTTTGAGATTTCAAAGTCATCAAAAACAAAGGGGGGGGGTTGGTAATCAAGCAGGAGGCTTTGGGTCAGCAGTTTCAAATTGCAGAAAATCAAAGATGTGTGATGTCCTCCCTTACTGCAATAAAAGTCAATTGTAAGTTATGTCGTTATCTCCCTGATGTCATGGTCTACTTCAAAAACCAAAGACAAACACAACAATTGACAGCAATGGGCTTTGGACACCTCTCCCTTTGAACTTTTCCGTGAATTCCAGGAATCCAGCCTCTGAACTCAGATCTCTGGCTTTTGCCCAGGACGAATAATCCTTTTAACTGCTCTTTCTTTGTGGCCCTCACTGTCTGCACCTGGCTCCACCATAGACTCCCACTCTTTGATTCCATTTAGACCCATTCCTAGACCTCTGTACATAAGTTTCCATCTTGCCGCCATTAGATTGCTCAGAGTCCTTGAAAGTCTGGCCCAGTGATCACAAACACTTAGATTCTTAAAATCTGGCCAGTAGCATGGATTCTTAAAATCTTGACTACCTCAACTGCTGTTTTAATAAACCATGTCTCTGATTGAAAGAAGGCTTGAGTTGAATTCTTTCGAGGCAGGATCTGCATCTTCTGCCCTAGAATTTCAGGGTTCCAAGCACCCCTAGATTGCAACATAATGACAACAGAAGAAAGATAGATCTTACTAGAAAAAAAATCCCACATTTTTTAAACTGGACCTGTGACTTTTTAATTTAGGGAACTGATGAGCAAACTTCTGCTATTAATGTAGATAGACATCTGCTCTACAACTTTGTAAAAGGCCAGAAAGGCAAGAATTTAGCAAAACCTTAAAGCTTATATAAATATTAGCTGTGGGTGTTAGTGCTATTAGCATCTCAGGTCTTTTTCATGTAATTTCTCTTCTCATATAATCATAAGAATATTAACCATTCTGCTCTTCTCGCAGCAGCTAAAGAACCAGAGGTGGGTCAGTGGGCTTGGAATTTTCCATTCCTATCTGAAATTCCTCTACTTTCTCTCCAACAATTCACATGTTATTTATCTTACCATTGATGGGGATGGGATCTGAACCCCTGAAAGGAAAAGACCATATCTTTGGGATCTGGACCCCAAAAATGAAAATCTCTGGACTTTCCTACCTGGCCAAATTTCTGGCATTCACCTGAGGCTATAATTCTATCAACTGGCCTTTCATTGTGGCTACACCCAATCTTCTCATTCTGTTCAGTTACTTCCCAATTGCTCCTGACCACTTCCCTTAATCCCTATGCTATCATTCTCCTTGGCCACATGGTCCAGGTCCCTGGCATTCTGTTCACTTCAGCTTACTGCCACTTCCATCCAGATCCTCCTTAGACCCCTCCTCCAGTCACCCCAAACTACTTGGCCATCCCTAGATTGCTCCCACAGTCTTTCTGTATATAAGGTCCATCTTGTCTCCATTAAGGTGCTCAGAGTCTTAAAATCTAGCCAAGGGCTCAGATTCTTAAAATCTGGCCTGCTTACATTAGTGATACAAATGCTTAGATTCCTTAAGAGTCTGGACAGTATGGTGGATGTTCTAATAAACCTTGCCTTTGACTGAAAGAAGGCTTGGGTCAAATTCATTAGGGAAGGACCTATGTGTTGTGATTTTGGGGATCTAGCACCCCTAAACCCCAACACCATCAGATATCTAAAACATTGAGAGTACCTAAGTATATGCTAGGTAGGTATCATATAATTACAGTTCCTAGCCTTCATATATCACTTCCTTCAGGGGAAGAGGAGCATTTGGGAAGATGAATTCAATGAAATATTTCCTAATTGCTTGCTATATACTAGACACCACCTGGTATACTGTCCTTAGTCAGGGATACAAAAGTATAATGCAACTTGGTCTCTATCTTCAAGGTGCCAAATTAAGTAGATGTTTAAACAGAGAAAACTACTGACAAAACCAATTAAATTAAAAGTGTCTGATCTACTCTCTTCCCCTACTCTCTTGTAATTACATTGGAATGTAAGCTCATTGAGGGCAAGCACCATTTAATTTTTGTCTTTTGTATACTCAACACTAAAATCCAATTCACTGTAAGTCAAGACATTACCTTCCCGATATCATTGGTCCTCTTGAAGAACAAAGTACAAACAACAACAACAGCTTTCCAGTATGTTTTACACAGAATATGAATGAATAAAAAAGCATTTATTAAGGGCTTACAAAGTGCAAAGCACAAAACTAACCACTGGAAATAGAGGCAAGTAAGACAGCCCTTGCGCTCAATACATATAAGAGGTTTCATCTGCCAGTGACATGGAAAGGCCCCATAGTCCTAATGATACAATGGCAGAGTTGATGGTAATGCATCATCTTTAGTGTAATTTCCATGAATAAAACCATATCCATTTCTGATATCAAATCATGTAATAGTATAAGGACTCCCATGAGAACTTTCTTTTCTGGGTCTTCAGTAGCAATGGCTGCTGAGGAAGCAGGGGCTGTGGTTCCTACAAGAAGTAATTTCTAGTTTACATCTCCATTTCATTTACTTGATCAGAGACTGCTAGCTGCAAGGGGCTGAAGAAATCATCTAATCCACCTATCTCATTTTACTGAGGAGAAAACTGAGACCCAATAAAATGAAGTGCCTTCCTTAAGGCCATTTGGTGCAATCTGGGAAGTTATAGTTTGCTAAGAGAGTCCTTCTTTCCTATGAGTTCTGGTGCTCTGGTACCCACCATGGTATCACTTTGAAAAAGTTGTGTAAGGGGTGGTGGTATGATAAAAGAGAATCAGAAAAAAAGAAACTCTGGGAGAATGAGAGGAGAAAGAGTCTAGGAAAGAACAGCTGAAGGGAACTAGCCTAAAATTTAGAGGACCCAGAAGAATTTAGGGAGTGTAACAATATTCATATAACTTTTCAGAACATTTGCATTCCTCTCTTGGCCTCCCTCCCCTCCCCCCAGCTCAGCTTTTTGGCTCACTTGCCTTTACATGGGCTCTATCCAAAACTTGGCAACCCTGTGTCATGTAGAATAATTGGATGATTACACTATATTCTGCTCATAAAATTACTGTTTGAGAATGTGCTAATAAAGAAAGTATGTTAACTTTTTTTTTAGGGGTCATTGACAATGTTGGCTAGTAGACTAAATATATGCAGGTCTCTATAGCGATCACAGCCCTTGATATTTTCCAGTAAAGAAATATAGGCATCTTCATTCATTGTAGGATTTAGAGCTGGAAGAAAGCTCAATGATCTACTAGTCCAATTACTTAATTTTGCTTTTTGTTTATGTATTTATTGAATTTTATTTTTATTCTGAAATTAAAGACCAACTCAAATTGACATTTCCATATAGCACACTAAAAGGCAGTTATGAATGAAACTATGAAGGTTTGTACCTCTCCTTTTATAGATGAAGAAACAAAGATGCAAAAGGTCAACAGTTTATCATCCAAGGTCACAGAAAAAATCAGGGAGCCTGAATTTGAACCCAGGTCTTTGGACCCTAAATCTAGTGCTAATTTTATTACTTTGAAATTCTATTCGGTGCCATTTAATTAGTGAGTGGCTGCTATGTATCAGACACTGTAGCAGGCCCTGGGAATACAAAGATAAAAATGGAAAGGCCACCTACCCTGAAGAAGCTTATATGCTATTGTTCTAGGATGGAATGAAAGGTATAATATGTGTAAAGCACTTTGTAAACCTTGAAGTGTTATAAAAAATCATCATCATAATCATTATCATCATTATCACCACCACCAATAAATCAATCGACTAGCTTTTATTACATGCCTATTATGTGCCAGGCACTATGCTTATCACTGGATACAGGTACCAAGAAAAGTAAATACAAATCACATACAAAGTTATTTGAAGTGATTTCCCCAAGAAAGACAGCATGAACATCCAGGGGGCTTAGGAAAAGTCTCTTATAGGAGGTGGCAACTGTGCTGTACTTTGACAAGTCAGGGATTCTACCAGGCTGAGGGTGGGTAGGAGTGCACTCCAGATAAGCTGTTCCCTATTTTAGTCTAACCTCATAAATTTTTCTGACAATTACAATTTCCAAATGCAACTGTGCAATTTGACTTGACTTCAGGCAGATGGATTCTTGGTTGTCTTAATGTCATATTCTCTTTTGATCCAGACAAGAGAGTTCACATTACATAACAAATGTTATCCTGCCATGCCATTAGAAGTGCTTCTCCCCACTTACCTTGTCTGAGATATTTCCATCTTATGGTGTTAATACAGCTCCCGAAAGTAGAAGTTGTAAGGTTATGATTTAATTTGGTTGCTTAGTCATTTCAGCTGTGTTGAACTCTTCAGGACCCCATTTGGGGTTTTCATGGCAAAGATACTAGAGTGGTTTGCCATGTCCTTCTCCAGCTCTCTTTACAGCTGAGGAAACTGAGGCAAATAGGTTAAATGACTTGTCCAAGATCACATAGCTAGTAAGTTATGATAATCCAGTCATCAGTTTTGATAATCCAGTAAACAATTTAAAAGCAAAACAAACAAAAATAAGAGCCACTGTTGTCCTGATGGTCTGTTAAAATCTTGAATTCACTGTGAATTAATGCCCACATGGTAGCAATATGCCATTTCCTAAGACCTAGAGGATGAAATTTTGCCACTAAGATGGATACAATAGCCTATTCCTGAAAAGACATTCTGAATACATAGGATCACGGATTTAGAGCTGGAAGCCATCCGCTCCAGGTGAGGAAATTGAGAACTAGAAAAGTGACTTGTCCAGGCTCACATATTGTCGCTCAGTCCTCTACTACCCTTCACGACTATATTTGAGGTTGTCTTGGCAAAGATATTGGAGTGGTTTGTCAATTCCTTTTCCAGCTCGTTTTACAGAGGAGGAGCCTGAGGCAAACAGGGTAAGTGACTTGCCCAGGGTCACACAGCTAGTAAACGTCTGAGGCCAGATTTGAACTCATGAAGAGTAGTCTTCCAGATCCCAAGCTCAGTGCTCTATCCACAGTGGCATCTAGCTGCTCCAATATAGGTATAAATTGGACAATTGGAGGAGCAGCTTTGAAAATAATTAGGATCACACAATCTTTTCTAATTGCTATCAGCAAGCAACCAAATAGTTATCCAGCACCTACTATATACAGAGGATTTGAGAATGGGGTGAAATTGGCCTAAGAGCCAATTATCTTTTAATAGGGACAGATGAATTTCAGGGCTGGTGTACCATAATACACAAAGGCCCAGGGTTTTGGCCTTGAATTACTACTAGATATGTAACAAAGAACCTCTCTGCACTAATCAAAAACTTGAAAATACAGAAAACAAAGAAGTGGTTTTTTTTAATCATCTATCAATTTGCTTTAGTTTTAAATATGCAATTCCATTCTTGAAAATTTAACAGCTGAAACTTGATATCTGGGTCTCCAGAAGGCCTTGTCTGCAATGAAGAAAGCTGCAGAATTCCTGCAAGACAGTCGACAAAAGGCTGGAAGCCTCATCATTTTCACGCTCGCATCCTTGCCGCGTCCCAGCCCAAAGTGAATTAGGGAAGGGCCAGGCTTCTCTTCTTCCCAGATGAAAACCCTCCTAGTCCGTGTCGGCTGCCTCGGATCTCGCTGGGCAGCCTGGCCACGTCGGTGACCCAATGAGGCCGTCGTGTAGGAAGATGGTTTCCTCCTCCACCTAGGGCCACTGCGCCCTAGTACGCCGTCGCCGCTGAGGAGCCCACGGCCAAGCGGTCCGAGGCGGGAACGGGGAGTCAGGAGCCGGTAAAGCCGGAGCCGCTAGCGTTCCATGGGCGGCCCCGGCCCCGGCCCCGGCCCCGGCCCCAGGGATCCGCGCCCCTGCCCACTCCGCCGCAGCCGCCGCCGCCCTAGGCAGTCCCTCTGCCGCCACCCCAGACCTGGAGGCCCCGCCTCCGCCCTAGCCCATGTAGCTAATTTCTTAGGCAGAATTTGAATCGAGTTCTTCCTGACATCAGATTTAGTGCTCTACCCACTATGTCATGCTGTCCCTTAAAAGATCGAGAATGAAACAGAATTAGATGAGGATAGGGTTATGCTGTCAAGACCAGGCTGTTCTGTGACAGTGATGGCATTTCTTACTAATAACCCCATATATAGAAAACATTACAATTTGCAAATTGTTCTTTTGAGGTAAGCTGGACAAGCATTAACCGTGTCCATTTTACAGACGAGGAAACTGAGATTGAGTTAAAATGAACTACCCACAGTCTGAAATCTATGCAGATTTAGAGCAAGAATTCATTTCTAGATTTCTGAGTTCAAGACCACTGTTTCTAACCCCGCCTCCCCCACTACACAACGCAGCCTCTTTTGAGGGCGCGTCCAGATCTCGTTTTATGCTCGTCAATCACATTATTTTCCACTCAGCTCTAGGAGCTCAGTAAATAATGGTTCTATTGACTTGAATGGCTTGGCTCCTCTATCCCAATCTCTCATTTATCTGCAACAATATTTAGTACAAATCCTTTTGAAAAGAGGATCTCTTGACCTGCTTTAAGCAGGGCTGTGTCCATCCCCTTGGAATTATTTACATGCTAAATAAACATGTCCAGCTGGATCAGATTACTGGCTGGATATCCTTTCACTGTATCCCTAACTCCTCGGCCTACAGTGGAGAAGGAAACTGAGGCATCTCTCTGGATTAGGTAGCTATATAAATGTAACTTATGTTAAGTGCTTTGTAAATTTGTTATATAATATCATGTTCTCCCATGCTTTATGGTTTACAAAGTGCTTTACATACTCCCATTTAATCCGCATAAGAACCCTGAGAAATAAGTACTATTATTATCCCCATTGTACCCATGAATCAGCTGAGGCTCAGGGAGCTTAAGTGTCACACAGGTAGTAAGTGTCTAAGGCATTATTTGAACTTAAGTCTTCCTGACTCCCAAATACAGTTCTCTAATCATTAGGCTAGGCTCCTTTAAATCAGGTTCATTCTTGGTCTTGATTGGCTTATATACATGAGAGCTTACACTATTTCATTCTTATGTAGAAGGTTGAGGGAAGGAGAGAAGGATATTTCAAAGAGATGCATTAAAATTTTCAAAATGTTGCATTTGATATAGAAATGGTGATAATGGAAGAAGGATTATTCTTTGAAAAAAAAACTGCAACAGTACTTAATAAAGCACTTTCTATATTTTCATCCCAACAGCCACTAAGAAAGAAATAGGTAATATGTTCAACCGGAAATTGTGGGGATGTCCATTAATTGGAGAATGGCTGAACAAGTTGTGGTATATGGTCATGATGGAATACTACTGAGCTCAATGGTTTTAGAAAACCGTGGAAAGACTTGCACAAAATAATGAAGAGAGAAATGAGCAGAACCATGAGAATATACAGTTAACAACAATGTTGTTTTAAGAACACCTTTGAGTGACTAAGTCATTTTGACCATTGTAGATACTCAAAATAATACAAAGAACATATGAAGGAAGACTACATCCAGAGAAAGAACTGATAAATAGAAATATGAATAGAATGGTTTTACATATATATATGTATATATGTACATATATATATATATATATATATATATATATATATATATATATATATATATATATATATATATATATATATATATTTGTGTCTAATGGGAGCCAACTCTGGGATGGGGCACAGGGGGGAAGAAAAAAAAAGAAAGTTACATGATAACTTTTTTATATATTTAAAAAGAACAGCAAGTTGTAAGTAATGAACTTTCAGTTTGATGTACAATCATCATTTTTTTCCATATTCTACTATGTTATGGAAATTCTTATTTTTTCAAGTTTAGAATAAAATAAGTAAATTTTTAAGAAAAAGAAATAGGTAATACAAGTATTGTTATCTCCTTTTTATAAAATAAGGGAATTGAGCACATCCCCAGATGCTGCCAGTAACATTTAGTACTGGAAAGGACTCAGAGATCATTGAATTCAATGCATTTTCCAAATGAAGAAACTAAGGCTTAGAAATAAGAAGTGATTTCTCTAAGGTCAGTCAACCAACCAACCAACCAACCAACCAATATCTATTAAGCACCTACTATGTGCTAAGCACTGTGTTAAACACTATAGGTACAAAAGGAGGCAAAATATAATCCCTGCTCTCAAGGAGCTCACAATTTAAAGGTGGAGCAAGTTACCTTGTCCATTCAACTCTAAATTGCTCTTTGCACTGCTCTATGTGAAGTCAAGACTCAAAGCCAGGCACTTAAGTCTGTTGTATTTTCCTTTGCTTTATCTCTGAAAATGGTCATGGAGAACAGGAGAACATGGAAAAAGAGAGAACTAATTAAAAAGAGTGTCTGGGTTCAAGTCTTTCCCTCTGAAGCATGCTGGCTATGCAGCATTGGTCAAGTTTAATGCATTTCTAATATTGTATTGGTATCGCGGATGCCTATAATGTTGAGTTAAGGGACTGGCCCACTGCCATACAGCTTGTAGGTGTCAAAGATGGATTTGAATTCAGGTCATCCTGACTCTGAAGCTATCTTTCTATCCACCATGCCTAGCCACCTTTGCTTAAATGAAGCCCACATTTTCCCACTTTTAAAATTTTCTTTTTGCCACCTCACTGTACTCCTAAGGAGTACTATGCACTTATCCAATGTAGACATAAAATTTCCTTTTAAAATGGTTTTGTTCTTTTATTTTCACATGGAACCGAAAGTCCTGGTGAAGATATTGATGAGTGAACAATTGAGCCCCCAAATGAAGGGGATAACCTTATGAAACATCCTTTCTTAAGCTTGCAAATATCTAATTTCAGACTGCTTGATTTCTGAAGTTCTCTCCCACTTTAAATCTCTCTCTCTCTCTCTCTCTCTCTCTCTCTCCCTCTCCTCTCAATTTTTGGAGCATTCTTTTATCCATATTTTTTAACATACAAGAATATTTTTCCTTAAGTCAATTAAAAAAAACAATCCATGCACAATGTTGGGTTACACCAAATTACATGTTGAGAAAAAAATGTACTTTTCTCCTAATGTAATAATAATTAGTATTTATATAGTTTTAAGGTTTGCAAAGTACTTATGTTGTTTCACTTCATTCTCATGACAACCCTATGAGGTAGCTGTTATTTCGATCCTCATTTTATAGAGGAGAAAACAAGGCTAGGAAAGATTAAATGACTTTACTAGAGTCACTCAGCACTGGTATCTGAATTTATATTTTAATTCTGGTCTTCCTCACTCCTAATCCAGTACTCAACTGCACTACCTTTCTTCCTTATATCTTACTAGTTGTCAAAGTGAGGTGGAACTCACCAATTTAAAACAAACCAAGAGGCATTTAATACAAAAGGCAAAAATAGTTTTGTATTTAACGCATTGTCAGCTGCAAACAAAACAAAACAAAACTGTCTTAAACATTCAAGTTCTTACTTGAAAGACAATCTGTAAGGAATACAGATGAATTGTTTTAGCAGAGGAAAACATGATAGAGACCTCAAAGCGGGACTTTATTTCCCTGAGAACTTTTGGTCAAGGAGACATTTTGCTTGCCATGCCTCTCCAGAATTTGGTAAATCAAAGAGATCTTCCAAGGTGTGTGGTTTCTTTTTTCTGTTTGTTTTCTCATTCAGGGGATATTCATGAACAGGGGTATTGGCTAACATCCAGGTGTTTGAAAACTGCTAGACTTCCCCTTGTGGTGCCCTCTTCCTCCAGGGAGCTCATATGGTTTATACATGTTTAAAGGAAGTTTGTATCCCAACAGCCCCTCCTGTGAGATTCTAGGCAGCTTGAAGGACAAATCAAATAATTCTTTCCCAACACAGTCACCGTCCTATAGCACATACGAATAAATCTTGTCTGAGATGCAGAATCCAGGTAGTGCCTGTCTCCAGCTTTTGCTCCAATGGGTTATTAATGTCAAAGGTGACATTTACTTTAATGCCATTTCTTTTTTTTTTTAAACCACATTTTCTGGTCTCATAATTATTAAGAATGTGTGACCAGGAAAATATTTGGTAACTGTTAATGGTAGCATTTTTTAAAAAATTAACTTTTTCTTCTGTACTAAAAGAAAGTGTTTTGAAAGTTTAAAGAAATGTTCTCATAGGCTTTTTTTAACCTATTAAGTCACTTTTCCATATTAACAATAGGACAAAGATATCAGGCTTCAGAATGACAATATCTAATGTGTTTTCCACATTCTCCTTAAACCTGGAGAAGACTTCCTCTCTTGTTTTCATGGGAGTTTTATGAATTCCAACATGTATATTTTTCCAGCTGCAGTATTTTATTTGCAATGGAAATTACCAGTAGAAATATCACCTTTCCTATGTAAAAGTTACTAATACTAAATCTTAGTCATTGAAGCAGATTTCAGGCACTTAAGTTAAATTACTTCTTTATGCACGTAGCAGTTTCTTCCATACTGTTTTCATCTATTGACATTGGAACCTCTGGACTAGTGTTGTATTTAGCTTTGTGTTCCTATTTATGTATATTTTTATTTAGTCGTATCTATCACTAGTGGTGAACGGTTTTGTTTTTTAAATAATTTGGTGTGATCTCACTGGATTGAATCTTCCCTTGACTGACAAAGATTCAAATTCCTTTTTGGCTTGCTTTGGTCTTCATGGCAGCAAGGAGGATGTTGTCCCTTTGGAGGCCAATCTTTTGGTAGCAAGATTCTCTAAAATAAGTTAGGTTGGTCCTCACATTACTGTTAAAAAAATTTGTTGCCAGGTCTGTACTCAAAGCCATTCTTTATATGTTGAACCTTCTAAAGCTTCTGCTCCACTGGGGTAGCTTTGGGGAACCCAAGGATAACTCTATATCAGAATAAGCCATTAGAGAAAGATTTTAGTAAAGAATCAGTAATAGGGAAAGCAAGAGATATTAAATTTGATTAATACTGCTCAAATGTATGATACCATTTGACCTGGTTTCTCTCTTGGAATACATGTGGTAATATTTGATTACGAGGATTCTCATGGATTGCAAAATTAATGTGAGTCTATAATGTAACATGGCAAGTATTAAAAGGAATGTGTTTTGGGGCCACATTTAACAGAGGTGTAGTATCAAGAACAACTGTGATTATGGTCCCACTATTCTGCCTTGCATAGGCCTCATCTGAAATATTGATCAGTTCTATGAAAGAAAATTTAGGAAAGAAATGGATAGAAATGTTTTAAGTCCAGAGCAATTTGATCAGGATGGCCAGGAGATTGGAAACCACACTGTATGTTATTGTTTGCCCTTTGTTTTTTGAAAAGGACCAATGACATTTTGGGCTTGATGTGTTGACTTGTAGTGATTTGGATTTAAGTGACGCAGAATTACACAAAGTGGTCAGCCTCAATATCTCTTCCAGAGTCATCCAAGTCCAGCAGCATGACAAAAGTCACAATATCTGGTGATGGCCTGGGATTCAGTCAGGCATCTTCCATGTCTGACCAAGCTCTAAGCATTCCACAGCACTTACTTCAGCTGTCTTTATGGCTGTTGAAACAAATTATTCTCATCTGCCTATCCCACCAGGAGAAGTCTTCATGTGCTTGGGGTAGGCATCTCCCTAACTCACTGAAAGTTTTGAGGCCTACCAGTTATCCTCAACTTCCTTCAACCCATAGCCAAAATGGTTTACTAGGATGTGGCTGCTCCACATACTACAGCTCCTTGAAGCCACAGATGAGAGTTGGGCGAAGGTGGACACCAAAGATGGATGAGTGCACTGTATAAAGATTAGCTGAAGAACCAAGGTTGTTTAGCCTGGGGAAGAGGAGATTTAGGGAAAACATGGTTACCTTTTTTAAGTATTTAAAGCGATGCCATGTGGAAGAATAAATCAGGAGGGCAGGAAGGTTTCATTCTTCATTTTGAGGATGTCTTTGTATTTCCAGCTTAGTCTACAGTACTTTTCACATAGGAAGTATGAAATAACAGTTGCAGAATTGAATGGAATTTTGTCTGGCCCCAAGTAGGCAGAAAGAATGCAAGCAAGCTAGGAACTTACAAAGGGACAGATTTTAGAACAGTATAAAAAAAATTTAAAAAAACCTCACTTTAAAACAATTTAAGAAGTTATTATAAATTTTACAACCTTTAACAAGCTCTTCAAATATACAAACAAAAGCAAATTTGTAAGCTCTATTTCCAATTTTGGTATGATATAGTACCAACATAATTACAGCATTGAAATCATCAGCCTATTTCATGCACTCAGTTTTTGCTTACTGTATTGCCATCTGCAGTAAAGTGTTTCCAGAATGTGAGGTAATAGTATTTCTTAATCATTCCAGGGAATCTTTCCTTCCTAGGCAAGGTAAGTAGTACATTAGATTTGGAGTCAAATCTGGACTCAGACACTTTCTAGCTATGACCCTGAGCAAATCACTTAATCTCTGCCTGGTTGAGTTTTCTCAACTGTAAAATACAGATAGTAATAGTATCTACCTCCCAGGGTTGCTGTGAGGATCAAATGAGACAACATTTTAAAAGTACTTAGCTTAATAAATGGTTTTCCCCCCCTTTCTTTATTCTTCCTATGGTTACTGAACTTGAAGTAACTCGACTTACTCTGCTATCCTCTGTGTCAAACTGATCATCATGACCATTTCAGGTAGGCCCACCCTTAAGTACTGTCCTAATTATTACTTTGGTTATTAGGAGCAATTGAATGTTGACACAATCAAAGGTATTACCAAAGTCTAATTCATCAGCATTTTGGAAGTTTATGTCAGTGCTTCACAGCTATTCTAGTTGTCTCAGGGAGCATACAATTTTCTCTGTACATTCCTGGTGGACAGTTTCCTACTTTCTTGTTACCCCACTGCCCTATTATGGCATGGGTGATGGTTTTTGTTATTGTCATTATTATTATTATCATCTTATTTTATCTCACTTTTTGATGGGGTTCAGATAGCAACATCCTGAGCATATCAGTATCTGCTATTCACTTTTATTTAATCTTCTATAGACTATTGCATAGGTAGGTAAAATCACTGGTCTTTGTAATTGGAGTATTAATATTTCAGTTAATTTATTTGTTGACTCCTGGAAATGATTACCAAGATAATTCCAGTAGCAGATAGCACTGTAGGGAAAAGATAAGCCTCACTCCATTTTTGTATTATTTTGATTTCTTGTACTAGGTCTTTCATTTTTTAAGAATTTTTCATCCTAGGTAGTTTGGGAATTATTAATATTTGGTGTGTTGATACAATATCTATTTTTAAACTCATGTGGATTTTGTGAAACAAGGATACCCATTGTTTCCAATATTATTTAATATTGTATTGGAAAGGCTAGCAATAGCAATAAGAGAAGAAAAATAAATGGAAGGAATCAGAATAGGAAATGAGGTAATAAAACTGTCTCTTTATGCAGACAGTATGACATTATACTTGGAAAATCCCAAAAACTGAACTAAAAAGTTAGCCAAAATAATTAATAATTTTAGCAAAGGAGCAGTATATAAAGTAAATCCACATAAATCATCAGTATTCCTATATATCATAAACAAAACCCAGCAAGAAGAGATAATAAGAGATATCCCATTTAAAAATAATTCTAGACAGTATAAAATACCTGGGAGTATACCTGCCAAAACAAACTCAGGAAGTATATGAATGATATTATAAAAATCTTTTTATATGAATAAAATCAGATTTAAATAATTGGCAAAATATTAATTGTTCATGGATAGGCAGGACCAATATAATTAAAAATGACATTTTATCTTAATGAATTTCCATATTCAATATTATTTCAATTAAATTACCAAAAAATATTTTGCTGAGTTAAAAAAATAATAACAATATTTATTTGGAAGAACAAAAGGTCAAGAATATGAAAGGAATTAATGAAAAAATGTAAAGGAAGGATGTTTGGCAGTATCAGATCTTAAACTATAGTATAAGGCATTAATTATCAAAACCATTTGATACTGGCTAAGAAATAAAGAGGTAGATCAGTGGAACATAGTAAATATATAATTTATAGCAGCAAATGACCATAGTAACCTTATGTTTGACAAGTATAAAGACTTAAATTTTTTTTTTGTTTTGGGATAAGAATTGTTATTTGGTAAAAATTGTTGGGAAAGCTGGAAAGCAATCTGGCAGAAACAGGGCATAGACTAATATCTTACACCATTTACCAAGATAAGGCCAAATGGATACATGACCTAGATACAAAGGGAGATATTACAAGAAAATCTGAAGAACATGGAACATAATACATATCACATTTATGGATAGGTGAACAATTTATGAATAAACAAGAGATAGAGAGCAGTGTGAGATATAAAATGCATAATTGTTGTTACCTTAAATTAAAAAGGTTTTGTACAAATAAAACAAATATAACCAAGATCAGAAGGAAAGCAGAAAATTGGGAAATAATTTTTATTGACAGTTTCTCAGATAAAAGTCCTATGTTTCAAACATATAAAGAACTTTGTCAAGTCTATCAGAATATGAGCCATTTCCCATTTGATAAATGGTCAAAGGATAGGAACACAAAGTTTTTTGATGAAGAAATAAAAACAATTTATAGTCATATAAAAATGCTCTAAATCATTGTTGATTAGGGAAATGCAAATTAAAACAACCTTGAGATATCATTTTACATCTATCAGATTGACTAAATTGATTGAAGGGGAAAGCAATAAATTCAGAGGGAATGTGGAAAAATTGGTACATTAATTCACTTTGCTGGAACTGTGAACTGATCTAGCCATTTTGGAGAGCTATCTTGAATTATGTGCAAAGAGCTATTAAACTGCCTCTACTCTTTGACCCAGTAATTCCATTTCTAGTTTGTTTCCCAAGATGATTTAGGGAAAAAGGAAAAGAACTTATATGTTCTAAAATATTTACAGCAGCTCTCTTTCTGGTGGTAAAGAATTAGAAATTGCAGGGATGCCCATCAGTTGGGGAATGGCTGAATAAATTGTGGTATATGATTGTGATGGAATACTACTCTGCTATAAGAAATGGTGAGCTTGATGATTTTTAGAAAAAAACATGGAAAGACTTGCATGAAATAAAGAAGAGAGAAATGAGCAGAAGCAAGGTAACAGCAATATTGCTTTAAGAACAACTTTGAGCAGCTAAGTCATCCTATTACAAATACCTATATTAACTACAAAGGACCTAGGAAGGAAGATGCTATCTGCATCCAGAGGTGTGTATAGAATGATTTTTATGTGCGTGCATATGGCTTTCTTGTAAAGATTTATTGATGGTTTTTGAGTAATAAAAGATAAAAATGCTTTGTATATAGTACATAAATATGTAATTGGCCTAGATTTGTAGAGCTCACTGGTATTCTCATGGGTTAGTGTAAGTATGAAATGCCTCCTATTAAGAAAAATAGGACTGGGTTTGTGTCAGAAAGGAACCTGGTCAAGTTCTTTGGTAGATGTTGGTGCACTGCTGTGAAACATTTGATTCAACAATTATGGTGATTATCTGGAACCACCACATTTCAATTTTGCAAAGAAGCTATAGTTTCAGTTATCTTAATGAATTTCCATATTCAATATTATTTCAATTAAATGACCAAAAAATATTTTGCTGAGTTAAAAAAATAAGTTATCTTTAATTAATATAACTGTTATACTGACTTTACACAGGCTTTTTTGTTTTGTGTTAGAGCAACTTAATTTTTATTTTATTGAACTTCTTTCAATTATGTAGATAATTAGAAGTTTTCCTCTATTTCCTTCTCTGAGATCACTCTCTATTCTTTTTTTTCTTTTTCTTTTAGCTTCTCAAGGCTTTATAATATAGATTTTGATTGATGTTGAATTGTTAATTTTGTTCTTTGCCTGGGTTTGACTACTTGTATTTTCTCCAACCTTTTGACTTTTACTTTCAATTGTTGATTTAGAGTATCAAGAATTTGTTATAGCTTTCTTATCAGATTCCATTCTGAAAGTTTGTTTTTGTTACTTTAATTTGGTAGTATGATGTTCAAGTTTTCTACTGAATATTGGCTAGATGCTGGTGTCATGCAGTATTTTTCCATAGGGCTTTAATAGTTTTTTCAAGTTTCTTCCACCATGATTGTACTCCATGCTCTGCTCCTATTATCCTTACTATGGTAATGGCTGCAGCATATGCTGTTATGCCCTGAAGCTAAAATGTTTTTTATACTCTGCCAAATATTGTGGGAGAATGTATTCACTCATGATGTTTGTAACAGATACTACTTTTTACAGATTGCTGTTTTTAATAGTTCTTCTACTAGTTGTAGTGTGCCATCAAACTTGAAATGCATTTTAAAAAATTCAAAGTATGTCCATCTCCTCTTGAACACCATTCGAGACATCAGCATTATTTTAGTCATCCATTTTTTTTCTAAAATAGGTAGCACTTGTGGAGTCTATGTTGTATACATTTTCAATACCTTTGGGTTCTTTAGCTTTTCTCTCTTTAGATTTAAAAAGTCTTTAGTTTTAACTCTTATTTCATCAAATGTGGGATCAGAAATGAAGTTACTTCTTATTATTGACCTGTATTGATCTTCAGTACATTGTTAAATGGCTTGGATCTGGGAATATATTTTATCCACCAGTAAGGGGTATAGGATCAATGGATTAGTTAGTTCTTGGTGCTACATTTCTGTTCTTCCACCTTTGCTTCCCCTAATTCTTTGGTGTCTGAACAAATCTTCATTTCCATATATCCTTTTCATTCCTTGATGATGATTCCTTTTTCTTTCTTTTACTTCACAACTCAATCTTTCTCTTACAAAAAACAAAAAACCTCTAAGCCTGAAGATATTGATTTCATTATATATTTATTATCTTTATTCTTTCCTTGATAATTATATTTAGTTTGATTATATTTCTGTTGTTTGGTATGTTTGTAAGGCAAGTATTCTGTTCTCTTTTTCTTTATTTTGATTTTTCCTTGAATGCCTCAAAAAATTCTCTTTTGCTATATACTCATTTTTTCCATTGATGATTAACCCTACATTTTCAAGGTATGCCATTTTGGGTTGAAGTTTTGGCTTCTTTGCTTTTCAGAATATAACACTGTGGAATAATCTTATTCACATGTTCTTTCCTTCATATTTGAATGTCTGTCTTGTAAAATTTGTTTGCTGTCAATAAAATTGTTAAATTTAGATGTCTTAAATTTTGAGGCAAGGAATCTTTTTTTTCTTTTCTGGAAGTAATCTGTGGATTACCTTAATTGATACTTTGTTTTCTATATTCAGAAATTCCAGATAGTTTTCCTATGTTATTTCCTACCTTGTTGTCTTTAAGTTTGTTAATTTGTCTATAATTTTGGGTGACCTATGATCCTTAATTTACCTCTTCAAGATCAATGGATTTAGCTTTTATAAAATTTGTATGTTCTTTTCAATGTTATTGCCTGTTTTCTCTTCTGCCTTTTCTCCCTACCTTAGTATTTTTGTATTCCAAATTTCTCAATATCCCTTTCATTTCTCTAGAAATATTTTCCATTATGTAGTAACTTTTTTCTAATATTCTAATTGTTTCAAAAATTCTGAGAATTCCAACTTTTGTCTTATTTTCAGTGCTAATTTCTCTATTTATGGACTGTTTTTCTCTTTTGAATTTATTGTTCCATGATTTTTAAAGGTCCAAAATATTCTATCTCTCATTTGACACTATTTTTAAAATTATATTTGTTAAAAGATTTTTGTATTCTTGTTGGGGATTTATTCATTCCTTTTGGTTTTGCACTTTTGACTTATTTACTAGTACTCCAGGATTTTTTTGAGACTTTTTCTCTTGATATTTTTAATGTTCCATCCTTTTTATGGAATTTTCTATCATTCTGTTTCTGGCCCTTCCCTTTGCTCTTCAGCAAGTAAAGATGAGGATCAAAAGTTGCTTTTTGGGGAGTCAGTGCTTACTAGCCCTGCCATGACTAACCTCTGGGAAGATAGGACTCACCCCAACTAGGCTTATATCCTTTAGGCTAGGTGCAGTTGTTTATGCTGGCACTCTCCAGATTCTTCCATCTATTCTCCTTTCCTTCAAATGATTAAGTAGCTGGAAACTTCTAATTCAGTTGGTGTATTGAGAAGGCAAATATGTTAAAGCAGAGATTCTGCAGCTTGAGGGTTAGGAGGTGTGTATATGTCTCTACTATAGAGCTAGCTAGGTTCTTGTAAAAAAATAATTTTTAGCCTATCTGATTCTTATTCCACCCTCTTCCTTCACTTTATATCGCTTGGTAGAATCAATTCTGGTTGCGTCTTATGCAGTGGCAGAAGTGTTCAGACAGAGTAGCTGTTGCCATGTGGGTCTCTACCCTAGGTCTAGGCTCTCCACAAGTCAATATGTCAACTTGTGCCCCTCCTGGGGACAGATGAAGGGTGATGGGGTGAGTCTCTGATTGCTTGTCATAAACATTAGGGTTCTCCCTCATTAATTCATAAAGGATTTTGCCTTGTTTGGAATTCTGTCTTCTTCTATGGATTTAGTTGTAATTATTTTACATCTAAGTGGTGTAGTGGATAGAGCACTGGACTTGGAATCAGGAAGACTCATCTTCATGAGTTCAAATCTGGCCTCAGATACTTACAAGCTGTGTGACCTTGGGCAAGTCACTTAACTCTGCCTCAATTTCCTCATCTATCAAACAAGCTGGAGAAGAAATGGCAAACCAATCTAGTATCTTTGCCAAGAAAACCTTAAATGGGTTCATGTAGAGTCAGAAATTACTGAAATGACTGAGCAACAACAACAACAGACTCAGAGTGAGAAGCAGAAGAAAAGAGTGAAAGCTTAAAGTTCAGGCTTGGGGTCAGGAAAAACTTACTGACAATCACAGCTACCTAAAAATGGAATGGGCTGCCTGGAGTGGTGGTTGGTTCTCCATTCTGAAAGGTCATTAAGCAGAAGCTGCATGACCATTTCTTGAATATGTTGTAGTGGAATATGGGTTAGACTACATGGCTCTGTCCACTTAGTGATAATTCGATACCATCCAAATCAAGTCTTTTTTTTTGTTTAGTTTTGTTTTGTTTTTTGCTGTTAGGCAATTGGGGTTAAGTGACTTGCCAAGGGTCACACAGCTAGGAAATATCAAGTGTTTGGTCTGAGGCTGGATTTGAACTCAGGTCCTCCTGACTTCAGGGCCGGTGCTCTGTCCTCTGCACCACCTAGCTGCCCCTAAATCAAGTCTTATAAAGAGAAGAAATACTTCAGTCAAAGTTCAGGGACTGCAGTTGCATAGAGTTATGCAATAGAAGAGATTCCACTATTCAGCCTTTTAGTATAAATATATTTGTCCATCATAACGATGTAAGGCAGATTGACAAAGACATTTTACCTTCTTGTCATTTTATTTTTGTTGGGATTTTTAAGTGAAAATTAAGTCAGGAATATTAAAGGTTCAGTAGAAATGGTGTATAATTGACTCAGCTACCATGAGAAACTCACTCATTCAGGATTACATAACTGTGGAGAAAACCATCAAAGAAGCCTGTCCTACTGATCTAGCCTCAATGAAAGAGCAGTATAAAATGTTTTTCCTATAATGACACAGCAATAATCATTTGTTATATCATATCTGAGGAAACCTAATTGAAGGGAAAAAGTCACTTTTCCAAGTGACCATGATCTCATTTGAAACTTCAGCTCACTATATTGAAGCTGTTCTTGAAAACTTTCTTGCATGCTTTCTGCTCCATATATTATCCTCGAGGTTGAACAGTTTATGATGAACAGTTGTTGATGATTAATATAATCACTAAATAAACTCAGTTCATCCTAGTCTGTTGCAACTGGTTTTGTAGACTTAAGATGTTTCCACAGAAGCATAATTGCCAATAGAATGATGACGCAATAGGCCTTTATTCAGTGCATTATAAGGAAAGGCATAAAGCTTAACATGACATACGTGGGGGTTCAGTATGGGGGTCAATGGAAGAGGGAGCAGATAGCCAAGGATTCAAGAGGACTCCTGCAAGAGGCAAGTTGTATCTGTAGTTCAGCCAGCAGTGTTGTATCTGGAGTAAAATGAGATAATCTTCAGGCCCCAGGAGGCCTGAAGGAAAGCAATGATTGCCCAGAACTCTACAGTTATAGGTAAACAGGCCTACTGGAAAGGAATCAATCAATAATCTGATGAGAGGTACTTTCATGAATTGATCCTTGTTATATCAAGCTCTTGTTTCTCTTTCTGGTTCAGTATGACCTGGAATAAGCTCAAAAATGATTAAAACAGGAAAATCTCTAATTTCTACTCTGAGTCCCTCTATTCATTAGGAAATCCTTTCAATCTCCACCTGGTGACATCATTCATAGGCTGTAGATTGTTTACTTTTTTAAAATTTATTTTTTTAATTAATTTATTTTGATTTATCAAAAATCACTTCCATAAGCTTTTGAGTTTTAAATTTTTCTCCCCCTCCTTCCCTTCCTCCCTCCCTCCCTAAGAAGGCACACAATCAAACATAGGCTATACATATACATTCTTATTAAACATATTTTTACATTAGTGATGTTGTAAGAATTAGAACTAATAGGAGGAACCACCAGAAAGAGAAAACAAAACAGACCAGAAAAAAAATAGCAAATAGTATGCTTTGATCTGCATTCAAACATCATAGTTCTTTCTTTGGATGTGGATAGCATTTTCATCATGAGGCTTTTGGAGATGTCTTAGATCCTTGTATTGCTGAGAGGGGTTAAGTCTATCAAAGCCGGTCATCACTCATTGTGGCTGTTACTGTGTACAATATTCTCCTGGTTCTGCTCACTTCACTCAGCATCAAACCATACAAGTCTTTCCAGGCTTATCTGAAGTCTGTCTGTTCATCATTTCTTATAACACAATAGTATTCCATTACATTCATATATCACATTCACGATTATGATTACTATCTGTGTCTTTCTCTCCATCCTTTTCCCCCTTGTTTATGCTTTTCTTTTTCCTTTCTTCTTTTCCCTTCTCACTAATGCTTTACTTTTGACTACTGCCTCCCTCAGTCCCACCTCCCTTTATTAGCCCCCTCCCTTTTCTTTCCCCTTTTCCTTCCTACTGCCTATAGGGCATGTTTGATTTCTATATCTAACTGATTATGTTATTCCCTTCTTGAACCAAATCTGATGAGAGTAAGGTTCAAACAATGCTGATCGCCCTCCCTTCTTTCCCTCTGCTGTCTTAGGTTTTTGTGTCTTTTCCTGTGATGTATTTTATCCTCACCTGACTCCTCCTTTCCTTTTCTCTCAGTACATTTTCTTAGTTAGATCAAATTAATTCATTTACTTGGATCCACTTGATTAGATTTTTTTCATTATTACATCAAAGTCAATTTATACCCACCCCCTTTATGTATACCCCTTTAATATGGTGTAATAACAATACAATTCTCAAGAGTTACAAGTGCCATCTTCCCTTGTAAGGATGTAAAGAGTTTGCCTTATTAATAACATGTTGTTACTTTCTGTCCCTTTTATCTTTTTATGTCTCTCTTGAGTCTTATATTTGAAGATAAAATTTTCTGTTGAGCTTTGGTCATATTTATCAGGAAGGTATGGAAGTCCTCTATTTCGTTAAATATCCATCTCCTCCCCTGAAAGATCATGCTCATTTTCGTTGGGTAGTTGATCCTTGGTTGTAATCCAAGCTCCTTTACCTTACAAAATATCATCTTCCATGCCCTACGGTCTTTTAATGTAGAAGCTGCAAGGTCCTGTGTAATCCTGAATGTGGTTTCTTGATATTTAAATTGTTTCTTTCTACCTGCTTGCGGTATTTTCTCTTTGACCTGGTAATTTTGGAATTTGGCTACTATATTCCTTGGCATTTTCAATTTGGGATCTCTTTCAGGAGGTGATTGGTGGATTCTTTCTATGGTTGTTTTACCCTCTGGTTCTGGACTTTGGGGCAGTTTTCCTTTATGATTTCCTGAAAAATCCTGTCTGGGCTCTTTTTTCATCATGATTTTCAGGTAGACCAATAATTTTTAAATTGTCTCTCCTGGATCAATTTTCCAGGTCAGTTGTTTTACCAATGAGATATTTTACATTTTTCATCTATTTTTCCCATTCTTTTGGTTTTGTTTGATTCTTGCTGTCTCATAGGGTCATTAGCTTCCATTTGCTCAGTTCTAATTTTTAACAAATTGTTTACTTTTATGAGATTTTGTGCCTGCTTCCCTGTTTGGCCAATTGTATTTTTTAGGGACTTGTTTTCTACAGTTAATTTTTGTCCTTCCTTTTCCAAGCTATTGACTCTCTCTTGCATACCTCTCATTTCTTTTCTCATTTTTTCTTCTACCTCTCTCATTTGACTTTTAAAATCATTCTTGAGCTCTTCTAAGAAGGCTTTTTGGGCCTCAAACCAGGTCATATTCCCTTTTGAGTTTCCAGATGTAGGTTTGTTGACAATGTTGTCCTCTTCAGAATTTCTGCCTTGATCTTCACTCTTTCCATAATAAGAATCTATAGTTTCTTTCCCCTCATGGTGTTTGCTTATTTCCTGGCCTTTAAAGAGATTGGGCTTTCTTGTTGGGGAGCAGAGGACAGTGACCCAAGCTTCTTGTGTTGGTTGACTAGGGCCTGGTTGATAGCTTTGTGTGCTGGGGCCTCCAATGTTGATGGAGGCTGTAGGATTCTGGCAGCTTACCTGGTGTTGGGCTGGAAACAGCAGTACTGAAACTCTAGGGGTAGGATTAGGTAGTGTGGCTCCTGGAGATTTCCTGCTCACCTAGGCATTCCCTTCCTTTTGCTTTCTTCTGCTCTTTTCAGATGGATCTTGTAGGATGTTTATTCACCTGGGGCCCTGTGGAGCACTGCTTCCCTTAGTTTTGCTGAGGCACTGGGAGAGCTAATTGCTGTAGAATGCCGAGGAACCTTGTGGTTTTCTGAGCTGGTTTCCACCAGTTCCCCCACCCTCTATGAGGCACTCAGGGGTCCAGGTGTTGCTGTTTGCCTGCTCCACTACCCAGGCTGCAGGATCTCTTCCTGGTATGCTGAGGTGAGACTTCCCACTAGCTTGCCAGGATGCCTGCTGTTCTGTACTGCTACTCTTTCCCCAGGGCAAGAGGGGCCTTTCCTGTTAATTCCTCAAGCTATCTGGGCTACTGGACTGCTGCACCCCATCCTTTTTCTGGTTTAGTTGTTCCAGGTTTTTTCCTGGGGTGATATTTTCTGGGCTTTCAGGGGTTAATAAGGGAGAGTAAGAGAGATTCACCTCTTACTCTGCCATCTTGGCTCTCTGATTGCTTACTTTTTAATAAGTTATGGGTAAGTCTCATTGTAACCCTGGAATTCACTGATTGGAAGCATCTTCTCTTACCCTGCACCCTCTCTCTGATTGGATGGTTCCTTCCAGAACCTCCATTTAAGAAGGGCTTACAGGCCAGCCGTATCTCAGCTCTCCCCAGTCTGCATGCACTCTGGAGTATCTCTACCTTGCCTCTGCACCAGTTCCCTTTCTCTTCTCTCTCAAGTTCTCCCCTTTCAGCTTCCTTTAATATGTTATCTTCCTTCATTATAATGTAAATTCCTTGAATATAGGGACTTTTCCTTCTTATATTTGTATTCCCAGAACTTAACACAATGCCTGTCATATATTAAGTGCTTAATAAATGCCTGTTTTTGTTGCATGATGTATATTTCACAAAGAAGACATTTGTCACTTAAAAAGCTGCCTTTATAGAGCATTTTTGTAATTTAAACCCTATTTTCATCTAAAGTTCTTTAAAAATGAAGACATTATCCCTCAGTGACTTGGTAGGATGAAATAGTATAATCATGCTTATAAAGAAATGTAGGTTTTGCAATCATGTGTTTTATATGTATATATTTGTCGCAAAACTCACAAGGAGAGACAGTGTTGTCTAGTGGATAGACAGACAGCCTTGGAGCCACGAAGACCTAGGTGGATTAAAATTCTGCCTCTTACACATACCAGCTGTCTGGCTGAATCAATCACTTTAATTTTTAGTGTCCCAGGCAACTCTCTAAAAGACTGTAAACTGCAAGAAGTTGCTAAACTGCATTGTTTAAGAGAGTTTCTTATATCAAAGAAATTACAGGCCCAGTCTAAGACTAAATAATAATTTATTCATCATCCAACAGGCACTTATTAATAATTACCTGTCATGTCCAGACATCATGCTAAGGGATAACTGATAAGCATAATACAAAATTATGAGAATAGTAATGCAAAGTACTTAGGTATTTGTTGTTTGCCCCAACAGTTTAAAGATCAAAAGGAAAAAATAGCAATAGCTTATTTTATGAAGCAATGATAATAATAATAAGAAGAATAGGTATTTATGTAGTGTTTTATGATATACAAATTATGCAAATTACCCCCTTTACCTGAATGATTTTCATAAAAATCCTGTAGAATAAGTGCTAAAGAAATGTTCATCCCCATTTTACAGATTAAGAAACAGGCAGTGAAATATTAAGTGACTCCTCTAGAACCATGTGACTCAAACATGTCTAAAGCAGTTTTAAAAACAGTCTTCTTGAGTTTGAGTACAGGGTTATTTCCTCTTTGTTGAGCTCAGATGTCTTTCAATTTCTATGAACTCTTCCCATTCAACATTTGGCAACAAAATAACTTGCAACTCTCTCTCTCTCTCTCTCTCTCTCTCTCTCTCTCTCTCTCTCTCTCTCTCTCGGTCTAATCAGCAGCATTTTGTGAATGCTGCTAGTTTAAAGAGGCCACAGTTCATTGTTAGTGGGTAAGGTTATAGGCTTGTGAACTAGGAGACATGGGTTCTTGTCCTGATTCTGCCATTAATTAGCTGTGTGGTCTTAGGCAAATCATTCCATCTGTGTGGTCCTCAGTTTCCTCAAAAGAGGGATCATTATCCCTGCCCTAATTAACATTATTGTTGTCAGGATCAAATAAAGTAATTCATATGAAATGCTTTATAAAGTATAGAATTTCTTATAAATATCACTTCTAATAGAAATGGACTGAAAAGAGGAGATATGCAGCCCACAATGTTAATGGCTCAAATGCAACAATAAATGAATAACCAAAGGAGCACATTTAGTAGGACAAAAAAAGAATAATGAATGAAGTAGTAGAGAAATATGTTTATGGAGGAATGTGCAGTAAAAAGAATTCACATTTATATAGCAGTTTAGTGTTTGCTAAGCATTTTACATACATTATCTCATTTAACTCTTGCATTAACTCTGTGAGATAAGTACCATTATTATCTCCATTTTTACAGATGAGGAAACCAAGGCTGAGAGAGGCTATGTGAGTACTTACAGTTACATAACTATCACATGTCAGAAAAAGGATTTGAACCTAAATCTTTCAAAACATAGTTTTTTACACTGCCGCAAGCTTCCTCTCCTATGCTAAGGTACCTAAAAGAACATTGGCCTGGGATTAGGACCTTTGGGCTTTAGTGCATAGATGATTTTCAGATCTATTTTTCTAAATCTGACCTCTCTTTTGGCCTCCAGTTTCATATCTCCCATTGCCTATTGGACATCTCAAATTAGATGTCCCATAGATACTTGAAACTCAAAATATCCAAAACTGAACTCATTATGTGTCTCCCCTCCCCAAACCCTCATCTTTTCCTATTTTCTCTATTAGTGTTGAGGTCACCATCATCTTGCCAATCACCAAGGCTCACACCTAGGTATCATCCTACCTTGACTCTTTATTTTTTTACCCTCCATACCCAAATCAGTTACCAAGTTCTGTCAATTCTACCTTCAAAGTATCTCTCATGTCTCTCATCTCTTCTTTTCTCTGATGCTGCCACCACCCTAGTTCAGACTCTCATAACTTCACACTTGGACTAGTGCGATGGCCTTTTTTATGGATGTTTTTAACCTCACGTGTCTCCTGGCTCTAGTTTATCTTCTGCATAGTTATTAAGGCAATCTTCCTAAAATTCAAGGCTAACCATTTCATTACCCTATTCAATAAACACCAGTGATTACTTGTACCTCCAGGATCAAATAGAGAATCTTCTGCTTAACTCTTGACTCTTCAAACCTGTCCATTTTCTACCTTCCCACTGTTTTGATACTTTACTTGCTTCCATATATTCTATGATTTAGTGACACTGACCTCCTTGCTGTTTCTTGCCTAAGATGTTCAATCTCCTAACTCTGTTCATTTTCACTGGCTCTCCCTCATGCCTGGAATGTTTTTCTTCCTCAACTCTATCCTGGCTTCCCCAAATTCCTTGAAGGCTCAGCTATAATCTCACTTTCTACTTTCCTCCTTTGTTTTTCCTCTGGGATTACCTCCAAATAGGTGCTTAATAAATGCTTGTTGACTGACTAAGTTCTGGGCATACTGATGGCCTTATATGGACTTTTTTGTGATCCTCCCTCCCCTAAGCCTTTTTGTATGTGTAAACTGGGGTTCAAGACTAAATACAACTCTTCAAATTGGGAGAGATGATTATTATTTCTTGCTTCATGCTTGTGTGAGGGGAAAAGTTATCCAGAGCTTGTGAGAGGAAAGACTTTTTGATTCTAGCTTTGAGAGAGAACACATGTGGTTCCAAGCTCTCATCAGGGAGAGATCCACCAAAAGAAAGAAAGGACTTTGGGAAGCAGTATGTTTGCAGAGCTTTCAGTGCCTCAATAGATCCCTGATTTCCAGTATTCCTCCCTAGAGACTTCTGGGATTTTCTCATAGATGAGACTGGTGACTCTCTTGGTAGATCTGAGATAGCTTATTTCCAATGCAAAAACTCATTCATTCTGTGTATTTTCTGGCATATCTGTTTTGTATAATTCCTCTGAATTCTATTTGCTCTTTATTCATTTGATTGGTTTATTTGCTATTCACTATTTGTGATGGTCTTTTGTGTAAAGTTTTGTGGGAAAGGAATCAAGCCTTAGGATATAAGCTTGGGGCATTCTTTTCTGCTTAAGGCAGAGTGAGCAGGAAAGTAGCTTAACCTAAAAAGTCATTCTCTCAAACTAACAGTAGTTAGAGGGACAGATAGATATCATTCTAGTCTACCATCCCTTCTCTGAGGAGGGTAGAGTGGCTGGCCTCCTGTCCCCCTATCTCATTCCCATCCAGGCAGGAATCAAAGTATTCCTTGCATAAGGATGGATATGATTTCAGGGATATCTATTCAGGTCTCCCTGCAATCCACATTTGGAGAACCTATGTGGACAGGCATATAATCCACAATCCATATGGTGATGAATACTTTATATATATAGTTATTTAAGAAATAGGAACAGAGGGGCAGCTAGGTGGTATAGTGGACAGAGCACCTGCCCTGAAGTCAGGAGGACTTGAGTTCAAATCCGGGCTTAGACCAAACACTTAACACTTACTAGCTATGTGACCCTGGGCAAGTCACTTAACCCCAATTGCCTTTAAAAAAAGGAACAGGGATCTAATTTTGAGAGACTAGTTTGACAATTGAGTTAAGCAATGCCCATTTTTCTGAAATTTTATGTGATAATTTTTTCCTTTCTTTTTTTTCCCTTTGCTGCTACAGCCATAGTCATAATGCAGCTACACAAAGTTCAGCAAAATTGTTTCACTATTTAAAGCGAATCTCATGAAATATAAAAGTCCTGAGGTGAATCAACACTTTATGCATGACCCAAATCAAAAGCTGCCTGTGAATACTGGATGACAGATGCCCGGTCAAAGGACTAATTAAAGCTGAAGGCAGCAGTACTTTAACCAAATGTCAAGGTCTTTCTTTCCAACCTACAGACACAAAAATGCTGTTAAGTCATGTCTGTTCCTTTCACATTTTATTTTTAGTTTGTTAAGTGTTATGAGGCTCCTTATTAAAGGAAAGCCTTTATGGCTTCGTTTTGTTCTACCAAATCTCATGCACATGTTAAGATCATATTAAATTCCTTGAAGGATGTAAGCATAGCTGAAAATTGGTTCAATGACCTTTTAATTATTAGTGTGAATTGATACATAAAACAGTGCATGCCCAGCAAGTGTGTTTGGCACTTGAATGTAGGTCCAAATAGAAAATGAATTCCCTATAGATTAAGATCTTCCACATGCTTCTATTTCTATATTTTTATCAATCAATCAATCAATCAATAAACATTTAGGAACCACCTACTATATGCCAGGTACTCTACAAAGGGCTAATATTATACTGATTGCATCAATTCCAAGAATATTATAGACCTGCCTTAATGAGATCCTACTTAATACAGATAGGTTATAATCTATCATAATAAAACAAGAAATACCAAATAGATGTAATAATGGATGTAGAGTAGATTATGATCTATTACAATACAACAGGAAATACTAAATGGGTGGAAAATACTTATTTTATAATTGGCTGACCAATCCATTGAGCTAGTATATCAATTCAAAAATCAAAAATAATCACTGCAGATAGATAGTGAGTTATAAGAAGATATGTTCATGTGAGGAAATTCAGGAACCAGAGGAGGGAAGTGTGGTAGAAAGGATTTGTGTGAAGATCAAAGAAGTGACATAGTGATTTTGTCATTAGAGTATACTACAGACCTTCCAAACAGAAAGAGGAAATAGATGAGGAGTCTGGAACATAGACAAACTTGACATGATATTGTAGTGATAGAGTCCTTCTATTTTCTAAGTTATAAATCAACTGATAAGTATTTATTAAGTATTTACTATGTGTCAGGCACTGTACTGAAAGCTAAGGATACAAAAAAAAACAAAAAACTGAAAGCATTCCTTATACTCAAAGAGCTTGTATTCTACAGTATGGGAGCCTGGTCAGTGTGAGTTCTATCTTTAAAGCAAGTTGGGCATGCTCTGCATTGTTGTTCATCTGCATGGGAACAGCTGGAAACTCCTCTTCTAAAACCCTATGATGATCAATAATGGAAGGGCCATACTTCCTGATTTGAAGCATGTACAGAACTGTGGAAGAGGACCTGCTAACCACATGATGAAGATGACTGTTGATTAACTGCTGAGTGGGACTACAGTGTATTCCAAAGGCACTAATTGGCCAAAGAGTCTCTTCTTCTTCTTTCCTGACTGGCTGAATGTGAGGACAGAGACTATATATATACTATATATCTCTGAATCAAGAGAAAACTTGGATTCTCCCCACCTGAGGCCAACAAATTTCCAATGAATATCAGTCTATTCTTTGCCTCTTTTCTTGCATTTAGGTGAAGTATTGGAAACAACTAAAACCTAATGAGTTTTGAAAGGTCAGAATGGTGAACTACAATAGGTCCAAAAGCTTAAGTGCTTGATGGATTTTATGGCCAGCCATGAGCAGTAAAGTCCCGAGTATTATACTTGAAGCAGGAAAGACTTCATCTAAAAAGCAGCCAAGAGAAAATGACAGTGATTCATATATCATAGCAGCTGCATTAAATTTGAACCCACTGTATCCAGGGACCAAGA
This sequence comes from Phascolarctos cinereus, assembly GCF_003287225.1. NCBI lineage: Eukaryota > Metazoa > Chordata > Mammalia > Diprotodontia > Phascolarctidae > Phascolarctos > Phascolarctos cinereus. The sequence goes on from NW_027555958.1 coordinate 184,957,652, forward strand.
GTATGCCCACAGGTGCTGGAGAAAAATATTTGTATGTCAGAACTTACTATGTAAAAGCTAATTTATCTTAATTAGTTAAATGAAACTAATGTGCTAATCACTGGTAGTTTATGCCAAAGAGAATATGTGGAAATTGAGGCTCAAACTAATAGCATTAGAGAAGACTGATGCTGGTCCATAAGAGGCACACATAGAACTCTGACAGGGAGGTGTAGTCTTCCTTACGCTGGGGACCCCACCTTCTAGTGTGTATGAGTTGTTATAGTCCCAATACATATGCAAATAGGTATACAGCTTGGTCCCAATTAATGTGAATGATGAATCCTGTGAAGTGGTCACATTATTTGGATTTCTACTTTTTAAGATTATAATTGTAAAATGTGGTAATTGATTCCATTCCAGTGGAAATATATAATGGAAATTTTTAAAAAATGTTTTTATGTCTTTTAAACATAACAGCAAAAGGCAATAAAAATGTATCTGACTAAAGTACATTACAAAGTAGTAGTTATAGAAAACAAAATAAAAAAATAAAAATACCAAATATTATGCCTAAAGATAAGCCTACCTATACTGATATGATGAAAATACCATTATTTCTTAAAATATTTTAGCATTATAAACTTAACTGTTTTTTTCTTTCTTTAAACTTTCCTACATATGCTAGTAGGTATAGAAGCATTTGTCTACATCTTGGAGAATTTACATGCTCAGGTTCTCTCACAAGGAACCAAATTAGTTGGATGATGTGGGGTGTTATCTAAAATCAGTAAAATGTACAAGAGAAGTACAAAGTAATTGAAAGGTAACCTTAAGGAAAGGTTCTAGCAGCTGAGAGAATGGCAGGTTTTTCTTCCTCTTCTTCCTCCTCCTCCTCCTCCTCCTCCTCTTCCTCTTCCTCTTCTTCTTTTCTTCTTCTTCTTCTCCTTCTTGTTGTTGTTGTTGTTCTTCTTCTTCTTCTTCTTTTTCTTTTTCTTCTTCTTCTTCTTCTTCTTCTTCTTCTTCTTCTTCTTCTTCTTCTTCTTCTTCTTCTTCTTTCTCTCTTTCCTCTCCTTCTCCTCCAATATCTATCTTACTGATATTTTCCCCATAAAAGTAGTTCCTATTTTTATTTATTAGTTCCAAGGTTTTCTTATATTTCAGTTTTATTAATCTCTTCTTTGATTTTCAGGATTTCCAATTAGGTGTTTAATTGGGGATTTTTTATTTGTTCTTTTTCTTTTTTTGTTATTGTGTGGCCAATTCATTGATCTGCTCTTTCTCTATTTTATTGATATAAATGTTTAGAGATATACATTTCACCCCAGGTATGTGCAAGTTTTTCTTGAAGACACTGTTGTTTGAACTGAATGTTAAAGGAAGTTAGGATTCTGATTGAGAGTGAGGAGTACAGGATGACATTGAGAATGAGAAAATCTGAGTTACTAGAATGATGGTGGGATCCTCAATAGTAATAGTAAAGGAGAGAAAAGGAATAAATTTAGGGGAATAGATAATGAGCTCCATTTTGGCCATTCTGAGTTTGTGGGGAGCCAGTTTTTAAATGTTTTAAATAGGAAGGACTAAAGTTCAGCAGAGAGGCTAGGGCTAGATATGGAAATCTGGAAGTTATATGCATAGAATGATAATTAAATCCTTGGGAACTGAAGCAAGAAAGGATATGCAGAAAAAAGATGACCCAGGGCAGAGCCGTGTGTGTGTGTGTGTGTGTGTGTGTGTGTGTGTGTGTGTGCGTGTACATTAAATTGGTGGGTATGACATTGATAAACCTCCAGTAGAGGAGACTGAGGGCAGCTTAATGGTGCAGTGGATAGAGTGACAGGCCTGAAGGCCTGAAGACTCATCTTCCTGAGTTTAAATCTGGCCTCAGACACTTACTAGCTGTGTGATCCTGGACAAGTCACTTAACTCTGTTTACCTCAATTTCCTCATCTGTAAAATGAGCTGGAGAAGAAAATGGCTACAGAAGAGACTGAGAAGGAGCAGTCAGAAAGGTAAAAAGAGAACCAAGAAAGAGCATGATCACAAAAATCATGGAAGAAGAGAATACATGGGAGAAAAGGGTGGTGAAAAATGGTATAGAGAGAGCAAGATAAGAACTGAGAAAAGTTCATTAGATTTGGCAATTAAGAGGTCATTGGTAGCCTTGAAGATAGAAATTTCAGCTAAATAATAGGTTTAGAAGCAGACTTCTATGGATGCAGGAGTGAGTGAGATGAGATGAATCATAGGTAAAGAGTATAGATAGCTTTTTCTTGACCCCAGGGGACAGAGGGCAGGGAAGATTCATTAGATTATATAATTACAGGTTTCAACTTGGAAGAGACCTCAGAGGTTATCCAGTTGAACAGTCTTATTTCACATATGAGGAAACTGAGGCCTGGAGTAGATGAGTGAATTTCCCAAGATCATGATGGGGAAATAAGGTAGAAAGATAAGTAATATAATAAGGTAGCAAGGTTTCTCATCTTTGGACTAGATGATCTCTAATGTTTCTTTTTGTTCTATGATAATAGGGTACATAAACATTTTATAAAGTAATTTAGGTAGGAGGAAGAGATATATACATGAATTCCCTGGTTGACTCTGAGGTCTCCTGTTTCTTTAGATTCTACAGTTAATAGCTTTTGTAATCATTTCAGTTTCTTTTAACGGATGTGTGTGTGTGTGTGTGTATATATATACATATATATATATATATATATATATATATGATGTATGCAAATAGATGTGCAAAGTTTAAAATAATTCTAATACATGCTATGAGAGGATTTTTAGCTTTGTTTTCATTGAAATATGCAGTATATGCCCAAAGGGCTATAAAACTGTGCATATCCTTTGATCTAGCAGTACTACTATTAGGTCCGTATCACAAAGAAATCGTGAAAAAGGGAAAAAGGCCCACTTGCACAAAAATATTTGTAGCAGCTCTTTTTGTGGTGGGAAAGAATTGGAAATCGGGGGGATACCCATCAATTGGCGAATGGCTGAACAAGTTGTGGTATATAAATGGAATGGAATGTTATTGTTCCATAAGAAATGATGAACAGGAGGATAAAAACAAAACAAAACAAAAACCTGGAAAGAATTACATGAATCGATGCTGAGTGAAGTTAACAGAACCAGTAGAACATTGTACACAGTAACAGCAATATTGTGCAATGATCAACTGTTATTGACTTAGCTCTCCTCAGCAATACGATGATGCAAGACAATTCTAAAAGACTCATGATGGAAAATGCTATCTATCTACATCCAGAGAAAGAACTGATGGCTTCTGAATGCAGATTAAAGCATTCTATTTTTACTTTATTTTTTCATTATTTGTTCTTTTTGTTCTATTTCTTCTTTCACAACATGATTAACATGGAAATATGTTTTACATGACTGTGCACATATAACCTGTATCAAATTGCTCATTGTTTTAGGGAGAAAGGAGGGAAGAGAGGGAGGGAAAAAATTTTAGAACTCAAAATCTTATAAAAAAGAAAGTTAAAAATTGTCTTTACATGTAATTGAAAAAAGATAAAATACCATTAAATTAGGTGTAAATAAAAAAGAAAAATATTCAGTATAGAGTCTTAATTGCATAAGAGATCATTAAACACATTTGAAGTATTTCCCCTTTTCTAAAGAACTGTACCAAAAATGACCCTAGAGTTCTAGCTCTTTTTTAGGGAAGCTATTTTTGTTTTTATTTACATTTATTTAAGATTAATTATTTGATGAAAGCCACCGACAAAATAACAATGCACTAAAGGTTTTTTTTTTTAAATTTTTGGTTGGGCAGTGGGGGTTAAGTGACTTACCCAAGGTCACACAGCTAGTGTTACATGTCTGAGGCTGGATTTGAACTCAGGTCCTCTTGAATCCAGGGCTGGTGCTCTATCCACTGCTGCCCCTAGCTGCCCCTAAAGGTTTTCTTTAAGCATGTGTTTGCAGTATTTCTTCAGAATGTGGCTTTTCCTTCAGTTACATAAGGAAATTCTGACAGATGTTTGATCTGGAAAAAAGGATTCTGATCCATGTTTTAGAATTTTTGGCAAGTTAGATAAATCTTAGGAAAACTTAAATTAACCTATCCAGTTATCTACTTGAAGTAGCTTACAGTGACCAAATGTTAATGTTAGTCATTCTTCAGGTATATTGGGTGCTAGTGAGCTTTGGACATTGAAGAATGTCCTCTTCTCCTTCCATTAGGTCATTCCACCATCACCCTTGCTCTGACACAGACTCAAAGACTAGATTGAAGCATATAAAATTCTGCAACATAATATATTCTCTAGGGTTCACTGAAACTCATAGGGAATCCAGTTGAAGGTCTGGACAAAATTTCTGGGTTTTCCTTTCTAGGAACAACAAAATCCTCTGAGTCACTAAATACAACATGTGGCACCCACAATTTTCCCAGTGGATTCCTGCCATTTCTAAGGTAATACAAATAGAATTTCTAACTCACTTAACAATAGGCCAAGCAGGTTCAGTGGGACAGTAAAGAACACAGGATCAGGTAGTCCTCAAACATGTGTGAGGCTCTGCTGAAGTGATTTAGAACTTTGGTAATTACTGAGGATTTCTAGACCAGCAAAGGAAATTTATTAGGATAAGATTTGTTTATCTTATGGATTTATATAAAATTCAAATAGTAAAGGATCCTTGGTGCTGCATATTGACTTACAAAACCACAAATTAACATTATCTATGTTGTACTGTATTTTTATTTATTTTGTTAAACATTTTCCAACTACATTCTGAGACTGCCCTGGGGAGGTTTGTCAGCTACATGGACCCCCTGACCCCTAGTTTGACACCTTTACTGTAGTTCATAAGGATTTCCTGATGTGGTAAGGATAGATTTATTTATTTATTTTATATTACTTTTTTTGTTCTTTTATTTTTTAGTTATGTATTTTATTTTATTTATTTTAATAGTATTTTATTTTTTCCCCAGTTACACGTCAAGAAAATTTTTAGGATTCAATTTTATAAGATTTTGAGTTCCAAATTTTTCTCCCTCCTTCCCTCCCCTCTCCTCTTTTGAAAATGGTAGGCAGTTTGATATAGTTTATACATGTGCTATTATGTAAAAATATTTCCATATTAGTTACAGTTGTGAAAGAAGAAACAGATTTAAAAAAAGAGAAAAAAGTGAAAAAAATATTCTTCAATCTGCATTCAGAGTCCATCAGTTCTTTATCTAGATATGGATAGCATTTTCCTTCATGAGTCCTTTGTACTTGTCTTGGATCATTATGTTGCCGAGAAGAGCTGAGTCATTCATAGGTGATCACACAATGCTACTGATTTCCAAGATTTCCTGAAATCTGCCTGTTCATCATTTTTTATTGCACAATAGTATTCCATTGCAATCATATTCCACAACTTGTTCAGCCATTTCCCAATTGATGGGATTCCTTCAATTTTCAATATTTTGCCACCATAAAAAGGGCTGCTATAAATATTTTTGCACATGTAGGTCCTTTTTCCTTTTTATGATCTCTTTGAGATACAGACCTAGTATTGGTATTGCTAGATCAAAGGGTATGCACAGTTTTGTTGCCCTTTGGGCATAGTTCTAAATTGTTCTCCAGAATGGTTAAATCAGTTCAGAATAGATTTATTTAAAAGGAAAAAAAAAGGAACATTTATGAGCTAGCCACTGGAATTCTAGGAATGCAAAATCTATACTTCTTATATTAACTGCAATACTCATACTGCGGGAGGAGGGAACAAGCATTTACATAGTACCTAATATATGTCAGACACTGTGTTCGGAATTTTGTAAATATTATATCATTTGATCATCACAAATATCTTATGAGTTAGGTGCTATTATTATTCTCTTTTAGATTTGAGGAAACTAAGGCAGACAGAGGTTAAGTGACTTGCCCAGGGTCACACAAAATCTGAAGCTGGATTTGAACTCATGTCTTCCTAACTCCAGGCCCAGTATGCTATTCACTGTACTATCTAGCTGCCTAGGTACTGAGATACAAAATAAATCAGTGCAAATATACAAAATAATACAAAATACAATACAAATACAAAAGAAATCAGTAATAAGTATTCAAGTAATCCAAAATTAATACAAAGAATCTTATCTGACTTGTAAGGAAACACACTAGAAAATTGTACAGTTACAATTTAAAACAAGGTAAGAAAAATGTGACAATTTTTCTCTAGAGGATCCTCAAGCTAGGAAATAATTTAATGAGAGTTCCAGTAAATGATCTCTCCATTGGGTCCTTTCAAATATGAAGTATTCACCATTGATTCAAGATGAGGCCCTACATGTAACTCAAAAAGCTCCGAGGATCACTCATTTAACTCACACTCGAACAAGGGATCCTCAAATTGTGATGATGCTTCTCCCAGGATTTTAGAGGTGACCCTCAGAGTTAAGGATATTTTTCTAGTTCTGTCTGTCACGCTTGGGTAGCTAGGTGGTGCAGTGGATATAATACTGGGCCTAGATTCAGGAAGACTCATCATTCTGAATTCAAATCTAGCCTCAGACATTTACTAGCTGTGTGTCCTGGGCAAGTCACTTAACCCTGTTTGCTTCAGTGTCCTCATCTGTGAAAATGAGCTGGAGAAGGAAATGGCAAACTGCTACAGTGTCTCTGCCAAGAAAACTTCAAATGGGCTCACAAAGAGTCAGACATGACTGAAAAACAACTCAACAACAACAAAAATGACTCAAGTTCTCATCAAGTGAATTCTCCTGAATATCAATCTTCAGTTAATATTTCTACCAATATCAATTTGACTAGTTGATCTCTCCTCAATATCTATTTAAAATAGATAATCTTTTACAAAGGGATGTTTATGGAGAAAGTAGAGTATGAATAAAATTACACATTCTCCTCTGTATATACCTACTTGTATGGAGAGAGTACACTCAAATTTAAGGTGGTTACTACTGTACATTTGCCACCAAGTTAATTTCTGGGAATGGATCAGTTGATGAATGAATAGCTACCTTGCTTGCAAAACATGGATACATACTAGTTGTATGACACTGGGCAAGTTACTTAGCTTCTCAATACTTTAGGTAACTCTCCTCCAAGACGATAAGTTTAAGAGGAGATGCCAGTGTGCATTGGTAGAGGGAGTTTCCTTACCTGGAAGTTGTCTATATCTAAAAGAATCCACAGGTCTAATCCTTACACACACACACACACACACACACACACACACACACACAAATTGCACTTATATACAATCCCATTATAAGTTTATATAAAATATTAGGAAATTGTTTTATATACATATTCACACTAGTTTTTTGATCAGAAGGACTTGTAATTTCTTTACTTTGGGGAACTCTCAATGAAGACACTCACTCTGCCAATGCATATGACAGAATTTTTGTAATTTAAGAGAATTTCCTGAGGAAATGAGAGATTAAGCAATTTGCCCAAGGTCACACAGTTAGTATGGAGTGGGGCTATGTAATTTTAGACAAGTAACTTAATCTCTCTCAGACTCATTTTCCTCATATGTAAAACAAGAAGGTTGAACTCAGTTGCTTCTAAGGTCCCTTCCAGCTCTAAATCTGGAATTCTATTTAAATTCTTTAACCTGAACCCAAATCTTCCTTACTTTGTCCAGTACATCACGCTGCCATATATGTATGTATACATGTATGTATGTATGTATGTATGTAGAAACCCATCTTATCAATGCCCATTTAATTTACATTAAATACCCTCCCCTTGGGTGATGGCTATCCTGGTTAATGGAATATCAGTACCTTAGCTGCTTCCTTCTTCCAGTACCCATAGATGAATGGGGCCAAATAAGCCAGGATGAAAGTTCCCAAGGTTTTCTAGGCCCTTGATTCTACAACTTTTCTTTTTCTTAAAAACCTTCTCCTTGTCTCTTAATTTCTATGTGCCCTTCCTGTCCCCACCCATAGAAGCTCCAATTTGCCTTGGAGGACATCAGGGATACTTCCTGTTCCAGCATCTCTGGTTTGAGCTTAAGTGATGGAGGAAAATGAAGGAACCGGTGAACCAAGTTTCCTCTTTGGGAAGGGAGGGCAGGAGAGAGGGAGTGGAGTCTGTTGCTTACTGCCATGGGGCACTGACATAAGCAGCTAGGGTGACTGTTTTTGTGGGGGGTTTTTGTTTGTTTGTTTTGATTTTAAGTGCTGCAAAGAAAGCTTTTCCCTTGCTCATTCCTTTATCCCCAGCAGTATGATCTGAGTTCTCCACTCCACAAGAGAAGAATTTCCCACCAAAGTTAGTTTCCATCTGGATAACAAAATAATGGCCTTTCTAGCTAATTGAGAGTGGTGAAAGCATTAGCAAAGACTGAAAAGGCATTAAACCTATGGCTGGAAGACATGAATCATAAATGTATAACATGCCATTTTATGGTAACTTGGGAGAAGTTCCTAGCCACTGCATACTCCGACCTCTAGATGAAATTGAGCAAACTTATGAAGAGAAATAATTCCAAGCCTGACAACTGATGGAGTTTTTCAAGGATAATTTTTATTATGTATTTTCTTTACCCAGAATGCTAACACCTAAATAAATTGTAACTATTTGTGGTTGTGTGCATTTGTGTATATATGTGCATATGTTTGTATATATGTGTGCATGTGTGCAGTGTTGATGAGCTCATACTGTCTATATTATCTAGATGACAGAATGGATTGAATGCTAGGCATAGAGTCAAGGATATTTGAGTTCAAATTTGACCTCAGACACTTACTGGCTACATGTTCCTAGACAAGTTTTTTCTGCCTCAGTTTCCTCAACTGTAAAATTGGGATATTAATAAATAGCTCCTACCTTACAGTTATATTTGTAAATAGCTTAGCACAATACCTAGAACTGTGTGGGCACTTAATACTTATATTCCTTCCTTCCTTCCTTCCTTCCTTCCTTCCTTCCTTCCTTCCTTCCTTCCTTCCTTCCTTCCTTCCTTCCTTCCTTCCTTCCTTCCTTCCTTTCTTCCTTCCTTCCTTCTTTCCTTCCTTCCCTTTCCTCCTCTTCCCAAGACCCAAAATCTTATTACTGGAGACTAATAGTAATAGAAAGATGTTAGTGTTCATTAAAATTATAAATCTGGAAATTTGCAGGTTACTAATTGTCAGAAAACATAGCTGTTTCTTAGCTGGTTTAGTTACATATTTTCTGCATTTAAGCAAAATCCTTCATTAAAAAAGAATTAAGTTAACCAGATATCTTCAATTAACTAGATTTTTGGTCCACTTTGTTTTCAACTTTGGAAAAAGCCAAAAGATAAAATAGAAGAAAAGGTTGATATCAAGGATGAGTATGGCTTTTTAAAAGTCTTATTTCAGGTTATACATCCTGGGTCAATACAGATTCAGCTCAATCTATTCTACTTTCTATATCTGTAACAAGATACAGTGAAAATTACTCACCCTCCCTGCTACACCCCCATGACACAAAGGACCTGTCCTTAGGCCATTAAAGTTTTATGATCATTGTCCTTTATTATTTAAAGCAACAAAGCATGCCAAAACACTTTAAAAATATTTGAAAAAGAATTATCTAGCTAGCCAGGATGAATAATTCCTTGAGTAATTTCCTTAGTTCACTGGGGATAGGGACTAGACCTTCAATTTCACTCATCTAAGGAACTCCTAGATGCAGAAATTCTGTCAATGCAGGTTGACAACTGCAACATATAGTCTTAGAAAGTTTTCTGGGGCACTGAGAGCTTAAGTGACTTACTGTGGGTCACACAGACAGTGTATGTCAAAGGCAGAATTTGAACTCAAGTATTCTCAATTTGGAAATACACTCATTATCAGCTAAGTCTTTCTCCCTAAAATATTTGTGGAGATATTCTTTCTGGCTCTAAAGCCATGATCCTAAGATCCTCTTAACCATAAGGGGACCAGATCTACATTGTGGATACCTCAGCATTATGCTCTCCTTTTTATCCAACTCTGCTTGTCTTTTCTAAGTAGTGTACTGAACTATATGAAACTATAAATGTGAATATGAATATGTGTGTGTGTGTGTGTGTGTGTGTGTGTGTGTGTGTGAACACAGAGTATCTCAAAAGTCTTAGTACAGTTTTATGCTTTAATTGCTTAACTGGGGTCTGGCACATGTGTAGACTTCATCATATTGCTAAGAAGACATCTCTACACAGATTATGCTAGGAGCTGCTTTAGGGATAATCATGGTAATTGTGGAAAGTGTTTTAGAGATGGGAGCATGTGTGACATGTGGTAATTGGCTCTACTTGTCTTACAAGATGGTTGGGAGAGTCATTTTTAAAATTGATTATGCAAATAGAATTATTGGAATATTCAGAAGGGTGCTAGTCAGCTAGCTATAGCTACCTTATTGTTGCTAAATTGTGTCTGGGGGAAAGAGATGACTGCTTCACTCATTGTGCCTGCTGAGTCCATGTGGTAACAGAGAAAGCCTTAAGGCCTCCTTCCCACTATTGAACCATATGGCCCAATGAAAAGGAAAGCCTTCTTGTCCTTTTTGTTCTTTCTAGGTTCACGTAGTAAACTCTCCAACCTTGGGAGGTTCAAAGGCCAGGAGAGTGAGCTATGATAATCTGGAAGTTGCAATCCAGATGGCTTTTGTAGTCAGTGCAACACTGATGTTCAAAGGAGCAAGATTGATTTTTTTGAGAGTGACGTTCAGGGACTTCAGCCCAGCAGAAGGACTCATGAAAGAGTAAAGCTGCCTTTGGACATAAATTTGGTGGAGCTAGTGCTATGCAGGAGCTGAGCTAATCTGTGAGCCTAATTCTGTCAATGAGGGCTATGAGAGAATAATGCCCCTGAGGAAATAGAGGAAATATTTGTATACATTTTTCTCACTATATTTTTGAAATAAACATATCTTTTTAAAACTTTCCAGTGTTAAGTAGTTAAATGGAACTGAAATACCAGTCCTAGAACCCTGAAAATGAGAGAAGAGGGAAATAGCCTATGGAGATTTAGGGTACTGAGAACCATAATGGGGAGATTTAATGGTTCTGGCCCTATGAGAGTGGGGTCGGAGTATGCCATATTACACATATGTATGGCTGTATGTTTATATCTGTATGTACATATTTAGATAGGTATATTATATGTGTGCATGCATATATGTTTTAAATTGAAATAAACGTGAAAAGTTTTAGAAAATGCAAGCTATGTACCTAGAAAAACTTCACATAATATTCTCAGAACAATTAAAAAAAAATACCAGTTAAGGGGCAGCTAGGTGACTCAGTGGATAGAGCTCTGACCTCAGAGTCAGGAGGACCTGAGTTCAAATCTGGACTCAGATATTTGACACTTACTAGCTGAGTGACCCTGGGCAAGTCATTTAACCCCAATTGCTTCTCCAAAAAAAAAAAAAATGTCAGTTAAGGGAGTCTTCTTTTGTCTTTGCAATTCTAATATACAAGTGTGCATTTTCTGCTTAATTTTCTCAAACATTGATGGGAACAGCAGGTATCAATGTTTTTCCAAATTAAAATAAACTATAGCATAGTAAAGACTCATGCAGACAAATGACGGAGATGCCTCAGAAACAGTCTGTGTTGGTGAATAAGTATTAAGTAAGGAGCCAAGTCACTGAGGTCCAAATTTCATATTCAATAACATTCACCTTCCTGTGTTGCCATTTCCTGGAAGACAATGAATGAGTCATCAAGGGACCTGTAGCAAACAGGGCTATCCACTGCAGAAATGATTAAGTAGATAGAGCACTAGATTTAAGAGTCAAGAAAAGACCTGAATTCAAATCCTATCCCCCCTTGCACTTACTAGTTAAGTGACCTTGGGTGAGTCACCTCTCTCAGCCTCAATTTCTTCATCTGGAATATGAATGAGTTGCATTTGATGGCTTTTTATGTCCCATCCAGTTCTAAACCTATGATCCTACGATATTCTAAACCTTGAGGGACATAGCTTGGTATCCTAACACTTAAAGACAACTCAGTATTAAGAAGTCACTGAAGCAAATATTAGTTGCTAGGAACCAACCCTATGACTTGGGCTGTTTTTTTAAAAATTATTATTTTTTTTCATTTTTAACACAACAACGAACATTTATTAAGTGCCTGCTAGGTATTAGGTACTGGGGATATAAACACAAACAAATGAGACAGTCTCTACCCTCAATGAGCTTACGTTTTTCTAGGGGAGGGGGAAACACAACAAGTAAGTAAATGCTAGATAACCTAAGGAAGGATGGAACCTTAATAACTTGGAGGTGAGAGTAAGGATCAAAGAACCCTCACAAAGAGGTGGCATCTGAGCTGTTTTAGAGGATATTGTTTAAAACGGGGAGATGAGAAAGGACTTTATTTGAGTTATAGTCGTTAGCCTGGACAAATACACAAGTTGGACCTCTCTGAGAGTAAGGACTGCTTTATTTTTAGGTTTGTATCTTGAGTACATAGCAAAGTATTTAGTACTTAATAGGTGCCCCAAAATGCTTCCTGATTGACTGATAGGAGATGGAACATCATATTTGGAGAACAGTTAGCAATACAGTTTAGGGGGACCTTAAATAGAATATGTAAAGTATGATTGATGGGGAAAAAAGCCTGGATAGCCAGATTTTGGAAGGCCTTGTGTGCATGTAAGCAATTTGTATCCAGAGACAATAGGAGACACACTCTGAAAAAGACCTCATTAACATATCCTAGTTTCTCTGAAGGCTTTGATAGACAAAAAAAATGTGATCAAAAAACATATGCATATGTCAATAGTCTCTACAAAATGTTTGACTCTGTCTGGTGCCTAAGCATTTAATCCCACCCATTTACATGGAAAACAAAATGGGACCCAGTAACTGCTTTTTGAAATATGGCCCAAATGAGAACATTTTGAGTTCTTTAAGAGAAATATGTAAGTATACCAATGTTTTTGTTTTCCTGTACCAGATTTCTGCTGAGGAAATGCATGCTCAATGAGGTTTTCAAGCCCAGGCCTGAGCTCTTAGACAGCAGTCTTCCTCACAGTTTGCACAGTTCATACCAGAATAAGTCAAGTTCATTATCTTTTAGGATATTTCCAAGTATACATAAGTGAAAAAAAACATTGCTAATATTCTCTGAAATTAGCTTTAAGGCATTTCTAATCAGAAATAGTCATCAATGGAAATTTGGAAGGCAAAGTTAACACAAATACCCTTTAAAAGGAATTTTTTTAAAGTGTACTTTGAAAAAAGTAAATTGCAAACAAGGCGAAAAAGAATTACAAAAGTGCAGGAAGAAAGTTTTTTTGAAATGATTCCAAATATAAGAACAGAGCCCTTTTTATTCCTTTGCTAGAGGAAGTGATCATTTGTTGTTATGTGAAGAACTTAACTCATTAAAACCTACTTGGTAGGTGAGGAATTTTTTTTTCTTTGCCTATTTTCTGAGCAATTGAGCTAAAGTGAGGACTTTCCACCTAGTTAAAATTTTTTACATGCGACATTTTTCTCAGCTGTACGGGTATTGGAGATAGAGGTATGGGAAGAGGAAATTTAAGCCAGGTAGAGTACAGTTTGTTCATGCATATAAAAAAGGATTCCCATAAAGTACACATTTAATCTACCTGTGCCTAAAACACGTGTACCTACTCACCCCCTACATATTCATGCAAACTGTGTTAACTAAATACATAAACTTCAGCTTTCAGCCTTAGTTCCCCGGCTTTTCCCCAAAGGTCACTGGCATGCATACATGAGGCCTTTTGTTCCCTTCTCAGAGGTAGGTGACCCCACTGCACCTGCTTTTGAATATCTGGCAAGAAAACAAGACTTGTAAATAAATATGGTCCTTTCAAGGAGTCGCTTATTTTTGAGTGAAATTCTCGTTTGCAGGGGTGCCAAACCCATGCTGGAGGGAATGGAAACCTTTGTATCAGCTGAGGACAGGCCTAATTCTGGTCTTTGGCTGGGAAATCCTTTCCCAAATCTTTTCTGCCAAGGAAAGTCTCTTGCTGAGGCTAGCCTCCTTAGTTAGAGCAAGCAAAGGGGCCTGTGCCATTGATTTCCTGGATTCCAGGAAGTCCTCACTTTTTCCCCTCCAGCTAATACCTCTTTCACTTTTGGAAGTTAAACATTCCACAAACAGTAATCCATTTCTTTGGTTTAAGAAGCAGTGTGGTGGAGTTAAGAGGCAACTGGAATTTATGTCAGAGGACCTAAGTTTGAATCTAGACTCTTACTACCTATGTGACCTTGGACAAGTCACTTTACTTCCACAAATCTCAGTTTTTTATCTGTACAGTGAGGAGATTGAACTACCTGATCTTCTACCTCTAGCACTTAGCATAGAGCCTGGAGCTCAATAGGTGTTTATTGAATGAGTGAATGTTGGCTGACTGAATGGAAAGTTAAGATCCTATGATTCTACGAATCTTGACTATGACCCCCTTGGTACCTTTGTGACTTTGGGCAAGTCTCTTAATCACCCTTTAAAAGTTGTGCGAGTCCTGCAGAAGTACAACAGAAGGTTCAGTAAATGAAGTCATCACTAGACTGAATGACTGGTTACCACAGGCCACTTATTTAGCACTATAACGTTTGCAAAATATATCCAGCATTTCATTTGAGACTTACAACATTCTGATTTCACTTTCCTAGGGCTCAGTTTCCTCATATTTAAAATGTATCTGTTAGACTATATGGTCCCCAAGGTCCATTGCAGCTGCAAAGATTTTTACTATATTAAGATAGTTTTGGTAAATTTCCCCTCTACCTGCAATCAAAATGTGCTACCTAATCCCAACCTGCCCCTCACCCCCACACCCCCCAGCCAGCTACAATTTTAAATGGCCTTCACTCTTAGGATACCACTTCCAACCCCCCACCCTCCAACACGCAGGAAGGAGATGAACAGTGAATGGACTATACAATACAATAGAGAAATGGTTCTTGACTCTTTAGGAAGCTTTTACACTTTTTTTTTTTGTTAGGCAATGGGGTTAAGTGACTTGCACATGGTCACACAGAAGCTTTTACACTCTTAAAAACTCTTGAGGACCCCTTCTCCCCCAAGAACTTTATATGAGTTGTAGCTAGTATTTACCACATTCAAAATTAAAGTGTCTTATTACTTGGAAAATAATCTTGACCTCAAGGCCCTTTGAAAAGGTCTAGTGTACCCCCAGTGCTCCCTGGACTATACTTTATAAAAGACTGCAATAGAATAAACATTTATTAACCTCTTACTCAAAGAGCGTTTCAATCCTGGATTCTGAAACATACTGACTGTGTAACTCTGGGAAAGTCACTTTTGTTCTCAATTTCCCCCTGGCCGCTCGGGAGGGGGTACAATGGATAGAAATCTGGGCTTGGAATCAGGAATCCCTGAGGTTATATCTTGCTTCAGAAATTAACTGAGTGCTCAAGTCACTTCACCTTTCTCAGCCTCAATTTCCTCATCTGTAAAATAAGCAGTTGGACCAGTAGTCTATCAGGTTACTATCAGCGCTAATTAGGTCTATGGTCCTGAAACTATAAGTTACCTCTGAGAGTACCATTTACTTAAGTGGAGAGGTTCCATATGAGGAGTTTCATACATGGATGAAATCATAGGTCTGAACAGACACCACAAAAACCTCGACAGTAGCTGTTTCTATTTGACAGCCATCCTATTCCAAATGGATTGAGCAGATCTTTGAGCACAACACCATCCATCCAGAGACATAAAAGAGGAATGGAGAACAGTGCAAGTGAGAGAGCAGATTTCCTAAAAGAAAATTCCTCCAAGCAGATCTCACAACCCTTAAATTAGCAACAGAAATCTATCAGACAGTTTTGGTATAATATGGTTACTTTTTTGGAGGTGGTCACTACAATACTATAACAAACTACAGCAAACTCCTCACCAGCCATGATTATTGCTCGGCAGCCACAGACTTTTAAGGTCACTTTTTAAAAGCCATATGACTCATGCTGACAAGGATTTTGGTTTTTAGCTTAATATGCTTGTCAGAGTGCCTAGATGCGGGTGATAGGGGCCTTGGAAAGGCATGGCATAAAGATGAACAGATAAAGTTAGTCAGACACTAAATCTGCCAGTGCTGGCTAAATCAATTCAACAGCAGCTCGGTTTTCCTACCACAAGTCAATACAGCTTTACAATAAGATAGCTGGCCTCTGTGGTTCCTTAAATTTGGACATAACTACAGGTAGGTGGTGCACTGGATCTGGAGTCAGGAAGACCTGAGCTCAAATCTGGATTCAGATACTTCCTAGTTACGTGACTGGCTGTTACTTAACCTCTATCTGCCTCCATTTCTTCATCTATAAAATGAGGGTAATAATAACACCTACCTTGCAGAGTTGTGAGAAACACGTATTTGTAGTGTGCTAGCATAGTGTTTTTAATGTTGAATCATTTTAGACTCTTTGTGACCTCATTTGGGGCTTTCTTGGAAAAGATAATGAAGTGGTTTGCTATTTTCTTCTCCAGCTCATTTTACAGATGAGGAAACTGAGGCAAACACAGTTAAGTGACTTTCCTAGGGTCAAACAATTAGTAAGTATCTGAGGTCAGATTGAACTGAGGTCCTCCTGATTCCAGGGCTGACACTCTCTTCACTGAACCACCTAGCTGCCCATTTAGCACAGTACCTGGCACACAGTAGGTGCTTAATAGATGTTTGTTATAAAAAAATCTATAGCTGAGAAGAGTTTAGAATATTTTTATCTTAGATGAGTCATTTAAAGTATAGTCTCCTTAAAAACAAAGAATTCTATTTCCTTTTTAGGTTTTATGCCTTCCTATCTCTCCCCAAGAACCTAGTTTTCTTTCCTTTTTTTTTGTTTATAAATTGCAAATAGTCTGTTAATTTTTCTACAATGGTGGTGGTAGTGCAGTGTGTGTGTGTGTGTTTATGTGTGTGTGTGGTGCTAGTGGAGGAGACGGGCTGGATTAGTAATTAACTGCACATTGTACTAGAGCAACATCCATTAACTGGAGTGCTTTTAAAAAATCATGACCTTAACAGACATCAACAAATGCAAACATTTACATATACAAAGAACAGAAGAAGGCAATTTTATATGAAACTCTGAATCTCTTGCCTGCCAGAGCTTTTCTTTTTTGTTTGTTTTTAGTATGTTTTAAATTGAACTCACTGGTGCCAACTTACCTTGGTTTTCAGTGCACCATTCAGTACATTATTTATTAATTATATTATATTATTTATTATACATTTGTTAATTTCATTATTATGGGGGCAGCTAGGTGGCACAGTGGATACTGCACTGGGTTTAGAATCAGGAAGACTAATCCTCTTGAGTTCAAATCCAGCCTCAGTCACTTACTAGCTGTGTGATCCTGAGCAAGTCACTTAATCCTGTTTGCCTTACTTAGTTCCTCATCAGTAAAATAAGCTGGAGAAGGAAATGGCAAGCCAATGCAGTATCTTTGCAAAGAAAACTCAACGAAAGGTCAGGAAGAGGCAGACACAACTGAAAGGACTCAACAACAACAAAATTCTATGCATTTCTTAGTGTTTTACACTCTTCACTTTCTTCTGGTTGTGGTTTTTATTTCTTTCTGTCTTTTTTCCCCCCATTACAATCACAGCTATCTGTTCACTTTTAATTTCCTTCACACTTTGCCTTTGCCCTTTGAAACTCAGGTAGCAGAATGGACAAAAGGCTAGCCCTGGAGCCAGGAAAAGCTGAATTAGAATCTCTAATTCAGACACAGACTGGCTGTGTGATTATAGGCAAGCTACTTAACCTCTTTCCACCTCAATTTCCTTTACTATAAAATGGAGATAATAATACTTGCAGCATTTATCCCATAGGATAGGAATGAATAACAAAGTATATTCAAAGTGATTTGCAAATCTTAAAGGGTTAGATAAATAACTACTGTCCTTATTACTGTCAACATGGGAAAAAAAAGTCTCAGATCTGAGATCCCTGAGAAATATCCCTAAATAATGTTACATTTATTTTGTGGTTTATATGATAATATAATTATGAAAAACACAGATCATCATTTAAAACACCATGCTTTCCTCTTTCATTAGGCAAAAGATGCTGTTGGCTTCCTGTTACTTTAGCCTTTTCATTTCTGCCCCTCTGGGTCTCGATTTCCTTCTTGTAAATGGCAGGTTCTGATAAACTCTAAATCTACCAGTTGATGACCTATGTGAGAAGATCTTGACAGTAATATACAAGTGAAATGTCTGTCAGAGAGTCATATTACTTGAGGTGCTCAGCAGGGTGTCACTAATATGAAAAACACACAGATGAATTCCTTTATACAGGAAGAATATCATGATATAAATCCTCCTCCCCACACCTCACAACCTTTTAGGACCACTCCCTTTGCTCCAGAGATTTCCTCTCAAAATTAGAGCATTGGGAGGTGACTGAGACAAGTTAGCTCTAGGCAATGATGATTCAAGATGTTGAAGGGATGCAGGCCAGGACTGTCACTAGTCCTTGTGTTTCAAAGTGTTCCAGTGGTTTATTAATCCCTTTCCAAATAGATGTAGGACAAATCCATTTTGAAGCAGTACCAGAACAAGGAAGCCAAATCTAGACTCATCCATTCTGGCGAAGACTGCACTGCTGGCAAATAAATTTTTTTTGAAAAATTTTTTTTGTCCTCCTTAGTAGAAATGAAAGCCAATTCTTTTCCACATTGGGAAGAGTCAGTGATGCAAGCTGTTGATTATAAAAGTGAGGCCAAAGAGCAACGGGACGTATTTGCTTTGGAGAAAAAGAGGGCAAAAGACTAAGAACTTAAGCTGTAAAACATTTTACATCAGTTTAGAGGAAACTAATAGTTTAAAAGATAAATATTTTGCATTTTTCATACAGATGCCATTGGTAAAAATGGCTATCATACTAAGGGATAGAGTCAAATACTGTAGAAAATATTATGGAACAAAATGGGAAGGGGTTTCAGTTTGTTGGTTTTGAGCAATAACAACAATAACAACAAAAATATTTCTCTTTTTCTGAAAAATAATACATGTTCTTGAGGCAGAGAGATGTCTAGGCCAGAGTTTGGCAAGGTTTCTAAGATGGGAGGTCAAGGTTTCAGTCCCTTTTCCCTTGGCTCCAAGACTCTGGGAAGGGCCCTTGCTCTCTCTCCTCCCCACCCCCAACTCCCACAATGGGGAGATGGGAGTTTGGGGTGGGGGAGTGGAGAGAGAAAAACGTTTGTACTTTATGCAGTAGTAGTCCACCTCTGGAGAACAAGGGCTTGATGATGAGGCGATCACTGAGAATCCATTCTGAGATGTAAGGGACCATGGAGAAGAGGGTCCCACTCTTTCATCACAGATGGCTTGATGATGAGGCGATCACTGAGAATCCATTCTGAGATGTAAGGGACCATGGAGAAGAGGGTCCCACTCTTTCATCACAGATGTATAAACTGAGACCTAGAGATACTGAGTGATTTTGTCCAAGTTCAGCCAGGTATTAAAAACCAGAGCCAAGGTTTAGTCCTGCTCAGTATTCATTAAATATGCTAATGTAGTAATTAGGTAAATTGGTAGAGGCAAGGTTGGGAGAAGAGAATCCAATGTAAGCTGCTGGCCTAGATGATTTTAGTATATATGAAGCAATAAATCAATAAACAAACATTTCTAAAGTGCCTACTATGTGCCAGGCACTGTGCTGGGGATACAAAAAGAGGCAAAAGACGGTCCTTGACCTCAAAGCAGTTTTAATGGGGGAGACAACAAATGTATACAAAAGAGGATATATAAGTGGGATGTTGGGGCTGGGGTGAGCCAGGTTAGTTCTGCTTCTGCTTCTAAATCACCATATAACTTTGAGAAAAATTATATCTTTTGTCCAAGTTCCACTTTTCTTACCTATAAAATGAAGGTATTAGCCAAGTGATTTCTAAGGTTCTTTTGAGTTATACTATTCTGTGATCATTAATTACTATTCACTTCTTTAAGATTTTTGCAGTCTGAGATTTTGCAGTTCCCTTCAGGAGATAATTCCAGGGCTTTATCACACTGACATCTTCCTTATTTCTAACCAAGAAGTCTCCTGATTGGATGCAGACTTATTTATCTTTGTTAATTCTTCTGTGGGAGAGAAACCAATTATTCATCACTTTCCACATGCAAAACCCTTCCAAGCCTTGGAAAAATAAATGTTACACCCAGCTCTGGGTTGAGCAATCTCTTTTCATAGGGTCATAGATTTAGAGTTGGAAAAGACCTTCGAGGTCATAGTATCCCAGGACCACAGTTATGTGTAATCTAGTCCAACTCCCTTATTTTACAAATGAGGAAACTGGGGCTCAGAAAAGAATATATGACTCATTGATAGTTGCACACACAATTAGTGGGAGAACTTGGATTTGAACCTAGATCCTCAGATTCTAAATTTAGCATTCTTTGCTCTGTGGTGATCTGCTTCTATCCTTCACTATTTCACTAAAGGAGCTATTTACATCCTTCTGATCACTCCCCCCCCCCAGCCCTGCCCTCCCCTCTTCCCTCTTCCCAGTCTCTGTGCTGAAGGAGTATGCAATCAAATTGGGGGAATAGTAAGAGACCTAGACAAATCACTGTGATAAAAGGGAGGGTATGATAAGTGCAAAGTAGATTTCTAAACATACTGCAATAAGAAATTTGAGGACAAGTGGAAACTAAGGGGTGCCCATCAATTGAGAATGGCTGAACAAATTAAGATCTGTGAATAAAATGAAATACTACTGTGCTGTAAGAAATGATGAAAAGGAAAGTTTCATAGAAACCTGGGATGACATAGAAATGATGCAGAGTGAAAAGAATAATGACATTGTAAAGGCAAAGAACTTTGAATGCTACAACCAACAACGATTCCAGAGGACCAACGATGAAGTATGCTACCCTCCTAAATAGAGGTGGTAAACTCAGGATGCAGAATGAGACACATAATTTTTGGACATAGACAATTGTCTTGTCAGACTATGAATTTTTGTGAAAAAAGTTTTAATTTTTTTCTTGTTTCAAGGGAGGTGCTAGGAGTGAAACAAAAACAGATTTTTGTTATTAAATCTTTTAAAAAAGTTTAAAGAGAGGGAGATGACTTTCACGTGGAAAGAATTAAGGAAATCATGTGGGAGATGGCTTTTATGATATATATTAGAACAAGAGTGAGGTATGAGGAAATCTGTTGTACACATTGGGGATGGAATGAACCAAGAAAAACACCACAATGGAAGGGACCATTGGCAATACTCAATTTGTATCAAACAGATGGTCACTCTTTGGAGCATGCTCACTATACTTCATGATTGTGCAATATGTGTGTGTGTGTATATATATATGTGTGTGTGTGTGTGTGTATGTATGTATGTATGTGTGGTAGCATTTCTGTTGTATGTGGAAATTTTGGTTGCTGAAAATGCAGAAAAATGTATAAGGAATATTGATAAAAATAACTTGAGAAGAAACATAGGTCCTCAGATAAAAATATAGTGAAACTGGACCTGAGGACCTGAGAAAAAATGACCTTCAGATAAATGTACTGAGAGAATCTTTTCGAGGCGAAGTACTGAGTTAAAGATGACTTTGTTCCATCAGCTCATTTACATGTAACTATTTACAAAGTTTTGAAGTCTATGACTGAAAAACTATAACTCAAACAAATGGGGAATATAGGATGATTATATTAAGACTTTGGGGATCATACATGACAGAAAGGTTTGAGTTTCACATCATGAGGTAGAGATGGATGGATTGCTGATTAAGAGGAGCCCCAGATTTGAAGCATTTGGTGGGAGCAATGTACTAAGTGCCCTATCCCCCATGCAAGTTAAGCTGTTTTGTTTTTCTATAAAAAGATACTGACTGAAACTGCCCTCAGGATTTAATTGGCTCAGGGTGCTAAGGCTCCAGACAATGACATAGCTTCCTGATTACTTGGGTAAAAAACAGCCAGGTCATTAGGGGCTACAGCTCCTTCTTTAAGTCTCAGACCATAGACCAGCAGGATGTCCAATACTGACAGAGGAGAGCTGTATGACCAACACTGAGAGATCTGAACTCAGCCATATCAAAACTATCCTGCATTGACATCCACTTCCTGCTCTGAAGTACTTCCCCTCTTATGTATAATGAAGTCTCCTCTTGTTAACTGTTAAATGAACTGTTTCCAGTTTCAAATCTAATCTAACAGAGGACTAGCTTGAGTTAGATCTAATCAATGACAAAGCATTAGAAGCCATAGGGAGGGCTAGCAGAAGACCATGATAATAAGAGCTAACAGTAAAGTTCTTGCTTTGTACCAGGTACTATGATAAGTGCTTCAAACTCTTATCCCATTTGATCCTCACGAAAACCCTTGGAGGTAAGTGCTGTTATTATCCCCATTTTACAGATGAGGAAATTGGAGCAAAAAAGAGGTTAAGTGACTTGCCTCAGGTCACGCAGTTAGTAAGTGTTTGAAGATTGGAATTCAGGTCTTCTTGACTACAGGCCCAGCTCTCTGTTTACTGTACATTCAGCTGCCCCCAGTGATGATAGAAGCAGAGGATAAGAGCAGGAAGAACTGGGGGAAAATGACAAGAGTGGCTTATGGTGGACAGAATATGGAAGGTGATAGGAGATAAGCTGAGAGGCAGACTGCAGCTGTTTTGCTGGGGTCTGTGCTGAGGAGAGGCATTTCTTTGCTGAGAGCTAATTAATTAGAGAAAAGCAGTATTGTCTTCTAATACTACCTTTAGCTTGAGAATATGGAAAGCTCTCATGGGTTTCCCCATTTTGCTGTTGACACAGAGAGACACACAGAGAGAGAGAGAGAGAGAGACAGAGACAGACAGACAGACAGAGACAGAGAGAGACAGAGAAAAATAATGAGGAAAGATAGGCTTTGTATCTGCTTTATTGTGAACCATGTCATTTGGAAAAGAGGTATTGTCTTTACTAAGAGTTGTCTTGAGAAAACAGAATCCTCTGCTATTTAAAGAGCTAGTTGAGTCCTATTGCTATCTAAAGCCTGAGAAAGAGAAATATCTCAGGGTACCAGAACTAATTGCAGGAGCTTGGCAGTGGTCTAGCTGAAGGGCACTATTTGTCACTGGAAGAGTTTAGTACTCTCAGCACCCTGCCAAGGGTAGTTGTGTGCTAAAAGAATTTGATACTGCTTTAGTTTTCTGAGAATAGTGCAGAAGTGGTTTTTTTTCCCAACAGAAGGACTATGAGAACCAAAAGTGGAGTAGGTAATAGAAAAGTGGTGCTGCAGATTGTCCTTGAAAGAGACCAAGGAGCTCAAGTCCTGCTGTCCATAGTCATGAGCTGTCCTGGGCTTTTGCATTTTTCTGCTTGTGTCTTGTTGCTAAGTTTTTGTAAACGTGTACCTACTTTTCCCCAGAGACACATGTACATTGACAAGACCTGTGTTTATAGGTATACTGTCATATTTTTCTTATTGTTACTTTTGCCTTATTGTTTAATAAATGTTTCATGATTAAGAGTAAATTTTGTTATTGTGAATGATTTTGTGTAACTGTGAAGCACACTAGTGGAGGCTCAGGAATTACAGTGGTGAGTAGTGAAAGTGAATCGTTGCTGCTTCCCAAAGATACCCATACATCAAGGTTACCTCTAGGACCTTGAACGTGTACTAAATAGTAGTAGCATGGATGCCCCTGTAAGAATAACAACCCAACATATGTAGGTTGAGCCAGCCTCAACCCAGGGAGAGAAAGAACTGGAGAGTGTTGAGCTGTGTATATATGTCTGTTTGTAGTATCTGTGCATATGTAACACTGACTATCCTGGCCCCTCATTGTCTAAAGGCTCAGCATATTACATTTCACCCCTCTTCCAGTTCTTTGGCACCTATAAGGGGGATTATGGGTATCTAGGCTTTCTACAATTGGCCCCAGCCCCCCACTGATGGTGTTTCCCCATTGTAGGGGTGGGGTCCCTTGCATCCCAGTTCCATTTAACCACTAATTGCAGAATTATCTTTTACAAAAGAATATTCATTTCAAAAGGCATAATAACACATTTATAAACTTATACTCATGGCATGTAGGACTTAATCAACCCACCCTTTTACAATCTTATATTCTGGGCAGTGGGAAGGGATTAGGTTAATAATTTAGCTTAGTTCTTGTAGTTCCCAGTTCCAAGTCAAAAGCTCCCTTTGGACAAGAGTACCAGTCATCCTCACTTGTTTGGGTTTCGCTGCTCGGCTGACTGATTGCAATGTCCTACCTTGAATCCTGGTTCCAAGGTCACCGGGGCTCAGACTCCCAGCTCTGGTGAAGATTGTCAGCTACACTTAGAAACAGAGAAGGACAGAAATACAAACAAATACCCTCTAATCCATTTCTCAGAACCATGAGGTAAAAGGGAGGGAAAGGGAAGAAGGAAAACCTTTTTTTTGATCCCTCAATAGTTCGTTTCATGGTGCCTGCACCGTGGGTGAACTTTGACCTCTGTCCCCTGATTCAGTAGGGAAAGATCGAGGTGCAAAGGGGGAGACTGTTCCAGTCTGGCATCTAAAGAGCTAGCCTGTTTTGTGTATGGCTGTTATTGTTCAGTTGTTTCAGTTGTGTTCAATTCCTCATGACCCCATTTAGGGTTTTTCTTGACAAAGATGTTGGTTTGCTATTTGCTTCTCCAGATCATTTTACAGGTGAGGAAACTGAGGCAAATGGAGTTAAGTGACTTGTCCAGGGTTACATAGCTAATAAGTATCTGTGGCCAGATTTTAACTCAGGGGAAAAGGCCCAGCACACTATCCACTTCACCACCTGCTGCCCTGTTCTGCTCCCACTCCCACTATAAAGGAATTTATGGAAACAGAGTGCCTCCATCTTAGGTGAGCTGGGCATGCTCCAAGACTCTGAGGCCCCATTATGTATGTATGTGTATATTTATATATGTCGCTGTGGGGCTGGAATCCGTGTTGCAGGTGGAGTGGGCCTTTGTAAAGGGGAGGATCCTTTCTTCCTGAACCTAAAGGGTGAGGTGAGAAGGAAGGGAATTGAGAAATCTCACCTTATATATTTTCACCCTTTTTAGGAAAGTCAGATGTAAAGTCATATGATGAGAGATAAGGGAAAGGGAAATGGAATTGAGTCATTAAGGAGAGTAGAAAAGGTTCAAGCATCTGCTGTGAAGAATGTGACTGAGAGTCAAGAAGAGATTTTAAAAAAAAATCATTTGACCACATAGCTTAAAGAGGGTTAGCCTGTCATGTTACTTTTAAAAAAACTGATAAATTTTTTATTGATTTTTTTGTCTTAATAGCTTGTTTTCTCCTCCTTTTTACGCCCTCCCAGAGAGCCATACTTTATAGCAAAGCCTTTTTTGAGAATGAAAAATGAAAGAAAGGAAGAAAGGGAAAAAGTCAGGCAAATCAATCAACATATTGAAAAAAAATCAGACAATGTATACAATGTTTCACTGTAAGTGACCTGTTCCTCTATAAAGGAGTGTCAGGAAGTATCTTCACTTAACTCTATTTTGGAAAAGGCTTATTCTTTGTAATTTTCGTAACACTCATTTTTAATTGTTTTGTAGTGGTTATTTTTTATGTTGTAGATATTGTTATTTTTAATAGAGTCTTATATGAAATTGTCTTCACAATAGCACTGTTCTTCACAGTCTTCATTGGCCTTAGTAAAGTGTGACTGCTAGGATTTTTTTTTTAAGTGCACCCATGTAGAACCAGTCTTTCCATATTCTTTATTCTCATTTTGTACCTCAAAGTTTATTACCTAGCATTTGCACCTTTCACCCATGCAATTGACTCTATTTTGGCTTTATGAGACTGTTTTTTTTTTTATCAGTCATCTTGAATTTTATTCCTGACTTCTAGGAAACTAGCAAGTCTGCCTAAATTAGTGTCCTCTGCCAATATGATAAGGCAATTAGGTGGCACAATGGATAGAGCACTCCCCTTCCTGAGTACAAAGCTGGCCTCAGATACTTACTAGATGTGTGGCAAATCATTTAACCCTATTTGCCTCAATTTCCTCATCTGTAAAATGAGCTGGGGAAGGAAATGGCAAACCACTCCAGTATCTTTGCCAAGAAAACCCCAAATGGGGTCTGGAAGAGTCAGATGCTACTAAAAAATAACTGAATAACAATAACAAAAAGCCAATGTGGTAAGTGTCATACTCAATTCCTTCCCCATGCTATCAATAAACAAAGGAAACTGAATGTCTCCAGGAGTGATTTCTGTTGGGAACCAGTTAATACTAGTCTGTTTTAAGTGCTTTAAAAATGACCCTTAAGTCATCTATTTATCCGTGTAAAAGTACATTCAAAAGAATATTTTCCTAGCTTGTTGATGAGAATGTCTTGTGCAATGGAATCAAAAGCTTTTCTAAAGTCAAGACAGATTAAAGTTATTACTTCTACCTTGTCTACATGGCTTGTTACGAACACAGAAGGAAAGTAAATTGTTCTGACAAGATTTTCTTTTCACAGAGCTTCCAAATATATCACAAGACAGGCTTTGTCTTGTTTTAAATTTTTGTGAATGATTTGGATGCATACATGGAAGACGTGCTATCATGTCTGCAGATGACACAAACTGGGAAGTGAGAGAGATAAATGGATCAATGGCAGAATCAAGATTTTACATGACTTGGAAGGGCTAGGATATTGGGCTGAAACCAATAAGCAGAAATTTGATAGGGAAAAGTAAAGAGAACTAACATTTGTAGTGGAGAGAGTACTAAATTGTGGTATCAGGATGAGCTATGTTTAAATCCTGCCTCAGATAAGTCCTCCTGGACTAATCACTTAAGCTCCGTGGGCTCCATTTCCTCATCTGTAAAATGAGGTGGTTGGACTTCATGACCTCACCAGATAACTTTTGGTTCTAAAGCTAAGATTTTATCAAATGTAAAGTTCTTCTGTAGGTTAAAACACAATTACTCGGGTGCAGTGTAAAAAAATTCTGACTTGGTAGCAATTAATATGTGAAAACATCCAGAGGTTTTAATGAAATACTAGCTTAATATGATTCCTCGGTATGATTTGGTTGCTAAAAAAAAATCTAATAAAATTTTAGGATTTGTGAATAAAGTAATGGTTAGCTAACAGAAATAATTACCCCAACATATTCTGTGCTAGTTAGACCTATATGTACTGTATTCTATTTTGGTTGCCTCATTTTATGAGGGATAGGATGGGAAAAGCATTTATTAAGTACTTAGACTTGCTAATTACTGTGCTAAGTGCTAGGGATAGAAAGATTAAAAAGAGACAGGCATTCAAAGACCATACAATGTAATTAGGAGACAGAACACACCTAAGAAGGTTCAGCTTTGGGGCAGGTGGTAAGACTCTGAAGAGTTTGAGGAACAATGATAGGGCAGATTGTCCCAAAACAATGACTGTTCAGAAAGAGGTGGTTGTCTCAAGAACTGGAGCTCTATGTTGCCTCAGGAAGAAGGAAGGGTGGGAATATGCACTTATTAATCACCTATTATATACCAGGCACTGTGCTAAGCACTTTATAAATAATATCTAATTTGAAGAAGTGGAGTTGTGTGTGGTGGTCAACATCCAGCTGAAAGCAGGTGCCTAACATTTGGTTTTAGAGTAAAGAGAATAAACTCAATTTTGGAAATTTTGGACAGTGAGTTTATTGTACTAGAGCGCTATTGAAGTGGATTTGGAGATGTGAATACAGTATTCTGAAGAGAGTCCAAAACTAGAGACCCAGATTTTGGATTCATCTGCATAGAGACAAGAGCTGAAATTATAAAGTGGATAATATTGCCCAGTGAGTGTAGAGTCAGAGTAGAAGATGGCAAAGAACAGAACCTTGGTACACAACTGTAGGAGGATGTAAGGATAGAAAAAAAAAGCTAGTGGAGGAGATGGAGAAGAAACAGGTAGGCAAGAAAACCAATAGAATACAATTTCTTTGAAGAAGATAGGTGTGAGGTAGAAAGAGCATTAGATTTAAATTCATAAGATGTGGGTTTGAGTTCTGCCTCACCCACTTACCTTGAACAAGTTACTTAATTTCTCTAGACCTCAGTCTCTTCATCTGGCAAATGAGAGAATTGAACTAGATGATATCTAAGGTCCCTTCCCATTCTAAATATATTATTATTATTCCATAGTCCTGTGGACCCAAGGGAAGTTAAGGTATTCAGAAGGAAGGCTGGTCAGCACCATTAAATGCCTTAGAAAGGCAAGAATAATGAGGAAAGGCAAAAGGACATTTGATTTGATAATATGATGAACACTGATGAGATTTGAGTGTATATTTTCTTAAGAGTATTTGGGAGCAAATGCCCAATTAGAATGGATTGAGGTGATAGTAGGTAGCAAAAAATGTAAGTATTAAGAATAAACAACTTTTCAAGAAGTTTGCCTATGAAGAGGAAAAAGGATAAGATGCTAGGTAGATGGGAAGGAAGCCAAAGTTAAGACTATTTTTCCCCCTTAGGATTGAGGAGAACAAATGATATTTATAGTGAAGGATATAGTGGAATGGGAAAGACTGAATATAAGAATTGAATATTGAATGCAAGAAAAGGGGGTGATTACTAAAGCAAGTCCTCAGGAGATAGAAGAGGATGGGATCTAATGCCAGGAGTAGATATTCCTCCTATCCTACGACTGGAGGGAAGAGGGAAGAGGGAAGAGTGTGAGTGATGATTCTTAGATGTTGTAACCATTAGGGAAAAAAGTTGAAAGTTGTATGTCGTCCATCTTTTTTTGTGAAAAAGAAGGCTTACAGCATCAGTTATAAGCTTGTGAGACAATTGGGGGATTATTGATAGTGGAAAGGTTTTGGGTTAGTTACTATGAGGTTTGAAAAGGGAGTTAATAAGATAGCTAGCAATAATAATGGCCAACATTTATATAGTGCTTACTATGTGCTAGGCACTGTGCTAAACATTTTATAATTAATATCTCATTTAATTCTCATAACAACCTTGGCAGGTAGGTAGGTGCTGTTATTACCCTCATTTTACAGTGGGGGAAACTGAGGTAGACAGCAGTTAAGTAGCTAGTCCAGGGAGTTAACACAGTTAGTGTCTAAGACCACATTTGAACTCAGGACTTCCAGACCCTAAGCCCAGGGCTCTATCTGTTGTGCCACCTAGGTCCTTACTGTGTGATCTAGCCAAAATAATAAAAATCATATAGAAGATTATGGAGAAACAATAAGGACCTAGTTGAGGTTATGTATCATGAAGTCATGGCATGTGGATTAGTAATTTGTCAATTTTGTAAGTAGGTTTTATTAGATGATTTTAAAAGTCCTTATGGGCAGCTAGTTGGTGCAGCAGATAGAGTGCTGGGCTTGGAGTCAGGAAGACCTGAATTCTAATCAAACCTCAGACACTTACTAGCTCTATGACTCTGGTCAAGTCACTTAACCCTGTTTGCCTCAGTTTCCTTATCTGTAAAATGATCTGCAGAAAGAAATGGTTAACCATTTCAGTATCTTTGTCAAGAAAACCCTAAATGGGGTCACAACTGAATTAACTGAAAAACAACAGTCCTTTCCTACTGTAAATTTCTCTGATCCAACTTTAAAATTCCATAATTCTATGTTCTTTTAGTGAATTTGATATATTCCCCAGTCTTAATGTTGAGCTACTGACAGGAAATCATCAGAATTTTTTTTTCCCAATTAAAAAATGTTTTCCAAAATTATTCTCCATTACATTTTAAAATAATAACTTTTTTTGTTATGGTATCAACCAATTTCTTAGGTCCTCAAAAAATTATTCATCTGGTTATGATGAGTTCAATATATCTCATTTAAAAACTATTTTTTAGTAATTTCTTTCTTTGTTCCATTTTAGCTTTGTTTTGCCATCATAAATATTCTGATAAAATTTTCATATCTGACCTCTATTGAGAGAGAAATAAAAGAATATTAAATATTTTTGTTTTTTTCTCTACTCTTAGGTATTCCTAATGCTACTGGTCTATTAGAGGACTGGAGAGTGACATCATAGATTACAGATTTAGAGCTGGAATGGCCCTCGTGGGCCACCTAGTCCACCCTGTTCATTCTACACGTGAAGAATTTGAGGCCCATAGAAGCTGTTACATGCCCAGGGTTACATAGAGAGTAAGTAGAAAAACCAGGATTGGAACCTATGTTATCTAATTCCAAATCCAACCCCTTTTCCATTGCAATTTGCTGAAAAAAATATTCTTTTGATTTCTTCTTTTACATAATACATTTAAAACCATTTATTTTCTGTCACTTTTATGCTCTTTGCTAGTTGAATCCCCTTTCCAATATGAGCTTTTCTAATTTTATGTTTAAAGAATTATTCCACACTTTGAAACTTTTCGGTAATAAAGCTCATAACGCTTCAAAAAAATGTGATAAAATGCACTATAAGAGCTTTATATTCCTAAATTCTTGCTAACATTCTAAGAACATTTTAATTAAAAACATTACATTGGGAAGTGCTGCAAAGTCCACTAAAACCAAAATGAAATAAAGATCTCTTTACAATGTGATTATGGACAATGGATCACCAAAATGAATTCCAATTTAGGAAAATATAAGGCAACAATGATTTGGAAAAGAATAATCCAAAACAGGTATTCAGTGAGAAAAACAACTTTAAAAAGCTATAATGACAAAAACAAAAACAGAACAAACTGCATTGATACAACTTGAAAAACAACTGTGATGTTAAGGGACAGCAAATGAGTTTACCATGTGGCATAGCATCAAGAAAATGTTGATATAACTTTGGCTCACAGAAGAAGGTACATCATGGACCAAGGTGAACATAGACAGACTTCCTATTTCAACAATAAATTGTCTTCTGAGATTTTGACATTACAGTATTAGAAAATCATGGCGAGACAAAGGAATTCAAAGAAATGCAGGTAAATCTGATTAAAGAATAAAAAAAATTGGTATGTATCAAATTATGAAAAACAATGATATATAGGTAGACTAAGCAAGCTACATTTCAGGGGTGGGAACATGAGGGACAGGGCATAAAATACCATCAAATATAGACAGTGTTGAAAGAAACTAAATCAGTTTGTGCAGTTGATGAGTCTGTTGTAAAACTCCAGGGTACACATCAGAAAATACTTGTTATAGTGAGAGTTGTTAGGCTTGGTAATTACCTAGCAACTCACATCAGAAAAGGACAAAGCATTCTGAGAGTCTGTGTAACAGTTCATGCCTGTGAGATTGATACTGAGCCATATTATTCCCAGCTTTCCAATGGAGAAAATGAGGAAATCTGAGAGCTTGTAGCAACTGAATGATTGTCTGAGCCAGGAATAAACTTGAAGTCTGTGAACCAATAGCATAAATTCAGTGCCTGTTCCTCAACAGGAGTGAAAGATATACCATTGCTAGGGACGTCCAATGTAAAAGAAGACCTGAATTCTAATTTCTTGAAGTACTTGCTCTATGGACATGGATGAATAATTATAGTTTGTTTTGGACTGAATATGACTCAGGCTAGTCACCCCCATAGATTGGGTTTGATCTTGGAACAAATTGAGATGCTTGTAAGTCATTCAGCAGTTAAGAAAAATAGATTTACTTAACCCCAGCAGAAGGATATTCTATAAAGATAGGCACTGAAGTGATTCAGTTGAGTGAAGCTCCCTTGCTAGCATTACCAATTGTGATCTACTGGCCAAACCTCAGGGAGCCCGGCTAGGTCATCGGGGCTGCTTCGTGTTCAGGAGATGAAGAAATGATGTTAATAGTCTGGGCTTTTCGTCT
Organism: Phascolarctos cinereus; assembly: GCF_003287225.1. NCBI lineage: Eukaryota > Metazoa > Chordata > Mammalia > Diprotodontia > Phascolarctidae > Phascolarctos > Phascolarctos cinereus. The sequence goes on from NW_027555958.1 coordinate 184,989,295, forward strand.
CCTGAGCCAACTAAATCTTGAGGAATGTCTTAAATATATTTAAAGGAAAAACTAGTCTAGCTTAATATGAGGGCAAGGATTAAAATATTGCTCATATTACATAGTATTACCCTAAGTTTTACAAATCTACCTTTTTAAGTACATGGAGAAAGACTGGTCTGTCATTTCACTTTTATAGACCACAGAAAGAGATGGCTCTTTGTCTGTTCTCCCGAGTTTTTAATCAGTCAGTTATATTGGGGCAGCTAGGTGGCGCAGTGCATAGAGTATCGGCCCTGGATTCAGGAGGACCTGAGTTCAAATCTGGCTTCAGACACATAACACTCACTAGCTGTGTGACCCTGGGCAAGTCACTTAACCCTACTGCCTAAACCAAAAAAACCCAACCAACCAACCAACCCAAATCAGTCAGTTATATTCCTTGTGTCTTCTCAGCAAGGTGTGGGTAGGCATGCCCATACTTCATTGGAAAGTACCCTTTAGACACCTCCAAACAAAGGCCTTCATGTGATAATCTTATCAGACTGATGGTGGGGTGGGAATCTTCAAACTGATCAGCCCCCCTCGCTATCTCTTTACATAGCAAAACAAGTTTCTAAATTGATTAGATGTATGAACAAAATATGTCATTGTTTTGGTTCCTAAAATGTTTGGCTATTACCATTGAACTCTACATTAGTGAGAAATATTGGCAAAAGCACAGACAGAACTGAGTGACAGAAGACTTGGGTTCTACTTGCCAGTTGTGTGACGTTGAGAGCATTTGCTAAACTCTTCTCAAACTCACCCCCAGAATTCTTCCCTTTCCGATGAGGGGGGTTGGGCTAGGTGATCTCTAGGGTCCCTTCCATTTCCAAGATTTTATGAGTATGTGTACGTAGGGAACATCAATGTTTCCCACATAATGATTAGGACATTTTTTCTTGGCTTGAGCATCATCCTGAAAGTCATTAGCTTAACTACCCACTTTTAGGCTCAACTTGATGACAAAATGTCCACATGAAAAGTGAAAATTGTCACCAGTTGTTGGAATGTTTTCTCGGCTTAACAGTTGCCAAAACCATAACAACCGAGAGGCGTGACTGGGAAAAGGTAGAGGAGGGTTGTGCTTGTGTTCCTGCAGAGAACATACCACTTTCTGCAGTGGCTTTGGGAGAGCAGGAAGAAACTTCTGGCTCGAAGGGAGGGAGGGAAGGATGAGTGGTGAGAGGAAGAAAAGTACAAGCAGGAGGGATTTGCTCAGAATTTAGCACCCTGGATTTTGGCTGGATACTATGAAGAAGGAAGAAGGGATGCCACTGTTGTTAGAGGAAGACAAAGTAACATTCTACCCTTGTCCTCACTTCAGTTTTTTAGTCTAAACAAAAAGCACTTGCTAACACTTGAAATGAAAAGGAATCACAGAGTCAGGGTCTCCCTTTAATGGCTCCTCAAGGGATCCTAGTTCCGTGTTCTCCCCTCCAAAGTGCATCATCTATCACTGTCTGAGTTCTTGACCTTACAGGAACAAGGGAGTTTTTCTCACAGTGCCAGGCTGAGGAAACAGCAAAGAGAATAACAGCGACAATAACAACAACAGTAGCGGTGGTAACAGCAGCAGCAGCACTATTCAGACGTCCCTCATGGGGTAGGGCTGACCCTGGCTTCCCTGATTCTATGACAAGCCCTAGCTGGCCCTCTGTACTATTTCTGAAATGCACGTTTCCAATTTTATCTCATATTGCTCCACATGATCAGTTAAACTGGCTTACTCTCCATCCCCTTTTTCTTTTCTGTCCTATCCAGTCCCTGAGCCCTCGCCTAGAATGGGCTTCATTCACACTCACTTTGCATTTGTTGTAATCCTTCCAGGCTGAACTCAAGAGCAACCTCCATCAGGGAGCCTTTCGTGGCTTATCTAGGTGAAGTAATCACTCCCTCTTTCAATTTTTTTCCCCCATAGGACTTTGCTTTGACCTGTTTTTTGAACTTAACTAACTTTTCCTTTTACCGATATTACTCCATCATCGAGATAGGACAGGGACTGGATCTGTGATTTCTTTAACATTGGCAATCTGAATAAGATGAAACTCCCTCTATCAATGCAGTTCAGTAACTTCTCTGCAATTTATAATCTTAGAAGGCTGGCTAGAGCACTGAGAGCTTAAGTAAATTTTCCATGGAAACAAAACAAATTTATGTCAAAAACAGGACTTGAATCCAGGTCTTACTGGCTCTGAGGCTGGCTTTCTACTATGCCACACTGCTTCTTATTCTCTTATGGCAGAGTTAATTATCTACATATCTCCTCCTTCTCCCCAGTTCCCTGTTATCTTATCATTTTCTTGAGAGGGAGCCTGTGACGTATTTATCTTTGCCTTGCCAGAATCTAACATAGTGCCCTGCTTATAGTAGGCACTTAACAAATGTGTGTCATTTGTTGAATTAATCCCATAAAGCTTTAAAAATTCTAATGATTCTGTGATCTTTCACAGACACTGGGTAGTACTGAAGAAGAGGAAAACAAAAAGTGGAGAGATAGGAGTTTAGTTCAATAGTTGCCAGAACGTACCGAATATGTAGTACAAAGTTGAACAGTATGGGCATCTAAAAGCCCTAGAAAGTGCTGTCCCTGTCTGTGAAGAATTCACAGTCTAATGTTAAGACTGAAAAAAGCCATGTGAATGCAGGTGGGAAAAAGCAGCAAGGGAGAATAGAAAGGGGAGTGGTGCCCATATAAAACAGACTCTTTCCTAGTGCCCATCTTGGTTTCTAGGTTCAGTTACCATTCTTGCTTCTTTGTTCTCCCCTTTCTGTAAGAGTTGGGCTCAACTGAGAAAGTCAATCAAGGCATCCCACCCCATTTCAAGGAAGTGATAAAGTGCTGGTACCCCAAAAGGAGGAAAACAAGTAATTGATCTCAATCGTAGGCTCAACCATAAGCTTTAGAATAAGCAGAAAAAATTATCAAATGAACCAGAGGGACATTGATAGGAAGTTCTGATTGGCTGAAGAAGTTTAGTAAATGCCCTGTGGAGCCTGTGCAAAACTAGGACGCCAATTCAGACCCAAGGATTTGAAGCAGATTTGACAGTTGAGTGTTGCAAAAAAAAAAAAACCCTGGGAGTAGAGGCCGTTTGGGGGGTGAGGAGGAGGAAGAAGAATGCCTTACCATTGGCCTTGGCCTTGACCTTGAGAACTTCAGAGGATTTGGGACTTTTCATTTTACCATCAGTCTCCCAGCATCATCCCCATAGGACAGCAGTGGTTGATGGAAAAATCTGCATGAGTAGCCATGAATGGACCAGATGCAATGTGGAAAGGCAGATTCAAAGCTCCATAAAGACTGTAGCAGAAATTATATCATGCCTAAGGGAACTTCTTGAGTATCTGATGAAGGGGAGAAAAGCAATTAATCTCAGTTGCAGGCTCAATTAATCATAGGCTTTAGAAAAAGAGGGAAAAAATTATTGAATGAGCCAGAGGGACATTGGTGGGAAGTGTAATTTATTTATAAAATAAGAGTAATAGTTGTGGATATTATTTCTGAGGTGTCATAAAGCATAACTAATATGCATAGCCTTCTAATTACTAAATTTACTGGTTTATTCTGCATTTTCATACTTCCTGATCCTTGTAGCATCTAATATTATTGATTATCCATCCTCTACTTCAAACCTTTGACTACTTCAGCCCAATTTCTTGTGGAAAAATAAATTCTCCTTGGCGTCATTCTTGTTGATGAATCCATAACCATTCTGAACATCAAACCATTTGACAGTGCCCAGAACTTTGATTGCCAGTGCTGGTTTGTCTGCCTAGCTGGTTTTTCTTCTACTTCTCCTAGTGTTTGTTTTCTCCTTCCTTGGTGGTTTCTTCCTCCTTCACCCTAACCGTGGGTAGTTCTTCAGACCTTAGCCCTCCATCTTCAGTTCTTCTTTCTTTACATAATTATTTCCCCTCTAAGATGACCTTCATTTACTATATACATAACATATATGTAGTAATTTCTGTGTTGTCTCTCTCATTCAAATATAAGCTTTTTGAGGGCAGGAGCCACTTTTGCTTTTCTTTGTATCCATAACACATAGCACAATGCCTGACATATAGCAAGTACTTAAATGCTAGTTGATTAATTAGCTTAAAAGAGCTTGACCCTTCAGAAAGACAGGTAGACAACAGAGTGATAGATAACAGATTGATAAATAGAGATAATAGAGATAGAACACTTGCTATATGTTAGGCATCATATTAAGCAACAGGGATACAAATAAAATCAAGAAAGGTGGTACATTCCCTCAAAGACTTTACATTCTAAAAGAGGAAGACAACACATGAAAAGGAGCTGGATGAAGTATGATAATCCAGGAAGTGGGTAGAGGCCTGGATCCTAGAAAGATAAAGTAAAAATTAGCAAAGAGCTGAAGGACACAGGGGGCAGAATCCAGTTTACTAGTAGGTAGGTAGTGTATGTGATGGTCCTAGTAAAGGCAGTATGGTGAGGAAGTGACGTCACATAATTTCAGTTCTTATCTCTGTATCAGTGATTTAAACCTCAATAACTCCATCTTCTCATCCAAACCTCCAATCTTAATGGACATCTTCACTTGAATTTCCTTCTATTTGCCATTTCAAACTCAACTTTTTTAAAATTAAAATTTCTGTAAAGGATCATTGGTTTTATTGGTAGAAGGAATATTTGGGAGGAAATTATCAGTGAAGGTTGGCACCTACTCTTCCATTTTGGTCTTAGAAAGAGCTTTCCTAGGGCCATGTGTTGTTGTTGTTGAGTTTCAGTCATGTTCAACTCTGTGACTCCTTGTGGGGTTTTCTTTCAAAGATACTAGAGTGGTTTGCCATTTCCTTCTCCAGCTCATTTCACAGATGAGGAAGCTGAGGCAAATGAGGTTAAGTGATTTGCCCAGGGTTACTAGACACATTGTCTAAGGCTAGATTTGAACTCAGGATCATAGAGTATAAGTTAAAGATGGATCTGAGCCCATGTCTTCTGAACTCTGAAGCCATCTCTCTTTCCAAACTCCATGCTGCTGCCTTTGTCAATATATAATGACAAACTTATCATTTTGCTTCTGAAACCAGCTTCCTTCTCAATTACTCTCTACTAATGTTGCCACAATTAATTTAAATTTCCAATCACTAAATCCTGCAAATTCTTCTTTTGAAATCATCAGAAATATTGTAAAGACTTCAGGTTTGAATTGAATTAGATGACCTCTGAGATGCCTCATCATTCTGAGAGTTTGTGACCCTCTGTCTCATAATGACTTTTTTCCCCATGATCCCACTGTTTTCACTTTAGTCTAAAGCACGATCTCACCAACTTACAAATAATTTAGTCATAGACTACTAGTTAACCTCTCTGCCTATAATCTATCAGCCTTTTCCAATGCGCCCTCTATACCACTGGTAGACCATTTTCCTTAAAATTCATTCTCATCACATCACTTATAGGTTCAAAAACCTTCTGTTACTTCTCATTGAATATAACATTGAGTCTAAATTTCCTTTCTTGCTTCCAGACCCTCAGAAACTATGGTCCTAACCTCCTTGAAATTCAAGGCCACATATTCTTTAGCTTTACTTAAGTACTGTCATATGTTGTTATACTAATCATTTGGTATATCAACAGTAATCATTAGTATATCAACACACATCATAATATACGTGTATATTATGATGTGTGTTGATATACTAATCATTTCATTTGTGTCAGTCTTCTCCCCCTCCTTCCCCCAAGTGGATGATCCCCTTCTCAAGAACAGGGATCATGTCGTACACTTGCTTTTTTGTTATAGACAATTCCCAGTGTAGGACTTCACACTTGGTAGGGACTAAATGCTTGTGGACTGATTGACAAAGAGCTTCTGTACAAATGTATAGAAATGTATGCAAGTGCAACTTTTCTCTGTTTTGTATAGACTTTTAAATCACAATGCAATGTCTTTTACACTTCAGAAACAAGAAAACTCCTATATTTTGTTATCTACAAACAGCAATGAAATTAAAGGAGAGCTGAGGGATAGAGGAAAGAAGACATTGCTATTGGCTTTAGCAATTGAATCCAGCATGGAAAATGTAACTTGAAGTGTTTCCTGTACAATACACACATTCACAAGAAGAATCTCATTTATATTCCATGTGAGTCTTAGCTCATTCACAGTGTGAACCTATGTTTTAAAAGTTGCAGCCAAGAAATATGCTATAGACCTGAAGATGGAGTCTAATTGTGTCAGACCCTGGGGTAGTCACTTTAGAACAATCTTTCCTCCATCCCACCAAATTGATGGGATACTTTATTACTGAACCAAGAAAGCTATGAAACCATTATGAAGTAGGATAGCTACAACATATATCTAGTGTCTCTCATGTGCATTTCTAAAGCAAAGCTTTTTTTTTTCAATTGAGGGTAATTCTTGCAAATGTGGTTTGAGCCAACAATAACATGACTAGAGATTCTGTGAACTCACTTGTCAATGGATTTCAATTTGAACCACTTTTATGACAGTATCCATTCTTGAAGAATGGATGGAGCAGACACCAAATAAGAACTTGTTTGCTTCCATTTGGTGGAAAGAACCACAAGAGGAAAGACAGACTGTGATTTTTTTCCGTTGATACCTGAGTCAAGATAATCCATTAAGAACCTCGTCAACTGACACTTCAGACATTAAAAAAATCAAAAAGAACATTCTATTTGTAAAAAAAAATGAATCAGTACTCTCTTAAATGAAATGAACTATAGTTAAAAGTGTAAAACATGGCTAATAATGTGTCTATTTAGCTCAAGAGTTTGCCATTTTTGTTTTTAGCCAATTAATATTATTGTTAACTATATGACTAGTCCTGAGTCTACCGAAGAACCCTTTTTAGAATTGATCCATAAGATCATAGGATCATAGGTTTAGATTTAGAAAAGACTATTAGAAGTTATTAGTCACTTTATAGGAAAAAAACCCCTGATATTCAAGAGCAATTAAGTGACTTGCTCAGGGTCACACAGCTAAGAAGTATGTGAGGTGAGATTTGAAATATGGTCTTCCTGATTCCAAGTCTAGTATTCTATTTTCTACTTGTTTGTGTTTCAAACATCCCTAGACCTTGATTTACGACTTTTCTATACAGTTGTAGCCTAATATCCCAACTAATTTATAATAGGTGATAATCCTCCTATATTGGGAATAAATAACTAAGTCTCCCTGTATCTAGATAAAATTAAGAACAGGTATTTTCCTTATGCTATTTAGCTTCTCCATTCATTCATTCATTTATCCATTTTTCACTTGTTCATTCACTCATTTTTATTCATTCATTCATTCAATTCATTCATCTGTTTGTTTATTTTTGGCTACTAGTGCTATGGATAGAGTTCTAGTCTTAGAGGAAAACCTCAGCTCAAATCTGGTTTCAATCATTTACTGAGTTCAAATCTGGTCTCAGTCATTTACTAGCTGTGTGACCTATGTTACATCATTTGAACTCTGTTTACCTCAGTTTCCTCAGTTATAAAATGGAGATAATGATAGCACCTACTTCTCAGAGTTGTTTTGAGGATCAAGTGAGATAATATTTGTAACATACTTAGCATGTGCCTAGCACATAGTAGGCATTATATAAATGCTAGCTATTATATTAGCTGTAATAATGTCATTTCTAACTTATATTGTAGTTTAAGTAGTTGAGGGAGAGCCCAAAGTTTTTGTTACTTTGTTTTGTTTTCATTTGTTTTCATTTTGTTCTTTTTATCTATTTGTTTGTTTTTACAAAATCTGATCTGAGAGGCTTTTACTAGATGCTCATTCTGTGGATTCTTACCTGAGGTTAACTTTCTGGATTCTTTGGCTGCCACAGGTGTAGAAGATGGGCAGAAGTATAGAAGGCAGAACTATCAGATTTTATATTTAGAAGTTGTCTAGACCATCCACCCTCATTTTATAGGTGGGGAACTGAGGGCCAGAGAAAGTTACTGACTTGCCAAGGGTCACACAGATAGTAAACAGTGGAGCTGGGATTTGAACCCAAGTCCAAATCAAGCACTCTTATACCAGTCTTTGTCCATAAGAGAGATCTCCAGGTAAAAGAATTGGTAGGCAAGGAAATAAAATAACTGACAGTCCTTCTACCTACTGTGATTAATTTTTCTGTGTTTTCATTCCTGAACTTCATTTCCTGGTTTTGCTCCAGTGATCATTTTATCTTAACCTCTGCTTCCACTTTTAAGTAGCTCCATCTTGGCATGATGCATTATCCAGAAAGATGCACCCTTGCTTGATCAGTATCTAATGTTATGGTCACAGTTTCATTTCTTTTTCAATTTATTTTTTTTTAACCACTACTGAATAGTTTTGATGGTTACTGGTTTATATTTAACATTTTTTCTATTCTTTGAGATTCTAGATTTTTTGTTACTCTAAATGAATTTTACTATTATTTTGTCTAATTCTATGTAGTTCTCCTTGGGTAATTTAATTATAATACTAACCAAATATCATCCTAATCTTCACTTTATATCTTTTCAGTCTTTGTATCTTTTTTTTTTTGGGAGGAGGAGCAAGGTTTGGATTTATGATTTCATTGGTGTGAAGAAGGAAGGAAAGAAGGAAGGAAGGAAGGTAGAAGGGTGGGAGGAAGGGAGGGAGGAAGGAAAAAAAAGAGGAAACAAGAGTTGACTAGACATTTGCTATGAACCAGGCACTATGCTAAGCTGGGGATACAAATATGAGCAAAAAGAAAAAAAATTATTGCTCTCAAGGAGCTTCTAATTGAGGGGGAAGATAATACATAAGAAAACTGAAAAGGAATGGGGGAAGAGGGAGCTGAAACCGAGGGGTGAGATGGGGGGATAGTTTGAAGTCCATAAGGTCTGGAACAAAACCAGCAGGGGAATGAATGCAGGCCAGCTTGAGTCCCTTCACAAAATGGAAGCTCCATGAGGAATTCACTAATGAGAGAAGAGGGGAAGAGTGGAGGTAGCTAGATGGTGAGCAGATAAAGCTCTGGGCCTAGAGTCAGGAAAACCTGAGTCCAAATTCAGCCTCAGACACTTAGTAATTGTCTGACTATGGGTAAAACCATTTAGCCTCTGTCTCCCTCAGTTTCCACAGCTGTAAAATGAGGATCACAATAGTGCCTATCTCACAAGTTTGTTGTGAGGATCAAATGAGATAATATGTGCAAAGCATTTCACACCTAGACCATAGCAGGCACTCATAAATGCTATTTCCTTCTCCTCCCTCAGAGGATATTCCATGAAAAGCAGGTTGCATGGAAGATAGGATGATCCAGTAGAGAAAGGAAGCCCCAGGTGCTGAGGGAAGTTCCAGGAAAAGATAAGCAGTATAGAGTCGTGATTCAGTGAAGAACTCCCATGTGTGGAAACTTCCACTACCCATCATACAAACAAATTGTCTTAGAGATTGGCCTGGACTGCTGAGAAGTTAAGTAACTTGTCCTTGTCCACAGTGACACATTTAAAATATGCCACATATAGACTTTAAATCATGTCTTCCAGACTCCAGGGTCACATGACTGCCTCTTGTCTTTGATAGATAGATAGAATAATATCTTAAAGATGAGGCATTTCCTCATTGGGGAGTTCCCTAAATCTATGAAATTGCTGATCCCCATGCCCATTAGCCATTAGTTTCTCTGCTTTGCATAGTTTTAGAAAGTTGACTTACTGGGTCAAGGTTAAGTGACTTGCCAGGGTCACACATCTGAACAACAACAACAACAAGGTTAAAGTGCTGGTTGGGAAGGTTCAGATTCAAATTTCCTTCCTGGCACTTAATAGCTGTGTCCCTGGCTTCCTTCAGGACAAATTTCCATTCCACTTTCTTTGGAAGAACTTCCTGATCCTTCCAGCTTCTACAGCCTTCCCCTTTCAGATCAACACCCACATGATCTACTTTGCATGCATCTTGCATGTTCCCAATTATCTACATATTTATGTCTCCGTGGAGAAAGTGATATCCTTCACGGGAAGGGCTGATTTTTACTTTTCTTTGTACTCTCTGTGCCGGGCACATAGTAAGTACTTCATAAATACCTTTTAACTGACTGACTGAGCATCATGATACAGGGTAAAAAGTACTGACTTTAGAGCCAGAGAACCAAGGCTCAAACCTCTCTGATGGCTACTTCCTGTGTCACCTTGGGAAAATAATTTAATTTCCTGGTTCTGGTTTTCTCATTTGTAAAATGAAGGAATTAGAGTAAATAGGCTCCAATGTCCCTTCCAGGTCTATATCTCTTTATGATTCCCATCCTAATTCTCAGTTTTCTCACATGTAAAATCAGGATAAACACACCTCCCACATCTTAGGGCTGTTGTGAGGGTCATATGCAAGGAGTTTTGTAAATTTTAGGGAGTAGGTCAACATGAATAAGTATTATCGTTATTATTTGGGGAACTCCTTCACTAACATGGAAAACAGCTCTTCTATAACTTAATTGATGGTCCTTAAGAGTTGTTGTGGCCCCTAAATTATTACCATATGATCTTTTGGGTGACAAGGTTCCTTGAGGTCCTGGGGAGTAGCTTTGTACACTGATTCTCTGTGGGGAACAAGAATTGAATGCCTCCCAACCTGCCTGAATAAGTGAGTTCTCTGCAGAACTGAGGTGGCCAACGTACTTCAAATCATCTATTGCTTCAGATGCCTGGAATAAAATATAGCACCCACCTCTTCCCCCTCCACCCTCTGCCTTTCCTTTATAAATGATCATATTTTCTTTCTGGAACTAGGTAGAAAAATATATAAATCAGAAGCTTGAAATATGCACACAGACTTTTGGAAGCCATAAAAAACTGGGATTTTCCCAGTTTGCATCTAATAAAATAAAACAGCAACCTGTTTGACAGAAAGTGAACTCATTGAGGGGACTGGCAGTGCCAAGCTGTGCTGTACACAGTACACATTCAGTGTCTGGGCCATGTTGACACATTGCAATAAACGGGGCAGTGCCACTGACTAAAATGGAAGACTTTCAAAAATGTATTTTTCTAGGGCTCCTAGATTAATGGCTTTTCTGAGCGAGGCTCATTCATTCTAGGAAAGCAGAGATAGCTCCTTGCAAACACATTTATGAAGGCACATCTATTGACAGATGGGTGCTGCCAGGAAGAGTTGACTGGAGTGTGTGTTTGTGTGTGTGTATGTGTGTTTAGGCCTATGCTGCACTACTTGACAAAAGGATATACTCAGAGCCTTCCTTAATGAAGTTAGATTATAGCCTGCTTCTCTGGATCTCTAATTCCCATTCATATCCACCCAAGCCATAACTTCACACTAAGGCTTCCCAGGTGTTTGTAACCATGTCTTGCCCCAGTATATATAGAGTATTGACTCTAGAGTCGGAATACCAAGGCTTAAATCTCCAGAGGGATTTCTGGTAGGGAAGGACAGAAGCTCAAAATTCTATTGTGTTTATATTTTTATCAGACGCTTTGGCATGTTCCAGGCATCATTGATGAAACATAGTTGTCTCTAAGCAGCTCATATGGAAACTATGAAGAGAAAAGCAGTTTAATATTTGAATGGAGAATAGTAGTAAAACTGTCCTATTTATGTTCCTTTTAAAAATATAAGTATATTTGTTCATAATTGCTAGGTTCATAATACAAAAGATACTGCAAAAAAAAATCCTTATCTTTCCTAGGCTGGAAGTATAGGGGCTATGCATGGGCTCAGTTCCACTACTGATTGATCTGCTCCAACCTGGGCTGTTTTACCTTTTCTTGGGCAACCTCATGACCGCCCCGCCTCCAGGGATTCACTATATTGATGCCAGACTTCATGCAGACAGCTGATTGGCTTAGTCCACTGCACCTCAGAATCCCCGAGCTCAAGAGATCTACCAGCCAATCCTCCTCCTCCCAGGTGGGTTTACAGGCATATACCACCATGTCCTATGAAAGACAATTTAAAAGTCTAAAGAGAGTAAGACGTTTAGTCTTCAAACAAATTAACAAAAGATACTTTGTAGCAATGCTATGTGAACCTAATGTGGTGGCAAAATAATAATCAACTTACTAATTTAATTTCATTTGATAGTATTCTTTTCTTTCAACAATTTTGTTCTAATTAACTCCAAAAGAAGTTTACAGGCTCATAGCTTCAGAGCTGAAAAGGGACTTTAAAGGTCATGTAGTCGAAGCTCCACATTTTACTGATGAAGCAATGGAAGTTCAGTGATGGGAAGTAAGTTGGCCCAGGTCACAAAGTAGGTGACTCAGATTTTCTGGCTCTAAATTCATCACTCTTTCTACTGTACCTCACTACCTCCCTGATTATAAGACAAAAGCAAACAATTAAAAACCAATGGAATTAACTGCAGAAATGGGAGATGCCGTCTGACCTTCAGGTAAGCAATATCCTCACATACCTCAGTGTGCTTGTAGCCCTATGTCCACTTATATTCCTAGGATTCCTATTTTTTTTTGTGGGATTCATAGAATTTCACTCACCTAGGGCTACTCACATAGGAGGCAGAATAGATGGTTGCCTGTGTTACAAGATTTGAAAGCTTTAGCTGAACTCCACAGATCCTGAAGAACAGCTCTTACCAGTTTTTCATTAATGCCTAAAATTCCCTATATTAGAATCATTGCTTTAGGTTGTCTGCATCTCCCAGTTAAAGATAATATTTACATTTTTTTTTTAACAATTTATAGCATACTTTCTTCACAACAGCCCTATGAGGTAAGTACAGCTAATCTCATTATTACCATTTTACAGATAAGGAAACTCAAGCTTAGGAGAAATTAAATGACTTTCTCATAATTAGTCAGTACTTACATAAGTTCTTTGCTCAAATGCGCATGACTACTCAGAGAAGCAACACATACATTAATCTGTTTCATTTGTCAGATTAATGATTTCCTTCCTCCCTCCTTCCTTCCTTCCTTCCTCCCTCCTTTCTTCCTTCCTTCCTCCCTCCTCCTTCCTTCCTTCCTTCCTTCTTTCCTTCCTTCCTTTTTCTTTCTTTCTTTTCTTTCTTTTCTTTTTCTCTCTTTACATAGGGCGTCACACCTTTACCTGCTGGTGCTCTGCCCAAAGGGAATGTAAATTTTAATCTCTGAAACTTTTTTTCCCTTCAATACCAGCTTTAACCCCAAATCACTCTGTTCCCAGACCAAGCCCTACTTGGTCACTGTTTTGGCCCTGATAGGTTCAAAAGGAATGTAAATAACAATTGTTTCTGTTTTGGCCAGAAACCCTGAGGGTCTTCCCCTACCAGATCTATTTTTTTAAGATGCCATTCCTTGCTCATTTTTTAAAAAATTAAGCCTAGATCACTGAATGGGCACTGCCTCAGTCAAACTGAGACCTATTAAAGACCTTAGCTTGAAAAGGCCAAGGTTTCCCACTGCAACTCGTCTGTAGTTGTCCTGATCCATACCTGGCCACTGGACCCACATGGCTCCTGAGGAGAAAGTGAGGTTGGTGACTTTGCACAGCACTTCCTCACTTAAATCCAATTAAATCCAATTCACTTGCATGTGGCATCAATGATCCATCACATAGTAATAACAAGGTCATTTAGGGACTAAGAGACACTGTTAAATTTTGATGGAAAGAGACTCAGGAAAGCTTCACAGGTAGGGGCTCTTCTGGGCTATACTTTTCTCCTCTAAGGCAGCTACTTTGTAGACAAAGTATCAACATAGAAAAAAACCAGCTTTTAAAAATATCCAAGGGCAAAATTCTAGATAATAGATATCCCTCTTAAACCTCTTCCCCACATTTTTCCCCCTGGATTCTACAGCTAGTTAGTAAATTACTAACCAGTCCAGAAAACAAACTCAGGTCCTCAGAGAGTCACACAATGATGGAAGACAGACTAATTAGAATGTTACTGGAAGATAATTTTATTATGATGTGCCTTGGCCACAGCCTTCAGGATAATGTCATCCTATTTCTTATCCCTTCTCTAGCAAGTGCCAGAGGAATGAATTTCTTTTGATTCATTTCATTGGCTCTTCCATTTCTGTGAGCCATCAACACAGCAACTTGATATACATCAACCTTTGAAGCATGTGTCATTGAAAACTGTAAGCTTCAATTAAGATGAATTTTTTCCCCCAGCTATTAATGTTCTATACAATACAAGTAATGGAGATGTTTTGTTCCAAAAACAGGGAAATTACAATATAAAGACTTTATTAGCTTTCCTTTGATGTTTTAATGGTATATTAAGTCTTAGTAACTATCAATCTTTTTGCTATTTTTTTCTGCTGCTTTGTCTGTACCTGTCCCATGGCTCCTGATAGCATGAAATAGCCAAAAGTAAAATCAAATAAATTTTCATAAAAACTTGTATACATGGCATCAGCCCAGTGGAGCTCAATGCTTTCCCCAGTAGCTACTCAGATTAACTCTTTACGGCACATGCATGGATATACATGCTTTCTTTTGGGGCACCCTTTATTACCCCATTTGCCCAGGCACATTGCATTATAGTCTGACATTTTACGCTAATTTTATATTTATTTTTTAAGTGCATGTTGTCTCTTCTTATAGAATGTAAGCTGCTTGAGGATAGGAAATACTTTTTGTCTTTATATTCCCAGCACCTAGCCCAGTGCCTGGCACAAAATAGGCACTTAATCAATGCTTATTGATAGATTGGTTGATCAGCATAGAAAAAGAGAATGTTAACATTTTAAAAGACCCCAGAGATCATTGAGCTTCTGTCCTTCCTTATCTACCTCCAACCCTAATAGATAAGGACAATCCAACCTGAAGAAATTTGAGTGAGTTGTCTCAGCTCTTGCAGCTACATTTGACATTGGTGGTTAGCAGGGTAGTTATATATTTATGAAGTCAGATTACATAATGCCAGGAAAAGAATGTCAAACTATAATTCAACATGCCTGGGCAAAGGGGGTGATATGGTGTGCTAGATTATCAGAAGAAGGCTTCAGAGCATGGGAATGTTGTTACCATAAAAAGGGTTAATTTGAGCGGCTATTAGAGGAAAGAAAAAAAAAACATTGGACAAAGGCCCCTGAAATGAAAACTCATGGACATTAGATATAGATAAATGCTGCTGTTGTTTTTCAGTTGTGTCCCCATTTGGGGTTTTCTTGGCAAAGATACTGGAGTGGTTTGCCATTTCCTTTTCTGGCTTGTTTAATAGATGAGGAACTGAGGCAAATAGGATTAAGTGACTTGCTAAGGATCACACAGATAGTAAGTGTCTGAAGCCAAATTTGAACTCATAAACGTGAGTTTTCCTCATTCCAAGCCCAGTGCTCTACCCACTGTGCCACCCACCTGCCCTATACATAAATAGGAAAAGGCTATTTTGTAACATTTGTTTTTGTCTCTATACTACTAGTCCTTGTGCCTGGCACATGCTTACTGAGTGATCAGTTGTTAGAATTTGTGCCCCTGTCCCACCCCTACACACAATTAGCAAATAAGGAAAATCAGGCCCAAATAGATTAAATGACTTGTCTAAGGTCTTACAATTGTATTTGGCTTTGGTTGATAATTCTTTGGTCACTGTAATTGTATATTTATGACATCAGATCACATGATACCCTGGAAAGAATGAAACAAAACAATCTATTTCAGTTTATGTATATGTAATGAATGAATTTTTCATTGTGGGAACCTTTTTACAATGAACTTATCACCTCCCCTTACCTGATTATTCAGGCCATTTTGCTTCATGTTTGACAGACATGTTCTGCAATGTAGGATTTGTTGATAATGAGGGAAGACTTTTCAAAGAAGCATTGTGAAGCCTCCAACTGCCTGTAGGAATCTGTTTTCAGCTGCAAACAAACTAAATGCTTCTTCTGACTCTCAGCTTTTGCCAAAGGTGGCAGCCCTGTATAAGAGCCTTATGATGCTGTTGCCTAACTCTTCATGACCCCATTTAACATTTTCTTGGCAATACTGGAGTGGTTTTCGATTTCCTTCTCCAGCTCATTTTACAGATGAGAACCTGAGGTAAACATGGTTAAGTGACTTGCCCAGGGTCACACAGCTGTTAAGTGTCTGAGGCTGGATTCGAACTCAGGAAGATGAGTCTTTCTGACTCCAAGCCCAGCCCTCTATCCACTGTGACACCTAGGTGCCCCAAAAGCCTTATAGACCAGCAGAATTTAAGTAGTGTTTGTCCCTTGGAATGATCCTAAAACAAAGGTATTCAAGTGGTTCAAGCTGGGCTTTGAATTTTGATCATTTAATGGGCATAATCTTGGAAAGCAATGACAGTCTCTTGTGATATCAAGACACTGTGTCCTCTGATGAGAAAAACATATTACCTACCTCCTGACAGAGATAATGGACTCAAGGTGAATGATAGCCTCTAAAGCCTCTCATTTTCTGGACCTAGACTTTCTTGTAACAGGCTGTAGACATGTTTCATACTCCTACCTGTTACCCCCTAACCTGTCTGTTTAAAGAATACTATTGTTGTTCAAATGCCCAATTCTTCATGACCCCATGGACCACACCATGAGGTTTTCTTGGCAAAGATACTGAAGTGGTTTGCCATTTCCTTCTCCAGTGGATGAAAGCAAACAGAGGTTAAGTTACTTGCCCAAGATAATACAGCTAGTTTAGTGTCTAGGGCTGAATTTGAACTCGGGGCTTTCTAGCTCCAGGCCCAGTGCTGAAGCCACTGAGCCATTTAGCTGCCCTTCTAATACCTGGAATCTCCCATGCTGGAAGCTTTCAACTTTACTATTTTGAAACTCCCGTAAAGTCAGAGATCAAAAGCCAGATGCACACAAAGGAAACCTTATGCCTCCCCAAGCATCATCCATATCACCAAGTAGCCCTTTTGTGTAGGTTGAATCTAGATGTACTTAACATTGAACTCGGAGAAGTGATAAATGTCTGGAATAACTTCAGGGCCAGTTCATTTGTAGGCCTATTATGAGAAACACCTTCTTTCTCTTCCTGTGGCCTGAAAATCCTCTCAAACAAAATTCATACTTTGGTTTGACTCTCTAAGTCATTGTTATATCCTGTCACTCTGGAGATCCAGTTGTGTTTTTCTCTCTACAATGTCTATGAGTCAATGTATTCTTGCCCCAGGGCAGCTAGGTGGGGCAGTGGATACAGTGCCAGGTCTGGAGTCAGGAAGACCTGAGTTCAAATCTGGTCTCAGATACTAACTCTGTGACCCTAGGCAAGTCACTTAACCCTGTTTGCCTCAATTTCCTCATCTGTAAAATGAGCTGGAGAAGGAATGGTAAACCAAGAAAACCCTAAATGGAGTAGTCAGACACAACTGAAAACAACTAACCTAAAATTCTTGCTCCACTCCTCATACCCCTAAGTGTTGCAAGTTGGCTTTATGCCTTCTTGTGAGAAGGGAAAATGAAGCAAAAAGATGATTACTTTTAGCATTTTTTTTGAAGTCTATTTCTTCTGTGGAATCCTCTAAATTACATGCCTCTCCCCCAAGCAGATTCAATAAACTATGATATCACACCTTTGAATAGGCTCTCCACCACACCTGGAGTACTCTCCCTCCTCATCTCTACCTCTAGAAGCTTTAGTTTCTTGGAAGACTCAGCTTAGGTGTCACCTCTTCAAGGAAGCCTTTCCTAAACCAGTCCAGTTAATATTTCGCCCTCCCTCCTCAAATCACTTCATATCGACTTACTCATGTAAGGGGACATGTTCTATCCCCTTGGTATAATGCAAACTCCTTAAGAGTTGGAACTGTTTTATTTTCATCTTTCCAGCTCTAATGGCATGCAAATTTGGGAGTCTGTACCTGTGCTTTCAATGCGTAGGGAGTTTCTGATGAGGAAATTCCCTCTACTAATGAAGATCTGCATCTCCTGTGCAATTTATAGTTTTACAGAATTTCCTGGGGGCAATGAGAGATTAAGTGACTTGAGCAGTCACAGACACAGGATTTATCTGTGTCAGAAGCAGGATTACCCAAGTCTTCTTGAACCTAAGCCAGCCTTCTAACTACTACTTCATGTTGCCTGTCATGTAGTCTTCCCCTCCCAGATTGTTTCTTTTATGAAGGCAAACTAGGCCATCTTTTGCCTCTATTCTTACCTAGCCTTCAATTCCTGAAAGTATATTGTCTCAGACAATCTGAGACCTGGGAAAAACCTAGTTTAGAAAGGTCAAGATCTCTCACTGCATGTGGGGCCATCTCCAGTTGTCCTGACCAATGTCTTGCCACTGGACTCAGATGACTCTGGAGAAGAGAGTGAGGTTGGTGACTTTGCACAGCTCTGCCTTGCTCAAATCCAATTCACTTGCAAGTCAAGACATCACCCTTGTGATGTCATTGGTCCTCCTCAAGAACGAAGGATGAACAACAATCATGTAGTAAGTAATTAGTAAAAATAGTAACTAGCATTTATATAAAGCTTTAATATTTACAAAGTACTTTGCAAATACCATTTCATTTTATCCTTACAATAACTTTGAAGGCTATATGATATCATTATCCCCACTTTACAGATACAGAAACCGAGGCAGACAGGTTAAGAGACAAATGTTTGAGGCTAGAATTAAACTCAGGTCTTCCTGGCTGTAGGGCCTGTGCTCTATATGCTGTGTCACCTAACTGCTGATAATAAATATTTATTGTTTAATTGAGTGTTCAACCTCATTAACTATGTGATTTATCTCTCTATTCAGAATCTATACTGAATTTGTAATGTATTTGAAAGACCATAATGTTTGGGGTCAAAGGATGTGGATTCTAATATTTTACTACCTTATCACCTTAGACAGACCAGTCATTGGTTTTCTCAGGGTCTCAATTTTTATCTTTAAAATCAGAGTTTTGGAGTAGATGTCCAAAGTTCCTAATGTTATAAGGTCCTTTCTAGTTGTAGGTCCTATGGTTGTAGTGGATGTTCTCAGTCAGTGAGTGGTGAGCTAGGATGGAGGCCACAATGAGGCCAAAGTTCAGAACAGAGAAAAAGTTTAGCCTGTGCTGGGAGATTCATACAGTGATGTATGTGGGGTTCTAGACTCAGAGATACCTGAGGGGGTCTGAGGTCTGTAATATAAGAGTAGAAGATAAAATGTCACCATCAAGGCCCTGAGCCACCCAGGAAAGATACAGCTAGTATTCTTTACTTCATGTGGACTAGCTAGAATGGAGATGATGGGCAAGGCAGGTCAGCTTCCAATGAGTCAGAGTGTAGAAATCTTTCAGAAACCTCAATACCTCCAGATAAGGGAAGAATCAAAGCTTCAAACCAAAGAAGAGTTGGAAGAAGAAAATATCTATTCATTCCTTAGACTCTTTTATCCACTAATTGGACACTGGCAGAGATATTCTGTAAGGCTTTATTTTAAAATTTTATTTATTTTATTCTGAACTTAATAAAACAATATTAAGAAAAAACAAAGATTATTGCACATGAAACTGCAAATCTGTTATATACAACTTCCTATTCCCTTTAAATATATAATAAAGTTATATAACTTTCTTTTTTCATTTTTTTCATTCCTCCTCCACCCACACTAAGGACAACTACCATTAGACACAAACATGTCTATATATGTAAACCCATTTCTTAAATATTTCTATTTATCAGCTCTTTCTTTGGATGCAGATAGTGTCTTTCTTCATATGTCCTTTGTAGTTGAGTATTTATAACAGTCCAAATGACTTACTCAAAGTTGTTATTAAAACAATATTGTTGTTACTGTACACAAACTTCTCTTGGTTCTGCTCATTTTGCTCTTTATTATTTTGTGTAAGTCTATCCACATTTTTTCTAAGATCCTCTAGCTCATCCTTTTTATAGCACACTACTATTCCATCATAATCACATATCACAACTTGTTCAGCCATTCCCTAATTGATGGGCATTTCTGTAATCTCTAGTTCTTTGCCACCACAAAGAGAGAAGCTATAAATATTTTAGAACATATAGATTCTTTTTCTTTTCCCTTAATCATCTTGGGAAAGAGACCTCCTGGTAGTATTGCTGAGTCAAAGGATATAGGCAATTGGATAACTCTTTGGGTATAATTCTAGATTGCTTTGCACAGCCCTCCCTCTTCACTTAAATCTACCTCAATTGCAAGTCATGGGATCACCTTTGTACTGTCAAGGTCCTTTTCGATAATGAAGGACAAAAACAATGACAACACATTGCTCTTTAAAAAAATGGTTGGATCATCTGGTGCTTGTGACCATTTGATGTTACTTTTTGGGATAGAAGTAGTTTTTTTTTTTAACTTCACTGTCTTCCTCTGAATATGAACCCTGATCTTCTTTTATAACATAGTAGCTATATATGGTTAGATTCTTTCTCCTTTGCTTGCTCATTTTTATTATTTTGTATCATTTTATTTTAAGCAGATTATTTAATCCTGAACTGTGGGTAATGGTGCCCCAGGCCTCACAGGTTCTTCATTGTTATTTTCTGAATTCTGTTTGCACTCCTCTCCTCCCCAAGTCTCAGTTAGGGCCCGCAACCATGCTGTTCCAAAAAACTCTGTTGCATAAGTTAAGAGCCAGCAGCCCAACCAGACAAACTGAAGCAAGAGCACTAAGAGCTCTTGGTTGGGGAGGAAGGAATTTAAAAGAGTAGAATATTCTTGGACTTTTTGGTTTTAGATTCCTTTCACTCTTAAATATTATTGAGAACTTTTTTTTAAATGTGGCTTATGTCTATTGGCATAATTTTTGAAATTAAAACCAATAAGTTTAAAATATTTATGAATTCATTAAAGCAATAATAATAAAACCCATTACCTGTTAACACAGACAATATATTTTCATGAAAAATCACTGTTTCCCACCAAAATAGCAATTGTTTTTATATATCTTTGCTTATCTTGCTTAATAGAAGACATCTGGATTCTCATATATGTTTCTGCATTCAATCCATTGAGATATGTTGTTTTGGTTGAAGTTTATACAGAAAATTTGGCCTCATGCAAGAATATAGTTGGAAAAGGAGGGAGCACTTTAATAGGCAATTTTTTTAATGTTAATATGAAAATAATTTTGACCTTGCTGATGCCCCAATTGGATCTTGGGGTTGCCCTGGGGATCCCAGACCACAATTTGACAACCGCAGCATTGGGTCATTGGTATAACACTGATAGTTATCATTGTGGAATGTAGAGTTGTCAAGCAACTATTCTAACATTTATAGTTCTCTTCTTCTTGCTGGATCTGAAGAAGGAGCTGAATCTTTCTCAGGCCTTTCCTTTCTCCTTCCTTCCTAGGGGTAGAATTTAGAGTGTGATGTTTTCTTTGATTGACACCCTCTTCTTCATATTCAGCCTCTTCCTGGAGATTTATGAGCCATACCTTATTACAACAAAGAATTTACCTTTTAACCTAGAGGCAATTTAATGGCTCTCTTGTCTGAGTGATCTTTTTCTCTACTTTTTGAAATTCATAACAGATGAAAAATTATTAATGCAATTATAAAAGTTCAGAGCCCACAATTAAGAAAATTCCCAAAATTCCCAGCACTCAGAGGGTTAACTCTCCGTCCTAATTAAAATTGTTGATTACTTCTGGCTAACCCCTTTATATTTGAGACAAAATCAGGGTAAAGGAAACATTCAGATAAAAGAAGCGAGCCAAGTATATCATATGGTCTATTAACAATTCCAAAGAGATTTATTTTCTCTTAGGAAGTTGGGCATAGGGTACTAAAGGGAGGTAATCATTAATCATCATTTTCTAATAGTAGAATGAATGCTAGACTCAGAGAAAGAAAATCTGTGTTCAAATCCTGCCTCTGGTAACTACTGTCTATGTGACTATGGATAGAAAAATCACTTAACCTGTCAGTGCTCTAGAAAAATCTTTAAGACTATAATTTGCAGAGAAATTGCTAATGTTCATCAGTGGAAGAAGTTTTTTCACCAGGTAATTGATAAACCATTAAATCAGACATCTGAACCTAAAAATGTCTAAGACTGTGGCTTTCGTGGTTTGGCTAAGTCAAGAAAGGAGTTTGGGATGGCAATGGTCCTAATTCTTGACCATCGGTATGAGGTAGTATCACTCATATTCTCAGGTTTGGGGTGGGGTACCTTAGAGCTAATGTAATTCAATCCCTACCTAAAGCATGAACCTATTCTACTTTCCCCTCCAACAAATAATAGTCCAGCTTTTGTTTGAACCTTCTTGATGATGAGAGAACTGAATGCTTTTAGAAGGTAGCTGCATTCCATGTTTGTACAACTCCAATTGTTTTTCCTTAGGTAAATCTCAATTCTGAATCAGTCAAAAGTATTTATTAAGCACCTGCTCTGTGTCAGTCCCTATGCTAAATGCTGGAGATAAAAAGAAAGGCAAAGAAAGGCAATCATTCCATTCTAAAGTTGCCTTACCTGCTCCCATTTAGTGAGAAATATAGTGTTTGCAAACTTGATGCGGGTAGATAAACTGTAAAATAATTTAGCTTATTTGTATTTGGTCATGTTATGTTAGAAAGGGAAGAAAGAGTGTATATTTCTCTTTCAATAACAAATTTGAAAACTGAATTATGTTTATGGTTAGTATGGCTATTCAGGTGAGGCTGTGTAGATGGCAAATGATGTTCAACAACATTGAGAAATCAAAGAACAGAGGGACTAGTTGGGATCAAGCATTTAAACCTGCAACAATGGCCCCAATTTTAAGAAAGAGAGGGAGAAAACATGATATTGAAGCAGAAGTGTGAAAACTGGATTTATGCATTTGCTTTCTCTGAGATATTAGGACTACAGTACCAACAGTCAGGTCATTTAGCTAGGTTCCATGCTTTGCTAATGGGATGAAATGCAAGTTATAAGAATGTGATAATTTTGGCCACAAATGTGATTGAAATGTGACAGTTCAGAAAGCCTGTTCATTAAGAGCAGAATGAGTTCTCCAGCATTATTGAGCACATACCACAGCCACACCATCTTTGATCATTATCTCTAGAAGCTCAGTTTTGCACAAATTAGCTCTCATACATTTCCATAAACATTTAGGGAAAAGCTGCATCTAAGATGTTTTCATTCAAATATTTCATCTTTGCGATGACTTATTGTTTATGAGAATGTTTTTCATTGTATGACATTAAGATTTGTGTAAAGGTTATTGTGACAATAATCCTCTTCACACAAATGAGTGTTTGTCATGTTGTGAAACTTAGCTTACACATAATGATGTCAGATTTAGACTCATATACACGTATTTTCTCACATGACCTACGTAAAGGCATGATAATCAGGATCAGTTAAGAGGGGAAAAAATTTAAAAGGAAAGACACAGGTAGAAAGACCAAAAAACAGGGTCTTTCCATAAACCAGGATAGGGTAGTGCTAAGGACATTAGATTGAAGTCAGATGTCTTGATTCAAATCCAAGTTCCAACATTTAGTAGTTATGTGATACATGTCACACCCTCGCTTAATCTCAATTTTCTCTTCTCTAAAATAGGTAAAATAATGCTTATACTACACTATCTATTTCATAAAATGGTTGCTGAATCCCATAGGGATTTAAAAAAAAAAAGAAAAGGACCTACGTCCACAAAAATATTTATAGCAGCTCCTTTTGTGGTGGCAAAAAAAAAAAAAGGAAATTGAGGGGATGTTTACCAAATGGGGAATGGCCAAGCAAGTTGTGATATATAATTATGGTGGAATACTATTGTGCTGTAAGAAATGATGAGCAGGATGCTTTCAGAAAAACCTAGGAAGACTTACATGAACTGATGCAAAGTAAAGCGAGAAGAACCAGGAGGCCATTGAACACAGAAACAGCAATATTGTGCAATGATCAATTGCGAATGACTTACCTAATGAAAGCAATACAATATCTAAGATAATTCTAAAGGACTCATGATGAAAAATGCTATCTACCTCCAGAAAAAGAATTGATGGAGTCTGAAAGCAGATCAAAGCATACTTTTAAATTTTCTTTCTTTCTCTTCCTTCCTTCCTTCCTTCCTTCCTTCCTTCCTTCCTTCCTTCCTTCCTTCCTTCCTTCCTTCCTTCCTTCCTTCCTTCCTTCTTTCCTTCCTTCCTTCCTTCCTTCTTTCTTTCTTTCTTTCTTTCTTTCTTTCTTTCTTTCTTTCTTTCTTTCTTTCTTTCTTTCTTTCTTTCTTTCTTTCTTTCCTTCTTTCTTTCACCTGTGTTTTCTTTCACAACATGACTAATATGGAAATACATTTTGCATGACTGCACATATATAACCTATGTCAAATTGCTTGCCTTCTCAATGAAGGGAGAGTGAGAGAACTTGAAATTCAAAATTTAAAAAAAATGAAAGTGAAAAAATTTTTACATGTAATTAGACAAAAATATTTGAAAAAATAGTTACTGTGAAGGGGCTTTGCCGAACCAAATCCAGTGGTTCTCTATTACTTCTAAGATCAACCATAAACTTCTTTTTGACATTTAAAGCTGTTCACAACCTTCTCCAACTTTCTTTCTAGAGTTGTTATATTATTATACATCATTCCTCTTTGTGCAATCTTTGGTCCACTGAAACTGGTCTTCTTGCTGTTTCTCAGCCATAACATTCCATTGCCTATCTCTTTGACTTTGCATGGGAAGTACTGGATGCCTGGAATTAGAACCCTCTTCACCTCTGCTTCTTAGAATTCTTAGTTTCCTTCAAAGATAAACTCAAACACCACCTCTTATATGAGCCTTTCCCTCATTCCCCTGACTGCTAGAGGCTTCCCCTGGTAATCATCTTGTATGTAGTCAATTGGCCAACAAGCATTTATACAAATCACTGTGCTAAGACTTTTGGAAACTGAGATGTCCTGTACCTCTTAACAGCTGTGATATCATTTTTTGTTTAACTGAGCTATATATTTACTCTTGACATGTGTTTTAATTAATCATATAACATTACCTCAAGGATTTGAAGTTGTTTTGATTTACATAAACAATAACAACAACAACAACAGACCATGGGAGCCAGAACTAAATACAATATAGCAGATGTGGTCAGACCAGGGTAAATACAGTGGGTATAAAAAAGATATTTATGGTGGCATAAATATATTAAGACTCAGAGGCAATTTTTAAGGGAAAAAGAAATCAGGAATAATAAAACAGGAGAAAATATGCTGCGAAATGAAATCATCAGAGAGTATGAAAAATGTTACTTCCAATTTCAGATTTAGGAAAGAATGACCACAGTGTTTTGAGACAAAGGAGATCAACTTTGAGGGAACAATGCATGTATTAAAAACAGGCAGCAAGGTGTAATGGAAAAGGCACTGGATTTGGAGGCTGAAGAATTACACTGGAACCCAGGGTCTGGTAGTTATACCTATGGACACTGTCACTTCAGCTCTCTGGGTTTCAGTAAAAAGAGCATCTGTAAAAGGAATGGGTAGAACTAGATAACATCTGAGGCTTTTATAGCTCTAAATTATATGATATTATTCCAACAGACATGATCTTCCCCTCATACTGGTTTCTTCATCAATCTTTCCTTTTTAAGTTCAAGGCACCAGAATTCTACTAGTTAAGTAGGTTCTTAACCTTGGAATCATCTTCAACTTTTCACTTTTCTCCACTTTCCTCATCTAATCAATTGTTAAGTCTTATTAATTATATGTCAATAATATCTCTTCCATCTCTTTTTCTCCATTCACTAAACTGCCACCCACCATCTACTCTTTGTCATCTCATCAAGTTGAATTGGGGACTCAAAAACATTAATCAAAGACTACCTTTATCAATACACATTTCTTAGTAGAATGTAAGCATTCCTTACATCTTCTTGCCACTTCTATGCTTCCTGCTATAACCTTGATTCAAGGACCTTTCTATCTTCTCTACCATTGTGCCCTCCTGGGGACTTAGCCCTCTCTTCTCTGGTCTATCCTGTCCTGATTGATGTGTCACATGGCCTACTATATTTAGCCAGACACAGCCATGCTCATCATCCCACCATATCCATCTTCTTACCATTTGTCTTAACATCTCACATGTAGTTCCCTTTTCCATTTTGTAGCTCTGAAATTAATTAAATCAATAATAACCTGGAAAACCTACTGACTGTTTGATCCTAGGCAAGTCATTTAACCTGGGAATACCAGAGACAACTCTCTCTGAACAGAGAAGGTGCTGATGTATATTGACAGAAGGAGTTTCCTCACTTGAAAGTTCCCTATACCAATGAAATCACAGATTCAGTCATGATCCTTAACATTCTTTTAAGCTGAAGTGGATACTTTTACTGAAAAGCAAATGCATTTTATGAACTGAAGTACAGTGAAATTAGTTGAATCTGCACTGAGAGCCTTCATCTAATATACTAATTGGGACATAAGAGACAGTTGAGAGCAATACAAAGTATAAAATGTAATCTACTCGGGGAGTAAAGGCTTCAGAGAGGCTCTCTGTATTCACTTTAGAATGAATGGCTATTTGGGGATTTAGATTTGATTAAACTTTTTTAGTTTAGAAAACCACTGGTTAATTGAAAGGAAAATGGATATTTTTTCAGTGCTCAAGTAAAGGACTTGTTTTCCTTATCAGCTAGGTGGCTCATTTTAAAAACAGATTAAATGTTGCCTCTACTACTATCCAATTGTGATGCCTTAGCATTGAGCTATCATTAGTTTCTCAAAGACCTTGTCACTGATGTGTTAGCTCTGGCATGTCCTGCCAGACTAGCAAGGGTTTTAGAAAACACTAGAAAACTGCTGTCCTAAGATTATCCTATTATAGCTAGGAGACATTTACATAATAACAAAAGTTCTAGAGGAAGATCCAAATATGAATCCCTCTTATGAGGATTTATAGGAATAGAGGCAGAACAATCCCACAGGAAACAAAACAAAAGAAATACCCCCCCCCAAAAGGTGTGGGTAGTCTATAATCTGAATCCTTATTAATGAGATTCACAAATCCATTGAAATAAGCTTATTTGTAGGTATTAGCAAATTGAATCCTTGGAGTATCTTCATAGACTGGTATCCTAACACCCTTTCTTTGGTTTCCTCAGGAAAAAGAAAATGCCTAAGGAAATTCAAGAAAGTATTTTCTACACTGAAAAAAAATAGTTCCAAAAGTGATAAACATTTATTAGGGGTTATTACATGTAAGCTACTGTCCTAATTATAATCTTCTTCACACATCATTCAGAGAGTCAAGCAAGCAAACAGATAATCAACAATCATTTATTAAGCACCTACTATATGCTAGGCACTGTTCCAGGTGTTATGGATACAAACACAAAACAATGAAACAATCTCTACTTTTTTTTTCAGGCAATTGGGGTTAAGTGACTTGAACAGGGTCACACAGCTACTAAGTGTCAAGTGTTTGGTCTGAGGCCAGATTTGAGCTCAGTTCCTCCTGACTTCAGGGCCAGTGCTCTATCCACTGCGCCACCTAGCTGCCCCAACAATCTCTACTTTTGAGGAGTTTATATTCCATTGGATATTTTTGTCTAAAAATAATGATCCAAATCCCAGCTATGCCATTTATTTCCTGTGTGACACTGGACAAATTATTTCACCTCTGTGGGACTCTGTTTACTCAGCAATAAAATGAAGGGGGTGGGAATAGAAGACCTTTAATGTCGCTTTCACCTGCAAAGCTTTGTATGATCCTGTACTTTTATTCCATAAGTAGAGTTATTCTTAATATTTGAGAATGGAACCAATCTCTCTGGGCCCCATGCTGTGGGTGCTGGATGACTGAGACTGAACAATGAGAGAGGGAGGAAGAGGAGGAGGAGAAAACATCATCAGATGGTACCAAAAAAAATAAACACCTGAGGTTTGTATTGCATATAATCAACACAGGAGGGGGATTGAGTTTGGTTGCCTAACAAGCCAGTAAATTTTTATTGCCCTATATACTCTTTTCAGGCTGATTGTTACTCTTTTGTATGACTTCTCCACATTTTCCCTTCCAAGTATTTTCTTGATATTCATTTCAAACAGGTTTCTGGTTGAATAAAAATGTTAACAAATGGAAGAAGTCTAAACTGTGTTTTAACTTTATCTCTCTTTACATATATCTGCTGACCAGATTCTTGATGTCTACTCCAAGTGAACTATGAAAAGATGACTTCTTTTCTCTAGATCCAATCTTCCCAATCCCTTATTTGGCACGGAATTGAAGGCCCTCACCATTCTGGTTGTTTTGTTGATGTGTTCTCCAGTCTATCAATGGTCTTCCTTCTTTCTTGCCTCTATCACTTTATCCCTTTCTCCTTTATCTCTTTCCTTCACTAAATAGTTATTGTGCTGACTGTGTTTGCAGGAAATGATCCTGGATTCCAGAAGACTATGTCTGTAGAGTACAAGTTCTGATATATTCTGCCAAATTGTGAAAGAATTGGGTGCAGGTCTATGAAGAGATTTCATCTGTTATCCAAAGACCAACCTATCTAAACATGAAGAGGCTGATTTATCAAGTTGGGCACTAGGTAATGAATTATTTGACTATGATGCCCAAGAAAATCTCTAACTTCTTTCAAAGTACATCTCAGAAGACACTTCCTACAGGATGCCTTTCCAAATATTCCAGTTATTAGTTCTTTATTCATCTTGAAAATATTCTCTGCTATGTTGTGTATGTTTCATGTTTACATGTGTACAGGTTTTGTTCCCCAAATCCCTAATAGAATGTAAGTTCCTTGAGGATAGGGACTGTTTTTGATTTTTGCCTTTTAGCCCAAAAGCCTACCACACTGTCTTACACAGAATGGGCATTAATGAATGTTTATTAAGATGAATCAAATTGAAAAAAGATAGACTAGGATATTAAGTATATAGACCTTCTTTTCTGCCGAGAAATTATTAGTAGTTTAAAAAACTTAAACTCCATAAGTTTGCCATTTTCTTATCCCTTCTCCTCTCCAGTTTATACTTTCAATTGAACAAAAATAAGATTGAAAAAAAAATCTTTATGCTCTAGACTAGTGTGTTTGCCATATATTCAGGAAATGTAAAAATACATACTTTGTTATTTAGTTATATGTCTGTATGGTGTATCATTAAATTAGGGAGGCTCTTAACTCAGAAAGTATGCTGTTTATTAGAAAAAAAATAAGAATCATACAATTTTAGCATTAGGAGAGATCTCAGCAGCCATCTAGACCAATCTTTACCTGAAAAAGAACTCTAACACAATATATCTTGCAAGTGGTCATCCGATTTCTACTTGAGGGCCTACAATGATGAGATGCCTATGACCTAATGAGGTAATCTATATTACTATGGAGTGTTCTATTTGGTTGGAAGAGAGGCAACATGGTATGGTGGATACATCGCTGCCCTCTAAGTCAGGAACCTAGGTTCAGGTCCCACTTCTGACA
This sequence comes from Phascolarctos cinereus, assembly GCF_003287225.1. Lineage (NCBI taxonomy): Eukaryota > Metazoa > Chordata > Mammalia > Diprotodontia > Phascolarctidae > Phascolarctos > Phascolarctos cinereus. Next base: position 185,018,550 of record NW_027555958.1, read on the forward strand.
CAAACTAGCTTTGCAAGCCCCTTGACCTTTTAGTGCCCCTAGACAACTCTTTACGACTACAAATTGCAGAGTACTTATGTCAATATATATGTCAATATAGACGGAGTTTTCTCACTAGGAATTCCACATACCAATGAAATTACAGATTTGGTTCCCCCCCGGCTCATCCTTTTCCCTCCTGCTCCCCCCCCAAAATTAGATATATATGAAACTTAAATTTATCTCTTTTCAGCTACCATACATACATTGGTCCTAGTTCTGTCCTCAGAACCCAAGAAGAAAAAGTGAAATCACTCTTCCACATTAAAGACTTTCAAATACCTGAAGACAGTAATTATGATTTCCCCTAAATTATCCATTCCTTACACTAAAACCTTTCAGTTTCTTCAATCAATTTTCATCCAGTATAGATTTGAAGACCTTTACTGTTTTAGTTGCCCTCCTTTAGGTATTTCCCAGGGTATTAATGTCCTTCCTAGACCATGGGAGCCAGAACTAAATACAATATAGCAGATGTGGTCAGACCAGGGTAAATACAGTGGGAGTATAACCTCCTTTTACCTGGAAATTGTGCCTCTCTTAATGTAACCCAAAATTGCCTTACATTTTTGCCTGTTACACCACAGGGTTGACTCATACTGAGCATTCAAAGACCTCTGAAACCCCTTAGACCTTTCTCAGAATAAATACTGTCTAATCATGCCTTCTGAGCGAGGTTGATTTCTCCTTACTGAATTTCATCTTATTAGATTCAACCCAATGCTCCAGACTGTGGAATTCTTTGTGGATCCTGAATTGATCATTCTCTGTGTTAGCTATCTTCCCAGTCCTGTGTCATCTGCATATTTGATTAAGGTGTCCTCAGTGCCCTTATATACATAATTAATAAATATGTTATATAACACAAAGCAAGAACAGAATCCTGGTGAATCCCAGGGGAGGTCTCCTTCTAAGGAGGTGTCAAACCATTAATGTCTGTTCTTTGAATCTGGCCATTCAACCAGTTACAAATCCATCAGTTTCTCATAAAATTAATGTATGATATTTCATCAAATGCTTTGAAAAACTCTAGACAAACTATAGCATCCCTTTATATAACAGTTTGGTAACCATGACAAAAAAAGAAATGAGGTTAGTCTCATATAGCCTTTTCTCAATGAGCCACTGGCTCTCTGTGATTACTGCCTAATTTTCTAATCTTGACTAACATCTCTTTAATAAGACATCCTAGAATTCCTCAGGACCAGATGCCAGATTCGCTAGACTAGTGTTTGTCAGTTCCATTCCTTTCTTTCTTTTTCTGGTGAGGCAATTGGGTTAAGTGACTTGCCCAGGGTGACATAGCTAGTAAGAGTCAAATGTCTGAGGCTGGATTTGAACTTAGGTCCTCCTGAATCCAAGGCCAGAGCTCTATCCACTGCACCACCTAGCTACCCCCATTCCTTTCTTTTGAAGAGCAGAACAATGCTTGTCCTTTAGTTTTGTAGTATTCTCCACAATCATTTAAAAATCACAGACCGTACTTCAGGAATTATATGTACTAGGTCTTTCAGTGTCTGAGCATGTAGTCCATTTATTTATTCACATTGGTCTATTCAGAAAACTCCTTTTCCCCCTCTGCATCAGAATTATTTCTCTTTGTGAATTCCAAATTTCATTCTTGCAATTTTCCCATTCCCATTGGGCTTCCTGTATAGAATTTTAGTCCATAGGATACTACTTACCTTTCCGAACCTACTGAAATTCACTCATCTCTAATCAGGGTATACGTCAAACTATACCTGTCTTGCATCTCCTTCTCTATAACAAACTGTAGGAGGGAGAGGTCAGATAGCTTCTAAGTTTTCTATCATTCCCATACCAGCAATAAGTCCAGCCTCTTAGAAGAATCAGGTTTCCTCAAAAATTCAAACTTTCTTGTGAATCTAAAGGAAAATGTTGTGAGAATTTCCAAGTGTTTATGAAATTAAACATAAGAATAGCATAGTTTTCCCTACTTCCCCAGCCAAGCTAAGTTTTTTCAGATGATAAAAATGGCTATTTGGTTTATTTCTGCCTTTCTATGTAACTCAGACATGGTACATTGAAAACATTTGATTCATTAATTTTATGATAGTTATGTATATCTATCTATATCTATCTATCTATCTATCTATCTATCTATCTATCTATCTATCTAACTATCTGTCTGTCTATCTATCTATCTATCTGTCTATCTATCCTCTGGGACAATCACTTGTCACTAAGACAACCACATATTTACTTAATATCTTATACTTTTGTGTCAGAAGCATACATATTTACATTTTTATGAGTCTTTTTTAAGTTGAAATTCCCTATTCTGAGGAAAAAGGAATAGAAAATTATTCACAAGACTGTTTTCTTAAGAAATAAGCCTTTTCTGTTTAGAGAGTGATGCTCATCAGAAATAAAAAGGGGTCAAATTGGACGAGTTGTTCTGTTTTCACATCTGCCTTCTCTAGCAGATATTCAAAATCATTATAACATTTAAATTACCCTTAAAAAATCTGTATTTGCATATCCAATTTAAAGTGGTGGGTTGGCTAATTATCCAACAAATTTCATCCAAAACAGACAAATATGACCAATTCAAGTTAGACTTCTCACTGTTCTCAAGTAAAACTTATTTTGCTTGGCCTCAAGCAGCCATTAGATACAATTATACACAGGGGCAGATTTTGGCTAGAAAAAACTTAGCAATTACATCTGTCTTAAAATGGAATTGGGTCTGCTAGGTGATGCAGTGAATAGAGCATTGTGTCTGGAATCAGGAAGACCTGAGTTCAAATCTTGCCTTTAGACAAGAACATCCTGTAAGGTTTAAAATGCAGCCATCCAGAAAGAGAAGGGCTATAGCTGGACTTTTCTTGGAATGCCTCTTTCTCCCTCTCTTCCCCTCTCCCTCCCTTCCTGATTGCAGCAACGTCAGAGAAGTGGGGTGGGATGGGGGGGATGAGAAAGATAAAGAAAAATATTTTATTGCTTAAGTTATATGATTGATAAAGGAAAACAGAGGAGGGTAAGAGAAGTGTCAGATCAGAATTAGAAAGAAATTAGATACATGCAGTTTTAAAAGGGCTTTAATCAAAGTCCACCAGAGAGATAAGTAGATAGAAGGAAAGGCAAGAAAATTTAAGTATATAGGAGTGAGAGAAGCATGTGTAGAAAGAAAAGCATAACTTATTTGTGCAAATTGTAAAAAGAGGGTTTGAGAGTAAACAGTTTGGAAACTTTTTGAAAGAAAAAATTGTAAAAATTCTCTCTCTCTCTCAATCTGTCTTTCTCACTTTCTCCACATTCAAACTGTGGCCAAGTTTTGAATGTGGAGGTATAAACAAAGGAAAAAGAAAGGGGGAAGCTTTTTCCCTCAGATTAAAAAGAAGCAGGTTGACTAGCAGTCAACCATTTCCTGCCTCACATAAAGAGAAGAGGTTTTGTGTAACATGACTCACACTAGGCAGTCTCCTGCAAAATGAGAACATATCTGACTTACAAGATCTCAAAAAGAGATGCTTTAGAAGTGAAGCCTTGAAGGTCCCCAGTACTGGGGAGAAGGGACTAGGCTCCAACTAGATCTTTTTCCAGAGGTCCCATCTCACCTTTTTGGCAGGTTCAATGCCCCATTCTAAGTTTTTAAGGGGTGGACATAGGAGTGAAGTTTATTTGAGTAAAAGCTCAAAAAAATACAGTTTTTTCTTAAGATTCTTCTTCCTTTAGTCCTGGCTTTGACCAGGCTACATTGAAAAGTCAGAACAGCTGAAAACATTTTAACAGATTCTGGAGGTTTTGAGATTGAGATTAAGAAGTTTTGAAACACCTCCTTACAGTCTTGATCACTCCTTTCCCCCACTCCCTTCCCTTGAGTCAAGAGGGTATCTAAATTACCTGGGCAAGTTACTTAACCCTGTTTGCCTCAGTTTCTTCATTTGTAAAATGAGATGTAGAAGGAAATGGTGAAAACTCCAGTATCTTTGTCAAGAAAACCCCAAATGGGGTCACAAAGAGTTAGATGTGACTTCAATGACTGAACAGCAACAACAAAATGGAATGGGTTGCCCAGGTTGTAGCCTGAGGAGAGAGTGAGTATCTGGCTCATTATAACTGTAGTTATTTAAGTGGACTTGGATAATTCTTTCACAAAGTGGCTAGACAATTTCGGTGGATAGAGTGCTGGGCCTGGTGTTAGGAAGAACTGAGTTCAATCCAGCTGCAGACACTGGCTAGCTGTATGACCCTAGCCAAGTCACTTAACCTCTTTTTGTCTCAGTTTCCTCATCTGTAAAATGGGGATATATAAATTCCATATAAATATTAACTATTATAATGATGTTTTAGACAAGATTTATGATTTGAGTAGCATTAGACTAAATGACTTCTGGAGTTTCTTTCACCTCTAATAGCTATGAGATTCTAAGATCACTGATTGCTTTTAGTTCTCTATCAATTAGAAAATTACTGATTTCATACTTTACATTGATAGACAATAATGTTAAATGGTTTCTTCTAATTAATACTCAGTATTCAATTGCTTGATTTTTTTTAACTTTCAAATTACTTGATAGTGACTTAAATTTTTTTTTTCTTTTGGTAACAATCACAGAGATATCATTGATTGAAAGACTGTTTTCTGAGATGGACCCTAAATCTCCAATTTGGTTCTAAATTCAGTCTTTTTTCATTGACTAAATGAATGAGGAGATGGGAAAGGAAAAGTCAAGACTGATCTTAAGGTTCTGAGCCTGTATGATAGGAGAATTGTGAAGACACTGCTTGTGTTGAGATACTCATCTTATTGAAACTTCACTGCATCCCCACACTGTACACTCTTGGTTCTCTTATCTATCGGGCTACTTCATTGTCTTTTCTGCCAGTTCCTTTTCTTAATTCTTCTTTTTAAACACAAGAGTATCCCACATAACTCGGATAGACTCTCTATGTTTTCTCTGTTATGCCTTCAGATATACCATTCTTGTGTGTGTGTGTGTGTGTGTGTGTGTGTGTGTGTGTATGTGTGCATTAACTGTTAGCCTCTGTGCAAATGCCTCCCTAATTCATATCTCTCACCTCAGTGTCTTCCTTAAGCTTTAGTCCATTATCTCCAATTACCTTGTGGAAATTTCCACCTGAATTATCCTACCTTCAAAGCACAAGTCTAAAACTAAATTTCTTATTTTTCCTCTCTCTGCCTCCCAAAAAAACAAAAACAAAACAAAATGAAAACCAAAAAACAATATACCTTCTTAGTTCTCCATTTCTGTTGGAAGCATCACCATTTTCTCAGCTGTCTTGGCTTAGGACCTTGAAATTTACTTTGACTTCACTCTTTCCTTCACTCTATGTCCAGTCAATTACCAAGGAAATTCAATACAACAAGGACTTATCAAGAATTTAATTCTCTCCACATGAACAATCCAATTTCTTTTCTTGCCATACATGAGGAACAGAGAGGGTAAGCAATTTGCTCAAGGCCACACAGACAGTAAGTAGAAAAGCTAGGATTTGAATATAGGCCCTTTAATTCCAGACTATTTTTTCCATTGTATGGGATCATCTAGTCCAACCCTCCTCCTTTTAGAGATGAGGAAATTGAGGGCCAGAGAACTGAAGTTCCTTTTCCAATATCACACAAGTAGTAGGTGACAGATGCAGGACTGAATCCTGGACTTCTATCTTTAAATCCAACGGTATTGTTGGGTATCTACCATGCCAATTCCTAGCAACTCTCTTCTTAAAGAAAACATTCATGGTTTACAGGCATAAGGCCTCTAAGCAGTCATTGAGATTTGACTTCTTGATTATGAACCCCATTTTCCAATGTAATTTTCATCCCCATGGTCATTTCTGCATTGATGTTATCAAGTAGCAAGTTAGATATTAACTTAATTTTAAGGATCTTGTTAAGTCTTTTTTATACACTTTCTCTGTATCTTTTTTCTTTACAATAATTGTATATAAGCTCCATTTACTTTTATGGTTGTCTTCAGCAAAGCTAGATGAGGTAAGTAAGTGTCCCATTGGAAAGATGAGTCTTACTGTTTCTGAAGGCAGAATGAAACCAGCTTCTCTGGCTGTTTCATTCTTTGAATCCTTGACTTCTTTCAAGACTAAGCTCATTTGTCACTTCCTCCAGATCTTTCTAATCCAAAAGCTATCAGTATTCTTTTCTTCATCAATAATCACTTACATTCTTGAGGCAAATAGATGGCATAGAAGATAGAACACTGGACTTGTATTCAGGAAGACCTGAGGACAAATTTTGCCTCAGATACTTATTGGGTAACCGAGTAAGTTGCTTTATGTCTTTCTGCCTCAGATTCCTCATCTGTAAAAGGGGTATATATAATATATAATATATTTACATTATGTATAATATTTATGTTTATATTATAATATAAATATTTACATATAAATATGTGTAATATATAAAGGGCAAATATACTTATGAAGTTCAAGTGAGATAATATACATAAAAATATTCAGCAAACTTTGAAATACTTTGTAAGTGTTAGTGCAACAGAGTAGAGCTTTTACAAAAGAATATATTTACTTTCAGGAGTATCATTACATATATACCAGTACACTCCTCCCAATACGTGGGAAGCATAATCAGTCCTTCTCCTTCCCTTACACCTCTTCAGTCTCTGGGGAGGGAAGGGGATTAGATTGATAGCTTAGCTTGGGTCTCATAGAGTACAGCTTCAGGTCCATGTCCAAATCCCACTGGGGCTTGGGTCCCATGCACTCTGGCTTCTCTGGGTTTCTATACTAATCTATCTGGTTTCAAGGTCACAATATCTTTACCTTGAGTATAACCTCTGGCACTTTCAGAAACAACCCTCTACCCTCCTAAAAAAAAATAAAAAAAACCTAGGCCCATTTCAAAGAGCTGGGGTAAAGGAGAGGTGAGTAGTGGAAGGCAAGCCCCTTCCTTCTCACCTATTCAGTTCATGCCTGTGTGGAAAAGAGAGTTACCAATGAAATCTCATCACTTTTAAGTATATAAGCAGCCAATCAAAGGAAGTTATCCTATTCACATGGTAGGGATGCAGGCTCCTGCATTAGGCAAATTAGACACACTCAAAAGCTAGGTTGCATTAACTATTAGCACTTATTACTACTTATCTGTTACCATCTTGTATTTCTCATAAACTCCTTGAGAACAGGGATTTTTTCTTTTAAATTTTGTCTTTGTATCTCTGTTGTCTAGCTTAGTGCTACATATAAGAGACATTTAATAAATGTATTTTGAGTTATTCAATTACAAAAAAAAAAGCTATTAAGTGCTTACTTTGTGCTATACAATGTGATGGTGGCTGGAGATAGATACAAAGAAAGGCAAAACTGGCCTTGTCCTTGAGGGCACGTTCTAGTGAGGAAGGCAGCATAAAAATAACAATGTACATAAAAGATATATACAGAGTAAATGGAAGGCAATCTCAGAGAAGGGGCAGCTAGGTGGCACAGTGGATAGAGTGCCAGGCTTGAAATCAGGAAGAATCATCTTCCTGAGTTCAGATCTAACCTCTGACACTTATTAACTTTGTGACCTTGAACAAGTCTCTTAACCCTCTTTGTCTTAGTTTTCTTATCTGTAAAATGAGTTGGAGAAGGAAATGGCAAACAACTCTAGCTGTTGTGGTTAATCTTTTGTTCTCAAAGAGGAACAAAGAAATCAGGAGGGTGATCTCTTGAACTTGCAAGTAAACTGGATTTAAGTGAGGCAGAGCTGTGGAAAGTCATCAGCCTCACTTTCTCCTCTATCATAGTCCAGTGGCAAGACATCAGTCAAGATGACTGCTGATGGCCCCGACAAATAATCTCTGTAGAAATGATAGTTGAGCCCTTGGGAGCTGAAAAGACCATTAAGTGAGAGTGTAGAGAGAAAAAAGAGAAGACAGTCCTGAAGAGCTCTGTGAAACAGCCATGGTCAGAGGGCATGCCGTAGATGAAGAATTTAGATGGATAAGAGAAGCAGTAGAAAGCAGTGTCAAAAGAAAACAACAATGACCTAGAGAGGAAATCCCAGAGGAAAAAATACTGCTGAATGTTGCAAATAGATAGGGATGAAGACAGAAAAGGCCTTTCCATCACTGGTAACTTTGGAAAAGCAGTTTCAGTTGAGTGATGAGATTGGAAGCCAAAATTAAGAGGATCTAGAAATGATTAAGAGGAGAAAGGGAAGGGATTGTGAATATAGGCAGCATCCCCAAGTAATTTAGCTACAAGCAGAGGAGAAATAAAGGATAGTAATTAGGGAGGATGGTTATGTTGAGAAAGAGTTATTAATAACCAATTAATATCAGGGTGTTGGGGGGATCCAGGGTTTTTTCCCTTCCAATTTCCTCATTCAGAAACCAGACCCTGTAGGTTATTCAGGCAGCTTCTGAAGGACAGGGCTGATGATGGGATTGGGTTAACATTCTCCTCATTCTTGGGCAGAATACCACCCAACTGGAAAAGCTTAATTTAATCTAGGTGAATTCTGGCCCATTGTTCAACTAGGTTGCTGTTTGTCCTTCTTTCTTCAAGAGGACCATGACATCAGGGAGGTGATGCCATGACATGCAAGTGAATTGGATTTGAGTGAGGGAAAGCTGTGCAAAGTCACCAGCCTCATTTTCTCCTCTGAAGCCATCTGGGTCCAGAGGCCAGATAGGGATCAGGACAACTGGAGGATGGCCCAGGGTGCAGTGGGGGACCTTGGCCTTTTCAAGCTAAGGTCTTTAACAGGTCTCAGTTTGATTGAGGTAGTGCCCATTCAGTGATTAAGACTTAATAAAAAATGAGGCGAAGAACGGACTCTTAAAAAAATAGCTCTGGGAGGGGAAGATCCTCAGGGTTTCTGGCCAAAACAGAAACAATTGTTATTTACATTCCTTTTGAACCAATCAGGCCAAAACAGTGACCAAGTAGTGCTTGGTCTGGGAACAGAGTGATTTGGGATTAAGGCTAGGTAAGTGGTCTGGGTGGAGGGGGATCCCTTTGTCTAGATTGCTCAGGCATATGGTCTGGGTGGAGATGAGTCTCTTTGTCCAAGAGTGACATAATCAGAGTCATGCCCCCCCAGCCCCTCATTAGAATAAGCTTACCTGTCATTATAATATTCATTCTCTCATTAATTGTTAACCAGAGTTGATTTCCACCTGTAGGGAACACTCACTCGTCCAATGATATTTAAGCATTCAGGGACATTCAAAGTTTGTCTTTGGCTTCTGAAAGGGCCACTGACCTCATTTTATTAATTATTTACTAGCCATAATTAATAAATTGATTACAATTACCCAAGAAACCATGTCTCTTGGATTTTTCATTCATCATAAGATCATGTGAGGGTCTTAAAATATAGATATTATCTCTCTCTCTCTATCTATATATATATCTATATATATCTATGTGTGTTTGTATGTATACACACATGTGACAAAAACATGGGACTATTTGTAGGCAACAGGCAGCAAGGAGCCTATAGATAAGGAGAGATTAAAAATTAGAAAGAAAGTAGGAATTATGGTGGGGACAATCTACTTGAGAAGACAATTTAGAATATGGTTTCATACTCTAAACCTTTCCAGACTAATAGAACCCTCTGGCTTAGCCTTCAAAATTTCAGTTACATGTGTCTCATGATTTGGCTTCATAATATGTCCTTTGTTGATGTTGCCAAATTAATAAGATGTAACTGAAAGAGACTTTAGACATTTTCTAGGTCAACCTACTCAGTTTTCATCAGTTAAGTGACCTGCCCAAGGTTACAGACACAGTAAGTAACAACAACAATAAATGTAAACACACTTTGGAAGAATGAAAAGGGAAGCTGAAGGAGTTTACACTGGATGGATGGTCTCCATTTTCTTAGAAGAATGAGTAGTAAAGTCAACTGCTTTGAGATGGCAGTGGTTAGTAGAAATTATACTCAGGAGCTTGAAATACCATGAAGATTTAGAACAGCTGCTGTGGGGATCTTGATAAAGAGTCAGAGATTGATACAAGCATTACTATATAGCTGTGGGAGCCCATTTGAGGTTAAATTTCATGAATTTGTAGTGATCTTGGTTAGCTTGTCATTAAACTTTCCTAAGCAGTCTTTGCAGATTAGGAATAAGAATAGAGAAGGGATATAGTAAAGGTTACCCGAAGTTGATGGAGAGTAGGTGCAAAAAGGGCAAGGGTGTGTTCAAAAGTGCAGGAGAGGGTTCTGTTAATAATTAGCTATGGGTGGGGGCAGCTAGGTGGCAAAGTGGATAGGGCATCGGCTCTGAAGTCTGGATGACCTGAGTTCAAATATGGCCTCAGACCAAACACTTGACACTTACTAGCTATGTGACCCTGGGCAAGTCACTTTACCTCAATTGCCTAAAAATAATAATAATTAGCTCTGGGAGTTTGGAGAAATACTTAAGATTGTCCCTGGGTCTTTAGTGTTGGTCTATGAGCTTCAGTCTGGCTGAAAGAGGACCAGGGTTCAATCCCAGATAAAATCTTATTTTTTATTCTGGGGAACACTTGCATAGGGAAAGAATGCTGGATTTGCAGTCAGGTAACCTGAGTACAAATCTTGCCATTTAATAACTGTATGACCTTTGACGAGTCACTTGCCTTATCTGTGTCTTTTTTTTTCAAAAGATTATAAAATTGTAGGTTTAGAGCAGGATTTTAGAAACCATTTAATCCAACTCCCTCATTTTATAGAGGAAAAAAATTGAGTCTCAGGGAGGTTAAATGACTTGCCAGGGGTTGCACAGCTGGTAAGTTTCTAAGACAGAATTTGAACTCAGGAACTTCCTGACTCCAAGTCCAGCCCTCTATTCACAATGACACCTTCATCTGTAAAGTGAGAGGATTAGACTAGTTGTCCTTTAATCCCTTCCAACTCTGTATTCATGAGATCTCTAGGCCTCAGTTTCCTCATCTGTAAAATGAGGGGGTACTGTATTAGGTGATGTTTAAGGGCTCTTCTATTTCTAAACTGTAAGACTTAAACCTAGATATTTTGACCCTAAATCCAGTGCTTTGTCTCTACTTTATGCAGATACAAATCATCCTGTTGGAAAACTTGGAATAGCTTCTCACCATTGTCTACTACAGGATCAATAATAATAGCTGAAATTTATATATTATACTTTAAGATTATGGAAAGCACTTAACCATACTTTCTCCCTTTTGATCCTTATAATAACCCCATAGAATTAGTTCCACAGGTATTATTATTTACATTTTACTGAGGAGGAGCCTGAATCTCAGAGAGGTTAAATTTTTTGCCCATGCTCACACAGCTAGTAACTGTCAGAGGTCAGATTCCAAACAAGGCATTTTTGACTGCAAGTTCTTTCAACTATGCCACTCTTCTGCTATTGACTCTAATTTCCTTGGCATGACATTTAAACTTCTCCATGATTTGGATCTTATCTACATTAGCAAACTTATTTTCTACTCCCTTATTTTTGTAATAATCCCTTCAAGCCAAACTAGTTTTCTCAATTTTCCTTGAACATGTCATTATCATTCCATATCTGCTCACTTGTTCATGCTTTTGCTACTCCCTGGAATGCCTTTCTCCTTGTCAATCATTCATATTTATTAAAAGCACACTCATCTTTCAGGTGTTATGCACCAAGGTCGGCAATTCTCCTTCATCTACCCTAGCCCTCAGTAATCACAGGGTCATAGATTTAGAGTTAGGGGAACCTTAGAAGGCACTGAGTCCAATAGCTTCATTTTACAGATGAGGCGATTGAGGTCTAGAGAGGTAGTCATTTTCAATAGCTAGTAAAGCATCTGAACTAGGATTTGAATCTAAGACTTCCTGACTTCAAATCAAGCACTTTATCCACTGCGCCATAGTATCTAGCTCCCTTCTTTGACCTTCTATAATACCTCCTCTTTTTACAGAGTTGTACTGGTAAATATTTAACAACCAGCTTCTCCACTCCCTCAAAAAAGTACCTGCAACATATTTTTAAGTTTAACTTATTTATTAACATTTTATACTTCACTTTCTGAAGTCTAGAAATCAACAAAATAATAAATCAAGCCCTTTTTTTGTATTGCTTGTTGATTGCCAAGATACGAATATGCACACTGGAAATTTCACAATCTGCTTTGAAAAGCACATCACTGATTTTTTATCACTTGTTTGTTGCTTAGCACATACTACTTTGTCCGTGACAGATCCCAATTTAGAAAGCAATTGTGCTTGAGGCCTGACATGAACTCAAGCCTTTGTATCTCTAGGGATAGAACTTTACCCTGTATACCACCTAGCCATCTTCAAATTCACAGCTAAGTTGGTATTTGGAATTTTCTGAAATGTTTACCATTTTTTAAAAACAGTGGTCAGCTCCCCTCCCCCCCAGTCAAATAATTCATTAATAAAAAGCAAATATTAAGCACCTACTTAATGATGGGCTCTGTGATAGGTCCTGAGGAAATGAGTACAGAGAATGAAAAAAATCCTGATCTCAAGGAATTTGCATTCCAACGGGAGAAGCAATGAGAACACATATAAGCATATTCAGAATAAATATAAAGAAAGTAAACACAAAGAAATACCAGGTAGTTAGGGAAAAAGGACCCTAGCAGTGGTGGGGATCAGGTAAGGCTTCACTTTAGAGCAAGGTTCATGCACTTTCTTAAATGAAGAGAATGATTCTATGAGGCAGAGAACAAGAGATCGCACAAAACCAGACCATGAAAGGGTAGTCTACCCATAATGAATGTACTATTGGGAGTTCTGGGTCATGGAAACCGGAGGCCATTCAGTCAATGCATAAGGGAAAATAGAAGGAGAAGGGAGAGTTTCCTGCCTCCTTTTTGGCTCAGGGCTAGCCCAAGGCAAAATTTTGAAATAACTTAAATTTTTCTTTGGCCTTTTCCCACCTGTCCTCTCTTATTCATCTCCTGCTACCTAGTGTCTTTCCAATGCCTCTGCGTTGCATGAGTCTTCATGGCATGCAAGTTCATTCCACTACTTTAAGTGATGCAGACAGCTAATTACCAACCTACTCACCTCTTTCTCTACTAGCATTCTTATTGTTTCAGTGCTACCAACCTCAGCTAGCTGTTTGGAAGAAAGAAATCTAGTTGAACTAATTCCTATTGATGTGGGCTAACCCCTTAAGGATCTCAAAGGTATTTTCATTTGCTGAAAGAGGGATGCTTCTTGACCCAAATAAATTTCAAAGTATAATTTCAGAGTGAAACAAATGAGAAAGTAAATTATTCATGCAGTGTGGAAAAAGACATGTTTGAGTAGGGAGACCCTAGCAGCCTACCCTGTTTAAGAGTAAGCCTAGAGCTGTAGCCGGAGCAGGGCAACCCAGGCCTTGCCTTAGGTGTTGTTAAAATTAGAGGGTAGTGGATTGGCACCATTGAATTTATAAGGCATTTCCCCAAAGTTCCCCCACCTACCCTTAGACTTTAAGATCATTCTCTAAAATCCCTAACTATTCAGTTGTTCAACCTACTCACTTCCTATGACCCATTCTTCCAACTATTCAGCTACGCAGAAAGATAGTCATACCCTTTTTTTAATACTTCTTTTTTTTTCTTTTTTTTCTATTTATTTTTAGGCAATGGGGGTTCAACAACTTGCCCAGGGTCACACAGCTAGTAAGTGCCAAGTGCTTGGTCTGAGGCCGGATCTGAATCCAGGTCCTCTCAACTTCAGGGCCGGTGCTCCATCCACTGTGCCACCCTGCCACCTAGCTGCTCCCAGATAGTCATACCCTATCTTCCTTTCACCATACTCAAGAATTCCAAAATCCCCTTATCCTACTGCAATCTATTAGCATTTTATTTCTGCTTCTGCCTTCCCTTACAAAACCATATTTTTTGTCTGTACCATGATGTCTAATCCCTTGACCCCTCAATTCTTTTCCAGACCATTTCTCCTGTACTTGCCACTCTCTTTTCTCCATTTTGACCCTTTGATGAACCTGTTTAATTCTATACTATCCTCTTCTCTTTAATTCCAAGCCCCCTTATTATTTCACCAATTATGCCCTGCCAACCTTCAACATTGGATTACTCCCACCATTCAGCTACCTTCACTCTTACACATATGCTGCTGAATGAAATTGGAGAAAACTATGTAACCATACTGACTGGGTCTATTACAAATTCATGTTATACAACCTCAGCTAGGCCCCTCGCTGCTACTAGGCAATCCTCTATACCTGCCATATTAGCTCATTATCCATATTCCATCACTCTCCACAGCAACTCTTTTAAATCCCTTCATTCCTCCTCAAACTCCCCATCACTCCCCTTCTTCCCTCCTTCTCAGCTGAGAACTTTGTCTCATATTTTACAGAAAAATTGAGGCCTTTCTCCATGAATTCCCTCTTTCCCATTCTTCCCCATCTCATATGCCTTATATGCTTTCTGTTACTATTTCCTCCTTTGCTCATGTCTCACATGATGAGATGGCCTTACTCTTAAGGCTAGCTAATCCCTCTGCCTGAAATCTCATTCCATCCCATTCTCTAACAGATTGCCCCCTCTATCCTTCTCACTCTATCTTTTATTTTCCCCTTCTCTCTACCTACTGGCTTTTCCCCTACTGGCTGTAAACTTGTTCATGTTTCCTTAATCTTCAAAAAAACCTCATTTGATCCTTTTATCCCTCCTAAACATCATCCTATATCTCTTCTGACTTTTCTTGTGAACCTCCTTGAAAAGGCTGTCTACAATAGCTGCCTCTACTTACTTTTCTCTCTTAATTAATCCCTTGTAAGACTCTTTCTTCTGAGTTTGTCATTCTACCAAAAACTGCTCTCTCCAAGTTACCAATGACATCTTAATGTCCAAATCCAATGGCTTTTTCTCAACCCTCATTCTCTTTGACCTCTCTGCAGCTTTTGACACTGTTGATCATTCTCTTCTCCTTGATACTATCTTCTCTCTAGGTTTTTAGGACAATGCTCCCTACTGCTTCTCCTCTTATTTATCTGACTGTTTCTTCTCAGTCTCCTGTGTTGGATCTTCATCTAGAACATTTTCTGTAACCATAAGTGTAGTAGAGCATTGTATTCTGATCCCTCTTATCTCTGTACTACTTCACTTGGTGATCTCACCAGTTGTCATGGATTTAATTACCATATTTATGATGATGATTCTCAAATCTACCTATCTTGCTCAACTTCTCTGTTGATTGTCATTCTCACATCTCCACTAGCCTTTCAAATGTTCCACACTGTCCAGTAGACATTTTAAACTCAGCATGTCCAAAACTAAACTTATCATCTTTCCCAGTAAGCCTTCCTCTCCCACCTTCCCTGTTATCATAGAAAGCAATACCATCCTTCCAGTTCATCAGGTTCACAACCAAGGAGGCATGTTCAACTCCTCATTATCTCTCATTCTACTGTGTACAATCTGTTGCCAAGGCTGATAATTTTTCCTTTTGCAACATCTCTCACATGTACTGTCTTCTCTCCCCTGACATTGCTGCCATTCTGGTTCGGGCTCTCATTACCTCACATCTGGACTATTCCAATAGCCTGTTGGTGGGTGTACCTGTCTCAAGTCTCTCTCCATTTTAATCCATCCTCTATTCAGCCACTAAAATGATTTTCTTAAAGTGCACTTCTGACCATTTCACTCAATAAACTCCAGTGGCTCCCTATCATCTCCAGGTTCAAATACAAAAATTCAAAGCTTTTAATAAACTACTTCCTCCTTCTCCCTTCCTGGTATTCTTACACTTTATTCCTCACCACGTACTCTTTGATCCAATGATACTACCTTCCTTGCTATTCCACCAACAAGACACTCCTCTCAGCTCTGGACATTTTCTCTGGCTGTCCCCGTGCCTGGAGCACTTTCTCTCCTCATCTCTGCCTATTGGCTTCCCTGGCTTCCTTTAAATACCAACTAAAATCCCATAATAGGGATTGAACGGTAATAGGCAATTTTTACATTCATATCATTCTGCATATCAAAATCAGTAAAGCAACCATTGTACAAAAATGACTTAAATTCTCAGAACTATTTGATTTGAAACCAATGAAAAGGAAAGAGTGCACAAAACCACATATGAACAAGAAGCTAACTTTCTAGTCATGATTTTTAAAGTGACTATCAAAGCCCTGTTACAATAAACCACTTTCCAGTTATGTTCTTGTATTAGAAGAAAAGGTAGGAAGCAGGAAACTGGCTTGGGTCAACATCAGTATATGAAAGATATAGCTATACCATCATGTTTCTTTAGGGAAAGGTAAATTTTCCCTAGCATTGGCCAAATACTCTTGTCTTGAACACTTCTCATCTCTTGAAAATCATGCTGGAGAGATGCATACGTATCTTCTGTCCTTGTTACCTCTTTGTTGGATTTTTGAGTTGAAGTGGCAGAAAGTTAGCATTACAAGGGTGGCCAAAAATGATTTGGCTTGACTGAATTGAAATGGATAGCACATGTCATATGAGTCTTTAGTCCAGGTCTATGAAGATACTCAGAAGCTTGGTCCTAAGAATATAGAGCAAGCTAGTCAGGCAATAAGGATTATTTAACTAACTCAATCTATAGCTACAGTCTAATTCAATATTTTTTAAAAGTCCCTTATCAAGGTCATAGCACTCATTGTGCTAGGTGAAAGAGTTACAAACAAAAAAAAGATACCAGTTCCTGTTCTCTAGATGTTTACATTCTCCTTGGAAGATACAACACGTAAGTAAATAAAAAATATATATACAAAGTTATTTCAACAAGGAAGGTGTCTTAGTAAGGAAGGTGATGAGATAGGGTTGTAGAGAGGGGAGATCAGAAAAGGCCTCCAATAGGTGACACCGGAGTTATGCTTTGGGGGAAAGTAGGGATTTTACAAGGCAGAGGTTAGGAGGAAGTACAATGGGGACTTGGAGGACTACTTGTTAAAAGGTGTGGAGATGGGAAATAGAATGTTACATAAGAGAAACAGCCAGCAAGCCAATTTGACTAGAATGGGAAGTGTTTGTTGGGGAGTAAAAAGAAAATGAAATACTGGGAAGGTTGATGGGAGCCATATTGTTGAGAGCTTTAAATGACAGGCTGAGGATTAGATAATTGTGCAATGCACAGCTTCCTTTTGGCTTTGCAGACCTGACAGTAGAGGTGGATTTTGCACATGGCTTTTCACTGTTCCTTAGAAATTCAGACTATAACAATAGTACCTTGTTTTATGTATCCAAGTAAGCTCATCCTTACTCTGAGGAGCTCTAAGAACTTGCTGTACATGAATGTTCTGTGAATACTTATAATTTCCTTATATGGTTGGAGGGAGCAGGAAAATATGAATGTAACCATTGATTCAATGGTCTAATTATGAGCTACTAGAGTCTGGGGTATGGAACACAGTGCTTGTTACACTAGTGTGAGCTTTGGTTGAATGGATTAATGTCTAGTCAAGTAAGAGTAAATAGTAAGCCACAAAGCTGCATATGGTATACCTTACTGTAATGCCAGTTTGGAGTTTGGGGTTAAGATTTCAGAGGAGGTGAATGGTACCGTAGTGGAAAGAACATTGAATTAGAAGTCAGAATATCTGGGTTCAAATCCCTGTGTTTTTACTTACCACCTCTGTGACCTCGGGCAAGTCTCTGACACTCTGTGGTTTTCATCTTCCTCAAATGTAAATTGAGAGCTTTAGATTGCATGATCTTTAAGGTCCCCTTCCAGCTCTGGGTCTTAGTCTTAGGAAAGTAGATGCTTTTTAGCAAAAGAGAAAATAAAAGTCCTTTCATGATCATGAGTATGTCCTTTACTATATTACTTTTAAGTTTTATTTAGATTTATATTTAGATTTAGGCTTTATTATCAAAGCTCATTTGTAGGGTGTATTGTCTGTATCATTATATTTTCAAAGGTAGGTTCACATATTGATGCTCTCAGGAATTTGGTCTTTGGGTAAAAATGATCTCTGTAGAGGCGAAAGGTCATCTACCCCTTTCATAAATAAATTTCTTCAAAGGAGAGCAAAGTTTGGTTGGTACTGTTCAGGATACGTGCCAAAGAGTAGTTCAGTCAACAAGCATTCATTTAGTACTTACTATGTGCCAGGCACTGTGCTAAATCTCAAAGGACTAGATTTGAGATTATCTAATCCCTTTACAAATGAGGGAAATGAAACCCAGGTAGAGGAAGTGACTTGCCTAAAGCCATAAAGTGACAGAGCTAATACTGGAACCTTGAAATTTTCCTTCTTAACTTTTCCAATTATTTTCTTTCACAGAAATTTACATACTTCCTGCTCATGATCTGATTGTTGCTATAGCATGTATCACTCTGGATTTCTGTTTCCATTTCAGTTGTATGACAAAAACATATGTGTATGACATACATGTGTGGTATTCACTTGGGGATGCTGGCTTATGTTTTGTTACGTATATCAATATCCAGTCAAGTGAACTGGCCATTTGGTGGTTCTCTACCCAGAGCTATTCTTCCCTGTTGGGTCAGGCACGCACATGTAGCAACCTTTTAGGATTTGCAATATCCTTCTTGACCACTAGAGGACTCTCAAAGTTTTAGCCCCATTGTCTAAACAAACCTGGAAATATTTTCTTTTCTGGATGATGGACTGTGAAATGGGTGGGCTTCAAAATGAGATCTAACTCCTTGTTCTTCCAACTTCTGGTTTTGAATATCGAATGAAATATAAAAATATAAAACATAATTATATTTTATCTCTTCTCTCAATCATTGAAAGTGCCTCTCCCAGTTCCAACAATTGTATTCTTGATGATTCAAGCATCTACCATGTGATCACAAAAACTTTATAGTACATTGAATGAAATTTATCATGGAAGCATAGAATTTATTCTTTGAAAGTGACCACAGAGGCCATGTAATCTAACCCACAAATAATATGTAGTCACATTTTATGACAGTATTACGTATCTCCCACCCCTGACTTGCCTCGAGCTTTGGTATGTCATCAAGGTCATATTTCTTTCTGACTCATTCCTTTTGATAAGAAAACAGCAAGGATAGTGTGGACTCAAATGTAACATGTGTAAAGTTTTGACCTAGTTTGTTGGAAGTGACAGCAGCTGCTAAGAGTTATGTGAACAATGCTCTTGTCTGAGTATATTATTGGCACTCCTTCTATTTTCTACTCTCAAGGAAAGATTCTTGGGGAAGAAGACAGTATCCTCTCAATGAAAAAGCCTCCCAGACCTAAAGAAATGGTGGAATGGTTGGCCACGGAGGGGACAAAGACAGTGTTTATGTTGGACATAAGATCTGTGATAGGCTGTTACATTGCAGGTGGAATGTGACTTGTCTTTTCATCCCTAGATTGGTCAATCACATATTTCTTCTGACCTCGATACTCTGGAAGTGATTAATAGATCCCCAGAAGCCACAGGCCCTAATTTGGGAGATCACTGATCTAGATTATTTTGTATCTTCAAAGATCCAGATACAATTCATGGAAATTTGTATAGTCTGGACCTCCCAGGGCCACTAAAGTCCTAGCTTCTGTTTTTCTCTGCCTTTTCCTATCTCACTGTTACCACCCAGATTCTGCCTCTACCTCCTGCTTCTTTTTTAACCTGTTTAACTCTCTATCACTTCTCATTTCACCTACTGTGACTGCATACTATCCCTATTTCTCCTTCACAACTGCCATTCTGACTCTTTCATCTACTACCAATCCATTGGCTTCTGACCCTTTTCAAATCCCAAGGTCTGGGGTCAAGGGACCTGCCATATCTCTGTTCATAAACCCTACTCTCACTTCACCTACTTCTCTGTACATTCAATTCAATCCAACTCAATTCCTGGGTTTATAGATCTAGAGTTGGAAAGTTCCTCTTACACACACACACACACACACACACACACACACACACACACACAGAGATCTATCTGTCTCTCTTTATATATATATATATAAATATTGATATCTATATCTATCTATCTATCTAGAGAGAGGAAGAGAGAATAGTCCTTGGTTTCTGGTTTTATTTTTGTTTTGTTTTGTTTTCAAAGGCATCTAAATCTAAACTCTTATTTTATATGGATGAGGAAACTGAGACCTAGGGAAATTAAGTGACCAGTCCAAAATCACACAGATCCGCAACAAGCATTTATCAAGCATTTACTATGTGTCAAGTACTCTGCTAAGCACCATGGAAACAAAGACAAAAAGGAGATAGTTTCTGCCCACGAGGAGCTTATATTCTGTTAGGAGAAACACCCTGTTCCCAGACAAGTATAATAGGGTGAGATATAGTAGGGGTGATGTTAATAACCAGAGGCATTAAGAAATGCCTCCTTTTTGAGGTGGCACTTGAACTAAGTTTTGAAGGCAGTTAGTTCCAAGAGACCTAAATGAGGAGGTAGAGCATTTCAGGCATGGTAGTGTGTGTGTGTGTGTG
This sequence comes from Phascolarctos cinereus, assembly GCF_003287225.1. NCBI lineage: Eukaryota > Metazoa > Chordata > Mammalia > Diprotodontia > Phascolarctidae > Phascolarctos > Phascolarctos cinereus. The sequence goes on from NW_027555958.1 coordinate 185,038,929, forward strand.
TTGGCTTATGCAAAGACATGGAGGTGGGAGATGGATTATAATAGAAAACAGCAAGTAGGCCAGGCTGGAATACAGACTGTGTGAAAGAAAGTACTGTATAATCACCATGAAAAAAAAAAGTGGTTTGGGGACATATCTTGTCACCCTTTCCAGCCTCCCCTTTTATTTTCCCATAACATTCATACCAGCCTCTTCCTCCCACACAGTCCAGATAAACCAGAGAGTCTAATGAAGTAGGTCCATATGTGTAGCTCCACTGTAATTTTTTCCCTGAGTGGTCCATGAAGTGTCATTCCTCTGGTCTGCTCTTAGTTTAGGTTCAATAGCTAAATGAAGGTGACACTAGAGTATACAGCAGTAGGCATAGCCAGAAAGGATAAGGATGATGGGATGGTAGAATTTTTATTTTGGTCAGTTGTTTTTCAGTCCAACTTTTTGTGATCCCATTTGGGGTTTTCTTAGCAGAGATGCTAGAGTGGTTTGTGCTTTCCTTTTTCAGTTCATTTTATAAATGAGGAAACGTAGGCAAACAGAGATAAGTGACTTGCCCAGGGTCACATGGCTAGGAAATGTCTGAGGCCAGATTTGAACTCAGGGAGATGAATGTTCCTGACTCCAGCCTAGGAACTCTATTCATTGTGCTACCTAGCTGCTCTGAAATTTGTATATACCTTCCTAATGTTTTCTAAATTCCCTGTGGTGATGGCCTGTGAAAGTTTTCAAGGATAAAGTAAACATTAGCTTGAATTAAGATCCAAAAAGAGAAAAAAAATATTTATTTTCCCCTTGTTCATTTCTTCTCTATCCTGCAGCTAGAGGATTAGGACAAGAAAAAAGAGATCTGTTTTGTGTTTGTTTGAATAATGCAAGACTACCTATAACATATCTACTCCTGGGTTTATCCTTATTAGCCTTGCCATTACTTTGATTTCCCCCCCACATTTTCCCAGGAAACATAGGATGGGTAAAAGCTAGCTTATTTTCTTGTGCACAAAAGGCATAGAAATGGGTGAAAAGGACAATTCTTGAACTGCCTCCAGACTTGAAAGACAGTATGCCTCTCAATGAAAAGAATACTGGCCTTGATGTTAGAAGATTTGGGTTCAAGTCTTGGCTACACCACTTACTTGTTATATGGCTTTGGACCTAGAGAGGGATGTTTGTAAATGTTTGACAGCTGGCTTTCCCAAAATGCAAGATTTGCTTTTCAGTTTAATCTGCATTATTAACATTTCCCCCATCACTTTCCTAAGTCCAGTCAATCAACAAAAGAATAAATCAAGCCCTGATTTGTAGTGTTTGCTGATTCCCTAAGTGTGAATGCTGACATGGAAAATCTAACAATGTTTTTGCAAGTGGGTTCTAGCTGGCTCCAGTACACTCTAGCTTTGGACAAATTATTTCCCCTTAATGATCCTCAGTTTATTCAGTTATAAAATGGAAATGCTATCTACTTCTTTGGGCTGCTATGAAGGTCAGATAAGATAAAATATGTGAAATGACTGGTAACCGTGAAGTGTCATATTAACAACAATCATCATCATCATGACCATCTTCATCATCATCATTCATTTGACTATTCAATTTTACATTCATATCTGTCTTTGTGAGCATGTTGGCTCCATAATATAATTTGAGATGGTGACTAATAGGGGCACCTATTTAAAATCATCAACCTACTTTCAATTATTCTACCATTCTATTATAACTTTAATCTAGGAGGCTTTTCCATTGGAAAGTAGAAAATACCTTCTCCCCAAGTGCTTTTCCTTGAAGGGAAAAGAAAAATAGGAAGAGATTCAATAATATACTAAGATAAAAGCCTAGTTAGCCTGTTTCTTGGAATCTTTTGTCACTTCAAGAGATGGCCAAATCGGGACCTTTCAACATAGTTTCTTTTTTGTGTCCTCACCAATCCACCAAGAGATTGAGTCAGAAGGGGATATAATGAATCCTGCTGGCGACTGCTGTAGCACATATATTCTCTGGGATCACTCTTCTATCCCCTACGTGCTGAATATCCAAAGCAAGACTTGCTGTTCCATCACCTCTCAGGGCTCTCTGAATATATCTGAGGGGTTGTGGGGGTTTTCTAAACCTATCACTCTTAAACCTCGACCTATTATATTATTTTGGTCATTTGATAGCTTCTCAATATCGCTGAGAATCAATTAACATTACTTAGCTTTTATAAAGGGATTTTTACCGAGAAACCATAGCCAGAATTGAAGTACCAGTACATTTGTCCCAAATCAGGGGACATACTACTGCTTATACATTGG